>NC_132934.1:166555687-167787250 GCF_034638445.1 Ciconia boyciana | reverse complement strand
GGCCATATATCAACAGCTTGTCTATGAGGATCTTACGGGAGACAGTGTCAAAGGCCTTCCTGAAGTCCAGGTAGACAATATTCACTGCTCTCCCCTCATCTACCGGGCCAGTCATTTCATCATAGAGGTTTATCAAGTTGGTCAAGCATGATTCCCCTTGGTGAAGCCATGCTGACTACTCCTGATGATTTTCTCATTTTTTATGTGCCTGGTAGTGGTTTCCAGGATTATCTGCTCCATTCTACACACCTGCACATTCTACAGAAGGAGTAAGTATATGAATGTGAAAAGAAAATAAAAATTAATTTCATGTACTCTGAAAAGTATGTGCCCTGTAGAACCATTCAAGAAAATTGGCCTTGCTTTTCCGAAGCCACAAGTTGTCTTACTACCTTGCCTCTAGAAGTCATTCACTTAACACGTCTTCATTTACATCAAGATCTGCTTCAGTATATAATGTTATGTAAAATAGGAACATCTATGCCAGAGTTAAACACTAGCATAAGAAATCTGGGCACTGCAAGTGGATGATGATCTTTATAATTCAAAACAGAATATAGAAATGACACTTTGAATAGTTTTTGAAAAATAGGCAGAATACTCATACACAAAACAGATGTTTCTTCATGGCTGCTTTGACTTTTAAAAAAGAAAGAGGAAATAGTGGGTCACACTTCTGCAGAAATTTGTGTTATCTGACAATGTTTTCCTGTTGTGCTTTACTGAAAGTTAACTATTTCAGTATTGCTATCAGACTACGTAGAACAAAATGAGAATTTTTTTCACAGAGTTTACAAAGAACTTGGGAACAGTTACTGGGTATCATTATTTCCACTTTACTAATGAGGAAGTAGAGACATGCTCCTTTTGCTGAAAATCACACACTAAGTGGTTGTTGCCATTATTTTATCCTAGTGGTGTTCATTTATCCAGTTAGGGTAAAATGCCTCCCTAAAAAGACTGCAAAAAATATATCTATAAGAGGAAAAGTACACACATACTTGCATTCCTTGTCTGTATGCAAAAATCAGGTATTTGCAAGTGCTCAAGCCTGTCTCTTAGCTGTGTAAGCAAATACTTGTTTTTTATGTACAATTGCTGTACTGCATTTACTAGAAAAGCAGTTACATTTTAAGGATTTTTTTTGGCACAATTGACTGGTCTATTTGATAAGTAACAATTAATATATATTTTATAAATATATTATATAAATCTATTTTATCCAAAACAGTGATGTGAATTTTGCTAAAATCAGTTCTTCTAATATAAATGAAACTTTACAGAACACATTAGTTTCCAGTGTTGTTTAATTAAAGAATTAAACAGTACTTAAGAGTAATAAAATTATACTGCAATAGTGTGAGCCTCCTTTTATGTGTAGGACTGTGTAGAACTACTAAGATCATTTCATATCATTCTCCAATATAGGTTTTTTATAGTTCTTAATACTGCATTTTAAAACAATTATTAGAATGCAATCGGATGGCAGAATTAATTGTTGTAGGGAAATACCAGGTCCTACTTTTTATTTTAATTCAGCAATAATCTGTGAAAAATCTGTACCGTCAGTCACCCAGTGCACACAGGCTAGCAGCTCTTAAACCCATAATTTACCAGAGGGAAATGGTGAAATGGTGGACCTAGTGTCAGTGTGTGGCTGCGTACAGCTTGTTTGCAGGCATTTAATTTAGGTGGAAGCCAGATAGATAATTTATCAAGATGATGTGTTAATGTAATTCATTGCTGTTTCCTAACATTCAGTGCAACTGTGTTGACATATAGCAGTATCTCAGGATGATACAACCCAGTTAGCTAGCTTCTGGAATATTCCTTCACTAATATTCACCTGATGTCAATTAATCTAATCTTGATTTTCTTTTGGAATGGACATAGCTTTAACCAAAATATCTTAATTGTAATTAAAAACCCATCAGTACCTAGCAAATGTCAGAAAATATGGAATCTAAATGTTTATTTGTTGATTTCAGAGTAGAAAAATAAACACTTCCTTGAATGTTTACTTATATTATCTCAGCCTTACTAGTATTAAAATGGAATTAAAGTATTGCTACATAATGGAATTTAGCAAGAACTTTCTTACATTTCATAGGAATATTAAATGGACAAGACTTATTTTTAGACAAGTAGCAGTCACAGGATCACAGTTGATAAAGTACAAAGGAAAAGGTGAAAATGCCCTTTGTAAAATCTTAGTCACCTAAATATAATGAAAGGTGAAATAAGAACAAGACAATAAGTAGTCCGTACATAGCAAAGTAAAGAACTTTTGACATAAGCATTAAATGGTGAAAAAAATGTTGGTGACATGGGAATCAGTTGTGTGTATTCTTGTTCTTAAAACAATTCTAATTTTGATCTTTTAGCATTTATTTTTTAATTTTACAGTTTGTTCTTTTCCCTGAATTTTAAGCAAACAATGTGTCACGTCCCACCTGTGGGGAGAGGGAAGTAAAATCATGACGCTGAATATGTCACATTAAGGATGTGAGTCTGGCATGTGGCTAAGGGAGAAGAGGTGGCCCTCCCGTTGAATCACGAGGTTCAGAAAGGACCCCCTTGCTTTCTAAACTCCTTCTCAGAGAGAAGTCTAGGTGCAGCTGGATCCAGTCTTAGTCTCAGACCTGGTCAACAGTTTACAACTAAGGGTTACGAGGACGATAAGGGTAGCTACACAGCAGGGTCAGCATCTGCCTTGCCAGAGCCCTCTCAACCCCACTCGGGAGTGACTCAGATTCGCAAATCCCCTTGGTGTGGATTAAGGTGAAACGACACTCAAGGTCCATAAACAAACATCAACTTTACTAAGAACGAGAAACTTGATAAACAATATACTATAACTATTGGTTACGGCATGATTATATCAGCCTGAGCTGTGTGGCTTTGCTGAAAGTAAGGTACGCCTTTTGTTAGCAAAACCTGAGAGAAAAGGGGGAGAGAAAGACAAAGAGGGAAAGAGAGAAAGAGATTTAGGCAGAAATATCACCAGTCCTGGATCCAGCATTGGTCCTTCCAACAGGGGTGTTTGGTGTAGAAGAAATGCCTGAGCCCCTATGTGTGCCCCTGTTTATTCTTCTCTCTTTCCGGCCTCAGGAGTGGTTGAGACACCTCTTTTTAGTAGCGTTGCACCCTTGTGTCGATTACCGCCCGACTGCAGGACAGGAGCTGAAGGAGTCTTCTCCCTGTCAGATGCAGTAAGACGAACCAGGCAAGGCTGTCAGCGCGGTCCCGTCTGGGTTTCCAAAACTGTTATCCCACAAGCATGAGGTCATTTATTTAGTGTGCAAGATACGAATGTACGCACAGGGCAGAGGCATTTCACTTCATGTCTGCACAGAGGTGAGTATTAGGTGGTCATTCCACACCACTATAACAAAGTTCGGTACAATATTTATACTGCCTAGTTATACATACACATAAGTAACCACACAAAGCAGTTTTCTGTTAGTCTACACCTCTCCCATTTCAACTTAAAGCTACAGTGCTACTTTAATATTCTGCACATGCTTGCAGGAAGTTGGGGGGGTACCTTTCTTTGGTCTTTAAGTGAGTCAGTGGTTGTGATCTCCCCCCGCCACCTTTACCTTTCCCCTAGTTACTGTGGGGTTTTTTTCTGACTTCATATTTCCTTGGCACTGCCCCAGTCTTCAGTGCCTTCTAGGGCAGAATGTTCCCCTTTTATCAGTCCTTGTTACAGAATCACAGAATCGTATAGGTTGGAAAAGACCCTTAAGATCATTGAGTCCAACCGTAAACCTAACACTACCAAGACCACCACTATATGTTGTCCCTAAGCACCTCATTCAAACGTCTTTTAAATACCTCCAGGGATGGCGACTCAACCACTTCCCTAGGCAGCCTGTTCTAATGCTTGATAACCCTTTCAGTGAAGTAAAATTTCCTAATATCCAGTCTAAACCTCCCCTGGTGCAACTTGAGGCCATTTCCTCTCGTCCTATCACTTGTTACCTGGGAAAAGAGACTGACCCCCACCTCTCTACAACTGTTGCAGTTTCTTCTTTGAAGGTTACTGATTAACGAGGCCTGCATGTTCCTCTTTGACTGATTAGCAAGTATGTGAGTTAGTTAAGCCTATACAAGACAACTGTTCATCCCACAAATCTATCAATTCCCCCTTTTGAGACTATCTAAGAGTCTCATTTTCTTCCTGGATTGTTTAGCTAATGCTAAGCAACATTTGCAGGTAATAACACATATAAACATACAAAGATACTTAAAGAAATCAGTGTATCTATAAATGTATGTTAGTCCCAATAATGTAAGAAGATACAAGAGTAATTCCCCTTGAATACAATCTATATGGGCTACAGATTCTATTTGAGTCCAAGTACAGTTCATTTAATTCTGAGTCAGCCTGTCAAGCCAAGAGAAGTGACACTGGGCTGCTCCTTGTGGCTTCCGTTTTGTCTCTCAGGGTGTCATCCATTATGTCTCTCAGGGCTCACAGTACAGCCATTTGGGGCTCGTCACTTAAACAATGTCTAGTTTAAAACAATATATATTGTTTCTCTTGGTCTTATATTCTGTAGCCTTTAAGGAAAAACAGGCAGAATCTTTGAGGGTGATAGGAATAAAGATGTTGAAACCCAGTAAATTAGATTAAAATTATGGATACTAGACATACTGTGAAAAAATATCTAGCCATAACTTAAAAATTTCAGTTTGAATAGTTTGACTGAATGCTATTAAAAAAAGAGATAAAATTCACGTCTTTAAAATATTCCAGTTTCAGCTGCCTACTTTTGTCTAGATTTAGTTTTACTCTTCTGAGTGCAGTTCTTAAACATTTGCCCAACTCAGTTATCCCTTCCTGGAATAAGGAATTTCCTGTGCAATCAAGTGCAGAATATGGTATAATATATGCAGTGATCTCTGTTTCAAGCTTTCTATTTCTATTCCTAAGTATGAGGACAATTCCATACTTCCCTCTCAAGGAAAACACTCTTATATTAAAAAAATCAAGGGAATAAATGGCCCAAGCAAGAACAGCTACATTCGCATTTCTCTAAGACCTAATGTAAAGATAACTGAAATAAAATTAAGTGGATTATTTCCATCTTTATTGGAAAATACTAGTTTGGTTAGGGTTTGTGAAAAAGGAAAAGGGAAATAGGAAATAGACATATATATTAGAAATATTAAAATTGAAATATACATAAAAGTGTAGATGATACATTGAATGTATTAAAATTCATTTTTTTAAAGATCATCTCTGTGGATTACATTAGAATCTTTTTTCTTTGTCTTTTTTTTTTTTTTCATTAGAGGACATCAATGCTTCAAAGACGTGTGAAACTGAGGTTCTGTGTACTTGTAGTAATTAAAAAGTCAATGAAACCATACAAGAGGGTTGGGATTCTATGTCTGTATCCTGGCTAAATTCCAGTTTAAGCAATTGCACTCTAGATACCTCAATTACAGTTTCTGCATGCTGCTAAGCATTTCAAGTACTTCATCTTGGAACATTTCACTAGTGCATTAAATTATCATTGTTTGTCTCTGGTGTGTGCATTTGGATGACCAGTATTCTGCTCAGAATTGCACAATTGGTTCTAGAATCTGTAGTGTTGTGGGATAATTTAAGAAGAAAGGTGTAATGAAACCTATTTTATTACTAACCATTTCATAAACTGTACACAGTATTTATTGTTCAAAGACTTTAAGTGAACTTTAAATAGTAAAACAAGAGTACTTAAGGATTTTGCATTCACAGTAAAGTGAATTAGCCTCAGAAGCCTGCAAAATAGCTCTCTGCTTAAAAAAATACCTTCTCATTTTTTACACACAGAATTTTTTGAGGGCAAAAAGGGAGCAGACGTATTTGAAACCAAAACCTATTGTTAGTCTAACTGAAATCTTAACAGTTTAATGAAAAAGTTCTTGTTAGTCCAATCCTATATATTGCAAAAAAAAGAAAAGGTAACCCCCCCAAAAAAAAACCAATAAAAAGAACTCTATTAGAAAGAAAAAAATATCTTAATAATAACAGTTAGACTCTTTAGTATCTATGTTTTCTCTCTGTCATTAGGCTAAACCTTCTACTGCTCCTCTGGGTCTTAAGGTCAACAATTCCAGCATTTTTTAAGAAATGGGAGGGAACCTACAGCAAGCCATCAGTTTCCTGAGTTCCGCACTGGGAGGAAGGAGTATGATGATGTTGATTATAGGGTTTATATCTCCACGGTCCCGTGTCTGCTTGATTCTACCTTTATAACATTATTAACACAGTCAACCTAACGTGTTTCTTCATTGGTCCACAGTTTCATGTTATGTCCATTCTTTTTCATATTAGGATAGTTGTTCTTTTTTCTCTTTGCTTTTAGAGTATTTTAATGTTCATCATCACCTTCTCATAAAAGGAATCATAGAATCATAGAATCATTAAGGTTGGAGAAGACCTCTAGGATCATCTAGTCCAACTGTCAACCCAACACCTCCATGCCTACTAAACCATGTCCTGAAGTGCCACCTCTACACGTTATTTGAACTCCTCCAGGGATGGTGACTCAACCACATCTCTGGGCAGCCTGTTCCAATGCTTGACCACTCTTTCAGTAACTAAATGTTTCCTAATATCCAACCCAAACCTCTCCTGATGCAACTTGAGGCCATTTCCTCTTGTTCTATCGCTAGTTACTTGGGAGAAGAGACTGACACCCACCTCACTACAACCTCCTTTCAGGTAGTTGTAGAGAGCGATGTCTCCCCTGAGCCTCCTTTTCTCCAGGCTAAACAACCCCAGTTCCCTCAGCTGTTCCTCAAAAGACTTGTTCTCCACCCCCTTTACCAGCTTCGTTGCCCTTCTCTGGACACACTCCAGCACCTCAATGTCTCTCTTGTAGTGAGGGGCCCAAAACTGAACACAGTATTTGAGGTGCGGCCTCACCAGTGCTGTCATCTGCAAATTTACTGAGGGCGCACTCAATCCCCCTCATCCAGATCATTGGTAAAGATATTAATGAAGTGTTTAAAGAAGATAAAGATGTCATTGATAAAGCCTGACAATGAAGATATCAATAAAGATATCTTCGTCATTGATAAAGATATCAAAGAAGTGTAATCTTATTTTTTCTTGTTTTGTCATGTCTTGCCTTGTCTTACCTTGTCCTGCCCTGTCCTATCATCTCCTATCCTGTCCTGTCCTGTCCTGTCCTAAGCATGAGAGACACTAAATTAAGACAAGTTTGGGTTCCTTGCAAGCAGTTTCTTCAGATCTTCCTGCTTATCCTAACATGTTTGTTTACCATCATGTCTGATCTCAACTAGCACTCATTAATGGGTCAAATATATTAATCTTATTTCCTGCTTATGGATTAATATGAGGTATGAATATCTCTTTTCATGTTGTATCAAAAGATACATATTTGCTTACAGTTTATTTTATGTGGATATTATTTTGTATTTAAAGAGTATAATTGAGCAGTAGAAATAAAAATTGTTTTTTACAGTCTCCTAATGTAAGTTTCTTTCATCTTTGGTGAAAACTTGTGAAAGGAAAAAGAGGTTGACAGAAATCACCAGCCCTTTTATTGAAATAAAAGACAATGCTAAGCTGAAAGAAGTTTCTGGAGTGCAGTATGGGGGAGGAGAAGAGAGGAAGATACCAGGAGCAAAGAAGCTGTAACATGAGCAGAACAGAAGAAGACACTGGAGAAGATCAAGGAAATAAACTATAGCCATATCTCAAAGACAGTTAAAAGAGGGTGAGATTACTAAAATCCCAAAGGTCATTTATTCCATAGTTGGGAGTAAAAGATCAGACTCATACTTCAAGGAAAGAATCACCTTTGCAAAAATAGCAGTGACAGTTGTTTATTTTATTCTGTTTTACCCATTAGATCTGATTTTTACCGTCACCTTGTTTTAGGTGGTGTTCCAATAAGATACAGTTTTAGAGATCCAAAGCTTCTTGGTGTTTAAAGCAACTTATGTCTCCAGCAGGACCAGCTGTCCCTAATCAAAAGACTAATAGATACCATAATATGAAATCATGTGTAATCATCTGAAAAATCATTCTCTAGTCCCAAGAATGCACAAATCATTTTCATAGTCATAATACCATTTTCTTAGTATGATTTAAAGTAGTTAAAAATAAGCTTTACATAATTTAAAAAAATATATATAGGCAGGGTGAACCTTCATGTATATAAGTGTTTATGTAAGATTGTGCAGATTTTAAAAAAAACCCTAATATTTATTAGGCTATGCTTTTATATGTTGGGGGGGGGGAGGAGATCTATAGAAAAATGGAAGGACAGGTAATAATTCTAAGCATGTCTTTCTGATGCAAAAGGCAAAGTGGCTTTCTGCCACACAGTTAAATTGGCATAATGAAGCATATGGTGTTACAAGTTTCTGTTTGGTTGGTTTGGGTTTTTTTGTTCTTTTTTTTTTTTTTCTAGGTTAGAGTATACTTTAGGGATGTGTAATGTGACATAGTAATTTCATTCCTTCTTTTTGATGAGCTAAGGACAACTGAATTTGTCTCTACCTCTATAAGAGCCAGTTTGGGATATTTCTAATAGAAGGCAATGAAAAGAAGTTCAGAAGTGTTGAAGATAAATCTCTCACAGTGGCATGCAGAATTCAGAATGGATAGCCTACTTACCAGTTTAATTGACCTCTGTTTGTAAAGCTGGTGTGCATTGCAACTAAAAAGCACATTGACTCCACTGACTTTCAATGTAATAGCCAGATTGTGATCTCACTTGTGCTAATGTAGGTCCTCATTAATACTGCCATGCCAGTCAAGCTCATAAATTCTTTATTATCTGCTTTTATAATATATATATTTTTTCCTTCTCAAAAACTGCATTTAACTCTGCTTACTGATTATAGACCATCCAACATTTACCAAGCTATCCTGTAAGTCTGCCACTAATTCTGTAGTCAAACCTTTTCCAACAGCTATGCTCTTTCCTATGTTTTAACATAATTGCTGACAGCCACAAGTATCTAGTTTGGTTACAGTCTTTTTCTTTCTCTTTGGTTCTAAGGTATCTATACCACAGGCAAGTAGCTCTGTTTCTGCAAATAAAATGCAGTGTCTGAAGCATTGTTTCTATTGTGAAGGTGAATGTTACATTTAATAGCATGTGTTCCACTTCTGGTATTATTAAAAGCTGAAGAAACAGCAGGGAATCATAAAAGTTACTGATGGGGAGACATACTAAATTACTGTATTCGTACAACAAACTTGCTAGTTCAATTTCTACCACACCTTTCTTAATTTTTTTTTTTTCCCCTTAGATATTTGAATGCATTTTCATCTGATTGTGAAGAGTTACATCTTAGTGGAAAGCAATGTGTAGTGAAAATCTTTAATTCTTATTCGAATATACACGTCTGGGAAAAAAAATACAATCCAGTTTACCTTTAGTAGAGGCTTCTAGCACTGCTGGGCAATCAGCATATAATGATATGAGGGAATTCATAGGCTTTTTTAACAATTTTGGAAGTCAATTTAGATAGACATTAGGAAGTACTCTCTGCTGTAGCTATACTATTATACAGAAAAGAATATAACATTTGTTGAGTAGCAGAGAAACTAAGCAAGAGGAAGCCTGATTTTGTAGTCTAGTGCCAGAGAGACTGTCTTGGGAGGGAGAAGCACTTGTGTCTGGTATGTTCTTCAAATTTTCCTTATGAATTTTATTCAGTAACTTTTAAATGCAAATGCAAAAGAGTCCTTGAGGAGTAGGAGGATTCCCTTAACTGAGAATCTAACATGTCCCATAGTAAAGAGTTGTTAAAAAGCATGTACAACACCGAAAGATGTCACAAATGTTCCACTGAAGGTAGGCATAGATTAATCAGTTAGTTATGTTGTGTTTGTGCTAAGCAGGGAGAGCACAGGAAGTATCATATCCATGCAGACCAGTTTCATGGAGGCAGAAAATCAGGACACCTGTGAAAACTTAAAAGTGGTGCATTCTAATAATTTGGTCCGATGCAGGCCTAGAATTGACGTCTCCAAGCTACCCTTCGATAATCTATACAGCAGCAAGATAAAGTAAAAACCAACCAACCAACCAAACAAACAAACCCACAAACCAAACCAACCAACCAACCAAAAAACTCCAACAAACCAACCAAAAAAAGCCCCCTACTTTTTTCTTCTCAGACAAGAAGTTTGTCTTCTGTGGTCCAGCTACAAAAGGTAGCTACAGAATAGTATTTAGACAAATATTTATTCTGACACATGCCTACACCTAAATACATAAGAAGTCTCTTTTTCAGTACATGGTGCTGCTGAATCACCTGTGTTCTAAATTTCTTCAGAAAAGTGAGTCAAAGCATGCATAAAACCATTCTGAAAACAAAAATGAATTGTCATTTTTGTCTTAGCTGAAAATAAGAAAAATAAAATAAATTCTCATGCAAACTACCCTCATTTCTAATTTATTATTTAATCTATTTTCAGAAGTTTGCGTTATTAGGGAGCTCTGACAAGCTTTTAATTGTTCGTAGTTCTGCTCATTTTACTGTGTTACAGTATATAATAGATCATTTATATGCTCAAGTCAAAGACCACATCTGAATAAGTGAATTTAGTATCACTTTCGAGTTACAAGGCCATATCACAGCTAAATACCCAGGAAAAACCTGAGGACGTGATGGACCATTCCCTTATAGTTCCCTAGTGACTTGTTTCCAAAGTAAGGAAACATGAATGTGCAGCCAGTAGGAAGCAGCAGCATACTCCAAAAACTTGATATGAATGACAGAGACATCAAGGCCCCAGGGCGGGCTCTGGTCAGTCAGCTGAGATGCAACCAAAGGATTCATCAAGTTGATTATCTTGCTTTCAGAGAATATTGGTGATGAAACAGCTGTGCTAGAAAGGACCAGGTGATCCTGGTGGACATGTGACATGGGAGTCAGCAATGTGCCCTTGCAGAGATGAAAGCTAACCTCTTATTGGGCTGCATTGGCAAAAACAGAGCCAGCAGGCTGAGGGAAGCAAGGATTACTCTTTATTAGAAATGTATAAGATTGCCCCGATGTGCTGTGTCCAGTCTTGGGCCTCCCAGTACAAAAGACAGACTGAAAAGCTGGAGCAAGTCAGAAGGCGGCCATCAAGATGGTTAGATATTTGAGGAATAATATATAAGAGGAGATGCTGAAGGAACTGTATTGAACCTGGAGAACTCTGGGGTAGTAGGGGTGGTGTGGTATGTGGATGTATTTGCCATCTATAACTACCTAGTGACAGGTTGTACAGAAAAAAGACCTAAGCTCTTGGTTTTGCACAGGGGAAGGAGAAGAGGGAGTTCTCATGAGTTGAAGCAAGGGAAATTCTGATCAGCTATAAGAAAATAATTCCTGTCTTGAGGGCAGTCAAATGCTGGAACAAGCTACCCAGAGAAGCTGTTGAACCTCCATCCTTGGACATATTTAGAACTTGACTGGTTAAGGACATTTTCCCCTCTGCTTTGAGCAGGAGTTTGGACTAGATGACCCCTAAAGGTCCCTTCCAGCCTAAATTATTCTATGATTGTATGGCTATGTAATTAAGCTGTACTAGAACTGAAATTTTGTGTTTTTAAATTACAAAATTAAACTGTAAATTTTAAATATGGTAATGAACTATAACTTACCTGGTCAGTTCTCCAAATAAAACATGAGGTGAGGATGGAAAGAGAAGAAAGAAAATGGGAAAGCTAAAAGGTAAAAACAAACAAAAAAACCCCAAAATAAAATCAACCAAACAAAAAAACAGAGAGAAAACATATCCCTTAAATGTTCCCAGACTTGGTATCATCTTCTTAAACAGGAATATAGGACTCAATTCATGGCTGAAGGGAGTTAATATTAAACAAATAGTGATTATATTTAATTCAATTAAATTTTCTTTTTTTCTTTTGACTAAAAAGAAAAAAAAATATTTACCGTAGACTATTTTTTCCTTCATCATGTAAAATCAGTTACTTTTCTGAATGAAATTTTATTCTAAGAAAGCATACATCCCACAGATATAAACCATGCTGAACTGTATTATTTTTCCCCCCAAATGAAGCAGTATCTCCCCTCTCTCATTAAAGTTTTAAAATAAAACTATGCTGAAATGTACTTGTTAGAAAGTAATTGTCCTGATAAAATAATTTTTTTGACATTTACTATGATGTGAAACACATTGTTCATTTCTGATTGTATTTCTTCTGAGTTTACAAAATAAATCTATTAACACAAAAAAATCATTAGCTTTTCCATCATTAAATCAAAGCAGAGGTGTTCTTTCTACCCAGTCAATTAATACATTTCACTTTTATATTTTCCTTGGACTAGAAAGAATTTGTTTTAATTTTTTTAACAACCATAATTTTAAAGGAAATGATTCTTCAAGTTATTCATTTATTGAACAGTTTGTTTGGTTTTTGTTTGTTTTTTTGTTTGTCTTATTCTAATATTTCCTTGAAATAAAGAAGTGATTGCAGAAAGCAACCTAACTGATACAGGTTCTAAACTTTTCAATTATTAAAAGATCCCCAGAAGTGTTATTCCTAAAATAAGTATAATTCTAAGAGGAAACTAATAAAAACATGGAAAATTTTCTGAACTAGATACAAATGCAAGGACAAGCTCATTAGATAAACCAACAAATATAATAATGAGAAAAAACTAAAGCTAAACTTCTCAAAGGACTGTGGTCATCAATGTCTAAAAATCAAGAGTTCAGAAAATTACAGTAAAACATTGTATGACTTATCACTGATACCTCAGAAATTGAATTATGGCTAGAAAAATAGACGAAACTTGCAAAGATGTGATTGACTGAGATTACATATATATATGGATAGATAGATATAGATATAGATATATGCATATAGATAGATAGACACACACACACACACACGTCATTGGTACATATGAAAAACACTTTAAAATGTAGTACACATGAAAAAGTAATTAATGAAAAGGCTACGAAAAGGAAAGGAGCCAAGCGGTGTGATTTTGCTTCAGACTAGGTAGATCAGATGCTCCAACAACAAGCCCTGTAAACATAGCACATTGTATCATTAGTAGACTCATTAGCCTTTCAGCAATTAAAATAATCAAGTGTCTCTTTTGTGTTTGGCTTCCAGATTCTCTCTTTATTGTATCTTTTATATAACAATAGTTCCCCAAGCTCAGCGCTGTTTGCAATTATGCAGAGCACCACTGTCCTTCAAAATTTCAATGGCTCATGGTTCATTTGGATTCTCAACATACAAACAGCAGATATTGAAACTCTGATGGTATGGACTGTTCGCCATGATTAAGGACCTTATTTTGCGAACTGCTTTACGCTGATCTGACAAACTGTAGTTTGTCCCCTTTGTTGATAACAAATAATTTTACTTATTGACAGGATACTTTGAGAGAATATGGTAGACTCCCGGTGATTCTGCACTTCTAATTAGTGCAGATTACTCCTCAGTCCTGGTCATCCAAAGAATGACACTGTAGAAGTGCTAATTCACTCCCAGCACTTCTTTTGGACCAAACCTGTAGACTGTTTTAGAATAAAACTCAGGTGTATTTCTGGTGGCAATTAAGTGCAATAACTGCTTCCAGCTTTCAGTGTCTCTCAAATACATTATGCTCTGTGCAGTCTTTTAACATTATCCCAGCAGGCTTTGAACAACATCACATGCACTTATGCTACACTGTCTGTTAAGTGGCATATACCTTCAATTTTATGTTTTAAAAATAACCACACTAATGAATTGCAATGCAACCTTCACAATATTAAGACAGCTTGAACTGCAAGAAAAGCACCCCGAAAAATAATAGCTAAGCCATCGTGCAAGGCCAACAGGGCCTCCATATTTAATTTGCAGGAGTACTTTATAAGTACTAGATAGTGTGGGTATGGCAGCCTGCTGTCAAAGTAGTGGCTACAAATCCCCCTGCGCTATTTGCACCAAGGGACCAGAATCATTAACCACATTGTGCTGGTGTTGGCTGGGATAGAGTTAATTTTCTTTATAGTAGCTAGTGTAAGGCTACATTTTGGATTTGTGCTGAAAACAGTGCTGATAATACAGGGAAGTTTTAGTTGTTGCTAAGTAGTGCTTATACTAAATCAAGGACTTTTCTGCTTCTCACACCACCTCACCAGCAAGTAGGCTGGGGGTGCACAAGAAGTTGGGAAGGGGCATAGCTGGGACAGCTGACCCCAACTGACCAAAGGGGTATTCTATACCATGTGATGTCATGCTCAGCAATAAAAGCTGAGGGAAGAAGAAGGAAGTGGGGGGATATTCAGAGTGATGCCATTTGTCTTCCCAAGTAACTGTTACGCACGATGGAGCCCTGCTTTCCTGGAGATGGCTGAACACCTGTCTGATGATGGGAAGCAGTGAATTAATTCCTTGTTTTGCTTTTCTTGTGCACATGGTTTTTGCTTTACCTATTAAACTGTCTTTATTGCAACCCACAAGTTTTCTCATTTTACTCTTCTGATTCTCTCCCCTTTCCCACCAGGGAGGAATGAGCAAGCGCCTGTGTGGTACTTAGTTGCTGACTGGGGTTAAACCACAACACACATTTAGACGTGTAGATTTAACGTCTGGTTACCATCCATTTACTGCTGAGGAATATGTGTGTGTGGTCCTGTCACTAGCCAGGGCTGCTTTTATGATTTGGTGCTGAGATGGGGATGAGTGCTACACTTCTGTGCATTTAACTCAGGTATTGCATGTCCTGGTGCTAAGACTGTACTTCTAAAGACCCTTAGGCAGCTTGTACCAGGATGTTGACTCAAATGTTAGCATTGGGAATAAGATAAGGCTATGGGACATTACAGACACAAAATAAATAGATACAAGATGGTTGTGAATAAATTTAGATCACATATTAGAATTAATGTTAGTCAGAGAAACAAGACTCTGAAAATATCCCTCTCTCTGTGAGAAACAGAAGCTAAAACAAAAAAGAAGGAAAGTTCAATTAATCTCTTTAAAAGATTATATGACCTGGTTTTGTGCAGTAGCAAAAGTCTGTACCAAATTACTATAAGATCCTTTGCAACTTATTAATATAGCAGAGAGGAAACAGTTTAGGAGGTTCCTGGAGTGTGTGGCAGATAGATAACTTCCTGACACAGCTGGTGAATGAGCCAACTAGGGAAGGTGCCCCGGTGGACCTGTTGTTTGCGAACAGAGGACTTGTAGGTGATGTGATCGTTGGAGGCTGTCTTGGGCATAACAATCATGAAATGACAGAGTTTTCGATTCTCAGAGAAGGAGGGTTAGCAGAACTTCTGCCTTGGACTTCCGGAGGACAGACTTTGGCCTGTTTTGGAGCCTGGTTGCCAGAGTCCCTTGGGAGGCAGTCCTGAAGGGCAACAGAGTCCAGCAAGGCTGGACATTCTTCAAGAAGGAAATCTTAAAGACTCAGGAGCAGGCCATCCCCATGTGCTGAAAGACAGGCTGGCGGGGAAGAAGACCAGCCTGGTTGAACAGAGAGCTTTGGCTGGAACTCAGGGGAAAAATGGAGAGTCTATGACCTTTGGAAGAAGGGGCAGGCAACTCAGGAGGACTACAAGGTTGTTGTAAGGTTATGCAGGGAGAAAAATAGAAGGACCAAAGCTTAACTAGAACTTAATCTGGCTACTGCCATAAGAGACAATAAAAGATGTTTCTATAAATACATTTACAACAAAAGGAGGGCTAAGAAGAATCTCCATCCTTTATTGCATGCGGGGGGAAACAGTGACAAAGGATGATGAAAAGGCTGAGGTACTTAATGCCTTCTTTGCCTCAGTCTTTAATATTCAGACCAGTTGTTCTCTGGGTACCCAGCCCCCTGAGATGGAAGACAAAGACAGGGAGCAGAATGAAGCCCCCATAATCCAAGGGGAAATGGTTAGTGACCTGCTACACCACTTAGACATACACAAGTCTATGGGGCTGGATGGGATCCACCCAAGGATACTGAGGGAGCTGGCAGAAGTGCTCACCAAGCCATTTTCAATCATTTACCAGCAGTCCTGGATAACTGGGGAGGTCCCAGTTGACTGGAGATTAGTGAATGTGACACGGATTTACAAGAAGGGCTGGAAGGAGGATCCAGGGAACTACGGGCCTATCAGCCTGACCTTGGTACCAGGGAAGCTGATGGAGCAGATCATCTTGAGTGCCATCACACAGCATATACCAGACAACAAGGTGATCAGGCCCAGTCAGCATGGCTTTATGAAAGGCAAGTCCTGCTTGACTAACCTGACCTCCTTCTGTGACATGGTGACTCACTTAGTGAACAAGGGAAAGGCTGTGGACGTTGTCTACCTAGATTTTAGTAACACCTTTGAGACCATTTCCCACAGCGTTCTCTTGCACAAACTGGCTGCTCATGACTTGGATGGGTATACTCTTCGCTGGGTAAAAAACTGGCTGGATGGCCGGGCCCAAAGAGTGGTGGTGAATGGAGTTAAATCCAGTTGGTGGCCAGTCACAAGTGGTGTTTCCCAGGGCCCCCTATTGGGGCTGGTTCTGCTTAATTTCTTTGTCAATGATCTGGACAAAGGGATTGAGTGTACCCACAGTAAGTTTGCAGTTGACACCAAGTTGGGCGGGAATGTTGACCTGCTTGAGGGTAGGAAGGCTCTACAGAGGGATCTGGACAGGCTGGATCAATGGTATGATGTTCAACAAGGCTAAGTGCCTAAGCTCCTGCATTTGGGTCACAACAACCCATGCGACGCTATGAGCTTGGGGAAGAGTGGCTAGAAAGCTGCCTGGCTGAAAAGGACCTGGGGGTGCTGGTTGACAGCCAGCTGAATATGAGCCAGCAGTGTGCCCAGGTGGCCAAGAAGGCCAACAGCATCCTGGCTAGTATCAGGAATTGTGTGGCCAGCAGGATTAGGGAAGTGATTGTGCCCCTGTACTCAGCACTGATGAGGCCTCACCTCAAATACTGTGTTGAGTTTTGGGCCCCTCACTACAAGAAAGACACTGAGGTGCTGGAGTGTGTCCAAAGAATGGAAACAAAGATGGTGAAGAGTCTAGAGCACAAGTCTTATGCGGAGTGGCTGAGGGAACTGGGGTTGTTTAGCCTGGAGAAAAGGAGGCTGAGGGGAGACCTTATTGCTCTCTACAACTACCTGAAAGGAGGTTGTAGAGAGGTGGGTGTCAGTCTCTTGTCCCAGGTAACAAGCGGTAGGACAAGAGCTGGCCTCAAGTTGCGTTAGAGAGGTTTAGATTGGATATTAGGAAAAATTTCTTTACTGAAAGTGTTGTCAAGCATTGGAACAAGCTGCCCAGGGAAGGGGTTGAGTGACCATCCCTGGAGGTATTTAAAAAATGTGTAGATGTGATGCTTAGAGACATGGTTTAGTGGTGGATTTGGCAGTGTTAGGTTAATGGTTGGACTCAATGATCTTAAAGGCCTTTTCCAACCTAAACAATTCTATGATTCTATGATTATGTACAATAGTGCCTTGCATATTTTCTTTATTTAACAAGAAAGAAAATGTACAGAGCTGCATGAGCTACAGAGTAATTTTGCATTTCATTTATTGGAATATTTTTGCACTTTTTCCTTCTCAGATTCAAAACACAGATAGTTTTAACACAGAAGTTAAAATCAAATTGCCTTATTCATATGAATAGTCCTATTTTCAGCAGTCCCCCTGAAGATTATTACAAGGAAACAGGAACATCATTATGAACCATGTTAAAATGGAGATGATAGATGATGGATTAAACAGAGGAGAGAGGTCAGAAATGAAAAGTGAGAACTCTGAGTCATTTACATAAAAAAAGTTGGAACCCTGTGTATAGAGGAAATTATGCAGAAATATCACAGCAGGGAAGAAAAGGAGAGGGTTACAGTTTGTAAAAGAGTCCATGGAGAGAGGTGTTATGTGACTTAAACAAAACAGAAAATATCTACCTCCTTGAAACTGTGAGTCCAGACCTCTTAGTTATAGAGTCAGGTTTTATTTTGCCTGTTTTTTCATTTGGCCCATGTATCCTAGATTAGAGATTCTTTTGCATCTGTAAAGAACATACTAGCTCCCACAGTGACATACAATTTTTTTTGGTCTCCAGCTGTCTCATCCACGGTGTGATAGAGAAAAAATATGTTGTCAATTGGATCAGTGTGACCTTACCCGCAGAAGCGAAGTACTAGAAATGTGAAGAGGGACGGTACTACAGAGGCTAAGTCTTAGAACAGTTACCCTAGGTCCCTTTGTTAGTCATGCATTGCTCATAGCATAAAGATCAATTATCAAAAAAAGGAGAAAAACATTGGATAATGAAAGTACTAAAGAAAAGTTTTGCAAGTGGGGAGATTTTTGCATGGTTGAGAAGCATTGCACACTAAACAATGCTCACAAAGTACAAGATTCACTGCAAATGGAATCAATAGGAGTGCTTGTACAGTATTGCATCCATAAAGCATGTCATCCATGACACAAATATTAAATATTCAGGGAAATGCATTTAGGTAGCTAGGAGTGCCAGCATTCAAATGACTGCAAAATTAGATTAAGTACAAAATAAAGGAAACCATACAAGCAATGTAACAATGAAATTCCCTATAGGTAAAAGTAAATATAAGAGACAGTGAAATTTCAGAAAGGTTCTGACTCAACAAAACTTAGGAAGAAATCCATCATAGATAACATTTTACTACTCAACAAAAGCTGATATATTCAGTGTATATAAAATATATTTGTACCAACTTAAAAAAAAAACAAAACACGTTAAGGGAAAGTTGTTACCATGATCTTTTATTAGGCTGCCACGATTTCTCATATCATTCTTAGGCATTCACTGTTTTCCTCAGCTAGAACGGTTTGGGTTGTCTTATTCTCTATCAAATATATGTGACTTTCATAGGTCACATAGAAGCTCGGTATATATTTACGTCTCCTGAGGAGGCAATCTTTTTTAAGTCAGGTGTTCAAAGCCCTCATGAAAAGAAAAGAGATCTTGGTGTCCCTTCACAGATAAGTCTTCATGACTACATGTTTTATCTTAAAAAAAAAAAAGTCTCTCAACAGTTAGTCCCTCAACTCTTCAGCAGAGAGAATCATAGACCTCCTGTCTCTTCACAGAACTCTCATGGACTTTGTCTTTCACATACATTAATTCTCAGTACTTTGATTCCTATGTCCTGAGGACCCAAATCCTGCATATATCAGAGCTCACTCTCCTCCTTAGTGTTATTTTAGACAAGCAGGATTTGCCTTTGGTATTGCTACACAAAGCATTGAAAGAATAAACGTTACATTACTGGAGTGAGGAACCATACTACCTTTAATACCCCTTCTGGTTCTATACATTTAGGGATCACTATTTCTGTGAAACCAGGAAAAGCATAAAGGAAAGCTTTCCTTTCCTTTTTTTTCCCAGAAAACAACATGAGGGCTGGTAACATTTTATCTTATCCTTGAACTTTCCCAAGCTTCTGCCCTTCTCAAGGTTTCCCACTGTTCTACTGCATTAAAAGACAGCTCCTTTTATAGCTTGGCTCCCAACTACATTGGCATTGACACTGTGGAAAGTGCACTTCACAGACTTATCTTCAATGACCAAGAGGGACACTAGGCCTATCATTACATGTTTACTGAAAAGTAGTGGCTACGTGTGCTGAAATTCTGTGCTTTTCTAACAAAATGTTTCATTCATATGGTCAAGCTCTCTGATAGGATGCATAAGCACACACTGGTTAAGCTAAGACTTAGCAGCAGACATGTCAGCCTCCATTCATTGTAGTGTAATATTTTGCCCAATTTATTCCTCAGCATGTATTTTCTCTATTAAAGATATCGATTCTGCCACAACAGTCTGGCAAATATCCTGCTGATGCTTCTAACAACAAAAAGCATCTGGTCAGAGAACACAAAACCCCACCATTATTTTTTATAAGCTTTCTTTCATTTCACCAAATAAGAGTCAATTGTTAACTCAGTTTGAACCCCATGCTGGTGAAAGACAATTATAAAATAGCTTTTTATTCATAAGTAGAAAATAAGAAGTTTTCCTGTGAGTATGAAAACTGTTTGGTTTTTCCTGGTATTTTTGTAATACACTGTCAGATAACTCTCAGTATTAAGGACATTTTTAAAAGCTCAAATAAGGGCAAGTCTCCACTGTATTCAGCTATATAGGGTAGACGTTCAAGCAGAGAATTATTTTCTTGGAGAAATTCTAGCTTGATTACTGCAGTCTGTGAATAGATTTAATGTTTCATTGTTTCAAAAGGTGGGATGAAACTTTAATCTGGGCTTGTGAATTGAAGTATAAATTTAGTATATCCAGTGTTTGAAATCCCAAACAAAACACTGGAAAACCAAAAAGCTCCCTTCTCAATTCCTTACCAGACAGCACTACCCTCCTTGCAAGTGCTTGAAAACTACATCTAAACAGAGTGTTGTGGTTTAACCTCAGCTGGCAACTAAGCACCACACAGCTGCACTCTCACTCCTCCCAGGTGGGATGGAGGAGAGAATCGGAAGGGTAAAAGTAAGAAAACTTGTAGGTTGAGATAAAGACAGTTTAATACGTAAAGCAAAAGCTGCACGCACAAGCAAAACAAGGAATTAATTCACTACTTCCCATCAGCAGGCAGGTGTTCAGCCATCTCCAGGAAAGCAGGGCTACATCATGCATAACAGTTACTTGAGAAGACAAATGGCATAATGCCAAATGGCCCCACTTCCTTCTTCTTCCCCCAGCTTTTATTGCTGAGCACGATGCCATATGGTGTGGAATATCCCTTTGGTCAGTTGGGGTCAGCTGTCCCAGCTGTGTCCCCTCCCAACTTCTTGTGCACCCCCAGCCTACTTGCTGGTGAGGCGGTATGAGGAGCAGAAAAGGCCTTGAGTTTGTGTAAGCACTGCTCAGCAGTAACTAAAACATCCCTGTATTATCAACACTGTTTTCAGCATAAATCCAAAACATAACCTCACAGTAGCTACTATGAAGAAAATTAACTCTATCCCAGCCAAAACCAGCACACAGAGAAAACTTAATCTGATAAAATAACATGGTCATTAGTTAAACATATAACAGGAAAGGACTTTGTAAGCAAATAAGGTAAAATTACTTCTGTGACCACATTTTTTACTTACTAATAAAACAGGAGACAGAAAATATTTGGTAGTATCTACCAATTTCACTGATGGCCATTTTTCTGGACAATCATGCTGCACAAAATTGCCTAGCAGACATTTGTTCCATTGAGTGCTGGCACCCTAAATGATCCATGTTGCATAACATAAAAGATAGATTTTATTGTACATCTCATGGAGCTCCAGAAAGACATAAATTAATAGCAGAAGAGTCCCCTATGTCTTTGCAGTTTTTCCTGGTCATGGCAAGATGTGTTAAAACTTGTCCTAGTTTATTGACTCAGGTATCAAATAGTAGGCACCTAGATCCTCTATTTCAGTTTGTCCATTAGCATTGCTACAGTTCTCATCTTTCTCTTACATGAAAGTTTCTGGTAGATTTGTCAGCATGCTGTCTCTTAACATTCCCATACAAGGGCAGGCAGTAACACCTGGGATCCATGGAGAATCTTGGTTCCTTAAAAATAATTTCATCTGCAAGATCAAAACTCATTTTCCTCTAGGAACCTCTTTGGAAGGCCTACTGCTGAAAACCTAAGCTTGTATACAATAACTCTAAGTAATGGGTATCATTAGGGGAATTGAGGTAGGTCAGTTTGCCAACAAAGCTCTCTCTACCAATACTTTTCTAGTTTCATCACTAAATGGACTGGGGAGCAGAAATGGATTTTGTGAGTTTCTGTTTTCCTTTCTGATATTCTGGCTGTGAGCTTTACATACACACTTTCAAAATAAATGCCAAGCATTATGCATTGAGTGTTAGATGATTAAAGTGTCTCCAAATTAGTCTGTCTTGTAGAAAGACTAGGCAAGCAATTTCTAAATAAAATGTTTAAGGAGAAATAAGTTTCTAGCCTATTGGCAGATAGGATACTCCTAAATCAAGCAGCATCTGCAATCAGTTCACACATAAATTATAAAAAGAGACACACACAGGTGAAACAAGTTGAAAGTTAAAGCTAAATGAAATGAAAAACAGAAGCTGAGTCAACTAGTCTTCCAGTACATCTCAGAAGAGAACACACTCAGGAGAAGTGGTTATTTTTGTTTTAAAAAAATATCTTTTTGGCATGCAGGACCTGTTAAGGGCAGAAAAAAGTGATCCAACAAAAAGCCATGTGCTAAAAAATAATGAATAGATGCTTCAGAGGACTCGGATCTGAGCCCAAATGTGGTCAAAAGGCTATAGATAGAAATTGTGTAAGAATGTACTCTATTATTATATCACTTATTGTTTATTTTTATGATGAACGATGTATTTTATGCCTAGTTCAAATGTTGAAAGAGTTTGACTTTAGACTGAGTGTAGTTTTGAAAGTAGCATTGTACAGAAGGGATTTCAGCTGTCTGCAGTGATCCAGGGAGCTATGGACAGCTGAGACACCAGGTCCTTTTAATATGAAGGGGATAGAGACTGTGTGCCATGAAACATGTAAGCAAGGCCAGGAAGAAGAAATAATCTTGCATTTATGTTTAAGAGTGTATTTATCTACTGGGTTTTTGACCCAAACCAGCAACCTTTCTTGTAGATCAGAAGGTGCTGATCAGGAAAAATGTGGATGCTATCTTAATAAGCACCTGGCTACAGGCACTGACAAAATGATAGGTAATTTCAGCAGCATGTTTCATGACAAAAAACCTTCTGAGGAAGTGAGCAAAATTACCTATTTAGGGTCAGATCCCACCCCAGACACTTTATGCCATTCTGGCAGTACAAAGCAGAAGGAAAGGATTGACTTTAGTGTAGATCATTGAGTGAATTTAGTTTTTTTACTTCTGTGCCATTTCCTCTGTCCTCCGTCTCTCCTAGGATAAGAGCCTAAACATATGCAATGCTGGAGTTTGGCTCCAAGTCGTGAGAGCTGTGCACCCAGGAGCTCAGAGCCTGAGAGGACACTAGCATGTCAGGTCCAACAGGAGAATGACTGCTTCATACATGAGCAAGTGTAAAAGTAAGAGAGAGAAAAATTAAAAGAAATTGAATCTTTTCATTTGCACCTGTATCCACAAACATTCTACCCTGGGATTATTTCCTGTAACACTGGTATAAGGGGTGAATAAGTTGAATAAGAAAAGAATAATCTTCACTAGCTGTACTGAGTTACACTTACTCTTCTCCTCAACTATCCAGGAACTAGGCCCAACATTTTTACATCCCTTAAAGCCCATTTTGAGTCTGTTCACATTGCAGAGGCCTTGAGAATGGCCTGTGTTGAGGTCAATTTTGCTTACACTACATTTTAGAAAGATGAGAAATATGAGAAGACAAATTTTCTTGCAAACCCATAAGCAGTACCTATTTAATGCTAAATCTGTATAGTTTTCTGCTAATGCTTTATGTTCGTGAAGACTGATCACTGCATAGGCTGTTGCCTGGGCAACAAGCATGAGCAAAAAGAAAGAATAGCTGTCCCTGAAGAAAAGAGTCACTGCACTTTGATAAAGTTTCCCGATATAGTTTTCTTCCCCTTAATCTCTAAGGTCAGAACATAGGCCTGAATCCAAAGCATGTAAGTAGTGTCTGAATTATTAACTTATTTTCAGATAGCTGAATCTTTGATATGAGCACTACTGGAATAGATAGTATATTCTCTTGAACTTTAGATTTAGAGAAAGTTTGGTGAGTGATATTCATGCATACCAAAAAAAAAAGTTTTGCTGTGACTTTCTGATTAAACTTACTATGCTCCAGTGTTACTTGAAGAAAACAATGACATTGATGCTACCTCTTTTCTGCAAGATGTCTAAACAGAAGTGCAAAACCTCCTTCAGCCAATTTTCAATCTTTCTATGTGGTGATCTCTCCCTTCTGAAGCCCACTAATTAATTGCCATAGTTTGATAACACATCTATTGAAAATGCTACACTTTGAGATAATATTTTTTTTTTTAAAAGTCTCTCAAAGCACTTCTATATCTTTCTTTCTACAGCTTTGCAACAAATAGTAGAAACAGTTTTGTTGCAATTGCCTAGAAGAGAGAGAACACTATACCATACCCTTTTCCCTCATTATGGAAGACGTTGAACAGGATTCATCTGCACTAATTTAAGTATCTAAATGTTATGGGTTGGATTCACCTTGAGACTGCAGGCTTTTAAATTTAGTCATGGAATTCAGTTTGCTAGTGTTGGCAGCTCACTGGTTTAGAGAGCTATTCATCTGACCAACTGTAGATATCTACTTTAAAGTGAGATATCAGATTCCAACACTGTTAACTAGAGGGTAGTTTCTCATAGACAAACATAAGTATCAAATGCCACTGGAAACTCCTTAGAGTATTTGAGACATCTGCATGAGGCTGGACCTACAGTTGACCTCTGCCCTCCCAGGTTGGCAGGTGGAGCTCAGGCTCAAATTGCACTAGAAACTAAGGCAAATTAGGAAATTTTGACAATTCAACTAAGCCCTACTTCTCTGATGGAAGCTTAAATACTTATATGAAGACACTTACAGTTAGACATTTGGATTCTGGAGCCTGAGCTCATCTGAAATATTTAGGACATTTTTGCTAAAAAATTCCTGTACTGTCTACTTTCTCTGCAGCATTTCCTGCCAACCCATTAATAAATAAATATTATGTGTGGGTTTTTTGTTTTGTTTTATTCTCAATCTGATTTGCGAGGTAATTAACTTTCTTATTCTCCCATGTACTAAGAACATTATTTCTTAACTTAAACAGTCTAGATGCTTATTTTGAATTGAGGTACTATTTTCCTTCAGAGATAACTGGCCATCATGGAACAATCACATAAATAAATGTCTGTAGACAAGTCCAAATCAGATTTGTTCAGTTTCAAGTTAATGGTTTGTACTTTTAGTTTTTCCTCATACTCACTTTTGTCATAGCCCCATGGGATTGTTTCACTTGCATCCACAGTCCTAGATGTCATAGTAATTTCACAACCCTGATATGGCTACTAAGAGGTTTCGTAGGAAGTCCAACTAGAAGGCAAATGCTCCCCTGGCTGTCAAGGGAGTAGTAAGACTATTCATTCATTTGACCTGTATAGGCTCAGTGCATTACTCAAAGCACAGAAGCACTTCTGTTGCGTGCCTTTTCTTGCTAGTCTCTACTCAAGCACTGCAATGTTATTTATTTTGAGAGAAACACATTAACAGGTCTACAAATTGTTCAAGGAGTATTGCATTGCTCTAGATCTGACTGTGGGCTGCAACAGCAAGTGGTGGCCCTTCTCACTCTCCTTTACCCTTCTTGTAGGTACTTGTTCCTGCTGTCTTCCTTGCGTCAGAGGTGGTTATTGTGAGACTGCAGAATTAATCAGATGAGCTGAAAATTAACAGAAAGTAATGAAAAAACACGCACAAAAGATTAATTTTTAAATCTTACCCCCTAGACTTTCAAGATCCAGTACAAAGAAGGACAAAAGAATACATGGCCATTAATAGGAGATATGGCCAACTCTTTTGATACAGTCTACTGGTGGATTAGAGTACATAAAACTCCATCCCAAATTTCAGATACCTGAGACAAGTATACTTCATTCAGAAGTATACTGCTCTGTGTTATGTACCTCCCTCTGTGACATATTATATGAAATTAATATTGTCTGCCCTTCTTGTTTCCTAGCACTTGTCCTCCTTTTTGCAAATCTTGCATATTGTCTTAACAATCCTTTTTGCCTTAAAGAAATCACTACATAAAAATTTAAATATTTTAGCCACTAGTTCTAAAATAAGTGTTAAAAAATGTCTAATTTTTTTCTTTTACTAAACATATACTTACATAATGGGTTCACTTTTGTTTAATATTTAATAAGTTGCTAAATTTATTGATTAAGTTTATTTATCCTCCTGTGTTTGTTTGTGTTCTTCAGTTTTCATGTTTCTCATGTGCCATGACAATTTTTTTCCATCAGAAGCAATACTTAAAAGCTTGTTCCAGTAAAAGGCTTAAAGTCCCAGACAGATTTCTGCATTCTGTAAGAAAAAACTTTTATTCTGAAAAGAACTTTTGTTTCCCAGTTCAATTCAATGAATACATTTGAAAACCTATTAAAATATAACAATAACTTGTATCCTAAAAGTCTGTAGTCTAGTAAATGGTTGACAGTACCAGCAGTCTTTTAAGAATGTATTTGGGACTTTACAAAGTAAGTTAACACCAGCATTAGCATTAATGAATGCTCACTTCCCCTAATGAACAACTCTGACATGTACATCATCATTTTCATTAATCTCTTCAATTTGTTATAATAAAACTGTTTGCAGCTCATTATTGTAGCTTAAAGTGTCTATGTGGGTATGTACAATAGATTTGCAAAAGAAAATTTATTATTTTATTTTTTAATTTGTTCTTTTTTCTCTCTTTGTTGTTGTTGTTTTGGCTACTGTACAATGAACAAAATAGGCTAATTCCTCTGAAATTTCCTTTCAGGCTTTTCTTAGGGAAGGAGAAAAATAAAAGCAAGTAAAATATATGCACAATATTTGCTAGAAGTGTCATGCAAATACACATATATTGTGTGGAAAATCCACTATAAATATCTACAACACAGCAGTTTTCAGACTTTTTTTTAAGCCAATTAGTCCAGACTTTTACAGAATCTTACATTAACTTGTTGCTAACGCAACATTGTCATAAAGCTGGTTTAACTAGACTCAAGAGAATTCTACAGGCATCGAGATATTATTAGGTTTCATAGAGTTTGCATATCTCAGTTTAGTAAGAATGGATGAGGTATTTGTATAAAAAGGTGAACAGGTATTTTGGGGTCCATTAATAGTGGAAAACTTATTAGAGCCATGGCAGCGGAGTAGTCTCAGGGAATCTTCAAGTTTGAACAGGACCAGAATGATCTGAAACAGAAGATTAAAAAATTATATGAACTCATATATGATCCCTCTGCCTAGGTTTTTGTTTGACCGTAGCTCAGCACCATATAAAGACCTGGAACAAGGCTGAGACAAGAGGACTGTACATCCGAAAACAGTAAGTAATAACAAAATCCTCCATTTTATTAGGCCAAATTTTGAAGCCCTTATTTATAATGGTAAAGATTTGTTGTCAAGTTATGGTCCATAATACACAGTACAGTGTGACTCCCTGGGAGAGTAAATGGTCTGTCCCAGAAGACTTAAAGACCACAAATTATTTAAAAAAATATTAATTTACAGAATCACAGAATCACACAGAATCACAGAATCGTATAGGTTGGAAAAGACCTTTAAGATCATCAAGTCCAACAGTAAACCTAACACTACCAAGACCACCACTATACCATGTCCCCAAGCACCTCATCCAAACGTCTTTTAAATACTTCCAGGGGTGGTGACTCAACCACTTCCCTGGACAGCCTGTTTCAATGCTTGATAACCCTTTCAGTGAAGTAAAATTTCCTAATATCCAGTCTAAACCTCCCCTGGTGCAACTTGAGGCCATTTCCTCTTGTCCTATCACTTGTTACCTGGGAGAAGAGACCAACCCCCACCTCTCTACAACCTCCTTTCAGGTAGTTGTAGAGAGCGATAAGGTCTCCCCTCAGCCTCCTTTTCTCCAGGCTAAACAACCCCAGTTCCCTCAGCCGCTCCTCATAAGACTTCTGCTCTAGACCCTTCACCAGTTTCGTTGCCCTTCTCTGGACATGCTCCAGCACCTCAATGTCTCTCTTGTAGTGAGGGGCCCAAAACAGAACACAAAATTTGACATGCAGTGTCACCAGTGCCGAGTACAGGGGCACGATCACTTCCCTAGTCCTGCTGGCCACACTATTTTTGATACAAGCCAGGATGCCATTGGCTTTCTTGGCCACCTGGGCACACTGCTGGCTCATATTCAGGCGGCTGTCAACCAACACGCCCAGGTCCTTTTCCACTGGGCAGCTTTCCAGCCACTCTTCCCCAAGCCTGTAGCGTTGCATGGGGTTGCTGTGGCCCAAGTGCAAGACCCGGCATTTAGCCTTGTTGAACCCCATACAATTGACCTCAGCCCATCGATCCAGCCTGTCCAGGTCCCTCTGTAGAGCCTTCCTACCCTCAAGCAGATCAACACTCCCGCACAACTTGGTGTCATCTGCAAACTTACTGAGGGTGCAATCGATCCCTTTGTCCAGATCATTGATAAAGATATTAAACAGAACTGGCCCCAACACAGAGCCCTGGGGAACACCGCTTGTGACCGGCCGCCAACTGGAGTAAACTCCATTCACCACCACTCTTTGGGCCCGGCCATCTGTGGGATAATAGCTGGAAGTGACTTAGAAATTAAACTTATATTCACACTTTTAGGTAAGGTACAGCATTGAAGAAGATTCCCGGGTGGAGTGCGGCTGACATGCAAGGCCATTCCATGGAAGTTCCCTAGGCCTGTAACCTTAGACGTCGGTGACGCCAGGGGAGCTTGGTGTACTGACTCTAAGAAGGTACTGTTCGGAGGGTGGAGCGGTGTGGAGACGCCACGGCCAGGCTCTGCAATTAAATGGGAACTCAAAGGTATTGTGTCTGACCAGTAAGCTGCACATTTGCTATCGTGGGCCAACAGTCTGTCATGTTTCTGACAAAATGCTGTCCTTTGATGAACTTTGCTCATTATAACATCATTATAATACCAAAACACACCTCCATCCCAAAAGCTACCCACCTCCAAGGTGCGACCACCCCTCACTGAACCTGTGCTTTGAATTTTTCCTAGCCTATACCTTTGAAAGCAAAGCGAGAAAACTTTACACCAATCCTAAACAAAGATGTATGAATAGAGTCACTCAAGCTCCACCCAAAAGGTGAAAAATAGTATAAAATGACTTAAGAGAAAGAGAATGTTAGGGAAGACACCATCGCATACCACTCTGACCTCTGGGATCAGCTGACGGGCTGAGCCTCTCTTCCCCCACATCGGGATGCCTTTGGGTAAGATTCAAACACTTGGTTATACCCAGTGCCTCCTCGGGAAACTTAAAAATCTCTCTAGAGTTGCTTTATCATCTTTAACGCATTTATAGGCGGCAGTGTCACTCATACTCTTGGTATTTGCACTTGCTTTGCAGACAGTAAATTTATCACCAGTAATCCAAAGAATCTGTGTATCTGTTGCTCTAATAAACTGCACTCTTTATTAATGTGGCTGTGATAGTTCATGCAACACGACTAGACTGGGGGTGCAGCGCGTTTAAATTAACGCTGTCGCCTTTACTCTGGTGAATGGCTGCATATACACTCCTTAGAAAATAACCGTTGACCAAGTCTGAGACTAGGACTGGACTTAGCCACACCTAGACTCTTCTCTGAGAAGGAGTTTAGAAAGCAAGGGGGTCCTGTCTGAACCTCGTGACTCAACGGGAGGGTTCCCCCGCCTCAGCCACTCCTCAGACTCCTACACGACAGTAACTCTTAACACAACACCAGCCAGACAGTTCTTTACACAGTGAATCGTACGCCCATCCAAGCCATGAGCAGCCAGCTTCTCCAGGAGAATGCTGTGGGAAACTGTGTCAAAGGCTTTACTGAAGTCAAGATAGACAACATCCACAGCCTTTCCCTCATCCACTAGGCGGGTCACCGTGTCGTAGAAGGAGATCAGGTTGGTCAAGCAGGACCTGCCTTTCCTGAACCCATGCTGGCTGGGCTTGATCCCTTGGTTATCCTCTACATGCAATGTGATGGCACTCAGGGTGTCCACTCATGCTCAGGATGCACTCATGCTCATGCTCACACTCAGGATGGCACTCATTTATGCATGCTTTGTTTCAAAAAATAACATAATTATGCCATTTATATGAAAAGTCTAATGTAATGATGAAGAACAACATATATTCAGGAGCACGCATGTCTAAAACGGATTTTGTGTGCCACAGTTTGTGAGTTTTTTGATAACCTGAAAAAAATAGACTGTGGTTTCCAAAATATAATCCTCAGACCTTTTGGAAACAGTCGTTTGATAATATGCATAACAAAGTAAATTTCAAAAGACAGAGATGGGAAACCAGTTAGAATCTTTTGGTACAAGATGTAGAGTTGTCAAGATAACCTTGACTGTGTTTCTATTATTTTATTTTTATTTTATATTAATCAAAGTTTTGTGATCTCAAATATGGTAGAATATTTTGTATTTCATCAACTCTTCATTCTTTTGCTTTCATTCCTATTATTGAACTATAATAACAAATTTATCTGCAGTACAAGTGTTTCCTTTCAAGTTGTGAATCTTACGCTAACTTTGCCATATGGAAATATTTATTCTCCAAAAAATATGTAAATTAAGTCACATACTAGATAAGAGCTGTGTAAATTAGCATACACTGGTCTCCTGCTTCCTAGAATTCCTTTTATTTACCCTCTCCAAGCTACATCTTCAGATGCAACTTTTAATCTGGCAATTTTTAAGTTATTTTTGGCCATTTTTCATTTTACTTTTAGGAGTTGCACTTTTCATTACACCTGCATTGGGATTTTTTTTAATTCAAAAAGCAATAGGAAATAACTCCAAGTTTATGAATTAGTCTGAACACACTCTTAATTCAGTGACTTTCATACAGGCCAAATAAATCGTATTTATGTTATTATCATAAACCATTTATGGTATAAGCATTGCCAAAATGACACTAGAAGACTTTCAAAAAGGTGAAAAAGTCTTCTATCCTCACTTTCTTTTCCAGTCTTCTGACTGAAAACTGGGAACCAAGAGGTTTTGTTTGTTTGTTTGTTTGTTACTTTTTAGTCTACAGAAAGAGAAGCATCACTATGTTAGGGTGATGAGTGTTGTAGTTTAACCCCAGCCAACAACTAAGCACCACCCAGCCGCTTGTTCACTCCCCCGGGTGGGATGGGGGAGAGAATCAGAAGAGTAAAAGTAAGAAAACTCGAGGGTTGAGATAAAGACAGTTTAATAGGTAAAGCAAAAGCCGTGCATGCAAGCAAAGCAAAGAAAGGAATTCCTTCACTGCTTCCCATCAGCAGGCAGGTGTTCAGCCATCCCCAGGAAAGCAGGGCTCCATCACGCGTAACGATTACTTGGGAAGATGAATGCCATCACTCTGAACATCCCCCCCTTCCTTCTTCCCCAGCTTTATATACTGAGCATGACGTCATATGGTATGGAATAGCCCTTTGGTCAGTTTGGATCAACTATCTTGGCTGTGTCCCCTCCCAGCTTCCTGTGCACCTGGCAGAGCATGGGAAGCTGAAAAGTCCTTGACTAGTGCAGCGACAACTAAAACATAAGTGTGTTATCAACACTGTTTTCAGCACAAATCCAAAACTTAGCCCCATACTAGCTACTATAAAGAAAATTAACTCTATCTCAGCCAAAACCAGCACAATGAGTCTTCCAGCCATTGCGGATTTTCAATATTAGTCTTTTAAAAATTACTATAAATGACAGTAGAATAAAAGTATGAAATTTAAAGCACACACTATCAACGGTAGAACATATGTTCATTTTTTAAATTCTCCATCTTACAGCTCATATAACTAAGTCTCATATATTCTATAGAAAAAAGACAAGGACAAAATTCAGGTCAGTTTAGTGGTATTTCCTTATTAAGCCTCACAAGTATTCCAGAGGGCTATCCAGTATGTGTGGACAGACCAAATAAGTTATGTACACTCCTCTTTGCTAGTATGCTGTGACCTGGAGAAGACTTCGGAAAAATTACTTTTAGTTATGCTGAAACAATCTGTTGAATATATTGAGTCTCTGTGTGGAAAATCATTGATGTACCTTGTAGATTTCAGGAAAGCATCTGATATCTCTGCCCCTCCAAAAATAGGGGCTACTTTTAGGGCATAAAATCTGAAGTTTCATAGAAATTTATGGAGCCACATAGCTTACATCTGTTCTCTGGCCAAGCAACATAGCAAACATCACATCTGTAGTAATTTTTTTTTTTTTTACCAGAACAGATTGCTTCATTCATTCTGTCTGACAGAAAAAGAAACTCATCCATACTACCTTAAAAAGTGGAGAGGTTGGGTGTGCTGTCTGAAAGCAAGCTTGTTGACGTCATCCACAAGTATACCAATGAGCAAGATGATAATAAACCATCATGGACAACTGAATCTCAGTGCTCAAGCCATGATCAGACCTCATTCAGTTTGCTAGCATAACCATGTGGACGCTGATTCATCCATCAACAGGTAGACAGTACAGGCTGCCTACTCTATAGATATTCTGGCAGACTTCACCTTCAGAGATGAGGTGTCCTTGGGCAGAGCCAGCGACTCAGGGACATCTGGTGTCTTCCCTGAAAGCATGAAAACGCAGCTCAGGACAGCAGTCATACCCACCTACATGATGTCCTGTGCCTGGAAGCCAGGAAGACAATGACACTCATGTTATGAATTAACCCCACAAGCCTAATGTCTTTCATTCAACTCTGTAACTAGTATGACAGTCTGCAGTTATATGCATGTGCAATATACTTTTGAACCATTTTGTCTTGATAAGTTGCTCATTTTTTGTTTTGTTTAACGGAGCATAAGGTTAATTATACCACTGAAAAATGATTTGAACTTATGGCAAAATGAAGGGAAAGAGACTACTTTTTGCTGGCTTTACACCATGTCTTTGTAACACACAGTGTAAAGGCTAAATTTGCCAGCTTTTTTTTCTGTTTAAAATCTTAAACCAGCACTACTCAAAATGACTGGAATTGGTGCTGCAGGAACTGTAGAAATGGAAATAAACAGGAAAAAAAAAAAGTAGGGTCACCTTCTAGTGCTGTTAGTTATCTTAGACTGCATACTTTATCAAAGCTGTTTTCCTTTCTTGCCCTTATTACAGCTGGTTTCCGCTTTGTTGTTTTTCTCTTTATCTGCACATTTGAAAATGTCTTTGTTGCTGTCTTTTGTTGTTGTAAGCTCACTGTTCTTCCAGCAGACAACTGACTTTAATATCAACATCATACCATTTTGGGCATCACAATTCTGGAGATAAAGGAGTATCAAAAGGAATTGTCAGAGGCCCTTTACATATCCCAACTTCATATAAAGTATTTTGATTAGAAATAAATCAATTCTGATCAGTGCTAATCTGATCAGAAAAAAAATAATCTACATTTTCAAACTGTAATGGTTTCATGCATGTCAACCATATTTTATTATCTTCATTAATGGTAGTGAAACTTGGCGGCTAAAAACTGTACAAACATTTCATAATTTTTTAAATTTTGTTTTGGGATTTCACTGTTGTTTTCATTGTTATTATTATCAGTGGTCCAATCCTTGAAAACTTTTGGGACATTTATCAAGTCCAGTTCTATTTTGTGGCTAGTGAAGTGAGGTACTTGCTGTGGTGGTAAAATTATTAGTATTTAAGATTTGAGAGGTCTGGCTAAGAAGTTAATCCTAACTAAAAGAACATTCCTTTCAACTGTGATGGTTTCCCACTCCTTACTTCTGAGTTAATATAATACTAGTTGTGCCACTCCTATAGGCTTCACCAACAGCCATCTCTCCATATTGGCACATTATTTACTGTTTCATTCCTTCTTAGTAGTGTGGCAGTTAGCAAGCTACTTAAGGAATCCATCCCATCCCTGGGATGGATACCTGGCTTTGTTAACAGTGAAATTATTGTTTTTCCTCACCTATTTATTTTTTTTCTTTTCTTTTCTTTTTTTTTTTCCTGAAACAGTATACAGATTGGGTCTCTGCAATCACTTGGTAGAGAACAATGTTCTCTCACTATAATTATAGTTAAAAAAGCTTCTATCGGACCTATCCTAAATTGTACTTGCATTATTACACACTTCAGATCTCTGACATTGCCTTCTAAAGAACATATTCATGGATACAGTTTAAAGTGCTCCATTTAAAAATCTAATTATTTCAGTGATTTGTCATTTCCTCACCTTCTAATAAAGATTCTTTTATTCACATGAATTAATTATATTTGTCTTTACTGAAAGGCATAACTCTCACAGATAATAAAACATTCTGTTCTTAAGTATAGTTATTGGTATATAAAACAAATCAATAATTTATGGATTTGTATTCTGTTCACATACCTTCAGTTTTAGTTCTTTAACTCATATTTATTCACTCTTTAAATTCTAACAAGCCTCCTTCTATGAAAGATACAAAGAGACAGAGAAAAATAAAATATCCACTTCAAAAACTACCTGTGATATTTTTAGGCAAAACAAAGCATTTAAACTTTGAGTCGCATAACAATTTTTTGTATATACCAGCAAGACGGTTTGCAAGCTAGTGTGACAAGAGAGTATTTGGGAGACATCTTGTAAATGACAGCTTTATGCAGGTAAGATAATTTACAGCCTTTAAGATTATTTTCTTCATTTCAAGCAGATCAATAGATTTACTTGGATTACTACATAATATTTATGCTGAAAGCATGGCAATTATAGCACTTAACATTCAGTTTATCAAATTCTGTTCACCTTTTTATAACAAGTTCCATGGGGATAGGACTGCTTACATCGAGAAAGCAAGGCAGGGCTTCTCTGTAAAAATAAAACATGGTATAGGGATAACTGGCTGCCAATGCTACCATGTTGAACCTAATTAACATTATACTAATTCATTATACTATTTTTCATTATATATTCATTATGCTATGAAGAAAAATGTAGATAAATAAAGACCAACACAATATTTTTATATAACATTAATGCATTAAAATTACTTTTGCAAAATAACTTCTTGTATGCAGCTTTCAGAATTTATATTCCATTCCTTGGACCATCAGCATTTATTAAAATTAGACTTGAACCTTTTATTTTCTATATTTACTTGCAACATACTTGCTGTCTTACTCTGTCTGACAGTAATATTCTTAAATATTTGTTTCTTGGTTTCCCACTTTACATTTAACTTTTCCAATGACTGTGTTGGATTAGTGTAACATCTATTGTCCTAAATGCACAATAAACATTGATTTTGTTAATTTATTTATAGACTATAATTACATCTTGCAAAACTGTGTGAAGAGACACTGGAAAGTAGAGCTATCTATATGACCTATGAATTGTGAGGATCTGGGAAAACAGGGAAGCTCAGAGCACTCTCACTCTTGTAGCTACATTACCCACTTAGGCAGCCAAAATCCCACGTCCACTGTACAAGTCAGTGATGAACTGAGATGTGTTTCAGTTAGGTAATTGAAAATAACTTTCTAAACATTCAATCACCATTTTTATAGACCTCTTAAATGCCTATCAAAATTCAGTAACAAGTCAATCTTAATAAATAAATGAACATATTAAGCAGAAAATAAGATCAAATAAAAAGAGATGCAAAAAAATTATATAAAATTTAATCACTTGAATTAATTTCACCTAAACATATCACTAATAAAGATATTAATTTATATATATATATATTTAATATATAGTGTAAGAAACCCTAAGTAGGAGTTTCTAGCTTTTACTTTACAATGCGATTTGGAATATATTTTATGTGATCTAAAGATTTAGAGGAAACAAAAAGTGAAAATTTATTTTGAGAAAAATTTAAAATTTCACCAAAATTTGCACTATAATATACTGTCCTGGTTTCATCTGGGATAGAGTTAATTTTCTTCCTAGCAGCTGGTATAGTGCTGTTTTGGATTTAATATGAGAATAATGCTGATAACACACTGATGTTTTAGTTGTTGCTAAGTAGTGTTTATACTAGTCAAGGATTTTTCAGCTTCCCATGCTCTGCCAGGTGTACAGGCAGCTGGAAGGGGACACAGCCAGGACAGCTGACCCAAACTGGCCAAAGGGCTATTCCATACCATATGACATCATGCTCAGTATATAAACTGGGGGAGCATGCCGGGGAGCAATGATTGCAGCTCAGGGACAGGCTTGGCATTGGTCAGCAGGTGGTGAGCAATTGCATTGTGCATCATTTGTTTTGTACATTCTATTACTATTATTATTATTATTATTATTATTATTATTATTATCATTATCATTATCATTATCATTTTCTCTTACTCTGCTGTCCTGTTAAACTGTCTTTATCTCAACCCACAGGTTTTACTTTTTTTTTTCCAATTCTCTCCTCCATCCCACCGGCAGGGGGGGGAAGGGTGAGTGAGTGGCTGTGTGGTGCTTAGTTGCCAACTGGGGTTAAACCACGACATATACAACTAAACAATAGCAGTATTATACAACCAGATAAACAGTTGAAAGAATTACTATTTATTAATGTCTAGTTAAAGAATCCAAAGACTGCACATCATTAGCCTTAATCATCCTACTTGTGAGAGTTAGGCAGGATTCTAGTTCTAGGATGTTAATAAAATAGTTATCATTTCTTGAGAGTGTTTGTGTCTTTCACTTCCTATTTGGATCTGGCACTGATTCATTTGTCCAAGATACTGCTGGAAGTCTGTGGCACAGCCAGGATGTAAATTTAACAAGTTCCACAAATTTTCCCAGTTCCAGCCTGGTCACAAGCATCTTCCTTTCCTGTATTATGCAATAATTTTCTGCCTGGCTGGTTCATAGTGGAATGGCACAGAGAAGCTTTGAATTACCTTTTTATAAAAGGCATATCTGTTTCTGCTAATTTCTACCAGCTCTGATATGATTGCAATATGTAGGGTTTATAGCTACACTACAATCTAATGCAATCAGTGATGTTTTTGTAGACACATGAAACTTTGTCATGGTGGCTATTTTGATGTCACTAGTGTCTATGCAACCTCTGAAAGATAATTTATATATCATTCAATTTACCTAAATTCAGACCTCTAAAATTTAGGTGATCAGTTTCAGTTAGCCAAACAAAATGTTTTTATGCTATTCCAAGCAATGTGACAGGGATGGCAGATACAGAATTATAGAATGGTTTGGGTTGGAAGGGACCTTTAAAGATCATATAGTCCAACCCCCCTGCCATAGACAGGGACATCTTTGGAAGTTGGATGTTGTCTACCTAGACTTTAGTAAAGCCTTTGAGACCATTTCCCACAGCATTCTCCTGGACAAACTAGCTGCTCATGGCTTGGATGGGTATCCTCTTCTCTGCGTAAAAATCTGGCTGGATGGCCGGGCCCAAAGAGTGGTGGTGAATGGAGTTTACTCCAGTCGGCAGCTGGTCACAAGTCGTGTTCCCCAGGGCTCTCTATTGGGGCCAGTTCTATTTCAATATCTTTATCAATGATCTGGACGAGGGGATGGAGTGCATCCTCACTAAGTTTGCAGATGACACCAAGTTGGGCGGGAATGTTGACCTGCTTGAGGGGAGGAAGGCTTTACAGAGGAATCTGGACTGGCTGGATCAATGACCTGAGGCCAACAGTATGAGATTCAACAAGGCTAAGTGCCAGATCCCACACTTTGGTCACAACAACCTCATGTGATGCTACAGGCTTGGGGAAGAGTGGCTGCAAAGCTGCCTGTCGGAAAAGGACCTGGAGGTGTTGGTTGACAGCCAACTGAATGTGAGCCAGCAGTGTGCCCAGGTGGCCAAGAAAGCCAACAGCATCCTGGCTAGTATCAGGAATTGTGTGGCCAGCAGGACTAGGGAAGGGATTGTGCCCCTGTACTCAGCACTGGTGAGGCCGCACCTCAAATCCTGTGTTCAGTTTTGGGCCCCTCACTACAAGAAAGACACTAAGGTGCTGGAGTGTGTCCAAAGAAGGGTAACAAAGCTGGTGAAGAGTCTAGAGCACAAGTCTTATGAGGAGTGGCTGAGGGAACTGGGGTTGTTTAGCCTGGAGAAAAGGAGGCTCAGGGGAGACCTTATCACTCTGTTACAACTACCTGAAAGGAGGTTGTAGCGAGGTGGTTGTTCATCTCTTCTCCCAAGTAACAAGTGATAGGACAAGAGGAAATGGCCTCAAGTTGCACCAGGGGAGGTTTAAATTGGATATTGGGAAAAATTTCTTCACTGGAAGGGTTATCAAGCATTGGAACAGGGAAGTGGTTGAGTGACCATCCCTAGAGGTATTTAAAAGACGTGTAGACATGGCGCTTAGAGACATGGTTTAGTGGTGTACTTGGCAGTGTTAGGTTAACAGTTGGACTCTGATCTTAAAGGTCTTTTCCAACCTAAATGATTCTATAATTCTATGATCTTTCACTAGGTCAGGTTGCTCAAAGCCCTGTGTAACCTGACCTTGAACGCAGCCAATGATGGAACATCCACAACTTCTCTGGGCAAACTGTACCAGTGTCTCACCAACCTCATTGTAAACAATGTCTTCCTTATGTCCAGTCTAAATCTAGTCTCTTTCAGTTTAAAACCACTGCACCTTGTCCTGTCACTACAGGCCTTGGTAAAAAGTCTATCTATCTCCATCATGCTTATAAGCCCCCTTTATATATTGAAAGGCTGCAATAAGGTCTCCCTGCAGCCTTCTCTTCTCCAGGCTGAACAACCTCAACTGTTGGGGTTGTTGTTTCTGTTTTGAGAGTTTTTTACCACCAGCCTCTTAATTCATATTAATGTAGGTTCTTTTCCAAAACCTATTCTTTCTGTTATAGAGTACCACTACTTCTTTTTGTTGACATTGCCTCAAAGAGAGACATGGCTACAAGTGAAGGCAAAGCAAAATTAGAAAAAGCAAGAAAAATGGCCAAAATTTCCATGGAAGTAGATGATCTCACCAATAAGAGGAACTTAGTAATACAGTTATAAACTGTGAAAATACTTTGTCCTCCTGCTGTCAGCTTCAAAAGGAGATAAAGGAAGAAGGTCCTTGTTTTGCACCAGGAGGTGCTGGTCTGTTATGAACCAAGTAAGAAAGGCACTCACACTCTCTACAGCATAATTTTTAATGTTCTTTGTTCCAGCTAATGTTCTAAAGCAAGAGACGGTAGTATAGATAGTCTCACAGCCTTTTGGATGCTGGGAACCCTGAGTCACACAGCATCGAGCAGACCTCCAACCAGCCTGAAGCAAGCTGTTCAGACCCCATCTGTAGAACAAGTTACCCCATTTTGGTCATTCGACCTCTTACTGTATTTTCTTACAAGAAACCATCACTTCTAGTGTTGAGCAGAATGGAACTTCACACGACAACTTCTTGCTGCTGCTCTCTTAGACAAAGGGAAGGCCAGGCAGATGGTGTGATTGTCGGTACCAAGTGGGAGTTGCCTGCAGTCTCCCCTGGTACAAGAACCTGGATGAGTTCATCCTGCAGTCACCTCTCCCAGCTCTTCTACCTCCTCCTTGCAAGCAGTTCAGGGGAATGGGGAAGGAGGGTTGTGGTCAGTTCATTACGCATTGTCTCTGCCTCTCTTTTCTCCTCACTCTCTTCCCCTGCTCCAGTGTGAGGTCCCTCCCATGGGAAACAGTCCTTCATGAACTTCTCTAATGTGGGTCCTTCCCACAGGCTGCAGTTCTTCAAGAACTGCTCCAGCATGGGTCCTTTCCACAGGGTGCAGTCCTTCAGGAATGGACTGCTCCAGCGTGAGTCCCTCACAGGGTCACAAGTCCTGCCAGAAAACCTGCTCCAGAGCAGGCTCCTCTCCACAAGCTGCATGTCCAGCCAGAAAACCTGCTCCTGTGTGGGCTCCTCTCCACAGGCCGTAGTTCGTGGCAGGAGCCTGCTCCTGCATGTGCTCTCCATGGGCTGCAGCTTCCTTCAAGGCACATCCACCTGCTCCAATGTGGGGTACTCCACAGGTTGCAGAGTGGATATTTGCTCCACCGTGTACCTCAATGGGCTGCAGGGGGACAGCCTGCCTCACCGGGCTGCAGGGGAAGCTCTGCTCTGGCACCTGGAGCACCTCTTTCCCCTCTTTCTTCACTGACCTTGGTGTCTGCAAGGCTGTTTCTCACGCATTTTTTCACTCCCCTCTCCCACTTGCTGTGCAGTGCTTTTTAGCCTTCTTAAATATGTTATTACAGAGGTGCTACCAATGTGGCTGACTGCCTCAGCTTTGGCCAGCAGTGGGTCCGTCTTGGAGCCGGCTGAAATCAGCTCTGTCCAGCATGGGGGCAGGTTCTAGTATCTTCTCACAGAAACCACCCCTGCAGCCCCCCTGCTTCTAAAACCTTGTCATGTAAACCCAATACAGATGCCCATTCCCATGCTCTGCAGGGAATCAAGAAGTCACGCATGGGACTGTATCTTTCCTTCTTGGGGTGGCAGAGGGATTTGGCAGTATTTCAGCTAGTTGACAAGGGATGTCGGAGCACAAGTAGCATGAGCCAGACCTGACATAGAGCACAGCACAGGAAAGGCATCAGCAGCCAGCAGCCCTCTAAATCCTTGGGGCTCCAAAAGTTTGCTGCAGGCTGCCCGCAGCTTTAGGTATCCCAGCCCAGTTGCACTTAGGCCAAGCATTGATGTCCTTAGTGTTGCTATGCATTGGGTCTGGCAGAGATGGAATTAACTTTCTTCATAGCAGCCCGTATGCCGCTGTGCTTTGCATTTGGTGCTAAAATGGTGTTGGCTCTTGCTGAGTAGTGTTTTGGCTATTGCTGAACAGTGCATCAAGGCTCCCTCTCCACCCTGCCACCCAAAGACCCACAGGTGGGGGTCAGCAAGAGGCAAGAGGCTGGCGGGGACACTGCCTGGATGGCAGACCCAAACTGGCCAAAGGGATATTCCATACCCTGTGATGTTGTGTTTCAGTAAGAACGGCTCAGGGCAAGGAGGAGGAAGGGGGGATATTCATGGTGATGGTGCTTGTCTTGGGTGAAGACAATGGATGAATTCCCTATTTTGCTTGCTTAAGCATGTAGCTGTTGCTTTGCCTATTCAACTGTCACTAAGAAGATCCACGAGTCTTTTTGCCTTCATTCTATTTTCTCCCCATCCCGTGGGAGACAGAGAGGCTGAGAGGCTGGGTGGGGGTTTGGTTGCTGGCCGAGGTCTACTCATCACATGGTAAGAGATCTAAGAACAGAACAGATTACCTGGCAGGCAGAAGCACCTGTCCCTGCCAAGCACCTCTGGATGCACGCAGAGGATGGCCCCAGACCGTGGAAGGAGATTGGGTCCATGCCCAACTGATCTGGGAGATCAGTTCTTTTCTGGACAAGCAGCTACAATTTGTAGAGAACTTTTGAGTCATAGCCTCTAACTCTAAGTTGCTATCCCATAATAGGTGATAGATGTTTATACATTTATGTAGCTAACTTAACTTACCACTGTAGATCATTTAGATTTCATCAATACAGCTAGTAGATTCTAGACCACAGTTTATATGACTTAGCAGTAGGGTGGGATTTGGTTGCTTAAATTTAGGTGGACAATTGCATACGAGACTCACAGGATATCTGCACAGGCCTGGTAAATATGGCACAGTGTGGCAGGTTGACCTTGGCTGGCCACCAGGTGCCCATCAAGCCATTCTATCACTCTCCTTCTCAGCAGGACAGGGGAAAGAAAATATAACAAAAGGCTTGTGGGTCCAGGTAAGGACAGGGAGATCACTCACCAATTACCATCACGGGAAAAACAGACTTGACTTGGGGAAATTAATTTAATTTATTGCCAATCAAAAGTCAGGGTAGGATAATGAGAAATAAAAACAAATCTTAAAAACACTTTTCCTCCACTCTTATCTTCTTCCCGGGTTCAACTTCACTCCTGAATTCTCTACCTCCTCCCCATGCCGAGCGGCGCAGGGGGATGGTGAATGGGGGTTGTAGTCAGTTCATCACATGTTGTCTCTGCCGCTCCTTCCTCCTCATTCTCTTCCCCTGCTCCAGCATGGGGTCCCTCCCATGGGAGGCAGTCCTCCATGAACTTCTCCAATGTGGGTCGTTCCACAGGTTGCAGTTCTTCACAAAGTGCTCCAGCATGGGTCCTTTGCATGGGGTGCAGTCCTTCAGGAATGGATTGCTCCAGCATGGGTCCCTCACGGGGTCACAGGTCATGCCAGAAGAACTGCTCCAGGACAGGCTCTCCACAGGGTCACAGCCTCCTTCAGAGGCATCCACCTCTTTCAGCATGGGGTCCTCCACAGGCTGCAGGGTAGATATGTGCTCCACCGTGGACCTCCATGGGCTGCAGGGGGACAGCCTGCCTCACCATGGTCTTACCACAGGCTGCAGGGGAATCTCTGCTCCACCACCTGGAGCACCTCCTCCCTTTCCTTCCTCACTGACCTTGGTGTCTGCAGAGTTGTTTCTCTCACATCTTCTCACTCTTCTCTCCTGGCTGTCATTGCACAGCAGTTTTTTCCTCTTCTTATATATGTTATCACAGAAGTGCTACCACTGTCGCTGATTGGCTCAGCTTTGGCCAGCAGCGGGTCCACCTTGGAGTGAGCTGACACTGGCTCTGTTGGGCATGGGGGAAGCTTCTAGCAGCTTCTCACAGAAGCCATCCCTACAGCCCCCTGCTACCAAAACCTTGCCATGCAAACCCAATACACGCAGAAATTATAAAAGATCTGCCTCCTTCTACAGCAAGGTGGAAGCTGGAAAAGGTACCTCACGGTGCCTAGAAATGACTAGATGCCTTCCTTTAGGAAACAGAATCCCACCCCTAATGTCTTATTTTTGGGTAAGCTGGACTGCCTAAGTTTTATGCACTTTATTGCCACCCTACTGATCCTGACGGGTGCTTGGACACTGAGCTCACCTACAGAGTCTTAAATTTGGACAACATGTAACCACTGAAGCTTCCTACTCATAGATCTATTTCAAATACCTTCAGACATTAGTATAGGCAACCTTTTAAAGAAAGATTTCTGTATCTTTGTCTCCTTCAATGCCTTTCCTTTGTAAGAACTCACCAGAATGCTTCCCAAGGGTAGGATTCAGCTGCCTGTATGCCAGGTTTTTTTTTAATGCCCTCCAGTGTTTCACCTGACCATACTGGGACTAAATGAAAGGTCATGAGTCTGCCAGAAAGTCAGTGTCATATTTGTCAAACTTATATGAATGTCCTTGATACCTTAAGAGACCTCAAATGACACTAGGCACCTACATGTGGGCTGCTGAATCCTGCCCTAACTTTCAGTCTTACCTCTCTACTTCATTACTGTGGTATAAACCACTAAAATCCTTGTGCAGCCTACATTGCTGTTATATATGTACATGGCCCTAATTCCACATCAGGATTTCATAAACTTCTTTCAGTATCTCTGCGTAGCACACTGGAAACTTAGGACTGTATGTTTTTTCTTATCTTTTCTTATAATAAAAATACAGCATTTAAATATTAAATATATATTTTAATATTTTGAAAAATTTACTAGCTGTATATTACTAGTCCTTATGAAAATATTCACTGTTATCTAATGAAAATACAGCTAGTTTTACCCTCAAGAGCATACTAGCCAATGATAAAGAGCTATAGAAAAATAAAGTAGAAATAGCTTTTCCACTTTTGGGTATAAGTTTCTCTTGGGAAAATAATTCCTTAATGCATGTTCTCTAGAAGAATGTGTTTTTCTAACAAACTTTTTTTTGTTTTACGTGTTAATAAGCAATAGAATATACTGAGTAAATAATCATGGGTAAGGTCAAGATCTCAACAAAACAACGAACTGGTCTTGTTTAATTTAAAGAAGTGACTAATCAAATGAGATGTGAAAAATACATGCTATATAATGTTATTGAGAAAGCTAGTCAGAAATGTTCAATTCTTTCCATAACAGTACAAGAAGAAAGGATAATCTAGAGTAATGGAAAGGAAAGCTGATAAAAGAAAGTAAAATTCATAACTTTTTTTCTGTATAATTTATTACCCTCATTATAGCTCATTATAGTCAATATCTTGTCAGGATGAAACATGTTTTATAGGGACTGCAGAAATGTTTGGTATTAAATAAAAGTTACTGCAATTAAATAAAAAAATTCTACAATTAAATTTCAAAAGCCCTTTTTCAAATCAGATATTAATGTACATGCCAAGACTGTGACATGGACTATAGGCATCCATAGCGTAGTGATAGAGAATAAGAACTCTCCCTGACACTTCTTCCATTTGAACAGGTGGATTTGAAACTTTTTATTCTACCTTGAATATGCCAGCCTGGAATCTGTAAGTAGTGTGGTAGCTATCATGAATTGTTACCAGCTTTGTAGCAAATCATTTCAACCTTACAATAAGGAGAATCAAGGATGAACTGAGTCTCAAGGGACTGACTTTGTTGATTTACTTGCTCCAGACTCTGTCCAAAGAAAAAATTATCTATCTATCTCTTATTATTATTATCCCTAGTAATGCTTAGGAGAATGCATTTTAGTCCACAGTGTGATGCATTGTCACAAGTTCTCAGAGAAGAGTCACAGCTGCTCAGGATATAACAAATGCCCTTATACTGTAGTGCAAAAGGAAAAAAAAAAAAAGAGCTGTTATACCTTTTAAAATATCAGAAGGAAAAAAAAACTTTCATCATTTTCAAAAAAGGATGGAACTATCTATAGTATAACTTCAAAAATTATTTTGACCTAACATATCAATATGAAATTGAGTTTTCATTGATTCACCACTTTTATAGGCATTAAATGGTTATTCATATCTGTTTGTAGCATACCTTCCATGATAAAATTTCACTGCTTCTTGGGACTTCTGATTTAATAATAAAAATAAATATTATTAATGACAATAATGTACTTTTTAAAATTTTGTGTTAGTGTTATGTACTTCAGAAATCTTCTTCTGATCCATTTTTTAGGTAAGCAACCATTGTTAGATGTTTTCATCTCACTGTAAATTCATTCATCATCCAATTAGCATCAAGTGCTTTGCCCTAAAATGGGCAAAAATAAGCCATAATTATATATTTTTGAAGCTTAGTATTATTGGTATTATTATTTTCTTTTTATTTTTAGCAGAATAATAGGGAATTAAAAGATAAGTTTAGCACTTCCATGTAAATCTGTTTATTGGAAGTGCTTCTCGGTGAAAAGGCCAAGTGTTTTTAAACATTTTATATTAAGACTTAGAAAAGTGTCATGTCAGAAGCTGCTGTGAGAATCTGTGGTAAAAGAACCATTTGATAGATTTTGAACTCAGAATCTCCTTTTGACTGTCTTTGACTATAGTTAGTAAATGTATAATAAAAACAAAGATTAAGAAAAGGTGTAATAAACTTACTGATGTGACATTTTTTAAAAAGGTTTTCAAAGCAATCATCTGACATGTCATAAAACTAAATAGGCAGAGAACAATTAGTAAGCCAGAGGCAAAAACTGACTGCTGCATAAAGCATCAGGAATTTTATTCTTAAAGTGATATTTTTTTGAGATACTGCACTGCTCATGGTAGTAGCCCATGGTTCCCATCCAAATAAAATCCTGGCACAAATGGGAGCTGTAGTACATGCCAATAAATCTCCCAGTCTGAACAACCAGGAGACCTGGTCTGTAAAACACACTAGACTGTTTACCCTACAGTATAGACACAGCCTAAATTATTTATTTATCATCAGCAATGTTAAATCCCTCTAACTGACCAGGAAGAAATAGTCGATTTTAAACTCAGTCTAATTTTTACTTTTATAGTCTTACGACTTTTTTACTTGCTTGGTCTTGTGTCATGATTAATGTTCCTTTCTTAAGTCAGTCTCAGGATTCTCTGCTTCTCAATTAAATTTCAGATTACAAGGTCAGTCTGATTTTCCTATAATGAAATATAGGGGTTTATGCATAAAATTAATTAGGGACATTTAGTTTTTAAATCAACAACATTTTATTATGATTTATCTTGTGCAAACAACTTGCCATTAAAGCTTTTGAGACTTCATGAATAAAATCCTAAAATAAGTAGTTCCAAAAATTCTAGGACATCAACAAATTTCAGCAGCCGCACATGCACATACACACAGACACAAACGTTTTCATATAAGACCTTAATGAAGTAAGACCTAAGTCCTTTAAAACTTCTCAGATACCAACTTCTCAGATACCTGAAGCAGATTTAATTTACTCTAGCAGTTCAGGTAAAGACGAAGATGGAAACAAAAAGTGCTTTAAGAAAATAGTTTAACAATTGTCTGGATGATAAGCAGAATTCTGAAATTGTGTTGTCCAGGATCTGGATTCTTTGGATCAGATTAAGCAACTGTGACTTTATAGAAAGAGTTGATAAATATTTAAAAGTTTAATTCCTTTTCCAATCAATAATTACTTTTTTTAAAAAACATCTGACTAATTAAATGAGGAACTAATTTTCCTGGTTCCTCTCATGTGCTGAATATCTGTGTTTTCCTATTCTGCCAACACATTACCAGTTAAGAGATTTAGACAGCAATATTCATATCTAGTGGCAAAGCAAGTTACAGAACATTAACCAGGGAATGCTAGAGAACTCAACCCAGTGTATATAATTTTGAAATAAAAGTCTAAATATTTGCAGCTGAGTTGCCAAATACTTTTAGCTGGGCAATTCAAAGTTCTTTGGAGCTGTTTTTCTACAACTAATTAGTTTCTGCAGTGAAAATAGGGTAGTTTTCTTCTGCCAAACACAATGTTCCTGCAGCATTTGATGGTATTGACATTACCAATTATGTATCATTCTAACACACTTGTAATTCACCCATATGTCCAGTAGGCCTCTGTTATACTTGCTCAAATCAATAATTCATCAAGACTGTGTCATTTTCAATAAAGTTCTCTTGCTTTTTCAATCACAAAGAAGTAAAGATGTCAAAGTTTATTATACAGTGTATTCGTCGAAATGATACAAAAAAATATTCAGTTTCTTTTGACAGAACTGTTTTCTTTCTCTGTTTTTAACACTCTGCAGCCACTATTTTCTACTAGGTCCAGAGTTAAAGATTCCTCTACAGAGCAGACTATGATTAGACATTTGCAATAGTCTAATCAGTCTGTACCTTATCAAATAACAAGTGATTTGTAATAATGGTTTCTGAGAAAGTTTAGTTATTGTAAAGGAATTCTAACAAATAATTCAATTTTTTTGATCCTGAGTACTCAACACTGGTTACATTTCAACTGGAACAGGTTGCCCAGAGAGTTTGTAGATTCAGCACTTGTAGAGATTTTCAAACTTCAGCTCGGTACAGGTCTGAGCAACCTGGTCAAACTTTGAAGTTAGTCGAGCTTTGAGCAGGAGGTTGGACCAGATGACCTTGAGACAACTATTCCAGACCAAATTAATTGTATTATTCTATTCTATTGTTCCAAGATTTTATGATTCTAATATCTTATAAATCTGATTAAAATCACATTATTATATCAGAACTCACAAAATAACTTGCATTCCTAATATTAAGTTTTCAAGGTAATATTTGAAGAAAATTAACTTTTTTCCCCACACTTTGTACAAACAAAGTAAATCCAAGGCCTGCTGCTTATGATAGAGTTCAAATCCCTGACACAGAAAATTATTCATGTTTGAAAATAAGGTTCATCTCTAATCTAAACATAAAATTCTGATCAACCCAACCTCTGTAACGTAAAGAGATAAACCAGTGAATGTCACAGTTTTTGCTTAAAATCCAAATGCAGATTCTGTACCTGATATTTCTTTGTAAACAAATATATGTTAAAATATTTCAGCTTTAAATAGAACCTTAAATATGTAAGAGTGGAGGTGAAAGAAGATTAAGTCCTATGAATAAAAACCAGTTAAAGTATTTTTACCTCCATTGTATATTATTATCAACATACTAGTGACTTCATTTAACGTTCTGGTCGGTTAAACTTGACTCACTGAATTTGTTGAGATAAAGTAGCAAGTCCACACTTCACCTCACACCTTTTCTACTAAACATAACAATTCTGTCAGCATCACTTCCTGTAGGATACTCTGAATTCCAGAATGATTTCCTGAAATCCATGAGGTTTGCTTCATCATTCGAGGATGCTGAAAAATCTTGTGCGTGCATTCCTTCATGAGTATGTGTGTGGCTCTCTACATTTGAAAAAGATCAGAACTTCAAGCTTTATCATTTCATTTTGTTACGCTATATGACAATTGGAAATTTGACTGTAGGAATAACAGTCTATATTAAAACATCCACTAAAACATTCCTGTATTATCAACACTGTTTTCAGCACAAATCCAAAACGTAGCCTCACACTAGCTACTATGAAGAAAATTAACTCTATCCCAGCCAAAACCAGCACAGTGGATAAGGTGTCCCTCTGTAAATCTTCAAAGGCATATATTGAATTTTATAAACTACAATACGACTGGCGTTTTCTATTGAGGAAGAGATTAATCTGGCCTAATGTTAGATACCTAAGTGTGAGCTAATCACTCTGAATTCCTATTATATCACTTCACCACAAACTTCTATTTAGAAAGGTGGTAGCAAACGTCAGCTACCTCTATCATCTATGGTATGAAATACGTACTTCTAGAGGGTAATTTATCTTACTCTAAAGATAGATTTTAAGATTTTTCTCTCTGGAAGTACCTATCTCTTGCCATAGATTATGAAAGGAACTTACTCCTGTACTGGTTTTGGTTGGGATAATTTTTTTCATAGTACCTGGTATGGGGCTATGTTTTGGATTTGTGAGCAAAACAGTGTTGATAATACAGGGATGTTTCAGTTATTGCTGAGCAGTGCTTACACAGCATCAAGGACTTTTCTGCTCCTCAAACTGACCCACCAGTGAGTAAGCTGGAGGTGCACAAAAAGTTGGGAGGGGACACAGCTGGGACAGCTGACCCCAGCTGACCAAAGGGATATTTCATAACACATGACAGCATGCTCAGCGATAAAAGCTGAGGGGTGGAGGTTGGTTGGTGCTGCCATTGCTCAGGGACTGGCTGGGCATTGGTTGGTTGGTGGTGAGCAATTGTTTTCTTTTGCATCACTTGTTTTTCCTGGGTTTTATTTTTCTATCTCTTTGGGGGTTTATTTCTTACTTTTTTCTTTTTTTTTTTTTTTTTAATTATGAAACTTTCATTATCTCAACCCAAGAGTTTTCTCACTTTACCCTTCTGATTCTTCCCCCATCCCACTGCAGGGGGGAGTGAACGAGTGGCTGTGTAGTGCTTAGTTGCCAGCTGGGGTTAAACCACAACAATACTGGATGTGCAAAGTGAACACATTAACTGCTCCATAGATCCATAAAATTTAGCTTTAAGGATGGGTGCCTGAATTTGAATAGGGGAAGTTAAAGTAACATAGAAGAGTTTATGTTGAAATGGTCAGCTCCAAGACTTTTGAGCAATGAGAAAGTTGTGTTTGGGCAATGAAAGCAGATTATTCTAGCTGTAACTAGCATTTGAGAGTCTCCCCCTTTTGATACCAGAAACATAATATTTGCATTCATACAGCACCATAAATAAATGATCTTCTTTCAATTTCTTGAACAGTTCAAAGCTATGTAGCTACATAGCATACGTCTGTCTTTTTTAGTCTTTGAACTTTTTTGAAAGCTCTTTTACAGTGTCGTTATCTTGCCCTGTCAAAAGTGTCAAGTTGCATTAAAAATGAAACAACACATTTTCTTAGAAGTATAGTATTTGTTGTTATGAAAAGGAAACAACTTGACCTTACTATGGGTCAGGAAGAGCTTTATCTGAGTGTTTTCAGATATGAAAATGTACAGAATATTTGTTATGACCTTTTCAGACTTCTAGTTCATATTATTGAGATCACAAATCAAGAAATCCAGAAATTCAATAAAAGTAAGAAAAGAATCATGTTTGTAGCTGCAGTTTTAAAAGAAAGGAAATCACTTAACTAGCTGAGGTCATCAGCTATGTATCTGTATTTGATGAAATGCTAAATTAGCTTGTGGTAGTGAGCCACCTGAGCAAATATTTTTTCTTTTTCAGTTTATTTCACTATTGAATTTCCCCTACATTATTAGTGGACAGAAGAGACATGATAAAGAGCTTAAAAACGTTTATTTTCCTCTTCCAGTCTATGACTAAAAACAACATGGAAAGGACATAGAGTTATTTGTTTTAAAATATTATAAAATGTGTTTTTAACAGTCAAATGAAGATCGTGTCTCCGTATTGTTGTGCCTTTTCAGTCAGTGGAGTTTGCAGGTATCAAAAATGCAAATTTTGTAACTGAAACATAGCTTTTTATTCCATTTTAGACTAATGGAGAGACAAATAATTTCTCATATAAGCAGTTAATTTCCAGTCTTCTTTTTGTCTCAGCAGTAAACAATTAATGACTCAGGCTGGTCTTTCAAACTAGATCAGGAAGATACAAAATATTTTGCATATGTTGTGTATTAAAGAGGATGTTATATGCATACATACACACACATAAATAATACATTACAGAATATGCTTTATGTATATATATGTACACATACACCTACATGCTATCATGCAGAGCATGGATGCCATGAGTGTAGTAGAAGAGGAGAAAATATGTCATGCTATTAAAAGCTATAAGGGCTTGCTGCTTTGTCTTTCACTCAAGATATGAAAAACAGAAATGGGAGAGGAGTGTCTTTGTTCAGAGCTGTAGCAAAGGTAATGTAACATATTCACCCATATTAGGCATTATTTTGCAAGGTGAAAATGCTCCTGTTGAAGCCAGCAGATAACAAATGGGGCACCTGCAGGGGGTGGAGTGGAGCTGTGCTCATTCAGTGTATTATTACACTGAATAAAGAATCACACTTTCAAACCTGCTATGTATTCTTTCTTGAAGGTCTCTGACATGCCTAGGATGATGACTAGTACACTGGCTATGGTTGACTATGTTGACAGGACAAGAAGTGCCCAGACAAATCTCAGATGTGAATCTCCAGTAGTCTCCTGAGGCTTACAACATTCTCTTCGGAAATTACAATTAAAAAATAAAATAATTATATGTTTGTATATTAAACTTGGCAGCATCCAAGAGAGGTAATTCCTGATATGTTTTACATGCCTGTAATGTTGATTGCTTTATAGTATGTTTCCTCTGTATTATTCTGTCCCAAATACTAAAAAATAAGTATTTTGTAAGCTGGCTAGTCACTGCTTAAAGTGTCATATTTCCCTGAAGGAGAGTTTGCAGAGCTGTATGTAGTACACTAAGCTCAGACCTGCTGGAAAATTCTCTGAGGACTTCAGCCCCCAAAGCACTTTGTTCTCAAGGAGAAGGATCATGTGTCTCCTCTCTCAAGAAAATAAAGGGTCAAGATTTGGATCATATACAGTGTATCCTTGAGGAGGTTACAAAGGGCCAGATGTGCAATAAATCTCAGAACTGTTGTAGTGGGAACCATTAAGTAATCAGCTGAAATCATAAGCATCACTGGAGTCAGTGGATTGTCCATTTTAAACATCAAAGTATTTGTAAAATGCAAAACCTGTTTGAGGAATCTTACTTTCTTTTTTTCTTGAATAGATAACTTTGTTTTTAACCACCAAAGATAACTTTGTTTTTAACAAATTACAGATAGACATGAAAATGTTAAAATGTGAAATGCTATTGCATTTTGCTTGCAGCAAATGTTCACCCAACTATGGTTTAGTTCAAATGACAGTCAAAAAAACTATGAAGATAGTAAGCAAAGGCAATAGTATTCAAAATATTAATATGAGAATGTAAATAATGATTAAATAATTTAATTAATGATTAAGAGTAAAATAATTTAAATAGTTCACAATGTTCTATTACATCTCCAGAAAACTTGTGTGACATCTAGCTGCTTCTGAAAAAACAGCACCAAAACTAATGACAGCAGAAGAATATGATTTGGGCAGCTAGCCATGTTCATGTATTATCAGTTGTGGCAATCAACTGCAGCTGACCTGGAGATGTATCTTGATTCCTACTGATCAGTTCTCAGAGTTCACATCGTTTCCATTGTTTTGTCAAAAAAAAAAAAAAACAAACCAAAAACCTAGAGAAAAATAAAAGCGAAAGCAAGCCATCCTAACAATACAACCTTCTAGGTATTCTGTAGCAATTGGGGTTTTTTGCTACTATTTTTTGTGTTTCTCTCTTACAGAAAAGCATTTGATAATCAGACTAAACTACATGTTCATCAGAAGGTGAACTTGAAGAGATTATTGACCTCTTCTTTAGTCACAACTGAAAAACTAAACTCTTCTTTTTTTTCTACTTGATTCATTACAAAATTTTTACCATGTTTTTGATTTATGTATTTTTTCCCCCTTTCCTCCTTTTCCATAATCTTAGCTTAAATATTATAGAAATTATTTTTATAATGTAATGTCCATTTAAAAAAAAGTGTAATCACAGTGGTTGAGAAAGGCAATATCATAATAAGGGCTATAGAGAATCTTTAGCTACCCATAACAATTTACTTTCCTGATTTGAAGTCTTGGTTATTTTTCCTTGATTCTGCCTCCCTGTTGAATTTTCTGCCATTACTGAGGCGTCAGCTGTTTTCTTGATTATTTGCGCTGCAAGTATATAACAACAGCTGTTCAGACAGTGATTACAGTACTCTACTGGAGAACTGTGATGAAGAATCACTATAGTGACAGTAAAGTTGACTGAAAAACAGGAAAAGGTACTGTGAAAATACTTCATTTTTTTATATTTTTAATTTTTTTTATTATTATTATTTTAGTTTTGTAGAATACTAACCCTCTCAGACTGGAAATAGCAACTACTTGAAACCTGCAAATGGAGCAAACTTTTTAGTGTCCGGAACTAAGACTTGATTCTAAGACTCTTGAGTTAGTTCTGTGAAAAATTCTTGATAATAATGACTGTTTTGAAAAATACAATTTTCTCCTGTGAAATTAGAACCATGTTTGTTGTTTCACAACTGTGGAAAAAAATATGCTGGACCAAATTCTTTATAATACCAGAAGTATGTCTTCTACTCAAAAACAAACCTATTTGTAGTAGAAGGCTTCATCAGATTGTGCATATAAAAAAGCGAGGAATTACAAGGCTGCAAAAAGTAAATAATTCTGAATTAAAATGCATTTTATTGCATTTTATGCATATAATTTTGACTTAGCCTAGTTACTTAAGGAAACAAGGCTTATAGAACCAAGAATGGATTGGGATGTATGTCTGCCTGTACAATAACTTGTTATGACATGTGGAGGTGCTGTTTTTTTAGGAGTATGCCATTGTGTTAGCTAGATTGCGATACAGACACTTCTCTGTTGAAATAAATAGCGGACTGTCTGAAATGGCTTATGTAAAGAGGACGAGATGGCTTCTACTTTAGAATGGCAAATAGAAGAGCTTTTAGAAATATTTTTTTACTAAGACATTTTAAACTGGTAGTCATAGTGATAGAGTATTAGGTAATACAAAAAAGAAGGTATTCTGGATTCTGGTTTCTGCTTCTGAACCTGCTTGAAGCACAGAATCATTGATTCTTTAGACCAAAGCAGTTGCTGGAACACAAGCAAGAACCCAGAAGTCCCTTGACAGCTTCCTTGGACAATAGATACATATACTTTATAATTATTTTTTGTTCCCTCTTTCTTAGTCTTGTATTCTTCTCTAAGCACCGACTCAGTCTCAACAGCCAGCTTTAAACTAGAACACTGCTGCTAAATCAGATAAGTAAGTTCAAATCACATGAAGAAAAAACCCCATAATGTCATAAGTAAAAAGGATGCCATTCTTGAGCTCATTTTTAGAGAATAACTTCTATGTGAAAAGAAGCTGAGTCATACCTGATTGTGAAGAGACATTGGTCTGAGTCCTGGCCTCCCAGGTCATGTATGTCTAGATGAAATACAGTATTCTAGTGCATTTTTGGCATTCTCTATTAAGTGACCCAAACATTTTCAGATTAACATGACCTCCATAAATCTAATTCTTGAGCAGCTAACTCCCCATTTTATTTCTTTAGGAAATTTAAGGAGAGTAATTTGAGAACTGAATTCCATGCTGAATTCGGATATAAAGAAGTTAGTGTCACCTTGCAGAACTATGAGAGTGCCCAGTTTAATGCATAAGCTAGTATGGCCCCGTATTATTAAACAGGAAGTTTAATAGGAAGTTCTCATTAGGAAGAAATACTAGTACCCAAACTTGATTGCTGAAAGGACAAGAGACAGTGTGGTACAGTAAATCCTGACACCAGATCAGAATAATTGTGAGATTCAAACTCTAATCATATGCAGGCAAAAAGCAGGAATGCCTGAGGCAAGTTCAGTCAAAAAAGAAACAAAGATATGTCAAACACTTTAACTGTTGACAGTTGTCCTTAAGTTGTTAATAGTAACTCTTTACTATTCAATGTATATGATTGATCACCTAGGTCACAATAGTTCAGGAAACCGCTTCTGGATTAATGGAACAATTCAAATAGAAGAAACAAAGAATAATGTATAGTAAATAAACTCAAAAAATTGGTTTAAAATTCATCATATGGTTAAATTCCTTCTTCAATCTGGCATAAGCAATTTAATGAAGGTCACACAGAAAGCCTGTGAAAAAACAGATCGTTGTTCAATCTTCAGCTACAAGCCATTTTATCATTTATAAAATTGCATGTAACAAACTGGAAACTGTGGCATGAAAACTGTGTGCATCGTTTGATACAGAGGTGTAAAATATAATTATTTTTCTAGAGCTTGTTAAGCCTCCTAGTGTGAAAAACAGGTGAAGTGAAATATCACAAACTACAGATTGCCACTGAAATTCCATATACATTTTAATTGTGATGTCTTATTTCTTGGAATACATGTCACTTATTGTAGCTCTCAAAATGAATTATACAAAAAAAAAAAAGCGAAAAATCTAAATCTAATTATAATGGCATGTAGTTATAATTTTTTTACTCTTTAAATTACTAGTTTGCTAAAGGGAATATAATTGTCAGATTTCAGCTGAGCGTACTGATGATATGTACAAAACTGAGTTGCTTGGCTTTTTACTATGTGCTGGCTCAAACACATTAGACCTAGAAAATTTATCATTTCCACTCAATCTACAAGACCTAACATTGTCACTTAAGGCTATGTTTTTTTGTATCATCTTTTGTTATTATATAGGAAATTTTTGCTTCTTATTAGGAAGGAAAATTCCTTGAAAATATTGAAATAACAGCTCAAATAATTATTATATTTTGTACAAAAAAAAAAACCAACCCAAGCAAACAAACAAAAAAACAGCAAAAAAACCCCAATAATCTCAGAAGCCCAAACACTTTAACTGCAGAAAAATTGTTGGCATTTCATATACAAATCCCATACCATGAGATAACATCAGAATAACAGTTTCTAAACCATGATACTTATTGACCATGAAGTTGTGAAGGACACTAAGCTTGCTTTTGAAGTGTCTTACCTTTTGCACAAAAACCTGGAGATACAATGCCTGCTGGGACTTTCATCACATTTTTAAAGCTCTTATTCTCAATGAGGTCAGGGAGCTAGAGTTAATCAGAAGAGCTAGGAACTTTAGTGCTAATTTACAGGGTTGAAAGAATGTAAGATAGGGGATGAACTAACTGACTGGAATCCACTAGTCTGAACAATTGCAGAAATCATCAGCTATTTTCTATGCCAAAAAAAAATCTTCTATGTGGATTAAATATTTATTTGGCAAAATTAAAAATATGTTTCCATAAATGGATTTTGTACAGGATAAATGAAATGCATTTAGAATTTCCTATTGGTATGATATTGCATTATCATATCATTATATTATATTAGTTATATTTATTTAGCTAGATTCATTTTCAAACTGGTAAAATGAACAGGCAATCTGAAATATATATTGACTTCTAAGAACATCAGGATGAGTAGTGGCTTTAGTGGTTTTCCTGCTCAGTTTTAGAATGAGCTTGTTTTACCTACAGTGTCGTTAAGTACTAGTAGAAATATCTTTGAAAAAATATGTTCCTATTATACCAAATGCAGACTTATATGGTTTTTAACTTTTGTTGTATGGTACACAAGCACCTCCTTTAAAATTTAAAATAACAAAAACCAAAGACTAATGAACAAATGACAATTCAAGCTAATAATGCATACTGACTAATACTACATTTATAATTTTAGTATCAGCTTATATGATTTTTTTAATTTTATAAATCAAATTACAACCTAGAGTTCTGATATGCACAAGTCATAAATAAGACTATTTAGAAACAGATTCATATATAGATTTTGTATGTGGCTCCTAGACCACTTTGTAATGGAACTGTGGAAACAATTGCTAATAAGGCATATCATCATTAGTGTGACACTGTGACCTTAATTTTCTAATTTATCAAAAACTTACAAAAAAGTAGCCAACTATCTTTGACAATCTTTAAGAACTGTGTTTAAAACTTTAGTGTACTCTCTTTCAAAGTTGCATACCCCACTCGAAAAGCTTTCAGGGGTGTGAGAAAAGAGGATGATAGAAAATTTGATTGCATTTTCTGTTATGTGGTGATCGAAAGCTAGACTATATTCTTTATTAAAAAACATTTTTTTAAAACTCTTTCCAAATACTTCAAGACTTTACAATAAAAAGTTTGTTAAATTTGTTTCAGTATTTTAAAATCCTTTTTTCCCCCCTGAAAAGCAGTATTGAATATGTGACATAATTGGTTTCCATTAAAAAAAATTTCTGTAGACAAATGTCTTCATTTAGAAAAAGCAGAGACCAAAAGCATTTTTTTCAGCATTAATGGCCAGTCCTGCATCCTTTTCCAGTGTATCCATCAATGATGAATATTTTCTTTACTTTTATGTTTCTGTGGGTACCTTAAATAATAAGAGGAAAACAGACACTTTATTTCATGTGTTTGTGTCACACAATTGATCCTGTTTCTGTTTAATATGCCCTCCTAAAGGTTAGCATATTCAGGATATCCATCTTATTTTCCAATGGCCTCAATCAAATAACAAGTAAAAAAAAATATGACTCCATCATCTGATGCCAATGGTTGCTGTTTAAAGACATACTTGGGCTTCCACAAATTGTATTTGTTTTAAATAGAAATCATAACTAATAGAGAAAATACAGTCACTATGTACCTCTTTTCTATGAGAATTTTCTTGTCCTTCAACTCTCTCCCCTGCTTTTTAAATGTGTACACAAAACTCTGGAGACAAATAAGGTAATAACCACAAAATCAGAAAGAGTTATAAGATATAAACAACTCATTAGGGGGGAAATTAATTGATATAGTTACTATAGAGACTTTTGCCCCCTCCCATAGTTCCTCTGCCTTTATGCTCCTAATGATTTAAATCTAATATACAATGAAAACAACTCAGATGTTTTTTATTTGCCTGTGTATCACCACCAAACTGCACAGCTACTCAGTCAGCTGGATAAATAAGAATGGTAGCATATATAACTTTGTGTATATAACTTTTCTGAGCCACAGAAAAGGAGAATTACATCTCCTGCTCATATTATTGTATGCGATTATTTACTTCATGGTTTTTTTCTTATTTTGAGGTTACATATGCTTCTGAAATATACCTATTTGAATTAATTAAATTTATTTTTAAAAAATTAAAATCAAGCTGTGGAAAAGTGTGCACAGCTGCCTTTATAGTAGAGATGGACCTCTGTGAGCTTCTCTGCGTAGCTCTGTCTTTGTATTTCACTCTTCACTTACAGAGCTTCAGGGTAAGAAATGTTATGACTGAAGTTATCACTACCAAAAGTTCTAAACTAAATGACTCAAACAAAACAAGTTGGCATTCCATTATATACTTCTTCATCCCTTCAAGAATCACCACAGCTACTGTTAAGTCATAATAGTTGATGTAGTTTATGAGAGAGTGTGGCAGAAGTGGAAGACAGGAGAGCACCTCACAGCAGTTTCATTCAACAGGTTATTTTCCCAGGATGGCAGTTAGTCTTAATGTGGAGAAATGAGAGTATTCAGGGAGGTACAACACACTGCTTGGAGTTAGATGTCTTGCTGGTTCTTTTCAGCTGATATTGCAGAGCAATAACAAATAAGCAAAAATGTACATGCATTAAATCTGAGAAGGGAAAGAAAGACTCACACTCTGAAATAAAAAAAATACTGACTGTATTCCTCAGGCACATAACTTTTTAAAATTATTTTCTGTTATTTCTCTTTTGCTTTTTCTCTTCTTTCTTCTTTTGCTGTCAGTTGTGTTGTCAGAAAGGTAGGCTTTTTATTTCAGCTATCTGAAGAGGAAAAGACATTAGGGAAAAAAACCTAAGTGTACTCCCATTCAGTGAAAGGAATCCTGAACTCTTTCCATCCTACTTGAAATAAATCCCTGAATATAAAAATTTCATTAAAAAAACTAATACTTCAAACCACTGGGGTGAAACTAGCTGTATTTTTCAGGTATGTTCTATTTTTTAACTTTTGTGGATATCCTGTGATTCTTTCTTTTTCTTTAATTAAGGGACTTCTTCCCATCAAAGGTATTACTATCATCCCGAGCTATTATGCTTCAGGCAGAACTACACTTTGGAAATAACTGTTTTCCCTGGCATTCTTAAAAAGGAAAATTATCCCAGAATTTTTTTTTAAGTACCTTTCCCTTTACATTATATCATCCTAGTTTCTTATTTTTTTACTTCCCTCCAAAAGGAAATAAATCTGGCATAAAATTGGATTTTGGTCTAATCTTTATTTCTGGTATTGATCCACCAGAAATAGTTTGTAAGAAATTCAGGAAACAAACATATATATTTATACATATAAAAAATATATGGCAACAGAAGCAGCAGTTTGTGCAGCAGTCTCTGTGTTCTGCTTTGGGAGCTTTTGGATCTTCTGGGGACAAGGTTCAGGATCATCAGGGAACACCTGGAAACTTTCTGAGAAACTTGAGGGCTCTGTTGCTGCCAGGTAAGGATGACATAGGGGAGGTACAAGGCTGTAGGTCAAAGGAAGCTTTAGCAAATTTGAAAGAGCATGACCGCCTGCCCTTGACCTAGGGTACCAGAAGCCCTTATTGCGGCTGACCCCTGATTCGGGAGGGTCAAGCTCCCTTTAGCCAGTGCTTGGGAGAGGACTATAAATGAGCCAGACCCAGAGCAGTTCCCACAGTAGTCAAAGAGCTAATCAATGTTTAATTTTAAAGTACAGCTGTCAGAGGTTAGGTAGAGCTCTGTCACCTGGTACGGTGCATTTCTCCATGGGAGAAAGGCAAAACCTCAGCTTTTTGCAGGATGTCCTAGCTAGCAATCAGAATAAGATCAAACTGGAATACACTTCACATCTGTTGTTGAATGGACTTCAGGAATTATTATGCATCAGTAGCTCTCACAATAGATGATTTTCATCAATGTTGATATTTTTCTATCTACCAGTTGAATGCAGATCTATGCCTATCTACTTAAAATACTACAAACTTAAAAAGAAGGAGTTTAGTCATACTTTTGTTAATAATGGCTTTTTAAAAATTAATGTTGCTTTAATGGATGATTTATAGAAACAACACAAAGTCATATTTTTAATGTTACACTGTAATTGAAGGAAAAAGGGTAATTCTTTCTGCATTCCTGACAATTCTGTTGTGCTGAGGCCACTGAATGCAATGGCACAAATGATGGTTGCTAAATCAGTTAAGCTATACTTGTTTTCTTACAGTGCCCTTATGAACTGAAAGCTAATTTTAACACCTGGAAAGAAATCGTTGAAAGGCATTTAGCCAGCTAGTTTACTGATGATTTGACTTTCTTGAGCTGAAAAACATTCTGCTGTCAGGGAGCAAGGATTTGCAAGGTTTGTTCAAGTACGATACAGAATACAACTTTATTAGCACCTTGACTACATATTACCAGCAAAAGTTATGTAATTGACTTGGAAACTTCTCAGAAGTAGAGAGTAAGAGACTTTGTTTTGTGCAACAATATAGAACACTTAGTAGTGTGAAGAATCTGAGGATAAATCTGTTTGTTTAAAAGGTTGTTTGTTTGTTTGTTTTTAAAGGAGTAGCAAGTAAAGTTCAGAGACTCTTGAGATGGTAGTACAAAAAGTTACTTTCATTAATATACCAAATTTTTTTTTGAGGAAGGAAAAGAATTATTCTGTAGTTCAAAATATGAAGAAATGTGAATGATAATCACCTTTTTTTTACTTTAAGACATAAATGGTTAAAAGGACACATGATCAATGCTCACTATATTTTCTGACTACTGAAACCTCTTCCACCTCAACTTCAAGTATTCAAGAATACTAGTAGTTCTAAACTTGAGAAACACATCATATTTCAGGCACATAGATTTTCTCAGTTATTTTTAGGAGACTTTCTCATCATGTATAAGAACCAACAATATGTTATTCAGAATTTTCAATTCTAATCTCTACTTTGGAATCTAAAACCTATGTGTCACAGCCCTTAACTCACAGGTGCCTAAATTCTGTAGTGGATTTTGCTTTTAGCAAATAGAGCAGTGAATGCTCCATACAGAAAAACTGAATTCCACAGCTGAAGCTCATCTACTGTTCTGCCTTTCAGCTACTAAATATAAAAGCTGTGAGGGTGTCTAACTGAAACATTCCTGTCAATGCAGAGAAGGGAAATGTCAATATTGTTAAAAGGAACTTAATTTCACTTATAGTGAAAACAAAACAGGATATCTAAGTGGGAGAAGGTTCAGTCAGCGACGCTTACATCTACATAATTTGATTAAAAACTGTTACTTATGAAGAGACACAACCCAAAGAAGCTAATGTTTGTAAGTTGTTCTGGAAAGTTAAAAGACCACGTCAAATAAGTCTTCTCATGAGATGACATAAACACTATTTTGATGCTGTTGCATCACACCGCAATGGTTATAGCTGCCTTACAGGTGAGGATATTAAAACTTATAACACAATGAGAAATGCATCTACCTTGCAGAAAATATGATTGATATGCCCACTATGAATGTTGTTTCCACTGAGTATCATTATTGCTACATACTTTGGACTGAAAAATCAATAAATGTCATTTGGATAGCAGTTCCACACAGTCTTATTTAAATGAAAAGAAAATGTGGATCCAGTATTTTGGTGGAACTTTAACGAAAAAATCACATTTCTGTCATGTTCACTTTACTCATTCACGAACTGAGAAATAGATAATGGAAGGGAGGAGATGGAATAAAATAGGCTCTTTCATTATCTTAGTCCATTTATACTAGTATGTAAGTAATTAAAAATATCTAAACTTCCAAGAAAAAAAATAGAGCCTACAAGTGAAGTTCCTGAAAACTTCATTAGGGTAGTACTTTTTTCAAATTACTGAGATTACATTCAGCAATGCATTACTGATTTATAAACAGAACTTCTTAAAATTGTTTTAACAAACACCCAATAGTAATTGAATTACAAAAGCTTTTAAAATAGTTTTTGCAGAGATATTGTCAACTACAATTATTTAAACATATTCAGTAATCCTAAAATTTGAAGTAATGAGAGAATAAGAAGCAGTGCTACCTGAAGGTAGAATTCATAATAATTTCTATTAGAAATTAGGAAATGTTTCTTAGAACTTTTTTTTTTTTTGCTTATTCCTGTTGTTATCAAGGTTTTTAAATGCTTCTTAGAGGATGTGTATCTATAGGGTGTAAGGATATTTGAGAATTTCCAGTTGAAAGTTATTGAATGTATATACCAACTCTGAAAATTACACTGTTGTCCAAAAAAAGTTTATTCTAATTCAGCAAATGGTATAATAATAATGTTCATTTAACCTAAGATATTAAGCTACTACCGCTAATACTTACATACAAAATTTGTGAGACTGAACTTATTTCTGCTTAAATGCTAAACTGTTTTGGAGGCAGAAACATTGGTTGAGAGAAATTATTCCACAGACTTTGAGCCCCAGGCTTTGTATAACACTCTAAAACAAACTCAGTTAAAGTTCTTTTCTGGAACTGCAAAGTTTCTCAATCTCATTAATGCAACTGTGACTGTGATATGTCACACTTGAAAAATATGGTGCATATTGATACAAGGATTTAGGTCCAATGCTCATTAAAAGCAGGATGGTTACATTACATAGTTGGTAGTAAAACCAGGAAATCCACAAACTGTGATATTTATAATGTTAGCATTGGATTTAGAGCCTTTCTTGATTCTCTTAGGCCATTGGTTCATCAAATATCACAAACTAACTGCTTGAACATAGACCTCAAAATAATACTGATCTTTTTATAATGGGCATATTGGATTTAAAGGGAAAGAGGCTACATAAATCATTGTAGAAACTTTAGATGAAGCTGAGAAACTCATTCTATGTTGTTGTTGCTTTTTTTTTGTAAAATAATAATAATAAAAATTAACGGTAAGTTAGCCTTCTACAGTTCAATGTTAACACTGCTCCCAAAATGTTGGTGAATGTTAATAGAATAGGAGCTGGTATGAGAGCCTGAACAATTATGTGTGCTTCGGGTGATGTTTATCTGTGAATGTGCATCAAACAATTAACAAATTTAGTCCATTAAGTAGGGATAATTAAATCATCATTAATTCATACAGGCAAGAAAGTTTGTGTTAAATTAAAACTTTTTGCATAAATTCAATGGTGTCTCAGAATATTTTATCCATCTTTGCCTTGCAATGTAAAGAGATTTTGACACAGTAATATGCAAATAAAGGCTTTTACATTAACTAGCCTTCACACACATTTGACCTTGATTATATTCAAGATAGTGCAGCCTCCAGGCTGTGACATAGAGTAAGACATATTTCCTTCCATTTGCCTCTAGGGTTAATAATATTTTCAAACAGGAATGATGAAATAAAGTACTTGTGCTGTATGTAAATATTGCTAAGAATGAAAAATTAAATTACAAATTCAGCTTTTGTTTTATCATTTGTTTCAACATTCAGGAGTTATAGTGCCTTACTTCACAAATCACTGAGATTAATTATAATTCCCATTGACCTATATGGAAGATGTGAATGCACCCCATCTTGTAGAATTAGGATTAAACTGTCCTGCTTGTCTCTAGGTCATATATCTCTATTTAAAAATGGATACTTATTTATATAAAAAGACTGTGAGACACAAAAATATTTGCCCCAGGCAGAAGCAGCTGCAGCATGGTGGAGGAAGTAATCTTGTTCATTAAATGTCCCTGTAGGCTCTAGAGCAAGAGTGCAACACTTAGTCTAAAGAACACCAGTCATTAGGCTCATCTCTTTATATGCTGTACTTGTTCTTTAAATAGAAGATTATAATCATAGCACTTTGTTAATTTGATACTTCTCTTTGGAATTTTAAATGTGAAAATAACATTAAAAAATTGTACCACACATTTCAGAAAATAAAGTATTTTAGGCTATGATGGTATCCTTTGTCATTATTGAATCTCTAGTCACTGTTTTTGTTTTGTTATGCTTTCTTTTTTCTCGTTTTGAATAATTTAATATATTTTCAGTTTCCTGTTTCTTTTTTCCCAACAGCCTGTGAGTTCACACATTTAATTTCTGGATCAGTTCATATGTAATATGTCTCCAAATATGGAATTTAAATATTTTCCCCAAAGTAATTGGAGGCTGGCCTTCCGTATTTCATTGGTAACCTTTTCATTTGTGATGTTCAAATGCTGGTAGATGCTTTCTTTGTTGGTCATGCCTCTGTAAATGTTTGACAACAAGATAAGTTGTGCATTCAGAAATTCTGAAGGTTAAATCAGATTTTTCATATAAGGATACAGCTATTATGAAGGAAGAATTCATCTTTGACATCAGTGACATGAGTCAGATCTGCCTCTTTTTCACTTTAACAGTACCTTTTGTTGAAAAGCGACATCCAACATTGTATGAGTAGTTTGATTCACTGCCGAAAATATTAAAATGGATGTATTTATAAAAGTGCCATGGATTGCTCATTCATGTCAGCATTTAGTTTTAAGCAAATGAGCAGCCCTACAACAATGAACAGAACAATTTATATAATTAAATATCTGTCTCAAGTTTTTCCTTGTACAAAACACATTTCAGCACTATGAAAGATCCCACCCAGGCTGTACCCCACAATGTACGTGGGATACACCTCAACCAACTTAGCAGTACACACAGCATGGACATTACATTTACAGTGTTCTCCCTAGACTTCATTAGTGTCAGTCTGTCAACTGAGAGAAATAGTCTCTTTTAGAGTGCTATTCATCTGACCTATTTTAGGCATCTATTTTAGGGCAAGATGAATAGTCTTATACAAGTAGCTGTTTTTCTCCGTTGACAGGAAAGAGCCTTTGATGATTAATCTACACAGCAGCTGTCTACATTTGGTCAGAATACTACCCAGCATATCTCTGTGGCAAAATGAAGTGTCATACAAGAGGCTTTGAGTAGGTCCAGATGAGCTAGTTCCTATCATGAATAATACAAGTAGCACTGTTAAAGAAGCAGTGTCTATTAGTTGGAGTATCCAATAACACTCTACTATGGCTAAATTATCTCCAAAACCTGAAGCTTGTTCATTCAGAACTAGCATAATATTTTTTACACTTCGTTATGCCATGTAAAACTACTCACATTGTATCATACCCCACATATGAAAATAAATATGAAACCCAGATAAGTTCTAAAGAAATGTTTTCTTTATCTACACCATTAGGGGGAGAAAAATGAAAGAAACACAAAAATAAAACAAGTATTTTAAAGCAAGTTCATCCTGGTACAGTAATTAGTCCTGTAATTCCATCAAATTTCTGCTACTTGAAATCTACTTTGTGTAAGAATAGTTTAGGTTCTTGTTTCAAAACTTTATTTATTAAGGTATATTATTTGATTGTGCTTGGATTTTAATATAAACAAAGATGCATGATCAAGCAATGTGGCACATCAACCTTAATTGTTTTAAAAAATTACACAATTATATTTTTTATTGTTATTTCACAGGTATTTTCTTATTTTACGTATTTCAGATATAGTTCCATGAAGTGATTACTCACAAAAGAGAAACAAGAAAATAACAAAGTTAAGACTAACATAGTAATATTTTGTCATCTTAATTTTTCAAAATATTTGAAAGATACTGCAAAATCTGAATTTGGGACAAATACTAGTTAGAAGAGAACATCTCATTCTGCATTCATATAAATTACTGACAATTTCACTGAAGTCATAGGAACTATTTTATATAAACACTGGAATAACTAAGAGTTATGTCAGGATTCATAACTATAGATTTTCTCAGCACTCAGTAAACTCAGTAAAAATATTATTTCAAAGATGAGGAAATAATAGGTACTTATGTGTCCAAGCTTTATTCAACACTAATGTCTTTGGGATCTATTTTGATGAAAAGTTCTGGATGTGAATTGGGAAGGGTAAGTATGACAAGCTCCCTTACACACAAATTCTATCATCCGTCCTGAGCTGTGCTGAGAAAGTTCAGCTTGTATTTACTTCCATGTAATAAGTTGACATTAAATATAGACAGATAAAAGATAATATTGTTGTGGGGGCAGTCTATTTTTCTCTTTGTAATTTCCTGAAAATTGAAAGTTCTTTTAAATATAGAATGTAAAAAATTAGCAATTTTTATTTCTGCCAAAATTAATTCAGTTAATACAAGACTGACACTTGTTCATGATTTACTATTATAGTCTTGAAGAAACTATTTTCAGGCAAAGAGTAATATCAACAAAGATGTCAACAGCTGTTCCAAGACAGATAAAAATATGAACCTTGAAGTCTGCTGGGTTCCATTAAATGTCATATCACAACCAAATTTTTATTTTATTTTAGACCTTTTTTAAAATAGCAGGCTTATGTGAAAATTATGGATTTTCATAACTATACTGACTTTTTCACTGGTCTCAGGGGCCTGGGATTCCTGAAGGCTGGATTTACCTGTAAGAGCAAGCTGAAGAATGTATTCGATACCTTGGTCTTTTTCATGTCTTTTGGCAGCATATCCTCTGTTCCATTCAGCAGCAGGACCACATTTTCCCTAGTCTTCCTTTTGCTTCTAATATACCTATATAAACACTTCTTACTCTTCACATTCTTCACCAGATTCAGCACCAACTGAGTTTCAGATTTCCTAACCCCACCCCTTCGTGCTCAGACAGTGTCTTTATATTCCCCCTTGGTGATCTCACCTTGATTCCCCTTTTTTATTAATCATTTCTTAAGTTTGAATTTTGTCAGGAGCTACTTGTTCTGCCTTTGCTTCATTTCCTGCCTATTGGGATAGACTGTTCTTGAGCTTGGAGGAAGTTATCCTTGAAAATGAACCAGCTCTTCTGGTTCCTTCTCTCCAGGACCGTCTCTACTGGGATTTTTTCAAGAAGGTCTCAGATCTGCTCTCCAAAGGTACAGGGTTGTGATCCTGCTTTTTGTCTTGTTCCCTCCCCTCTGGATCCTGAACTGCACCACCTCATGATCACTGCAATCAAACCTGCCCCTAACATTCACATCCCCAAGGTCCACCAGAGGTAAGTATGAGGTCCACCAGAGTGGCCTCCCCTCATTGACTCCTTGGTCATCTGCATCAGGAAGCTATCATAAATGCACTCAGGAAACCTCCTTGATTGCTTGTGCCCTGCTGTGTTTTCTCTCCAGCTGATATTGGACTGGTTCAAGTTCCACATAAAATCAGGGCCTGCAAACATGGGGCTAGTTCCTCCTAGTGCTGCTGTGGGGCTTGGGGTCAGCTGGTTCAGATGCTTCATTGGACACAGCTCTCAGCCCTTCACCTGCTACCAGGACACTAAATCTCTTCTGCAGTTTCAAATCTGCAGCTGGAGCAGCTTCTGGTGTTAAATCACGACCTTCCAGCCTTTACCATCACAGGTGTGTCAATTTCCAAACCCCATAACTACAGACTCTGACACACCTTCCTCAGTAGAAGTGGGGATTCAGGCTTCTTTTATAGCTGTGGGGTATCAGAGAAGATCCAGTTGATCTCTTATATTGCAGAGACTGCTGAAGTGTTTCTGCAACTTCTTCACTTGATGACACAGATGGTCCACCACCACTTTACCTCCTGAAGGCAAGAAGCCCACCTCCTGCTGCTCTATCCAGACCTTATGGTACATCACCACCATTGCTGAGCTGTTTTATGCTGTCCTCAGCAGAGTTGCTGGCTGCCATCTATACTTCTTCCTGCAAAATTTGCTGTGAAAACTGCTACATCTGTGAGCTGTTTTTGTTAACTGCACTCTATTAAAGACTTGTGGAGGCAATGATTTAAATTAAAAAAAAAAAAGAGACAGTTTGTCACTAATGTGGCATGTCATTCTTAGATTTTTTTCTAAGAAGACTAAGTGCTTGTTCTCTGCTTATTAGTTTGGGGAATATTTTCTGGATCATATATTTGGAAGGGAGGTAGACCTTTTACCTGTATTTGGTCTGATCTTAAATCTGGTACCCTAAAGTTTCAGATGTATTAATTACTGTCCTGGTTTTAGCTAGGATAGAGTTAATATTATTTCTGGTAGCAGATACAGTGCTGTGTTTTAGATGTAGTATGAGAATGATGTTGATAATGCAACAATGTTTCAGTTGCTGCTAAGTAATGTTTACGCCAAGTCAAGGACTTATCAGCTTCCCATGCTCTGCTAGGTGCACAAGAAGCTGAGAGGGGGCACAGCCAGACTGGCCAAAGAGATATTCCATACCATATAATGTCATGCTCAGTATATAAACTGGGAGGAGCTGGCCAGGGGGCAGTGATTATTGCTTGGGAACTGGGTGGGTGTTGGTCAGTGAGCTGCTGCATCACTTGTTTCTTTTTTTTTTTTCTGGGTTTTGTTTTTCTCTCTTTTGTTGTTTTCCTTTTCATTACAATTTATTATTATTTTATTTCAATTATTAAACTGTTCTTATCTGAACCCATGAGTTTTCTTACTTTTGCTCTTCAGATTCTCTCCCCCATCCCACCAGGGGGGAGGGTGAGTGAGCAGCTGTGTGGTACTTGGTTGCTGACTGAGGCTAAACCACGACAGTCCTTTTTGGAGCCTAACATGGGGCACGGAGGGTTTGAGATAATAACAGACTAACCAGAGCATATTACAGAATTTAGACCTGTTTATAGTTGCAGGTCACTATATAGATTCATCTGTTCTCGATATTAGCTTATGTGATCTGCACCATGCTCATTTTTTGCTGTACATGTTAAAGATCAGTGTTGGCTTTTGCAGTTTGCTGTGCTCTGCAGTGACTAGTGATGTTTTAGTTGGGAGATTTGTTATTAAAACAGTGGCCTCAAGCTTAATCTGGTATTTGGGTTTTGTACTGAAGCCATTACTGTATGTCAGGTACCACCTCATGGAGACAAGTAGCAATTATACTTCTTCCTCTGAGAGGTTTTTAATGGAGGAAATACAGAATGGTACCTTTGCTACCTTCTTCTAGGATGTTTCCTCCTTCGTTACAATAACTTTTCAGTATTTTGAACATTGTTGGGTAGTTAAGATACACCTATTGGTATTTATTAGGAATATTGTTTCGGGTTTGTCTAATGTTAGTAAGCAATTCAAGAATATCATCCAGACATCTGCCCCAAGACTGGATAGTTATGAGTGGCAGGGTGTGCGGGATAGCATGGGCGAATGCCTAGGACAGTGGGCACCTCCAGTGTTTTGGAACTTCACCCCTGAACAAGTGCAGAATCCTGAAAAATTAGTAGAATATTTGGAAAAAGTATGTTGTCACCCTGGCAATTCTAGGGAGATACAAATCACTGCAACATGCTGGGGCCTGGCCCATGCTTACTGAGCCCTGTTCAACAGTCTTCAGAACCCTCAAGGGAAGGAGAAGGTCTCTGGATCTGAACAACAAAATGACAGGCGCTGTGGCTACCCCAGCCCCAGTGACAGGCACTGTGGCTGAACCAGGGAACCAGCCTGTGTCGGTATCAGTTGCCCCTATACCTATAAGGATTCTCGCCCATGAGTTGGCGGAGCTCATTGAGAGGACTTTAAAGTAGGTTTGAAAGGGGAAAGGGGTGTAACCAGGCTCAATAGAGAGGAGCCTAAAGGTGGTATGCCAATGTTGGGAGTGAAATCAATAGCCCAGCTCAAGTGCATCTACACCAATGCATGCAGCATGGGCTACAAACGGGAGGAGCTGGAAACCATTTTGCAGCAGGATAGCTATGACTTAGTCACCATCACAAAAACGTGGTGGAATGACTTTCATGACTGGAGTGCTGCAATGGATGACTATAAGCTCTTCAGAAGGGATAGGTAAGGAAGGAGAGGCGGTGGGGTGGGTCTGTATGTTAGGGAGTGTTTTGATTGTGTAGAACTCAGCAATTATGATGATAAGCTTGAGTGCTTATGGGTAAGGATGAGGGGGAAAGCCAACAAGGCAGATATCCTGCTAGGTGTCTGTTATAGACCACCCAACCAGGATGAAGAGGCACATGAAGCATTCTATAAACAGCTGGCAGGAGTCTCACAATCGCTAGCCCTTGTTCTTGTGGGGGACTTCAACTTACTGAATGTCTACTGGAAATACAACACAGCAGAGAGGAAACAGTCTAGGAGGTTCCTGGAATGTGTGGAAGATAACTTCCTGACACAGCTGGTGAGTGAGCCTATCAGGGGAGGTGCCTCACTTGACCTGCTGTTTACAAACAGAGAAGGAGTGGTGGGAGATGTGGTGGTTGGAGGCCGTCTTGGGCTTAGCGACCATGGTATGATAGAGTTCTCGATTTCATGGCGAAGTAAGGAGGGGGATGAGCAAAACCACTACCATGGACTTCTAGAGGGCAGACTTTGGCCTGTTCAGGACACTGACTGACAGAATCCTGTGGGAGGCAGTCCTGAAGGGCAAAGAGGTCCAGGAAGGCTGGGCATTCTTCATGAAGGAAGCCTTAAAGGTGCAGGAGCAGGCTGTCCCCATGTGCCGTAAGACAAACCAGTGGGGAAGACGACTGGCCTGGCTGAAAAGGGAGCTCTTGCTGGGACTCAGGAAAAAAAGGAGAGTTTACCGCTTTTTGGAAGAAGTGCTAGGCAACTCAAGAAGAGTACAGGGATCTCATCAAGTCATGCAGAGAGAAAATGAGAAAGGCAAAAGCCCAGCTAGAAATCAATCTGCTCAGATAGAACTGTTGTAAGAGATAATAAAAAATGTTTTACAAATATATTAACAACAAAAAAGAGAGCCAAGGAGAATCTCCCTCCTTTATTGGATGTAGGGGGGAACATTGCCACCAAGGATGAGGAAAAGGCTGAGGTACTTAATGCCTTCTTTGCCTCAGTCTTTAATAGTCAGACCAGTTATCCCCAGGGTATTCAGCCCCCTGAGCTGGAAGACAGGGATGGAGAGCAGAATAAACCCCCCATAATCCAGGAAGATACAGTTAACCTGCTACTCCACCTGGACACTCACAAGTCTATGGAGCTGGATGGGATCCAGCAGAGAGTACTGAGGGAGCTGGCAGAGGAGCTTGCCAAGTCACTCTCCATCATTTATCAGCGATCCTAGTTAACAGGGAAGGTCCCAGATGACTGGAGGCTTGCCAGTGTGATGCCCATGTACAAGAAGGGCTGAAAGGAGGATCCGGGGAACTACAGGCCTGTCAGCCTGACCTTGGTACTGGGGAAAATTATAGAGCAGTTCATCCTGAGTGCACTCAACAGGCATGTGCAGTCCAACCAGGGGATCTGGCCCAGCCAACATGGGTTCATGAAAGGCAGGTCCTGCTTGATGAATCTGATCTCCTTCTACGACAAGGTGACCTGCCTAGTGGATGAGGGAAAGTGTGTAGGTGTTGTCTACCTGGAATTTAGTAAAGCCTTTGACAATATTTCCTACAGCATTCTCCTGGAGAAGCTGGCGGCTCATGGCTTCGCAGGGTGTACTCTTCACTGGATAAAAAACTGGCTGGATGGCCGAGTCCAGAGAGTTCTGGTGAACGGAGTTAAATCCACTTGGCAGCTGGTCACAAGCAGTGTCCCCCAGGGCTCAGTTTTGGGGCCAGTCTTGTTCAATATCTTTATCAATGATCTGGATGAGGGGATTGAGTGTGTCCTCAGTAAGTTTGCAGATGACACCAGATTGGGCAGGAGTGTTGATCTGCTTGAGGGTAGGAAGGCTCTACAGAGGGATCTGGACAGGCTGGATCAATGGGCTGAGGTAAATTGTACGGGGTTCAACAAGGCCACGTGTTGGGTCCTGCACTTGGGTCACAACAATCCCATGCAACACTACAGGCTTGGGGAAGAGTGGCTGGAAAGCTGCCTGGCAGAAAAGGACCTGGGAGTGCTGGTTGACAGATGGCTGGACATGAGCCGGTAGTGTGCCCAGGTGGCCAAGAAGGCCAATAGCATTGTGGCTTGTATCGGAAATAGTGTGGCTAGCAGGACTAGGGAAGTGATTGTCCCCCTATACTCAGCACTGGTGAGGCCGCACCTCGAATCCTGTGTTCAGTTTTGGGCCCCTCGGTACAAGAAGGACATTGAGTTGCTGGAGCGTGTCCAGAGAAGGGCAACAAAGCTGGTGAAGGGCCTGGAGCACAAGTCTTATGAGGAGTGGCTGAGGGAACTGGGGTTGTTTAGCCTGGAGAAAAGGAGGCTGAGGGGAGACCTCATCGCTCTCTACAACTACCTGAAAGGAGGTTGTAGTGATGTGGGGGTCAGTCTCTTCTCCCAAGTAACAAGTGATAGGATGAGAGGAAATGGCCTCAAGTTGCATCAGAAGAGGTTTAGATTGGATATTAGGAAACATTTCTTTACTGAAAGGGTTATCAAGCATTGGAAGAGGCTGCCCAGAGAGGTGGTGGAGTCACCATCTCTGGAGGAGTTCAAACAACATGTAGAGGTGGCACTTCAGGGCATGGTTTAGTAGGCATGGAGGTGTTGGGTTGATGGTTGGACTAGATGATCTTGGAGGTCTTTTCCAACCTTAATGATTCTATGATACTATAAACAAGAAGAAATCTTGGAAGAGAAAGTCAGCTAATTTAGAAAGGGAAGATGAAAAAGCAGGGCCATCATGAGGAGGAAGAAGAACTTGTAAACAAGACAGAAAGCATCTGATCCCCATACCTGGGTGAGCTGTGAGATATGCAAAAGATTTCAGCCATCGTCCAGGTGAGCGTGTTGTCACCTGGCTGCTCTGATGCTGGGATAATGGGGCCAGTAGCCTGGAATTAGAGGTTAAGGAAGCCAAACAGCTGGGATCCCTTTCTAGGGAAGGGGGCATTGACAAAGCGACTGGAAAAGGGGCACAAGCCCTCAGCCTCTGGAGGAAACTCCTGTGAGCTATGAAGGAAAGATATCCCTTTAAGGAAGATGTTATGTATCGCCCTTCAAAATGGACCACTGTGGAGAGAGGTATCCAGTACCTTAAGGAATTAGCCATGTTACAGGGGATTTATGGTGACCTGGACGATGAGCAGCTACCCAAAGATCCAGATGAAGTCCAGTGCACATGACCCATGTGGCAGAAGTCTGTATGGAGCGCATCAGCATTGTATGCCAACTGATTGACAATATTGACCTGGAAAGATGAAGAGGGACAAACAGTGGATGAAGCGGCTAGCCAACTCCAGGAATAAGAAGAAAGTATCTCTTCCTCCCTTGTCTTGGCTGTGGAGAGACTGTCCTGGGAGGTCCAGCAACTCAAAGAGGATAGGTCCTACTTTCCACCTGTATGGATCAGTATGTCAGCTATTAGGAGTCAGAGTTCCTCTGCTCAAGAGAGGATATAAAGGGTACACACCACGCGGCACCCTATGGTTTTCCCTGCATGACCATGGAGAGGACATGAGGAAGTGGGATGGAAAACTTACCTCCACCCTAGAGGCATGGGTATGTGAGTTGCAAGGAGAAACAATCACACAAGGGGGTTCTTCCAGGAAAATTGCTGCTCCAGTTTCCAGCAGACAGTTCCACAGACAGAGTAAAAGGGCAGATCTTAAGGGCAGCACTGAAGCTGCTGGAATTACATGAGTAAGTCTTACTCTTCTGTATGGAAATTTATATTTAGACATTAGTTTAAAGGAGTGTGGTGGGTTGGCCTTGGCTGGCCACCAGGTGCCCACCAAGCTGCTCTATCACTCTTCCTCCTTCCACAGGACAGGGGGGAGAAAATAGGACAACAAGCTCATGGGCTGAGGTAAGGACAGGGAGATAACTTACCAAATACCATCATGGGCAAAATAGACTCGACTTGGGGAAATTAATTTATTGCCATTTAATTGTAACAAAGTAGGATAATGAGAAATAAGAACAAAACTAAAAACAGTTTCCCCCCACCCCTCCTTTCTTCCCAGGCTCAGCTTCGCTCCTAACTCTTGCCTCCTCCCCTGCCCTGAGCGGCACAGGGGGGGTGGGGAATGGGGTTTGTGGTCAATTCATCATACTTTGTCTCTGCCAGTCTCAGAGGTGTTATCAACATTCCTGATGGGCTCATCTTTGTCCAGTGGTGGGTCTGTTTTGGAGCTAGTTGAAACTGGCTTTGTCCAACATGAAGACAGCTTCTGGCAGCTTCTCACAGAAGTCACCCCTGCAGAATGCACACCCCCCATCCCTGCTACCAAAACCTGGGTTTTGGTACCTGTACTGGGTTATGTAAACCCAGTACAAGAAGGTATTAATCCTGACAACAAATTTACCTTGCCCCAACAAGAAAAACTCACAGCTATAATAAAAAATTACGTTCTAAATGTTGTTGATAAAGGCATTAAAAATGGCTGAAACATATATGTGTACACTAATAACACATTTACAGTAGAGCTATATAAAGGCATAGTTCCAGAGGATTGCATCTGTCCTCTGGGACAGTGGGAATGATTTTTACATGTGTCAACATCAGTATGTCAATGTTTCTTCTTTTTCGATTATATTGAAACATTAGCTAGGGTAGATAGATAGCAATTACAATATTACTCTCAAGATGGAGAAAAAGAAAATGGCTGAATACTTATCCAAATATACTCCAAAGGGGTGTCTTGGAAAATGTCAATTATATAACATTTAATGTTACAGTTTAATGAGGGTCTCCTTCCCTCTGATCTTGGTAAGTAAGTATTACTAGCCTGGATGCAACCCATAAATTAGGATCCTGTATGCAGTCATAGAACCATAAAGTGATTCAGCTTGGAAGGGACTTGAGAAGGTCACTGGACCAGCCTCCTGTTCAATGCAAGGTCACACAGGAGGCCAGACTATTTTGCTCAAGGCTTTATCCTTTCAGGTCTTTGTAAGGGTATGTGGAGGGAGAGCATGTCTGCTCCCTTAAGATCATCTGATTAAGGATCTTGTCAAACAGGATGATAAAGAAAAGGGGGAGGCAATAAATAAAAATGTACAGAGATGCAGATATTATAGACAAACAATAATGGAAACAATGACAAGAAACAAACCTTGTCAGTCACAATAATTGATGAGATATTAAAAATCTCCAGGCACAGGTCTGGAGAGGACCACCTGGACTTTGTAGCTGAATGGAAGGGGGAGGAAGAGGAACATAAGTAGTTGGGATATTGCAAGGGGATTGGTAAGTCTATGCAAACTAATACAGAAGTGTACAAGGGAAGGAAATTGGGGAGGAGCAAAGGAGGAACAGACAGAAAGGGATATAAAAGGGACCTTTCACATGTAAAATGGGCATGGTCAGCATGTTTGTCTGATCAGGCTGAGCCCTGTGCCTGATCACTGCAGTCTGTCCTGTCTTATTAAATCTTTTCTTAGCTATTTCTGCATAATCTCACTCTCTATTCCACATGTGTGTGAGTGCTGCAAGGACTAAGTGCCAGCTACTGGGGACTGGTTGGAGTCAGATCAGTGGGAGCTCCTGGCCTGTGGTATCAGCTACTGGAGCCAGTGGGGTGTCAGTGTCAGCTACTGGAGTAAGTGGGGCTCTTTAACCTCCAGCCACTGTGCCGGGAATATTGTGTGTCCCATAAAACAGCTACTGGGGGTACTGAGGTGAGCGAGGCAAGTGAGGGGTTCCACATTGGTGGCTGGAGCAGGACCATGGGTCACAGCCCATGTGCCTGGTGCCGGCTGCTGGGGGACTGAGTGTCTGTACCTTCCCCAAACCAGGTGTGTGGGGGGTGTGCTTGTGTATTCACTGGAAAGCTTCAAGCTGGACCAGCTGGTGATAAGGAGGCCTTGGGTATGGACCAGGCTATCAGGTGATTGGAGGGTCAGTGTTGGTATGCCTAGAGGGACTTGCGAATGCAGAGTGCTTGTGGGATAAGTGTGTGAGTGCTGTGTGTTTGCAGTGAGCACCCAGATGGACCAGCTGGCAAGTCGGGGACCCATAGGGTGGGTAAGAGGGTCCGGGATCCAGGCAAGGATGCTGGGCAGACAGAAGGGCCAAGCCAGTGCTCGGGGGATCCATGAATGTGCGTGTGTCTGTGAACCTGGAGAGTGTCATGTGTGTGCTGCACTAGTGACTTTCTGCCTCTGCCAGCCCAAGAGGAGGAGGGGATGTGGCTGTCTGGGATTGTGTCTGATGTGAGTCCTGTCTGCTGGTTCTGTTGAAGGCAGCACCTTGTTTGTGGCCATCTGTGTAACCGGCCCTGTTGGTGTCCTCTGTGTGTGTGTGTGTCTCTTGGACATATGCTCAGCTTTGCTACTGGTTGAACCTGAAAACAGGAAAGTGGCAACTGCAATCCCTAGCCCAGGATGGAGACCCAGGGTGCACTGGGCTCTGTGCATCTTGGTGCATTCCTGGGCCCAGAGCTGCTCGAGGCAGTGTCCACTTATAACATCCCTTAACAGCTTTTAAAACCTCTAAGGACAAAGATTGTACAGCCTCTTTGATCAAAGTTTTGAAAATACTTTACTGTCCCCATGGTCAAAAAAGGTTTTTCCTTTTACACAGTTCGAATCTCTCATTTCAATTTACAACCACAGCCTGTGATTTTCCCACCACACACCTCAGTAAAGCAACAACTCATACCTCATAGGTCTGCCATTGCATTTGTGTTCTGGAGAGCTGATATAGGCTCCAAACAGTTTTCAAAATCTTGTTTCCCTCATTCATAGTCTTTGAAGCAATGTTATATTCTCGTCTCCGAAGATGGTGTAATTGTATCTTCTGAAGTATCAAACTGAAGTTACAGCCTACTACTGGGAAATGGAAGACTTTGCAAAATGAGTACTGATTCTGCCATGTACTACTGTTCTTGTCTTCCTATAACTGCCCTCCCAGGGTTGGTATCTTCTCACCATGTTTGATCTATGGTTTGTCATCTCACAGAAGACAGAAGCATGGGAGGATGTCTACACAAACTAGCTTCAATTGTCTACTTAAGACACTTACAATAGATGTGTCCATACTGTCTTTATATATCTTTTACACATCTTTTACACATCTTTACATGTCCTTTACACATTTTTAATGGAGAGAGCTAGATTTCTCCAGAATATGACTCAGAATGACATTTTAACTTAAGCATACTTTTCAGGCTCCTGTTCTGAATCACCCTCTGAATGATCCCCTCCCCTTTCATTAATAGTACAGGGAACCGAGTCAAAGCTGTCTGCTTTGTTAAGTGTCTAAGGTTAGACAGTACAAACAGCCTCTAGGGAGTCTGCAAAGCTTAGAACACTGTCACTGCATTTTGCTGATAGATAGCATAAAATCCAACAGAAGCAGACATGTATCACTTTTAAATATTGTATGAAGATATCTAGGCCTAGATCAAGTGGCAGTGACTCTTCATTTCTCCTACCCTGTATTCACAGAGCTTAGAAGAAGTCTACATCCTTAGCTGGTCACATTCAAACATCTCAAACTGGAGATATGCACCCAATGTAATGATACATTGTACAGTATTCTAAAGACATCTGAGCTGTCCGATGTCTCTCGTCTGTCCAATATGGATCGAAAATATCTGGCAAATGCAATAACTCAGAGAAGCCACACACTGCTTTATCCAGTTACACCCTTCATACTATCAGTATAATTTCTTTTGTACACAGTCACAGTAATTTCACTAAGTAGGATGCTAAATTTTGCCATTTGTGTAATTAACCCATCTAAGGTAGGCTGTCTCCTATGATTGCTCCCTCACCTTTAAAACAAGATGTTGTAAGACAACTGAGAGTAGTCACTGAAGAAATTATCGATACAGAAGGGACAATGGAATGTGTAGTTATGACATATCTGTAAAATGCTACAATATAATCAATAATGATTAACAATTACTAAAATATATAGAACTGCATATTGTATAGGAGGGCAGCACAGCTTACCCACAAAAGCTTACCCATAAAGTACCCTATGTACTTTATGCTTCAACAGTAAGAGGACCCCCCTGTTTACATTAATCTCTGATAATATTACCTTTCTTTCTACTGTTACTCTCTATTTTTTGTAATTCTGTGTCAAATCGCACTTTACTGACAAGCCAGGATGTTGCAAAGAATAAAGTAAATTGAGCATACTTTGGAAAGATTCCACCTGAATGTATTTACTTTTAAAGTACTATAGGTGTTGAAAGATATCTCTAACATAATGTTTATGCACTCATGGTTTATTAATGTTGTAGAATTGCTGAAGGATAAATGTATACAATACTGAAATGATAATAGTGTAGATAAAAAATATTTACAAAGCAAACAGTTCTGCAAAATAACCTTAAAGAACTTTGGCATTTATGCACTGTTATTATTGCAAGAGTCTTCCTTTTTTTTCCCCTTTTTTTTTTTTAAGTTTAAGACAGCATTGCTAACTAGAAGTATATGACAATTGTTAGTGCATTCATCACACTGTTTTGTGTTAGCATAATAAAAAATACATCACTAAACAGAAACAAGAATGAATTTTCCTTCCTCATATCTTGTACACATACAGGGTATTACTTACCATTCCAAATTACTGAAATACTCTTACTAAAATACTTTTTTTAAACTTTTTTTTTTTGGTGATAAATTAAAATGGCATGTGCCAAACAGACAGGAGTTTAACATTTTATGGGTCAACACTGTGTCTAGTACTAGCTTTATTGTTAAAAAGTTGCCTAATATTTGCATACTTCTGTATTTTAGGTTCCATTGTTAGAACACTTATATGGCACTTATATGTGGGGCTTGGTTTGAAGTTTAATTCAGTACAATGCTTGCAAACCTCATTCATTTTCTAACTGAATGTAGTATAAGACATATAAAATATAATGAAATAGGAACAACAAATTCTGGATGCAGGGTTCTGGTAGACTTATTTGCAATTGGTGACAGAGAGAACACTGAATGATATATCAAAACATCAAAGAATCTTAGGATCAGCTAGAATGAATGTAGTGTAAGCAGTACCCTAGGAAAAAATGGTCTTGTAAAAAATCAAACCTCTGGTCTTCAAATTTGTATGTTTTAGTCATGTTGCTTCTAGTTTTCTAAATGAACTTTTTGGGGGTGTTTTGGTTTTGGGTTTGTTTCTTCTTTTATTATTTGCTGAACTATGGAATATTAGTTCCATGTTAATGATTAAGAATTAGAATTCTCAAAACATTAAAATTCTACACAATTGGAAACTTCATGTTTCATCCACTCAAGAAATAATCTAGGAAACACGTTCAGCCAAGTATTCAGGCCTTTCTTTCACTTTCCCTAAAACTTTATTTCTGGCTGACAAGGGAATGTATTTTGTTGTATATTATGTTTCTTCAAATGAAAAAAGAAATGCCAGACATGCATTATTCAGTGGAAAGATAACTTGTCAAGTTTTTTGCTTTAGTACATTTTAGCATTTGTCCTTCCATTTTCTTTTTTACATTTGTAATTTTATTCCTTCCTTGTGATTATTCATCCTCTTGATTGCAAGGTAACAGATACAAGTCTTCTACTCATTTTCTTATTGACAGTTTTACCTACAGCAGAGATGTTAATCAAGACCTAAAGGCAATGTGACAAATCATCCATGAGTTAAACAGAGTGATTAAAGAATCTAATAAATGCAACTCTGCTGGACATCATTGCGCTCAAGAGACAACATGAGTAATTTTACAGTATTATGCAAGCTTTAAACTCTGAATATCTTTAAAACAAAAAGCTATAAAGGTTTCTCTTCACTTGTAAAAGTTCATTAACAAAGTTTTAACATTTTTGGTTTTGTTTTTGCCTCCCTTCCCCCCAGTGTCTTTTGCATTATCATTTTTAATGACATTTAGAAAAGATTTATATATACACACATATGTTATATATAAGCTTTGTACATATGCTGCCTAAAGTTTTGACAACATTTAAAATAAGGTTCAAACCTAAGACTATGATCTACATTAATTTAACAAGCCATTCATTTGATATATTTTCTGATGGTACGTACTTTGGTTTTGTTCTCTACAGGTCGAAGAAACTTGTTTTGAGAAGAAGACACAGCCTTTGAGAACTACTGTTTTACCCAAGAGTAAGTTATGATAAATACTAACTAGGCAGTGTAGAGTTTTATCAAGGAATTTGGAATAAGACGTTTCTCTCAACCATTAGAAGATTTTAATATGTAGATCGAAAAGTTTGTCCACTCATGTCTTATATACTTTGGATAAATTCTTAAGCCTATGAGTGAGATAAGTGTAAAAAGCCCCTACATTTTATAGTAATTCAGGACTGTGCGGACAAGTAGTACAGTGTATATCTTGATACACATTTTGTTGAAACTAATAGAATGTACTGTTGTTAGGTCACATACTATTTTTGCGTTTCATTATAATGAGTCTAAAGCTTATTGTTCCACTGAATATGTAAGATAGAACAAAACAAAAAATAATAAATGTATCAATACTTAAAGGGCAAAAATACCCATTTCTGTCTTGTGTTTCCTCATCAACAATTATGTTGATGAGCTATATTACACTGTAGTAGTTTTATGAATGAAAACTACCTATCCATTGATAGATATGTAAAACGTAATACTGGTGTTAAAATAGGACTGAACAGTATTTGCTATTTTTTCTGTTGTTCACTGAAACAGAACGTTGTACGTCTTGCTCTTTTCTAGAGGTAATTCCTGAAAAATGAACTGTTGTCTTAGCAAGCTCCAATCAGTATGATTTTAAGATTATATGCTCTATACAAGTCTGTGTAACTAGAGAATTAATGTAACAATGTCAAGAACTTAAGAGTTCAGACAGGCAAAAGGAAGATTGCAAAAGACCTCAGGTTACATCTCAAGCCCATAAGTAGGCAATGCGGGATTATGTGAACTCATCCAGTCATGCAGTGTCACACAGTGAAGAGGATTGATGACACTTACTTTATGAGCAACTACTTAAATTTTCACTTAAACCTGACTGTGGATTAAAGATAATAGGAAAAGATAAGGCATAAACCCAAAGAATTATTCCTCAGTCTAGGACTGTGCGATCCTGGGAAATACAATCTGATTTCATTGCATTTATAGAAACTTCATATATTGTTGTTCTGAAGAAAAAATTATTCATTAAGTCATTGACTTTTCTTATTGCACTAACCATAATGTGCCTAATTGAACTTCATTACTTCATTATGAAATTTGGAGTGACATTATCCAGACTTTAAAGCTGTCCATCAGAGACAATCTATCTCACCTAGAGATAGCTATATTCAGACCAGGTGTCTACATATGAGCTAGTCAAATCAGGCTTGCTTTATTGACAGAGAAGATACTTTCAGGATGTGATTCAGTTGACTTAATTTAATCACCTGTATTGGTATAAGACAAATTATATCCCTAAAGTGCTTATAAAGAAAACTTAAGGTAATGACTACAGAGCCTGTAGACATAAACACAGTGGATAATATAGGCATCTAAATTTGGGCAGATGAATCATATACATAAAATTGTAAAGTATACACTAATTCAAATGCCCTATGACATTTATTTTAGGTGACTCAAAATTTCATACAATTCCAATAATATACAAATATTCAAAATCCAAGCTTTGTGGACTTTAGTCAAGTGCATGTTCTCAGCACTTCTGCACTTCTAGCCTCCAGGTCCTAAAAGCCTCAGATTCTCAAGCTGGGAATGAATAAATAAGGCTAGCTCCCTTGAAAAAAATGGTTTTCCTGGCTCATTTGAAAGCGTTGGAATTATGTGGCAGAGACAGAGTTAGAATGCAGTTTGCCAGAATGCCATTTTGTTCCTTTAAACATATTATTGTGCTTTAACTTCTGCCGGTTGCTTCCTAATTCTGAATACATCTTCCATCTTCTGAAATAAAGGCAGTAAAAAACTATTTTTTTTTCACCTAAGGTGGGAGTAAAGACATCTTAACATAGAGAATCAACAATTTTCTACTTCACACAAGAACAAAAGAAGCAATTGTTTTCCTCTAAACAATATACAATATGGGAACATGGTTTCAAGCTGTTGATGGATGCATTTAGCTTTTGGCCTGGTTGGATGACCTGGTTGGAGCACTAAACAGTTTACTGGCTTAAAACAGACTGCTAGGGAAAATGCCACTCAAAACAGAGGTTGAATTAAATTCCAGGAAGTGTTTCAGATAAGAAAACCTGGAGACCTAGAGCTACTTGCCAACATACTTTGTAAACCATTGTAATCAGCCAATGAAACTACTTTGAAATAAAGCAGGTGGGAAACACAGGTATTGTTTAGAAACACAAAATGGTTAGGTTCTTTAGATTTTATTTCAATGATGAACAAACAAGTGTGACTGACTTACTTATTTTCGTCCTCTTAGTTGAGTAAAAAATGCTTGAGTTAAAGCACTATGCAGTTGAAAATTCTCTATCTCTGTCTGGTTAAGCGTATAGTAGAAGCCAAGTAACAGTTAATATTCTTAAGTATACACACATCTTTTAATATATTTACCTTATAATTATAGTTGTAGCTTTTTGTAAAAAATATTTTTCCCTATTTTTTCTCTTATTCCTCTCTGACACTTCTTTGACATTTATGTCACTTTGAAATATGGATTCCTACATGTTTCATAAAAGTTTTCTCCTTTAATCAATAGGTCATTAAATATCACTAAGAAGGTTATTATTTTCAGCTACTTAGAAAAAGCATTACTATCTGTTTGGAAATTAATGTTATGATTATGATCCATCTCCTTAAGTTATGAAGTGATGCCACTTGAAAAATGTATGGGTATGCAAGAATCCTAAATGTGGCAGACATAACTAAAGGACTCACGGGAGATTCATAACCTTCTGGTGGAGCAGTTGGAGTTAAGTTGTGATAGTCTAGGCATCCCAAGTGACACTTGATGCCTATGTTCACATTATTATGTTCGCATCAACTTGTCCGGTATTCAGCTTCAGCCTGTTGATGTCTAAGTGTAAGAGTCCATATGGAGTCTACATGGTTAGCCAGGTGTCTGAGTTCCTATTATATGGGAGTCAGAGTGCGTTCGGCACAGGCTTTCTGTACAGTAGTCTGTTGCTTTGGAGCAGCAGCGTAAGTCTGAAGCAAATCCCCTTATTGCCTGCATTTGCTTGTGTTTGTTCAGTTCTTGAGCAGCTTTGATAAAAATCGTTCCTTTTGAAGAAAGTTGAAACAGCAACTCTGTTGCAGGACTCCAAAACTCAGTGGAGTCATTATGTTTCTAACCAGTTTGTGGACTGCACCACTATGAAATACTTCAGCATGTTCCTACCATGCATGTGCCTACAAGATTCTGAAACTACTCAGACCCCCCATAATATCTGAAGTGGTTCATGTGCTACATAAAGAGCACACATTAAGTTTGTTGCAGTTTATTGCTGTTCTTTCCTATTCTTTCCACACATCTTTTCTCCTTGTTCCATTGTTGCATAGTGGCCTAGCAGAAACAGTATTGACATCGCTAATTAGAAGCCATTTGCTTTATTTTTTGCAAGTGCAAAGCCATTTGCTTTACAAAGCCCTACTCCTTGCCTATTAGACTTGTAATCACCTTGTTATGAGAACTCACTAGGTGAACATGAGTTCTAAACCATATGTCTCTTGAAATGATATGCAGTTTGAGTATGGGATAACAGCAAAGGTTTTGAAAGTAGGGAAAGGTTGAAAGCAGAGGCTCCAGAACTATCGATGATGGTGTATTCGTCACTGCCTTGACATCTGGGAAAAAGATTGATTTAAATATAATAAGGAAAAGAAGAAGACACTAAACAAGGAAAAAAAGCACTTGAGCAATGAGATAAGGCACCTGCTGCTGCCTGGGAAAGTAACACTCTTCAACATTGTGCAGTACATAGTTCAGGAGCCAACCACTTTATCCTATAAATATGACAGCCTAAGTGAGCCTTCTTTGAGCTCTCCCTGCTAGGCAGCATGGTAGTGATCTCCCCTCGAGCTGGGACACCTCTCAAGGTTGCTCCTCGAGGCAGAGAGACCTTTTAGCAATGGCAGATCCTTGGTAAGCTACTGATATGCGTATTCAAAGTATGGTAACTTTGATTTTGTCTTTGTAACTTTGATTGCATGCTGAACTGATAAATTTTGCATATATAATCCCTTAGACATAAACTGTTGTCCAAGTCTGAGACTAAGATTGGACCTAGCCACACCTAAGCTCCATCAGAAGTTTAGAAAGCAAGGGGGTCTACTCTGAACTTCGTGACTCAACGGGAAGGTCCTACATACCCTTTTGTATCCCCCGGTCTCTCTGTGAATCATTCTAACTCGAGTGTAACCCAATTTTCCTTTGTATGTTTCTTCCATGCAGTAATTAATAGAATGAACCTTGCCATTGAACTTTGTTAAGTCACACTTTTATAAATCACATTAAAACTGCTTTTGCTAATACCTTTGACGGTGGTTTTTTACGTGATCTAAATCATTAATTCGTGACAAATTGGCATAGTTGGTAGGATCCTAAATCAGGATTCACAACAAGGCCAAAAGCCAAGGACTCTTTAAAAACTCAAAGATCTCAGAGAGAGAGAATAAAGGACTGTTAGTTTGGGAATGGCTCCAGACTCATTGTGGGATTGTCAGAATTGAGACAGAAAGAGCTGCCTGTTCTCCCTGCCTGCCCCAAGAGCTAGGGCTTTCCCAGCAGTCCAAGCTCTCCTTCTCTGCCTGTGCCTGTTCAGGCCCCTGATTTTTCCAAACCCCTTTGACTTACCAGCCAATTCTTCACAACTTAGTATAGCAGTATGGCTGCGTGCATGTGTGTTTTCCTCACAAATTCTGTGCATTTCTCTGCTCTAGTGCTCTAACCCCTCAATAAGGCCTTACTGGATTCAGTTTGGCTAGTTACTCTTTTGGGCAAAATCCTGACTTACTTTTTCTTACTATTCTCCTCTCTAAACCATTTATTATTCTTTTTTAATACCCTTGTCCTTTCATTACTTCTTTTCTACTTCATATTCTTGTTTCTGCAATTCCAATAGCAACTTTTTCTAATGCTCAGGAAATTCAAAGGGAAGTAACCTGAAGCCTCGAGGAAATGATATTTCTTGTAAATCAGTGCTGTAAAAAAAGCCAAGGATTTCTCATGTGGGAGGATAACCCTCTGGCAGTATCAGGAGTTTGTTAACCTTATGATTGTTGCTGCGTAGGAAGGGACTAAATGTCTCGTCCCACTCAGTGGGTTGCAAGATGGGTGAATCTTTTTGATTCCCTGACAGTTTGTGTACTGACAAAAGCTGATCTCTGCTCGGCAGAGCCACGTGGTTGGTAGAGCCATGACAATGACTCAGAGGAACAGTCTGGCCAGCAACTTTATTAACTGGTGAATTCAACAAATGGACAAATTTAACGAACTCGCAAGCTCAACGAACTAACAGAGGCGATTAGGCAATGGAGCTATTTTCCTGGCAACCCGTCACAATTTATCCAAAACTTGCATATATTGGAAGAGTAGAGGAAGAGAGAAGCAAGAAAAAGAAAGGAGAAGAGAGGAGGAAAGAGAAAGAAAAAGTATCACTGAAGGGAATGAGATACGGACTCCGGTGTTGGTGGCAAATTGAAGACCCTTTATTGAACTATTACATGGCTTATATACTTTCTAATTGTTTGTACATGCGCCACTGAGAGAACCCTTATTGGTTTATATGTCTTGTCCATGCGTCCTTCATGCATTCCTTCAGCTAATACGATTGGCCATCTTCTTGTAACCTTGCAGCTCCTTTCTTCACAACAAAAAAATCACGCGCCCACCTTATCTCTCTCCAGTCTCATCCACTCCTACTCCTGACACACAGCCTCCTCCTCTCAGACATAACCCAAACCCTCAGCACTTCAATCTTGCCAACCCTTTCACTCCTTCATATCACCACCCTTGGATCCCGCGATGACGATGACAGATGTGGCAATCCTCCAGTGGTGGGCATGCGCGTGGTTCCCTGGGGGGGCATGTCTTTTATAAGCTAATCCCCGCCTCCAGGTACGCCCCTTCAGGACTTACATGATTCTTGTACTAGAAAGTTCTCAATCTTCTGCGCAGGCGCTGGTTGAGGGGGGTGGTCGTGAGGGGTTTCTTGGGTAGTCACAAGCCCCTCCCTCAGATCAACTCTGTGTGATCTCTGGCCATAGATGGTCAGGTCCGTCGGAACCCGGAACCGCGCATCCTCTGATGCGCTCTCCACATCCCGCTCTCGCACTCCCCCAGCCCATGCTCACCGACCTGCCGTCGCCATGCAAATAGCGCCTTGCTTCACCACAGTGTTTGCAACATTAACTCTTTCAGTATCTCACACTAGTCAGCAATGCTATGAAGAAAGAGACAGTTTTGAAGATCTGGAATCACATATGAAGCAGCATGACAGAGCTATACCTGTTACATGGAGAAAACTTTGGGTGGGAATACAAGCCAGTAGCTCTTCTTCATAGCATCAAGGTATGAATGCTGTCCTTTACCATGAGGGGAACCTGAAGGTGTGCATGCCCTGTGAAAATGCTCCAGGGCTCCCATCCTGAGGTCCAACAGAACATCACTGTGAAAGCACATCCAAGGACATCTTTTTATCCTGTCCAAGGACATCTTTTTAGCCTACATAAAGAGTGCTCGAGAATACAGACTGGATATATGCTCAGCTTTTTATTTGTGTTTTTTAAAATGAGATGGAAGGGCAGTTATGGGGCCTTCTCAAGGAATTCCATTGTTTGACTCAAAGTTGTCAAGAAATAGTGTATATCACTGATCTGACTGTGACAGCCACTACACCTCTGAGAATACATCTCTTGCTATTACGTCTGCAGGACAAAACTCACACATACCTACATCACCAAATGGGGTATTGTTCCCAGGCCCAAAGCCCCAAGCTTCATCTCAGTCCTATTCAAATAATCTGTGCATATCACCTAACATGAGAACACACTGAAACCCTTTCACTCATTGAACAAAAGTTATAGATTCATTATGCAGTAACAACACCATGAATGGATGACATGGTAATGGCACCATGAATTGTGAACTCCACCACTGCCTCACAACCAGAAAAATGGTAAGTCAATGGTTCAGGTATTTTCATTTATGAGACTACAAGGGACGACTGGCTGAGGCAGTGGTTGTTGTTCTTCCCTTTGTTATTGGAATGGTAGGAAAAATGTCTCTCCTCAAGTAGCCACTGAAGGTGACTGAAGGCTGTTGCTGAGACTTCCTCTGCTCATCTCATTAAATTTTCTACAGACGTGCTACAGGGAAACCAGTATGAAGATAATATAGCGTCCTTAACACACATACACACACATGCACACACCTCACCCCACTCCAAACAAAACAAAACAAAACAAACCCCAAACAAACTTGGGAGAGCAGGGCTATAGATATGGAGTTTATAACTGTTTCCTGCAACTTTTCTTTCCTTGTTGCAAGGTTTTACATCATATATTAGATTGGTATTACCTGAGGAAAATAATATAAAATCAGAGCCAAACAGCGAATGTGCAGTCTGATATACACTGTCAGTTATGCAAACAAATGCCTGGCTTTCTACTCATGTCAATTTCAAAACTCCACAATGATGTACCTATAAAGGTTACCCACACCTTGAAGGATACATAAAGTAGGAAAGGGTTTGGACATATATGCTTCAATAATCATTGAATAAGCAATGAATTCTAACTACACTTTAGATTCTACAAATGCTCCTTTTTATAAGCGGAATCTTTAGAGCAACCCTGCATGACTTTAGGTGTTTTGGTGGGTATCTAAGCCCTTAATCTCAAATCTTTTACACATCCTTTCTCCTAAGTTCAGATCATGTTGGTTTCTATTCACCCACTGTGACTAGAACAGTGAGTCAAAGCAAGAGCACAGAAACTTGGCAAAATAATTTTTAAAAAGCACTACATTTTCCTCACAGACAAACAAGAAAGAGATGTGTAGATTTACAAGAGCAAAACCAAATATCAGCAATCAAGACACTATTCATATTCTTCCACTTCCCAGGAGAGCCAGCTTCCTTCCAGTGTATCCTCCTGCCTTGTCTTGTATTCTAGCCTTTCCCTCTGGTAAACAAGAGCTTCCCTTCTTGTAAATGTGTTCTTGGACATGAAACCCAGTGAGAGCGCCTGCACTTGTTATTTGCATACACACATACACACACAACTCTCTGTTTCAAGAGAGTCTCAGGAGAGGTGAAAATAAAAGGGAAACAGACAAAGAGAGCAAGGGGGACAATAAGGGACATTTTAAAGTCACTAGTTTTAGGATGATAGTCTTCTTTGTCCTTCCAGGGAAAAGTGAGTTCAGTTCTTGACAAGTGACTGTTCATTCAAGGACGTACAAGCAAGTGCTGTCATCTTCCTGTGTGTGTGTGGGGACTGATTAGAGAATATTGTTAATGGTAACAGCAAGTGTAGGATCTTATAGGACTTAAAGTTTCACTGAGGCACACACATTTAGAGATAGAATTCTTAACCATCACAAATCAGAAAAAAAAAAAAAAAGCTCTGTTGGATTTTAAAAATAAAAAAAGTATTAAGTCTATTTCAAATATACTTAATTATTAACAGTAATTTTCAAATGAATATGAAATGTACAGAGGGGTATATGGATAGCAACCAACTATTGCAAAAACGTCTCCAAAAAAACAGGAAACACTAAAAAGATGATATTCAAAGATATTCAGTCAAACCAGCTAACTATGTGATACTTCCTAGAAAATTTCAGATTTGCTTGTAGATTATAGACTGTAAATTTTCAAAGTATACTCTTCTGACTTTTTGATTTTCGTGATGTCTAGAAAAAATGCAGCTGTTTAAGATGCAGGCTCCAGCACAAAGTAACAAAGATAGCATTTTAAATTGCAATTTTTGACCAGCATCTTTGGTGCTTATATGTCAAGTATTACTGACTATGTTACTTACATAACTGAGTTATGGTTAATGGATTAAGGGGGAAACTGAACAGACCTTTAACCTATTATTAAAAGTTATTGTCTTCTTGTCAGAATCAGTTTTATTTAAGAAACAGAAGATAATTTAAATAGTTTTAAACTTTAATTTCTGGAATGCTGGCATTCTAGATTCTATTTATTTATTGAAGGAGTGTCGCGGATGGAGTGAGAGTGCACTTCACTCGTAAGAGAGAAGTAAAAATATAGTTTATCGATACAGAATAGGGAGTTAACAAAGTTCAATGCGACAGTGTTTTAACAAGATTCGATGGCGAGGCACACTTGATTATTTACTGCATAGAGGACAGGGTCAGACAAAACTGTCAGGGAGACCCTCCCGTTGAGTCATGAGGTTCGGAAAGGATCCCCTTGCTTTCTAAACTCCTTCTCAGAGAGGAGTCTAGGTGCGGCTAGATCCAGTCCTAGTCCCAGACTTGGTCAACGGTTTATATCTAAAGGATTATATGTGCGCAGTCAATCCTTTATATCACTTAGCTAAGATTTCAAAGTTTAGCATGCTGTTAGTCACTTACCGAGGATCTGTTGCGGCAAGGAATCTCTCAACCTCGAGGAGTAACCTTGAGAGGCGTCCCTGCTCAAGGGAGATCCTGGCGTGCAGCCCGCTGCCGTGCAGGAGAGCTCAAAGGGCCCTGGGCTGTCCACTATTTAAGGAGTAAGATGATTGACTTATGGTCATATTTGCATATCAGCAAGAGGTTTAGATCCTTGCTTCAAAGCAGCCAATGGCTACTTTGTTGCCATTTGTCCTCAAGGTCCAGGATAACTGGATGCAGCTATCAGGATGACTCCCACTGATGGTTACTGCTTGTGCAGGGAGCTGGGGGGGGGGGGGAGCACACCGCCACACTCCACCCCGTGACTATAGTCAATTCATCTTACCTTCACAGAGTGGTGGTACGGTCACCTCTTGCCTCTGTGCCATAAATAGTATACTGATGGTTTGTGCGCTTATAGATCCATGGTAAGTAGACAGTGAAGCACTGCTATTTGTTATGCGTTAATTTGTATGTTTTGGGTGGTTGAAGTTGGGTTATCTGTTTTATCATGTGCCAAACCTTTATATACAATATAATTATAAGCAATAGACACACTAATGTTAGAGTTAGTAAAATGACAACTGGGTGAAGCATAAGATTGAACACTCCCGTTGCTGTCGGTGACCATCCAAGAAGAGTTTCCCACCAATGGTGTTCTCCATCCTTCTTCACTCTTTCCAAGACATGGTGTATTTCTTCTGCATCATGATGAACGGTGATTAGAGTTTTGTGTCCATTGTTTCGTATGCGTTCTAGCAGTTGACACAGGTCATCATGTTGTAGTAGTTTCTTCACCAATGTAAGATTCATTCCGATGGGGGTAGACAATAAATCTTGACTCAATGTGTAGTTAGATTGTAACAATTGATAAGACGTAACAGGAGCTGAATAATTGAAGTCACATCCCACAATTTTAGTAAAGTTACAAACACAAATATTTGAGCGATTGCTTGTATCTACAGTAACGTTATCTACAAATATAACATCACAAAGGGTTCTCATACAAACACATCCTTTTCCAGTATACACAAGTACAGTTTCAGGGGCTTCATTAGGTCGTATTTCAAAATGACAAACATTTTGTTCGGTGTCAAGACAAATGTCTTGGGCTTTGAGGGTGTTACTCTCACAAATAAATCCTTGTTGTTCCGTACAACGCATGCATTAACATCAACAGTTTGCCATTTGTTTCCATTTCGGTGGGCCCATACTCTATGTTCTAATGGATAGAGTACAGTTCCATTGTGATTCAATCCCAGCGCAATGATTGGGTATATGGTATATACCGAAGCATTGTGAATTGTTAAGACAAAAGCTGTGGCCTTATTGCTAATGGGGTCATAAGTGAAATTGACTAAATACCACCAGGACTGGAATTCTTTCTCAAATTTAGTTGCATTATCCCAAATTACCTTTCGAATTTCAGTGGGTAAGGTGCCCTCTTCACCTTCTCTTATAATTGCTGCTACCATAGATTGCATCCACAGTTGAGCTTGGATACAACTAAGAGCTAGAGAAACATTGGTTTGGGCTACACCAAGTGCATCCACAATCAGTTGGTGGTCCCTTTCATTAATTCTTTTCCACTGAGGTAATATATCAGATAAGAGCCATTGGTTAGTTCCCAATGCTAATAGAGAAGACCGTAATGGGTGTTCTAATTTGTTCAAATCACTTGTTGTTGTGCTCAGTTTGTTTTACGAGTACTTCGGCATCGATACTATTTAAGACTCCCAATCCTGTCCCTATGATACCGGTCACATCTCTCCTTGTTCGTCTTGGAGAGGTGAGGGTTCGCCCATGTAACCATGCTAACCATCCTGCATAGGACGTGTACCTAGGAATGGTGAACAGGTCGGTTTGATTGCAGAGATATTAATTTGCATTAGTAGTTCTACTGTTTAAGAGACCATGATGGATTAAATAACACTTGTTGTTGGCCTGTATTTTTGATCACATATGGTCCAACTTCAGAAACCTGTGGGGATAGAATTGTCTCATCCTTTACAGTCAGGGCGGATGTTGTGCTAGGCTTAATAATGTCTATTTTAAATTTAAAGGATAATCCCACACGATGGTGAGCCCAGAGGCAGACTACAAAAACAGGTCGTACTAAGGTAAAATTGTACCAACAGTCCAGTTTTTCAAAGGCGCAAAGTTTCGTATCTTTGGCTATTGGTTTTGATGTAATGTTGTACACAGAAATCTGAGATGCCTTCTCATGGGTAGACCCATTGATCATCCGGCATCCTATTTTAATTTCTTTCCCTGCTGTTCCTCGGAGCCGGGGAACTTTATCATCAGCTTCATCTTTATCCCAACTCCATTCGTTTTCTAAGTATGTTTCAGTTCCGTGCATGACCACGGTGGAAAGCTTTAAATCTCCCTTACTAGAATGTATTCCCATACTTCCAGTGTACTTAACACGAGCTTGGGACCATGGCCATTCTAGGGTTCTTTGACCACAGGCTAAGAAGAGCAGCATTGTTAGGGTTTGGAATAGTAACATGAACACAGCATTTCGGTCTGCCATCCTGTGGGGTGCTGTAAGAGAAAATAGAGACTTGTTTCGGTGGGGAGAGTCCGAACAGGTTACCCCATTAAGAAGAAGGAAAAATCCATCGTGAACTAATTCTGTGTTTTGCACCACTGCTATCAGTAGCTTCCCAGGCAAGTGGGCCACGAGGTTTAGTTAAAGTCATAGGCACAGTACCGATAGATGGCAAATTGACCATCACAGGCTGTCCTGGCTGTAATGTCATTGGATATTCTCTTTTCCTAGTAGGTGGAGCGCTAAGCTCAGTTTTTGCAAAGAATGCTCGGCTTACAGGGCTTCCAGTAGGCCCATACCGATTGTTTAATTGATGGAGTACTTTGGGAAGTCTCGTATCCCATTGAGCTTCCTGTGGTTTGAGACTCCTTTTCAACAAGCCATTAGCTCTTTCTACCATCCCATTTGATTGAGGGTAGTATGGGGTGTGGAAAACCCATCTAATTCCCTCTTGTTTTGCCCAATCTTGCACTTCCTTACAAGAAAAGTGTGAGCCATTATCACTCTGGATAACATCAGGAGTAGGTAGATTTGAGAACCAAAATGATAGCCCTCGCACTGTGTTTTCGCCCATCGGCTTTCCGACATTTAGTCGCCATAAGCAAGCCGGAGACTACTTCCACTCCTGTAAGGATGTATCGATATCCTGCAGAGGATTTGAATGGTCCGATATAATCAATTTGCCATGTAGACCATAAAGTTTTCCTTCATTGATATGTAAAGGTGGTGCTTTGGCAGGATGATCTGCTTGTAATTTCAATCTACACTGAGGACATTCTGTAAGAATAGTTTCACAAGTTTTCTATTTATAGGCCAGCCTTTACTCTGTGCAGCAAAGTAAAGTGCTTCTTTACCTGTGTGGCCTGAGGTTTTGATGTAACCATTCTCCCAGTCGATACCACTCAGGATTTAAGGCGATTTTCCTAATTTTAGTTAGCTCATCTACCTTTTGATTCCACTTTGTGGCTGGTTGATTATCTTTAGCATGAGCTTTTACCCATCCCATCTTGAAAGGTGTTTTCCTGGCTATATCTAGTAATAATTGCCAATCTTTGTTTCTCCAAACTGGGGATCTATTTACTTCCCAATTCAAGGTTTCCCATTGACAGAGCCACTGTGTGGCTTTCACCGGCCCACACAGCATAGGAGTCTACATATATGACTTTTGCTCCATTCTGTGCTGCTAAAACAACTGCTCTTATTTCTCCTACTTGTGCACTGCCTTCACCTTCTTCTACTACTTGTTTGCCGGTGGTAATGTCTAATGCAACAGCCTTATATTGCCATTTACCGTTTACCCTTTTTGCTGAAGCATCTGTAAACCAAATGTTTTCTGTTGGTGTACCCTCAGTGAGGGGTGGTGCATCCAGAATGGGTGAAGGTTTAAAAGGTTGTTGTAAAGCTAAAGGGTCTGTGTTTATGGGCATCTGCAATTTGGAAAGCTTAGTGTGTCCTTCAGTTAGTTGCATATTTTCTGCAACTCCTGTTAGGTAGGCATACCATTTTCGGACAGTGGGTTTTTGTGCAACTCCTTCTGGGGGAGCAGTCCCTTTTAGGATTGCTTCTAGTAAATTAAATGGTCCTCTAGTTTGCACAGGTTGTCCCTGATGTATTTTCTCAACTTGTTTAACTGCTCGGACTAAAGATAAAAGTCCCTTTTCCCATTCAGAGTATCGTTGTTCTGTTTCTTTAAATGCAGTTGAGCTAAACAATAAAGGTCTTTTTGGCCCATCGGGTCCAGTTTGGAACAGGTTACAGTAAGTAGCATGTTCGGCGAAACCCCATTCAGCTATAATAGGGTCGCGGGGGTGTACTGGTCCCAGTGACTGATATGTTTTTAACTCTTCAGTTAGAGTTTTGACTGCCTCTTTATGTTCTAATTTCCACTCCCAGGGTTTACCTTTCCGTAAGAGTGAGTATAAGGGACGGGAAATGATAGAAAATCCAGGCACATGTTTCCTCCAATCAGAATATCATCTATATATTGGTACAGTTTCACTTCTTGGGGGAGTAAGACTGTCTGTAAAAGTTCAGCAAGCGCAGCATGAGCAATCGTGGGTGAATGTTTATACCCTGTGGGAGAGTCTGTTAAAGGTGTATTGTATTCCCTCCCAAGTGAAAGCAAACTTCTCTTTATCCTCCTCCTTTAAGGGAACCATAAAGAACATATCCTTTACATCTAGCGCTGCCATCCAGGGATGTGCAGCTGCTTGCAAAGTAGCTGTTAAGTTGGCAATGCTTGGCACAGCAGCTGTGAGCGGGGCTGTATTGGCGTTCAGGCGCCGATAATCGACAGTTAAACGCCACCTCCCGTCTGGTTTCCGGACGGGCCAGACAGGTGAGTTATATGGGAGTGCGTTCTGGAGATAATTTGTCGTTTCTCCAAATCAGCTATGACTTCAGAAATTCCATTTCGTGCCGCAGCAGAAATGGGATATTTGCGGTACGTTAGTGATTTTTGACGCTGGGAGCGCAGGGGCTGCGCGCAGTGCCCCGCACTGCAGCCTCCCGGCTTCTGCTGGGGTTGGGATCGATGTTCGAGCCGAAGGACCACACGCTGCCATTTGGCAGGCGCCAGGTTCGTCCGTTTAAAACATCGAAACCTAAAATATTTTCATGGTGATCTTTAATTGCAAAGCGAGTACTCGACATGCGCTTCTCGCCCGGGAGCCATAAATTGACCTTGGCAGTTTGGCACTGAACACTCACTCCGTTCACGCCGGTAATTTTAACTCTTTGCCGTCTGGGTCGTACACCCAGCTTCTCGGCATCTTGTTGTGTTAATAGTGAAATTTGTGCTCCTGCATCTATTAAAAACTTTACCAATTGTCTTTGAGGACCAACTGGAATTAGAATGTATGGGCCGTTATCATTTATCCACTGATAAGCCTCCACTTTCCGGACAGGCAGGCCCAATTGCCTTCCCGGACACTACTCGTTTTTGACTTCATGTCCTGCAGTTCCTCCTAAGGGGGAGGAAGGGGTTATCTCCCCTTCTGGGGTCTGGTGCAGGAGGAGTTGAAATATGGTCCTTCCTTTCACCATTATCTCGTTTCTGGAATGCTTCAATTAGACTTAAAATAATGCCAGTAGGTTGACCTTGAATCGCAGCTCTGGGAATGCCTAAAGCTAATGCATTCCTCCACAACTCATTCCTCTGTTCTCGAGATTCTGTTTGGGGGTTTTTAAATTTGTTTCCCTTCGATCTAGTTTCTGTTCCCTGTTTTATGGGTCTTACTTTGTGATCTCCTCCCTGGGGCTTCAGGTTTTGTTTTTCAGCTGGTGCATCGTCCCAGCCCATCTCACGGCTGTAGTTAACAATGCCGTGCATCAATTCTGCCCAGGTAGGGAGCTGCTTGTAGGCATTTTGAGCGTTATCACCTAGTCCCTCATTGTGCTCTGTGTCTTTCTTGATCTCATCTCGTTTTGCAACTAAATGGGATTTAAGAATTGCCGGGGCTCCTCTAATCAGTGGTTTTAACATTGCAAAATCTACTGTAGCAGACAGTGGGACATCATGGGACCCTCGTTTGTGCATGGCTTGTATACAGGCGGCTTTTGTGATGGCTGTAGAGAGCTCACTTAAAGATTTAATGGGAATTATGGAGGGTTCACCTCGCTCCATGCTGTCTATTCCTCCAGCCCAATAAGCTACTCGGCTGGTGATAGAATGAGGTGTATTTGTCGGGTCAGGCCCCTAAATTTAAGAAAACTCCCCGGACCCCAATAGCCGCTTGCTTCGTCCTCACTCAACATTATTCGGTCACCACCACTGAGGCATACTCGCCACAAGTATTCCGTTTCAGTTTCACCTGGTTTTCTGCTATATCTCTCTTGCAAATTTGTCAATTGCAACGGATCCCAGGGGATGGTTCGCGTAGTATGTCGCGGATGACCACCTCGAGGACCCACAGTTCTTTCTGTTTTAACAATGGGTCTGGCTTCATACTCAGGAGGATTTGTGGGGAACAAAGGGTCGTCGTCTTCTGGCTCGCTATCATCGGGATCACCCCAGATGTCTCCATCCCAATCTTCAGGGGATACTATTAGTTTCCTAATCTGTACAATGTCGGGGCGGGGAGCCTGTATAAGCATCATCTCGACCTTTTCTCCCAACTTTTGTCTTTTTTCCTTTTCCTCCTGTAACTGTTTCTGCAGTTGTTCAATTTTAAAAGATAGTAACAACTCAGTTGCCTTTCTACCTTCTATTTCCTTCTCTAGGTCCTGCTCCTTTTCCTTTTATTTCTGTTATCTCTTTCCTGATGTGCAGCTTCTAAACAGGCACCTAGCATCTTGCAGATAATTCCTTTCCCTTTTCCATCTTTTGTGTGGCCTCTAGTTACTTTTAGGTGTTCTTCAATGGCTTCCCAATTATGCCAATTGTCACGAGTCCATTCTGCTGAGAATTTGGGACTCGGATTCACTCCATGCCTCCGTAAATAATCAGTGATACTACTTGCCATCCTGCCGACTACGCCAATTTGTCGCGGATGGAGTGAGAAGTGCACTTCACTCGTAAGAGAGAAGTAAAAATATAGTTTATCGATACAGAATAGGGAGTTAACAAAGTTCAATGCGACAGTGTTTTAACAAGATTCGATGGCGAGGCACACTTGATTATTTACTGCATAGAGGACAGGGTCAGACAAAACTGTCAGGGAGACCCTCCTGCGTTGAGTCATGAGGTTCAGAAAGGATCCCTTGCTTTCTAAACTCCTTCTCAGAGAGGAGTCTAGGTGCGGCTAGATCCAGTCCTAGTCCCAGACTTGGTCAACGGTTTATATCTAAAGGATTATATGTGCGCAGTCAATCCTTTATATCACTTAGCTAAGATTTCAAAGTTTAGCATGCTGTTAGTCACTTACCGAGGATCTGTTGCGGCAAGGAATCTCTCAACCTCGAGGAGTAACCTTGAGAGGCGTCCCTGCTCAAGGGGAGATCCTGGCGTGCAGCCCGCTGCCGTGCAGGAGAGCTCAAAGGGCCCTGGGCTGTCCACTATTTAAGGAGTAAGATGATTGACTTATGGTCATATTTGCATATCAGCAAGAGGTTTAGATCCTTGCTTCAAAGCAGCCAATGGCTACTTTGTTGCCATTTGTCCTCAAGGTCCAGGATAACTGGATGCAGCTATCAGGATGACTCCCACTGATGGTTACTGCTTGTGCAGGGAGCTGGGGAGCTGGGGGGGGGGGGGGAGCACACCGCCACAAGGAGGCCAGCCATAGAAGGGAATGGGTGACTCATGTTTTAGAGAAGGGTCATCTAATGCTCTTCAGGCTTTTTTGTGTTCCAGAGTAAGTCTGACTGTTGCTTGTATGAAACCTGAAAAAATTTTTCATAAGAAAGATGGTAATAAATATACAACTACCACTTAAATAAAAATAATTTTATTTATTTAGAAATTAAGAATTTCAACATTTTCATTGAAAAATTTAATTAGGCGTTAACAGCATTTTGGAGCAAAGTCCTGTGTTTGTCTGAAGGCAGATCATGACCGTTACACTTATATGCCAACTGCATATGTGCCTTTATGTTCTTTTTCTGACCTTAAAATGCTATGGATATACAGTAAATTAGAAGTCATGGGACAAAAGGCTCAAATAATGACTCAAAAAACAAGGAACATAATTTTATTCACATGGATTTCTAAATTTCTTAAAAAAAAAACCAAACAAAAACAAAACAAAAACATTTCAAAGAAACAAATGAGTACTTTTAATATCTCAGTATTTAACAAGAAATTTCAAGACTCCTTGACTCACTTAAAGTTTACATCTCCGTGCTTTTCTGTTAGTGATTAGACACTTTAAGAATAAGAGAACAAAAATTTTAAGTTAACGTTAAATTCATTATTTTGACGTGTTCTTCATTTCCATGGCTTTTGCAGTTGTGTAAAAGTCACTACTTAGGAAATGGAAGTCAAGTTTAGGTTGATCTTTTTTTTCATCCTCTTTTCTTCTCTTTTTCAAAACCTGATTTTTGGCTAGAGTTGCCAGTGATGAATAGCTCTCCCTGACCATAAATGTACTCTGTACTCAGTCACACACTACTCAAGCTATAAAAATAAATAAATTAACTAAAAAATTCCCTCCTTTTTGTACAAAGGAAAATTGAAATACAATTGAAATACAATTTCATACATAAAATTTATGAAATTTATCTTAATTAAAAAATGAAAAATAAAAAAATGACCATATAATTTACTTAGCAGAAGTAGTCATTATGATATCTCTTTTGGATCTTAAGACACAAAATCTTCTGCTGGCTCATGTTCACATAGTATATATATACTGGAAAAAATATATTAAATTTGGCAACTTTGTCAAGTTTATTTTTATACACTGGATGCATCTGTTAAACCAGATAACAGTTTTATTCACATTTAAACAACTAATATTTGAACTTAAATTGTATTTCAGACAATAGCAGATATCAAAGAGAGACAGATAATTATTGGATAGCAGTGAAATGGATGTTTGCTTGCGTTTTCTTTCTCTTCTTGTCAGAGCAACTCTGTGGAGGTTTGAGGTTGTCAAAATGCTTTGACACAATGTTTTTTGATTGATAAACAGTCATGGAAGCCTGTGAAGAAAATTGAAGATGTCTTGACAAGCTGCTTTTCATCATGGCAATGACATTTTACATTTTTTACAATATTTTTATTTCTTTTTTCACTCCCTCTCTCTCTCCTTCCCATCTTTCCATTAATACATGCATGCCTGAAAAGTATATATAAATTATACATAGTTTAAGAAAGGAAAGATGTTGGTGTATATAAGTACCTTAACATTACCATGACATATTATATTTGTGCATTTGTATTGGGGTTTTTTTCAACTTTCTCTCACTATGTATATTGATATCTCACAATGTATTGATTCAAATGATAATTCTTTTTGATAAGTCTAACTCATAAATGAGGTATTATAAAACCCTGAAGGATTTCGTACCAATCAATTAATTTTACACAGGGGACACTATAAGTAGTCGATGACCAAAAAAGGTCCTTTTTAAAAGCATATATTATAAAGTTTTTCTGTATGTGTTTTTCAGTACGTCATGTAATGAAGTCTGCAAATGAATACCAATGATTCACTTCAAAGTTGAATATTTAGCTATTAATTTTCAGCAGTTCAAACAAAAATGAACAAATCCAGCACTCTGAACTCAATAACGTTGCAAAATGGTTTGAAGCTTTGGATATTTTTCTTATGTTGGAAATGGAATGTGACACCACTTTTGGTATCTATATTCTAAACAATATATAAGCATAGTAACTAAATGGTTCCTTTTGGCTTTTTTCGTGTGGGCAACATCTAACTCTAAGCAGCATAAGAATTTTACTGAAAATGGTAGAAGCGGTTGGAAAAATTGCTGATTAATGGTTCTCTAAATTTTAAAATAAATTGCTTCTGTAATCAATATTTTTATCTTAACCACTGTATTTACTAAAATTGAAAAACCTATAAAATAATAATCCTCATAACAAAACAAAAAAACTTTAAAAGTCTTTGAGTTATTAGAAAAAGCACCCCAACTGTTTCCTGTTATTAAAGTCCTCTGAGCAGAAGAACCATTTATAAATAGACAAATATGCAGAAAGTTCACAAAATATTGCTGTATAAAGTTGCATTTTCTAAAAATATAAACAAAAAGAAGAATACTTATGAACGCACAGACTTCTATCACATAAGAACATTGCTCAGTTGTGAGACTAAAACTGTACATTTTCCTTTTGAAGAGTATGCTCCTCTTATTATTTACATTCTAGATACCTTCAAGAATATATTTTTAATACATTTATCTAAAACTGTGCCACAGTTTTGAGCAGACATTCATTCATTTAAATAAACCTGTACTGAATGCATGTCTCTCAAGTTTTGCTTCTATCTTTACAGGCACTATCATGTAACTTGAGTCAGATTCCCCACTGATTTTTCTCAGTGGCTGCAAGTCAATCCCTGAAAGGAGCAAAATGATATTCACTTAGTGTACTGATGTAATTTATAGAACAATCAAAATAAATTGTTAAAACTGGACAATTTTTTGGCCTTAATGTGCTTTAATCAACTGAGGCATATGTGTTAAAACACAGCCACTCTCTGTAATCAATGAAGAGAAATATGTTTACTTGGACAGTTCTACTGTTCCTGAGTGAATTGAATCTCCCACTCAAAGTGTCAGTCTGCTGAAAATTGTATTGTGAACACCAGGGTTGTTTTAGAAAACTAGGTCCCATTAGGGGGAAAAAGAGTATAATTTGGTTTTTTTCACACTATTTGCATTAAAATGTTGGTTTGGCTATTCTGAATAATGATAATTTATTTCACATTAAAAGTCCAATAACAAGATATTTCAAAAAGCAGCCACTACTGACAGGCTTTAATAATTACCATGACTCTTTGTTTTGTGCAGGCCATCAGATTTAACACAGATGTGCCTTGCAAATTCAAATGATCCAACAGAAGCCTAATATTTCAAGCTTAGGAAAGAAATGGTGGAAGCTTTTCCATTTTAAGAAACCAAATTCATCTGCAATGTGTAGTGATTAGACTTACAAACAGTTCCAGTCTTTTCCCAGCTTAGAAAGTACTTTATAAGGTCACGTGAGAGGTCCCAGAAGAACGTGTCCCAAGGAAAGACAGCAGGAGGATTAGTTCAGCTTGAGGGGGAAGGTTGTCAGGCATGTAGGAATACCTAGAATACCTAATGTTTCCATCTGCAGCTGTCAGTGCTAAAATATTTCCTCTCTTGAAACAAAACATGTCTGTGGGACAACGTGTGCGTATACCTTGCTTCAGGCACAGTCACTGACTTCAGGAGCAGTTTTGTTTCTTTGAGGACTGTAGGATAACACTTCAAATGAAAATAAGAAATAGAGGGCCAGGTAGATCCACCCCAAAATGTGAAGGTACTTTTGTCCTTGTCATGTGAGTGGTCCACAAACAGGAGCAAGAGGGAGTGTTACTGGTGAAGTCCAGCGGGAGCACAGGCTACAGAGGAGGCTGGAAAATTCTCAGCTCTTTAGAGCAGACCAAGGATTGCCACATGTAAGAAAGGGTCACAGGAGTTACACAGCTCATAATGAACTATAGGCTCATGGAAAATGGAGGCTTAGATGATGGGAACTATGGGCATTCTTCTTTTTGTCCTTTTTGTTTGGGTTTTTTTTTGGTCCATTGCAAAGAGTTAGGAGTAAAGGGGCTGGAGCATCTGTCATACGAGGAAAGGCTGAGAGAGCTGAGACCATTCAGCGTGGTGAAGAGAAAGTTCAGAGAGATCTTATCAAAGGGGCGGGACATGTAAGCAAGGCAGCGCCAAACTCTTCTCGGTGGTGCTCAGTGAGGACAAGAGGCAATGGGTATACTCTGAAATACACAAAATTCCACTTAAACACAAAAAAATACTTGGCTATTTTGAGGGTGTCAAACAGTGAAACAGGTTGCCCAGGGAGGCAGCAAAGTCTCTATCCCTAGAGTATATATCAAAATTCAACTGGACATGGCCCTGGGCAATCTGGTCTAGCCGATATGTATTAAAAATGGTTGGAAAATCATCTAGAATCATGGCTATTAATCAATCATATATTAATACTGAATAGACCTTTTCAGAAGAAGAAAAACAAAACTTTGATTCAATATTGGGACCATGAAGTAAAATTTGTGTTAGTTTAAATTGGAATAGACCTTGTTCATTAGACCAGTAGGCAGTATACAGAAAATTGTGTTGTCTGTGTCATCAAACAGAACAATAACTGCCTCCATACAGCACAGTTCTGCAAATCTATTGGTAAAATAACACTTGCAAGACAGTTGGAAGAAGACATTGAAAACAGTGAATTCTGTTAAATTAGCACCAGGATAAAATTGCAACCTGGCATCTAACACAGTAATAAACCCACATCTCTGAACTGGATATTAATTCTGTACAATTAATCTTTTGCTTAATCCTAATCCTTCTTAAAAGTACTTCAAGAATCACTTCAATTAAATAAATTTTACATTTTATTTCCTGGGGTCTTTTGAGGAACACAGAACATGCTTTGTGTCCTTTCAAGTCTTCAATTTATTTTAAAAAATCATTCCACATAGCAGGGAAAAATTATTTTATAAAAACAAATCTGTCACCCTGATGTATATATGATTCTTTTAATATTTTACAATAATTTTATCAGACTATTTATTCATTTATTTGTTGTTAATATTTATGAAAAAAGTCAAAGTTCTTGTATAATTTAAAATTCATAGGCCAAATAGAGGTATATAAGCAAAGAAATTAACAGGAAAAAGTAGCTAACAAGTGATATATAATGATAGCATGTGCTCCAAGTATTAAGGCAGTTGCAAATGTATGTTGATGTTATGTAATATCTGCATATTTCAATGTAAACTTCTTTTTTCTGCTGTTTGCACTGAGTCAGCTATGATTTTGTCAGTTGAACTGTGTCTCATTAATAGCCTGGAAGAGCAGATAAACAGTATGTTGATGTAATTTGCATGTGAAACACAACTGGGAGATTCTGGAATTACATTTAGAAATGAGAAAAAACGAAAAAGAAGGTTGCAAAATGAGAATAATAGGCAGAATATAGTCAAACAATGTTAAACTAGAAAAAACAAATGATAATGCCAAATAAAAGGTGGCACCAACAATAGATACAATTCAGGAAAACATTATAACTCACTTAGGCTTGAACCTTACAAAATTTAGGTATGTACTTAAACTGTGCTTGTGTAATAGGATTACTCTCATTCTTAATTGAAAGTACATGAACAAGTACTTTACTTGGTTTTAGTGATTCCAGAGGAGGCAGAGTTGTATAAATACCAATTTGGGCAGCAGTTCACAAGTTACATAGCCAGACAAGTTACACAAAAATAACCAGACTAATTAAGCTGTATAGACAAAAGAAAAGCAAGTTGCCAGTAATAAGCCTGCTTTTCCTTCCTGTCTCACCTTCAGGTAGAGCCTGCTTGCCAAGATATGTTTACTCATAGATGCTCCATTACAAACTATGTTGATAACTGGAAGGAATTCAGGAAACAATGACTCAATGACCAGAAACCTGACAAGCTGCTCTATAAATGAACAATGAAAAAAACTTACCTTAGGGCTTAACCATTTTAATGACATTAACTGAGATATTTCCATTGTTTCCAGCGTTATTATTATTATTATTATTATTATTATTATCTCTTCCTCTGCTGTCCTATTAAACTGTCTTTGTCTCAGCCCATGGGTTTTACTTTTTTTTCCCCGATTCTCTCCCTCATCAACCATGAGCAACCTAGGCATAAGAAGTGTGAGTATGAGCCAGTCTGATACCTGGCTTCAGACTCAGGATAAATCCCTGGCATCTGCTACCTAGACTATATATGTATAATCTAAGCACATAAAACATATGAGTAAATTATGTTGCTAGGTTAGGCAAATTAGATCTCATTTCCATCTGTTCTCTCATTCTACAAACACTCTAAAGGATGAAGCATGTATTTATCATTGCTTACTTTTCAATCCTCTAAATAGCCAAACCACAGTTTTCCCTCAAGTGATGGATACTTCTCGGAAGAATCTAATCACAGAATCACAGAATCGTATAGGTTGGAAAAGACCTTTAAGATCAAGTCCAGCCGTAAACCTAACACTACCAAGACCACCACTATACCACGTCCCTAAGCACCTCATCCAAATGTCTTTTAAATACTTCCAGGGATGGTGACTCAACCACTTCACTGGGCAGCCTCTTCCAATGCTTGATAACCCTTTTGGTGAAATAAAATTTCCTAATATGGTGCAATCTTGAGGCCATTTCCTCTTGTCCTGTCACTTGTTACCTGGGAGAAGAGATTGACCCCCACCTCTCTACAACCTCCTTTCAGGTAGTTGTAGAGAGCGATAAGGTCTCCCCTCAGCCTCCTTTTCTCCAGACTAAATAACCCCATCAAATACCCCCAATTCTGATTAAGTTCCCAATTAAAACAATTTGCTGCTTAAATCCTTCATGAAGATGGCTCTTTTAAGCTATCCTGTTAACAAGAAGAGTTGAAGAAATGTGAGTGCAGGTGATGGACTGTTTATGCATTGAATAAAATTTCACCAACCAATACTTTTGCTTATTACAATAATCCTGAAAGCCTTAGGGGCTGGATATGTGGTGAGGTTTTGGTAGCAGGGCTGCAGGGGCTGCAGGAGTTGCCTCTGAGAGAAGAGGCTTGGGCTGCCCCATGGCAAACACAGCCGGCTGCAATGGACCCACTGCAAGGCATAGCTGAGCACATCAGCCAAGCTGGTGGCACCTCCGGGAAAATGTATTTAAGAAAGGGCAAATTGCTGCACAACAGCAAAAGGTGAGGAAAAAAAGTCTGAGAAACAGCCCTGCAAACACCAGGTTCAGAGAAAAAAGAGGGGGAGAAGGTGCTCCACGTGCCAGAGCAGATATTCCCCTGCAGCCCATAGAAGATGATGAAGATGACAACGGTGGAAGAGGTACCACAGTGCAGCCCATGGAGAGGACCACGTCGGAGCAGATAACTACACTGCAGCCTACGCTGGAGAACGTCGATATTCCCTGAAAGACTGCAGTCCATAAAAGGACCCATGCTGGAGCAGGATAAAAGTGTGAGGAGGGAGGAGTGGCAGAGACAAACTATTCTGGACTGACCACAACCCTCATTCCCCAATACCTTGGGGTGAGGAGGAGGTAGAAGACTCAGGACTGAAGGAGTGAAGTTGAGCCTGGGATGAAGTGGAGGAAGATGCTTTTGTTTTTGTCTTTGTTTCTCACCATACCACTCTATTTTAAATTGGCAATAAATTAAATTAATTCTCCCCAAGTCAAGTCTATTCTACGCAGGACGGTAATTAGTAAGTGATCTCCCTTTTTCTATCTCAATTCATGAGCTTTTTTTCAACTTATTTTCTCCCCTTGTCCTGTTGAGGAGGAGGAGTGGGAGAGCGGCTGGGTGGGGGTCTGGCAGCTAGCCAAGGTCAACTCACCACACTTTTTTTCTCCCAAACTGACTAATCTTTCCAGTATGTGGATGTCAGAAAAGTTTTTGTCTTTTGCCTGGGAACAGACTGATAGCCTTCTCAGTATTCCTATAGTTTTGCATTGTTTCAGTGAGAAAATGAAATAGCATCATGAACTCTGTCTGGACACCAAAAAGATCTCTGGTTATGTAAATGTCAGCTATGCAGACAACAGAATGAGAAAATTACTGTGGCATCTTTCATGATTTTACTGCCCTATATGTTTGCAAGGATTTAGAGCTGTCCTTTAGAATTTTACACAAATCTTTTGGCAGTGACATCTAAAAACTTTTATTGTATATTAAATTTACTAAAGTTAAAAATAAGTCTGCCATTTGTCTGAAACTTCAACATCTTTTTTTCTGCATAAGCCTAGATCTGTTTCAAAATTAAGCAAGATTTTTTCTAATACAGAAAGAAAATAATTTGACCTTGTACTTTCCATCTTCCATTGACTGTTTTTGGTTTATTTTCTTTTAAATAACGTTTTCAAAGCACTCTAATTCTGTATGAATATGATTTTTATTTACTGCCATCCCATTTTGGTACAGTAAAAATAAGCAAGAAAAAGTTCTATTCTGTATTTAAAGACTGTGTACCTCTCACATTCACCCGCTTTAGAATACTTTTGCCCCTCAAAATAGAAAAGAACTGTTAATTACACTTCTTGTGTTTCTTAGGAGTATAAGAAGATGTTATTTCTGGTTTTGTAGGGAAATATTGCCTTCTATAATCTGAAACTGAGGTCATGATCATTATATAACTATATGGTTAAAGGTTCTTCCACATCTCTGTATGTCCTGATCTCTCACTACTGAGCTGACAGTTAGACAAAATAAAATGTTATAAAACTTTAGCTGCTCAGTGATGACAGCAGTACCAAATGATGGGAGTTGAAAAGAAATAATAACAGTTATAAGTAAAGACAACAAAGTCTGGTTTCCAGAGCTGTCTGGAGATAAGTTTTCCAGATAAGGATGATGCTGTTTCACTATTGTGTCTGTTTAAGGACATTATCATATACCTCTGATTTTTTTGAAAGGAATCTACTCAGGATCTCAAGGAATGTATCTATCTCTGTATCAGAAATTCCTATCTAAGAGTAAGGGAAGAATGACAGCCAGGGCTAGAACAGAAAAACTATTTACCTGTTAACCAGATAAATAATTGTCAGACAGTATGAACAATTCTGAGTGTCTTAACAACTGTTCCCTGGCAAATTATTGCATGCTGCTGCAGTGGGAAACTCATTCCTACACCTCTGCAGGGAGAGCCATGGCCCCAGATACTCTGTGTACCTGAGATGGGCAGCTGAGATGGGTCCCAACATAGATTTACCTGGGAATATCTGCAGAGATCTCAAACACCTTACCGCTCATTCCAACATTAGAAAAAAAGCAACAACCAAGATAACTCCTTTGCTTTGGTCACCCTAGGTGGCGGTATTTGAACATGGTGATTCCATTCATTATGGGGTCAGTTCAGAGGAAAAGGAGAGATAGGAAAAGTGTTTAATAATTTAGATTTAAAAGCACAATAAATTGAGGTTTTTTCTTTATGTAACAGTTCTGACATAAAACCCCCCATATTTAGTTATAGCGTTATGTCACAGGGTATGTGCATAGGTATGACAGTATCCTCTTGCTAAAGCCATGACCTTTTTTTTTCTTTTTTTTTTTTTTTCAGATTAGCAGTGCTGAATAATTGTGATAAGAATTATTAAGGTGAAAAAAAGTCTGACAGCTCTGTCCTATGCAAATAAAAGTTATTTTTCCTTTTGTTGTTAAAGCATACACACAGAGAGAACTCTATAGGTGCATACATGTACTGTTTCAGTTCAGATCAAGAGCAACCATGGTTCTTTTAAACAGAAACTCTTGACTGTCCCTAGCATTTGCTATACTTTTACTCACATTGTGGAATGAGGACTGAACACACAAAGGTTTTGTTTGGGTTTGGGTTGGGTTTTTATTTTTTTTTTTAGGTGAAAATAAACGGAAAGATATACTCCTGGAGCACATTTAACATTCTCCAGCCATGAATTTATGTTCAGTTCACAGTACCAAACCAGAGGTTATCTGAGGAAACCCCCTCAAACATTGTATGGATGTTGGGTCTTCTGCAAAAGCTGTCTTGTTCTACTGATTTGCTATTATTTGTCCTTACTATTTGCTAGTGTGGATAAAATAATTTCCTTCCTTCTCTCTATTATTATTTTCTAAGTTACTCTGCTAATACTGTTATCCCTCTTCTTTTGCTGTGGGATATGTTTGCTCAAATATTTGTGAAGATGGAGAAAAAAGGACAAAGCAGAAAGCTGAAACAAAAGAAAACAAAATAAAACAAAACTAACGTTGACAGATATCTAGGAGTTACTGGTTAGTTCCTATTTTCTCTAATCTAGAATTCAGCCTTTTGGTTTTTTTTTTTGCCTCCTCCTCCCTCCTGCCCCCAGCCTATCTTCCTCTAATAATGGCTGCATTGAAGAATACTCTGCTAGGAGAAGAATCAGAGAATCACAGAATGGTTTGGGTTGGAAGGGACCTTTGAAGGTCATCTAGTCCAACCCCCCTGCAATGAGCAGGGACATCTTCAACTAGGTCAGGTTGCTCAGACCCCCATCCAACCTGACCTTGAAAGTTTCCAGTGAAGGGGCATCTACCACCTCTCTGGGCAACCTGTTCCAGTGTTTCACCACCCTCATTGAAAAAAATTCTTTCCCTTATATCTAGTCTGAATCTACCCTTTTTTATTTTAAAACCATTACCCCTTGTCCTATCGCTACAGGTCCTACTAAAAAGTCTGTCTCTGTCTTTTTTATAAGCCCCTTTTTATAAGTCCCCTTAAGACAGGCCACAATAAGGTCTCCCCAGAGCCTTCTTTTCTCCAGGCTGGACAACCCCAACTCTCTCAGTCTTCCCTCATAGGAGAGGTGTTCCATCCCTCTGATCAGTCTCAAACAGGTCCATGTCTTTCTTGTACTTCAAATTCCAAGCATTTAGATTACTTTATAAGTTCATGCAGTCTTAGGGTTAAAAGCCCAACAAAAACACTGGGAATTATGGTCTTTGTTTCAGAGTGAAAAGGACGTACCTAGCATAATTTTTAAACAGATAATATTTAGTGTTGAGTGGAGTAAAATTCTAACCAATGTCTTTTGTACAGTGAGACTGAATTAAAGCAAAGAGTGAAATGCATCTGAAGATGAGTGGTAGATTTCAGCAAAGTAAAGAGTGTCTGTCCAGAGGTGGTCTGTCTGTTTATTAGAGTAAAATACTGTCTTAGTCAAAGAAGAAACAATCAAATATGCAGTATCCTGGCCATTGTTATTTGACTGTCAGGTAGCCTTTTATCTTAACCTTTAGAAAACAAATTTTCATCTCATTTTATGAAGAGCAACCCCTTCCTATCTAGCTGCTAAAGACCAGAATCTCTACAATAAGAGAAAAACATATCCCCTTGAACTCCATAAAATTATACTGATCTACACCAGCTAAGGAACTGATATGTCTCCTTCATTTATTTAATGTTTTTCTCACTGCACTGAGAAGGGCAGTATCATATTCTTTCAGTATTCTCTCACTTTGAATAATATTTAGAACTCAGCAACATAAAAATCGTTCTTTTTTAATAGAGTTTAAGATGCAGAAGCATACAAAACAATTTCAACTGAAACTATTTAGTTGAATTTGATCAAGCATCAAACTACAAACTGTATGAACTGGTGTCGTGGTTTAGCCCCAGCTGGCAACTAAGCACCACGCAGCCACTCGCTCACTCCCCCCCCGGTGGGATGGGGGAGAGAATCGGAAGAGCAAAAGTAAGAAAACTCGAGGGTTGAGATAAAGACAGTTTAACAGGTAAAGCAAAAGCCGCACACACAAGCAAAGCAAAGCAAGGAATTAATTCACTACTTCCCATGGGCAGGCAGGTGCTCAGCCATCTCCAGGAAAGCAGGGCTCCATCATGAGTAACAGTTACTTGGGAAGACAAACGCCATCACTCCAAATGTCCCCCCCTTCCTTCTTCTTCCCCAGCTTTATATACTGAGCATGACGTCATGTGGTATGGAATAGCCCTTTGGTCAGTTTGGATCAACTCTCCTGGCTGTGTCCCCTCCCAGCTTCTTCTGCACCTGGCAGAGCACAGGAAGCTGAAAAGTCCTTGACTAGTGCAGCAACAACTAAAATATCTCTGTATTATCAACACTGTTTTCAGCACAAATCCAAAACATAGCCCCATACCAGCCACTATAAAGAAAATTAACTCTATCTCAGCTGAAACCAGGACAGTATCCACCCCTTATTCTATACCATTTACATCATGCTCAGGTCTCACATTATCCAATACATTCTCATTACCCACTGTCACCCTTCCCATCCTTTGATATAATACACACATATAATTCCCTTAGTCTGTGGACCACCCCAACAAAATATTTGTAAAATGTCCATAAATGTCCACAAAATGTCCACTGAGTTCATTTAGTCCATGACTTTGGGCTTCATCTCTTGTGGTTGTTACTCAGGACAGGAGAGGTGGTGTGTTTCTTGGAGTTATTGGGTACCAAAGCCAGCTCAGGTCAGGTCACTGCTGCGCTTGCACTGCTTCTTGTAAGGCTTCTCCTCCATTTGTTCAGGTGGTTCCGGCTGTAGTAATTCCTATAACATGCAACTCAAATCATGGTTTACAACAATTTAAAGGTATATCCGTTACAATCTCCATCCCTGGTCCCTTTGTACCAGGATATAGGGTTTAACATTGTAATGAACTCCTCCCCTTGCTCCTAGCCTGGCTAGCAACAAGGGGTTCCTGCTATAGTAATTCCCACAACATGCAACTCAAATCCTGGGATACAACAATTTAAAGGTATTTCCATTACAATCTCCACCCCTGGTCCCTTTGGACAGACCATCAGGTTTAACATTGCAATGAAGTCCCCCCCTTGCCCCTGCTCTAGCTTGGACTTATCCACAGAATGTAGTACCTTCAGAAGTAAACTTGCTCCAACATGGCCTCATGCACAGCCACTGATGCTTCGAGGTGTACCTGCTGCAGCATGGACTTTATCCACAGCCACAGATGCTTCGAGGTGTACCTGCTGCAGCATGGACTTCATCCACAGCCACAGATGCTTCGAGGTGCACCTTATCCAGCGTGACCTTATCCTTGGGCCACAATCCCTTCAGAGGTATACCTGCTGTGGCACAGACATAACCATGGCCACAGACGTTTCAAGATATACCTGCTCTGGCATGGGCTTATCCATGGGCACAGACGCTTCGGGGTGTCCTGCTCCCACATGGATCCATCCACAGGTCACAGTCCCTTTGACTCAAGTTCACACCGGAGTTCTAGCCTGTCCAGTACAGCAGCACAGAAACAGCAGCGATGCCCTGGCCATCTGCCAGCCCAGGCGCAAGGCCATTGCTGTTATCAAAATGTTCCCAGGCACAGCAGAGTAAGATGATCAGCAGTACAGCAGCACAGCAAGCAGTGAAAGCAAAAAGCAGCCACTAACGAGCACTGGACTCTAATATACAGTAAGGCAAGCAAGCCTCATGGCAAGCACAGAAGCCTGCCAGTTAATAGCTAAACAGCAATAACAGCTATAAATTTTATCTAGCACATTCCAATCAAATCTGTCATTATCTCGAACCCTTCGAGCCCCACGTTGGGCGCCAAAAAGGACTGTCGTGGTTTAGCCCCAGCCAGCAACTAAGCACCACCCAGCCACTCGCTCACCTTCCCCCGGTGGGATGGGGGAGAGAATCAGAAGAGCAAAAGTAAGAAAACTCGAGGGTTGAGATAAAGACAGTTTAATAGGTAAAGCAAAAGCTGCGCGCGCAAGCAAAGCAAAGCAAAGCAAGGAATTCATTCACTACTTCCCATGGGCAGGCAGGTGTTCAGCCATTTCCAGGAAAGCAGGGCTCCATCACGCGTAGTGGTTACTTGGGAAGACAAACGCCATCACTCCAAATGTCCCCCCTTCCTTCTTCTTCCCCAGCTTTATATACTGAGCATGACGTCATGTGGTATGGAATAGCCCTTTGGCCAGTTTGGATCAACTGTCCTGGCTGTGTCCCCTCCCAGCTTCTTCTGCACCTGGCAGAGCACGGGAAGCTGAGAAGTCCTTGACTAGTGCAGCAACAACTAAAATATCTCTGTATTATCAACACTGTTTTCAGCACAAATCCAAAACATAGCCCCATACCAGCCACTATAAAGAAAATTAACTCTATCTCAGCTGAAACCAGGACAACTGGAAACACAACACAGCGGAGAACATATATCCATTCTTTGTCAGAAGATTTTTTTTTTTTTCAGTTTTGCAAATAGTTAGGTCTGGACTAGCAATTTTTTTCTTAATTCTGTCCAGTGTTACAATGCAATTAGACTTTGACTAGATGTTTATTTCAAAAGCACCCAGAATAACAGCTAGGCAACCTGAAATACAAAGTTGTTTTTAGACTACAAATATTTCATATACTATTTAGGACTTTGTCTTGGCTTTTTTCTTTTTCTTTTCTTTCATATGGGTTGGAGAGAAACAGATGCATTTTGGAAACTCTGAGTATGTAAGACATAAAATCTCTGTCATGATTTCTTGGAAGAGAATATTAAAGTGAGTTATACACCAGAAAGACTTAAAATTGGTTAAGTTAGAGAGAGGATAGATTTTGAATATGTCCAGGTTAAGGTTATTCTGTGTGAGAAAAAACACAAAATAGAAATTTAGAGAAATCCTAGCAGTGTGTAATCTCTGACCAAGGGATGAATGAACTACAAAACTGAACAAGCCTACTGAGGCATCTTTGAGAAAAAGCTGTTTGAAAGCAATTTTTTTGGTCCCAGGTTTCTGACAAAGTAAAAATTGCACATTCACATAAAAGTGAAGGATCTGTTTTGAAACAATAGTCTTCACTGTTCAGTCTTTTTACATCCATTGCAGTAAAGTGCTTAGTAAAAGAAGAATGGTTGGGGAGGAACAGAAGGAAGCATAAGTAAATAAATGCTTGCCACAAGGGGAGGAAACTGGTAAATTAGGAAGGAATAGAACAGAACAGAACAGAACAGAACAGAATAGAATAGAATAGAATAGAATAGAATAGAATAATTTCAGTTGGAAGGGACCTACAACGATCATCTAGTCCAACTGCCTGACCACTTCAGGGCTGACCAAGTTAAAGCATGTTATTAAGGGCATTGTCCAAATGACTCTTCGAGGATGAACATGGCTTAAAAGCCAGAAAAGTTGACAGAAATATGAATGAATGAGAAAGACAGAGGAGGAAGCATGGAACAGGTTAAAAAGAAGAGCAGTTACTACTGTACTATAGAATGATAGAATCATAGAATGGCTTGGGTGGGAAGGAACCTTTAAAGATCATCTAGTTCAACCCCTCTGCCATGGGCAGGGACATCTTTCACTAGATCAGGTTGCTCAAAGCCCCGTCCTACCTGACCTTGAACACTTCCAATGATGGGACATCCACAGCTTCTCTGGGCAACCTGTTCCAGTGTCTCACCACCCTTATCATAAAAACCGTCTTCCTTATTGTTGTGGTAGTCACTTTCTAGCCCAAATGGAATCCAATACATAGCATTAGTAGCAAGGCTTGTTGAAGCCTTAGGCCGCAAGCTGTGACCTTTCACACAGATTTGCTGACCGTATACTGAACTTTTACTTAGCTACATGAAGGAAGGCCTCCAAAACTGGTGCAAACCAGAAAGGTAAGGAAGATACAATCTCAGCAGAAGTTACAGCCTTAGAGATAAAAGAGGAAACAGCCTGCCTAGAGACAATGAAAGGACCCAATGAAGAACGGGAAGACCCCAGAGCCTAATATTACTGTTGATCAAAACTGTCTCAAGAGGGGAAGGGAACTTAAATTGTAAGGATATAATTGCTGAGGGATTTCTTTGTTCAGGGTCCCTCTCCGGAAGCACCCAGCTTGAGCTGTTTTTCACTGTTGTACTACTCAATAAATTTGTCTGATGTACATCATATCAGAGACTCTGCTTTGGGAAACCTGGGGTCAAGCCAGAGAGGAGAGAAAGCACCCAAGAGTGAGTGAGTGTGTGTGTGTGTGTGTGTAAGCAAGGAGTGAAAAAGGGGTACTTGTCAGCTCAGTGGAGCTGCCCACTGTGAAGGGACTCTGGTTCCAGCAGTTAAAGTCTCGCATGGTGTGTGCATGACTCCTTGAACGGTGTGTGTATGCTCAGGCAGCGGCTTCTCCTTTAACACTTATGTCCAATTTAAATCTACTCTCTTTCATTTAAAAACTCTTTCCCCTTGCCCTGTCTCTACAGGCCCTATTAAAAAGTCTCTCTCTGTCTTTCTTGCAAGCCCCTTTTATACATTGAAAGGCAGCAATCAGGTCTTCCTGGAGCTTTCTCTCCTCCAGGCTGAACACCACCAATGCTGTCATCCTTTCTTCAGACGAAAGGTGTTTCAGCCCCCTGACGACTTTTGTGGCCCTCCTCTGGACTTGCTCTAACTGGTCCATGTCTTTCTTGTGCTCGGGACTCCAGAGCTGGATGCAGTACTCCAGGTGGGGTCTCACAAGAGGGGAGTAGAGGGGCAGAATCACCTCCCTCAACCTGCTGGCCACACTTCTTTTGATGCAGCCTAGGATACAATTGACTTCCTGGGCTGCAAGTGCACATTGCTGGCTCGTGTCCCATTTTTCATCCACCAGGATACCCAAGTCCTTCTCTGCAGGGCTGCTTTCAATCCATTCATCTGCCAGTCTGTACTGATACTAAGGATTGCCATGACAGGACCTTGCACTTGGCCTTGTTGAACTTCATGAGGTTTGTACGGGCCCACTCCTCAAGCCTGTCAAGGTCCCTCTGGACGACATTCCTTCCCTCTAGCATATTAACTGCAGCACTCAGCTTCGTGTCATCTGCAAACTTGCTGAGGGTTCACTCAATCCCTCTGTCTATGTCATTATAAAGGTCTTGAACAGTACCAGGCTCAATATGGACCCCTAAACGATACTACTTGCTACTGGTCTCCATGTGGACATTGAGACATTGACTATAACTCTTTGAATGTAGCCATCCAGCCAGTTCCTTATGCATCTAACAGTCCATCCATCAAATCCATATCTCTACAATTTAGAGACAAGATTGTTGTGTGGGAGCGTGGACCCTACAGAATTCCAGGTAGGTGACATCTGTAGCTCTTCTCTTGTTCACTGATGCAGTTACTCTATCATAGAAGGCCACCAGATTAGTCAGGCAAGATTTGCCCTTGGTGAAGCCATGTTGGCTGTCTCTAATCACCTCCCTGTCTTTCATATGTTCCAGAAGGATCTGCTCCATAATCTTACCGGGCACAGAGGTGAGGCTGACTAGTTGGTAGTTCCCAGGGTCCTCCTTTTTATCCTTTTTAAAAATGGGGGTGATGTTTCCCTTTTTCCAGTCCCTGGGGACTTTGCCTGACTGCCATGACTTTTCAAATATGATGGAGAGTGTCTTAGCAGCTACATCTGCTAGTTCCCTCAGGACCCTGGGATGCATCTCAACGGGTCCTATGGACTTATGCATGTTCAGGTTCCTCAAATGGTCTTGAACTTGATCTTTTCTTACAGTGAGTGGGACTTCATTCCCCTAGTCCCTGCCTTGTAATTCAGGGATTGGAGAGGTGCGGGAAGAGCAATTGCCAGTGAAAACTGAGGCAAAAAAGCTGTTGAGGACTTCAGCTTTCTCCTTGTTGGTTGTCGCCAGATCCCCTGTCTCATTTATTGGGGGGCACAATTTCTTTTGTCTTCTTTTTCAGACTAACATACCTGTAGGAGCCCTTTTTATTTTTCCTCACGCTTTCCAAGAGTCTCCCGGACTGCTCACATCTTGCATTTAGATTTTTTATTTTTTTTTTTTACAGTTCTAAAGAGTTAAGTATTGTCTGTAATGTAAATTTTTTAAACTATACAATTAATTTATATACTTAATTTTATAACTATTTTTAGTGTATTCTTTGTTAATTTAAATGGAAGAACACTGTGAATACTGGAAGCACTATACAGTTAAAATTAACTGGTATGCTGTACAAAAAGCACAGTTGGGGAAGAAAATATTACCGTTGCTGTAACAATTGATAATGACATCTAATGTTTATAATTAGAGAGGCTAATGCTAGGCTTCCAACAATAAAAATAAAACCACTGCTATACCAGACAACTCATGAAACTCATTCTTTTACAGTTTACTTGCAGGCAACAGTTTTCTTTATTATAATGGTTAAGATATAAGAGGGATTAGATAAAGGTCAAAAGCACTCAGAGTTTAATTATCTGGCTCAAGTGTCACTGGTTTTAAAAGGGTGAAAGACCTTATTCCTTGTTGGTTGTTATATATCATGCCACTTGGATAATCCCATCTAATTTTATGCACTCAGTTTATGTGTTTGAGACAGGATACAAGGAGCACTATATGCTCCTTTTATCGAAGGAGGTTTCTTGACGGGATTATTCAGCCCCCTTAAAATCTGGTTTTTTTCTCTGACGGTATGCGTCCACTCACTCTAAAAGGCTGCAGATGCTACCCCAGCATTAAGTGGAAGAGAGAGCTGTGAGGTTATTAGATTTTATCTGCATCAGATGGCACAGGATGACAAGACACACCAGCCAGTGTCCAGAAACAGAAGGAAAAGTGAGGACAAACCCTCTTAGTGAATTCTCTGCCTGGAGATATCCATGGACAAACTGGTTCCTAATTTAAGAGAGTCACTGAAGTACAAAAATTAGCTGAGATGAAGTCAGGTCCAGGATTTTAAAAACACAGTTCAATCTGACCTGTGTTCATAAGCATTAAAGTGCCTTACCAATAAACACATTTCTACAGTACAGAAGTAGAATTAGGTAGGTTGGTTGCTTTGCTTAGCTCACCTGTTTGTACTGCTTTTATGGGTAAACATAATTCTGAATTTCCTGTATTTGTAATATGTTGGTTCAAGAAAAACAAAATATCCTTCTAAATTTTATTTTATTTTTTACAACCATGACAGCTTTGCTTTCAGTCTTAATTTCAATATAATAAATTGTTATGCTTGGATTATATATAAATATGTACCAATGCATGCACAAATTTTAATATATTTTTCCCCCTATATTACATTTTTTTAAGCTTCTGAAGAAATACTGCAGCAGGCACTGACTTTCAGCGAAGTAAATTAAGATAAATAGAATTGTTCTATAAATCTGGATGACATAAGGGCTGTATAAGAGAAACCTGTTGTAAAAGTGGGTAAAGTCTAAGTGGGATTAGAAAAGTTTAAGTTACAGTATTAAGAAATGGATGAATAATGCACAACTATGTAGGTGAAATATAATGATCTAATTAATTGTATATTGAATGTTCAATACAAAAATAAAGCATATTATGTCAAAGTCCTTATTTCTATCCCTGACTTTAAATATAACATTTTGTTAGAAGTAATGACTAAATTTCCAGAAATCAACTACATAATACAGAGGGATAATCTATGCTACTTTTGTTATTTTATGAAAAGATGTTTTGTGTTCCATTTTGAATAAAAATCTTCAGGACTACCTCTGACACACAAGAAAATATGTCTACGAGAGAGGCATGTGAAGTCATGAGAAGACCTGCAGTTTTTTAGGTTACATGACCGAAGGCTAATCACACTAAACACAAAGATCTGTGAAAATCTGAGAAATTATTCTGGGTGGAGGAACCCCAGCAAAGTCTTCAGGGCAAACAGAGCATCCTGACTTGGCTGGCCCTAAAAACCATCCATGCTTGTAATTTATGAGGGTTCTTAAAGTGCAAAAATTCAGTGAGATGAATTCAGATCCAGGATTTCAAAAACAATCTGACCTGGGTTCACAAGCATTGAAATTCCTTAATGATAACTGCACTCCTATGGTCCTCCACAGGAGGATGGTCAAGCCCTGGTCTCCCCCTGAGAGGAGTTAACAGGAGAGGCTCTCTCCCCAAATCACCTTTAGGCTGAAAAGGTTACTGCCTTACAGGGGTATGTGACAGCCCACTTCTTTGGAGTGCCAGGGAAAAGCACTCAGGCACTGTGTAAATTTTCTTATGGGATGTTTTAAGGGGATTGCTGAAATGTGAGAATATGCAAGGCTTATTCTGGAGTGTTTAGGGGAAGGGCAAAGGCAGGGAAAGGGAGGGATCGAGGTGAGTCAGGGAGGAATGAGTGTAGGAAAATAAAGGGAGAAGATTATAAAAGTGGCCAGCTAAGTATAAATGGATTGCTGGTCCGTAAGCTTGTCTCAACGAGCCCTGTGGTTGACCACCATAGTCTGTGCTAAGTTCTTATTCAAGCCTGTTTCTAACTATCTTCTCTGTGGGTGCACGCTCTGCTCTGAGTGGTGAACATGGGCAAATTTCAAGCCAGACTAACCAGCAAACAGGATTAGAGGTCTGAGTACCAGCAACTGGAGTGGGACTGTGAACCTGAGGGGCTTGTAGGTCCAGAAGCCAACAACTGGAGGGGGACAAGGCCGAGGTCAAACACCTGGACAGCCTGAATGTTTAAGACAAGCTACTTCAGTGAAGAGTAACCACCTTCAGTGCTCATCAACTGGAGGGGAGGAAGAGGATCAGGTTGAATGTGCTGCTGACTTCATGTGAGTGGTGTGCATTTATGTGGGTGTAGGTAAAGGCACTGTTTCCTGTCTGTGGATTGGTCACTTGTGCATTGTGTGTGTGCGCTTTGTGTGTGTGTGTGTGTGTGTGCATGCATGTGCGCATCTATCAGGAATACTTACTCAGTCTCTGGCTGGCTCACTGGCTGGAGCTGGGAACAGGGAACCATAGCAGTCTCACATCTGCTGGGCTGGGAAAGGAAGAACACCCTTTGGCCCACACAATTCGGCATCCTCTAATGCATTTCTGATGGATATCTGTGAGTTATATCTAGTCTTTTTTTCTTAAAGATAAACACATTGCTTTGAAAACAGAAAATGTTTCTTCTTGGTACAAGTATACATTGGCTAATGCTTACCATATAGAAACATACTGTTCCTGTACATAGAAACATTGCCATTAGAAAAAGACACTGCTGGAGTAACGGAGTACAACTGCTGTGGAAGTAAGTCCACTGAAAAAAATGCTTATTGACCAAACATGAATCTTTATACGTCTGATTATTCTCACTTACTTACAGATTGAAATTCATCTTGTGTATTTATAATATTCTACCAGTCTATCTATGATGGAGTTGCTTTCAGAGGTACATGTCATTCATTTTTTTTTACTCAGCATATGATTTTATTGTTATCATATTAAAAACAGGGAGAAGAACCAGAAATGCATTTCTTTTTAGTTTATCAGAGACAACAAAACAAACTCCAAAATTTAAAGGCTACAGGATGAAAATCCCACATCCAGTAACTTCTGCTTCAGAGATTTTAGTGAATTAAAAAATAATATCTCAATAAGAACATAACTGATTCTGAAAGCTGTTTTCCTGCCCCATTTGAAATTCCCATCAAAACCTATAAGAATGGGCATCTCCTGTTAGATTCACTATTGTAGTGACAGCCTTTATTCATTTAAATTAATTCAAGCTGGCTATATGATGAACACCAGCAGTTAATGTACATAGAAAGCATTTGTACTATTTTATTGTTAACATGGTTCCTAACATCATTTTGTCCTGAACAAAATGGTGTTCCTCCAAAGAATTCTCAGGTATGGCTCAGGAGACACCATGAGCCAAAGACCATTCCAGTAGGTAATTTAGGATAGTCACACTGTTTCAGGTGGGTGCAATCCTATGCCAATTGGAGTCAGTGACAGAGAACAGTCCCAAGCATGTTCATTTGACTAGTATAAATTTAGCCTATAGTGTTATCACATTCCTCCATGCTGTCTCCTTCAGGTCAGTGCAAAACACCAGTCTTTGTTTCCAAACACAAGGCTGCAGCATTCTCAGATGGTTTTCTCCTGGAGGTGCACATAGTGGGAAAGAGACAGTGCTGTATCCACATCCTGAATCTTATCAGTAGCTGGGACAGTTGCACTGAGACTTGACTGTGCATGACAGGGTGATTTGTGTGGAGAGGAGGGCATCTTAACAGGCACAAGAGTGTCATATAACACTAGAGTACAAGCTTTTACTAATCTCTTCTTGGTGTCCCTGCTGATGTCTTAATAAATGATTGGACATATTTATTATTACTAGATCTCAAGCTACCCTTAACCTTGTCTCAGTGGTTAGATTTGTGTAAAAATTATTATTAGATGGAAGCAGAAGGGAAGAAGGGAAAAGTAACTAAAATAAGATAAAATAGGTGAGGACTAAATTAAATCTACAAATTTTATGGAAAGATACATCAAGATGAATGGTAAAATAAAGAATATATAGAGTGGAATGAAATTTTTGCCACAATGAAATGAATAGCGATTTTACAATAGACTTCAGTAATTGCATGCTTTTGCTTGGACCACGTTATTCCAGGGTATAGGAAAGAGAACTTTGCTGTGTGTTATTATGCTAATATGAGGAACGGATTTCCATTCTTGCATGTATGTTAATCTGTAAGTATGTGTGTGTGTGTCACACAAACACATTCACTATTTAAATTAATATTTCATGCAAAAATAACAGTATGAAGAGCACAATAAGCTATTCAGAAATATAAGCTGGTTCTTCTAATGTTGCAAATCAGAATAAATGGTTTGCAAATCTTGTGACATATAATTTCAGGATGATGATCCTCCCTTATTCTTCTATTAATATGTTTCATTGCTTTATTCAAGGTACATTAACCTACTGTAACCTCTAGCATCAAACTACCTTATATGGCATATTTTTTTCCCACTCTGCAATTATAATGGGGTTATAAAATTACGGCAGAACAGTTAGTGGCTTAGATGAGTGGGAAGAGGTACCTGCACAGAAACAAACAACTTCCAGTCTATTGGAACAGAGCAATTAATCACAATTCACTGTACTTTTTTATGCATAATTTCAAACTTCCAGACTCAGTTGAATACCATGACCACCCACCCCAGGAGCTATTGACAATTAAGGAAATAGCAATAAGAATACTAAGAGTGATTTAGTGAAATAAATAAATAGGATAGGATAGGATAGGGTAGGATAGAATAGAATAGAATAGAATAGAATAGAATAGAATAGAATAGAATAGAATAGAATAGAATAGAATAGAATATTTCAGTTGGAAGAGATCTAAAATGATCACCTAGCCCAACTGCCTGACCACTTCAGGCCTGACCAAAAGTTAAAGCAAATTATTAAGAGCATTGTCCAAATGCCTATAAAACACTGACAGGCATCAGGCATTGATCAGCCCTCTAGGAAGACTGTTCCAGTGTTTGGCCACCCTCTCTGTAAAGAAATGCTTCCTAACATCCAATCTAAACCTCACCTGACACAGCTTTGAACTATTCCCATGTGTCCTGTCACTGGATACCAGGTAATACTCAAAATAAATAAATAAACAAACAAATGTGTTCTTCTCCTACAGCAATTATATTTACATTCCAAGTATGAAAGATGAAGAAACTCTTCCAAGAGATGGAATGGAAAAATGTGTTTCAGTAAAGCAAAAAAAGGATCTAGAGATATCTTTTCTACCTTCCACCTTGTGTTACTTTCTTGGCAGTGAGCTTTCAGAACAGTTTACCTCAGAGGCATTTGACTTATTTTTATATTTAAGTATTTATCTTTCTACCATGTCACAAAGAGAGGAGAATTTCAGAAAAAGAAATAAACACTGCAGCTGGAATATTACTTAAGTCTCTCTAGGGGATTAAGAATGAAGTTACCATATACCTACAGAGCTCGTTATTTTAAGAGTTCATGCATTTCATTTTCCTGACTTCTACATTTTCAATACATAGCCCTGCTACAAAGCAGTTTTCTAAATATGATCTCCATATCTTATTGTGTGAGATGTGCAAGTTTTAAACTGTTTCAAAGACTCCTTTTATATTAAGCTCACTAACTATGGAGAAGCTTGGAAAGACATTAGATGCTAATGGCAATAAAAGTAGTGAAGCAGAAAGTGACTGTCATTCTGACGAAAGCAATACATGAAACTTGGTATCCTACAATACCCTAATTATTATTTATGCAGCCCCCATAGGTGTATGAAACATGTCATAGGCAAATAGAAATGACAGCAGCATTAGCAACACACAAAGTAGGTAACTAGACAGCAGAAAGCTATCATCTGTTTCTCCAGGCAGTGACAAAGGCCCCTAATCACTCAATTCTACATCTCCATGCCTTGCTATCCCTTGAAAACAATGATAGCTTGGAGGGCAAAAGAGCTAAAAAGCAATCAGGATAATACTAGGATTGGGTTTTAGTTTTTGTTTGGTTTTTGTTTGTTTGTTTAAATCTTTTCTTAAATACTCTTATGACTGGTTTGAATAGTCATGCTTCTCTTTGCAGCAGTGCTCTTTATCTCCCTCTCTGTGGAGATAATTACTTCTGTCCTCCAGAATGAGGAAGGCCCTATTTGGAACAAAAGTTCCAATCACTGAACTAGGGACTGAATTAGTTATAAAAAGTGGACATAAGCATCTGGTAAATTTTGAAAAGAAAACAGTTCTTTTAGGACATTTAGTGACCCTCTTAGTACACTGGACTGGTTCTTCTTTCTGCCTTTCTTGCTGGAGTGTTTAAAGGAGGAAGCTGAGAAAAGCCCTCATTAGACTTAGAAAAAATCTCCACTTGGTTCTTTGATCTTGGCTTAAACATGAGTTATATCTCACTTAAGCTGAAGTTTACCTTCATTAGAAAACATAACCCAAAGTTACCTGTGTCTAGTAAAACAAGAGAGAGTCAAAACCACTGCTACGAGCACCTTCAGATTCTTCTTTCAATTTTGGAACTAAAAACTAACAACTTATTAAATTTCTTAATTGGAGCTGGCTGGCTGTAGTTAAAATAGATTGCAGTAGTGGGGAGACATATATCTGTATTTATGTTTATGATTGTATTTCTGTGTATGCATGTGGGTGTGTGTATGTGTGTACTTATATAATGCAACTAATTTCTGATTTAACCATGCTTATGATGAGATGCCTCAGTTGTGGATTCTTTTATTCATTTAAAAAAAAAGCCAAAGATTAGGTTTAAATTCTTAAAAGCTTGAGATAGTTTCTGTTTATGCAGGATGTAGAAATAACACCTGCAAGGTTTGGACTTGTAGTCTGCAAACTGGAAAAAATTGCACAATAATTGTCTTGGTAGTTCCAAGCATGAGCCCTGGAATGTGAAGACTGTTCTTTCAGAAAGGATGTTGCCTTTCTTAAATACATACTGATTTACAAGGCTATAGGAAGCCTTTCTTCTTATTTGAATTAGTGCAAAAAGTCACATTCGTGGCACACTTATGGAACCGATGAGCAATATCTATTGGTCTTGTTAGTGGATATACAACTTTTGAAAGAATAGTTTTCCTCTGCCAGATTACAAAAATATATTGTATTTTTCTCATAACAGAAGCTGCCCTTCTATACAGTTATAAGCATGAGTATGATAAAAGAAAGTTAAACTGATAGCTCTTAAGGCCAAAACTGTATCGGTGAATAATTCATAACCATTTTCTGAAATTAAATATTAGCATTTACTATTTTGCTTAGCCAGTGATTAATTTGAGCTTGTCTGAGTATGGGATTTGTCCTGAATTTCTTGTAAAATGCTGACACTATAAGACCATAAGAAACATTTGATCAGATGTGGAGCTCATAAAAAGCTTAGTTTTGCTTTTAAAATGCTCAGCTTGCCCTAGTTGCAGTCTGCTTTGCTTGTTTTCTATTTGATTGTCTGCATTTTTTTACTTAAAATTGTATTGATCAACATTTTACCAAAGAAAAGTAATCTATTTTCACTCCAGTAATTAATGGGACAAAGAAAAGTTGGAAGTATGTGTTGGCTAGTTCTTGCGTTTCTCATTAACCTTGAAGAAAGAGTTTTAAGTAGTCATTTTCCAAGCAAAGATTTATAAAATAATGTTCTTTAATTGGCCTTCTTAAAGAAAATAAATTATTTCTTTTGAATAAATAATTCAATGTTTCAGTTCTCTTTATACTTCTAGGTTTACTAGATCAGAGTATCTTTCAGGTTTTGCTTATTTATAGACTAACAAATAAACATACCCTCCATTCTTAAACAGAAGTTGTGAAGGTTTTTGATAGCTAAATGCAGTTAGTAACTGTAAAAAAAACTTCTGTGAGTTGTGAAATGACATAAAAGTAACAACACAGAATCCCTATGTCAAACAGCGTTTATCAAATCAATCACTAGCTCCAACTCAGTACTGAGAAATGGGTAACTTTCCTGAAAACACATATTCCCATATATATACATACATATTTATTTATGCTTTTGATAACAGAATCACAGAATCACAGAATCGTATAAGTTGGAAAAGACCTTTAAGATCATCGAGTCCAACCGTAAACCTAACACTAACCAAGACCACCACTATACCATGTCCCTAAGCACCTCATCCAAACATCTTTTAAATACTTCCAGGGATGGCGACTCAACCACTTCCCTGGGCAGCCTCTTCCAATACTTGATAACCCTTTCAGTGAAGTAACATTTCATAATATCCAGTCTAAACCTCCCCTGGTGCAACTTGAGGACATTTCCTCTTGTCCTATCACTTGTTACCTGGGAAAAGAGACAGACCCCCACCTCTCTACAACCTCCTTTCAGGTAGTTGTAGAGAGCAATGAGGTCTCCCCTCAGCCTCCTTTTCTCCAAGCTAAACAACCCCAGTTCCCTCAGCCGCTCCTCATAAGACTTGCGCTCTAGACCTTTCACCAGCTTCGTTGCCCTTCTCTGGACACGCTCCAGCAACTCAATGTCTCTCTTGTAGTGGGGGGCCCAAAACTGAACACAGGATTCGAGGTGTGGCCTCACCAGTGCCGAGTACAGGTGCACGATCACTTCCCTAGTCCTGCTAGCCACACTATTTTTGATACAAGCCAGGATGCCATGGCTTTCTTGGCCACCTGAGCACACTGCTGGCTCATATTCAGGCAGCTGTCAACCAACACCCCCAGGTCCTTTTCTGCCAGGCAGCTTTCCAGCCACTCTTCCCCAAGCCTGTAGCGTTGCATGGGGTTGCTGTGGCCCAAGTGCAGGACCTTGCACTTGGCCTTGTTAAACCTCATACAATTGACCACAGCCCATCGATCCAGCCTGTCCAGGTCCCTCTGCAGAGCCTTCCTACCCTCAAGCAGATCAACACTCCCACCCAACTTGGTGTCATCTGCAAACTTACTGAGGGTGCACTCGATCCCTTCATCCAGATCATTGATAAAGATATTAAACAGAACTGGCCCCAACACAGAGCCCTGGGGAACACCGCTTGTGACCAGCCGCCAACTGGAGTAAACTCCATTCCCCACCACTCTTTGGGCCTGGCCATCCAGCCAGTTCTTTACCCAGTGAAGAGTACACCCGTCCAAGCCATGAGCAGCCAGTTTCTCCAGGAGAATGCTGTGGGAAACCGTGTCAAAGGCTTTCCTGAAGTCTAGGTAGACAACATCCACAGCCTTTCCCTCATCTACTAGGTGGGTCACCTTGTCGTAGAAGGAGATCAGGTTGGTCAAGCAGGACCTGCCTTTCCTGAACCCATGCTGGCTGGGCTTGATCCCTTGGTTATTCTCTACATGCCACTCAGGATGATCTGCTCCATCAGCTTCCCCAGTACCGAGGTCAGGCTGACAGGCCTGTAGTTCCCCAGGTCCTCCTTCTGGCCCTTCTTGAAGACGGGCATCACATTGGCTAATCTCCAGTCAGCAGGGACCTCCCCAGTTAGCCAGGACTGCTGGTAAATGATGGAAAGGGACTTGGTGAGCACATCTGCCAGTTCCTTCAGTACTCTCGGGTGGATCTCATTAGGCCCCATAGACTTGTGAGTATCTAAGTGGTGCAGCAGGTCACTAACCATTTCCCCCTGGATTATGGGGGCTCCATTCTGGTCCCTGTCCCTATCTTCCAACTCAGGGGGCTGGGTACCCAGAGAACAATTGGCCCTGCAATTAAATACTGAGGCAAAGAAGGCATTAAGTACCTCAGCCTTTTTCTCATCCTTGGTCACTGTGTTCCCTCCCCCATCTACTAGGGGCTGGAGATTGTCCTTAGCTCTCCTTTTGCTGCTAATGTATTTGAAGAAGTATTTGTTCTTGTCTTTTACAGCAGCAGCCAGATTGAGCTCTAGCTCAGCTTTGGGCCTTCTACTTTTCTCCCTGCACAGCCTCGCTAAACCTTTGTAGTCCTCCTGAGTTGCCTGCCCCTTCTTCCAGAGGTCATAGACTCTCCCCTTTTTCCTGAGTTCGAGCCAGAGCTCTCTAGTCAGCCAGGCCAGTCTTCTTCCCCGCCGGCTCGTCTTTCAGCACCTGGGGACAGCCTGCTCTTGTGCCTTTAGGACTTCCTCCTTAAAGAATGTCCAGCCTTCCTGGACTCCTTTGCCCATTAGGGCCGCCTCCCAGGGGACTCTCTCGACCAGTCTACTAAACAGGCCAAAGTCTGCCCTCCGGAAGTCTAAGGTGGCAGTTTTGCTGACCCCCCTTGCTGCTTCTCCACGTATCAAAAACTCTATGATTTTGTGATCACTCTGCCCAAGATGGCCTCCAACCATCAAATCACTCACAAGTCCTTCTCTGTTCATGAACAAGAGGCCCAGCAGGGCACCTTCCCTAGTTGGCTCACTCACCAGCTGTGTCAGGAAGTTATCTGCCACACACTCCAGGAACCTCCTAGAATGTTTCCTCTCTGCTGTATTGTATTTCCAGCAGACATCCAGTAGGTTGAAGCCCCCCACAAGAACAAGGGCTAGCGATCGTGATGGTTCTCCCAGCTGCTTATAGAATAGTTCATCAGCCTCCTCATCCTGGTTGGGTGGTCTGTAACAGACTCCCACCACAATATCTGCCTTGTTGGCCTTCCCCCTGATTCTTACCCATAGACACTCCACCCGATTGTCACCATCATGTGACAATGATGGTCAAAACCTCATTTTCTCTAAACTAATGCTCTAAACTAGTTTAGAGACTTCTGTGAGTCGTGAAAGTTGCGACTTTCAACTTTCACGTTGAAAGTGAAAGCTCTAAACTATCCAGATACTCCTTGACGTATAGGGCTACCCCACCACCTCTCCTGCCTCACCTATCCCTCCTGAAGAGTTTATAGCCATCCATCGCCACACTCCAGTTGTGTGAGTCATCCCCCCCATGTTTCCGTAATGGCAACCATATCATAGTTTTCCTGATGTACAATGGCTTCCAACTCCTCCTGCTTGTTGCCCATGCTGTGTGCATTGGTGTAGAGGCACTTCAGCTGGGCTGTCGTCTGTGTCTCCTTCATAGAGGAACACCCCTTGTGTGCTTTGAGGTGTTTCACAGGCATTTCCCTCTTGGCTCCTATTGCCTCAGTATCCCCTAGCTCAATTCTGTTCGACTTCAGCTGTGCCCCAGCGTACCCCACACATCTCAGAGACACAGGCCGAGTGCCCTCGCTGGCAGCCGCTCCCTCTAACCGTGGCACGTCGTCCCTCAGCTTCTCTCAGGCAAGCCTGATATTATCCCCCTCACCCTTTGAGCCTAATTTAAAGCTCTGTTGATGAGCCCCACAAGTTCCTGAGCAGAGATTCTTTTTCCCCTTTGAGAAAGATGAATCCCATCAGACGCCAGAGAACCTGGTGCTGTGTAGGCCATCCCGTTGTCAAAAAACCCGAATCCGTGGCGATGACACCCGCCACGAGACATGAGTTGATAGATTGGGTGCCTCTGTTCCTTCTAGTGTCACTGCCCACAACTGGAAGGAGAGAGGAGAAAATAACCTGTGCTCCACAGTCCCTTACTAGCCGTCCCAAGGCCCTGAAGTCTCTTTTGATTGCCCTAGGACTTTGTGTTGCAGCTTCACTGCCCCCCACATGGAAGAGCAATAGGGGGTAATAGTCTGAGGGCTGTACCAGGCTAGGGAGTATCCTCGTGACATCCTTCACCTGGGCCCCAGGGAGGCAGCAGACTTCCCTAAGAGGAGGGTCCGTCCGGCATATCGGACCCTCAGTTCCCTTCAGAAGGGCGTCACCCACAACTATAACCCGTCTTCTCTTCCTTGTGGAGGTGGTGTTAATATGAGAGGTAACAATCACTAGACAGTGGGAAATAAATCACTGTCAGATACATGAAAAGCTAAATCAAGTCATAATCAAACCTTATTTTTGAGGAAAAGGAAACCAAAGATGAATTGCACAAAGTATGCATTCTTTTGGCAGTGACATCTACTTGAAAAAGAGTGTTGAATATAACTTTAAAAACCCTTTTTCTTTAAAGTTTTACCACACAGTATAAATACTAGAAATCTTATGATACCAAATAAATTATCTAAATCCAAAAGGAAACCTATGGCACATTAAAAAGAGTTTATTTTGCTTCAGTATTTTTGCTTCAGATTTTCCAGTCAGCAGAATATTAGTAAACTCTGTTTTTTATTTCTCAGTGTGAGCAGCAGAATCTCTCCTTGCCTTGCCTTGCCTTGCCTTGCTTTTCTTTGCCTTGCCTTGCCTTTCTTGCCTCACCTGGCCACTTCCCCCGAAGATCACTGACATTTCCCATCAGAAGTCAATAAAGACTGTCAATCAACTTCTCTCTAGAGAGAAGTATACCATAGTGTTATAGGTGGAGTTTTATGGGTTTGGAGTAGAATGGGCATTATGGTTCTCTTTCTCTGCAAAAAGTTTTTCCATGACTTAATTGACTAGATGTAAAAGAAGCAACAAGTAATAGAAAGAAGCATTAATCATATTAATTACACTTACTCCAATCTATTAAGAATGGGATGAAAACCTTTTGCAAGGAACATCAACCAGTATTTTGGGTTACTGTAGAGAAATTAAGTATCCTCATACCTTACCTGTAGATCAGGCAAGTAAAATTATTTTTTCTAGTACACTTAATAATGAATTTCTACATTTTTAAGTAGGTGAAGGGAATTAAAGTTTTAGAAACTTGATACTGGTCATTGTTGATTAACCAGCAAGACATAATAAGCCATCTGACTTTGTCTATACCACTAAATAATAAACCTACAGATTCTTAGGCCAGGTGGCTTACATCCATAATGTAGAGGGCTAGCATCCCCTGGCACAAACTAGCCATCCACATTACATGGTGCTTGGGCTTGTTTCTCATCTGGTGGGTGAATCAAGGCTTAATTAACATTTTTTATGTGAATGATTATTTCAAAAAAGATTTTTTCCTAAGTTAAGTGTATCTGAAATAATATGAGGGCTTTGTGATAGCTTTCAGAGTAGAGTTCTACGTGAAATGGAGGGCATGTGTCATATGTTTTGAAGTGTGGTATGAGTCTGTGTGAGGGCGCTGCCTTTTCAAAGTACAATGATAAGATGCAAGATAACTGGGTTGGCAGAGAAAGGAAAGTCTGGTGCTTGTGTATGCAGCTTTTTGGGAGCAATCCTTTAAGTGAACTATTGCTAGAACCATGCCACATCTTTATATTAGACAAAAGCAGTTGGTGTCACTCAGAAGACATTCGAGGAACAGTGGAGAGAAGTTTCAGACAAATCTTAGGGTGAGATTCAGTTTAGGTGTGTACCTGCCTAGATGTGTAATCTGCCATTAAAAGTAATGAATATCAGATGCTCCATGTAGTTGCCAAATAACAGATGTCTTCCACGATCTGAGAGTTCCTAGAGAATCTGACATGCCTGTGGGGGGCAAGCAAATAAAGCAAAAGATCTATGGGACATATATGCCCTTCTGCAGGAGCATTGGGACCAAGAGAAATATAATACATTTCAAATGCAATAGACAACCGTTTTTAAGAAAGCAAATTACAGCCCTGCCTGCCATTGTCTGTGATAGAAGCTTAGACACATAGGTCACATGCAAAAAGCTATATTCAGGAATTCAGAAAGTGCCAATGGACAATGAAAATAATGTCACGGGATTCTTCTGAGCTCCTTCACTGAAAATTTAAGTATTGTAGAGAATTGTGAATGAGATGTAATTGGAGCTGAGTTTCTGCAATGTACTTCTCCACTGTATAAGTTCCCAGGGTGACTCCATAGCCACTAGTGTCAGGGGTTCAGATATACTCTGTGGGCTCCTTTCTTTGTTTTTCTGCTTACTTTGTAAGTGAGTACTTAGCTTTGTACTGAAGAACTTCACCATTTCTTTTGCTAGAATCAATAACCTATGTTGTCCAGCATTAATATTTTATGTAGCCATCTTTTAATTATTTCATTGTTCTGGAATAAGACACTATCCTCCTCTAGCTATTTATAAAATGGTCAAGGACATTTTTTTTTTAGAACCTCTTCACTCCTAAGGGAAGAGATTATTGCTTTGATGTAAACAAATGCCTAAATACACAGGGTACTTTATTGAGAATTTTTTTCCTACAGATTGTGTATATTTACAAAAAATTCCTTATGCATTATGATGTGTCTACAAAGCATTCTTCCATACATTTTTCATCCCCCTCATTACTAACATTGGAAGTTTCTTGATGAGACTGAGATTCATTAGATGGATTTTTCTCTGATGAGACAAGGGAGAAGAAATATGGAGGTGATCTGAAGGATGCTGATGCTGAAAGGGACTTTGTTTTTTAGAGGCCATGGAACATGGCTGCCCAGGAAGCTGACAGAGGTGAATGGTCACTGATTGCAGGTGTGGGGTATGTCCAGGGGTTGGGGATTTGTAGGCCTGTGTAATCTGTTTTAGTTAAAGACAAAGAATGAAGTAGATGATCATCATCCATATAGCTGAGCATGATGACTTCAGAGACTTCTTGGGGATGCAAACCAGCAGCTCACTTAGGGACCTCCTTAAGTTGACAAGACCTTGAAATAGCAAAGCCTGTGGATATGGCTTGGAGGATAACTTTCATCTACAGTATATGCATGAGTAATGGCTACAACTGAGCAACTCATGCTTAGGATCCTTTTTGATTTAAAGTGGAGAAATAGGGATTTTTAGGACATGGATTTTCCTGACGTATTTTAGACATCCAAAAGAGGAATGCTTTTGTAGAAATTCTTATTTTTCTTCAGTGACTAGATAGCAAGCTTAAATATACACGTCTGCATTATAAAAATCTACATTTTTTTAGTTGAGTCTCACCTTAGAAATGGACAGCACTCAGTCTGCTCAGACTGGATGCTATTACCATATGAAAAACGCTACTCTTTCTGTAAAAGTTATAATCTAGAAGTGTGGAAGCTTTCTGACCAATCTTTTGCGGCTTTAGCAGTCCACATCTGCAGTTGGACAGGAAATAATATTTCATCAATATTGTGATCATATATAAGGGCCTTCAATAAGTCATGAAACAATCTGATACTCTCCAGGAAACACAGATTTTTGTCTACTTCATTTTGTGAAGGAATGGACCAAAAAGAAGCTAAATTTGAGGGAAATGGTCTTTCCTTTGCATTGCCTAAGTAGGAGTCACTCTGTTTTACTGTTTCGTCTTAACCTCTGTTTCCAGCATATCTTCTGACCTTTTTCTTTCCTCCCAATCTTTGTAAGTTTTATCTGTATTCTAACACGTGTTTAATGGGTCTCACCAGAATTTGGTGTAAACCAGCTATACCACTAATGCTTTGCCTCATAACAAGTCTATGAAAATCATGATCTAATACAACTGGTTTAGAGGATATATCTATACTGCAAAATAAGAAGCATGGTCAATCCCCTCCCCCATGAATAAATGGCACTGACTTATTTGTGGTCACAATGTTTTGGAATGGACGTTTGTAATGCAGATTTCTGTTTGAGGGAGCTACTTGGAGTAATACAAAATAGATACGAGGATTGACCTAACAACTAAATAATGTTGAAGAGATTAGGTGAGCAGTGATTAAACTCAGTCCCTAATTCCAGTTAGTCAGCAGTACAAACATACTGAAATAGTACTTTGGAAAGGGGTAATACCTACAATGCTGTACTAGTTACATTGAAAACTTTGATGCTGATGTAATTCTGCTAAAGCGTGTCAAATCTTTGTTGATTTTTTTTTAATCATTCTAACTCCTAGAGCATAGTCATCTTACCCACAAAAATCTACTTCATAGAATCACAGAATCATAGAATCATAGAATACCAGGTTGGAAGGGATCTCAAGGATCATCCTGTCCAATCTTTCTTGGCAAAATCACAGTCTAGACAAGATGGCCCAGCACCCTGTCTAGCCGAATCCTAAAAGTGTCCAATGTTGGAGAATCCACCACTTCCCTGGGGAGATTATTCCAATGGCTGATTGTTCTCATTGTGAAAAATTTTCCTCTTGTGTCCAATTGGAACTTGTACCCATTACCCCTCGTCTTTTCCATGTGACTCCTTGTAAAAAGGGAGTCTCCACCTTCTTTGTAGCCACCATTTAAATACTGGAACATGGTGATAAGTTCTCCCTTAAGCTTTCTTTTCTGAAGGCTGAACGAACCCAGTTCTCTCAGCCTTTCCTCATATGGCAGGCTTCCCAGTCCTCTGATCATCTTTGTGCCTCGTCTCTGGACCCTCTCCAGCCTGTCCACATCTTTTTTGTATAGTGGGGACCAAAACTGAACACAGTATTCCAGGTGTGGCCTGACAAGCCCTGAGTAGAGTGGGATAATGACTTCTTTATCTCTGCTGGTGATGCCCTTGTTGATGTAACCCAGCATCCTGTTGGCTTGCTTTGCCGCAGCACCACACTGTTCATTCATATTGAGCTTGTTGTCCAGCAGTACCCTCAGGTCCCTTTCCACAGAGCTGCTCCCCAGCCAAGTAGATCCCAGCCTGTGCTACACTCCTGGATTATGTTTTCCCAGGTGTAAGACCTTACATTTGTCTTTGTTGAACTTCTTAAGGTTCTTGTTAGCCCACTCTTCCAGCCTATCCAGGTCTTCCTGCAGGGTGGCTCTCCCTTCTAAGGTGTCCACTTCCCCACTCAGTCTAGTATAATCGGCAAACTTCATCTGGGTACACATCACCCAGAACACTTATGAAGATATTAAACAGCATTGGGCCCAATATCGATCCCTGGGGGACCCCACTTGTGACAGGTTGCCAGTTTGAAAAGGAGCTACTTACCACCACCCTCTGGGTGTGGCCTGTCATCCAGTTCCCCACCCACTGCACAGACCACTTGTCTAGACCATAACACAACAGTTTCTCTAGGAGGATGCTGTGGGAAAACGTATCGAAAGCCTTGGAGAAATCCAGGTAGACACTGTTCACCCGACATCAACCGAGCAGGTTCCTTTGTTGTAGAAGGCGATCAGGTTTGTCAAGCACGATTTGCCCTTGGTGAATCCATGCTGGCTTTTCCCAATCTCATCCTTCATTTGCCTTGTGATAGCCCCCCAGGAGGATTCATTCTATAACTTTCCCAGGGACTGAAGTAAGACCGATGGGCCTATAATTTCCTGGATCCTCCTTTAAGCCCTTCTTGAAGATAGGGGTGACAGTAGCCTTCTTCCAGTCTTCTGGGATGTCCCCCAGTCTCTATGACTTGTCAAAAATTATGGAGAGCAGTCTTGCAATGAGCTGTCTTAACACCCTCGGGTGGATATTGTCAGGGCCTATCGATATGTAGGGGTCAAGTTCCTGTAATAGTTCACATATCAACTCTTCCTTCACTGATGATGGGTCTGTGTTTGTATCAACCTGGATTTTTGTTCCCCAGGCCTGGGACCCAACAGTGCTGGTAAAGACAGACGTGAAGGAAGTGTTGAGAACATCTGCCTTTTCAGTATTGTTGGTGACTAATTCACCTCTCCTGTTTAACAGTGGGCTTATATTTTCCTTCTGTTTCTGCTTGTTGTTTATATACCTGAAGAACGCTTTCTTGTAGTTTTTGACATCTCTGGCCAATTTCAATTTGAGCTCAGCTTTTGCTTTTCTAACTGCATTTCTGCACACCCTGACAATGCCCTTGTGATTCTCAATGAGTATTCGTCCACTTTTCCATCTCTGGTGTGCTTCTCTTTTGGTTTTGAGCAGACTCAGAAGCTCTTAGTTAAGCCAAGGGGGTGTCTTGCTCTGCCTACTTCCTTTACCTTTAAAGGGGATGAACTGTTTTTGTGCTTCCAGGAGAATGTTCTTGAAAAACTCCCAGCACTTGCTAGCTCCTTTATCCTTCATGGAAGCTTCCCACATAATGCCTCCCAATTGAGCTCTGAGTGAGTTGAAGTTTGCTTTTCTAAAATCTAAAATCTTTGTCTTATTACTAACCTTCAGCATGCTCAGCAGGATCCCAAACTCCACAATACTGTGATCACTGCAGCCAGGGCTATCTCTAACCAAGATATTACATAGCATGTTTTCTTGGTTTGTGAGTAGCAAGTCCAGCAGTGCCTCATTCCTGGTTGGCACATCTAACATTTATATGAGGAAGCAGTCCACTACACATTCCAGGAACTTGACGGATGACATGTAAGCTGCTGTATTGTTCTTTCAACAAATGTCTGGGTAGTTGAAGTAACCCATAAGAACCAGGTTCTGTTGTCCCGAAGCTTGCTTAAGTGACAAATATTGCTTCATTGGTGTGCTGGTTTTGGCTGGGATAGAGTTAATTTTCTTTAGAGTAGCTAGTTCGGGGCTATGTTTTGGATTTGTGCTGAAAACAGTGTTGATAATACAGAGATGTTTTTGTTCTTGCAAAGTAGTGCTTATACTAAACCAAGGACTTTTCAGCTTCCCATGCTCTGCCAGGTGCAGAAGAAGCTGGGAGGGGACACAGCTGGGACAGCTGACCCCAACTGACCAAAGGGATATTCTGTACCATATGACATCATGCTCAGTATATAAAGCTGGGGAAGAAGAAGAAAGAGGGGAGACATTCGGAGTGATGGTGTTTGTCTTCCCAAAGTAACCATTAAGCATGATGGAGCCCTGCTTTCCTGGAGATGGCTGAACACTTGCCTGCCAATGGGAAGTAGTGAATGAATTCCTTGTTTTGCTTTGCTTGTGTGTGAGGCTTTTGCTTTACTTATGAAATTGTCATTATCTCAGCCCATGCGTTTTCTCACTTTTACCCTTCTGATTCTCTCCCCCATCCCACTGTGGGGGAATGAGCAAGCAGCTGTGTGGTGCTTAGTTGCCGGCTGGGGTTAAACCACGACAGTTGGCCTTATTGTCTTGGTTTGGAGGTCAGTAGCAGATACCTACCGTAAGATCCCCCTTGGAGATGATCCCTCTGATCTTAACCCAGCGGCATTCAATAGGGCTTCTACAGTCGCCATAGTCAAATTCTATACATTCAAGGTTCTCCTTAACATAGAGTGTGATTCTTCCTCCTCTTCTTCCCTGCTTGTCTTTACGAAACAGCCTATAGCCATTCATCACGATCCTCCAGTCATGTGCGTTGTCCCAGCATGTTTCAGTTATTCCTATGATATCATAACTTTCTGACTGGGCACAGAGCTCCAGTTCCTCCTGTTTGTTCCCCAAGCTGCGTGCATTGGTGTACATACACTTGAGGTGGCTGGTCCTCTGGTTCTCATCTTGGGAGGCAGCTAAGGAACATTTGTCACTGCTCTGGTTGGCCTGGCTTATTCCCCACTTGTTTGCAATGGTGTGAGTGTTGCCACTTTGGACCCTGACCCCCAAGTCGTTCAGTTTAAAGCCCACCTCACCAAGTCGGCCAGCCTGCTCCCAAAGATCTCCTTGCCTCTTCTAGACAGGTGGATCCCATCCCTCCCTAAAAGGCTATAGTCATTGAAGAATGTCCTGATGTCATAAAAGCCAAAAGCCTCACAATGGCACCAGCCACGAAGCCAGAAGTTGATTTGCATTTTACTTCTATTTCTGTCTGCGCCCTTTCCTCTAACTAGTAAAATGGAGAAAAAAAACTTGGGCACCCCTACCTTTCACTTGCACCCCCGGGACTTTGTAGTCTTCCTTGATTCTGCCCAAGTTGTGGCTTGCGGTGTCATTTGTGCCCACATGAAAGAGTAGCAATGGGTAGTAGCCTGTTCTCTTGACAAGCTGTGCCACCCTCTCAGCAACATCTTGGACCTTAGCTCCCACAATGCAGCATATGTCTCATGACTCCCTGTCAGGCCACCAGCTGCGTGCCTCAGTGCCCCTTAACAGATTGTCACTTACTATGAGCGCTCATCGTTTCTTTTTGCAATATCCACTGTGTGCTGCTGGTACAGTTTCTCCTTGCAGACCTTGCTCATGGGTGTCTACAGCTGTTAAAGCTTCATATCTGGTTTTGGTTGTAATGCTGGAGTGTGGGGACTGAAGCTGAGTCCGGCTTTTGTGGGTTACCAGGGTCCAAGATGCCTCACTGTCTGCGGTGTCCGCCACAGGAGCATGGTTATGAAACCACTTATCTGTCTCCGTCTCAGCCCCTCTCATATTCCTAAGCCTTTTAACTGTTTCCTCCAACTCGGCCACCTGACACAACAGATCATCAACCTGTGCACACCTTTTGCAGGTACCTACCTTTTCTCCAGAAGAAGGGTCTGGGCACTCATTGCAACCTACCTTCGGTACTGATGTCTCTTTCCTTACCATTTCTGCCTGAGTGGAAGCATGGCATCAGACATCTCATGGACTTTCTCTGCAGAAACACTGGTTTTAATTCTGAGGCGAGTGCCCACCATCCTGGCAGAGACCTAGAGCACTTCCCTGGGCTGTGAGCCTACAAGCAGGGCGCACGGACTTGCTCATGTGCCCTTCTGCGCAAACTGCTGTGCAAAGTGTGGCACCCACTCTGAGCGCTTCTCGATCCCTGTTTGCACTCCCTGGTTGAAGTGCTCCTGGTCCCTAGTGCTCCTAGGGCCATTTAAATCTCCCACAGTTGCTCCTGCAACACTCAAGCTGCATCAGCCTCTCTCGTGAGAGCTGCCAGCTCCTGGCAGGGCTCTCTGCTCTTCCTCGGGTTTCCCTGGCTCTGGGAACCCCCCTGTACACCTCGATCTAGCACTCAGCCACAGAGCTTACCATTGCTGCAGCTGCCTGCCTCGCTGACTGAGTTGTATGAAAACTACTTCTACTACTTGGAGTAGTATGAAAAAAAATGACAACTATTTGTTACTGATTCTCAGTGGGAAATTACAACTCCACAGCTAAGCCATTGCGACAGAGTTTGTGTGTGTTCCTAATCAGTTTCCAATCAAAGTAAAACAAGTTAATTTCAGAAGTAATTTATGTCACTTTCAGTGTTGATATTAAGCAAATGAAAGATTGCATTGAGCAACTGGTTCATCATTTTTTAGATATTCAAAACGTAGGTTACATATAATCGTCAATTTAAACAAAAGCAAATGCCACTTGTCATCTATTCTGTCACATTATGTTTCATATGTACAGATTTAGTTACATTAACCTATTTACTATTTTACAGTTGAAGAGTCTATGAAGCTGAGATCTGAATGAAATTAAATGAGCTGCTAGTAGTAATTTGCTGAGATATATCTTTTTCCCTAAAACTTCCTTTTGTGAAGAACGGAATACAAAAATGTTAGAATTGTCAAATACGTTAAGAATACGACTGCTGTTCAAAAAATGTATAGTTCTATCATTAATTATTTTATTGATCTAAAAATGGGATTTCTGTAAACAACATAGTCAATAGCTTTTTCATTTTATAATATTGGCAATAGTATAAATGAAAAAATGCATGTGTCTAGAAAAATGTGGTTTGAACCCTTATAAGTATATAACAATGCAACTTCACTTTTAAAATGTTTATTTTGCCAACTTGGTTGAGCAGCTTTTACTGCTGAATGGGTGTAAGGCAAAATTATTAAATTAACATGTCAAGAAGCAAGGCATTTTTTAGGCACCTGAATGCATTTCATACTGACTACAATCAGTGTCTATGTGTTTGAGAAGATAAATAGATTACTTTTCTGGAAGCTATTTTTCCCTGTGAGTTTAATATATAATAAAACTTTGAATGAACAGAACTGTTAGATGTATGTTGTGGTTTAGCCCCAGTTGGCAATTAAGTACCACCCAGCCACTCACTCACCCTCCCCCCCCCGGTGGGATGGGGGAGAGAATCAGAAGAGCAAAAGCAAGAAAACTTGTGGGTTGAGATAAGAACAGTTTAATAATTGGAACAACAACAACAAAAAATTGTAATGAGAAGGAAAAGAACAAGAGAGCAAGAGAGGAACAAAACCCAGGAAAAAAACAAGTGATGCAACCACTCACCACTCGCCAACTGATGCCCAGCCAGTCCCCGAGCAGCGATTGCTGCCCCCCGGCCAACTCCCCCCAGTTTAAATACTGAACATGACATTATATGGTATGGAATAGCCCTTTGGCCAGTTTGGGTCAGCTGTCCTGGCTGTGCCCCCTCCCAGTTTCTTGTGCACCTGGCAGAGCACGGGAAGCTGAAAAGTCCTTGACTAGTGTAAACATTACTTAGCAAACACTAAAACATCAGTGTGTTATCAATATTATTCTCATCCTAAATCCAAAACACAGCACTATACCAGCTACTAGGAAGAAAATGAACTCTATCCCAGCCGAAACCAGGACAATGTAGTACACTATATGAAAGATATTTCAAAGCACTTTCAGCAAAAAACAATAAAAGTGGAAAAAGTTTATTTTAAAAGCAATTATCTTCTGTTAAGGATTCCTTAAACTTGTGTCTTCTTTCACAAAAAAAAAAAAAAAAAAAGTTGCTCACATTCATTGTGAAAAATATATCTGCATGTTGGCATTTTTCATCAAATAAACACACTTTGTACATTATTCAGTTACCTATTTTGTAAAGGATAGGATGGTATTCAACAATAACTGAAAATCACCTAATTGTTTCTTAGTGGATTAATGTTTTCATTACCTACCCAGCCTGATATCTACTGATATGGAAAGTTTTTAGTCTTGCATGACCAGCCCTCATATTTAGATTATATGATGGCATATTCTCAGTGAAATTACCAATTTTTACTCTTTTGATAAGTAATCTATAAATTTATGTGGATTACACTTGCATTTCAAGAATCAGTATAATAAAATTTTCATTTTTATATATACTTAATGATACTTCTCTTTTCATTACAGAACAGTGCTGCAGTGTATTTATACATATTTTTTCTCTGATACTGGAATGTCAATTACTGATCCCTCATTACAAGCAATTCTAGATGTTTTTGAAAGTTTTATAAACATCTGCTCACTGGCCCATAAGTTTTATAAAATTTGGATGCTTAAAACATCTGGCTCTCCACTCATATTAACATGGAAAAATCAAGTGCAATAAATAAGCTGTTCCCCAAAAGAAATTTCTTGAATTCATTTAAGGAGTTCTCATGCTTATTTTGAATATCCATAAATACAAATTGAATACAATTTAACTCTAATGGCTGAATGACACAAAATTAATTAAAAAAAAAGGCTTCCTTGTCTACATGACTCTGGTTGCCCATGGAATCATCAGTGATGTAGGAGAAATATGAATGTCCATATCTGACATCAGTGCCACTCTCTATCTCTGTTCAGTGAGTAACACAAGAACAAAGAAAGCATGTGCAGGTTTTTACCTACATCTCACCATATTTTGCTTGCTGTCCTTTAGGAACACAAGGATCCAGTCTGCTGACTGAGTCTCAGGGCCATTCTAGATTAGGTATAATGAAGTGCCAGGAAAAGCTTTATGCTATTTTGGAAATTCCCTCCAAAAACATCACTTTGTCCTTTATTTTTACTTGCATTGGTAGGTGATTCTTCTGCTTACTGTCTCTGGGACTCTCATCTTTCTCTATTTTATACTAGAGTACTCGATTGATTCTAACTGATTGTCTTCTAATTTAAACCTGAGTGAAACGAATGTCTCATCTGACATAACTGCCATCAACAAACTAGCAACTGAAAGAAGAAAGATTTCGTTGAATTATTTATGTACAACAGTCTATGATACATTGCATTATCATCTTTGCAAGGACAACAGCACATAAAGATTCAAAGTAAAAATTACCAAAACTTCTGAATGCTGAAAGATTTTGTTGTGGTTTAGCCCCAGTCGGCAACTAAGCACCACACAGCCTCTCACTCACCCTCCCCCCCCCCCGGTGGGATGGGGGAGAGAATCGGAAGAGCACAAGTAAGAAAACTTGTGGGTTCAGATAAGAACAATTTAATAATTGGAACAACAACAACAACAATAATAAATTGTAATGAGAAGGAAAAGAACAAGAAAAAGAGAGAGAGGAAAAAAAAAACAGGAAAAATGATACAACCGCTCACCACCCTCCGACCAATGCACAGCCAGTCCCCGATCAGCAATCGCTACCCCCTGGCCAACTCCCCCCAGTTTATATACAGAGCATGAAGTCATATGGTATGGAATAGCCCTTTGGCCAGTTTGGATCAACTATCTTGGCTGTACCCCCTCCCAGCTTCTTGTGCACCTGGCAGAGCATGGGAAGCTGAAAAGTCCTTGACTAGTGTACACGTTACTTAGCAACAGCTAAAATATCAGTGTGTTATCAATATTATTCTCATACACAGCAGTATACCAGCTACTAGGAAGAAAATTAACTCTATCCCAGCTGAAACCAGGACAGATTTCAATACATAAAGGCTCTTCACTATATTTTCTAAATTAAATTATCCTAAGATGCAAATTTTGCTGTTCTATAATCTACTATGGCTGTAGTACTGAGCAATTACCCCCAGTCCAAATATCTTTCCTTTAATACCAGCTAAAGGCAATGGGAAATTAAAAAGCTGAAGAGTAAAAAAAAAAATAAACCCACAAAAAAATAACCAAACCAAACCCAAAAAACAAACAACAAAAAACGACGAAGCACCTCAAATGTTGGGATCCTTACAGAGCAGATTAAAGTGAAATTCTTTCCAGAACAGACAGTTAATGTAAGAGCTAATTACTACAGTGTACTTTAAAAAGCTACTGATTGAACCATTCAGCTACTTCCAGGATTTAAGCCCATCCAAGTCCCAATTTGATAGATAGCAAGGTCTCAAGTGCTCAGCGTTCTTTTCTCTTTCCAAAACAGTACCATCTCAGGAAGTAGCATTTGGCATCAGCTTCTTTTTTCTTTTGAGGAAGGAGTGGAAGAGGACATGCAGGGGAAAGTATTGTGCGTACCCAAATATATCTCAGTTCAAAATTACAATTACTGTTGCTAAACACTTAAAAGTTGGCAATGAAATAGTGTTCCAATTCAAGACCACCAAGACTGTATTACAAATATATATTTAGTAGTTCAGTCTTTCTTTTAAGTTTTCAAGGTAGCATACTATGCATCTTACTGCAGACATACTGAAAGTGTCTTTGTGAGTTAAGAGCACTAATTTCAATGATTTTCAGTTTGGCCTTTTTGAAAATGAATGAAACATTAGTAGTATAATCATGCCTAATGCTTAGAATAATTATATTTAAATTACATTTTTTTTACCTTACTCTACACTCTACATTTATCTGTAACACTTCATACAGTGTTTACTGATCTTTCATTTAAAATTTTCAATAGAATTTTGAACTTTACTTGCATTGTTGATCACTCACTTATGCAATAGTCCCTTTGAAAGAAATATGTGCCTGTTTCACATGAACATGAGGAGGTAGATGATACTGCCTGGACCTTCAGCTTTGCTCTGCATGTGAACAATAAATAATAGATATATTTGGAAGTATTACCAGAGTCTTCCCTCTGGTCCTTTGTCATCATGTGTTTTCTTTTGGGGGGGAAGATATAAAGAAAGAGAAGTTAGCTTTTACTAATCACCTTATCAAATACATAGACGCTGTAGTCAGCCTATAGCAAAAAATTGCATACTGCAGTCAAAACTTGAGTTACATGAAATCTCCATTCAATATGGGGAAAAAAATGTGTAATGAAGTAGAGCTATCAAGTAGAATAATGAAGTCTAAGCTATACCAAATTGCATGGAAATCAGCAGTGAATGGGAAATAAAGAGCAGAAGATGGAAAGGTCATGGGGATATCACAGTTCTCAGACAGTAGAATTATTGTATTTGAATTGATGAAAATTTATGGTCAGAATACAGTGCTGCAAATTATGTCTTAAGTAACCTCTGCTATAGGCAACAGATGACTTGGGGGGGGCACGATTCATATATAAAAGAAAGAAATGTTGTGCTAGTGTACAGTCGAAAAAGTTAGCATGCATGCTAAAGATGATAGGAATATGAAACTGAAATTAATATTTGCCAGTGTGTACAGAATATGAAGGAAGTGTACTCTTTAAGACTTGCAAATCTCTCTAGTCTTGATTTTACTTTTTTTTATTTTTGTTGCTGCTTCTTCCTCCCTACATTAAAGTAAGCGGAAGAAATTCTACACAATACAGAAAGCACAAAAAATACCTGAGGGAAAAATGCCACTGTGTTTGTGGACTCTTTTAGAATTATTTTTGTGAAAGGTATTAATTTTTAATTGTAGGAAAGTGCTGAGTTGTTTGGCTTTCATAAGTATTCAAGGGAAATACAGCAAAGGCAAGGACCAAGGGCCAGGGCCTGAGCTTGAAAGCAGCTTCTGAGCACAGAGGCAGAAGGTCCAAATAAAGCTTCTCTCATCTCTTTGTCACCACTGCAGGCTGATCTCAGGTCACCCAGATGCCCCATGTCAGAGCCAGCCTTGGGCACCAGCAGCCAAACCCTTGAGGGTTGTGGATGCACTAGGGCCCTATCTGGGACCAAATGGCATATATTGTAGGGGACAATGGATTGCAAAGCTGGCTGAAATACAGCAGGTCAAGCTGCAAAATGTAGCGGCATTTATTAAATTGTCATCTGTACTTCTGTCTCCTCTCTGCCTCCAATAAATGGATCTTAGAAGATAATGTATAGCAGAGCCATGGGGTGGCTGGCTACCCCAGCTCTAAAGTGACCTCTCCGGTGTTTCTCGTAGTCCTCCAGCACAGGGAATACACTGTGAAAAAGAGCTAACATTACAGTAAAGATTCTGGTTGCTGCCACTTGGAAATGAGGAAAGCCTGTGTGAAATCCCTCAAGAGAACAAAACCAACCATCTTGTAGGTAACTTAGATGACCTAGGAATAGCAGAATAGCAGGTAATTAAATAATTAGACATGTTTTTATGAAGAATCTATTTACTGGGAATTCTGTTTCAAACATCCTTGTGAATGAGAAATATATTCATTTTTGTTTCAAGAGTGACTGGATAGCTTGAAAAGAGACATCATTTACAATACGTATTTTTAAGTGTTCATTCAGTTAACCACACTAACAAGGTAAGACACTTAATGTTTCCATTTATTCAGACTTGTGATATATATGCAAATTTATAAAAAGTGTTGTAGAAACAATTATTATAAATACGGTATATATTATAAAAATGGTATAAGAACACTAAGCAAAAATATTTGCTAAGAAACCTATGTAATGAATTATACATAAGAGTGCAAAAAGAGCTAATCTGGGTTAGTTCAAAGGTCTGGCCAGTCAACCAACCCCCTGTCTGATAGTTGCAAAAAAGGTTGGCTAAGGGATTATTCCAAGAAATAAATTTTTTAAAAAGTAAAAAAAAAAAAAAAATTACTCCGGTATATCCTCAGGTTTTCCAGCAATTTGCAGGTTAGTGATTTCTGGAACTGAAGGTTTCACTCACTCCATTGTACTTATTAACTATTGATGGATCTACTCCTCATTAATTTATGTTGTTGTTTTCTTAACACATTTATGCTTTTGGGATCCACATTATCTGGTGGAAAGGAGTTCCACAATTTAAGTATAATGTGTAAAAAGTGCTTCCTTTTATTTATTTCAAGCAAGATACCTGATAATTGCATCAGAAGTTTTTACATTAGGAGAAATAGTAAATAATGTTTCCCTATTCATTTTCTCTGCATTCATAATTTTATGGACCTATGCCATAACTCACCTTATTTGGCTCTTTTTCAAGATGAAAGTCTTATTTATTCAGTTTATTCTTATTCCTCAATATGGAAATCAAGTGATAACAACTAAATTTGAAATCTTTATTGCAAGTTAGGGTTATGTTTTTCACTGTTAATTAATTTTTGCCTATCAGCATTGAATTTCGTCTTTCATTTTGTTACATAGGCATTCAAAATCATTCCATCTTTCAGTATGTAATTGCAATTTGCTTTACTTTTGACTACCCTGAATAATTTTATATCAGCTGCAAATGTTGTCGTTTTTATGTTTGAATACTCTAAATGGCCCAGAAATTAATGTATATCTTTGTAGTATTCTGTTTCCTTTGAGGAACCTGAGCCTTTATTTGTGTAATTTGTTTCCTAGAACCTTACCTTTTGTTTTGTGTGAACTTGTATGGAAACTTTGATACCACCTTGACTGAATCACTATGATTAGCATAGTTATCGACTCCTTCAAAAAATTCAAATATTTCCTAATCTGACTGTCTTCTGAAAAAGAGAACAAAAACAGCAGGTCATCCCCACCACAGTATATCTATCATTTGGGTTACTAATTTTATATTAGTATAATTTAAACAAGTTTTTGCAGTAAACAGATAGTTAATGGGCTTGTAGTTTTCTGATCCCACTGAACACAAGAATAAAAACCAGTGCTGTCTCCCACCCTTTTGAGACTGAGGCTAATTCAAATAATAAATCAAGTGTGACAACTCAATAATTTCTTATTTTAGTTTCTTTGTGGATTGTGTGAATACCATCTCGTGATTATTTTGACTGTACTTTTTAACACAAACAAAAGCCTTGAGAAATGCCACTAAAAAGAGACCGTTATAAAGCATGTATCTCTTTATCTTCGTATAAACATGCATATTAGTAGTCCTCCTGCAGCTATATTGGGAGCTCTTTCTGTTGGATGGGAATCAAAGAGTGGAAAGTGTGACTTTTAACACTAAAAAAAAGGAAGAAAAAACAAATGTGATGAAAGCAGTGATATACATCCACTTGCATCAGGAATGGCTTTTTTTTTTTTCCTCAACATGATGGTATTTCAGAAATATGGGCATATGTAGTCAAAGGGTCTCTGAAGTAAAGTGCTGAATAGAGGGAATAATATTTCTTTGGCGTGGAACAATTGTTACATTTCCTGCATTGTTCGCCACAGGAAAGCAAATGTTTTACTATTATCGCTGAAGTCTATTAAAATTATTATGATTCATGTGAAAGGAAAGTTATTTTTGTGACAAGGGATGCCTTGAATGGAGTTAGCTGTCCAGAATTCTTAGCTGAGAGAGTGAACAAAGCATTTAACTACTGTCACCTTCAATAGTTTCAAATAGCTTCTGTTTCTCTCTTTCTTGGGCAGAGAAAATACGTTAATTAATCATCCAAGGAGACATGCCAAAGTCCTGTACCCTAAGAACCAGCGGCAACAGAAAGTACATTACTCAATAAATAACTAAAATGCCTAAAATTATCAACTTCATTGATTCGTATTGGCAGTATCGATGCTTCAAATGAATGGGGTCCTTCGTATATTACAAGAAATTGATTCGCTTATGTAGAAGGTATAGGCTGAACCACTGTCCTCATAGAAGATTTTTTAAAAATAATTTTTTAGTATGCCTGATAATATTCATTTTCTTGACACAAGAAGTTGTAATATAAACAACTAGTAAATGCACATGGAATGCTGGAGATGACACAGGAGGAACAATGGAACCTGGAGAACTGTCATACCCGTAACTGTTTTCCTGCTTCATCCAGTACTTTCATTTCCTCTTCCCTGTGGATTTGCTAGGTGAGCTTTAGAATTCATATAGCTTTCATTCCCCTCCTTAAGGGGAAGGTGACCTGTTCATAAATACCAATGCATAAATTTAGCCCAGAATGAGCAGAATGATTTGGGAATTCAGTTAGCAGATACACCAAACAAAAGCAAACACTGATCTTCTCCTGAATTTCTTACATACTACTCATCTTTAACAGTGTCTGTTTTTCATGTGATAAGCTATTACAGAGTAAGAGTCCAAAATGCATGAATCTAGAATAATATTTTTGGTCATCTCTAGATAAAAACAACATCAGTTTTCTCAAAACTATTTGCAATACCCTTCTTGTCACAGTTTTTCTACTCTCTAATTTATTTACCTTCTTCTAGTGAAGATGGAAGTATCATTATCCCAGGAAGTGGTTCAGAATTAAACCATCTGACCAAAATCACAAAGAAATTTAACAACAAAACTAGTTTTTGTGTCAACTTTTCCAACTTGTAAGGAGGTGACATAATTCCTGAGCTGTTTTTTTTACAGTATGGATATTAGTATTATTAAAATAAAATCACCTAGAAATTTGGTTTAATTTAATTATCATTGTAAAAGAAGAAACCCTTCTCTTTTCAAGGGTGTTAATAAAGTAAAACAGAGAAAACTAATGTCAAAATCACATCCTGTAAAATATGTGATCAGCAGACTTCAGAAATATGCTGCGATATAATATCTCACTCTATCACATTATTAACCTAACTCTGACTTTCAGAAGTGTTCATTTAGACTAGGAAATTGCAAAAGTCTATATCTTCTTCAAATCCTGAAGTTGATCTGATTATAACTAGCTCCCCATCTTGAATTTGGCAGTGGCTTTAAAAAATGTATTTTCCACTGTACTTATATTTTTTGGATGTATACGTAATACCAGATAACATGGTTGACTTAGCTAATTTAAAATGTATTAAAATTGTTTTTCATAACATAAGCTTTAACTTTTACATGCCACAGAAAATTGGCTTTACTTCTCCTTGACTCATAGAATGGTTCATTTCGCAGAGGTGCTTATATATGTGAAGCTTACATTGTTTTAATTGATTGAAAACATTCTGTGGATTGGAGAGTAAACATCAGAGCAGGAGATGCACTCTCTAGGCTTCTTATGCAGGCAGACAGTATGTCAGTTATTAATAATATACTTGAATGTTAGACAGACTGTACAGCTCTGTTAATGGCTAAGAACTTTCATTACCATGCTTGAACAAAGCATCAGTCCAAACTGCAAGGGTCCCTGTCTTAGTCAAACATCTAAAACTATTTCTCTGTTTAACAGGAGCTATAAATAAAGCTGCAAGAAGAGAGCTCTGAAAATTTTTGAGGCAGAAAGTCCTGAACCAGATGTCAAACACGTCAAGGAGACACTCACTTTTCAGAGCCAAGAAGAAAGTAGAATGAAAAACCCTGATTTTTAAATCTTGAGAAATGAAGAACTGGTGACCCAGAGAAGACCACAAAATGGTAACTTCGGCAGCCTAGTTTCCTCTATCCATTTTTTGATTAACTCTTTTTTTCTGATAGAGCCATGCTAACCCCCATGGTCTCACAGGACCAAGGAATTTGCTTGGCCACAAATCCCTTGACTTGAAATACCCACAGTATGGATGAAGTTTATCAAGCCTAATACAGTTCTGATTTTCTACTCTCCTATTTCTATTTTCCAAAGACTGGGTAGTATACTTTAAGATTTGACCAGAAATCAAGCATTCAGGATTCTGGCTTCCCTCTCCACCTTGAAGTAACTCTGCCCTTGCCAAGACCCAAGAGATAGACTTGGGCTCTGGCTTCATGAGCAGACTCTATTATTTAGACTTTTCCTGGTCCTCCTTGTCAAAATGTTGTAAGAGATAATGTTCCTTAGCTGATGTTGTGAATGAAAAAAAGTAGAATATTAGAAAGAAGTGAATCATTCTTTCAGGTTCACTGAATGTGATTAAGGCATGTGATCTAATTTTGGTTTCTCTGAATTTATTATGATAATATTAGTAATAAGAATCCTAGCAGTATGTTCTGACTTACTTCATTTTGACACATCTTTGATAGTTGCAGCTCACCATTCACTGATCTTCACATGACACAGACAATGAGAGAGAGAGGTGTTTAAAGTGATCTTTCCAAATCCTTAACCAAATCTAGTCAAAGAAGTTTCAGATAAAGATGTTTAAATTTCAGTAATAAGGATAAAGTTATTTAATAAATTAATTTAGAAATTTACTTTTGCTTTGTATGTTCTAAGTTGTTCGACAGGAAATTACCTCAGAATTGGTCCCATTTTGTAGCATCAGAATTCTGAGAGAACATAAGAAAAATGACAATGACATTCTTGTTAATAGCAATGTTTCAGCAGAGACGACAGCTGTTTTATATAGCCTTTCCAAATTCTGATTAAAAAAAAGGAATAAGGTAATTCATTTTTGTGAAATTCAAAATACATATCTAAGCACTGCCATTGTCTTTATCTGAAGTCATTATGCCAGTTCTGGTCATGAAAAAAAAAAACAAACAACAAACCAAAACCAAAGAAACCTTACAGAATCAAAATCAGCTAACAAAACAGCTCATCCTTTTTTTCCCATTAATTTTACAACTTGCAAAATCCTTCTGTGTAAAAATGTAAGATAAGATAATGCAGTGTCATGTTATACAAAGAAAATTCCAGGAAAAAAGTTTCTATTTAAAAGACAGCTACAACTAAATGTAAAGAAAATTCCAAGATGAACATGCCAGAACATGCCAGCTAGCTACTTTTATTCTTGATTATTACATTTGTTGTTTAAAATCAAGCATACGCCCTACAAAGTCTATAAACAACTAATACAGCCAAAAAATAATTCTGTATAGAACATTCTATTATAACAGATGTCTGAGTTATAAATATGCTGATCAAGCTGTTTCATAAGGGGAAACAAAGAATGGTTGTGGATTATATCTGGTTTTTTTGATTTGTGTAACAGAGTGAGCAGTAAAGCACAGGAAAGACTTCTCTCTGTGGAAAGGTAGAACCCTAACATCTCATTAGTTTGTTTGTTGTAACACCTTTTGTATAAACAAGACTTCTCAAAATTGGGAAGGAATGGTGAACTCTTTCTTTTATGTGCTATAATATTTAGGGGTTTTTTATTTTTTCCCATCTGCACCAGATGAAACAGAGGGGTACAAGCTTATTCAACTAGATGTTCAGCTGGGTGCAGGTGGTTCACACAGGAATGAGAGAAGCTGCAAATACAGTGCCTCAGCAGAGACCCAGAGACTCAATGCTAGCCTAGACGTGTGATAGAGACACTATGACATGCCCTGAGGACCCAGGGAGGACTGAATGGAGTTCTCTGCAAACAAGAAGGCAGTAAAAGCTGGTGGACTACAATCAAGTCTGTCCTTGTGTACAGACTGTATGAAAAGGAAGATTTGTTTACAAATTATTTTTTAAAATACATATCAGCTGGGTGGTCTGAATTTTCTCTGTATCAAAAGTTACCTTGTTCTAATTCAAATTCTGATAAAAGTCTGTAGAAATTAAAAGACTTGTTGATGTTACTGGAATACTCATTGTAAGGAAAAGAGGCAGGAAAAGATCCACCTCAAGTATTTTACTGTTCAAGGAACTACCACTCTTATCTACAGAAATTTCCTTCCCTATGTAGATTGCTACTTCTCTTCATTCCAGATTGAGCTCTAGGCAAACATTTGGTGTACTGTAAAACATTATTTATTTCATGAACACTTAATCATTTACAATTCCATCTTAGTTCATTTAGTGAAAGATTTAAGGTATTAATGTAGGAAAGCTGGAGAAGGGAGTGAGAAGGAAGAACGTAATTTCTAGATGAAGGTGCAGAGGAAACCAGTGGTGATTGTGCCATTCATCTGTCTTTTCAACTAAAAAAGTTTAAAAGTTTACCAGCTGCAAATAGGATAAAACAGCAGGTGAGCTGCATGTATCATCCTCATCTTAAGGATTATATAAGATCTCAAAAATCCTGCTGGACTGACCTCTCAAGGAGATGGGTGGCAAAGTTCCTAATTTAGGAACTCTTTTAGGGTTTAGAAATAAAGTAAGTGCTGAGCTACACAGATTGTCAACACTCAGTCACTTCATATGTGGAAACAGATATGTACTTGCCTGGAGGAGTCTGTTTTTGAAAACTGACATATCTGTAAAGTACAGATACCTAAGTTTCACTTTGTGTTCTTGAATACCACTTGACTTAAGCACATTGATTCCTTTTTTTCCCTACAATGTATACTTTTGAAACCCTGCCTTAGCGTGCTGAAAAAATATTAGCTACTAAATAGTCTTCTTTTGCTGGTCATCTCAGCAGTTCTTGACATTGAAATTGCTCCTTTAATTATATAATTAAAATAAAATTGTTCCTTTTACCAGAGACAAAGGCATAAATCAAGGTACATGGAATTTTCTAAACATACTTTCAGGCATATTGAGTTCTTCAAGATTTTGTAAATTTCAAAGCTTACATAGCTGTAACTGAACTAATAAAACCTCAGAAATTTTCTATTTTAATTGGCCTTCAGCATTCTTAGATTGAAAGCAATTATATAGAGCTATAGAACTAAGTACAGTGTGAGCCTTGAATTATCTGTCTGTATATTTATACACAGAAATACACTTAATATCCTCCCACTTGTAAGTGAAGTGCTGAGGAAAAAGAGCTAATCAAAGGTACATATTATAAAGTCAGTAGTTTTACTTTAGTGAAAACCACACATTTCATATTAGGAGTTTGGGAGCAGCTTGTGTACTTGTATGGTAGCCAATGAATTAAAGGATGATGTATGGCTGAGGAAGTGACCCAAACATAATGTGACCACATTAGCATATCAGAGGACAAATTTACAGCCCATTCTTTAGGGGCAATGACATTTTTTATTTTTTAACTTTTTTCTTATAGCATATGAAAGTGGTCTAGAATCACAATGATGGAACATGATATGCTGCAATGGCCAACAGATTTCTTATGCCATAAGGAATAAATTTGTGTGTGTGTATATAGATATATATATAGAACAACACCCCCCTCCCCCAAATGCAAAAAAAGTAGTCTAGGTGGTTCAGTAAATTATATCATTGCAGTTCCTGAAAGATTTGGATAGAAATAATTAATGTCACTGACTGATCACAACAAATAGGCCTTCTTTTGCATACCTGTTCTGATTAGCTATTTCTATTCATTGCAAAGTCAGAGGTAGAAGTCCACTGAAGTATAATCATCAGGAAAGATTGTTGACAGACTTTGGGGGATAAACATGAGGAATGAAGACTATTGATCAGTCCATATGGTCCAAGATTTCAGTTCATAAATTTTTCAATTGCATTAATTCCTTTAACTGGAAAACACTTATGCAGATAAATATAGAATCACAGAATCACAGAATGATTGAGTGGGAAGAGAGCTCTGAGATCTTTTGGTCCAACTTCGGGTCAGCTAGAGCAAGTTGCTCAGGATTCTGTCTACTTGAGTGTTCAATACCTCCAAGGATGGAGACTCCACTACCAACTAAAGCAGTATCTTTATTTAGCCATATTTAACATACTTAGAGGAACAACCAAGGGGAGTTCTAAGACACCGCCTAGAAATTACCATCCTCATAGGCCTTTGGCAGTTTCATTGAGTAGGCTCTTTATAGACCCTTGGCAGTTCCATTTACTAGATCCAACAAGTAAATCCTGAGAGCAACTACTCAGGACTTGGGTTTGGGACATTAAAGATAGAAAAGTATACTATGGGCTCTGGCAGGAAGTTCATTTGCTGAAATTTTAATTATTGTGAAGAAAAGACTCTAAAGAAGGTTCTCTAGAATGCATATACAGACAGGAGCAAACCAGGATTGAAGCTGTGACTACTGTAATATTTATTCTTAATCATTTTGGTGATACATATGATGTTCTAAACAGAGAACATAATCCTTTTTTTTTTTCCTTCATAATTCTAAAAACCAGGAGGAATTGATAACATGAGTGGTAGAGTCCAATGTGGCAGAATTTCCTTCGGTCACCTCTAAAATTTAAGACTGATTATCTTCTAAACCTTCTGTCTTCTATTCCTGTATTCTAGCCTTTCATCTAAATTTTTTCTCTTGTTGTTCAGCAGACTTCAAAATTAACTCTGTAATGTCAGTAGCATACACTGATATTTCCAGTAGTACTGAATTCTCAGTGAGAAAATAAAAATTTCACCAGCTATATTTCCTTTCTTTGTGGCATTTTAAACTTGGGATCAGAGTAAGCTTTATAAGCCAGCATATTCCTAATAAAGGAGCACAAGCAATTGTTGATGCTCCTGTTTTCTCCTGTTCTTCTGAAACTCCTATGAGATGTAAAACTGTTTCACTGTGGGTTTTCCCTCCATAGTTAAAATACACACACACACATGCACACACACACATGCACACACACACATATATGTGTTGATAAATCATGTTCTTTTAGAAGAATTTGAGTAGATATTAGGGAGAAAACCTGTTTGCTTGATTGAAGCAATGGCACACCAGGTGAAGAGGAGACCTCTGAAAGGAAGGAGGAAGACTGAACCTGTAAAAGCAGAGAAGAATACTCATAAGAAAAACTTTCCAGAAAGAAGAACATCTTGGAAAGTCCCTTTAGTAGCTTTTGGGTGTTCATATTAAGAAAAAGATGGAGGCAATCCACCTTAAAGCTCTGGAAAACTTTAAGTACTGTAAGGCACGTTATTAAGCTTTTAGTTTTTATGACAACTTCTGTTTGCTATTGATGTGTTAAAATTGTCTTCTTACCTGTGATGGGGAGCATCATATTAAAAATTATTTTACAAACAGTTCTAAATGACATATTTAAAGGATGTTTTCTGCAACAGCAGAAGACTGAACTTAAAGCTAATGGTCGTTTCAGCTCTATGTTCTCATGCTGTGAAACTCCTTGTAAGTTTGGACCTTAATGCCAGTTACTTCCCAGACTTTTTTACTGAGTGTTGCTTTTCCATATTTTCAAGCATTTCTAACCATAGTTAAGTTTAGCTGTTGCACTGCTGCCCATCAAATTCAAAGAGATTATATGAATGCCCAAATCTCAAGCTTCATGTATTGCCGTGACAATAGATACATTGTCTACTTCTGTGATACTCAGACACTTGGAAAGGATTTACCTTGTGTTTTTTAGCTGTTTGAAAGTCAGTTCTCTAGTCTAAGCTTATTGTACAAACTTTCCTGTACTCGGTGGAGATACACAGGAGATTCAGGAGATTGATTCATCCCATTCTGAAGCCAGTTTGCAAAATATGGGGGATAATTGTCTCTGGAGCAATCTATTGCAAAGGATGTAGTGTACATGATCAGCTCAGACTAGACAGCAAGCTTGTAAATAGATAGAGAAATTAAATTGTTCTCACATTGACTGTTGAGTTATGAAGACTCTCATAGTAAACCTGTCTCTTCCCAGTCTTTTTGATTAAAAGTTGGCTGAGAGGTGGACAGATTTTTAGCTTTTTGGTTTTGACTGACATCTGTGTATGAAAAAACGATAAGATATGCAAACCTTTCATCCTTTTTAGTGAACAATATAGTATACTTTAATTTTCATGATGGTATTTATATTATTTCATTAGCTATTTGAACTGAAGTCTCATAAGTCTGTAAACTTAATGTTAGGGCATTAACAAAAAGAGCAAAAGTTTAAATTACTATGTGTGATTTAGTCATAAACAAATTCTCCACTATATTTTACTAAACTGACTGATTGGTACATGCTACCAAGTACAGAATTACTTTTGCAGATTAAATTAGATTAAAGCTGGTCTAATTCAAGTAATGCTTCCAGATATATGTGGGTATTGATACCTTCTCTCACCAGTTCATTACGATGTACGGAACTGACTTCCTTACATAGGAAATGAACTTGGCAATTTGCAAGATCTGTAATCAAAAGCGTAATTCCATGGAAAGCTTCATATATACTTGAAAAAAATGAATGTTCTGAGTTTTGGAAAGAGAAATAAGCCTTTATTTTAACCCCATTTTCATATTATCTCCAAAACAGAATAAATTATTTGTAAATCCTTCTGCAAGCATAGCTAAATAAATAGTTTACTGCTGTACTGCCTCTGAGCTCTCCTACCAATTTCAATGTCTTTGTCTTCTGCAAAATTATGTGGTGATTTTAAAATCAAGACAGACTTTTCTTGGATAAAAAAATATAATTGATGCACTGGGAATTCATTAGAATGAAGTGTTTATTCTCTGTATCACTCGGGAAGTAATTCAGCTCTGCATAGTTTAGGAAAGGTGGGGGGGGTTGTTGTTTCTTTTGGTTTGGTTTGGTTTTTTCTTCTTTGGTTTATATTACAATAATGTTAGATCCTAAATAAAGATCGTGATGGTGCCATATGAAGAGACAGCTCTTGCTCTCAAAAGTTGTTAAAACAACTTATCATCCCAAGAAGCCTTTCCTTACATTTAGCTGCCAAGGGAAAACTGTGTTTTAGGCAAGCCATTTCATGACACATGGTGCCTGGTTAATCGCTATCTAAAAGCTCATTACTTCACAGCTTTCTTGATTTTAACTTCTACATCCTCCATTTCTGCACCTGTTTGGGTAGTACTTAATATATTTGTAATGCTCTGCTTGTATCAAAGAATGGCTGTATTGTTAATAAAATAGGAGCAAATTGTACATGGGCAAAATTAATGAAAGAAAAAGAGTAAGTTGAACCTTACAATACCATCAACTCTTACTAGCTATGTCAACTCTATCGCACCCTGCATTGAAAACCTTTCCAACGTAAAAAGTTCTGACAAGCACATTAATTTAAGAAACACAAAGGTTTAGCTTCACATAAAATGCTATTAAGCAGTAACTATAATGTAGTAACAAAGTGGAAATGCTTAATTCTGTGTACTGATCTGGCTGTGTGGGTCTAAGTGTCTAGTGCAGTAACCACTGTTGTTACTGGCAAATGAAAATCCCCCTCCCCATGAAGGGAGGAAGACATAGATGTCATAGCAAGCACAAGTTTTAACTCAGCTTTCCAGTGTGCTTTATGATCTTCTTAGGTTGGGTGTTCTTTTGGTTTTGTTTGGTTTTCCTTTTTTTTTTTTTTTTGTTTGCCTTTTTTTTGTTTGTTTGCCTTTTTTTTCCTTTGGGAACAATTAACAGAGAGTAAAATAGTGGTAAGGGTTTGTGAAGGCATTTTAAAGATTAACTTTACAAAGACTTTGCATGTACATATTCAAGCCAGGTAACATCCTGTTTTATAGAAGTGTTAAGCGTCATTTCATATGTTTTTATAGGTAAGCCACAAATGTCTATCAGATATGGGTATTTTTTATCAGGACTGCATTCAACACACACACCATAACCTCAAGACCATGAGCTCTGGACCTTTAGTGGTGTGAGCTTGCTCTGTACGCAGTGAGATGAAATACAAGTTTAACTTAAACTCTAGTGAGGTTAAATACATAACTTTTACTTTCTTTTTTCTCACCATAACTTTTTAATTATGATACTTCTATAACTGTCAGAATATAAAATATAAGCAACCATAATGATAAAAGAGAGTAAAATTAAAGTCAGTTAGCTTCAGCTATCTCAAAATGTATTCCAAATAGCTGAAATTAGATAGTCCCTTCATCTCCCTTCCATTTCCCCAATTTCTGCTGTGCATTTTCACTGTTTATCTTGTGCTAGCTCTAGTATTTGTCAGACCTAAGTGTAAAAATCACTAATGCAGCAGAACACAAGCTAAAGGGCCAAAGCAAGCAAACAAAAAATAAACTAAGGGACAGGTTTGCACAATTATGACTTGGATCAACTTAGGAGTGTTTGAGAGCTCCCTTTCCCTATAAAGAAAACAAATAGGACTGTGTCACTGGAAATAATAGACAGGGAAGGGAGGAATAAGACGAGGGAAAGTTTAGGGGCATAAGGAAAGAAAGGAGGTTGTAAAACCACCTCCTTACCTCCTATATAGCTCCTAGATCAGGTCATCTGTCTTAGAGACATGGTTTTGGGTAGGATATAGTCATTCAAAGTACTTATCTTTTGCTTTGGCTAAGGATGCTTAGATGAATTGTTAAAACTGGAGAAAAAACTTTAAAAAGAATTATTTTAGGTAAGGTGGATCCCACCTGGAGTCCCCTGTCATCCATCTGATCTGCTTTTCAGTACGCTCTTTGGGTTTTACCTTCTTGTTGTATGCTAGAATTCTTATGTGCTGAAATTTCAGTAATAAATACTTTGAAATAGTAACTTCCAAAAGTTTGATTACCCATGTATCATTTCATGCATATCTTTGGCAAACTTACAGACATTTCAATAGAGAAACTGTTTTAGGCTGTTAGTTCAGGCAACTGGAATCAAAGCTGTTCTGTTTCATTTGCTATTCTCAATTCCTAGAATAACTATACACTTCATGAGATACAAAATCCTTCCTTTTACAAGCAGCTGCAACTATCACAAAATCATAAGGGCCAACATAAGTGAAATGAAGGAGTAAGACATACCGAAGTTGTGAATTCATCAGAAGTGTAAGAAGCAACTGGTAAAGACAATGTGGTTTTGTAATGTCAGGCATTTAACAACTGCTTGAAGTGAGTCTAATTTACACATTACGAAGAAAATTAAAGTGTAGCAAGAAAAAAACATTTAGAATTTGCAGGTTGGTAGTTACATTTATTATATTACACAGAATTTTCCATAGAATAGAAATTATATTTTTGGTCATTAATAGTATTTTCATAGTGCCTGGATAACACACATCTTTGATTAATTTTAATGAGAGAAATGTGGTAAAATTCCAGACATAGATTTGAAATACAGATAGCCGCATTCAAAGAGTTCCATTCAATGGCTCATTATCCAAGTGGAAACAAGTAACAAGTGGTTGAGGGGTCCGTATTGGGCCTGGTACTGTTCAATGTATTTATTAATAACATAGATAGTGGGATTGAGTGAATCCTCAGCAAGTTTGTGGATGACACCAAGCTGAGTGGTGCAGTTGATATGCTTGAGAGAAGGCATGCCATCCAGAGGGACATCAACAGGCTTGAGGAGTGGGTCCATATGAAACTCATGAAGTTCAACAAGGCCAAGTGCAAGGTCCTGCACCTGGGTCACAGCAATCCCCAGCATCAAACCAGACTTGGGGATGAATTGACTGAGAGCAGCCCTGCAGAGAAGGACTTGGGGATACTGGTGGATGAAAAATTGGACATAAGCCAATAATGTGTGCTTGCAGCCCAGAAAGCCAATCATATCCTGAGCAGCATAAAAAGAAGCATGGCCAACAGGTTGAGGGAGGTGATTCTCTCCCTCTGCTCTGCTCTCGTGAGACCCCACCTGCAGTACTGCATCCAGCTCTGGGGTCCCCAGTACAAGAAAGACATGGACCTGTTAGAGCAGGTCCAGAGGAGGGCCATGAACATGATCAGAGGGTTGGAACACCTCTCCTCCTAAGAAAGGCTGAGAGAGTTGGGGTTGTCTAGCCGGAGAAGAGAAGGCTTTGGGGAGATCTTATTGCAGTCTTTCAGTACTTAAAGGGGCTTATAAGAAAGATGGAGAAAGTCTTTTCTTTAAACTGAAAGGGAGTAGATTTAGATTGGATACAAGGAAGACACATTTTTCAATGAGGTTGGTGAGACACTGAGAGAGGTTACGCTGAGAAGTTGTGGATGCCTCATCATTGGAAGTGTTCAAGGTCAGGCTGGATGAGGCTTTGAGCAACTTGATCTAGTGAAAGATGTCCCTGTCCATGTCAGGGAGGTTGATGATCTTTAAAGTTTCTTTCCAACCCAAACGATTCTATGTTTCTATGACCTAGACTGAAACTTACCTGCCTCTTGAATACTCACAGGTTTTTCTGAGATTTCTGAACCCTTTATACATATATGCTCCCAAAGGTTTTCTTCTCCTGCTTCTTTTGTCTTATTCTACAGTGATTAATTTTGTCCACAGCGTAGTTCCCTAGACAGCTTCTAGAATCCTCCAGTTGTACCAACACTGTATCATTTGTAGGGCATTCTTGGCATGAGGAGGAGCTCAGGAGCCTTAGAACTCCTCCTGCATCCCCATAATAAGGTGACACAGGTAAAATAATTGTGATGAAGCAGCATAGTGATGACTACCTGTAGATGGATTCACTGCACAGGAAAAAGCCTGCAAAAAAAGGTATGATAATACTGCAAAACTGCACATTTCCTTTTAGGACATGTTATATTTAAATCTCAGAACTCTTGTAATATATATAAAAAAAATCCTAATAAATTACAAAAATGTTTTAAGAAATAAGAAATGTCTTCATTTAAAATTTTCTAAATACAAAACCTGGGATTCACTTCCCAAGTAATTATTGAATTAATCACATTAATCATTCGATCACAAAAACAATATAAAAGTATTTAATATCATAATTTCTTGTAATTATAGATTATTTTATAAACAGATTCAAAGTTCAAAACATATACACTTCTGAAATCATTAGAAACAGGTCACATAATAAAATAAATACAAAATAATTAAGGAAGATGTAACATTTCCAAGCAGTCAGGTCATTTTTCTGAATGGAGACGTTTGGCTTCTCATAAATACTGAGCTTCAAAACAAACTCCAGCAGCAGAAAAGAGAAGAAATACTGAGTAGAATATAAAAATATAGAATAGCACTTATTCTATAACTGATCTAAAAACCCTTTCATTTGCATTATCAACTCAATTGCATTATAAACAATATTTTGAGTAACAAGAAACATGGTTTATGGTAGCAAATCACCTCTCAAAACACTACAATATGAATTGGGTGCAGGTTCTTTACAAAATTCATTAATGACAAATATAAAGTATAATGTATCACCTTTACTGCTTCAAAGTAATGATTTATTTAACCCTAGTTACAGAGAAGCAGTTAACATGATATATGCTCTTGTCAGCTTTCATTTAATCACTCTGTCCAATCAATATCCCACATTTTTCAATTGAATTTTAACATTTCATCTTGAAAGAAGCATGATGATAAGGGGTTTCAAAAATCAGTTTTCTTTTACTGAACAAATGGCACACAGCAATGTTTAATTAAACTACAAATACTTAATTGTATTGACATTGTTCTAATGTTTTAAAAATCTCATCCCAGTGAAGTCCTGTATTTCTCCTTCTGATTCAGTGATAGCTAGCTTCTTGGTTTTCACAGTATTTGTTTATGATAGAATTCTAGCAGAAATCTAGATAGGTACAGTAGACCTGACAAGTTAGTTATGTGTAGCACCAAGCCACTACCCAATTTTGCTCCCAGTTTGCCAACTGATTAAAAGTGACATAGTTGATCTGATACAAGGTAAACTGTTAGGTCCATACTGAATGGAAGGTTCTCATATCTCTTTCACAATGAAGAGATTTATCCCACTTTATTTTTGTTCTCGTACAACCCGCTCAATAAGTAATGTGTCCTATAAACTGCACTTTACACTAGTTTGTGGTGTCAGCTGTCATTGTGTTTTCATACACAGTTTATTATTGCTATCAATCTGGAAACCAAAGCCAGATGCATCATTATAAAGATGGGGAAGGATGGGATGGGATGGGATGGAATGGGTGGGAAAGTCCTGCAGCAATGGGAAGGCTAAAGAAGGAGGTGGGGAGTTAAGGGATGGAAAGCCACAATCCTCTGAACACCTTTAGCAAATCTGTGTCTGTAAACCATAACTCCTTCTGAAGCTTAATTACTCATGCTGATCAAAAAGACTCAGATATCATCTTCATTTTCAAAGGACAAATGGCTATGCAAAAGCATCTTGTGTTCATAGTTCACTAACACACCAAATCTGACTTTAGCATTGCTGGCATGAGACTGTAGAAGCCAAGGCCAGATGATGCAACACTCAGATTTAGTATAAACTCACTCTGCTGATTCAGGTCTGCTCAAATTTTGACAAGTTAGCTTTGCAAGAGCAGGTTTTATTTTGGATCAGGCATTGTCTGCTCTACTCAGACTGTATGCCAGATCCTGTATTTATGTAGTAGGGATAATTTAAGCATTACCAAAACCAAACACACAAACAAAAATCCCTTGAATTAATTCTATACAGTGTGCTCTGACCAAGCTGACAAATGTGCTCAGCTGCCAACATTTGATATGGATCCCATTAGTACCTGTAAGGCACTAATCTGATATTCACAGATCTGATATTCACAATAATAGAAATATGTTCTAAATGCCTGTAACAGACTTATTCCTAGCAATAAATCTTAAATAGCAATCAGATACTACCCTAATACAGCTTTTATTTTCTTTATTTCTTGGAAAATTATTTTATTTTGTTTAAGATTTGTTACATGATTTATTAATTTTAACAGGAGAAAATGTATTTAGGTCATGGTAGATAGCATGTGTTTCACTATCACCCTCCGGTCTGTAATTTTTTGTTATTCTTAGACAGATAAAACTTTATACGACACATATTCCTATACTTAATTCCTTTGGCTATGGAGAATTACTTCAGGATTCTTATACTTAAAGTTTTCAGAAAGTATTAGCATTGCCTCTTTGAATTTTAAACAAGGAAATTTATAGTTTATGTGAAATACAGGCATCACCAGTTTGAGGTAGATGGTTAATTGTAATAAATGGAGTTGGGCTACTCAGTATTTGGTAATGCAGCATCTAGCTTGTAGGTAGCAGTATGTAGCCTTCCTATCCTGGACATGCAGCAAGTTAGGCAATTCAGGAGGCTATCTGCAACTGTCAAGACATTTGGTGAGAACCTAGCTACATACAAAATGCAACTACTTGGAGATAGGCAAAACAATGTAAATTTTATTTAAAGTTTAAGTGTTTTACTCAAGCTCATTTCATTTCAATCAACGTGCATATCTTCAATTCTTTCAGAGCGATCTGAAGTACTCTTTGCTTTTAAAATATGCCAGAAAGTGCTGATGACCCCATTTTACAGAACTTTCTGACACAGAGAACAAGACAACCTGACTTAGATGGGAAGTGAACCTGTGGGAGTTTATCTTTTTTAATGTGTCAGATCAACTGTGGGAATAGCCAAATGGGCCCACATCTTTCACAAAAGGGTTTGATTCAGTTGCCTAGAAGTGGTTGTCTAGAGCTCTTTCAACTATAGCAGGGTAGCCCACCTGATCTCTTGCTTCTCCTCTCATAACTCTCAGTCATATATGGATGCCTCAGCTCCTTAGGCATCTCAAATGACACCAATGGTAAGGGTGGGAAACTGAATTAAGTTCCTATTCATCTCACCTTTAAGTACTGTCACACTCAAAATCTTGCTACGAGAAAAATGAAACGTACTGTTTTTATGGAGCCAAGAATTTATTGTTAGTCCAGTTGCAGTTTTAAAAGTCTAATATTTCAAATTATCTAATTAATACTGAAAAACAGCATTAATATTACAGACAGAACTGTTAAGTAGGGATGTCATGACTGTGTACAGTTTTTCTTAGGTTTTACACATACCCTTTCAGTGTGCCTTGTATCTAAGGTTGATAATTCTCAGTCTTTGTAAAGAAAAAGAGAGGTGGGGAGTTGTGACAAGACAATAGCAATACAGGGTATTTTCTGACAGGAATATGCTGATTGTGGTGGTGGCTTCTTTCTCCTTAGTCTTAGCTCAAACCAGGGCATTTGGCCTCTTACCACAGACTTCTCTGTGCTTCCCAACTGATGTCTGGAATTTTCACAACAGCATTCTCCAGCCTTATTTGACACAAAGGCCTATTGTTTCTTACACAATGGCCACTTAGTTTTGTCAGACCCTTACCATATGTCTCATTCACCGAGCTGCAGCTACAATAGGTCAGGCAATAGTCTCTTGACCACTACAGTTGTTAAAGCAGCTTAAAACTAGCTGAGACTGATAGAAGCCCTGAGAAGTCCTGAGACCCAGAGCTATGTAGTCAATATAGCACCTGAATGGTTTTTACCAGTAATGGAGAAATCCTGGTCCCATGGTCAAATTTAGCAACAATGTTGCCAGACTAATAAAACTATGAAGTCTCATGCCTAAAACTTTAGTAAATTTATACCTCTGTCGTATTCATAATTGTGAGAATACAGGATAGATAAGCATGAGATTGTCTTATTTTCATAAAAAGAGTTTATGGATTTATCATTTAAAATGACCTAGACAAATAGGAAACTTGTAGGAACAGGCTAGGAGACTACAGTAAGACTTTAGGCAAATGAAAGGGTTATGGTAAATGACCTTTCTATGTAGAGGTCTTTGTAGCACTTTATTTTAATGGAGCAATGAAGAGCAGAGAAATAAGGCACGTCATAGTGTTTAGTCAAGATGTGAGTAGTAACATGTAATCAGTCCCAAAACTAAATTAAATTCAATGTCAATTGCCATTGTAAACTTATTGTTTTCTGTCCTGTAGTCAGAATTTGTTTGTACTTTGAGTTATGTTTAGGGTTTTGTTAAAGAAAGATGTGTTAGTCATTTTGATTTAATCTTTGTCAAGACTTAAGCTACATATTTGGCTTGCCTGAAGAAGCTGTCAGGAGACATAATTTACGAGAAGACCTAGAGGGCAAACACTGCAACAAAACAGTTTTGTACTGGATATTTTGCTCTCTTTTTGCTTAAAACCAAAATGCTTTTATAAAACCAGAATAGGTTGTTACTGTCAAAAATCAGGGTTTTTAAAATTAAATATATACTAGAACATCTGTTCTGATTTTCACACTTACATTTTACAGTGTTTAACCCTCTATAAATTACTAGTTAGTGCAAGAAGAAACAGATTTTTATCTTCAATATCATTATAAAGACATTTAAAAATATTTTTTTACTAACTGATTCTGTTAAGTCAGCAAACATAGATCTCACTTAACAATACAATTCATCACTGATCACCCTTCTGATGACCACAAAAGGTTACTACATCTCACATAGGAAATTTGATTTAAAATAGAAGAAAGCAAAGTGTGATTTTCATTAATTCCAACATGATTAGAAGTTAATACTTTTTCCTTTCAGAAACTTCAAGCTGATTTGGTTTTGGTTTAGTTGTTATACAGGGTGCTATACACACTAACTATAAACATATTTTGAACAAACTGAGTAGAAGGAAATTTTCCACTATAATTTTAAAAGAGAACTTATTTTTGCTTTTATACCAATTTGGAATACGAAATTCATTAAAACTTTATGATACATGTGATTAAAATTATGATAGAAATTAAGGCCATGTTTGCTGTTTTATTAAAAAAAAAAAGACATATTTCACTACAGGCATCTCCTGACTCTCAAAGCCAGATCAAAAGTTTATTTAAGTTAATAGACTCCATTTGCAGTATTCATTGAATCTTGGATCACTTCATTATAAAACAGAGGAGATGGAACACAGTAGAAATATAATTTTGTAGTGTGCATGAAAGCTTAACATGTAAGATTTTCATTAAAGTTTTTTTCTGCTCAGATTAATACTGTCATAATTCTTCCCTCAAAATACAGAATAGTAAAAATAAAACTCTATCCCTGGATAGATAAAAAGAAGCTGGTGGTGTTGTAGTCTATTGAGCAAGCAGTTTGTGTCTGATGGAGCTGAACCCAATAGGATTTATGCTACAGGCTTGAAACCAGCAAATACCAGCAAAAAACATAGCCCTGAAGAAGAAAAAGGAGACCAACACAAGTGGACTGGGAACACTCTTATGGAGATCAGTTCCCACAGGACATTCTAGCAGTGGATTACTGAAGACATGCTTCAGTCAAAAACAGTCCTTGAATGCATCACTGATTTGCATCTTAAAGATGATTAATTTATTATTAAGGTTTTCAAATGGGGTAGGGCTACTGTAAATTATTGAGAAGGTTTGCTTCAAGATCTGGCATATTTTTATTTCAAAGAGAATGAGCAGCTTTCTTCATCTGGATAGTTTCTCCTTAGGAAACTGATATCACATTTCAACAATTCCTTTTCTGGATAAATTGATGTATTGCTGTAAAATATGGTGCCATTATTTTCTGGAACATGTCTGCTATAATGGAGGGGGTGTGCAGGTGCTCTTTCTGAGCTCCTAGATGGTAAGCTGAGAGTCAGGGTTTGATTAGCAGCTTTATTGCCACAACAGCTATACCTACACTGTCAAATTATTCAGTTCTCCTGTTCACTCCTGGGTCTTGATTCCTAAACATCTTCACTACATAAATGTGTAAAGTAGAAGCTGAATCCAGTGGAATTCTGGGGCCCAGAGGTTTCTGCTTCCCACCCTGCTTGAGCATTAGCAGTGTCTCTAAGCTCATCTAATACCCAAGGTCAGACCCTGGGCCCTTTCCTTGGTCAGTGTTTCAGATCTTGGGTATTTGCAGATGCAGGTCTCCTATTAACTGGTATCCCAGCTTGAAATGCACTAGCAAATTACACACACAGAGAAAACAGAGTAAGGTCACACAGAAAATATTTAGAAATACAGTTTCATAAGAAAATAGGACAGACTGCAGTGATCAGACCCAAGGCTCAGACAGACAAGCGTGCTGACAAGCAGCTTGTTTACAGGTGACCATCTCTTTTTATTACCCCCTTCTCTCCATTTTCTCATGCTTGTTCCTCCCCTACCTACACTGACTTTTCATTCTCCCTGCCTTGTCCTTTTCCATTTCTCATGTCATGTCCAGCAGTTTCTCATGGTCTCTTCTGTTAGCTAAACCTCAGGCCAATGCCTCAGAATCTGCCTGCATACCTGCAGCAAAATCTGTGTTCACTTGGTAGCTCTGTTTTGAAATGAACAGATTACTTTCCCCAAAACAAAATCCAGATGTTGTTCTGAGACTGCTTGCTCTTGGAGCCCTCCCAATATGTAGTATAAACAAGACTGTAGCAAGTTTTCTTCCTTTTGTCCTATATAGTTCTTTAATGCTATTTTATTTGGTTTATTAGGCATTTTCAAGTATTTCCTGGTTTTCTGATACCACAGCCCACAGTGTGAACTACATACTCTCCATTTCATGCTATAAAAATATCATTGGTGGACTTCAAAATTGGCCCCGCATTATTTCAGACTTTTGAACTGCAGAAAAACCAAACATGAAATAAGAATTTCTTAGTGCTACAGGGGCACTAGATGAGATACAGAAGTGAGTAAGTGCGTGCTATGTGCCACGTAATATGAGTGCAGTCTGCATTAGTTGGTCTGGGGGTTACAGATCACTCCCTGGAGCATAAATGTAGTCACTGGTCAGACACTGATCAGGCAAGGAAGTCCCACTGAGAATTTGCATTGAGATTGACTGTAGATAGAAGATATAGATTTCCCCATTATTACTAGTCTAAGACACTTTCTCAAATCAGAGGCTTCACATAAATTTAAGAGCAACAAAACAACAGGAGTCATTGACTTGTACAATAAAAAGCTACTTAACTACTAGGTTTTTTGAGTAATATGCTGCTTGGATCAGTTCCTCTACTGCAAGAAAATAGAGTAACTTTCAAAGATCAGACTTCAAACAAGGCTGTAATTAATGTCTCAGGAGAAGCAAACTGGTAAACCTAATCTCATATCAAGAAAATTGGTAAAAATTATAATAAAGAATACCTTTATTCAATGATTATGGCTAAATACAACATGGTAAAACTGCTTCAAAACAAAACAAAACAAAACAAAAAAACAAGCCTCAAAAAACTTTTGAAATTTTTATCAAAACTAGAGAAGTTACAGTTGTTTTAAAAAACAGACAACTAAATTTTATGCTTCTTGTGGGTAAGTTTTTTTCCAGAAGTGCTTAAATAAACAAAGTAATCATTTAATAAGAGGGAAGACCTAAGTAAATTATCCAACAGCATCAATACAGTAATAGAATCATAGAATGGTTTGGGTTGGAAGGGACCTTCAAAGATCATCCAGTTCCAACCCCCTTGCCACAGGCAGGGACATCCTTCACTAGATCAGGTTGCTCAAAACCTCATCCAGCCTGACCTTGAACACTTCCAATGATGAGACATCCACAACTTCTCAGTGTAACCTCTCCCAGTGTCTCACCACCCTCATTGAAAAATGTGTCTTCCTTGTATTGTTGCCGTGAAAAGCCGAAATCAGAACTCAATAGTCGGGATGACTATTAAGCAGGTATTCTTTATCGCAGCGCTGGGCAGCACTGGGGATCGCTCCGCCACAAGTGCTCCGCCAGGTTAGCACAACACATCAGTTCATATACAGAAAAATCATACATATTAATCAGATTTCCTGAAAAGGACAGTTTTATGGTGATGAGTTCCTGGAACTCATTTACATAGTCCAAGCATGCATAGTAAAATTAGGGTTAGGGTCTTTTCACCCTCCCGGTGGTCTTCCATAGTCTTCCTCACGTTGTCCACTGGTTGAACTTTGGGCTTCCTTTGTCCATATATAGTCATTGAGTTAGCTCATCAGTCCTTCGGCCTTGGAATGCTACAAGGGGGTCGATTTAAGCTAGTTCTTTGGTGCTTATCTTTGGCACAATCGTCCTGAGTTCCTGTTATCAGTGATTTAATTAGGAAGCCTAAAGAGCTTGCTCAAGGCCTGCTTAGTCCTATCAGGTAAGAAGTCACAGGAAATGTCCCACCATCAACTCTGCTCAGCAGGTAACCAAAACTATCTTTGCAGGGGAAGAGAACAAAACAGAACAAGGATGTGAGTGAAACTAAAAAAATGCAAGTCTATGTCTTAGTCAGGGATTATCAGGGATTTCAGCATCCAATCTAAATCTACCCTCTTTCAGTTTAAAACCATTGCCTTTTGCCCTGTCACTACACACTCTGGTAAAAAGACTTTCTTCACCTTTCTTATAAGCCGCCTTTAAGTACTGAAAGACTGCCCTCTGGACGGCATCCTTTCATTGTTCAAAGGATTAATTATTTATTCATTCATTTAAAGTAAAAATTAAAGCTGTGACAAGGAGGCAGAAAAATCACACCTTCTGAATGAGCAGATGAGGAAATAAAAATAAAATTTACTGTTGATAAGTCCAAAACAATTCACATCTAAAACTAACTATATACATAATTATAGCCTTTAATGGAAACATCCATAAATCATATAACAGATCTTGTAATTGTAGACATTGCTTGGAAAACAGTAGCTCAGCACTCTGTTATGGTCAACACGTTAAGAATATGTTGTAATATGCACCACATCTGAATGTGTGAAGTTCAATACTTCATTTTCAAAAAAAGTAAGAAAAGACGAGAAAAGGTTCTAGAATGATCAAATAAACTAAATAATCAGAAATTAAGTTAAATTCAATGACCAGCAGTTTCTGCTGTTCTCATTTCTATCTTTCACAAAAATGGCCCACAAGAGCAGCAGCCTCATATTCTATCTGGGGGCACTGTATACTTTTCCTCCTTCTCCTCCCTCCAAGGCTTCTTCTGTTTTTCCCCTTTGTCCTCTCATTCCACTGGCAGTAGTTTTTTTCACTTCCACCCCTGGGCTTCTATAATTTCTTTCTCCTTTACAGCTCTTCTGCCAGTCCCTTGAGAATAATGTTATGACACAGATCTTGCAAGATTATTCTTCTTTTTTTCTTTTTGTGCTTTCAGTCATGTTTCAAATAATTTAACAGTATATAATTACAGAATAAGGGGCATATATGCTCTGTCATATTACAGGAAAACAACAACAACAAAACCACACACAAAACCCCCTTGTGTGAAATAACTAGCAGGTATCAGTAGAAGAAAATAAAAAAGCAAGTAAGCAAACAAACAATCAACTCTCTCCCTCCTCAACCACTGAATTTACCAAGAAGCAGACTTTAAGATTGTTTAGAATTTGAGGGGGGTGATTTTTCATCTCTTTAGTAGTTTGTCTTTAGTCATATACAGAATTACTTTCCTCTTGGATAAATTCTTATTACAACATTAATGAATTAATGAACATTAATGAACACTTCTGTTAATGAACAATTAGACTATGATGCTTTTTGAATCATTTGTCCATCTGGATTTTCCATCCACATGGATCAGTCAGCACAACTTTGCTGATAGATATATAGCAGGAATAGATTTGGTTCAGACTACTTTCCTCCCTGAAAAGAGAGGGTATGGATATAAAGGGTAGGAACTGGGATCTGAGTCATAAAAATTTTCCATTATTGGCTACAAGGTCTTGTGCAAATATGCTGTTCTTTGCACAACTAAGCCCAGTTCAGGAAGTGGATGGGTCCAGTCATTTTTATCTGTCTTCAGCAATTTGCAGATTTATGGTTCTAAATAGAATATTTACACAAACACATTAAGCGGAAAATTTGAATTGAATTCCCTTCAGAATATCAATATATATATAAAATATCTTTCTCCATAAGCAAGTTCAAAATGAACCAGGAATTTTAGCATTGTGGTTCATCACTAAATAAGCATGTGAAATATTCTTATTTATGAAGAAATTGAGTAGCATTTCTCCTAGATATCTTACAACTGAGGAAAAAAATAAAAACTTTGAAGGCTGTACATTTCAGTGGGTGATAAAGAAATGAGATCCCATTTATCAAATAGACTTACATTAAGCTCTTTACATCTGCTTCTCATCAATCACATCTCCATCATAGGTAGTGCTGTAAAATTCAATAACTTCTTTTTTGTCATTGAAGACTGCTTGAGGCAATCAAGAGACATTTCCAAATCCACCAATATGCATTCTATATATCACAACAGAGCAAAATATACAATCCAAGAGATATCTCTTTTCTGTAAAAGAGCTCAGCTGGAATTCGTTTAATCAGCTGAACCTTGTAACAGGAAGAAAATGAAGGGAAAAAAAACATAAAAAACAAAACAAAACAACCCTCACATGCTTTCCCAGAAAGCTGAAAGACAGATTATGAGAAACACAGTCTTCTTCTGTTTGATTGTTTGCTTGGTTTGTTTTTCTGAAAAATAAGTATTTTTCACCTGTAGCCAAAGCAGAAGCCTGTAACACAAGTGCATTAAACGACATGCCTTGAACCTAAATACAAGTAAATATACTAAGATAGTGTAACTAACAACAGTATGTAAACATGTAGTAACACTGTGAAGACATAGCTACACACAAAGTATAAGCATTTTAGGTAAGTATGTGAGCAATGTAACCACCAAAGAGCAAAGACTTGTGTAGTTGTACTTCAGTAGCATGGAAAAGTATGAGAGGAGTAACAGGTTTTACAAGACGAAGAACAAAGAACAAGATAAGAACAAAGGACTTCAAATGGGCAGGGCATCCTGCCGAACAGGCTGGAGCTGGTAGCTGGCAAAATCAGTAACAAACAGTATTGGAAGCAAATGAGCCCCGCCCGCTTTTGATAGCAAGTGGTAAGCATAAAAATATCAGGCATGAAGAGGAAAGATGGAGAAGAAAACCATCCCATTTCTCTCATTGACAAGCTTTCAAAGATTTATTATTAGTCCAAATCTAATTATTAAAGAAAAAGAAATAAAGAAAAGCAAATATTGAAACAGAAAAAAGTCTCAGCAGTTAACAGTACAGTTAAACTTGGTATAAACATACTTCCTAGTATCTACCCAATTTCTGCTGTTACGTCCATGCTTCCATTACAGCTTAGAATCCTAATATGTATTCAATATTGGGATAGTGAGTCATCAGCATGCTTTGGGAGTTTCAGCACCAGTCTCTGTCCCCTTTCTTCTTATCCCATGCATGCCCTACACATGCACACTGCATCTTGTGTCCCCACTTTTAAAGGCTTTTGTTATTGTATGAGGTCTATATGCCTGTATACTACTACATCAGTATGTTAGAGTTACAAATATTTCATTCTACACAGAGTAAATACTCTTTTCTACTGTGAAAATTACCGTGATAGCATGCAAATATAAACAAAATTAATCAGACATAGACACCTGGTCATTAGAAAAAATTCTGTTAAAAATAAACTAAGTGAAAACAAACCCCCCAGCAGGTCAAGTTCCGAAAAAGCCTGAGAAGCCTTAGTTCTGACATCCTGCAAACTCAGCACAAAGACCATGGCCTGCAGCCAGCAGCAGTATTACTGTATTTGCAGGACTAGCAGGGAAAATATGAAGCAGAAACGGCTCCTACTGTGGAAATATTGTGGTTCATCTGCACCAGAACTGTAGAACCCTCAGTGAAATTCTCCTGAGCCTTATTTCCCTCTGGAACTAAGCAATAAGGACACCCATCCCAGCCTCACAAGGCATAGGAGCAGGAGGTGTGTGGCAGAAGAGGGAGCATACAGTGCCTGTACCTTTAGCTGTTGCTAAGTAATGTGTACACTAGTCAAGGACTTTTCAGCTTCCCATGCTCTGCCAGGTGCACAAGAAACTGGGAGGGGGAACAGCCAGGATAGTTGATCCAAACTGGCCAAAGGGCTATTCCATACCATATGACATCATGCTCAGTATAGAAACTGGGGGGAGTTGGCCCGGGGTAGCGATTGCTGATCGGGGACTGACTGGGTGTTGGTCAGCAGGTGGTGAGCAGTTGAATTACTTGTTTTTTTCTGGGTTTTGTTCCTCTCTTGCTCTCTTGTTGGTTTCCTTCACATTCCAATTTATTATTATTATTGTTGTTGTTGTCCCAATTATTAAACTGTTCTTACCTCAACCCACAACTTTTCTTACTTTGCTCTTTCAATTCTCTCCCCCATCCCATGAGGGTGGGGAGGGTGAGCGAGCGGTTGTGTGGTACTTAATTGCCGACTGGGGCTAGACCACAACAAGAAAATTATAATGTTGGGGGGGTTTGTTTTGCTTTGTGTTGCTTTTTTTTCCCAAAAGTCTTTATCTTGTCCTTTGTTTCATTACCTTCATTATTAAGGGCTTTGGATATCCAAACAGTTTTCATATATTTTGGGTTGTTTATTTAAAAAAACTAAAAACCAGTAAAATCCAACTCAAAGCTCTGTAGGCATCCTGTGACACATGCCTGTTACTACTGTTCTTTTTCTTTAGTTACATCCAAGCTATTTGAGTGTCACAGAGACCATAAGTAAAGGGGTAAAAAAGAATAGTCTTGTCTGCAGTCTCTCTGCCTGTCATATCAGTAAGTTTCTATATGATCACAAATATTAGAGCCTTACGTTAGCAATACACAAATCTCAGGGCTTTCTAAGTGAACAGTTTCCAGTCCCATCTATTCTCTACAATATGAAGGCTGAGAAAAGCCCTCAGAAATTTCTTAGCTCAGCCTGATAGAATAAAATGGAACACTGTATCACATTAAAACTTGATTTTGATATCCCTCATATCCCTGCTAGAGAATTATGATAATAGTTCTACAGAACATCAGGCAGAAGGTTAAGTAGTTCTAATGCTAACAGTTTACTGACAAGCATGACCTTTATGTCTCCCACTCTGTTCTGAGCACTTGACTGTATTTGGAGCAGGTTATCTTCCTAAAAGATCAAAGACGACAATTTCAATTTCTGGTTGGAGTTTTCTCAACAGTTTTGTAGGACATCATATGTGATAAATATGCTTTACAGGATCAGTGGGAGGCATTATTATTCAAATGGCACTTACAACCCCCAACAACCTCCTGTTTGTGCACCTGCTGGTTATGAACTGATAAATGAGGAATGGAGGGAAAGCTTGCAGTATAATAGGTGTTACTTGCTTTGATCCCAATTTGATGATAAACATAAACAGCTTGATATAGAAAAACTTAAAAAAAATTCCTTTTCATATCACATGTAATATGCAAAAGTTATAATTGCTTAGAATTTAAATATGCTTTTAAAGCTAATTGTGCTCCTGTTCTACCAAAAAAAAATTGGAATTCTTATATATAGGATACGTTTACATTTTTATTTGATGATGTGCTCAAAGAAGTGAAAGCAGCATACAACTTTTAAATCAAAAGTTTTGTTTTTTGTTAAATCATACAGTGATTGAACAAAATAGAGAGGAAATAATTTCGTTGGAGCATGACCAATAAACATAATACAATTCCTAATATTTGGAATGCTCATTAAAGAGTAACAGAAGGCTGTCATCTCCAGCATTTGAACTTGGCTATTAATTTCATGAGGATTAATTAACACAATTCATAAGTGATGCCACGTTCCACCAAATTGACTAGATGTGCAACAATCTGCAGCCTACAACTGGAGAAGAGATGATCTATGCATTCAAAGTCAGTGATCATAACCAGATAGAATCTGAAAACTGGAAGGAAGAAAATACTTTGCATCACCATTCTTTCCTTATACAAAGAAGATTTAAGTAGTTGATTATTTGCTACTTAGGAACAACATCATCTTGCTGGAAGCACTCAGATATTTTTAAGCATGCATGAATGAAGTTCTGCAAATGAGCTCTTTTTCCCTAAAATTCATGGCTGAGTGGAAACCCTCAATCATTTCTGCCACCACCACAGCAGAAGATTATCTGTCGCCTTGAGAAATAAATACAGAAGTTACAACATCAGTGTATGTAATGCTTCCACATTGTTCTGGTAGGGCAGCACCATTGACTAGATTTCTATAAAACAACTTTGGGCAGCTATATCCCCTTTCATGTTAAAATAGTAGTAATACACAAGGACCCATAAAACTAGATATTTTCAGAGCAGGTTTTAATATAGAGTTATTTTTAATTGAAAAGCGTTAGGAGTCCGTTTCCTATTCTTCCACGTAACAGTAACTATATGGAGATACCAGAAAGGGCTCATCTGGTTTTTTTATCCTTATGTATGTATTTCATGTGTTATTAATCAAAAGCTTATCAACATGCAAGACCGCTATCCAGCAGTTTGTGGAACAGAATACATAAATGCTATTAATGGGAAAACAAACCATCTCAAGGAATATTGCTCTGTTTCAAGGTCTCCTACTCAGTTTTGTATAAATCCTCATGTCTTAGTTGAAGTCAATGACATACACCAACCAATAAATTGCCCTTTTGTTATAGTCTCAAACAAAATGAGAAAGTTTATCTTTCAAATTGGATTTTGTGGCTGCCATGTAGGTCTTTACTGAATGATGAGGGTTTGGAAAACTCCATCCAAGAAAATTATTTTTCCCTATGTATTTCAAGAGAGTAAATGTTTTTCTTAGGTGCACTTACTTTCTTGCTTTGGTCCCCTACAATACTAGTGCTAATATTCTTATTAAAGTCTTGTACATGGAGTGCCTTGCCCAGTGCAATTCATACTGTATATGTTGCTAAATGTACACTGCAAAAATGGTTAATTTTCTATTTCATGGGTGACCCTAATATGTACAGAAAGTATTTAGAGCTACCAGAAACATCTGTTTACTGACTTTCAGGCAACCTACAGCTTTTCTTTGCCATTTGAGGGATGTTATGTCAGAAATGTTCTCTCATTGTTTCTGAAGAGTATAAGGTAGAGTTATAGATTGTATTACAAAATTGCACTAACCTGAAAGATCACTCATATTCAGGAACACTGAGAACAATGTCACCACTATTACTTCAGGATCAAGGGCAAAAACTTAAACTGTATAAATAAATAGGGAAATTGATCTATGTTCATTTGACAAGGAGAAAAAGAAGCTGCAACTATTAAGAAATCAAAGTACACCTAAAAAATAATGAGAAGTTCAGATACAAAATATGATTATTTGTGAACATCATTATAAGTGTTGTGGTTTAACCCGGCTGGCAACTAAGCTCCACACAGCTGCTCACTCACTCCCTCACAGTGGTATGGGGGGGAGAATCAGAGAGTAAAAGTGAGAAAACTCATGGGTTGAGATAAAGACAGTTTAATAATTAAAAGAAGAAAATAAAAAAATTGTAAGGAAAAAACCAAACCAAAACAACAAAGAGAGAGGAAAATAAAACCCAAGAAAAAAAAATTCAGCAAAATAATTTCTCACCACCAACCAACCAATGACCAGACAGTTCCCAAGCAATGGCAGCCCCTGTCAACCTCCACCCCCGCCATTTTATTGCTGAGCATGACATTATATGGTATGGAATATCCCTTTGGACAGTCGGGGTCATCTGTCCCAGCTGTGTCGCCTCCCAACTTTTTGTGCACCCCCAGCCTACTCGCTAGAAGGGCAGTGCGAGAAGCAGAAAAGGCCTTGACTCTGTGTAAGCACTGCTCAGCAATACTAAAACATCAGTGTGTTATCAACACTATTTTCAGCACAAATCTAAAACATAGCACCATACTAACTACTATGAAGAAATGTAACTCTATCCCAGCCAAAAACAGTACAATAAGAAATGGAGAAGAGGATGGAACAGGATATGTGGATCTTTCTTCCCTATTAGACATCTAAAAGAGCAACATCAGAACAAGTAAATCATGAAGACTACTCAGTAGAGTTTAAATCCAAGGTAGAGGGATAGGATCTAGTCTTCCATGTACTACTGGTGATGGGTGAAACAGTTTCTGAAACAACATGCCTGAATGTCTTATACAGTCAGAATGGCCCCAAATGGACTAAAATTAATGGATAGGATTTCCCTCTGGAGTCTGTTTCAGCTGTGGAAAATTTCTTTCTTTGGATATTCATTAGGTACTTGAACACTTTAATGCAAGTTGAGTATCTATTTTAAGGAAACCATTTATAATAAGAAGCATTTCCATAATAAAAAGAATTCTGTCATTAGTTTATTCACCACAGAATCTCATACATATTTTTGCAGACATAGATACAGATCCAGGTTCTGAAGAACAAAGGGGCTGATTTTACCTTCTTTTACAATGCAACTACTGCATTACTCCCTTTTTACAAAGCAGAGGTAGGAGTCTCCACATTATTGTGTGAGTAAAATTCCTCTGTCTCCCTACTACCAAAACTCTGCCTTCTGTGGCAGAGGGCTTCCAAATGCCTCTCAGGTTTAGTATGTCTCTGCAGAGGTATCTCTTCTTGCTAGTCAGTCACTGACAGACATACTTTTGTCTCTTTTGATTAACAAACATCTCAGCTGAAATTAGCCATACAAAAATTAGTTGCCTACTCTAAGTTAATAACTACATTTTCACTATAGTCAATGGAGAGAGATTGGTATCTCCAAGTTGCAAGTCATTCCCTCTCTCTTAGAAAACTCTTTTAAGGTGGGATTAATTGCTCTCAGGAAGTGTCTGTCTCTTTCTATTGATATAAAAGCAACCAAACTGCTAGCTCAGATTCTGAGTGTGATTCAGCTACCTAAACATAGGTGTCTAGTACCATTTCAGAAAACTCTTGGGTAACTTTCCTAGCCTCTAGCTGCTGCCCGAGAAGAACACAGGTGTCTCCTGTGTTCCTATCTCTTTAAATTGTAAACAGCTAGAAAGAAAGATACATTCCTTTTTAACATTGTACTGGAAATGCCTTGAACTAAAATTTCAGAACTAAATTGTCTGTATCTAGATAGAACTATTGGCTTCAGCACATCTTAGTACTGTGAAATAAAGCTCTGTGTCTGAAATAAGATGTAGGAAAGCAGGGTCTAATCTTTCAGTATCCAGGGCATACTCACACTGCTCAATAATTAATTATGGAATGAAAGTTCAAGTTGTAATAAAATTTGAAGTGGCATGAATTAGTTCAACAAAATTGAAACTGGGGGACCCTGCTGGTATTAGTGAAGTGCAAACAGTTGGTTTTAATATTTGTGTCATTCAGCAGAGAGGTTTTCATTACCTGCAATTCCACAGTATTAATCCATTTGAAAGAGCCAGACTATTCAAAATTCACAACAGGAAATTCATGTAGGGGAATTTAAAAAAAGATACAACTTCAGTCATGCCTGTCCAGTGTCACTGAACTTAGTAATGCTTATTGACTGCAATGAGGACAAAACCAAACAATTTGTACACAAATGCAAAATGCACAGAATAGAAGAAATGTAATTACAAAGTGTGGAATTGATCTGACTGCTAGAGGTGGGATATGTTTGACCAAATGCAGAAGTCTACAATGCAAATACCATGACCTGAGCTAATTCTCTGAACTACCTGTATGGAGAGAAATTCATCTTACAAGGGCACAAGTCAGGATGTCAGGTGAGTCCAGTTCAAAAAGTATCTGCTTCCTGTCACTAACTAGAAAGCAACTAGCAGTACCAAAATAAGATGTAAATAACCAGATTAGCCATCTAAAAACTGGGGAGATGAAACCTATCACAGCAACTTAATATCATATATTCTTTCCTATTATTATAGGCATACATATATTACTTTCTCATACAACCATGTATTATATCATATAATGGCATATCACATATTGATAATAATAAACATTATTTAATATTGCAGTGTATTGTTATGTACAAAACAGGATATGAAATATCATACATAATATTCTTTCTAGTGATTATTATTTTAGGAAGTGTTCATTTGTTAAGAAAACACTCATTTTTTGTTGTTGTTGTTATTCTTTTTCTGATTTTGCAGTGGCTTGCAGTTATTTACTTAAGGGCATGAGGACAGGCTTCTACTAGATGAAAACAAAAACTATGGTGTATTACATTTTTTAAAAGGTGAAATGACCTAAAAGAAAATGATATTTGGGAAGTGATTTGGGAACCTAAATATAGATGTTTTGTGCCGTATTAGATGCTTTACTTCATCCTATCTGTCCTCCACTTGCCATTCTAGGAATAACTATCTCCTGTATGCCTGGTGTCACATCTATCGTCCCCAAGGAGATTTGTTGGGTATTAAAGATATTTAACATGGCACTGGAGGTATTTGTTCAGATATTTAATTTTGATGTTGATTTCAACCATGTTTCATATTTTCCTAAATTTTTCCTATCATAGAATAGTAGACATGAAAGATTTGTTTAACTTTTATGGAATTTGGATTAAAAATACTTCAGACTAACAAGATGTATTGAGGCAAAATTATATTTTGTACCTATATGCTTCCATAAAGCATAGATTTGGCTACTCAAGCTGCTTCCTAAGCTGTGGAGAACTGTCTTTAATCTAATGTGGTTGAAACAAACTCAATCCATGTATCAGATTTTCATCTAAATCAAAATTATTGAAGAGATTTTTTAAAGCCCCATGGCTACCTTTTCAGCAGTGGAAATTAATGGGAGTTTTCTCACTGTGTCAATTACAGTGGAAATCAGTGAAGGACATAATTTCAAGGCAGGTCCAGGGTCAAGAAAACAGAAATGTATTTTAGAGTCTTGTTTTCTCACTGCTTTTTTTAGGAACAAGTTATGAAATTATTCAGAATAGTACTTTGTTTCAAAATCATTAAACACTGGTGTAAATGAAGAAGCTAGTGGAGTTCATGACCTATGCTTTAAGTATTGCTTAAGCCGCCCTCTACTATGTCAGGTACTTTTTATTATCAAATATTTTAGCTTTGAAATGGGATTTTTGGCGCCTTTGGACCTGATCTTCTGCTGTGACAGATAAACTTTTTTTTTTTTTAAATTCACTTACAGTTTTGCATTTGAAAAGGAGCTTATTTTTAGGTCTCAGAAGTCTTTTCATAAGACTGCTCCAGAACTTTAATGGGAAGGAACCTTCTGATAAGCTTTAACTTGTTTGGGTTTTTTTTTCCCCACATAATTTATTTCTATTTGTACCAAAGCTGTCCTTCAGTTCAAACAGTGTTTTTATATATTAGAGACAGCAATCACATTCTCTTCTATTTGTTTTTCTGTACTGAACAAGCCATATTATTTTATTTTCTGTTTGTAAAATTCCATTTCATCCTATTAATCTTTCTCTGTACTAGCTAAGTTTGAGTTTATCCTTCTTGAACCATGGATGACTAAAACTATATACTGTATTCTATAGAAAGGTCCAGTAAGACTTTGAACAGAGGAAATGATCCCAGCTATCTGTTTAAACTACCTTGTTGGAGAAAAAAAACAGATTCCAGATTATTTCCTTATGACTGAATTGACCTCTTTGTCACACTGTGGTGAAATTACTAAAGCTGGACAATTTTCCTTCCCATTAATTACCTAATCATAGTGTGCCAGTTTGTATCAGACATTTTTGTTATTAGTCCCTTGGTCAATAATTTTACTACTTGCATTGTTTAATTTATTTTTTTTTCTGTCATCACCCATGTTTACAAAGTTCTTTATATGTGATATCTCAATCTGCTGTATTGAGAAGTATTGACAATGAGTTTCAAGTCTGTCTCAGAAGCAAATTTCATTAGCACTTATCCAATTTTTACGCCAATGTAATTCAGGGAAATACCTGATGATTTTTACTAGTTATTTCACTTTAGACTTATATTTCCCTTTCAGTTTTACCTGTTTCTATCTTCCTATGAGGTAGCCATCAATCGCTCTGCAAGCTGTCCATTAATTCTTATCTTTTCCAATCCCATGTGACACTATAGGAAATATTTCACTGTCTTGGAGAAAGAAGTGATCTACCACATTTCCTACAGCTAGAAATAAGTTTTCTTATCACTGAAACATATCATGTTAGGCCAGTGTGATCTACCTCTGGTAAACTCAGTAGAATTTTATAACCTATTCTATTTCTTAGACATCTGCCTTAGATTTTATTTTTTTCTTAAATCCTAATGCTGAATGTTTGCATTTTACTAAAATGAGCAGAATATTTTCCTATTTTTACTTATTATTGTTTCTGATACTCGTGAATCATGTGGCACCACTCAGGTTTATAGATGGGTTAAAAATCTGCTTCTGAACTTGTAAATGATGAAGCTATAAGGCACAATGCTACCCCACTACAGTTACACTCCTTTTGCATCTGATCTGACTCACATGTAACTCCTCTGAGCTTTTGCACTGTGCTTACCTCCCATTTATTACTGACTTTTGTGTCATTAGAGACAACCAATGACTCAACCTAGATCACAGACATGTTCATAATCTCTGTTAGAGTTTCCTAGACACAAAAATGGCTAAAGATCAAAGGTGGATATACCTACCCCTTCTCTGCTCAATAGGCTCCCCGAAAAAAGGTCAAAGGCTTTTTAAAAAAAAACACAAAACCCCCAAACCGCAACAAAACAAGTTTTATTATATTACAAGCTAAGACATCTCAGCACTAACCAAAAGATGATGAGAGACCAATTTGTAGGTCTAAAGCCAAGTAATTCATGTCAGTATTGCTTGGGACTATTCCTCTCTATAGGAGACTTATATTGGAGAGAGGTAGATGCAGTGGTCCAAAACAGAAGCAAGAATTGCACTAATATTTAAGTAATGGAAAAATGGGTCCTAGCATTTGAGATTGCTTCCTGGACCTCTTTTATTTAGCAGTATAAAGTGCAATAAATAGAAGAGGGGAAAGAAAGGGGCTTTTATACAACTCTCCTGTTTTCCACTGTTTCCTTTTTGGTAGGTTGTTGCCTTCAGGCTTGATTTCAGTCAACTCAGTGACTGGTAACAAATTATGCATAGCTGCCTTTTGTCCCTAGGAGGTTACTTCTTGAACCGCTGAAGCTTGTCTGTGCTTCTGTTCCCTGTTCTTCTGAATTAGAAGTCCTTAATCTCCACTTCTGCCCGACAAAAACTTAGTCTTCTGAAATTTCCTTCCCTCTTTCATACCAAGCATACTACTTGCTCTTCCACAAAAGGCACAACCATCCCTTTCTCCAGATAGAGAAGAGTATTAACATGTTTACCAAGGTATCATCTGTCACAATCCTTGATGTGAACTTCAGGTATTGGAAAATGCCATGGGGATTTACACCAAACCAATGGAATGAACTAGGTCAATGCAGTTAATGTCAAATATATTAACACCAATTATTTCCCATATGAAATAGCAACTTCTGCACAGACATGTACGAACAGGATATTGGATAAAAATCAATAATTTATTGGGATCATCACATAAGTAAGAGTTTCTTAGGGAATCAAATCACTCAAGCAGGATGGTAGGTCACTACGTGGATGGCAACAGAAGTCCGTGTTGCAGGTTTTGCAACAGCATCTTCGGCTCAGTCAGGTGAAAATTCCTGAACTGCTGTCCTGCTGAATTTGTAAATACAGCTGTCTCATGGTTCTCAGTGACCACTCTACCATATGCATGATCTGTTGCTGTTGATTATATTAAACACTGTACAAAACACCTCCTAATTCTTTTCACTGTGTAAAAAAGAATGTCCTACATGACCATTTCTGCATCTGCAGGAAGAGTTTCTATTGACTATTTAGAAATACCTTAACTAAGTACAATTTAATCAATTCTGCAGCACGAACCACCCTGGAAAGTCTCTGGGATGGCTAGATTGTCCATCCAGGATCAACACATTTAAGCATGCAAATAATTCTTATCAGTTAGTGCATACACATCAGGAGCTACCTTGAGAAAACTTTGGGACTATCTAAATTTGACACCTGGTGACCTCTTGTAAGTTAGTCAAACACTTTGCTGTGAAGGTGGTTAGGAGTTTTGTCAATCACCTCGTCTCTAGCTTCACCAGTTTGTGAAGCTAGAGACGAGGTGATTGTCTATTGTCTCGTCTAGGAAGATGACTAGATAGCTGGAAGTTCTCAAACAGCCTGAGAATTAATGATGAAGTACACAAATGTGCACACAGACACAACCCTGGTATGTAGATTGTAATAACTATAGTACAAAGTAATTTCATCCTTATATTTACTCTGTAAATACAATAGCTCTTACCATAAAGCAAGTGACAGTTTCATCAGTACTTGTCAGTTATTTTCCTGACTTTTACATGAATGCAGTGTATCAGTCAAATAGAGTATCAGACAAGGCTGAGTTAACGTTAAGAAGATATATTAATGCAACTGCATAATATCCTAAGATCCATCAAAAAATTGAATGTTATTTAAAACAAGTGTCTACATTACCTTCCAAATTAATATCCCATGAAACTTTGAAAAAGTATGAATCAATTAAAAAATGTTATTTCTTTGGGAACTTATATGAATATTTGAAATTATTGAATTTTATACTAAAACTTGTCAAATTCAAACTAAAAAAAAGGCTGGAAGAAATTACTTACCACCCCAGCCAAGAGCAGGGTAGCCAGGAGACACAGTGGGCAGCCCCAGCCCTGAGCATCGGGCACCTCCCTGGGGATGGGGATGGGCCAAAAATGGGCCGGGGTGGGCCCAAGTCAGCAAGGCCCATGGATGGGCAAGGCAGGGCTGTGGAGAGCTGTAGACTGGCCCTGCTGTGGTGTTGCTGGGGCAGGGGCTGATGGCCCTGCAGGGCTGAAATGGGGTCCTGGGCTCTGAGCAAGGTGGGGAGTGGCTCCAGGGTGGCTGGGCAGTGCCAGCCAGGCCTGATGGTGCCTGTAGGACCCTGACATAAAAAAGGTTTATGTAATCACTGCATCTGTATGTATTGCACCTCGAATCCTGTGTTCAGTTTTGGGCCCCTCACTACAAGAGAGACATTGAGGTGCTAGAGTGTGCCCAGAGAAGGGCAACAAAGCTGGTGAAGGGTCTAGAGCACAAGTCTTATGAGGAGCGGCTGAGGGAACTGGGGTTGTTTAGCCTGGAGAAAAGGACGCTGAGGGGAGACGTTATCACTCTCTACAACTCCCTGAAAGGAGGTTGTAGAGAGGTGGAGGTCGGTCTCTTCTCCCAGGTAACAAGTGATAGAACGAGAGGAAATGGCCTCAAGTTGTGCCAGGGGAGGTTTAGACTGGATATTAGGAAATTTTACTTCACTGAAAGGGTTATCAAGGATTGGAAGAGGCTGCCCAGGGAAGTGGTTGAGTTGCCATCCCTGGAGGTATTTAAAAGACATTTGGATGAGGTGCTTAGGGACATGGTATAGTGGTGGTCTTGGTTAGTGTTAGGTTTATGGTTGGACTCGATGATCTTAAATGTCTTTTCCAACCTATACGATTCTGTGATTCTGTGATTCTGTAATAGGAACTATAGAATTTTACTTCATCAATTAATTCTTCAGATGCTGTCAGATTGCTAAAAAGCATAAAAATAGAGGTTATGTTCCATAGTTAAGGTACTCAAATTGGTACTGGGCTTTCATTTTTCATAGTACACAGAGTTCCAAGCCAGCAAATTATCTCCAAAAAACAGACTGTTGCAAATTGGGATTAGATGCATGGGTTACATGTCTGCTTTGATGTAGAAGTACCACTACAGTTTTGTATACTTATTTATTTCAACATGTTAGAATATCATTTTCATCTGTATGTTACATATTTTATCTGCATGTTAGTAAAATCCAGTCTGTCTTTTAGGGACTTTAAGAGAATATGATTTGAAGTCTAGACTGATTATTAAAATGCTTAGAGTATTTTTAACTCCAACTATTCTTTTTAACCTCACGTACCATCTTTCTCTGTGGTGACTCTGTCTCAATCAAATTTCGTCTTCTCTTTGCTGCCAATGTTCATGTTGTAGTAATAATTTTCTTTCTTCCTGATATTAACCAAAATATGCTGTTACTGTTCTTGTCAATCTCTTTAGGACTTTAATCAAAGACCTTTCTTTTAAAAATTGTCCTAAAGCATTGCATTATTCCAACTCATAACTTCTATTTGAATGCCTCATTAATATTAACTTTGTAGCTTATTGCTGACATAAAGCATTAACTAGATAGACACTTTAAATTTCAGGGAACTCTAACAGCACTTCACTGTCCTTTGATCTATCTATCACTTGGTGTACCTACGTATTTATATATCTATAGGCAATAATATTTGCTTTTTTGATAATACTCTAGCTTTATCATTAAAGACTCCATGTAAAGAAGTGAACTTGAAAGTACACACAAGACTTAAAAACTAAAGCTAGGATAATGAATGTGAAATTAGGTTGCCACATAACTAACACAAGTTTACATAAAGAATGAACATATAATTATGTTCTTATTGATATGCTAATATGTTAGAGAGTCTTCAGATGCTTAATTAGAAATTATCAAGGCAGCTGCAAATCAAGTAGTTTTAACTGCATATTTACGACTGTAATATTTTATATTCATTCATCTGGTAATTTTAGATTACCCATTTTTAGTAATCTATGCTCCTTTAAAGATTGTTTTGTCTCTTCTTGGGTCTTTGCAATGCTGTTTATTCACTCCAAATAACACTGAATATAGGAGAAATTTTGTCAGATTAGACTATGAGACAGAGCTGTTTGTTTGCAACTTTTTTCTCCAGTATATGCCTTTTGATACTAACTTGTGATTTTAGTATTTTGAAGACAATTCAAGGAGTCATGAGGGGCCAAAACCAGTGTTCCAAGTGACAAGTCTATCATAAATGCTGTACTTATTGTACTCTGAAACCTGACTATGTCAGAAACAATGGCAGAGTTCCTAATCCTTATTTTCCTTTGAAAAAGGAAGTTGTATTAGAGTTCTTTCAGAGTGGGGGCAAGTAGGAGTAGGAAGAAAAATAGCAATATATTAGTTGATTTGCATTTGTGATTATGGCATATAAATGGCATAAAATCTCTTATTCCTCTGAGCCATGAACTAAATTGAATGTGCCTATGCAAGATTTATTAAAGTTTTCCAACTTTGTTTAGAAAAAATTACAACATTTTTAAAGCACATGGTCTTTAGCACATGAAAAATGGAAGACCATTCAGTTCATATCTGAACCCTTAGTAATGCTGTCATATCATTTTGCCTGTTTCATTTTGCCTATTTCATTTGATGAACACAACTCAGCCGATACCAGGAGGATTTATCTGAAGACATACAGAAAATCTTAGGTCACTTGAACTTTTAGACATCTATACTGGAATTAAATTAACTATATGCCAAATACTTTTATTTGTTTCCTTTTATTGTAAAGGAAGCTGAGATACAGCTATCCACACTGTAGACAATAAAGCTACAAAAGGTGAAGCTTACCTCTTAGGCATATAAGAATTTAGAACGAGACAACATTCTGGAAGCCTAAATTTCATCTAATGAACCAGGAATTTGTTTACTCATTTGACTGTTTCTTTGTTTTAAGCATAGAAAACATCTGATTAATAATTTCACATACTTTATCTCAGCAACTAGTAATGCAATAGCAGACATTTCTGCTATTGCTATATTCTGCTATTGCTATTGCTATTGCAGATAGCTATTGCTATCTGCTTTTTGGAAAAAGCAAACACTAACCCTGTTTTTGACTATAGTCACTTAAAGGCAGAAATTTTTTTGCTATACTGGCATATACAGTGAGTTTGAATATAATTTAGTGGTGTTTTTTTCTCATTAAAATGCTCTTTGGGAATGACATTACAGACATTTTAGGATCTTTGAGGCTTGATTTGATTCTTATTTGCATTTTTGTTTGGTCTCAGTGAATTTTATTGCCACAGTTCTGTAAGACAAAGGCTAGTTTGTGTTCCAGCAGATAAATCTCCAAGGTTATTTACTGGTAGTAGAGGTATAAAAATCCAACTTCTTCTCTTGGAGATCTAAAATACATAAATTTACTCTATGAGTCAATGTTAATACATCTATATATCCCAGATCACAAAGTTTATTTCTGGTAACAGAAAATAAGTGTTTTATTTTTCTTAATACTTAATCTGCATGCTGTTTTAACCTTTGGAAAATAATTTGCTAATTATTTGCAGTTTGACTGTAGTAGACAATAAAGCATTGCTGATATTAAACAATGGCTTCACAACTACTGCAAGCTATGTTTCTGACTGAGTGAAGTCTGACAAAATGCAGAAATCAGACATGATGTATTTTTACTAATTCAACTGCTTGCTTAAAAGGGTGTGTTGATATTCTAATCAGTCAGTATTCCATTATGTTTTTAGTTTTGCATGAGCTGTAACAAAAAGTATGGATCTGCTGGGAGTTTGCAATATTCATTGAACACACACGTATATATGTGTATATCAATATGAATTAAAAACTGATTATAACAAAACATATTTGAACTTGACATATTTATAACAAAAGCAAGCTTCACTTAATGCTCTTACCTTCTCTAAAAGGTTTTGTTTCCTGAGAATGTGAATCAAAACACTGAAGACAAAACTAAAGTCACTTATGGCAGTTATGAGCAAAGGTCCTTGAAAAGAAAATTATATGGTTTAGGAGTAATTAGTTAAATAAAATATTCCTGGTATTTCTTGAGGTTTGTTGGTTTGTTGTTTTTTTTTTAAATTGAAAAAAATAACTAAACAAGTGAATTTTAGATGAAAATTTATTGATTCACTATTCCTAACCGATTCTTCAGTATAGTTCTGTAGTTTAGAACTCCTCTGCATTCACAAAGATGAGATGGATAGCTAAAAATTAGACTGTGAACCTGGAAATATCACAGAGATAAAACAATGGAGAGCAGACAAAATGTAACAGACAATTTATAAAAAGCAGACTTACTCTGTCAGCTTTCTACTATTTTTCTTTCCAGGCCTTCCTTCTTCATGAGCTTCCACACTACTTACCCAGAGAATATTAAAAAAAACACAAGTACATTTACTTTTCAATACGCATGTTTTCTTTGCAATTTAAAGATTACGTTTACCTTACAACACTATTTCACTTTAGAACATGACCCATGATGTATATATACACTGAAAAAAAAAAACCAAAAACAAATTATCTTGATTGAAACTCAAGTCAGTCTACAGTTTAAGGAGACAAAGGAGGCTGACCATACTCTACCTCAATGGAGTGTTGCTTACTACTGATTTTTAATATCTTCAATTATTTAGATAACACTGTTTCCTTCCTTGCAGAGAGAGTTACTCGTCCTAATTATCTCTCAGACTACAAGGATGTTTCCCTGAGAAAATTGTGACATATATCAGTGCTGCTTCTTTGCCAAAATGCTTTTGCATTCCTGTTTGTTAATGCTCTATTAAAGTTGAGGAAGGTGTTCTTTTCTGAAGTATAAAAGCTATATTTCCCCCAAAGCAAAAACTATTCCTTCGTTATAATGAAATACACTATCAGAATAGAATATCAAATGGAAGTGTATATATTAGATACTTGTTCTTTCTGTCTCTAAACCACTGTACACACTGCAACAGAAGCCATGAAATGCAAGCAAACACAATCAGTGCCATTGATTTTAATAATAATCTAATGAATGGTATAGTCAGAAATATCTCAGGGCATAATAATATTTGTAATAATTTTGACAATAAAAAAGAAGTTCACTGAAGACGCTTGAATTCAGTAAGAAAGGAAGAAGGATGCTGTGACCTTGAAAAGGAGGCAAGTGTTAACCTATAAAAGAGAAAATGAACATTAGTTGGACTGCTGAGAAATTTTCTAATTTATGCTACTTCATGAAATACACAAGAAGCTGTTGCAGGGAAAAATACATTATTTTAAATTAACTGGGTTTTTTTACAGTCTGATGCATACTAATGCCCTAATTAATCATTTTGATGACTCTCAGAATGGAATTAATAGCAGCTAACTTTATAGGTCTACACTGTGGACATTGTTCAGTTCTGAACTTTCGACACAAGATTCATCCAACCAGAAATAGACATCTACTTCATGATGAGACAAGGTTTACTTAAAAATGTGGGCATCCTCACAGACAACTATATTGAGAGAGCTGGGTGACTAGGTCAGTTGTACACATCTAAATTTATTTTTTAAATCCCAGTTTCACAGACTGTTCACCAGAACTCTGTCCTACATGTTGTGGATCTGTTTGCAGTAAGCTGCTTTTGAAAAAACAAAACAAAACAAAAAACAATTTCCATGTCTGGAGAGATGAAAACGTATGCTGCATTTACCACAGGTGAGTCATCAAATGCTGTAATATCTTTGCTTCTTTGTAGTGCTTTTCCCCCCTCCTTTAACAATACTCAATAAGAATCATCAGCTATAGTCAATGTTTATAACATTAATGCTTTGAATTAATAACTTTGTATGAAACTCACATGTCTAATGCTTGTTGTGGATTGTATTTGTACAGATTGTAAGAGAATGCATTTTCTTTGTACTATTATTTCTCCAATAATATTACTGATACTCAATTTAAAGTATCTGTTAAAATCTACTGAAAACAAGGCTTTTTATGTGAGTGCTGAATGATCTAAAAAAAGATACTTCTGTTTAAAGAAAATAAAATTATGCCCATATTTCACTAGATCAATTTATCATTGAAATTTTCCATTCAGCCACAGTGTTCAGAGTTTTGATTCTAAATTAAATCAATATGTCTGCTTAGGAAAATTTCGGTAATTGCAACACTAGCCTTTAATTTTGTTATGACAGTTGTATCTTCACAGTACTAAGTGGAGTCTGATAAAGAAATCTCATTGACTTAATTTGGAAAATGAGGCAGCCACAGGAATAAATGTTTTTGTTCATATATGGATCTTATATAATTTATATTTATCAATTATATACCTGTAATATATGCATATATTTATCATTTTTATATATGTGTGTGTGTATATATATCCCTTAGCTTCCTAGCATACAATCTTCTTGACTGAACTTCTCAAATGATCTCTCAGTTAAATGAAAATAATAGATGATCTCACGATGTTAAAAATGGTATTATCTTTTACTTTATATTTCATTATTATATAAATATTTATATTTTTATTATATATTTACATTATAACAATTCCTAACATGAGATTGACTGCTTTTCTTCTTACTGGCCAAGAATCAAGGAGCTAATGATAACTTTCAGTTTTCTATTCAGGTATTACACTTAACCTCATCTGCTTTCTTAAACATAGACATATATTATCTACTATTGCATATGTTGAGAAAAACAAACAATCCTTTTTGTTTTTTCCCTTTTTTTACTCAAGAACTCAAGAGTTGATGCTGACTTGAAAAACAATATCAAAAGGCATGGTTGGCTTATATATTTGACCATAACCACTGAGACCGTATATCTTAAAGGTTCTTTTTTCTAGCAAAAGACAAGAAAAAAGCAGTGAAGATTTCCACAGACCTGTTTCCTCTCTCTGAACCAAAGCCCTTGAACTGATGCAGGCTCAGGGATTGCGGTTTAGAAATCATTATGCCAGCTCTGTTGAAAACAAAAAAAAAATTCCTAGTTTCATTATCATTACTGCAGTTAGGTAATAAAATTCTAGGGAACTTTAAATCAGAAAAGTAATGTAAAGCTAGTCAAATTCAGCATCCCTTGACTGCAATGTAAAATAAACCAAGTAACAATTCTCACAATTTTTTGTACACTTTTTGTAGGCAGTTATTATTAGCAATTTTTCTAGCAGCAAACTTGGTAATAACACACTTGTTCATATTCAGCTAATCTGCTAGTTGTGCTACCTCTACATAGAAATGGGTCAAAATAAAATTTTACTGGTGTCATCTGTATCATCTGTGATACAGTAATGTAACTGCCACATGCAAAGAAAAATATTATAGAAGTAAATTAATTTAATATTAATGGTCTTACAAAAAGGATACTTTTATAAACTCAGTAGATGTAAATAATCTCAGATGCTGGTTATGGTTCTTTTTGTTCTTTGCATGACCAAACCTTTTAAGGGTAACATTTTCATGTTGGCTTGTATTTGTTATCAACTTTCACAGGCCACTAAAACTATGAAAAAACAATTAATTTTTATATATGTATATATACACATAAGATGTGCTAGGCTTTTAATGCAAATACAACATTTTTCTATCAAACATCTGTTCTTGTAATGTTCAAAACTGTAATTCTATAATGATAAAAAAAGAGGCATCTGTATTTTTATCTCAACCAACAATGTGGTTGAGATACTAGAAGTAAGTGTAATCTAAATTTGTTTTATTTGAAATTCTAGACCCATATAGCTATGCACCTACATACTCACAGAGACCTATGACCAGTATCTCAAATTCATTCAATGCATTTGCACTATGAAATTGCAATAATTTCTTAAGTCAGATCTCTGAATTAGGAGAAAAGTTATATAGAAAACCCGTGCAGATAAACAGCTGCCAATTGGTTTTGCATTTAAAGAAAATCAGGAATTTATATTATGCCTTGCATGAAAACATGAAAATAGTTTTCCTCTGTCTTTATATCACAGAAGAATGATAAAGGACATCTTCAACACTGCTCTTCCTCCACTGAACATTTATTATTCTTTGGCTTGTAGAGCTGGAGAAGACAGACTGAAAGATAGATCACAATATTTACCTTTATACTAAAGGAAGGTGTTCACCACTACCAGGCTGCCTAGAGCCGAGACCATACAAAGCACAGTATTATAGAGTAGGTACTATATAGAGAGTACTTCAACTCCCTCCATGACTGCATGCTTAGGTTTCATTCCAGAGGAATCACTGCTGAAGGAAATGGTGGCAAGCCTGAAGGTTCCTTCCTGATACGTCTGAGTGCACTCATGATGTGTTCTCTCAGGACTGGGATTAAAAAGACCATCATTCAGCCTGCCTGCTCCATAGTATAATGCAGTCATTATTGATATTTTCCTCCAGTACAAATAGGATGGAAATGATGTTTTTCTCTTGTTAAGCATATCATCAGAGATACCATTTTATTTCACTGTTAATGAGACAATTAGACATTTGAGCCCTTGTTCACCACTGCAATAACTTAGAATTAAGCCTACATAATACTGTTGATACCAGTGAAGGTATTCCAGCATGTGGCATGCCGTAACAGCAAAAATGTCCCTGAAGCATGAGGCAGTGATTGATTATTGGAAGTTTTAAAAACAGAGACTGATTGTTTAAATGTTTCAGCAAGAAATTATTGAGTTTTTAATCAGATCTGTAATTGTAATTAATTATATCTTGGTAGCTGTAGGATCTGGTTTATCAGTAGTTGCACAGATTAAACACAAAATTGATTTCACTTAGTTGTTCTACACTTCATTACTCTGCTCAAAGGCTGTTACTTTTTCTTTTTTTTTTTTTTTTGTCAGTTGAGCACTTTTCTCCTCCCATCCCATACTGTTGTTGCAATGGTTAATCTGCTTAATGTTTTAACGCTTTCAGTTTCACCATAGTTTCAATAATTTCCATTATTTGCCATATGCCTCCCTGAAGTAATAATGATTAATATTACAGTTTAAAACAAAGAATTTAACAACCAAAACCTGATTTCTACTTATGCTCCAAATTATATTATAAGATTGTATTTCTGCAGTCAGGTGTTAATTAGCATACAGGCTGTTCATACAGTCAGGGTCATGTTCTTAATATACCTGAAACAAGCATCTGAGAAATCCAGAAGTTGGCCACATAAGTAAATAAATAAATAGGAGTGCTGTAAGTCTGAAATCCTGAAATTTGCTCCTCCTGACACTGGGAAGGTCCAGGTCATCTATTATCAATTCCACCAAAACCAACATGAATAGAACCTATCTCTAAGTTATAAGAATCCTATATTTAGGTGCCTAAATATAGAAATGGATTTCAGCTCAGACATCTCAATACAGTGACCTATTCAGTTGCCTAAATACAGGTGTCTAGTGTTTTTTCAGATGATAAATGGTATTCTGTCTGAGTCCAGACTTCCATCTTCAGCTGGACTAACGTGTCCTGTAGGGCATTTGTAATATATCTGCCAGCTATAGCTGAAGCTGTCTCAGATAGCCTAGGGTGTGTAAGAGGTGAACAGACTTTTATGTTTAGGCACCTCATTCAGTGCTTAAGATGTAAATTCCCACAATAGTCAAGATAAATCTTGCTCAATTTGTGCCATTTTGTATCTTGTGCCATTTCAGACAACCTAAGGTATTTCACTTCACCTTCAGCTGCCTCTGCTCTAGATCCTGTATCGTATTATCAGTCCCGTGCAGATGTCTTGGATATCTTAGAAAGTATCAGAGAGCACAGGATGTAAATACACAGGCAGCTGAACTGAATCCCTGGTCAACACAGTAAATGGACCCTAGAGAATCATTCAGATGACCAAATATAGTTTTACTTCATTTCATACTTTTCCAATACTTCATTGTCTATATTGACTATCACGACTGCTTACACACCTAGCAGTTATTTGAAGTGCCCTGACAGCAGCATCTTTCTTTTCTCGAGGTAACCTGTAATTTTTCTTGCCATTCTATTCTTCCAAAGAGAACCGAACATTTTGCAGAAAGAAAACTAGCCAAGTAAAAATTTAACTGTCTCCATCTACTCCTTAAACATTAGCAATATTTTAGGAATCTCCTTAACCATATCAATCTGAAGAAAGGTAGGATGTTCAGCCTACTGTGGGAGACAGATTTTTAAAAGCTGTATTCAAACTGTTTATTTGAGCTCAAAGTTCAGATAAAATGTAGTTGATTACTAAATTACTATTTTTGTGCAGATCAAATTAAATTCTTCAGTTTCAGTTAGCTTTGCTACCAAGTAGGTTTGCATTAACATTATAGTTTATAATTCATATGGGAGTTTTAAGAAGATGCTAGCAGATGCAGTAAAAACATATCATATTCTTTGTCTGCACCAAAGATCACCTCATACAAAAACTTTTAAATCTCTTCTTTTGACCTCCTTTAACAGACTTTGAAACAAATACATTTACAGTAGGTTCGAAACAGATTCTAAGCTTCTCAGCAGTACAATGGAGGCAGGACAGTATCGGTGTCATAACCCTATGAATCAGACCGTTTTCTAGTGTTACTGTGTATTGAGTTCATTTTGTGGTTGAATTCTTATAAGGAAATAGTACTTTACTTGTATGATCCTTCCACCTAACTATGCAGTCACTAAACAAACTACACTTTTCTCTCCTAAAATCCAGAATTACATGAGAAAATGACTGCCAGCTTTGATGCTATCACAATTCAGTGAGAGTGTCTGTTTGTAGCAGATTCTGATCTTAGCTGAGTATTGTAAACTAAAGGGAGCTCTGCTCTTCACTAGAATTGTTCTTGACTGATGCAGCTTCACAGATTCTATTTATCTAGTATATAATTTTTTATTAACTGCTTTAGATTATGTTTTCTTTTCATCAACATGAAAATTTTAAAAGCAACATTGGAACTTAACCTTCATACTAGAAAACACACACACACACAAAAGAAATAACTCTGCAGATTTTTAAAATTGTTCAAGACATTTTAATACTCAGTGTTGCATTATGCACTGTCATTCCATGTATGCACTGCATTTAAGGACTGCAATATTTCTCCTGAAGTGACTTTCCAGTCTTTCTTCACTCTTTATGTTAGTTAAATCACATCACAAATGTCACTTTCAGATTACAGTACATTTCTGAAAGATATTCCCAACACAAAGTAATTTATTAAAAGTGAAATCAAAATAGTGTGTATTGTTTTCATTACATTTTATTCTACAGAAAGAAATAGGCCTGAGAAAAGCTAATGAAAACTCCGGTGACTCCTGATGATATTCTTGATCTGATCCCTACCTTCATAATGGTCTGAACCAAAATACTACAGCTTATTATTTCTAAGTTTTGAGATGTTCAAATTTGGAACAAAGTTTTGGATATGAACTATTAACCATAAAACCTCACTATCTGGAATTATATTTAAAAGTATTTTAAAATAACTATTAATTTTGCAATTTTAAAATAATCATTGATTCTATGACTAATAGATTGTTTAATCATGCTACATTCTTGTAACGGAGACACTACCCCATCACTGTTAATAGTACAAGTCCTTCCCCCCCCGCCCCCCCAATTCTACCCAGAATGCTTTTTTGGCATTCTAACAAATCATTTGATCACTGAAAACAAATTTAAATGAATTATATTATTCTCTTTTTAAATTCAACCCTTCGGGAAAAATAATTTACTAGCAACTAACCAAAAAAATGTTGACCTCAATAATTGACTGTGGGAATCAAAAACACTGGGGACTTGTTGTGTAATATTAAATCTTACACAGTTGCTAAGCTCAAAACTAAATTATCACTCTTATGTCTAATTTTATTAATATATGCAAATCTGAGAGCGTATTTATAAATCAGCATTCATTAGTTTAATTTCTCTAAAAAGCTTTACAGTTTGAAGTGAACACATCAACTCCAGAAGCTCTACATGTTCATAAAACACTGTGAGTGAAATTCCTGGTGGCAGCAACCATTCCAGCAAATAAATCCATAGATGTTTCCTTCACAGTGTCACAGAACTACTCAACAGGAAATAGACTGTGAAATATATTTTGCTGCTCCTTCAAGAAGTTACTATTGAGTCTTAACCAACAGCCACTTAACTCTTTCTAGCGACTGCACTATCTGTTCAAGTCAACTGGATGTCCCTTAGCATTCACTAATTCCAAAATCATTTCAGAAAACAAGGATTATGCCTCATTGTTACTACATAATAATAAATAGAGCTAACATATATAAGAGTTTTTAATAATAGGGGAGAGAAAGCAAATAAAATCCATACAACTAAATAATGAGCTTGCCCTGAAATAACAATTTGATGTCTTAACTTCAGACCAAAAACCAGCTCCTGGGTTAACAAATTTCAACAGTATTGTAGAATGTCCTGTTTCCTACGAAAGCATTAATCATTGAATTGTATCATCACCTTTGATCTTTTGTTTTTTTCCTATTGACATACAAGGGAACATGTATACATTGATTTTTGACAGTATGCAAGTAAACAGACATCAATAACAACAATCCTTAAAATGAAGGATGAAAGACCATTTTAATTGTAGTTTACAAACTTTGCAGTAAAAAAAATATTAAATGGTATTGCAGGATTTCCAGGAGTATGAACTACCTATACATTTATTTTAAAAATAAATTGGAGATATCAAGTCAGGGGAGCATAAAAAGTGTGGTAAAATCTGGTAAAAAACTTGAGCAAAAAAACTTGACTAATTTAGGTCATAATTTAGGTGTATAATTTAGAGAATTATACAATAGGAATGTGTGTGTGTGTGTGTGATGTCAACAAATTTAAGTAATTTGGTACAGATCTCTATGATATGAAATTTTCATGAAGTCACCTATAATGACATTTTGCTGATGTCATGTGACTTAATCATGTCTAAAGAGAACAGAATGAAAATACAACTTTTGTTTCATGACAAGTCCTTCCTAGATAAAAAGGAAGTGAAAAGCAAAATAGATTATTCACTTTCCATTTCCCTCACTCTGAAAGAAATCTGTAAATTTCACCTGTGGAGCTTTGATCTCACTTTCATCTGGAGTTATGCTAAGACTGCATAGTTCAGAATTTAGTTTATGCAAAGTTTAGAATTTTTGCTAATGGAATTATTACAGTCATTTATATAACACCAAGGTTAACCCTAATGTGAAAGTTTCTGCTGCTCCTTCATATGTTCAAATATCACAAGAATTTATTCCACTGAGTTACTAGCATCACAATGAACATGCAGAGAGGCAGATTTTTGCCATTTATTTATTATGACTACATAATGATCTTAGCAAAAAATGTAAGTAATGAACTAGTACTACACAGACCGTGGTTGTACAACACACAAACTAATAGTGCATAAATAGTTGGATAAACAATATTCACTCTTTTTGCCTTGCTAAGATAAATAAGACAAACAGTTGTGACACTGTAATGCAGCATTATTATTATTATTATTATTATTATTATTATTATTGGTTGTCTTTCCTTGAGAATATTCAAAAAGCAAGCAAGAAAAAAATAAAGGACAGAGATAAGAATATGATCTAGGGAATTTGACCTAGTTACATGAAAAGGGGGGTAGAGGGGTGCTCCAAAATAAATTTTCGTATTTGGATATTTTATTTTTAGATTTTATGCTTTGATTAGCTTGCTTTACCATCAAATATAAGTCCATCAAGAAAAAGTATTGTAAAAAATACAAAGAGAAAAATCCACAGTATAAGGATAACTTTTGCTAATGGAAGTTAAAGCCATTTTGTGTGAAACTTTGCTGTGCTTTACAGAGGAGAAAACTCTGGTTTCACTGCAGCTGAAAAGAGTTAGATTTTGAGACATTTTTTAAAAATACATTAAAAATATATTTTTCTACAGAATTCTGACAGTTCCAGGACAAAACCAACATGAGAAGGGAGGCCAAATTTCCCTATGTTGAGAATCATTATTACCTATATTGCCAACAACATCTTGCTCTGAATCTCATGCTTTATTTTACAGTTAGGCAAATCTGAATGCAAACAACTCCTTATTGCATCCTTAGTTTTATTAGTTTCATTAAAAGTTCATAAATTTCATATATGTGATCATATTTTGAAACATTAATATATATTGAAAGTTAATATAAAAGTAAAAATAAATAAACAAACCTTTTAACTTTACTTCTTTTATCCTTTAACATCCTGGATGTTTTCTATTGAAAATTATCAAATCTAAGTCTTCTGGAGAAAGAGAACAAAAAACCACAGATACACATTAACTCATTTCCTTATTTCTTGAAATAAAGTCTTTACTTGCTTGTTCTTTATTCAATGTTTAGTATCTATCTGCATTAAAAGCTCTATTGATGTTTGTAAATTGTTTTGAAGGGTTGTCATTGTTCTGTGCAATTCCTTTGCTCAAGTTATTACTGAGACTAAGAACTTAACTGCATTTTTAAAAGTGTTAATAGTCCTGCAAACCTGCTCTGATCTAGAAAGAACAGACATATATACTCCTTGCAAAAACTAGATATTAGATCAATGTGAAGTATTTTAGAACAGAAATACTGACTGTTTCATCCTCCTTATTTTTATCTTTGTTCGATGCATCAGTAAATATCCTATAAGAATCCCAAAATATGTATTACATTGAGTAAAAACCTGACCTCCAGTGAATTCAATGGGAATTTTACTATTGATCTTAGTGTGGTCTCAATTTCACCATCGCAAAGGGCTTTCAATATACAAAACTGATAAACCTGAAAAATTAAGGACAAAACCCACTCCTTAAGATGATCTCATCACTGGAACCTGATACACTATTCACTGTATTGACTATGAAGCCAAAACTGCAAACCGATCACTCTCTTGACTTCTTGCAAGTTCTTGTGTGTAAATGAGTTGATTTACAATGAGCCAGAGACTACATGTATGCTAATTTTTAAGTTTATTATGTTTTTTCCTTTAATCACAGCTTCTCAGAGGAAAAATGAAAGAAACTCCCAAGAAAAAGTTAAGTATAGTAAGCTGAACATGGATTAAATCTTTTGTTACTACATTTTATGATGTTATAATGATATAGATTATGAGACAATCATCCTGACCCAGATACTTATCAACAGGGGGAAAAAGGGGCACACATAACATGTTGCTGTGAGAAAAGTGGAACATGAATTATGACTGTCTTAAAAGGGAAAATAGGTGGGACTGCACATAGAGCCAAAGAAAATACATATTTGAGGAATACGTCCCACAGGCTGTAAGACTAAGAATGTGTGAGTAACTACAAGGACCTTACCATGTGATTTGCCAATGTTCCTCTGAGAAAATGTTTTGGTAATGTCACATAAAGGATAAAGTCTGAAGTAAATTTAGACTGCAGCAGATTATACTCATAAAACAAAACAAAAAATACTAAAAATAATCTTGTATTCCTCTACCATGTTAATTTATGATTGACTACCTCATAAAAGATTTCATATTCTTCCAGTGGAAAGATATATACACTGCACTTTCTTCATATGATCTGACTCATGTACATGAAGCAGTCCAGATTGAAATAATTCAAGTCTGCTGTAGGTAGAGTGTCTCAGGTATTTGATTTCAAGCTAGCATTTATACTTCAGTCCCCAACATGGACACACTTTAATTAATGAGGATAGAATTCATCCTCAGTAGTAAATCTTAAGGCCTCTACATTTCAGAAATCCCAACAATGCTTTTGACAGTCTGTGTACTGCATTAGATATTGTGGGAAGAACATGCAAACCTGTTTGTTTACATGTAAATTTTAGTAAAGACCATTAGAGTCTTATGGAGATTTTGGGGCAGGGCTTGAATTCTAAAAACTGCAAATAAAATATGACTCTAAGTCATGACTCAAATCTGTATGCAGTCCCATGCAGTATACACCAATAATCTCTTGGCATCACCTTGTAAGAATATTTTATCCCATACAGAAAAGTCAAAACACATTTCAAAGTTATCTCAAGACTACACTCAAGAAAGTACAACATAAATGCACTAGTTGAATGTAAGGACTTCCATCTGAAAACGGTTCAAGCAGAGCAAAACGTAGCTTACTTTAGTCTGCCTACCAGTATAATTTTATTTCTTGATAACAGTGAAGATAAAATACCAGATGTTGTGCTGAGACATAAAAAATGCTGAATATGGTTTCCATTGCACAGAAATAGTATACTGTGTCTTTTAGCAAAGGGCTATAAATACTGTACGATTGGGCATATTGGAGAAGACTGACTAAGCCAATTGCAATGGAAAGAAAAAACCACTCAGCTCAGATTTAATTAGGCAATGTTATGTAAATGCCCATCTTAAGAGAACAGAAAATGGGCAGGTTATGTGACAATTATAAAATTTAGAAATGGAACTATTAGCAATTGGAGATTTTTCCAGAAACCCAAAAATTATTTAAGTATGTGTTAAACTATAGTATCAATTAGAAGATTCATCTCCCAACACTTTAGTTGATGAGCTTCACATAAGATTGAATAACAAATATTGCAGCTGCAAGTAGAGGGGTTTTGTGCAATGATTCACTTTTACAATTACATCAAATTTCCATTAACCACAGTACTGTACAAGTACATTGATTAGAAGAAAAGTGCAGTTCCAGTACATAAAATCTAGCCTCTCTAATGTTTTGAATATTATTAAAGCATGCCCAGGACATAAAATCTAACTCCTAATATGTTCTGAATACTGTAAAATCATACCTGATGTTATTCTATATTTCTTACGAAATAAAAATGAGAGGGAAAAAGAGGGCAATATTTCTTCCCTTTTGCCCTGTAGATGTGATTTAGACACACATGACTTGAGTGCACTTAAACATTTTGTTTAGTTTATACCATAATTATAATTGTAGTCAAAACATTCTGTTGCACAACAAAATAATTTCATCCTTTTACCTGCTATGCTTTCATACTCGTTTTTTAACAAATTTTATAGAAACAATATAATGAATTCTTAAGATAAAAAGGATTTATTTTTTAACATACAGACAAATTCATGGCTGATATAAACTGATGTAATTACTTTAAGTTAGTGAAGTTATATCCATCTGAATCATTTTACACCAGCAAAAAATATAACCGAAATGTGTATCTCATGATTCAAGAAAAAGAAATCAGTAAAGTGGAAATAATAAATGAGCTAAAGTGAAAGTTTTTTTCATAACAATATAGGATGCCATGATTTCATGTATAACTGATATCACATTGCAACTCCCTGAAGGTCATTCTCTTAAACAATCTAGGTTTTATTTCTTGGCATTTCTTTTCCTTGCTTTTTTTTCAGAGTAACTTGCGTGGGTAAGTAACTTAAGTCACTGCAAACTTTCTGAAGAGCAAGATCTACAGAAATATCTTTTTTCCAATTTATATATTCATTTTAGATGCCTCCTAAAAGTAGTGGCCATAAATAAAGGATATTAGCTAAGTATTAGGATTTATCTTGTCCTAACTTATATCTAAATATGAAGCATCTAAGAATCAGAATGCCCGTGCTTCCTGCAGGGAAAATGGAAAGACATAGCTGCTTTTACAGGCATTCATGGGGATTCTGTTCACCCTACACCACTACGGAATTTTCATATCTAACAATCTGAGAAGATGACCCTGAATGGAATAATAGGCACCTTCTGTAAGAAAAACAGACCTTTACTTGAGAATGGTTGATTCACTACAGTTATGTCTACATCAGCAGTTAGTGTAGACTGATAAAAGTTGATTGGTAGAACAGAAGAGCTGCTGGTGAGAATGTGACATACACACTATTGGTGTTTCAGAATGTGGGGGAGTATTACTTTGAACTAGTTCCAGTGAATTCCAAAGGGCTGACTGACTATTAGAAGCTGGGACACAACAGATGCCCTCCTGGCTTGCACTTTCCAGTGTAGTTTCACCCAAAAAGAATCATTAGTGAATCCTGAGACTTTACAGTGGATTTGCCATTATTGTTTCTGTGCAAATAAGCAGTGCATTTATGAAGAAAATCAGCTGATTGCCCCCACTTCCTGAGCTTTGGTTTGCATCACAGAAAGTCTTACCCGCATCAGCAGCCAACAAGCATTGAGACCATGACTGCAGACAAGTGATAGCGAGAAGAAAAATAACCAACCTTCAAATGTACATAATATGGATGTTGGCTCCTCAGCAACAGCTACTTCACTCCACAGATCTGCATCTATTGACTTACACTACTTGCTATGTAAGCATAGCCACAATGAACCAAAGCAGGATAAGTCAAGACAATGGAGAAATTAACTTTAAAAGTATAACCTTGATAAGGATTAAATGCTAATGTAGTCTCACTCTATGCTCCTGGATGAAAATTATGAACCTGATTAGGCAGAGTTTCACCCTAAATTCCTGGTAAAGAATCTTATTTTGAATTCTAATAATTCCAAAAACATTCTTGTTCCCAGGTTGTTAAGTACTATAACACTATTCACAGTTACTAGAAGCAATTAACTTTCAGAAATCTTAATGTGTTTGTCATTGTATCCATCAGTCCAGCAGTACAACTGGAGATTTTCTTTAGAAATTTATCATATTACTTGTGTATTTGGCATTACATCTTAATATCAGTATGTAGGTTTTGCAAAAACTGAGATTAACCATTGCCATCAGTTTTAATGTTAAATTGTTTAGGGGTCGATACAACTGGAAGGTCAAATTCATATCACTTTCATCTATTAAAGTTAGGAGGATAGTAACAAACTACATTCTTTAGCAATATTTGCTCCTTTAAATTTTCAAATAATCTTTTTTTTTAAATAGCTATCTCTCTGTCACTGATATAAATTAACCAATTTGGTGTCTATGAAGATTGCCACCCATTAACACTGTGTCAAAACTGCAACATTCTTCCACCTTCCTGCAAAATTTTCAAACATTCTTGTCTTAATTTTCAGGGCATTGCTTTTGTTGTAAAGTAATCTAATATTTTAAAGGATATGCAAGTTTAGGGTTTAGCGTGAGTTCAGTTTAGGCTACAAGATAATTATATTAGTCTCAAGAGTTTTGTTAGGTGGCACACTTGAATGATCATTACTGTGACATTTGGCATAGCCACTAGCTTCTGTCATTGTCATTTTCAAAGACTTCATTAGAAATGAATCCTTAAAAGGACTTTCCCAGACAAAGTATTTTATACATACCATCCAGTATTTTTCTCTGACAATATATCAATTTTTTGAAAGATATCTAATATCATTTCAGTAAAGTGTAACAATCCAGATTTAGAATGTAAATTAGTTTTCTGTATTTCACTCGGCACACAGAGTTAGAATACTGATTTAAAGATCCTACCTAGTGATTTAACTGTCTTAGATGTTAAAGAGTTTGTTTCCCTTCCTTTCCCCCAGGAAATTTACACAGTTAACAAAAAAATTGTGTTCACAGAATCATAGAGTCATTGAGGCTGGATGTGACCTCTTGAGACCATCTAGTCCAACTGCCCCTTCTCAAGCAGAATCAGCTAGAGCAGATCGCCCAGGACCATGTTCAGTTAGGTTTTAAGTTTCTCCAAAGATAGAGACTCCACAGCCTCTCTGGACAACCTGTTCCAGCGCTCAGTCATCCTCACAGTAAAAAAACCCCAAAAAACAAACCAAAACCAAAACCAAAACCAAACAAAAAATCCCCAAAACCCCAAAGTGCTTTCTTTTACTCAGATTTAATTTCATGTTTTTTTTTTTTTTAATTTGTGCCCATTGACTCTTGTCCTGCCAGTGGGCACTACTGAGAAGAGTTTGGTTCCCTGTTCTCCATTCCCTCCCATCAAGTATTTAAACATATTGATAAGCTCTTCACTGAGCCTTCTTTTCCACAAACTTAACAATATGTGCTCCCTCAGCCCCTTCTCATATGGAAGATTCTCCAGTCCCTTCATCATCTTCATGGCCCCATTTGGATTTGCTCCAGTAAGTTCCTATCTTTCTTGTACTGGAGGGCCCAGAGCTAGACACAGCACTCCAGGTGAGGATCACCAGTGCTGATTAGAGTGGAAGGATCACCTCTCTCGACTCACTGGTGATGATCTTTCTTATGCGGCTCTGGAAGCCATTGGCCTTTGCTGCAAGGGCACATTACTGGCTTGTAGTCAAGTTGTTGTCCACCAGGACTACCAGGTCCTTTTATGTGAAGCTGTTTTCCCGCCAGTCAACCCCCAGCCTGTTTTGGTGCATCAGGTTATTCCTCCCCAGGGATAGGACTTTGCATTTCCCTTTCAGGAACTTCATGTGGTTCCTGTTGGCCCCTTTCTCCAGCCTTTCAGGGTTCCTCAGAATGGCACATCAAGCATCCGGTCTGTCAGCCAATCCTCCCACTTTGTATCATCTGAGTGCTTGATTTGGGTGCAGTCTGTCGTTAAAGCTCATTAAAGAAGATATTGAACCGTATTGGCCCCATTATTGGCCCCTGCGGTACACCACTAGTGACTTGGCTCCAACAAGACTTTGTGTCACTGATCAGAACCCCCTGGGCCCAGCCATTCAGACCCTATTCAAGCCAACTCACTGTTCACTTACCTAACCTGCACTTTTTAATCTTGTCCATGATGATGTTATGGGAGACAGTGTCAAAACCCTTTCTAACATCAAGTAAACCATATGAACTGCTATACCCTCATCCACTAAGCTAGTCACCTCATAGTAGAAGGATAACAGTTTGGTGAAGCATGACCTCCCCTTCATAAATCCATGCTGACTACTCCCAATCACTTTACTGTTATTCAAGTGTTTGGGAATACTTTCTAGGAGGATTTTCACCTTTCCAGGAACCGGCTGACTGACCTTTAGTTCCCAGGATATTCTTTCTTGCCCCTCTCATGGGTGGGAGTGATATCTACTCTTCCAGTCTTCAGGAACATCTCCATGCCATGCCATGATCTTTCAAAGATAAATGAGAGTGGCCTCTCTAAGACATCAGCCAGATCCCTCAATACTTATCGGTGCAACCCATCAGGCCCCATGGACTTATGTGCAACCAGTTTGTTCAAGTGCTCCCTAACCTAGTCCTCCTCCTCTGAAGACAAGTCTTCCTTGTTCCAGACTTCCCCACCCCCTGGTCCGAGGGGCCTGGGATTCCTGAAGACCAATCTTTCAAGTAAAGATGAAGGCAAAGAAGTCAGTGAGTACCTCAGCCTTTTCCCTGCAATTTGTCACCAGGTTCCCTGCCCCATTTTCCCTAGTCTTCCTTTTGCTGTTTTTCTACTTGTAGAATCCTTTCTTGTTGCCCTTTTCATCCCTTGCCAGATTCAGCTCCAGGTTGGCTTTGGCTTTTCTAAACTGGAAGTCAGTCTAGCAAACTTTATTATTTATTTATGAACAAAACTCTTCATAAATTTATCAAACTCTCACTAATTAGATTTCTTATCTTCAATAGGCTTATTATAGAATAATATCAAAGTATTCCTCTCTTATGGCTGGGGTCTCTTTTTCAGTTTCTTCCATACATACATCTGAGGGCAGATTAAATCTACTTATTCTTGAACCAGCACTTTCTATAAGCATTGCTGCTCTAGCTTTCACCCACTGATGTATCTGTACATAGTAATCACAAGTCTCCCCCTTCATTTTTCTGAGATAAACAGGCTGAGTGTTTTAGTCTTTTCTAATAAGACAGGGTATCTATTCCTACATATTTAGGAATACATTAATTTAAAGTATTCTATCCATTCTCCACTTTCAATTGCTTTTTCATTGAAAGGAGTGATTAGGACATATGTGATTTTTTTACATAAAATGTCACTAATTGCTTTATCAAGAATATTCATGCTTCTCTGTCTCCAGAGAAAATATTTTGTGAATTTTGTGAAAAAATACTGTGAATAATATTTCCTATGACCGTACTGAGAGAAGGACACGCACACGCACACTTAGAGAATTCAAACCTTCTGTGGGCTAAATTCTCCTTGAAGTTCCTATCCTACTCTGCTGATTTTACTAGAGCAAGTCTACTTCAAGCTTTGGTACTTCTGGTACTTCAGTTAGATTTACTTAAAGTAAACCACTTCCATGACCTGCCATTGTTTAATATTGCACATTCAGAACTTTTGTGTTGAAGCAAATAATAAAGATAGTTAATGTAATCTTTTGTAGCACTGAGATTCATAATTAGTAGAACTACTTGTTGTCCTTTTTTATTTATTTTTTTCTTCAAACATGGGGGGGTGTCTATAAATAGCTCTTGAATTCTGTTACATTTTCCATTTACTTGTTAGTTTTCAGTTGGTCTTTCTTCTACGATTTGTTCTAAAATTTTGTATTATACTGAGATTAAATTAAGCTAGAAAACCTGTGGTTTTCTTTTCTTTTTATATAATGCATATTTACACATATGTGTTCTGCTTGCTATTCTTTAGTCATACACTCTGTGCAGATAGTATAAATTAGGCCTAGCTGACAAGTGTTAGCATAACTTTAGTTAGCCTAATAGGACAAGGGAATAGCTTAGCCATACAGATAGAGGAGTACCCTGAACATAAACAGCCTGCTAATCATTGGTTGTGAAAGCTGCAAACACGTCAATCATTGTGAAAGTTGTGAACGTGTCCAGAACCTTCCAGAGGAGCAGACCATGAGCACCAGTGACAGCTAGTTATTAGGCACTGAGTGACTTTGAACAGGACACTCAAGAACCAGGGATTCTCTGCCCAGTCCTGTAACCAGTGGTGCCCAGGGTCACTCAGGGAGAGAACTCCAAGGAGCCCAGGTCCTGGCCCAGGACTACACACAGCATGGATGGAGCCTCTACCATGACCGGTCCAACTTCTGGACCACATTGTCTCTCCTGTTGAGCAATGAAGTCATGTAATTCATAAAATTGCAGAAAGCTGTGACTAAAATGTTTTAGTATCCAAGTCTACTTAGTCTCTGCACTGTCATTTGGCCTTAACCATGACACTGCCAAATTCATGTTTTGTTAAATCTCCTTGTCACCTAACTTCTTTCATTAACATTGTTGGTTTTTTGGGGGGTTGGGTTTTTTGGTTGGTTGGTTGGGGTTTTTTGTTTGGTTGGTTGTTTTTTTTTTTTTTTAATCTGACTTCATTTAATTTCCTATCTGGTTGAAGCATAGTTCTAGCAACTGGACCATAAAAGTAAGACTTTCCATTCAAACTTCAACTATGTAGTGCTCTTTTTTTCTAACTTTTTACTTTTCTTATTAGAAAAAAAAGCCTTGAAATTACTTTTAACAATAGCAAATGAAAATACTGAAATTACAGTCATCTTTAACCTCTTTTTTACCTAATATCTTCAATTTTTTTCAGCATGCCATCTCACTTCCACAGTATGATGTTATGTGTCTAATTTAATATACCCTTTTCTCTGTGATCAGTGAGAGGAGATAGCTGTATCTAGCTTTATTCAATACTTAGTTTCTTTGATTATCAATTTAAAAAATCATTACAGTGCATTCACTCCACCTCAGTGGTTCATTCCCATGGACACCAGGATCTAGAGACAGTGTCTGCATGCAAGCAAACATTGATAAGGGTCACACTAAGGTTGAGGAACTCAGAATCCCTCACAGGTGTCTGTTTAATACTAGAGGTTGGTCATTCCATGTAAAGACAGGTGGATTAAACTTCCTCCTGCAGTTGCCTATCTCACCAAGTGACTACCACAGCAACCAAGATCTCTAATTATGTTTGTGAAATACAACTTAAACAGTTAAACTTTACTGAATTGAATCTGATTCTTATTACCCACTATTTGAAGGATTCTATACGGAGACTAAAGCACTCTTCAAGTGCTTTCCACTGGTAAAAGTTCCCAGTAGTATTAAACTCAATTTTTCTGCTTATTGTTATTTTGCCTTGTACACTTCTCTCAGGGGAAAATTATTTAACTGAAGATCCTCAAGGTTCTTCATTTTTATAGTCCTGAGTAGTCATGGAGAGTTCTCGTTTTGTGATGAGTTAGCACAAATCACTACACAAAACAGCCCTGTTGAAATTCAGAGACTAAATCATATAAACTTGCAACAGCTGAAATGATGAGGTAGTATCATCTGCTCCTAGTTCAAAGTTTGAAAGAACTCAAAGAATCTATCTTTCTACACCAACAAGGATTCCCATTAGTCAGTCAACCTACTCACAATGCTTAAAAGGGGAGGGGGAAATTACTCTAGCACCAAAAGCATGCAAAGTGCTGCCAGTATTATTATTATTTTCAATTTGTCAACAGTCTATTTCCCTGCAATATCATATACTTTAGACATTGGCAACCATTCAGAATGGCACTCTCCCAATAAAGCACTCATTTTTCATTGTTCAGGGACTGATGTATTTTCAGAAATCATGGATAGTTTGTTCAGAAGAAAAGACGGAGCTCGACTGTGCTAAGTTTGTCTCAGGTGAGATATAAATATGATGCAATTAAATAGAAAGATTTTGGGGAAAATTTATTAAAGTTTGTTAAAATAGGTTAAAAACAGCCTTTAAGCCCATGAAACACAAACCAGATTGAATGCATGTGCCTATGAGAGATACAGAAAACCTCACCTGAACATTTTGGTGATTAAAGTTTTTTTTCTTCCCAGTTTTTTTTTTTTTTTCCCAATAACTCAATATAGGAAAGCATCTAATGTAGTAGTGTGCAGGGATAAGGAATATAGGCTGTTGTATTCTAATTGTGTAACCTAATGTGGTGGGTTAGCCTTGGCCAGCTGCCAGCCCCTCACCCAACCATTTACTTACTCCCCCTCCTCAACAGGACAGGGGGAGAAAATAAGATGAAAAAGCTCATAGGTCGATATGAAGACAGGGAGATTGCTTACCAATTACTGTCACAGGCAAAACAGACTTAAATTGGAGAAAATTAATTTAAATTATTGCCAGCTAAAATAAATCAGAAACAAAAATTAAAACAAAGCTTTCTCTCACCTACACCCCCAGCCTCAACTAGGCTCCTTCTTCTTCCAGAGCTTAATTATCTTCACCCAGATTTTGTTTTCATTATATCCAGTCACAACTTCTTATTTCAATTTACAGCCACTGCCTCTTGTTGTCCCACCATACATTTCAGTAAAGATCCTAGCACTGTCAGTAACCCTCTTTTACACACTGGGAAACTGCTCTTAGGTCTTCTCAAAGCCTTCTCCTCTCCAGTTTAAGCCAGCCTTGTCCTTCAGCATCTCCTCACAGTGCAAGTGCTCCAGCCCCTAACCATCTGTGTGGCTCTCCAATGAACTCACTCCAGGTGATCAACATCCTTCTTGTATTGGTAAGTCCAAAGCTGGGTGTAGTGTTCCTGACACAGCAAATGATTCCCAAATAAGGAGGAATACTCACTTGCTTTCTTCTACTGATACAGCCTGGTATGCTGCTCCTTCATGACCACCAAGGCACACCACTGACTCCTGTTTAACCTACTGTCCATCAGGATTCAAGATCCTTCTCAGCAGGGCCGCTACTTAGCCAGGTAGTTTGTCTCTCCACAGTACCCTGTCAAAAATGGTATTATGCTGAACTTGTACATGATCCAAAAGAAAAGCTAAGGTGGAAAATAGTGTAGAAATTGCCATTTGATAACTTACTGGACTCCTTATTGATATTTTATGTAAGACTGTATGATGGGGATTCATCACATTTCAGTATAGAAATCCAGAAGAGTAAGGGTAGGCTCTAATTGCCCAAGCAGAGCTGTCTAGTGTAATTTGAGATGTCCAAGTTCCCAAATTCCAGGAAGTCCATCTGTTCAGGGGCTGTGGGTCTTCTTCAGAGTCTGTAATAACTTCCAACCCCATGCAGTTGTTTCAAATGCTATATAGCATCTGAAATGGCACTAAACATCTATATTTCAGCAGCTGAATTAAGTTTGGCTCCCTTTATAGTCAGTGGAAAGAAAGGGACACTTCTGGGAAAAAATTCTCCCAACCAAATGTGAACATTTACTTTAGGATGATATGCATTATGTCATCTTTCACAGCACAGTTCATCACATCCTAAATTAAATATCTAGTTTAGTTAATGAAGTCTCATACCTCAGATGGATAATTTCCCAAATTTCACAGACAATTCTGTGACATTAACTTCACCTTTGGACCCATGCCAAGGTTGTAAAGCTCAACACTTAAAGAAAGGGTGATTTAGGGAATATCACATTAAACCTAATCTGCCAAACCTAGTAGGAACCTGAAAGGACAGCTAATATAGATTATGGATGCATTAATGCCTTAGAGGCTCTTTCTGTATTGAGGAGTTTCTTTCACAAAGATTTCCTTTAATTTGGTTGTTGGCTGGCTGGTTTAATTTTGTTTAGTTAAACCCTAGGATTATTATAGATTAAGGCTAAAGCTTAGAAAAATAGGTTACAATTAGGTTACATTACTAAAGGTAAAAAATAAAAAGATCCAGTAAAGCTCAGTTAAACAATGACAGGTGGAGAAACCTTAGTAAGCTAATCAAGGCAAATGGACCATACAGAATCAGCTGGTCTAAGACTAACAAAGGAGAACAAGAAGATTATTGTCCCTCATGTGAGACCCCACAGGATTAGTCAACCAAAAAGATTCTCTTCCCAGAACTCCTTGCAGACTGGAGAGATTATTGCGTAGAAGAGCTTCAGACTTATCGCATACAGGGGGAAGAACATGTGAGAATTGTGTAAAATTTACTGGGGAATGTTTTAAGGACATTGTGGGAATGTGGAAGACTTAAGGGATGTTTAGGGCAAAAAGTAAAGACAAGAAAAGGAAGGGATCAAGGTGGATCAGGGATGAAAAAGCTTGGGAAAATGGAGGGAGAAGAGTATAAAAGGGGCTGGCAGAGTGTACATGTTGCTGGTCAGTATGCTTGTTTCAATGAGCTCCATGCAATCTATATTTTTATTAAATTCCATTACTAACTATCTTCTGTGTGAATATGTACACTATCCTGAATGGAAACATGTTAACGCTAGTGAACTTCAAACTGGAACAGTCGGCAAATAGTCTAAGAGGTCTAAGTAGTAGTAGTTGGAGTGGAACTGTAAAACTCTGTAGCTCATATGTCCAGGAGCCAGCAAGGTGGGAGACTAAGGCATCTTGGGACCAGCTACTGGGTAGATCCATGGGTGTGCTCCATATTGTATGGATATATTCCACCAGCAAACTCCAACTTTCATTAGCTGGAAAGCAGGAACAGGATCAGGCCAACTATGCTGTTCACGTTTGTTGAGTGCAATGGATTTATGAGGGTGTTGGTAAGGCACTGTTCTCTGGGTGTGTTAATCCATGTGGCCAGTCATGTGTGCATATTTTTTGTGCATCCATATGTGTCTATTGGCAATATTTGGTCAACCTTGCACTTGCTGAACCCAACAACATGGGTACAGCAACTTTACATCTCCGAGGCTACCAGATTCAGAAATCTAACTTGGAGTTTCAAACGGACTATCCTGCCAGTTGCAGAAGGGCAAAAGGTCTTGCAGGCAGAGAACTTATATGCAGATAAGCATCCTTTCAGCAAGCTTAAATGCGAGCACTTTGCTTCTACTACTTTAGAAGTGTAGCAAGAGTTAAAAGGTATTTTTTCAGTTAATCTTACCTAGAGAACAGTGGCACGTCAGCAATGAACCTTCCTGTTCCTTTGTACTGAAACTATGAATAAATGACAAGGACACTGTAGCCAGCTGACGAGATTTCCCTAGCTCCTGGCTCTTTTGACTCTTCAAAATCATAACAGAGACTGACGTACAAACCAACCTCTGTAAGATGGAATTGATTTAATCAGTCGTACTTAAAATGTACATTCCATGAAAATCTCAGAGAATACATTTTTACTGATTTTAATCAGTGAACTGCACTGTCCTCTTTATGAGCACATCTTAGTGGTGGCACATCCAGTAAGACACATTTAGGATATAAATAACTGGCCATTTATTCCATTCTTGCTTTTTCTCCCTCCTTCCAGACATTTATCTTTTCCTGTACGCAGAAAAGTTGAATAATTTATGTGTAGCCAGATAATTGTCTTTAATGTATAAAAGAGCTCAAAGAAACTATGTTTGTCTATGTATAATAAAGCTTGGCAGTATAGTATGAAACAATAACACGTTTAATTTATTGTATGGTTCAGTTAAAAAAAAAATTATTTTGAATGTGTACCTGGTAATAAAAGTATTTCTGCTACACAAGGACATTTTACTTACGATGCATTCAGGTTCTTTCAAGTTATGTTTACTGAATAGGCTTTCTTGCAAATGATCTGCTGTGTAAAAAGGACAGCATATCTGAATCGATCATATTTGACCTGGGTCTGAGACAAAGCATTTAAATTAAGCAACACCTAGTTGAAATATCAGGGATATTTCAAATAACTTATTTTTAAAAGCTATGGAACAAAAAATCCAAATCTCTGCCTTATAAGTTGTATATTTCAAAATACACAGTTCTTAAGAAAGAGACATCTATCTTTCAGGTCCAAGCAAGCCCTCAGATATCTGTTTTCCAAACACAGGAAGTAAGGAAAAAGAAAAAACGTATTTGCATGTTTTTGAAAGTGTTTTTAAAACTAGATCACTTGTTATAGCAATGACGTATCACCTTTTGCACTTTCAGGTAATGTAGTGCTTGCTATTCTACTGTTTAGATTGCTTAAGACCTGCCTATGAGATGCTAGATAACTTTTACTGTAAGAGGAAAATTTTCAGTTTTCTGTGTCCCTCTCAGTTATCGAAGTTTTCCCAAGTGCTGTCAATGTTTTCATCAGGAAATTTTACAAAATAAAGATATATAAAATAGTAAAAAAAAAATTGTTATGTTGAATTTTGTTCATGTAAACAATAGAATATTAAAGTGGTCACTGCATATGCATTTATAAATTAATTCAATTTTTTTGTTTTTGTTTTTTTTTTCTTTTCTTAAATTGGATTTTGAGTGTGTATAGCTGCATTTCAGAAGTTGGCTGGGTATTCACAGAATAAACCTGAAGACCTTTTTGTGTCTTGCTTGAGCTGGCCACACCATTTTTGAAACAGCACTGACACTATTTTAAGATCAGATTTCATAGAGTAACTATATGCATAGTGATTTGTCCCACCTCATTTATATCCTTTAGTTTTTACTAATACTTTTCTGTTGTCGGAATTGCTGTCAGCAGTTATGGTCATTGCCGTAGCCATAACAGTCCATACAAAGAGAGAAATTCTATCTCATTGCACAGTTATTAATATGTTTTGGTCAGATATGGATCTTCACAAACTTCCTGGTTAATTGTCGCATCCTCTAACATTCTAGTTGAGAAAGAGAACAATGACATCAACAAAGAAGATACAATCAAGCATGTAATAATAGTTCAGTCACCTCTGAAGAAACTCACACTGCATAAATTAGTTCTAACCATGTACAATCCAGTATCTAATGTTCCATCTTTGAACATGGTCATAAAGAAGCAAACCAAAGGCAACCTTCAAGCTCTTCTAATTGAAAAGAAATAGCATACCCTATAAGAATCTAAATCTAGTGTGGATGTTTGTCGCAGATGGAGTGAGAGTGCACTTCACTCATAAGAGAGAAGCAAAATATACTTTATTGATATAAAACAGTGAGTTAACAAGGTTCAATGGTAAATGTGACAGTGGTTTAACAAGATTCGATGGCAAGGTACACTTGATTATTTACTGCATAGAGGACAGGACAAAACTGTCAGAGAGACCCTCCCGTTGAGTCATGATGTTCGGAAAAGGATCCCCTTGCTTTCTAAACTCCTTCTCAGAGAGGAGTCTAGGTGTGGCTAGATCCAATCCTAGGCCCAGATTTAGTCAATGGTTTATGTCTAAAGGATTATATATGCACAATCAATCCTTTGTATCATTTAAATAAAATTTCAAAGTTTAGCATGCTGTTAGTCACTTACCAAGGATCTGTTGCAGCAAGGAATCTCTCAGCCTCGAGGAGTAACCTTGAGAGGCGTCCCTGCTCAAGGGGAGATCCTGGCATGCAAGCCCACTGCCATGCAGGAGAGCTCAAAGGGCCCTGGGCTGTCCACTATTTATAGAGTAAGATGATTGACTCATAGTCATGTTTGCATACCTGCAAAATGTCTGGGTCACTGCTCCAGACAGCCCTTGGCTACTTTGTTGCCTCCATCCCCAAAGTCCCCCATAAGCTGGTTACTGCTTAGGGGGCAGGGGAGGGAGCACACTGCCACAACGTCTACTTGAAATAGTATTAGCATGCTGCAGGATGGTTGACTTACATCAGCAAATTTAGGACAGGTATTCATTCTGATCTTCCTGAATCTCTCCAAACAACTAAGTATTATCAATCATAAACTAACATGTTCTCACATGGGTGACACAGCAAGAAAACAGGGGAATGAACGTTAACACTTTTCAGAGAAACATTTGATAAAACCTAATGGCAACCATGCTTCTACTAAAAGACTTTTTAACTGTAGAGTGTTAGATAATTAATTTTAACTTTGATGGTACTTAACGTTTACCTAATGAATTAATTAATGCGGTAACACAGATCTAAATGCCAGACAACTGCAGAAGACAGAAAACTATGTCTCTTTTTTACCACATATGAGTATATTACTTTAATCAAATTGTCCTGAATCTTGATAAGATCTTTCAAAAGATGATGTATAGCTGGCTGATGCTATTTTCATAGAAGACAGAAAATAGACTTGTAAGAAGAGGAAAATATTTTGGAGAATTTTACACAGTAGATAAGTCGTCTTTACTTTAAGATCCCTACCTGCAGGAGATAATCCCATTCCATTCTCTCTTTGGTTGTAGTCAACTACTTACACTTTTGCCACTATTCAGATGGAACATAGCCAGTTCAGGTATACCTAACTAGAAGCATCCATGCTCAGAAAGTTCTGATTTGTACTCTTGTCTTAAGTATTGTCTGGCTAAATCATGATTAAAGGAAAAGTAAGCATTCCAGAAAATAATATGTTTGAAAAAATGAAGACCAGTTTAACTTTTACTAGGAACAAATGGGAAGTATGAGTTACTGGTTTTCCTCTAACTAGAGAACAGGCTATGCTAGAAGAGGACAAGTCCTGAAATGGATTCAAGTAATATTTTGTTTCTGTTTTAATTGCACAAACAAAACAAAATCAGTATTTGTAACAGAAAAGAAGTTAGCAAGACACAGTTTGCATAAAGTAGTGTGAATATGCAAGTCAGAATGTTATAAACAAGTAGTTTGTTTTGATTGCAAAATATGAGATTCAGTAAACATGATTTAACTATGATGTATGTGTTGTTGAAGCTATAGTAACTAGTAGATTATCGTATTCCTACTTTATTAAGAATCCTATATATCATTTATTGTTAAATACTGATATGAACATTATTTAATGTAAGGAAAGAAGGTTAGTACTTCTTGGTGTCCTATACCCAAGGACAACACATCTAGCCTTCTGTTCCCCTTGTTTCTGACATACTTGGGTTCTAAGTATGGTATATATCTCAGATCTTTCTTAGAACTGTTTATCATTTTTTGTTTATTTTCATGCTTTTAGTAACTTTCTTAAGGTATAATTATTTTGGTTTATTTAGATATACTTCCCTATGATATTTTTTAGTAAGTACATACAAATGCCAAGGGTGTTGAAACTCACAGCCAAAGGACCAAAGAAATAAATTGGAACCTGCCCAAATAGGTGCATACAGGGATTGTATCATACTTTTTCTCTGCTGCCTAAATATGATAGACATATTAAAATAATTTAAAGATCTTTGTCTTCATCTTCAAGAAGCTCAGTAGTCTAGCCTTTAATTCTCAGGACTAACTAAAGTGGCAAGGATGGAAGAAACTAGCAGTATGGGGGTTTTTTGTTTGTTTTATTTTGTTTGGTTGGTTTTGTTTGTTTTGGGGTTTTTTTAATGACATAAAACAGATATACATGAAAACAGAAAATATCATCCCTGTATGCAATATCTTCTTGGATTTTATTCTGTTGTACTAACTAGCATGAAAACTCTAAGTAAATGAAGATCACCATAAAAATTAGTCTTTTCACTTCAGATTGATCTTGTCTCCTGTAACATAAACAAACATAAAGTATATGTCTTTTATTTTCTTTTTTAATCCAGTGCTTACGCTGTATGTATTTTGTCAATAGGGAGAGAATGAGACTATATGTATATGACAGAATCAGCCTAATTGAAGTCGTTCTCAGCTATTATAATGACTGTGGCATAGAAAGAGAAAGCAAATAGGAATAAGGGAAAACAAAAAGGAAAAAAGGAAAGGACTATGTAGAAGAGAAAATTATGCTGACTTCTACCCTGAAAATTCTCTCTCCTAATTATTGATATCAAGATTAATACAAAGAATATGTTCTGCAACAAGAGTATACCTCTGGAGTTTTAACTAGCTAGGTTTTAAAAATGTATCTAGATTCTTAAGTCTCTTCATTTTCATGTTTTCACACACAAACACACACACACACACACCCCTTTACTCACCTATTAAATATATATTCATACATACTATAAAATTTATGTTACAGTATTGTCTGGTTCTGCAAAAGTAACATTGTATAGTGGTTATGCCTTAAATCGAGGCAATACATTTGCATCTCAGTAAAAAAGGTTGCACATATTCATTGAGCAGTTTTTTGAATTCTTAGATAAGATGTAATGGTAGAATGAGCAAGTAATTTTCTGCAGAAGGAAAATGATAAAATGGAATTTATGCAGTTTTAGTATGTTATGTTAGTGGAACAGCATATAAAATTTCAGAAACAGTACTGCTTTCTAGAACTTTTATTATTGATTGTGTACAGAACTAGATTTTTATGAGGAAATGAACACTGTCCTCCATGCAACTGTAAGATTATTACATAGGCTGGATGAGTAAGACACTTAAACACCTTCAATGAACATACACTCATGAAATGTAACTGTGTGAATTCCAGTTCATCTGTTCAGTAGGTAAGTTATAGAAATACGTTCTCTGAACATTTTTACTGGTTGTTGAGATGCAGTCTCTTCTGAAAGTGTCAAGAGATTGGACCTACCTTGAAATGTCATGATCAAAATAGATGTTTTATTATGACTAGAAATCAGAATCAGGCTAGGATCAAAATTATTTTCTTCACAGGTAGCCAAACACATGTTTAGGAGGGTAAAAAATTGTTTCCATACAAATCTATTCCCCAGATTTAAATAGTTACAAAACTCCTAGAGAGAGCTTTTAGCTCTATTAAAACTGTACACAAGGTGCAAATATCATTATGGGATTGTCATAGTGAGTGACACACGTCCATAACTGACAATAATAGATAAGAGTCAGCCAGTTTATGTGGTGAATGTCAATGACATCAAAAGCTAATAATGTAGGTACACTGGGGAAGCTTGGCGTGCGGAATAACTCTTTTGTTATCTGCCTACACAAAAAAAGTCTTGTATGAGGAGTATCTGTATTTTAACATTCCCAAATACACTTTTATACTTTATGATTTCAAATGAACACAAAGTCTTCAGTTCAAACTCTTCTTACTCTTCAAACTCTTCTGTATTACATTACAGAAAGTAATTAAAGGGGAAAGGGAGAATTTCAGTAAAGGAATAAAAGTATATTTTTCTTCACAACATAGAATCATAGGATCGTAGAATCATAGAATCAGTGAATGGTTTGGGTTGGATGCAACCTTTAAAGACAGTCCAGTCTAAACCCCCTGCCATGGGCAGGGACATCTTTCACTAGATGAGGATTCTCAGAGCCCCATCCAACCTGACCTTGAATGTTTCCAGGGATGGGGCATCCACAACTTCTCTGGGCAACCTGTTCCAGTGTTTCACCACCGTCATCATAAAAAATTTATTCCTTATGTCTAATCTAAATCTAACATCTTTCAGTTTAAAACCATTGTCCTCCTTGCCCTGTCACTACAGGCTTTGGTAAAAAGTCCCTCTACATCTTTCTCATAAGCCCCATTAAGTGTTGAAAGGTGGCAATTGGGTCTCCACAGAGCCTTCTCTTCTCCAGGCTGAACAAGCCCAGCTGTCAACCTTTCTTCAGAGGAGAGGTGATCCAGCCCTCTGATCATTTTTGTGGCCCTTCTCTGAACCTGCTCTAACAGGTCCATGTCCTTCTTGTGCTGAAGCTCCCAGAGCTGGATGCAGTACTCCAGGTGGGGTCTCATGAGAGCAGAGTAGAGATGGAGAATCACCTCACTCGACATGCTGGCCACGCTTCTTTTGATGCAGCTCAGGATATGGTTGGCTTTCTGGGCTATAAAGTGCACATTGTCAGCCCATGTCCAATTTTTCATCCACCAGTATCCCCAAGTCCTTTTCTGCAGGACTGCTCTCATTCCATTCATCCCCCAGTCTGTATTGATATTAGGCATTGCTGCGACACAGCTGCCTTGGCCTTCTTGAACTTTATGAGGTTCACATGGGCCCACTCCTCCAGTCTGTCAAGGTCCCTATGGATAGAGGCATACAATTCCAGAACAATAAAAGTTAGTCCTAAAGAGAGGTGCACATACCAGGTAAAATGGGTCAGGAATTAGTCTAAGAGACAGGTAGAAAAGAAATGAAGAAGCTAACTGAAATACAGCATAAGAGATATGTTTCTGGAAAAAAAGGTATAGCAGCAGTGAGAAGTTTTTGGGTTCTTTTTTATGGGTAGTTTAAGAATTTACTCTGATTTTAGAGCTGGTTCTTCTGAAACAGACTGAACTAACTCCATCTGGCACCCTCTTTGCTAAATTGAAACACAGCTCCCTGATGCTTATGCTACTGAACAGCTTAATCAAACTAGCTCTGTTTTGCAACTCCTGCTTTATACAATAGCAATACTGAAATAGAGTATTTTGTGGGCAAATCTCTGCTACCTTCTGCATCCTTCTGGAAAGAAGAAAAGAGGGGATTTTTTTTCAAATTTGCTTTTCATCCAGCACTTCTTAAGTCTTCCTAGGTTGTAAGACACTTCATTAATTTTAAGTTCCTAGGAAAAAGTGTATCTTCTCCCATCTTCTTATATATCTTCATATCTTTCTGTTCCATGCCTTCCATCTCCATCTCTTGTTCTGCACTCTCCACTTTTGAAGTATCTCTCATTGCATACACTCTTGAATATGTTCTTCTCTGGCACGTCATTTACTTTCAGGGCAGGTAGAATATCCTCTTACTCCAGAGGGATTCCTCTGATTCACATTTTAGCAAACAGGATAAAGCAAACAGACTTTTTGCCCTCTTACAGCAAGCTACACCAATCAGAGAATATACAGACAACAGTGAGCAAAGCAGATACCCTGTAATAGCCTCCCTTTATTGTAAAGGCATGCATTGTTCTGTCGCTACATGATTCACCTTTTGATTTTTTCATCCCATTCCTACAGTTAATGAATTTTTCAAGAAGTAGAAGAAGAAGAATTCTGGGCTAGAAGCAAGCTATAGAAGAATTACAGATGTAAAAAAAAAAAAAAAAAAAAAAAAAGATATTACTTTGCTGTGACAAGAAATGCAGTCCTCATTGCCAATCACTTAATGCCCTATTAAAAAAAGAACTGCTGAGATACAGCCTTTGGACAGTTACCTCAGACAAACTTCTGAAAATCTGGTTTCCTACTGCTGTTACAATTATCTATAAAAAGAATGAAAACCCTGTTACAACTGATTTGTTATGTGTAATCACACTGTTTCAGAAAAAAAAAAAAAAGGTTTGATTTCTGTTAATATGGAGACAAAAAAAGAAAAACTTTATCTAAAAATCTTCATAAAACTCAAATTATTGAGTTAATGCTTCTGGAAGTATGAGTTTTAAAAAAGCGCTAAAGTCAGTGACAGGAATATTTGTACAATTATCATCATAAAGTATTGTTTCCAATTCTCCAGAAGATTTCTAAAAATAATAATGGAATAGATTGCAATCTTGGTTTCTATACAGTCCAAAATCCAAAAACTCTGTAATACTTATTTACAGCTATAATGATTATGCCAGCTGCATTCTTTTAATATGTTACATAGCAAGAATTTGATGCCTTGCAAAGGAACACCTTCGACAAAAATAAAAGGCTAGATAAGAAATCTAATAGATTCATTTTAAATTATTATTATTTTGGTTTTATGTGTGAATTGGTGTCTCCATTTTATTTTTTTCCTGCTTAAAAAGTAAGTGGCCCACTCTGAAAACATTATCAGATTGAGACTTTACCTATAGTCAGCTTTATTGTATACTTAGAAGGAAGTACAAGTACAAGTGCAAGGTCCAAGTACGAGGTCCAAGTGCAGGGTCCTGCACCTGAGTCAGGGCAACCCCCAGTAGCAATACAGCCTGGGGGATGAAGAGATTGGGAGGAGCCCTGTGGAGAAGGACTTGGGGGTACTGGTGGATCAAAAGCTGGATATGAGCCGACAATGTGCACTCGCAGCCCAGAAAGCCAACCGTATCCTGGGCTAGATAAAAAGAAGCATGGCCAGCAGGTTAAGGGAGGTGATTCTGCCTCTCTACTCTGCTCTGGTGAGACTCCACCTGGAGTACTGCATCCAGCTCTGGGAGCCACAGCACAAGAAAGACATGGACCTGTTAGAGAAGGTCCAGAGGAGGGCCATGAAAATGATCAGAGGGCTGGAACACCTTTCCTCTGAAGAAAGGCTGAGAAAGTTGGGGTTGTTCAGCCTGGAGAAGAGAAGGCTCTGGGAAGATCTTATTGCAGTCTTTCAGTACTTAAAGGGGGCTTATAAGAAAGATGGGGACAAACTTTTTAGAAGGGCCTGTTGCCCTGTGGACAAGGGGTAATGGTTTCAAACAAAATAGGGTAGATTTAGACTAGACATAAGGAAGAAATTTTTTATTATGAGGGTGGTGAAACACTGAAGGAGGTTGCCCAGAGAGGTGGTAGATGCCCCATCCCTGGAAACATTCAAGGTCAGGTTGGATGGGGCTCTGAGCAACCTGATCTAGTTGAAGATGTCCTTGCTCACTGCAGAGGTGTTGGAGTAGATGACCTTTAAAGGTCCTTTCCAACCCAAACTATTCTATGATTCTATGATTCTAAGGAAGAGTTTGGGGATCAGTCATAGCATTCTGATTATAATGTCAAAGTGGTTAACTCACATTTTTGTCTATAAACAATGGCTCTGTCCATTCTGCTAAAAGCCACAGAGCTAGTGGAAAATCTTAATCACTAGATCATAGAGTTTTCATATTTTTTAAGTGCTAGAAAGCTCCCTGGCACATGTAGCCTGTGTCACTAAGGCTTCTGAGACAATGGTTCAAAGGATAGGACTGGAGAGGGGCTATTTCTAACACTGGACCAGGTTTGGCGACTCCATCCCATAAAGTGCTCCAACACTGTTACAAACACCTCCACATATTTTCGTGCCACATCCTAAAGAATACAACACACCCCAAAAATTTAATGCTGTGTAAACACCATTCTGGCAAGCAGAAACCTCACTTTATCTCGTACACTTTGAGTTGGAAAAAAAGACAAGTGTGTCAAACAATACTACATGTTAGGGCTGGAGAGCACCAAAGGAGACACAGGAAAGACTCATGGCCAAGGCCTTTATAGTGTAAATGTATCCAGAATGTTCCACTTAACTTATGGCCAAAGAGTAGTTTCTTGCCCCATTTTATTTAGTAATATATGCATACTTGGTCAGAAGCTAGTAATGAACTAGTAACATTTACGTCATTTAGTGTTTATATATAAAATATATAGTTTTCTATACTATATTGTTCAGTGCAAGGTACATTTCTTACTGAAACACAGCAAGCAGTCACCAAAGGGAAAAAAAACCTGGTTTACACTTCATTGAAATATAGGGTTACTTATTAGCTGTTTATGTACAGGTGACTGCACTCTTATTCTAACAAAAAGACATCTTCTTTCCTAAAGATGTAAACCAACATCTACTTTAGCTAAGAAAGTGGCACAACTGTCTCAAGATAAAGAGAGAATAGAGGAAATTTTAAATTAAAGACTACATTTTTGTGACCCACTAGAAGAATTCAAAGGGGTTATAGGCTGTAAGAAATTAACAGATTCCTCCAAAAATAAATAGGAGAAAGGATATAATTTAAGATTCAATTCTACTGGAATGTGCACTCTGAGAAGTGATCTTGAATGTGTTCTATGACAGCAGTTCTTCAAGAAAGACTCTCTCCTAGAATTGTTTTATTGATAAATATTAACAAATAGTTCAAACTGGGACATATAGATGGAAATCCCAATTGCTACCTCCTTAGGAGGAGTACAGCAAGTCATTAAAACAAGGAAGACTGAGAGATGTGTGATAAGTACTTACTGTAAATACATTAAGCAGCTTTTCTTTCATTTCTGCACCACTTGTCTCTTACAAGTATTTATATCTGTGTTGACTATTTTAAGTGTTATGAATAAATCATTATATCTACAAATTATCTTAATCTAGTTTGAATGTTTTTGTGGTTCAGCAATCCTGATGGTAACACGACACTCTACTCTTTGTAAGAGTATGCTGAAACTGTAAATCAGTCCTTGGGTCACCTTAAGCAGTCAGTACCTTAACTCTGCAGCACACTCTCAGTGTTCTAAGGCTAAAACAGTACATTCCCTTGGAGAGTTTATATTACACAAGTCAGGCTGACAGAAAAGTCTTCCAGTAACTGCTGGTGACATTGAAAGCTTTCTGGCACGCAGGAAGGTCTTGATATGCACGTATAAGGCCAGGGATATACATGCAAATCATAACAAAAGTTATTAAAATTTCCACACACTTATGTTAAGCTATTGTAATAGTCAGCTGTAGCTCCAGCCAATTTTATTTGTTTATTTTTGCAATGATTCATGTGGAAAAAGTTTTATCTGTTCATGCAGTGTTGGCTGCCTTCAGAAGCACAAAAGACAATTAAAACAAGAGGGTCAATAAATGGACATAGCAGGTTAATGTTCTAGCTGTGAAAAAAACTGGCATGTTCTTACACCTAATAACGTATGACTTTTTTCTATCGTGAGGAACTCAATAAATGAGTTCCAGAAATAAAAGAAGCTTCATTCCATACCTCATATGTTCCTAGAGACCAAATTCACTAAGCTACAAATAAGAGTCAGTGGAAACCAAGCTTTATAGGATCCAGAACTTACAGATTTTCTTGTGAATGAAGATCTTCAGTACACCATAACACCAACATTCTTGAGACAGTCTATACCATTCTCTGGAAACTGCATACTATTTATTGAGCATGAAATAGAGATACTATGCCTGAACTAATGACCATGGGATAACGTCTGCATTCCTCTGTCCAAGGGTGTACTCCTACTATCTTCCAATCCATATTTAAGAAAGACACAGAAATATATCAGACGTACTTTTATTGTCTTACAGTTTTGTTCGTCAAGAGAGAAATCTTGGAGAGAAGGTCTCAGAAGAAGATCATGACACTTTTTAGATGGCACTTGAGTGACTATAACACTGGAGTGCACTGGGGGTAAGTTAGACAGAACACTCTGGTGCCCCACATTTTGTTATTGTAGTTGTTGTTTTTGTTTATGTGTATAAAAGAATTTTTTTTATGTAATTAAAATGAGAGACTTTTCACACTCTTCTGTCTTTTGAAAAAAATCAGGAGTAGCTCAGACATACAACTCCTTTTTTATGTTTTCAGTTGGTCTTCCCAGGTTTACAGCACAAAAATATTTAGAAAATCATGCAAGGCAGCTTGGAATGTAGTAGCTAGCACTGCTGAAGTGCCTAGTATCTCTTCAACTCTGGATCTGTCAAATGTTTTAAAGTTTGTCTTTTTTAGTTTGTCTTAATTGCTGTATGCATGAAATTACGTATATTCTTAATTGTAACTACAAGCGTGGGATCTCCTTTCCCTCAGGAGGAATTCCACTTAAGCAGTAAATACCCGATTTATCTAAACATGCCTATTTATCATTAATGAACACAGCTGGAAAAAATCCTACCCAGGAGGATGACAATTATGTTCTAATACGTATCTTTAGGCAGTTGAGAATGTCAGTATTTAAGGCAGTCTAAGATTTCCTCGTAAAATTCTATCTATTGATAAATTCAGGATCGATCATATCTATCCAGTTTTGTTTTCCCCTTAAAATATTTTTATACAAATGCTTAAGGCTAAAGACAGACATTATTGATTTACTTTTCATTCTGGTTTTATTGTGACACTGACATTTTCTCATGTCTAGATGTTCTCAAAAGGTAAAGCTGGCATGGTCCTGAGAATCTATTACTCCTTTCTAAAATTATTATTTTATTTTTATTTTCTATGTTTTTGTTTAAAATTTGGCAGTCTCTTAAAAAAAAATACATGCATTGTACCTCTAAAATCAGAAGGAATTATTTTATTTTAGATGTTTCTTATAATGCTGAATCACCTTAACCCCTAGCTGAATCAAAATTAGTGATCCTGTGGGGAAGTAATACTGAACAAGATTTAATTAAGTAAATGCAGTCAGGGATTAATTCATGTCCAGCTAAATTTCTGGTGGCTTATGAGTGACTGTATACTTAATTAATTGTCAATATTCCATCTTACAAATCCCCTGGCAGACTTCTTATTTGCACTGAATGCACTCCATTACCTTTTGAAGTACCAAATCAATGTAGTCTTTGACAGAATTTTTTTCAGTTTTGGAAAGCCTACAGCTTTACTGCGGGGGGGGGGGGGGGGGCGCAAAATTGCAGTAGAGTGTAATACTAATTCATTATTTACCAGGTAACTATCACAAACACTATACTACTATACTACTGCCAGGTAACTTTATAGGATCACAGAGTAACATAGTCTCTTTGCTGTTGGTTATTGTTTTGTTTTGGTTTCTTTTTTAGGATGTTAACACTGCTTATGTGTTTAAACTAAAGAAGTCAAACTGGAGTAATTTCCCTTAGACCTGGTGGGGAAATAGCTCTTAGTTTTTCCAGAGGCTTAGTCAAAAGTGTCAGACAGGTCCAAAAATATATCTGTCTATTGTAAACACTGACATATATTATACCTACAAAACTGAAATAGCTTTAGACCAAAAAAAAAAAATGGAAACCACATCACAGAATCACAGAATTACGGAATTACAGAACAGTTGAGGTTGGAAGGGACCTCCGGAGGTCATCTGATCCAATCCCACCACTCAAGGAAGACTGCCTAGAGCCAGGTGCCCCAGATGATGTTTAGATGTCTTTGAATATATCCAAGGATGGAGACTCCACAATGTCTCTGGGAAATCTATTTTAGTGCTCCATCACTGTCACAGTAAAAAAATGTTTCCTTATGTTCAGAGGGAACCTCCTGTGTTCAGTTTGTGCCCATTGCCTCTGCTCCTGTTACTGGGCACCATGGAAAAGAGCCTGGCTACGTCCTCTTTACACCCTGCCTTCAGGTATTTATACACACTGATGAGATTCCCCTGATCCTTCTCTTCTCTAGGCTAAACAGTCCCAGCTCTCTCAGCCTTTCCTCATAGGAGAGGTGCTTCAGACCCTTAGTCACCTTAGTGGCCCTTCGTTGAACTATCATCTCCAGTATGTCCATGTCTGTCTTGTACTGAGGAGCTCAGAACTGGACACAGTACTCCAGATGTGGCCTCACTAGTGCTGAGTAGAGGAGAAGGATCACCTCCCTCAACATGCTGGCAATACTTTGCCTAATGCAGCCCAGGATACCATTAGCTTTCTTCGCAGCAAGAGCACATTGCTGTCTAATGTTTAACTTGGTGTCTACCAGGACCCCCAGGATGTACCTACCAAGGGTATATCTTCCTTGCTCCAACTTTTCCCCTGGTCTCTTGGACCTGGGAGTCCTGAAGACATCCTTTAGCACATACTGCTAAAAACTTTCTATTATCAAAGGAGAAAAGAACAACAGAAAAATTAGCACTTCCTGGAATCTCCATCCCAAAGACAGATTTTCTTACAAAGCTGGGGTTTAAATTCTTAATTTAAATGTAAAATTAGAGATTCACAAATCTAAGAGGAAAATTATCATCCAAAAAACAGTCCATCTGTATCTGTGCTAATTTCAGAATCGAAAAATATATCACAAGGAAAATAATCAGTATGATCTTTTTTGTTTCTTTCAATATGTCAGAGAAATTATAAAGGTTGAAATGATGTTATTTTTTTTTCAAATATAGCTGTAGGGGTGGGAAGTACTTTTCCATGTTCAATCACCTGTAGGACTAATATGTCTAAAGTTTCCTGCTCCCAAAACACGGTGATCATTTCCAAATTCCAGTGAGGATTACTTTCCACCTGTGCTAAGTTCTGAAACATTTTTGGTCCTTATTGGGAGAATAATTAGAACAGCTTAAAACCACATGAGAGACTGTGTTAACAATTAACAAAGCTGACAGATGTACTTAGATCTGGGACCAGGTCCTCCTCAATCTATTACCATAGATCAAGCCTTAATGAATGGAATATAATTTTAAAGTTATTTTCAAAGATTTCGACAGCATTTTTTCTGACAATTAAAATGTCAAAAATTTGTAAAATTATACAAAAAAGGTAGTAAAAATGTTGATCATTATACATATAATATATATGGTAATACTTCATGTCAAATATGATTCAAACTTTTTAAGTAACAGCTATGTGTTTGCCTGCCTGTAACCAAACTTTGTACTGCTAGTGACTGGAAAAACAAAGATACAACTGTTTCACACAATAACACAAAGACTAAGCTTCTGATAAAAAGTCTACACCTTTAGCAATGTTTTCAGTGATAATAAAACAAAAATTCTTTCAAGCTTCGAAAAATAAAAACATACTCCTGACAAATGGTTTCCCAGAAACAAGGATCTTTCATAGTTTTCCTCTTCTCATGAAAATTAAAAGGAAAACTACTTATGATACATAAAAGTAATTATTATTTTAGACTTTGCACCATTGATTTCAAATCAGTTCTCTAAACATAGAAAATTAAATTTATTATAATCAAAAGAGGGTAAGTGGTAGTTGGTTTTCTGCATTTTACTTTTTAATATTTTATTTTCCCCTGCAATAATAGCACTTGACAAGGTAATCTACAACATTGGACAATATATTTTCATAAATATCTTCAGAATAATTCTTAAAATTACAGAAAGATAGATAGAAACAGAAAGTTCAAAGGACATTCTTGCATTCCTTAGTTCTATATGATGTCATTGACCAAGACTCAGTATGTCACAAAAAGCACAGTTCAGTAAATAAGAGTACTGAGGTAACAGTTTGAAATAAAAATATTAAGAATATTAACCCTTTACACAGAAGACAAAACTGTAAATAATAACTATATTCATCACAATCTATATGTACTACATACATGGCCAATGCCAAACCTTAGTATTATGCTTAGAGTGGTTGCAAAGACTACTGAGGTAACTGAGAATAGATAGGTGATAATGGCTAATATCAACTTTTGTCATCCAAAGAACTTCAGATGCAGCTCCCACTGCTCTCTTAACCTTTGCAGTTAAGCGCTAGCCAACCCATTTTGAAATCTGTAAATTTGGTGAAGGGACAACTAGTTCTTCTCCTTAAGCACTGAACATGTCAGTGGTGTGAACGCTAACCACACAGATGAAAAACAGCAATGACAATGCCAACTAAATCTGCTTTTTATGAAGCAGCTTGACAGATGAAATACCATTTCATCTCTCATGTTTGAGTGTTACCACTTTGGGATAGAAAGGATGAAAACAATTTATTTAGGCAAAAACCCCTGACTGAACAAGGAAGAATCATAGAATGATAGAATGGTTTGGGTTGGAAGGAACCTTTAAAGATCATCTAGTCCAACCCCCTGCCATGGGCAGGGACATCTTTCACTAGATCAGGTTGTTCAAAGCCCGATCCTACCTGACCTTGACCACTTCCAATGATGGGGCACCCACAGCTTCTCTGGTTAACCTGCTCCAGTCTCACCACCCTCACCGTAAAAAAATTCTTCCTTAAGGCCAATCTAAATGTACCCTCTTTCAGTTTAAAACTGTTGCCCCTTGTCCTGTAACTACAGGCCCTGGTAAAAAGCCTTTCTCTGTCTTTCTTACAAGCCCCCTTTAAGTATCGAAAGGCCACAATAAGGTCTCCCCAGAGAATATGACACTGCTGCCCCATGGTTCAAGCACTAACGATGGAAAGGGAGGAAGCTTAAATTTTTCATCCCTTTTCTAAGGAAGGTTTTATGACTAATATTTTAAATTAAGAATAAGAATTTAAAAAAACCCACTTTATTTTAGATTCCTTAGATGAGGCCAGATCAAAGAATACAATATTTTCCCTTTTTCAGCGGAGTACAGCCTATCTAAGAAAACAGCAGATTCCTGGGATTTATCTTCAGATCATGGACACCAAAATTTAGGTCTCCATACCTCTAGTGATTACTTTGGTAAAGGACTCAATTCAGATGTTCCTTTGTAGATGTTTGTAGCATTTTAGATTATCTACTCTATCCCTTCCTACCTGGCCTTCAGCTGACACTCCAGGAGACACAGTCTTCTCTAGTATGATGTCTTCCAATCCCATGTGGATGCTCCAGATACCTAGGGAGCCTCAAAGGGCACTAATCACCTATATTTAGGCAATTAGACCATAGAATCATAGAATACCTCAAGTTGGAAGGGACCCATAAGTATCATCGAGTCCAACTCCCTTCTCCTTGCAGGACTACCTAAAACTAAACCATATGACTAAGAGCATCATCCAGATGCTCCTTGAACTCTGACAGGCTTGGTGCCATGACCACATGTTCCAGTGACTGAACAGAGATCATTATCTTGATCTCTGTTGACTGTAATGGAAGCTTAGATACCTATCCACAGGTAGTCACAGGGACCTATGCAACACTTCTGGCCCTACTAAAATGAAAACGGGAGACCAGGAGACATACCTTAGGATCTACCAAGTGGCACCATTTCTAGGCAACTGAACTCTAAGCCTGTATTTAGACATGGATGTCTCAAATTTGTAGCTGAACCTATGTGTGCTAAATTATAATTACTTTTCTTCTTTATTAATCTTTTAATTCTTTCTTCCTAGAAGCAATCTTTCTGTAAGGAAGGTAAAGTGACTTAAGGTTTTAAAATTTGGGGGGTTTTTTGGTTGTTGTTGTTGGTTTTGTGGGAGGATTGTTTTATTTTTTCTGAGTATGACACATCCTGTAATTTTCCCTTGGAAGTGTGCTTCTCTTCAACTGAGGGAGACCTATATATGCTCCGTTCGAGCATGGTCATTTCAAATGCTGAGTTATTTTACAATAAGAAACCCCTGATGTCTTCTTCAGAAATCACATTTTAGAAACAGCCTTGCTTAACTCCTTCAGTTGGTAACTGTAACTGTATTTTGTATGCAAGTGAACAGATATTCTCTCCTTGTAGACCTGATTCAAACCTCTGAGCTCTAGAGAAAGATGGGAGTGCAGACACAGCACTATGTTTAGGTCTTGCCTTTGGATAGCTCTAGATTGTTTCCACAATCAGCGTACAAAGATTTTTTCATGTTCTACCCCTGAGGCATTCGGCATTCTTGTATATTGTGCAGAGAATCTCAAAACACCACCTTTGGGTAGCAGGTTCTATCTGGGGTTGGATAACTGAAAAAACTAAGTTCTGTGATATGTAACTGGGACAGGACTGAATTTTTCTTTGGATCTGAGTCTCCTGACAGGTTTATCCCTCTGACACCAAGGAGTTAAGCAGATTTTACTGGTTGGATTAGATGATTAGTATCAGGAAATGCTCAAAAAGCAAGTGGCTTTAAGAGCCTGGATATGAGGTAGGTAGTGTGTCGAAGACCTCATTATGCTGAATTAAGAGGATCTCTCATGCTGCAGATTTTACCTGTCAGGGAGCAGGAATATACTTCAGTGATTTATATTTCTGATTATTTGGATGCTCTGCATGAGAAGCCCTCCAATTCATCAGACAGAGAGTTCTCAGATGTATAATTGTGTCTCTTTGATCAAACCAGTTTGTTGCATGAGAAATTTAGAAATGCAGACAAAACTTCTTAGAACAACAGTAAATCTAATATTGCACCTTACAGTCTCAGCAGATTTAAAAGTTACACTTAGAGCTAGCTAAACAGAGCTCTTTGGCTCTCTGCCTTCACTGCATGCACACATGGAGATTGTTTTCTATTTTGCTTAACAATTTAATTCTTCTAGATCTGACTTTGAAAGTCATGTGGTACATAGTTTTCCCAGTCTCAAATAGCTATTCAGAATAATACACCTAATTCACCCTTACTGTCATGTATTTGAAATCAACACTATTAAACCAAGGTTGAACATGGCATAAAAAATAGTGAAGGGAGAAACTTAGTGCTGTAGTTTGCTTTTGTCATTTCATCAAAATTAATTCTAGTTAAATAGGCAATCACCAAAGAAAGGATTAGCTTACAGCATAATGAAGGTAATGTACTTCTCTATCAGGTTCCAAAAAAATGGTGCAGATAGGAGGTACCAAAGCAGAATTTAGAAAATTAGTCACTACTTCTTGTTATTTAGGTGCATCTACAGCCATCCCATCTCTCTGTTAAAATAAATGCTTGTATCACCTGTACAACAATGCTCAAGACTGAGTGGCATGAAAGACTGTAGTTGCTTATAGAAGAAAGCTGAAGACTAGACCCAAAGGAAGCATATAGAGAGAAGACAGGAGAACATGTACATGAAAAGCAAAGTAGGAAAATGTATCTGAGACAACAGGGGATTTGAACTAAATTAAATTGAACTTATCTCAGTGAAAATATGTACCATGACAGCATGACAGAGGCTTGTGCCATGAGATAGAGAGCACAGGCTATGTAGCCTATAGCTGAAGATATTCTAGATTTGTCTCAGTGCTTCAGTAACACAACAGAACATCATCTGTCTTGGAACTGTCTCACTTCAAGCTGGACTAGAATACAGATGGAGCTAGCAAACAACTTGAAAATTACTGTGAAGTATGTGAATTCTGAATGTATATAATCACAGCATGTCTTTCAAATTAATTATACCCCACCCTGTACTGGTTTCAGCTGGGATAGAGTTAATTTTCTTCATAGTATCTCATATGATGCTGTGTTTTGGATTTGTGACCAAAACAGTGTTGATAACACACCAATGGTTTAGTATTGCTGAGCACTGCTTACACAGCCTCAAGGTCTTTTCTGCTCCTCACACTGCCCCACCAGTGAGTAGGCTGGGGGTGCACAAGAAGTTGGGAGCAGACACAGCTGGGACAGCTGACCCCAACTGACCAAAGGGATATCCCATACCATATGACATCATGCTCAGCAGTAAAATCTGGGGGAGGAAGAAGGAAGAGGGGGACATTGGGAGTGATGGCATTTGTCTTTCTGAGTAACGGTTATGGATGATGGCTAAACACCTGCCTGTGTATGGGAAGCAGTGAATTAGTTCCTTATTTTGCTTTACATGTACATGGAGCTTTTTTTAGCTATTAAACTGCCTTTATCTCAACCCATGAGCTTTTGCACTTTTACTCTTCTGATTCTCTTCCCCATCCCACTGGTGGGGGGAGAAAGCAAGCGGCTGTGTGGTGCTTAGCTGCCTAGCAGGGTTGAACCACAACACAGCCATAACAGTTTGGTTATTAACTGCAAGGGTTTCATGATGGTTGCTCTTTTATACATACATGCCATACATATATTCTATGAAATCTTCCGAATATTTATTAAAATGCACAATTGTTTTAGCTTCCGAAAATCATTAAATCGATTCAGTTTTGGGCTATTTTAGATAAGACAGAGACGTTCTTGTTTTTATGATACACAGTATATTGTTTCATCACATTTACTCTGCTATAGTTCTGTTATTCATTACTGATTACATTTATAAAGCAAATTTATTTTTATTACACTTTAGTGTCTCCCCAGGCTATATAAGATTGCGTGACTTCTTAATAGTCAAGTTTAGATTAAGCCCATTAATACAGTAAGTACATTTCTTACTTGATTCTCTGTGTAAACATTATACACTAATTTTGACTTCTGAGCCTCTGGGCTGATTGATGTGGTTTACACGAACACTGCTGATTCAAACAGTGCATTTTAAAATGTATCTGCCATACCAAAAAATGGCTAAAGCTGAATGATTATTTTGAAACTAACCCACCAGAGATTTGCCCCAGACTGACCCCTTCTATCTCATGTGAAGCCCAAACTGCCATTTCTTGTGTAGAACAAATAATTTTTTATCATTTTGCTTCTGTAAAATAGCTCATTAAGTCATTCATGCTACGAAATTTCTATCAAAACAAATGAGTAAATTCATGATAGAGGGAAAAAGAGAACAAAGAGCCTTTGTTTCTGCTAAAATCTCAAGATGTCCCCTATACTGATGGGTGATGGTAAGATTTGTTTCTTCCCATTTTAATTTCTCTTAAAGACTAGACCAATTCTGTAGGCCTAAGTCAAATGTGCATTTACTATCACACTCAATTAATTATTTCCCTCCCAGGCTTAAACATTACAAAATGTGAAATATATATGTATATACATATTTAATATATTTTATTATATATATGTAATATTATAAAACTTTATGCAGATTAAGGTGGGTTTAAATAACAAAACACTGAAATAAAAATAGCAAAGCCAGAATGAATCTGTATGTAACAGAATGGAACATCTTCCCCTGCTCATCACAGTTAATCTTAGTTTCTGAGAAAACCCATTGCTAAGTAGCTTGTACTGGAAGAGATACCAATCGTGGTGGAACATCATACAGCTGTCCTCCTCTTGACTATCTGTTGGTGTCATTTGTCCCAGAGGAAATTGTTGGAATAACTACTCCTTTTGAAACTAAAATTCAGAAACAGTCTGATGGAAGCAGAAGACTAATTTCTAGTCCTGATGATGTCTACAGATTTTTCTTTTTTGTGGTCTGCAGTTTGCCATCTTTTTAGAGATTAATCACTATAACGATCAGAACCTTTCCAAAATTTTCTAACTCTTCAAAATAACTTGTACATTCTCACTACAGCTTATAGCAGACCACATATGTCATCTGCTTATTCCTATTTTACCCAATTATTTTTGTTAAGCTGTTTCTGAGTTCTTTTCTATTCCTATATACCTTACTTTAACTTCTTCACTCCCAGCAAGAGATAGGTTCAAAACAGAAATCAATGTCCACTCACTGTCCATTCTCCTCTGGTTGTTTCATGTGCCACAAGTAACCTAACACCCAGAAGAGCTACATCAAGTTAGTTGCACACATAGACTTATTTTCTGACTTGACCGTGAAAAGTTTTCTGGAGCATGCTACCTGTATCAGTGAACAACATAAAATGTATTTTCAGAAGTAGATAACAGTAGTAGATGAGTAAATACACTAATTATATTCTCCTAGTAAAATTCCCAGGAAGAACAAAACACACTTGCATAAGCGTCTCTCTTTTTTCTTCCTTCTCAGATAAAAATATTAATAGTACACAGTCTTTGAGTACTTTACAATACAGGCGATGTAACTAAATAAGATATCTGGAAATACAAGACATAATGATATTGAAGCAGACTCTCCAAAAACTTCTTCATTATAGAATCTTTATCAGAAGGGAAGATTTTTTAAGTCTTTTTTTTTTTTTTTAAAGACTTCTAGAAGTGACTGTCTTATTCTGCTGTAGCATTCACAATGAAAGACTGAAAAAATGTGATGTGCACTGGGAACAAATTATCTGTTGATAAAACTCCATTGTTATCAGTCCCACTCCTGCCTCTCTGAGTACCATACCCTGGAAGTATGAGAGCCATACTACCACTTTAAAGAACATACCATTGTTAGTCAATGAAATCTGTTTTGCTTCTGTCTCACTGTGATGTAACCAACTAACATAGTTCACTTAAACTGTCCTTTGCAGGAGTATCTCTCTCTGTTCACAGTACAGAAGACTAGGACTAGTAACTCAGAGAGAGATATTTCACTTTAAGCCATCCGAAGTGAAGAGAATCCACTGCTCAAATAGTTTGTTCTCAGGGGGATGACAAACTTGTGGGAAAACCACTGCAGATCTTGTTAATCACTTACACTAAATGATAAATGCCATTGATTTCTACAAAGCCACTGGTATTGCCCAGCCCTTTTTCTTTTTCTTTTTCTTTTTCTTTTTCTTTTTCTTTTTCTTTTTCTTTTTCTTTTTCTTTTTCTTTTTCTTTTTCTTTTTTTCTTTTCTTTTTCTTTTTCTTTTTCTTTTTCTTTTTCTTTTTCTTTTTTTCTTTTCTTTTTCTTTTTTTCTTTTTCTTTTTCTTTTTCTTTTTCTTTTTCTTTTTCTTTTTCTTTTTCTTTTTCTTTTTCTTTTTCTTTTTCTTTTTCTTTTTCTTTTTCTTTTTCTTTTTCTTTTTTTTTCTTTTTTTTTCTTTTTCTTTTTCTCCTATTATTCAGTCAAGTAATGCAAACAGAATTCAAACAGCAGTGATCCTGCCATTTGTAGAGGGTAGGAAAATATAAGAGAGAAAGTCAATCAGCAGAATTTTTGTTTTGCTGGTCTTTCTTTGGAATCAATAAAATGATCATTCTCACTGTTTAGTACATATCCATATTTTGTCTAGGTGTATTACTTCCAATTTTCAGCTATGTGTTAACTGAAAACCAGAGGGGCAGATTTTTCTTTTTTTTTTAGTACTTGAGGACTTATTTGGTAGCTGTGAAGTGGCAAATAAATTCCAGTGAAGCTGAATAAAAGTGGTGTCGCAGGGTAAAGTTATTAGCAGGAAACCAAAAAGTCCCAGTAGAAGCAAGTTGTAATAACCAAAGACAAAGGGGGATTATTATAGATGACCCTTACCCTAAATAACAGAACTTTGACAATGTGAATGCAAAATGATTTAAATCAGATTACCTACAAAATGAAGTGAGAATGATATAATACAAACATGCTGTTGAAAACACATTTGAAATATAGAGGTAGTGGATAGAACACTGTTTCTTTATAAATACATACAAGACATTACACTGTTATTCAATATTATGTCATACTATGTGTTGTTTATGTCTGTAACATCTATAGTGCAGGAAGATAAAGTGAATGAAATGGAGAAGAAAACACTAGTTTCAGTTCTATTTTAAGAACACAAGTTGAATGAACACTGAGAAAGAACTGGTGATCATAGATTTATTTAATTTCAGTGTGATATTAGCATATTTTTGCTACCATTCTATGACAACATTTTTAATATTAGCATCAGGGAAAAATAGAAAAAAAAGTTTTGAGGAGAAAGAAATTGATGAGGAATCAGTTTCATAAATGGGAAGCTTATAATTCTGAGATCTGAGGCAATCTCATTTAATATAGGAATTTGGAGACCCAGAAAAAAGTGCCATTATACAGCTTTCACCTGCATCTGTTAAGACCTAGAGAAATCTCTCCTAATTTAAAGAATGGATATTTTGTCTAGTTTATGGGGTGAAAGGAGGAGAAAAGCTTATATTAATTCTCAACAAAAGGTTTATTTGCATTCATAAACTAGGTTCTCAGGTAAGATTATCTGCACCTTGTAATATGAAACTATGCATATGGGTATTGTCAAATCATACACCTTTCCAAGGATATTATCTGCCTGCAAATGTTTGTTACTTCATTTCTTTAACTTTGAGACAATTCCTCTTATTCTTCATTTGCTATTTAAGAGACCATAGAAACTGCTGAAGTAATTGAGAAGCTATCTTAAAAAGATAGAAGTAGACACAGTCATACAGTATATGTTACTCAGATAATCCAAATGCAATTAGATTTTTTATGTGTGTAAAGAATTTGAATTTTATCACTTCACTCACACAATTCTGTCTTCACTAAAATGCACTTCAACTAGAAGCAAAATGTCAGCACTAGCTTAAGTTTCTTTTTGTATAAGGTTAAGCAATGAAATAGACTTCATTTTAATTTTCTTTCCTGTATGCAAATAGATAGCAAACTGTCTTCCAGAATTACATTTTGTCTCAAATTTCTATGTGCTAGTATGTCAAGTACAAATCTAGTTGACTTGTATTCTTGGAACCATGTCACTGATATGATTTTTAATCTGACCTTTTCTGTTAAAATGTCAATCTACCTCTATGGAGCTTACAAAATACAAGTCCTCTCATAACATGAATTTTCTTAATCAAAGTCAGATGTGTCAGTTCATATAATTTACGTAGCATTACCTGGGATTTTCATTGTGTTTTGTTTTCAGACAAAAACATAGCTTCTGATGCTTCCCTTCCCTCAAAAGTATGCCCCAATTTTACCTGCAAGATTCTTTGTCTAAACTATCTCCTATTGCACCTCTTTATCTTAGAACATTTGAAGACAACTTACCTACTAGTATTTGCTTTCTAAATATGTTTCAAATAGACCTAATTTTTAAAAATTATTTTTTAATTTTTTATTCTTATGAAGACAAAGGTTCCCCAGCCACATTTTTTGCTCAGAAAAATTAAATTTTATATTCAGGTTCACTGGAGGAATGCCATAACAAGTACTGGAAAGCTGTACACTGAACAAAACTAATGTGCAGATGCAGTAACACTAACACTAACATTAAAGAATGCTGAAGCAAGTCTGTGAGATGCAAAGCCCTCCTCCATTGTTGAGCCTAATCCAAAGGCCACTGAAGGTCAGCAAATGTCCTTTTCTGTTGACTAAACAGATTTTGAAACATACCTTTCAAGAGCATCTGGAGATGTTAGTAAGTGTCATAACACCAGTATTATGATTACTCTCTGCTACTGGTTTTGGTTGTTTGTTTGGTTGGGTTTTTTTGTGATATATTGCATGCTACATTATGTTAATGGTAAAATTTATTCATAACTGCGGCCGTAGCAAATCATGCCTAGTGGTTCAGTCACTGTCAGCATTCTCTATAGAAAAAATTTTGTAATTCAAAGGTAACTAGATAGATATAAAGAGTTAAGGTGTACTATGAATAAGGTAAAAAAAATCATTGATCCAAGGTAAATAAATCATTGATCTTATTCATTTTATTTCTCACATTGATTCCCGGAACAAAGCAAATGTAAGTCATCATTATTTGGATCAATAACTTAAGTAAATAGCTCAGCATTTAAAGTTCTTCATGTGAAAAGGCACTTTTTGTTAATGGCTGTAAATATTACATTTCTCTTGGGTATCTAATTTTATTATTGTCATTACATATTAGACTTCCTTTATACATATGTCATGTGTGGTATCAAAATCAGATACTAAGTACATTAGTGCAGGTATATTTAAAGTATTTTAATATTCCATGGGTTTCATTTTTCACTTGCAGATATATTTTAATTAAGTGTTACAGGAAAACAAAAACTCTGCATTAGCTAAATGACAGCCCGCCCTTTTAAGGGTTTTAAATAAATGTACACTCTTAAAAACAGAATTAAAATATTTAAGATTAGAGTTTATTAGTATTTATAAAATTATTTGTAATTAAAATATCTTTCCAGCTCTTTTTTTTTTTTCCCCTGAAAGCTTATTTTGTGAAGCAGTCATGTTTTTGTCTGTCACTCTTTGTTGAAGGGATCTAACACACTGACTCCTGCCCTTTGGGCCATTACATGAATGCTGAAACCTTTTTTGTGCTATAAGACAAACTAAATCCTACTTCCCCATCTCTACAAAGCCTTATGTATCTCACGACATTTTTGGCATTTCTATGTAAACTGTATTAGAAAGTACTTGATAGCTCCCCTACTTGTATATATAATACATACCATGTCCAGGCCAATGTGCTGACCATCCTTTAATCCGTGACCAGGCTTCCAAGCAAACTATCTAGTCTGAAGTAACAGACTGGAAGTTCCAGTTAATCTGTACACAGTGGGATGGTCAAGTAACATTCCAATATAAAACAGGTTAGAATGCCATACAGCATAGACATACCTCTATCAATCTTTTGAAATACACAAACACAAGAACTGTAAGTTTTACTAGTACTTTCCCCCACCCCCCTTAAACAGTATACTTAATGAGGTATGACTGCAAACAAAATCTGGTTTTAAACAGACAACATGAAATATCGCCCAAATGGGAACAGTCTTATTTTGTTATCATTTAGATATCCTGCCTTAAAAACATAAGTGTCTTTAGAAACCTGTAAACAGTCATATTGCCTCCTCCTCTGAAGCATTCTCCCACATGGAGCCTGTCTTGCATTTCAGCCAGAACCCCTTCCTTTCCTACACAGACCCCTGATGATTGTGTTCAGTAGTTTTCAACCTAGAACCACAAGCATTTTTCGTAACAACAAGCTTGCTTTTCTTTTAGACTTTTTATGCACACTCTAGAAATAGTCCACAGGCTTTTGACTATACTTCAAAAACTATTCTAGCTTCTCCTAGGAGAAAATCTACTATCTTCTTAAAACCAACTGACAACAGGCTAAATCTTAAAAGTTCTGTGTCTCATTTTAACTATGTGCCAACCTGTTTATTCAAAATGTCAACCTGTTTATTTATGTCATCAGCTACCACTGATAAACATTGACAGGGAATGTTGCCCAGCACAGGAACTTGAGCATACACGTACACACTCTTAAAAGGTTAGAACAGTGTCTGTCAGATTTTGCTTAGGCCAGCTCTCCCAGTCAATATTTTTGACAAGTTCAGAGTTGGCTTAGAGTAAGAACCATTCCCAATAGACATTTGTGTACAACCACCCTGTTTTGAAGAGTAAGAGAGTTTAACAGAATTAATGCAGGCTGTCCCACAACAATCAGTCTCAGTGCCATTTAATTTGTCAGTCTAAATGTAGCCTATCAGCCCTTCTGTAACAGAAATGGAAAAAGCATATTTCAAGAAAGGCATTCTTCAGACAACAAGTTTTCAGAAGACTATCTGTATTAAAATAAGACTGTTAAAACACAGCAAACAGATAAAGAGAGTAGAAACACTGTCCACATTTTAAAGGCATGGGCTGCAGAAGGGTGAAAGACTGACAACTGCTTAGGTATGGGTTACTAAGAGATGGCCCACCGTCAAATATATTGCTGTAAAATCAAATACCTCATTTAATAATTTCTGTTTTGCAGCAGAGGACAACTTTCATGCCCTGAAGATACTGCCAAGAAAGTATATCAAACAAAAAACTAATATTATCCAAATGTCCACTTGGATTTAGCTAATTGACATTTTACTAAGCAAACACATTATTTTTTGTCACAGGAAAAGTTTTTTTACAATCTTTTTTCCAGTCTCATGAAGGAAAATGCCTTGAATGTCTATGAGTAGTGTAAAAATAAATAGAGGAGATTTTGCTCACTGAAACCAATACTTACAAAGAATTTAATATTTGTATAGATGCTGCAGGAATTAGAAAAATAGTTTTTTTTGACAATGCTGAGTTGTTCCTTTGAACTTACTACTATAATAATTCAGTATATAACTTAATGGTATAGCAACAATACTTTATATTTACTTCAAATCACTTGCATCTGGATGTCTGAAACAGTAGGACTGAATCACAAATAGTATTTGAAAAAGTTATAAAACTATTTACTGACTATACAAAGAACTTTGTTTCTTACTTTGGGAAGGCTATTTTGCCTTACTCAGTAATAGACACTTTAAATTAAACAAACAAACAAACAAACAAAGAACAGGTTTAGGGATAATACAGACGACTGGTGTTTGGCTGCTACATTTCAGCTAGTATTCCAAGATCAGGAAACAGGAAAACTATTTCTCTGGAGAGAGAAAATAATCTGTTTTTAACTTCAAAGATTTATGAAATCATTTTTATTCCTACTAACTACAATTCCAATTACTGGAATATTTATGGAAGACTTGAATGACAAAGGATCAGTCCTTTTTTTACAGGAAACTTATATCCCCATCTCCCAGGTTGCAGAACAATATTACATTGCACATTGCACAATGCATTGCATGAAATTCTGGGGTAGGAAAGTCTCATCTTTAGTCCTAATACTAGAGCTGTTTATTTTCATTAAATAAATAAAAGTGTTCACTGCAACAGAAGAAATACAAGTCAATGCATAAGTTTCTTGTCTGATGTCTGAGGCAATCATGTAGATAGGAAACTTGATTTCTCAGACTCCTGTTCGAAGGACATATTTTTTCAATAGTTTTAAATGTACACATGGTGGATAAAGAAATGGAATAAACTGAAGATTAATCATTAAATTATTTTCAGTCTTGCTCACCCCATCTATACAGTAAATGCAAAAATTTTTTTTCCGGGTAAGGCAAGGCAAGACAAGGAAATAGAAGGGGGGAAGAGTTAGAAATGTTTCTTCTGGATTAGTTTACAGTTCATTAAGGAATAGTTAAACTGATTGATATCCCATTACTCAAAGGAAGGAACTAACCTGACATATTTTACATTCTTTCCATATTGGACTTCTTCTGGGGACTGGAAGCCTAGTGGGAAAAATTACTCTGGTATAGAATTAAGTTAACTTAAATATCTACAGTACAAATACCTATGAATAAAACATATCTAGATACACATGCTATACATAGTTATTTTTACCATTTTCCTCTAAAAATTATCCATAAGTAATTATCTATCCTTCTTCATCTTTTATCTTCTCCATAGTTTTTCCTGTTTGCAGCTTGGAACTGTTTATAATTAACACATATCTCTAATAATGAGGGATCACATAACACTGCAAAATACCATTGAAAACAAGGTGAAGCATTTAGCAGTAACTGTGAACATTTTCTTTGATCTTTTGTCAGTTATTTCTCTTCTTCTACACTCAATTTGACACCATACTTTAAGGCTCTCAAAATTTTGAGGAAAATTTGTCTTTTTCACTTTTCCTATAGTATCAATTTTGAAGCACACTATATTTAGATAGGATATTTTGGTATGCTAAGTTAATCCACTTCATTTACATATCTTTTCTGATTTTACACAATGTGTTCTTTCCTTTTACTGCATAAAAGTTTACTTGAGTGTGCCCTTTGCAGAAATCATGAAGAAAGGAAAAATCAAAACCAAAGCAAAAAGAAAATCAAACCAAAACCAAAACAAAACCAAAGACACACACACACAGAAAACCCCAAAAAACCAAACACACACACACACACACACACAAACCCCAAAAAACCCAAACCAACTTTGGATCTTCGGTAATGTATCTGGAATCATATTCAATTGTTATAGGCATTCTCTCTGAATTTGAAAATTAAGACCTTTATGACTAATTATTAGATATGAAAACTTTAGAAACACAGTTTATTATTTTTTAGGATGAAAAATTGGCTGGTATTACAACATAAAAACTTTGATTATAACTTAACAAATTTTCTTAACTTTCATAAACTTAACAAAAAGTTTGTGTTTGATGTATAACACCCAAGTAGGAGTTCAATTTTCCACAAAGAAATGGTTATTTACTTAAATTCTGAAGTGTAGTTCGCAGAAAAAGACTAATGAGACTTCAGGGAAAACTGCTAACATCTACAATGAACTATGCAGTGCTTCACAGAAAAAACAAAGTTTGTACTAAATTTTATGGTTCTGGATTGTTTCTCTTCTTAAATATCTTCTGACCCCAAGCTCAATATCATGAGATACCATGAATCAGTTCATTTAAATAAGTGTCATCTAAAATACTCACTCTGATACCTAAGAAATTAACATTGAACATGTTTATAGACCAGCAAACCATAAAACAATGAACAACATTGAAACAATGTGAGTAAACACACACTGACAAATACAGTTGAGTTTACTGTTAATTAGAGACAGGAAGGAGAAAACAAAAATAATCTTAGGATTCTTAGTTACAAATGAAAGGATTCACAAGGGGCTTGCATTCCATTTTTCCAAGTGATCAACTTCTACAATTACGGGAAATACTGAGGTAAGGCTTTCAGGTGAAATTAAAAAAGAAGAAATGTTGGGTTTTGTGTGTAACATGCTTGCTGTGTGATTTTCAATAATAATATTATTTTTATCCCTTCAGTGTAAAGGAACCAATTAATTAAAATCTCTACTCTTATGGTGTTTAGTATAATTTCAACCATGATAACAGTTGTAGCCATTAAAGGATATGAGTGTCCTTCATAAGAAGTCCAGATGAGATAACTACATTTATTATTCTGATCTCTTTCAAAGACCATGTAATTTCTCCAGATGATATCTGATAATTTGTGGATGATCAGCTAAAACCCCTAGAGAAATTTGTAATTCTCTGCATTCCTTGAAAAAAACATTTCTAAGATTTACCTAATTCCACAGTTAAATAACTATATCTTTCCTCTAGTTTGAATATGTTTAAACGGCAGACACAGAATCTTCCTATTCCTTAAAAGGCTAGGATTTTCCTTCTATTATATTATGAATTATCGTTAAATCTCCTCAATTTTTTTTCTTCAATAAACTAATTAGATTAAGTTCATTACAGAGCATATTTTCCAGATAGCAAATCATCCTGTAGCTCCTTCTGATAAACTAAGGTATAGGCATACATATTTAAAGATAATTTCACAATATGCTGCAAAATCCATGCATAAAGAGATGGCACAAATTCAACTGCAGTCAAACTATTAAGCAGTCTTTCTCCATTTAATAACATTAAAGCATTTGGACCCCAGACTACAAAAATAAATGTCTCTCTTTAGTTACACAGCTAGCCATGGTGGTATTCTTCTGCAATCACAGGATATTTAATAAAGTAGCCAGCTGCTCATTAAGAGCATATAGAAGAGCTTTCACACCATTTGAGTTCCTCTCCTAGGAATTATATGTTATCCAGAAAGCACAAAGAGAAACCTATTAGCTGGCCATTACTTTGAAAGACAGAATGTTGTATTATCTGCTACATTTAATCATAAAATAAAAGAAATAAAAACATATTCTTATAAAAAGCAATTACCATTGAAACAAAGGTGCATTAGGTCAATACAGGAATATACTACAGAATTAAAAAAAATATTTAAAGAATACAGGAGGGAAATTGTATCTAGTATATCTAGCAATTACTTGCCAGATTAATTTTAAAAGTACTAAAATTTGTATCCTTCAAGACTCATACTTTTGCTACACTTCATGCACCCAGAGTTCCTCTTATTTCTATTCACAGTCCATAAGTAAATATGTACATACATTTTTGGGAAAAAACAGAACCTTTAAGAATTTGAATGTTTAGCCTTTCCTCCATTTACCTTTCCCATGTTTGAAACAATGTCTGCATTTATTTGTTTTGGATTTTTTCTTTTTTTTTTTTTTTTTGACAAAGAGAAAATAATGGCAAGTACTAGGAATTCATAGCAAGTAACACACATAATACACTTTAGAAAAGAAAAAAAAAATCTTCAAAACCTCAAACTGACAGATTTTAAATAGCAATGCAAGTCCTAATTCCTAATTCTTCCAGTCCATTGACTAATTTGTTATAATACTTTGCATTTATTTGGTGGTGTTGAAGCAGCACTCCTTTAATAGGTTTAAATGGTGTATTTAGCACAAGTATGTTCTCGTACAGGTACTTACAAAAGATTTCAAAATGTTTCTCATAAGGCAATCGCAAACTACCATAAAATTCAGTATGTATCTTTCAGTAGATGTTTAATGAGAGATGTGCCATCCTATCTATATGAGAATCCTGTAGTTCTGCAGCATGAACTAAGAATGATCTTAATGTTCCACAATTAATTAAGCAAGCTGCAGAATATTTCACTGCTGTATGAGTTTCACACAATTTTGGCACAAAAGGTACATTTGCTAACAATGACTGTACCACTTTCTTCAGCAGCATGCTTTAAAGTATGGCCAGCTTATTCCAGTAATTCTCTAAAGCACTATTTCTTGTGATAAAACAGATACTTACTTTTCAGTGGGCATTCCTGGGAATCAATAATACCATTTTCTAAAGGTTGTAACCAAAAGGAATACCAGGAACTGTGGAAACAATATGGGAAGTCTAGCTATTTCACTTTTAAGGGAACACTTTAATTATTCATTGACTAAATAACCTTTCTTTATTTCTTAAATGTACAGTTTCAAACAACAATCATTTCACGTTTATAAGGAACCACTTCCACTAGTACTTTATCTGCTTTCTTTTCATTGCTGAGGACTTCACAACATCAGTGGGGAAAAAAAATGTTTACCCTTTTACTGTCAATAGTGCACTCAATCTGGTGCTTTGATTTTAAGGTCTGCTAAATATTTTATACAGACTTATTTAACAGTAATTTTTGAAACTACCACATTACTTATTTATTCCACAGGTGTATTCTGGCTGTAAAGTATTCTGGCTAGGATTAAGGAAACCAGCTAACTGAATTTTAGTATTTATGTTGGTAGAATTCCCATTTAGGGATATGAACATCATCTTTTAATTAGACTCATCCAAGACCATGGTTCTTGAAAAACAGAACTGACAATTTGAATTATATTTGGAATAGAATGTCTATAGACAGTGCAAAGCACTACTAATAAATGGAGAGTGTTACTAAAAAAAAGTGCTGTAATGAATTACCGTCAAAGCTAATAAGGCCATGCAGATTACATAGAAATACATTTGAACAGATGTCTATAAACTGCATGGATCATTGCTGTTTGACACCTATGAATCAGGGAAGAGTCTGACCCTGAAAAGTGCAACCTTAACTTTGATTAGCTGATAGAAGGTAAAACCACAGATATCAATGGTATTACTCCTGACTTAACACCAATTCAAGTGGCAGCAGGATTTATGATTAAAAAATTAAGTATGTGTGTGTCTTATTAAATAAAAATTTGTGTAGGAAATTAAGTGATTTTTTTAACAATGATTTTTTTTTTTTAATCAATGTCTTTGAAGCATAAAGATTACATTTTCCCAAGCCTGGAAAAATCTAATGAAGGTCTGAAAAATAAATATTATATCAACCAACGACAGCTTTAAAGAAGAGAAAACAGAATTACAAACCTCTGGCTAATAAAATACAACAAGGCATAACATTGCAACCAGAGTTCCTCCAGCACATTAAAAAGAAAGAAATCAAGCAAGACAGTCTAATAAATATAATATGCTTCCTCTTCTTCTCTTTCTTCTCTATGCACAGGTTTTATATCTTCTTGTAAATATTTAAAGACGAAAGCAGTAAAAGTATCCCAGTTGCCTGTGCTCATAGTTATGTATTCTGAACAGTTATTCAAAAAATAGAATACTTGAAGGCATAATATAAAACACTTCTGCTTATGCAATTTTAAGATGACAAAATAAAATATAGGAAGTTAGTAACAAGGAGTCAGTCAATAACTTGATCATAGTTGGACTGCTGGTTAGAAAGTAAGTTTTGGGGTTTTTTTTTAATAATAAATATGTGAATATAACTGCATTATACTTACTTGCAAATCCTACTTAGAATTCTTACCAAAATTTGTTGAAACTTTTAGTAAAAATGATTGGAAAGTACTTAACTGTCCCTCTGTATATATTCTGTCTCTTTTGCTCTTACTGTTTGATAAATTATGACTCTGTTTTTCTTGGTTTTGCTTTCAACTTATTCCTAGGGAGAATTATTTTTCCAAGTTTAACCACGTTGCTTTTTAAATGCTTTTCTCTAAAATCTATGTTGATCTACAAATAAGAAACACATCATGATATGCTACTGTTTAACCACTTGAGTTTTAAAATTTAAGGTTCAGATTCTGAAAACTATATAGGCTAATATATTAATGAATTATTTAGTACTATGCTGAATATGAACCTAAAAACCTCTGAATTATTTTTATACAGTTTATAATACTATATTTTGATCTATAATGTCTGTTAAAATTACTTATTTCTTAACAGGAAAGAACAAAATAGCAAGAATCACAGCACACATAGCAATAAGATGCCCTTTCATGTTTCATGTATCCTGTTGATTTTCTGCCTTTAACACCAAGACTTCTAAAGCAATAGTTCTTTCTTAAGGTCTTATCCTAGGATCCTAGTCATCCAAGATCCTGAGAGCCTCCTGTGTGCATATGCAACACAAAGACAAAGAAAGCCTTTATTGAAAAAGAATGCCATTGAGGTCATTCTTTCACACACTGAAGTGTTAGGAAAAGCCAGAATTTAGAACACACACTAAATTTAATTGCTCTGCCTGACGTATATGGAATATAGTTCACTCTTTAATCACATGACCACCTCTTCTTATACTCTTCCCCAAGAGAAGATATGCTTCTATTCATATGCAGGCTGGATTATGATCATTTAATGAGAAGCTATAATATTTTCTTTTCACTACTCTATAGCTGGCCCTAAGCATTATTGTTTACACTATTCAAAGTCTTGTTTAAAGACAGGACTATTAATTTTCTTATGGATCTTTAAGGAACTCACTTTAGCATCTGAGTGCTTCATAAACATTAATACATCTCCCTTCACAAGCCTCTGAGATAAAGCGATGCTATTATCCCCACTCTAGGCTTCAGTTCCCATCTACATTCCTCAAACATATAGGTATATCAGATATATGGGAACATGACTTCTATTGATTTCAGTGGAAATTAGATACTTGAATACTCAAGGTCAAAAATTTAGTATTGACATTAGAATTAATAATGAGTTTTGAGAAAACTTGCTCGAATTAAAAAAAAAAAATCCACATCATATGTTGTGTAACATAAAACAAATTAACGACAGTTTTTTAAAAAGCGTATTCCTATCCAGTTATACTACAGTACTGCCCTTTGGCTTAATTTTACATTATCCCTGCAGCTTACCTGCTTTGTTACTTTACAGAAAGAAACGATACCTCCTCTCAGTTTTTTATATATTACGTGTGTATGTGTGTGTGTCTACAGTTTAAATATATATACAAACACACACCTAGATATCTGAAATGGAAAGATATGTATATAGTGATACCTAATATCTTAGCATATACAGTAAAACAAATAGATTATATCTTTGAAGAGACTGGCTTGCTTAATGGGTGTACATATGCATTAAGCAGTATCTTTAAGTGTTGCTTATATAATGTGTTCTTAATTTCTCTGATCATCCTTACAGATCTTCTTCATCTGGCCAAATGCAATGGTTGATTAAGCTGTCCAATTAAATGTATTTGAGACCCCTGTACAGGACTAGTAGATATACAAGATGTATTGAAAATTCAGATTTCCTGAGTCACAGCTGAAACCACACAAAGTATTCCAGAATATCTCAAATGGTACTAGATGTTTATGTGTGGGCACTTGAATCAAGGCCTGTTTCTCCAATAATTACAATGTGAAGATGTATAGACATCTTCCTTGCATATTGACACAGTCATTTCTGTGTCTACATGTAAGCACCTACAACGTAGGTATCTGCAGTCCAGAAGTGAACTGTACTATTAGACGTTTTCTGTCAGCATTATAAATGAATATATTAGTCTATCAGTCTGAAGACCATTCTTTGATAAACTCCATAACTAACAACTCTGTACCCTTCTTCTGCCATCTCTCTTCTGCCAGTTACTTAGACATTGAGAAAGTAAATGTCAGAAAAGAATCACTTATTTCCAAAACTTTCAGAGTTCTCATCCTGGTGTAAATTAAAATATGTAATCCCAAAATGAGATTTAGGAAAAATTATAACCAAATCTTTTACTGGGAAATGGTGATACATTTAACAAGCAGTATGAAGTAGCAGAGCTGTCTGTACCTGACCATAGAAGCAGTAACAGTCCCAGTCATAATTTTGCCATCATTAATAAATCATTTGGCTTTAGACCCTCCATAATGCCTCCACCTTCAGATTTTATATGAGTTAAAAGTAGTCTTAATTTTCTTTTTTGCATCACAAATGTGTTAGTCTTTCCTAGGGCATCTAGTGAAAATACCAATTGATTACAAAGACAGTGATGTCATCTACTCCTAGAACTGAGAATGAATTTTCAAAGTAAATTATTATCTCCTCAGAGACAAAGATAGAAGTCAATATATTACTGCTGATATGTCTATCAGCAATCTTTATCAGAGTCAAATCCTTTCTCACATTCTACTTCCATTTCAAAATTATGATTTTCACATAGTTTAGCTATAGAAGATGTATGAAGAAATGACAGCTACATCTTCCACTGCAAACACAAGTGCTGGGATAATGGAATCTGACTAGCAGATAGACTTTAATGAAAGACAGGGAAAACTTCATGCAATTACATGCCCAGATTAGGCATATTACTGGGTGAAATCCTTGCTATTATAAATTAATCAGAAACAAAGTTACAAAAAAATCTGTATTTCCCTTCAATGGGACTAGACTGTATAATATGTCAATGAATAGATCATTTTAGAGTATTGTCTAAATTCATAAATTCAAATTGAAATTTCCAATGTTATCCCAAATGCATCCATACAAATTAATTTTTCTGTGAAACTCAGTAGTTAATTTTTTTATCAGAACCTACTTTTCAGTCAATGACAAAACACAAAGAAAACCACACTAACACAAAGGTCTAGGACCGTTGGATACTATATCATGTACACCTACAGAGTTTGAATACAGACAGAAAAAAAGAGGAGAGTATTTTGGAACAGAAAGCATCAGAAAACCTTAGGTGCATAAGTCACTACAAGCTTCTTTTCAATACCAGGAAAAAATTATCACTGTAAAATAATAATTATGGCTGTGGCCATAATGTCCAGTTTTAAACAGCAAAATGTTAATTTAAAAATGTGAAATGACATCCCTGGAGTACAAATAAAATAATCAACAAAAAACCCAAGTAATTTGAAAAAAATAGGTAACATTGTAAGTTTTTCACCTTTTAGCCATCTTAGTATCCGCTGGAAGGGCAATACAGCACGGCACAAGCAATCTAGGAGTTTTTTGGTATACATTGATGACAACTTCCTGCCAAAGGAGATCAAAGATCCCATAAAAGAACTTGCTTTCCTGGACTACATACTTGCAAACAAGGAGGAACAGGGATGTGAAGGCAGGGGGCAGCCTTGCTACAGTGACTATGAGATGGTGCACTTCAGGACCCTGAGGGGAAGCAAAGTAGGAAAGGGCAGAATCACAACCCTGGCTTTCAGGGGAACAGATTTCAGCCTGTTCAAGGACCTGCTGGGAAGAATCCCAGGCCCTGGAAAGCACTGGGGTCCAGGAGAGATGGTTGCTTTTCAAGCATTACCTCCTCCCAACATACAGGAAGGCAGTTAAAGGGGTCAGAAGGCCTGCAAGGGTGAACAAGGATTTCTTGGCAAAACTCAGACATAAAAAGGAAGTATACAGGAGGTCAATGAAGAGCTAACTCACCCAGGAGGAATACAGAGACACTGTCTGAGTGGTCAGGTATGGGATCAGGAAAACCAAAACTCACCTGGTGTAGAGTCTGGTAAAGGATGCGAAGGGCAAGAAGAACATCTTCGATAGGTGTATCAGCAGCAAAACAAAGATGAGGGAAATGGGGCAGAAGACTTGGTGACAAAGGTCATGGAAGGTACTTGATGCCTTCTTCACATTGGTCTTTACTGGTAAGACTGATCTTCAGGAATCCTAGGCCTCTGAGGTCAATGGGAAACTCTGGAGAAAAGACGACTTTTCATCAGCATAGAAGGATCAAGTTGGGGAACATTTAAAGAAACTGGATAGACACAAGTTTATGGGACTAGAGTGCTGACCAATGTCAGTGGTCAATGTCACTACAAGATCAGTCTCAATTATCTCTGAAAGGTCACATCAATCAGAAGAGGCTCCTGAGGACTGGAAGAAAGAAAATGTCACTCCTGTCTGCAGGAAGCTGGTCATCTTCACCTTGATCCCTGGGAATTTGATGAAGCAAATGATTCTGGAAACCTTGTTCAAACATATAAAGGATAAGAAGTTGATCAGGAGAAATCAGCATGGATTTATGAAGGGGAAATAATACTTTACCAACCTGAGAACCTTCTATGATGAAATGACTAGCTTGGTGGGTGAGGAGAGAGAAGTGGATACTGTTTATCCTGCAATTAGCAAGGCTTTTAACACTGTCTTCCATAACATCCTTATTGACAAATTGATAAAACACAGACTGAATAAGTGGACAGTTAGATAAACTGAAAACTGGCTAAACTGCTGGGTTCAAAGGACTGCTGTCAGGAGCACGAAGTCCAGCTGGAGACCCATCACTAACCCTATGGCTGGGGTCACATCAGGTGTATCAACACCTCATGTGACCCCAGCCATACCATTATTCTTTGGTAATGACCTCATTGATGGGACAGAGTGCACCTTCAGCAAATCTGTAGATCATACAAGACTGGGAGCATTGGTTGATACACCAGATAACTGTGTTGCCTTTTTGGAAGGACAAATGGGCCAATAGGAATATCAGAAAATTAAAAAAAGGGCAGATTCCTCCCCTGTACCTGGGCAGAAATAACCAAGATAGGCTGCAGGCTGACTTGCTGGAAAGCAGCTTAGCAGAAAAGGGTCCTGGTGAATAATAAGTTGAACAAGAGCCAATATTTCTGCCTTGCAGCAAAGAAGGCTGACAGCATCCTGGGCTGCTTAGGAACAGTGCCACCAGCACATCAAGGGAGGTGATCCTTCTCCTCTACTCAGCACTGGAGACACCACATCTGCAGTGCTGTGCCCTGATCTGGGACCCCTAGTACAAGAGACACATGAACGTACTGGAATTGGTCCAGCAAAAGACCATAAAGATGATTAAGCGACTGGAGCATCTCTCCTGTGAGGATAGGCTGAGAGAGCTGGGACTGTTCAGCCTGGAGAAGAAAAGGCTCAGAGTGGATCTTATCAACATCTGATGGAGGGGGAAATGAAGAAAATGGAACCAGACTCTTCTTAGTGCCAGCCTGAGCCAGACAAAAGGCACTAGGCATAAGCTGAAACACAGGAAATTCCATTTCAACATTTTTATTTTATTTTTTACTCTGAAAGACATCAAACACTGGAAGAGGTTAGCTAGAAAAGCTGGGAATTCTCCATCCTTGGAGATATTCAAAACCTGACTGGACACAGCTCTGAGGAACCTGCTCAAGTTAACCCTACTTTCTGCTGAGGAGTTGGACTAGATGATCTCCAGAAGTCCATTCCAACATCAATAATTGTGTGATTCTGTGTTAGGCATAAGTATTTATCATTTTTTCTGTAGATTGAGAGGAATTGTATAAATTTGGTGCCTTAATCACTTAAGGCACCTTCTATTGCTTTCACTGTGTGATTACCTTACACAATGTCAATGGTTATAACTATGAAATAACCTATTTTTTTTCCTCAATAACTATTCAAGCACTGAAACAAACAAATTGCTTTGTACAAGTTTATATGCTTATGCAACTTGAGGATGTAAATTTTTTACAAAAAGTAAACATGAAAGGGTCATGAACAATGGCAACTCTACCTTCGCCTTTGAATTTTAATGCATGTTTGTAATAATTTTCTCTTCTAACTCTGATCCACTACACTGATCTTGCACAAATACATTGCCTCTTCTGACTAACTGCATTGAAGAACCTTTTTTCTAGACTAGTGAGTACTCAACGTTATGTATTTTAAATGGTCCAAAAATGACAACATAAATAATTTTATCCAAAAACAAACACAGCATAAAAGGAAAATGTTTTATGTGTACAGGTTTTTGTGTAGGTATCTGCTACAGGAGCATGATGAACAGGCACATCTAACAGGGAATCAGAAATTCATGTGACGGTTGTTTAATATTTGCAAACATAGCTGTACTTCTGTTTCTGTTGACTGTTTCCTGATAAGAGTCTGCCTATACTTTCTGACTTTAACTGATCCCTGATTCAGGTGGATCAGGAATCCTATTCAACCTCTTATTCAACTGCTGCTGAAGAGCACCTAAGTAAGTGTTGGTCACAATGCTCAGGAGAACTGGAAAGAGGATTAGCTGATACGGATTTTGGCACTTTGCATGGAGGATAGCCTAGAAACTCTACCTGGGACATGCTGAGTGCTAATCTGTGCCATAACAGGAGTCACACAATGCAGGACATCTTCCCTGGCACTAATGGGAGTAATAGTCCCTAGCATATTGGAGGACTTCTGGAGCTAATAGAGGGAGGATGTAGCAATGGAAATCTCAGGCTGCAGGGGGTGCATGTCTAAGTGGGGTAGGGAATGAAGGTGATGACAGCTTCACCAGTGGGAGGTGTTGGCACTGAGCTGCCAGGTGAAACAGCTGTGGCAGGAGGTAAGCTGACTGCAAGGCATCAGGAAGGAAGAACGGGACATTTGCAGAGACAAGAACCTGAATCCTGAATTGCATGGAAGGAGGCATTGCTGCAGGCTATGCTTGAAAGAGCAATGGATGGAGACTCCCAAGATGGAAAAGGCAGAAAACCTGTGACTTCTAGCCACAAAAGGTAGGCTTCTTCTCCACCTTCTGACATACACCTACAGAATAAGTGCAGTGGCCTGGTAACAGCTCAAGAGAAATAACAATTATCAAGGGAGGCATTAGCAACAGCTAAGGCAGTGAGGTAGCATCCACAGAACAGTGTGACTGGGGACACCCATTTCCACTGCAAAAACAGCGCAACTAGATGCTTGTTTTGAGTGTCTGACATGATTATACAAAGCATAGGAAACAGTGGAGAAATCTGAAATCCATTGGAAATTTCAGAGTTATGGTATCAATGGCATCGTACACATATGGGATATCTCACCTGACTGGAGTACTGTGATGGATAGATAGAGGTTATTTAAGAAGGATTGACCAGATATGTGAAGAGAAGGAGGGCTTGTACTCTAAAGCAAAGGACTAGCTCAAATGCATGGAGCTTTGGTTTATCATGGATGACAAGCCAAGCTAGTTGAGAGTTTATAAATTAAAATCAGAAGGCAAACCAACATGGGTGATGTCACAGTGTGAAATAGACCACATGATCAAGAAGAGGAAGGAGATGAAGTTTTCCTTAGATGGCTGAAAGACGTCTCACCAGCCAGCCCTGGATGACCTCCAGAGACTCTTTCCAACATAAATTAGTCTTTAAATATATTTTGAGAAGCTACTTCAGGAAAAATTCAATTAATGACATTTATATAGATCTAAGTCCTTTGACAACTGTTATCCATATAAATAATATAGTTTACGGTATAAAAATTAGGTCTGGCTCCATATGATTTAACTATGTACATGTATGTGCTATGTAAAGTACTATGTACTTCAGCTACCTAAAATAATTCAAAGTTTCCTGTTTAATCAGAAGAAAGTTACAAGCAATTCTAAAGAACCAGACAAACCTCTCTACAGGAGGTGTCTATCTCTCAGCAGTCTGAGATGAAAAGCTTATAGCCTTTGGTAGGTGATTGAAATTAGGTGGGTAAATCTAATTCAGTATAATGTATTATGAAACAGACGTTTTTAGTTAGTGACAGTTTCATCTTAAAAGTGGGGTGCAAGGAAGAAGTGTATTTAATGAAAAAGGGAAAGAATTTTTAATTATGATCAAAAGGCTAATAATGCCAGAAAAGTGTTGATCACAACAAAAACATAGGATGAACGATAAAAATTATAGTGGAGCAATCCACTGTGCTTCATAGATGTTTGTGTAATAATACACTGAAAAGCCAGGAGGAACCAAAAGTATTAATAGACAAGATAATCATGGTTATACTATCTTTGTAGATTTTAGCTTACTTAGAAAATGATTTATCTTGTTATATTGGGAGATAGGAAGATATATCTTAAGAGACAAAAACAGACTAAGAATTTTCATACTAAGAATGTAAACTCTTGGTCTGAATCTAAACCATAGCTAGGGAGCTGTTTAAAGTGATTTTTGGGAAAAGAATAAGGGTGCTTCCAAAGAGCTATCAATAAGATTAAACAGAAATAAGGAAGGTTTAGATTATCTACTGTAAACATTTCTAGTAGTAACGATAACTTAGCTCTGCAGAAAAGATCAAGAAGGCTGTAAGAATGCCAGTAGTTGAGGTTTTTAACTATAATATTTTTAACCACAAAGTATTTTGTTTTGTCACTTGTCTTTCTGTTTTGTTTTGGTTTTTAATTATTATTTTGTTTTTACTTATTTAAGAATAAGAACATTATAAGCATGGTAACCAAGGGGCATAACTTCAGATATCAGCAAGGGATTCTTTCAGACCCTGTGATTCCAGGATTGTACAATTTTTCTATGATTGTGTGATTAGTTCATAATCTGAATGGATTTGTAAATCTATTAAATTTCAACATCTTTCTTTGTGAATGTAAAAGCAGGTGCCTGCCTTTGAGAAGAGCTGAACAGCTGGATATTCTGACTGAAAAACTGAGCAGAGAAAAAGGAGAGAATCAATATGACTTTACTATCTAAAAATATACATCTATGGAGCAAGTCATGTGCCTAAATACAGGAACTTAATGCAATTTTAGATGCACTGAAGTACCTGAAATGTCTGTACAGGGCTGGCAGATATGACATGGACCTGTGGGAGGTTCATGTCCTTCTGAAGCAATAGCTGGAAGACCTGCTGGGATACCAGATAGAGGTAAACTCTCAAATGACACCATGTATCTATATTTCACTACCTGAATTGGTCCCCTAGCCTACAACAGTTGCCTCAGCAATGACATTTCCAAAGAGTAATTCTTATTTGAGAATATACGGTCTCTTTGGAAATGCTTTTTTTCCCAAAGACTATACAAAAAACTAGATGACGAAACAATTTCTCAACTTTTAGATAAGCTACTGTTAGGTGAAATAAGACATGTCATGTAAGATCATTCTCAGACTTAGCAAGTTCAGCACCTTCTTTTTTACAAGTGTCTACAAATTGCATGAGGAGACCTGATGTGTAGCTGCAGGTGCATATTCTATTATATTACTAGAGCAACAGCAAAAACTAGTCTTTAGAATTCACCACTACACCATCTCAGATTTTCAGAGACTATAACCCTTAACCTTTCCACTGCTAATTGTTAGAGCTAAGGAGTTCAAAAACATGTTCAAAGTCATTAACTAAAGGACAAAAGCAGTAAGAAAATAATTTTTAGCTAACTGATATGTTTTAATAGAAGCCTTAATACCTGTAAGTAGTAGCAAATTAAATATTCTTAAATACACCACCTAGTAGAAAAATATAATTGCTTACTACACTCACTGCAATGTTAAGATATGCAGCACAAAATACAGTATTACAGCACCCTTGATAGACTCAACAAACAAGGGACGTGACACTGTGTAATCAAGAAAACTGGCATTACCGTATATAAATATACTTTGCATTACATATTGAATTCTGATGTTTTAAAGAAGTTCTTAGGTTCAACTTCGAAACAACTTTGCATAGATTCCGAACAATAATACATCTCTAAACAATATTCAGTTCTGTGCTGATAGGGTGCAAACTCAGCTAGTAAGGGCAGAGGAAGTAAATGCGGGCTGTTAATTTCAGAAGTGTTTGCCGTGGTCATCCCCTTTTAGAAGATATGCATGCATATCAAGAAAATTGAGAGTATATTATACAATTCCAGCTAAATGCATGGCCTACAAAATTCCTAAGTTCTGCTCATAATCGAGATTTATTGTCAGATCTACGTCAAATTTATTGACAATTCTCATTCAAGTATTTTCTCCTGCACACTTGTTGTGGCTTCTTTTCACAGGATTTTAGAACCAAACAAAATAGAAGAATCACCTTGATTCTGAGGCTAGTTTGATAAATATTTTTTCACAACTTAAAGCAAGACTATATTTTATTAAATTACCTACCTCTATGGTAGTTATTCTGTTCTAGCCTAGTTGGAACAAAGCGATGAAATCTATAGCTGTAACCTAATAAAGGGATTTTTGTTTGTTTGGTTGTTTTTTTTCTGCAACCTCAACTGACAATGTTAGGCTAGGGACTAATAAAACTAAAGGAAGCTTGTCTTGACATAACAGAAATGACTCAATACTAACCAGGATTTCATTGCGGTCGGAAGTATCTGTTTAGACTACAGATATTGACATTTTTACATTTTATATCTTGATGTGTTTGAGAAGTGGAGAAGGAAAAGGAGAAAGAATATTTTATCTATCTAAAACCTAAAGCTGAATTTCATTGTAAAGTATTTCCTGCCATTGACTACTATAACAACATTTTGGTACACCATTAAGTAATATGTAATCTGCATGTGAGGAGGAGTGTTTTTGCTGTGATCTTCGAAATAATCACCAATCACACTGCATAAACAAGTTCAAGCTTGTGAAGCTTGAGTCCTTCAAAATGAAAGACTGGAGTCCTGAAGCCCTGCAGTTCTTCAAAATGAAATATTGTTAGTCTAATATTACAAGTAACACTTAACGAACTGTGAGCTCTTTAAACCCATAATTACAAAAAGTTTTTTGTTTGTTTGTTTCTTTGTTTCATCAGAAGTACTAGAGATAGACTGCAGAAATCTGTGCATTTAATAGATACTCACAATAACTTGCTGGAACTACAGTGTTTATAGTGTAGAAGCCCACATTACATAAAACTTATTGAACTCATACGCTAAGAATCAATTCTGTATGACTCAGAGCCTTTGAGATCATGTTCACAGAAGTACAGCAAAAATATGTTAGGGACTGTCTGGATAGTTTAGAGCTTGATGATGGTGACAATCGGGTGGAGTGTCTATGGGTAAGAATCAGGGGGAAGGCCAACAAGGCAGATATTGTGGTGGGAGTCTGTTACAGACCACCCAACCAGGATGAGGAGACAGATGAACTATTCTATAAGCAGCTGGGAGAAGCTTCACGATCACTAGCCCTTGTTCTTGTGGGGGGCTTCAACCTACTGGATGTCTGCTGGAAATACAATACAGCAGAGAGGAAACAGTCTAGGTGGTTCCTGGAGCGTGTGGCAGGTAACTTCCTGACACAGCTGGTGAGTGAGACAACTAGGGAAGGTGCCCTGCTGGACCTCTTGTTCATGAACAGAGAAGGACTTGTGAGCCATGTGATGGTTGGAGGCCATTTTGGGCAGAGTGATCACAAAATCATAGAGTTTTTGATACATGGAGAAGCGGCGAGGGGGGTCAGCAAAACTGCCACCTTAGACTTCCGGAGGGCAGACTTTGGCCTATTTAGGAGACTGGTTGACAGAGTCCCCTGGGAGGCAGCCCTAAAGGGCAAAGGAGTCCAGGAGGCTGGACATTCTTTAAGGAGGAAGTCCTAAAGGCACAAGAGCAGGCTGTCCCCAGGTGCCGAAAGATGAGCCGGCGGGGAAGAAGACTGGCCTGGCTGACTAGAGAGCTCTGGCTCGAACTCAGGAAAAAGGGGAGAGTCTACAACCTCTGGAAGAAGGGGCAGGCAAGTCAAGAGGACTACAAAGGTTTAGTGAGGTTGTGCAAGGAGAAAATGAGAAGGGCCAAAGCTGAGCTAGAGCTCAATCTGGCTGCTGCCGTAAAAGACAAGCAAAAATACTTCTTCAACCACATTAGCAGCAAAAGGAGAGCTAAGGACAATCTCCAGCCCCTAGTAGATGGGGGAGGGAACACAGTAACCAAGGATAAGGAAAAGGCTGAGGTACTTAATGCCTCCTTTGCCTCAGTCTTTAATAGCAGGGCCAATTGTTCTCTGGGTACCCAGCCTCCAGAGTTGGAAGATAGGGACGGGAACCAGAATGGAGCCGACAGGAACCAGAATGGAGCCTCCAGAATCCAGGGGGAAATAGTTAGCGACCTGCTACACCACTTAGACATACACAAGTCTAGGGGGCCTGATGGGATCCACCCAAGAGTACTGAAGGAACTGGCAGCTGTGTTCACCAAGCCCCTTTCCATCATTTACCAGCAGTCCTGGCTAACTGGGGAGGTCCCTGCTGACTGGAGATTAGCAAATGTGACACCCATCTTCAAGAAGGGCCGGAAGGAGGACCCAAGGAACTACAGGCCTGTCAGCCTGACCATGGTACCAGGAAAGCTGATGGAGCAGATCACCCTGAGTGCCATCACACGGCATGTAGAGGATAACCAAGGGATCAAGCCCAGACAGCATGGGTTCAGGAAAGGCAGGTCCTGCTTGACCAATCTGATCTCCTTCTACAACAAGGTGACCCACCTAATGGATGAGGGAAAGACTGTGGATGTTGTCTATCTAGACTTCAGGAAAGCCTTTGACATGGTTTCCCACAGCATTCTCCTGGAGAAACTGGCTGCTCATGGCTTGGACGGGTGTACTCTTCACTGGGTAAAGAACTGGCTGGATGGCTGGGCCCAAAGAGTGGTGGTGAATGGAGTTTACTCCAGTTGGCAGCCGGTCACAAGCGGTGTTCCCCAGGGCTCTGTGTTGGGGCCAGTTCTGTTTAATATCTTTATCAATGATCTGGACAAAGGGATCGAGTGCACCCTCAGTAAGTTTGCAGATGACACCAAGTTGTGCGGGAGTGTTGATCTGCTTCAGGGGAGGAAGGCTCTGCAGAGGGACCTGGACAGGCTGGATCGATGGGCCGAGGTCAATTGTATGGAGTTCAACAAAGCTAAGTGCAAGGTCCTGCACTTGGGTCACAACAACCCCATGCAACGCTACAGGCTTGGGGAAGAGTGGCTGGAAAGCTGCCTGGCAGAAAAGGACCTGGGGGTGTTGGTTGACAGCCGCTTGAATATGAGCCAGCAGTGTGCCCAGGTGGCCAAGAAAGCCAATGGCATCCTGGCTTGTATCAAAAATAGTGTGGCCAGCAGGAGTAGGGAAGTGATCGTGCCCCTGTACACAGCACTGGTAAGGCCTCACCTCGAATCCTGTGTTCAGTTTTGGGCCCCTCACTACGAGAGAGACATTGAGGTGCTAGAGCGTGTCCAGAGAAGGGCAACAAAGCTAGTGAAGGGCCTGGAGCACAAGTCTTATGAGGAGTGGCTGAGGGAACTGGGGTTGTTTAGCCTGGAGAAAAGGAGGCTGAGGGGAGACCTTATCGCTCTCTACAACTGCCTGAAAAGAGGTTGTAGAGAGGTGGGGGTTGGTCTCTTCTCCCAGGTAACAAGTGATAGGACAAGAGGAAATGGCCTCAAGTTGCACCAGGGGAGGTTTAGACTGGATATTATGAAATGTTACTTCCCTGAAAGGGTTATCAAGCATTGGAACAGGCTGCCCAGGGAAGTGGTTGAGTCACCACCCCTGGAAGTATTTAAAAGACGTTTGGATGAGGTGCTTATGGACATGGTATAGTGGTGGTCTTGGTAGTGTTAGGTTTACGGTTGGACTCAATGATCTTAAAGGTCTTTTCCAACCTATACGATTCTGTAATTCTGTGATTCTGTGATCTACAGAAGGTTCCATACTTTGAAGATGGAGACATTTTACTCTTTCCAGAAAGATTTCACCTATTGAATTTCCCTAGTTTTACTTCTTGACAGCCACATACCCAGAGAATTTTAAAGTGTGACTAAATTGTGAATGCATCAAAGAATGCCACCGAGACACCCAAGCGCTGCAAGAAAACGGAGTCCTACTGTGATTAGTAGTACAAGACATACACCACACTGCACAGTTATTCTTGTGTCAGCAAAATAAATCCTGTTCAGATGTGTCAGGGCCTACTTATCCTATCTCTTAGCATAAACCCATGAACTTTTTCTGTAGTAGACAAACTGTTGTGGTTTAGCTTCAGTCAGCAACTAAGCACCACACAGCCACTCACTCACCCTCCATCCCCGCCCCAGTGGGATGAGGGAGAGAATCTGAAGAGCAAAACTAAGAAAACTCGTGGGCTAAGAACAATTTAATAATTGAAATAAAATGTAATAATAAGAATAAGAATAAGAATAAGAATAAGAATAAGAATAAGAATAAGAATAAGAATAAGAATAATAAATTACAATGAAAGGAAAACAATGAGAGAGAGAGAGGAACAAAACCCAGGAAATAAAACAAGTGATGCAACTGCTCACCACCTGCCAACTGATGCCCAGCCAGTCCCCAAGCAGTGCTTGCTACCCCCTGGCCAACTCCCCCCCCAGTTTATATACTGAGCATGATGTCATATGGTATGGAATAGCCCTTTGGCTAGTTTGGATCAACTATCTTGGCTGTGCCCCCTCCCAGCTTCTTGTGCACCTGGCAGAGCATGGGAAGCTGAAAAGTCCTTGACTAGTGCAAACATTACTTATCAAAAACTAAAACATCAGTGTGTTATCAACATTATTCTCATCCTAAATCCAAAACATAGCACTATACCAGCTACTATACCAGCTACTAGAAAGAAAATTAACTCTATCCCAGCTGAAACCAGGACACAAACTAACCAACCTTTTGTTTAAGTAGAAGTAGACAAAATATGATCAACCACCTGTCCCAAATAACAGAACTATTGAATAGTTTTTGTGTGCTCAGGGAAATAGACAGCCAAACTATGCAAACAACCTATTGATCATCAAGAAGTGCAAACCTTCAGAAGTGTCCTGAACAAACAGATATTAAGCACCAACAAAGGAGACCATGAGTCAGACAACATTAGTGCAATTTGAATGGACTAGTCACCAAGGAAGTATTCTCTTCCCAATCCTATAACTAGGAAACTAAGGAGAGAGTCATCAGGGAACGCAGAAAAAGGAGACTCTGAAGGAACCCCAAAACTCTCTCCCAGGACTACGTAATGCACAGCTGGAATGATTATGCTGATCTGCCCAACTTTTCTTCTGGATTGTAACATCTCTCCCAGAGAAAGGGAAAGTCATGTAATCCATAAAATTGCATGTATTTGTGATTAAAGTGTTTTGGTTTCCAAATTCTTCACACTATTTTGTCTTAAAAAGCAACATGAGAGTGTTAAAAGGATTGATGACATGGATCCCACCATTGGTCTAAGGCATCCATGGGCAATTTACAATGGCACTCATGTTTTTCACAGGCTAGCGTTAAAATTTTTTTCTTAATGTAGGGTGGAGGTTCTCCTACTCTTTAGAACCTATAACTCAGATAAAATTTTAACATCTAAAAACTAATTCAAGAGTTTGAGCACAGGTTTTATTTTAAGCATGTGAATATCTGTTAATCAGTATAACTTCCTCTCATGAATAAAACATCATCTGCAGTGTCACATGTTGTCACCTTTTCCCTTTGCTGCCAATAAAGAATAAATCATTTCCTGCCATAAAGAAACTTGCTGGACAAGATGTCAGAATATTTAATGAAAGTGAACAGTATTATGTCTTGGTCCCTAAGGTGAAATATATCCCACTTACTTTCCTTAGTCATGCTAAGGATTATCATGATCACAGATTGACTACTTTACCACAGAACAGAATGAACTTGATCCTGTATAATTATTTTCTTGTATCTGCAATTGGTTTAAGAGCTGAGGATGCAAACATTTCTATTTAAGCCATGTTGGATAAAGCAGTTGCCACAGGACTTTAACTACTTTAATTATAACCAACAATGTTATTCCAGATTTATTAATTTAATAACAAACATCACAGCACCATTTCACATATTAGAAATCTCCCACTTTTTTAGTGTGAAATGCCAAGTGCAGCAGCGAAGTGTAAAGGGAATATTTAACTAAAATCCAGAGCACCTTCCTGAAATCATGTTACTCGGGTAAAGTGCTCGTACTTGGACAGGAATTGTGCTACTGCAACCGACATTGTGGAAGAGGATCACTTACTTCAGAGTCAGCTCCTCCTATTTAAATAGCAGTGTTTTGACTTAACTGACTGGGATCAAGTCCTTGGTAGATGATCAGTCTAGATGCTTAGCAATCTCACCTTTGTGCAGATAACTTACTAGTGCAAAGCTACAGTCTTTACATTTTGCAATGTTACTTTTTTGCCTGCTTTTTAATCAAGGAGAGTGGCCTGTGATCAATATAGTGATGGTTTTATGCTGATCATCTGTCATTTATCCATAAATGTGGAGATGCTAGACTTCTAGAAGCACCATTTGCAATTTTTTCAATGTATGACAAAATAGGGTGAAGTAATTTTATACTTCCTTAAAAGCTGTAAAACTGCTACACATATTGCATGAATATCACAAGGACACCTTCTTGCTGATGCTTTGTTTAAAAGTCGTACAGTTTGATTAGTGGCAGTTGTTGGATGAGGTCACTTTCTTATAGCATTGCTCTGTCACTAGTGATCTAATTTCACCCTCTGACCACTTGTGCCCTAATATATCCCACAGTTGCCTATTACGATGTGCTATCTCTTAAACAGCACCATGTTATATGAAAAACAGTCAAGCTATTTTTTTGTTTGCATACAAAAATATTTACAAAACTTTCAAGACCAAAAGAAAAGAATTCAGGGAAAACCAATGACTTAAATTCACATTCAGTCAGTAGAGGCTCAAACCCATTTGCACCAGCTTTTGCAACATGCTTAACATGTATTTTATTTAGATAAAATTCTCCAGCTCAGCGGCCAGGCCCAGGGTCTCCCATGTCCCATCAGCCACAGCAGGAGAAGCATGCCTTATCAGGGCAAGAATCAGCCTATCAGGAAACAGCTGGCAGGCACCATTACTGGTAGGAGCTCCTGGAAGCTTCCAGAAGCAGCTGGTACTGGCATCCCGATTGAACAGAAAAAAAACCAAAACAAATGAGCAAATGAATAATCCCACAAAAACCTGCTAGGGTGGGAAAAGCTATTAACACCATCCTTCCCTTGCCCCACCCTCCACCAATTATCCCTGCCTAAATATATAAAATTAACCCACAGAGAACGGCCAAAACTCAGGATCCTTCCCCCAAAAAACTGCTGAAACCAAAGATAGGCTGAACAGACAGTAATACAACATGTGGAAATCCCCCAAAATGCTGCCTATGGGAAAACAAGTCTGGGGACATAAACACACACTCCCCCTCAGAAACAACAGGAACCACATTGGATACTCACATTTAGAAGTCTGGTGTACAGATAGCTGTTCAGGATATAAAAGTCATGCTTTCTAATCCCAGCTGTGCTAATGATCCTCAGAAAATCGCTTCACTTTCTGTAATCTTTGTATATAACCTTTTCACAGAATCACAGAATCACAGAATGGTTGAGGTTGGAAGGGACCTCTGGAGGTCATCTGGTCCAACCCCCCTGCTCAAAGAGGGCTGCCTACAGCAAGTTGCCCAGGACCATGTCCAGACAGATTTTTAATGCCTCCAAGGATAGAGACCTCACAACCTCCCTGGGCAACCTGTGCCAGTGCTTGGTCACGCTCAGAGTAAAAAGTGTTTCCTTATGTTCAGAGGGAACCTCCTGTGTTCTCTTTGTGCCCATTACCTCTGCTCCTGTTACTGGGCACCATGGAAAAGAGCCTGGCTACATCCTCTTTGTACTCTCCCTTGATGAGATCCCTCTGAGCCTTCTCTTCTCTACGCTAACCAGTCCCAGTTCTCTCAGCCTTTCCTCATAGGAGAGATTTTCTAGTCCCTAAATCATCTTAGTGGCCCTTCATTGCACTCTCTCGAGTATGTCCATGTCTCTGTTGTACTGAGGAGCCCAGAACTGGACCCAGGACTCCAGATGTGGCCTCACCAGTGGTCAGTGGAGGAGAAGGATCACCTCTCTTGACCTACTGGCAACACTCCTGCTAATGCAGCCCAGGATACCATTAGCCTTTTTTGAGGCAAGAGCACATTGCTGGCTGATGTTCAACTTGGTGTCCACCAGGACCCCCAGGTTTTATTCCAACAAGTTGCTTTCCAGCTGGGTGGCCCCAGCATATATTGGTGCATGGGGTTATTCCTGCCTATGTGCAGGACTTTGCACTTCCCATTGAATTTCTTCTGTCAGCCCATTTCTCCAGCTTGACAGGGTCCCTCTGGAGGGCATCACAACCCTCTGGTGTTTCGGTCACTCCTCCCAGTTTGATGTCATCTGCAAACTTGCTGAGAATACACTCTGCCCCATCAGGCAGATTATTAATGGACATGTTAAACAGGACTGGACCCAGTATTGATCCCTGAGGTACACCACTAGTCACTGGTCTCCAACTAGACTTTGTTCCACTGATCACCATGCTTTGGGCTGAGCCATTCAGCCAGTTTTCAACCCACCTCTGTCTGCTCATCCAGCCCATGTGACAACAGCTTTTCTATGAGGATCTTACACAAGATAGTGTCAAAGGCCTTCCTGAAGTCCAGGTACACAATATTCACTGCTCTCCCCTCATCTACCAGGTCAGTCGCTTCATCATAGAAGTTTATCAAGTTGGTCAAGCATTATTCCCCTTGGTGAAGCCAAGCTGACTTCTCGTGTTGATTTTCTTGTCCTTAATGTGCCTGGAAATGGTTTCTATGATTAGCTGTTCCATCGCCTTCCTAGGGACTTAGCTGAGGCTGACCAGCCTGTAGTTCCCTGGGTTCCCCTTCTTGCCGTTCTTGAAGATGGGGGTGACATTTGCTTTCCTTCAGTCTTTAAGCACTTCTCCTAGCTATCATGATTGATTAAAGTTATAGAGAGTGGCCTTGCAATGACATCTGCCAGCTCCCTCAACACTCGTGGGTGCATCCCATCAGGGCCCATGGACTTATGCATGTCCAGTTTGCGTAAGTATTCCCTGGTTTGTTCCACCAAGGGTAGATCTTCCTTGCTCGAGTCTTTGTCCCTGGTCTCTGGGACCTGGGATTCCTGAAGGCCAGTCCTATTAGCAAAAGCCTGAGGCAAAGAAGGAATTCATTTTAAAGGTAGGCTTTGTATTGTTATTCACACATATAGTAGTTCATAAATTTGAGATCCAGTCTAAATTGGATTTCTTGGTATTAGCATAATGCAAAAAAAACCCCATAATGCTAGCTCTGGGTTTTTGTTCTACATCTCTTAATAAAACACAACATTAATCTACAAGAATTATAAAAATAAAACATATGTAGATTTATTGGTCATATCTACCTTTAGATGTCAACAGTATAGCTATATGCAGTACTTCTGAGGTAGTCTCCTCAAGTCTCCTTTATATTCAATGAAGGAACAAAAAAAGTTATTTTTATGACACGGCCCATCTGCCAAAATGCAAATGACTACTTTAGAATGCATTCTACCTTAGGTAGTTACTCAAACAAAAATCATAAAAATCAAGTTGTATATAAACTGAAAGCATAGCCATGGACAGTACTGCATTACACTGCATAATATTTAAAGCCTTATACTCAAGATTCTTAAGTTTTTCTCAAAGCCTTCCCTTTAACTGTACACAAAAGAAATCCATGACCTTGTATCATTTTAATTAAAATATATATTTTAATGTATATTTAAGGACATCTTAAAAGTTCCCAGACATTTATAAAATTCTAAAATTTTCTACTGCTCTACAAAAGTCTACTGAGTAAACTACTAAGAAAAGTAAGTAAACTTTATGGAAAAACATTGTCTTCTGGAAATTATATCCCTTTTATCCTCTCAAAACAGTCAGAAAAATGATTGTGTTCAGGAACTTTACTACTAAATTTCTTTTTAATGTTGAAAGTGATAAATTACTAATATCCCCACTTTAAAGACAATTTGAATCACTTCAAGTGTATCCTCATTATTCAATTAAAAAGGAAATTAATCTGAGGAATATACTTATCAACTTTTTAGCAATTATTTAACTTCTATGCAGTTAACAAAGATCTGTCTTTTGTTTGTTGCCTAAAACTGTGATCATTCTTACAGCGTGATGTAAGACAGCCTAGACCAAATCTGCAAGATGCATTTATTAGTCATGTGTTCATTCACTGGGGTATCAGAAAAGAAAGAGCTTCACTTTTAAACAACTGAATACTCGTATTTGTAACACTGCTGATACCTTTGGAAAGTTACGTTCAACGTTTTTTACTAGGTTACTTTGAAAAAGATGTGCCAAATCATTGAGGTTCTCAGCTTAGAAATTTCTGGAAGCTTTTTCCCTGAAGAGAGGAAAAGGAAACTAAAATTATTTTTATAACTTTTGTATCACCATGCGATTGCTTTGTGGATTGGTTAATGTAGTTCAAAATTTTATATACTAAAGCAAGATGAGCAAGATAAAGAATATAGCATTAAAGTACAGTAAGAATGAATGGTGCCAATCTTGTCAAGGCAAACAAATAAGAAACAACAAAAAAAAAGCTTGAAGGCAGCTAGGTATTCGAATAAAAAATATTTACAGGAGTTTCCTCCTCCACTGTAGGTTCAGCAGATTGCTTTGAGTTATACCACTGATATGAGGCTTTTTGCTCCAGTATTTACTTTAGATAATAACTATAGTCTCAAAGAAACAAGTCAGAGAACTTAAATTAAAAATATTAGTCAGCTAACCTAATAACATTTTACACTGATAGTGTACTATCCTAAATGGACTATAACCCTTACTCAATGTGAGTGTATTGGCACTGGTATTTCAGAAATACCAAATAACAGCTTCTTCCTCAAATTTCAAAGTGATGCAAGGAAAACATTTTTAAAAGAACTGAAAGTAAGAAAAAAAACAATTAGTTTTCTAAGCATCAGAGTAACTAATATTGTGAGAATACTGAACATTGATCCTTAAAGTGAAACTTTCTTGGAGTTTTGTGCAAGATAAAGAAGGATTAGATTCCATAGAAGAAAACATTTTGTGTCAGCAAAATATTTCCTAACTTCTTAATGGAAGTGATAGTCTATGCTGAAATGATGCACAAACTCTTTAAATTTACATGAAACACTCTGTTGTACCAAGGTTATATTTAATCAATTTGTGTAAAACTATTGTGAATTATTAATATTTAACAAAAGAGTAAGTAAAATATGATGCTTCCCACGCTTTCAGAAAAAAATAAATTATCATAGAATCATTACTTTTTAAAAATTAAAGACTTATATTCCTTTACAATCAAATGTGATCACTTAAAAGTGGTGAAAAAGCAATAGACACCAAATGGAACATTAATTAATATCATATTAAAGGAAAACAAATAGAAATTTAAAATAAGAAGTAAATTCAGAAGCTTTGCTTAGTAAAGAGTAGACATTTTATTGAAATAATTAGCAGTGGGAGAAACTTCACCAGCCCTTTACAGTAATATGCACCTTCTTTAAACAAAAAGTAGCTAATTTTATTTTCCAGGCAATACACAATATATCTGCTATTTATTTTGTTAATGATACAGGATGTGTTCTACCACTTGAATCAGTTTTCATTTATTTTTATTTTATACTGTTGATTCCTGGTAGAAAAGGAGTAAATGGACCACATATGTGATAAAAGAGATCATGTGCCATAAACAGGAAGTGTCAAGCCATTAAAAAATACAGAATATGTCAGAATTATAGCACAAAACCTCTCAACACCTGCATAATTCATTATAATACTGGAGATCTCCTGATTCCAGAAATGCTGGTGCTGAGGGCATACAGAAATAGCTGGTCTCTCACTGCTGACTCTGCCCCTTCTCATATACTTAATTAGATTAAAGCTGCATCTATGCAATATACTTTTGTCAAAGCTATTTTGGATGGAGGTGGTATTAATATGGAAGGTAGTAATTTACAGAAAATAGTGAAAACAGATTTAACAGAGAGTTCAGCATCTTTATTAACACTATGACAAAGGTAGATAAACCATGATGAAATAAGTGCTATGGAAATAATGGCAACTTACTGAAGGAAGTGCTAAAGATGTGCTAAGTGCTAGGATAGGTTGTTCCTATCCTATTGTAACCTAAATGTTATTTTCAGATTTTGATGCAACCAAGCTATGTTTATTAAAAACTTTGCAAATGCTTAGATTTTATTTAAAACTAGAGAATAAGGGAGAGTAAGGCATAAACTGAGTGAACTTGTTTACTGCGCCTTCATCTCAGATACAATTTTTGAAAGCTCTTAAATAAAATAGAAGCCAAAGTTAAATGAGGTCATAATGACTTCTTCTACTCTAATGCCAAGGACAATTAAATATCAAAATTAACATCTTGGTTTGACCACTGTTCAGAGCTGCTATGAGATGCTCATACTTTAGGCAGCAAAGTTCCACACTGTACGGGTGCATATATACCCATTTATACCCCCAAAAGGCCAAAATATGAGTGGTTGGATACCTAAAATTTACCTAAAATCCTAAAGCACTCAAGATGCCTGATCTATGCTCCTGCACCTAATATAGCACTAAGTTGAGCTTAATAGCTTATATCTACCTTTTACACAGTAAGAGGGTGATCACATCACTTGCCTAGAGTATAGGACATCCAGATTAAAAAAAAACCGAAACTTATTCAGATTGATAAATATCCTCTCTCTGCTGCAGAAGAGATCAAATACTGATTTAGAAAAGCATGATTCAGGGTCCCTCTCCATGCTTCCTTGAAAGGCAGAAGGCATTAGATGGGAAAAGAATGCAACATTTACAGGACCAGAAAACAGCATAGCAAGAGGGACTGTTGAATTTATTGTTGCAGTCACTTTCCTGAAAAATAAAATTCTCGGATGTGAACCCTGTTCCACGGCTAAGACACATGCTGCTACTGCTTAAAATCAGCTTTTTAAATTTAAGTTCATGTTTAGTTACAAAAATTCACCTAGAACTGCCACTCTGAACAATGCTTAGGTGCTGAATGTTTTGTTTTGAGCACAGTTGTGCAAAACTAGTAGGGAACAATAAAATAAGGAAGAGTATATCTTAGGATTATGTTTGTAGTGCTAATGTTCTTCTCAGAAGAAAATGAGATTTATAAAGTGCTTCTCTGGGGGAAGGAACAGTTGTGTTCTAGGGGACATAAATTTAGTATGCATGACCTCCTGTGATTGAAAGGTATGTATATAACATCTTAATGAATCACATGCAGTTTACGTGCATGCATTCTTATACAATATGTACACATATAGGTTGTAGTCATGCATATGAATCCAAAACATTCAATGTAAATATTAACATATTTTTCCATCCCCTTGAGGAAAGCACTGTCATATGTTGAATTTGTCACTCTTATTTTAAATTCTCAATATACTGAAGATTAAAATACTGAGAAAAATTCTAAAAAAAAAAAAAAAGATTTCTCATTAAGAAATATTCTAGGAAATATATTCTTCAGTTGTTATAGCTAAATATTTGAGAACTTGTGTTCCTATATGAAAATTGGTAAAAATTGTGAAACATAAATCAGTACTTTTTATTTCAACAAATAATTATTGCAACATTGAACCAAAGTTTTTTCAATGTTATTATTTTTATCTATAAATTCTTTCTTGTTTTGGTTGTTGTTTATTTTTTTTTAATTAAGAAGAATCATAAAATGATGTCCTTGCTTCAAAGAACATTTTATAATACTATAAATGTAGAAAAGTCTCAACAGAAGAGATGAAAACTGCTTCCATTTGTTGTTGAGTCCTTGTTGTTGAGTCCTATTTTTAAGCAGGACCTGAGTTTGATTATTCCCTGGGAGATCCCAAATAGAAGCTAAGTTGTGAAGTTGTGAGCAGTTTAGAAGAGCAGTACTGCAAAAAGAGCTTGTGAATTTTGGTAGCACTAGGTAAAACTTAGTAGGGATTAAACAGAGCTCAGTGTTTCAGCTCTGACACCTAAGTAAGTCAGTTGTGTTAATTAGCTTTCTCTTGTTATTAATCTGCCAGTTAGTAATGCAAAATACTATAAAAGAGATCAAAAAGGTAACTGCAAAATTTACATCAGCATAATCAAAATGAGGTGGTTTTAACATTTAAAGGTAAAGTGTGAAATGAGCATTTGAGCACTCTCCTAGACACAAACAGAGTAGGGGGCATTATAAGTGAGTTTCCTAAATACCTACTTTGCTGTTGGTTTAGTATGAGTAAGAGATACCACTCTGTTCTCCGGTGAAATTCTATATTGTTAAAACTGCATATGTGTGTTCCCTAAAAAATGGAAAAAACCCAATTTCTCATTTAGTAACTTTAATGAATGGTGCGCTACCTGATGTTGCAAAGAAAAATTGCTCTGTATCCCCTATTGTCTAACACAGAACCACAAATGGGTTAATCTGTTTATCTATCTCTTCCACTGGCTTGCCTGGCTTATTTGCTTGTCTATTCTACTGAAAAGAAATTTATCTGATGACTGAATATTTATATGCAGTCATCCTGTCCTTACAGGGATGACTTACATCCCTACAGGACAGGACAGGACAGGACTCATTCAACTAAATTTAGACTTTTATAATGTACATCCCTATATTCAGGCTAGTTCCCCTAGGTTTCCATTATCCTGAGTGAAAAGAAATATTCTCTTTTAAAATAAAATTCACCTCATCCTAAAAATAGGTCAGATATATTGCTCCTTAGAAGTGCCCATTTCCCTTCATTAATTATAAAGGAAGCCCTGGTGATTAATTCAGATGAAGACATTTAGGCCATAGAAATCTGATGGTTCAGTTACCTAAACAATAGTGTCTGGCAACGTTTAAGATGCCCTAGGTTATCCAAGGCCACATGCACAAGACTGGAAAGTATAACACAGGGCTCACGAGAGAGGCCAGCCCTTCTAAAGTGGGAGCTGAAAGCCAGGCAAAGTTCATTAAGAAATCTCACGAGCTGCTTAAGAAACTTCATCAAGTCCTATCGGTGTTTCCAGTTCCAGATTAGACATCTGCATTTGAGTACCTATAGTATATGGGGAGTAACCATTCCACTAAACCTAATTTAATTAAGTATGTTTTATCAACTGTACAGTTTTCCAGACTCCACAGACTGTATTAACTATACATACAATAACAGAAGTTAAAAATTCCAATCCCAGGCCATTACTTACTTTTAAACATCTAAAGTTACGTGTTGGCAATGTAGATGTAAATCTAACCCCTGAAGTGTAATAAAATGAATCTTACTTCAACTGTGTTGATTGCAAATAGATCAACCCTATGTAAATCCATATATCTACATTGCACACATTTTAAATTAAGCTAAATAAATATTTTCCTAAATATCGCTGGAGAATTCCAGCGAGTTTTAGTAGGTAGTTCATTGTTCACATGTTCATATGCTGGAACAGTAGACAAAAGCTCTAGATTCCACTTCTGAATTAGAATCTCTTTAAGAAAGGTCATCAAGATATGGCCCAGTTGAGGTACAAACTCTGAAAATCACCTTTATTAACCAGTGACACCGAGGTAATTAAGAAAGGGCAAATACAGGTGATGAAAAGAAAGTAGGTGACTTGAGTGAGCACTGGAAACTATATAAAGAATTATTTAATTAGCTAGGTAAACATACTTAACTAATCAGGCTTTTCTTGCACAGGTTAAGTCTCCTTCGTACAACCTTCTGCCTTCTCTTTAGTCCTTGTTCCAGTTCCTTCTTTACTTTTGTACTTTCATTATCTCCCTTTTCTCACTGTTTCTCTTTAATTTACTTCCATTTTCTCCCCCTTTACCTTGCTGCTGGGAACTCCCATTTCAGCTTTCTCCTTGTTTACTTATGCACTATCTTGCATTTCACTCTTTTTCTCAAATTCTAAATCTCTTTTTACTCTAGTTTCACAATAAGGTCTTCCATTGCTGTTTCTCCCTTGCTTCTAGCAACTCTGACAAATCCTCTTCATTACTTTTTTTCAAATGCTTTTCCTTTTATTCCTGCAATCTTTCTGGGTTCATTTCAATCATTCTTTACTAACACCTGATCTTATAAATAATCTTATCTTAACAGATAACACTGTTTGATGTGACTAAGCAAATCCTTCTCAGAAAAACAAAGTGCCTGAGAATCTGGATCCATGCTATAGCTGTATTATCAAACTACAGTTCTCTTCATTATATGGTTTTTGTCAAACTTTCTCTATATATTGGTAAATGATGATACAGCTATGATACCTTTATGTTTTTTTAAATCTAAGGATAAAAAATAGTTATTCTTCAGACATCCTGATCTGATAACTTATAGTTTCCCTATTTGTTTTAAATAAAGCAATATTTATTGTTTCTCCCTTTCTTTTACACACACATATACATTGTGTATTGTCATGGTTTAGCCCCAGCCGGCGGCTAAGCACCACACAGCCGCTCGCTCACTTCCCCCCCCGGTGGGATGGGGGAGAGAATCGGAAGAGCAAAAGTAAGAAAACTCGTGGGTTGAGATAAGAACAGGTTAATAATTGGAACAAAATAATAATAATAATGAATTATAATGAGAAGAAAAACAACAAGAGAGAGACAGAGAGAAACAAAACCCAAGGGAGGGAAAAAAGGGGAAAAAAAATTATATATATACAACTGCTCACCACCTGCCGACTGACGCCCAGCCAGTCCCTGAGCAGCGATCGCTACCCCCCGGCCAACTCCCCCAGTTTATATACTGGGCATGACATCATATGGTATGGAATAGCCCTTTGGGCAGTTTGGATCAACTATCTTGGCTGTGCCCCCTCCCATTTCTTGGGCACCTGTCAGAGCATGGGGAACTGAAGGAAAAAAAAAGTCCTTGACCAATGTAAATACCGCTTAGCGACAGCCAAAACATCAGCGTGTTATCAATATTATTCTCATACTAAAATCCAAAGCACAGCACTATACCAGCTACTAGGAAGAAAATTAACTCTATCCCAGCCAAAACCAGGACATGTATGTATGTGAGAGAGAAATTATATCCATTTAACTGAAGACATCTGTCAGTAGCAGAACAAAAATCTAAAACTAATGAAGTTGAATATGCTTTAAATATGAGCAGCATCTTCCCTGATGACAATGCCATTCTTTAACAGCTCTAAGATATTTTTTATGTGTACAAAACCAATAGTCTCAGAAGAATACTAAATGCTGGGAAGATGGTACAATACTAAATAAAACTACTTTTAACAGATGAGAATGCAGGGAAAATAACAAGAAAAAAAAGCTTCTTAAATTACAATGAAGTTCATAATCTCAAACGAATAGCTAGACAACTGTGTTACCTCTTGTGAGCCAAATTGCGTTCAGAGCTAGTCTAACAACAATTTGAGTTAATCCCCAATGAGTTCAACAGAGTTACTGCATTAAAAAATTGAACAAAACAAAATAAAAACATTATACTTCTTTGGATGATTAGTGCATTTGTTTTTACCAGAACATGTCGTAATGAGTTTTTCCCTGATATTCTCACACATAATTTCAGTATTTTTTTCTGAAATACTAAGTAAGGCTGGATTTCCTGTCCTGTTGTGAATTTGAAAGAAGAGTCTCAGGAGGTCAGATATTATCTCAGTTGCAGACTTTATGTTCAGTTTCAGCTTCCCCCAAAAAACAAGCACAGGTTGCATACATATAGAACTGCAGCTTAAAAGGTTTTCAAAAAAGCCTTAAAAATACCAAAGTCCTTTCTATTTCTCATGAAAAACTAACTGTAAAGCAGTACTTCTTTGTTCTTATCTTTCTCATCCACTCTGTTCTTATGGAAAGTATTTGACTGGGAAATACTAATTATTGAAACCTTTCATAGAGAACGCATTCTCTACCAAGGGTAGAAATAGAACAAAGAAGCACTGACCCATTATCCAATCTCAAAGATTACTTGCATGTGCTTGAGTGTTCCTTAAGTATTAGGAAAATGTACCCCAATACTTCCCAGGAATAACTTCCCACTTTTTATTGGTATCTCAAGGAATTTCCTTAGTAGAAGAAATATATGCAAGTATAATTGTCTCACTTAATTTTAGTTGTCTCTGGTAGTAATATCTAGATCTAAGCTAGTCACCCTTTCAAATCAAAATAGAGAAATAAGCACTTTTTAGAGTGCAATGCATCTTTGGTTTACTACCTTAGGAATAAGTGAGTTGCATTCTGAAGCTAGACATATGCAGTTGGCCAGATGAATCCCACATAAGAATAATTCATTAAATTCTTTTCAGTTAATATGTCTAAATATTTCTTTGATTTCTGAATTTTAGCATTTGTGTTTCTGTTATCTCAAAGTCTATTTGAAAAAAAGTCTATTGAAAGTGTGAATTTGGAATAGTGAACATGTTTATTAAAAAAATAAACTTTTTCACAAACAAACCCACAAATTAATTAAAAGTGCAGAGAATTCACCTACTATCAGTCTGATATAGAAATATGTATCTTAGAGCCTCTTATTTGCTGTCTTTATTACACCAAAACAATAGGATCTATTTTTTATTTTGACAATTTCCACAATGCAGACACAAGTTCATGTTCTTAAATCTTTGCAAGGTAAGTTTTTGAATAATTAGCTTTTGGGAGGTCTGTAGTGACCACAAATATGAACGGCATGTAACACAAAACTGTATTTCCACTTACACTTGTGTTTGATCCCAACCACTGCTGTGTTTGATACACTTGTGTTAGATAGAAAATTAGTTGTTTCTACAGTAACTATTAATTCTGAGTGATACTCCATAAGAAACACTGTGTTATCATTTTACACCAAAGGGATTGTTTTAATGAAGATGTAGTCATGTAGGATAGTTTATTAGCATGTAAATCATTACATAGGATCAATTTTATGAAAAAACAAACAAACTAAACAACCCAAAAATAAAAACCTAAACCCAACCATTAAACTTAACCAAGATATCTATATTTAATTTTATGATAAAGATGAGAATCCAGGAGACTAAACATCAATATATGAAACTGATAGACAAAATAATCCAGTACCTTGAAAAGAAAAGTTATTAATTCCTGTGTGTGTAGTGAAAGGGCATTTTCTTTGTCTGCATACCAAGTGATTCAGATATTCATTCATCATTTATTTGAAGCATTTCTAACAATAACTGAAGATAGACTGGGTTCCCCCTGAAAAAAATAATCCAAAACTCCAAACAAGGATAAATCTTGGTACTGCATCTTATTTATATTGTAAATTATTTTCATTTTACCTGTAAAAATTGTAATATCCCTTCTATCTGTCTATTTGTCCACATATGTATGTATGTATATAAACTCCAATCTCCCAGGGAACGGTATCTCAAACATTTTGCGTGCTAGTAAATGTCAATCTATTTCAGGTTTCTATAAATAAACAATATTATTAAAACATAAATTCCCCTATCTAAACTGTATGATGACATTTACAGTAAAATAAACCTTTTCAATGTTTAAAATATCCCTGTGCAAATATATAATTTTAGTTAATGTATCAAGTCATTGCTTTTTAGCCACAAGCTTAGTTTTCATAGCTCTGCAGGAGAGCTAGCATAAAGAACCACTGCTTCTGACTTTAACATTGGGACACAACTGCAATAGAAATATTAAAGGTTGGAGCTGTAATTTCTGTAACATAGACATGCAGGAGAGCTAGCATAAAGAACCACTGCTTCTGACTTTAACATTGGGACACAACTGCAATAGAAATATTAAAGGTTGGAGCTGTAATTTCTGTAACATAGACATGAAGGAGAACAGCAAAAACCACAAGGATTCCTACTTCCTTCAGATGTCCAGAGGTTATGTACTTCTAAATTCACAGTGCACAAGAGAGTCGAAAAATCTGGTGTGGAGATATTCTACCATAAAGAAGGGGGATGAAGTGGATTTGTGTTTTTGAAAAGAAGAAACTTTGTTTTCTCCTTTGCAGGCTTGCAGAGAACAGGAAAAAAATGTAAGAACATGTAGCTGCTGTTACAGATAATTCTCAGATTATTCCTTTCTGCATGTGAGAAGCACACTGAAAATAATTCTGCTTCATAAGTCTGACAGTATCTACTGTAACTCAGTATTCTGAAGGCAAATCTCTCCATGATTGTGGCTGATCATAAAAGCAGAGCTTAGCCCTATACAGAAAGCATAATATCTAATCATCAGTCTCATGTATTATTTTTCTCTCCCTTTCCTCTTTCAGATCATATTTTATTTTGTTATAACCAAAAAGCATTGAGAGATCAAACCATTTTGCCTGTTGCTTTCACATTCCTAAGCCCATTTCATTTTCACTCTGCTTTTTCTGCAGAAGTCCAATGACATAAAATAAAAACCTTCAAAGTTCTATTGCATGGTAAGCAAAGTAATACAGGCAATGAGTCCCAGGTACTTGCAGGTAATCAGCCTATTTGATGTTCCAGAAAAAAAATCAGTAATAATCAATATCTGATGTTTTGTTATTGTGGCTATTCCACTTTGCTAGTCAGTGTTCATTAACGGTGCAGCCAAAAAAATAAATCTATCATTGTATTTCCCTGTAGTGTGCTGTTACTGGAATATATACTAGCTACTCTACACAACAAAGAAAAATCTAATAAGTGTCACAAAAATATTTTTCTGTTTGTTTATTGAATAAAACTATTGATGTAACTTGTCTGTATTAAGTTAAAATTTACTGGCAAAAATAATATTAGTACTTCAAATATTTGAATTCCTGGTAGACAAGTAAAAAAAATTGACTTTGAGTGATTTGATCTTTCTAAGACATAAGAGGTCATTATTATTTTGTTACTGAATTAATCAATAATGATATTTTATATGCAAATATACATATGAATGATATGGTAATTATGCGTATTTTTCTGTTCCTCTATTTCTGAAAAAGGAAGAAAGAAAAATTTAGGCTATCGACCTGCTTTCTTTTGATACTGTGTTAACTCTTAGTAAAACTAATGTACAATGAATAACTTCAGTGTGAATATTTTTTGCCTTAAATTATTTTTAGCAGGTATTCCTTGTAAACAATTATAGTATGAAGGACAGACTTAAAAATCTCTATACCTCGAGAATATACTTAAGCCGTCTGCTACACTGACATTTTATAGATGCAGTGGATTTTCAGAACCACAAAACCAGTGCATGATTATTGTCCATATTAATCTATGCATCATTATGTTACTGTTTTTACCTGATGAAAAGATTTATTTTCTTGAATAACCCAGTAGTTTTACCTCTTGCTACTCCTGATTACTCCAAAGACATACATGGAAAAACCTCACCAGATTAAGATGGAAAGCAGCACAGTCATGCCACTTTCCTGAGCATCTCTTTCTCCAGCTTCCATTTTGCTTCCTGACATTTACTCTTGGCTTCAAGGTACAGCTGTTACACTGTTGTTGGGTTTAAATTTTATAAGCAAAACAATTTTTCTCTGCACATATTTCTTATTTCATATCATTGGCAATCAAAAGCAAATAAACAAACTCCAGGGCATCAAAAATATTTGTGCAGTTGACCAAAATGTTATGAAGTTTGATTGATAAGAAGTATTTTTTAAATGGGTGTTTTGTTATTAACTTCTATTAGGCACATTTTTATAATACATTTTGTAAAGTTTTGCTGAGATTTAAAGAGTTTTTTCCCTGTAGTTATTTTTTAGAGAAGAGTCATTATTCCTCAGAATTACCATCAGGATATTATGTCATCTTCGTGAACATAAAAGAAATCCTTACTTCCAAGAATTTATGAAAAGAGATCTTTTTTTCTACGTTTAACCTCAATGTAGCTGAGATGATTATATAACTAATCTCATAAGGGTTGTGCAGATATAAATTTTATGAATCAGATGCAGCATCCCTACATGGAAGGGTACAGTATGCCCTATATCAAAGTCTGCACTAGTTTTAAGGATAATCCTAGAATTAACTAAATTTTGCCATCATAAATAGTTAGTAGATTCTGGTTGGGGGTGGGGAGTTTTTTCATATTTGATAGGATGGGATATTGATTAGCAGAATATATTGACTCAATCTGTACCTCTTGTCTGCTGCTTAGAATCCAAAAACATTGATACATGGAAATGAATTCTGCAAGAATTACTTTTTTTTATTATCTTTCACCAGGAAATAGCTGAGCTTTTTTGTAAGTCTCCTGCCTATTGATAGGATATGTTTAACAAAAAAGAAAAACATGGAAAAGGTCAGCTGAATTTAAAACACTCCCATTAAGACTTTTTTTTTTTCCCTGATCGTACAAGTTGTAACAAAGAACTTGAACAAACAGTTTGAATCCTTTATGTCTGTAATTTGGATTGGTGCTGTTCATGCACTTAGATACACAGCAGCCTTTCCTTTTCTGATTCAGAAAGGAGTTTTCATTATCTTGTCCAAGTGCTGAAAAAACCCGTCTTTTAGAAGACTGCTTCAAAAGTACATGCATCTGTAGTACAAATAATCCTGTGTTAATTAGGAGCTGCTGCTACCATAGTAACTATTTACTATTTTCTGTATACTCTCTCTCTCTCTCTCTCTCTCTGTATTTAAAGATACATGGAATTTGCAGATACATCACCAAACACAGGTCTTTACCCCTGCTTCCACATTGCAATTTACCTTCATGACACATGAAAATTAGTTCTGGAGTATTTTATAATGGGCATAGGCCTACACTAGTCCATTCCACCTCATATGGAAAAGCCTCTGCTGCTTGCTCTGTCAACTACAAAACTTTCTGTTTGAGAGGATTTAAGGACAGTAATGGTACTTTAGATGGCAATGAAGTGGAAAAATACTAGATCTCATACTACCCTCATTTTTAGTTTTCTTTACATTTTTGAAACAGTGGAAAGAGATATCATTGCAAATGGGAATCAAACATAAGGTCATTAAGCAATATAAGCTTAAAATATGCATTTGTCCATTAAATGTGTTAGTCTTATTTTGTAATTGACTAACATTAAAATGATAATTCTTCTGCAGTTGGAAGCCAATCAACAGTAATTAAGGGTACTCATAATTTAGAAAAAAAAAAAAAAATCCACCAGAATAACCCAAACACACACACAAAAATTTAAAACAAATTAATAATAATAGCACAAAAGATGTCATAATCTATTTTATACTGTGCAAAGAAGTATGGTGCAAAGATGCTTGAATGAATGCCTCTTGGTCCCCAGCACAAGTGAGCTAATCAGTGACATCAAGATTGGAGGCAGCCTGGGCTGCAGTGATCATGCACTGGTGGAGTTCTCAGTCCTGAGGGATATGGGTCAGGCGAAGAGTAAAGTCAGGACCCTGAATTTTAGGAAAGCAAAATTCCAGCTCTTCAAGGAGTTAGTCAATAGGACGCTCTGGGAAACTGTCCTCAGGGACAAGGGAGCAGAACAGAGCTGGCAGATCTTTAAGGACACTTTCCATAGAGTGCAAGATCTCTCAATCCCCAGGGGTAAAAAATCAGGAAAGGAAGGCAAGTGATGGGCATAGATGAGTCAAGACCTGCTGGTCAAACTAAAGGGCAAGAAGGAGATGCACAGGCAGTGGATGCAGGGACAGGTATTCTGGGAAGAGTATAGGGACGCTGCCTGGTTGTGTAGGGATGGGGTCAGGAAGGCCAAGGTGTGGCTGGAGCTGAACTTGGCAAGGGACACAAAGAATAATAAGAAGGGCTTCTACAGGTATGTCAGCCAGAAAAGGAAGGTCAAAGAAAGTGTACCCCCCTTGATGAGCAAGACTGGCAAACTGGTAACAACAGACGAGGAGAAGGCTGAGGTACTCAGCAACTTCTTTGCCTCAGTTTTCTCTGGCAACCTCTCTTCCCACACCTCTCGAGTGGATGGGCCACAAGACAGGGACTGGGGGAGTACTACTTGGTGGATAAGGAATTGATTAGATAGTCCAATCCAGAGAGTAGTGGTCAATGGCTAAATGTCCGGATGGAGATCAGTGATGAGTGGTGTCCCTCAGGGGTCTGCATTGGGACCAGTACTGTTTCAAATCTTCATCAGTGACATAGACAGTGAGATTGATTGCACCCTCAGCAAGTTTGCAGATGACACCAAGCTGAGGGACAGGATGCCATTCAGAAGGACCTAGACAAGCTGGAGAAGTGGGTCTGTGTGAATCTCATGAGGTTAAACAAGGCCAAGTGCAGGGTCCTACACCTGGATTGGGGCAATCCTCAGTTCCAGTACAGGCTGGGGGATGATGTGATTGAGAGCAGCCCTGCAGAGAAGGACTTGGGGGTACTGGTGGATGAAAAGCTGGACATGAGCCGACAATGGGCGCTCGCAGCCCAGAAGGCCAACCATATCCTGGGCTGCATCAGAAGTAGCGTGGCCAGCAGGTCAAGGGATGTGATTCTGCCCCTCTGCTCTGCTCTGGTGAGACCCCATCTGGAGTACTGCATCCAGCTCTGGAGCCCTCAGCACAAGAAAGACATGGACCTGTTAGAGTGGGTCCAGAGGAGGGCCACAAAAATGATCAGAGCACTGGAACACCTCTCTTATGGAGAAAGGCTGAAATAATTGGGTTTGTTCAGCCTGGAGAAGAGAAGTCTCTGAGGACACCCTGTAACAGCCTTTCAGTACTTAAAGGGGGCTTATAAGAAAGATGGGGTCAGACTTTTTAGTAAGGCCTGTTGTGATAGGACAAGGGGTAATGGTTTCAAACAAAATAGGGTAGATTCAGACTAGACATAAGGAAGACATTTTTTACGAGGAGAGTGGTGAAACACTGGAAGAGGTTGCCCACAGAGGTGGTAGATAGCCCGTCCCTGGAAACATTCAAGGTCAGGTTGGATGGGGCTCTGAGCAACCTGATCTAGTTGAAGATGTCCCTGCTCATTGCAGGGGGGTTGGACTAGATGACCTTTAAAGGTCCCCTTCAACCCAAACTATTCTAGGATTCTATGATCTATATCTTCACCTAGTGAAGTACTAATTCTGAGGTATACTCACTGCCTGTGTTCTGTCAGCCAGCCAAGTGCATTCTGAAATTCATCCTGCTGTTTGGGTACTCCAGTCATCCAGAACAGGAAACTTAACAGAAACTTAACAGGTGCATTTCATCTTCCTTTTCTGCTTTTATACCAGTCCTAGGAAAACATAGTGTACTTCTGTAAACACAGCCTTGTACATATATATGTTACTAAAATGTAGCCTGAAAACACTAGCTCTATTTGAATATAGCAGAGCCACTTTCGAATGAGTTTATGAGCTATCTAAAAGTCTTTAGTAACTCCAGCTAAACATCACTGATGCTATTCCACTTCTGGTTCAGCAATGAGGTGTTACTGTAACAGGTTGTGACCCATCTCTGATGTGGAGTGTATGGAGTATTTGTGCAGTGAGGAATGTCCCGTATTTGGAGATTTTATTTCAGAAGTTTTCTCAATAAAATCAGCGGAAAGTTAAGAAAGATGCCATGCGACTGTTGTTGAAACATAATGTACAGTATACTACGTAAAAATAAATAACAGAACAGTTCTTCTTTTCTTAAGAGATGGTATATGCCATAAAGTGAACAAAATACAAACTAGTGTTCTTGTAATAAGGGAGACTAATACTCAGCAAAGACACTTCAGTCTCTCTCTCTAAATGTATTCCTGCAGGAAAACAGTTGTGTAATCAAACAAATTTAGAAAATAGCTTATTTAATTTGTGCAGTGACTTTTGGAAATAGAAATTTAGTACGAGCGTTGAAATGACTTGGTTTATCCCCTTCTGAAACTACTGAAAAACTGTGTTTTTATGAATTGAGGAGAGAACTTGAAAGGATTGGATTAATATTAAGCTGATGCAAAATCTCTATGCTTGATATAACTCCATGACGGTCACTTACTTCTTTGCTTTTCATTTAGGAAGGTCAATCGCTACTTGGTTATTTTAATTATCTGTATAAAGCCACTTTGTATTGAACAAGAACACTTTTCAAGTTTGTTTTTCATTTGAAAAATACTCAAAGGTTAAAAAATAGCTAGCAAATGGGCTGCAGAAATTATGAAATAAAAAAAAAAATCATTTTTTATATTATACATATACCTCAGCTCAAGCTAACGATGCTCATCTGATATCTTTTTTTTTTTTTTGTTATAATGATATGTCTGAACAACTGGCATAGATAAATGTCCAAATGGGTAACTCCTCTAAATCAGGAGGCAATAAAAAGCTTTATCCTGTGCAAGGACATTGTTTCTTTACATAGACTCTGATGAGCTGAACTGTTAATGCATTTTGGACTTGGTTGGCTGCCAAGGTCAAAGCATCATTATCATCAAGCTGGTTTAGCTCAGCAGCCATAGGGAGTATTAGGGAGGCTGTGCAGAGGTGTCAGTCTGGTGTTATAGGAACACTTCCTTAAAGAGAAGTGCCTCAATTGGTAGGTTATTCTCAAAGTAGCACTTACTTATGTGGTACCCTGTCCCTTTTAAAGACACAAGTAATTCAAACAGAATACGTGTGAGAACCATCCCTTCAACTCAATTTCCAGACACCTAGGAGAGCAAATGTACAGGCAACATTACTAACAAGACTGGACAATTTTTCAAGAAAAGGTGATCACATGTAAAATCCTACGTACAGGGATAGCCATACATATTCTCTTTTGAAGCTGAGAACAAACTCCATGGATAAGACAGGGCTACTCTTGGAAAAACTACAATTGCTGAGACAAAAAATAGAGAATTAAAAGAAACTTGTTTTTTTCTCCACACCTAATGTAGAGAGTCCCATAATTCACTACCTGCTCTCCCTCCACCCCTACTACTGAGAAGAAACAACAACCTCTCTGTGCTGCTTGAATTCCATCAGGGTATTCTGCTACCAGAGGCCCCAGGAAGCACAGAGGAGAATCTGGACACACGGCCAGTTAGCTAATGCTGAGTCGTAGAAGATATGCAACTGCATCTCTTTTCTCTTGTATTCTATAGTTATTTTGTCCATATTGTTTTCAGTGATGATATATTACTTATGGTATGGTGCATGGAAACATACAGAGAGGATTTTACAATCACTGTTTACTTCTCTCCTACTTTTATGAGAAGTAAACATGGGTGTCAGAAAGGCTATTTGAGTCAATTTATCATTGAGTAATTCTGTCTCTGACTGAGGTGTGTTATTTAGTCTCCAAGTTAAATATGTTTTTTAGCTGCTTGAATACTCACAGACTTTCAGGTATCATGGTGATGAAAACAAGATGAAAGATGAATTGTTACAAGCCAAATACATTGATTTATAATAGTAACTGCTGGTGGAAATCAGCACACCACTGTATACTCCCTTCTATTGAACTTTTTATTTTATGTTGGCATATATGTATGCAATACATTATTTCACTTTTTTAAAAAGTTTTGCATTTGATTTCATGCAATTCAGTTTCACGAGGAGCAATTTCTATGAAGTTTGCAGATGTTTTTACAGGGTGGTTATTTTTTTCCTGTTGAGCTGTTATTCCCATTTTAATTGCAGACCCTATATGCCCTCTGTTTTCCTCTATGTTGAGTTCCTATTATAGGAAGACCACTTCATAAAAAGGTGCAATGCTACATTCTTGTGGCACCTATAGTACTTCTTGTAACCCAACAATAGCACAACTGTCTTGTGATACACTTGCCTTTGTCATGTTTTCCTGTGTTTCTCCTTGCTCATTCGTGTTAACATCGCATCGTCTCTGCTCATTTAGTTTACTTACAAACTATTTTAAATAGGACCCATATTTTTCTTTCTAAATGTTCATAGTGACTACAACACCTAGATCTGTTCTTTTATAAAGCCAGTAGAGATCTATCGCAAATAAATATTCACAATAATGATAATACAGCTGTACAACTGATTGGATAATGAGTTTACTTAACAAATCATCAGAGTTACTCGCAAAGTTGGCTGTGAACTTTGCAACTCTTTGGCCTTAGTCTAACTGCACAATTATAGTATTGCTACATTACTGAGACGAGCTTGTTTTTTCCCTGAAAATGGGTAATATTTTGCTAATACATTCCAGTTCTTGAGTCTCCAAGACTTTGCAGAAAAGGCAACTAGAGGCCAGGAAGGATAGTGGCAGCTTGGATATCTAGCTGCTGTATAAACACCAGCCTATAAACACTAAATTTCTTGGTCTTAAAATCAGTCTGAATCTCACCCATATATATTGCCAATATGTGCCAAAAAAAGATAGAAAGAAAAAATATAATACTATAGAGGTAATACTACTGAGGTAATGTTAACCTCAGGAAAATGAATCACCTAAACTAGGCATTTTAGTTATGTGTATCAATGTAGGTGGATAAATGAAAACCTATTTGACAATAAGAAAAGGAGTTTTGTGGGCAAAAGACAAAAAATTCCTGTTTCCTCCTTGTTCTTATGTTAGGAAGTCCTTTCTGGGTGTTCTCTCACTGACATTAGGGAGAGCACACCAGGTCTACCATGAGTGGAGAAGTCAAACATTCGTATCTCAGATCAATATATGCTCCAAACTGAGATGGTCTGACTCAGGCTGCATGACCCACATAGCCCAATCACAAAATACACTTTTTCTTACATTCTCTTTTTCCCTCTTTTCCCCCACCTGAGTTCTTTCCTTTTACCACTGTAATACCCTTCCAAATAAGCAGCCCACTTCTTACCCTTACCCCATTGGCTGTGGTCTTGCTAACTTTATAACCTTATGGAGTGTTTACAGAACTCTTGCCCTGATAAGTTCTACCTTGGTAAGCAATTATGTTATGCTATTAATTTCCTTTTGTTATCTGTAATGTTTCTTGTTTCTGCCATTTCTTGTGTAGTTTTCTTGTTAGTGTAGCTACAGGTCAGGATTGTCTGTCTGCACACATACCTTACCACTTCAGGTATGGCCAAAGTAAGCAGAGAACAGTATAAAAGAACGAACTTTAGCAATCATGTTCCCTTTTACCTTTCTTTGGTGTGTCAGTCATTGCTGCTTTAAATTCTAGCATCTTCAGTGAATTTTTACTTCACTCTAGTAATATCAGCAACGTGGTATCCCAGCATCCATACTGGCACATGTAATACCTCAGCAACGTCTTCTTGTACTACAAGTGGATCGTCTCCATAATTCTTTTATCTTCTCTTATTACATGATAGATACAGAAGCATCTGTTAGTGGACTGTATGTTGTTTTTTGTATTGCTACTGATTTTCACTTTTTGCTGTACTGAGGTAAGAACTCAGCCTGAAGCAATTTGTTTCCTTTAAGTCAGGTCTCACAAATGTGTTAAAAAACATTGTTATTGTGTAGGCTCTGTTGCTTATGCAGAGGTGAACTCTGTTGTGCATAATAGAGGTTAAAGTTATAATGAAGAATTAGATTCAGATTCAGACATCCAGTTGTAAGCCTCTATACACGAGTGTGTACATCTGGTCCAAGTGTCTAGACTCTCAGTTTCATCAAAGAAAACCCAGGATTTGATTCAGTTGCCTGATTAAATGGCTAGTACTATTACTGACACCAAAGTATGTCCCAGACATTTACATGGGTTTGGCAGATACAACATGGGAACTACAGGAGACCTTTACCCTTCTGGAACGTTTCAGTTTGAAGCTAGTAGAATATTCTCTTCAGCTCATCTTAAAATAGATACTTTCGGTCTATTGAATCATTTTTCAGTCTCTACTGACTGGACAAGCTAGGAGCTTACTTCAGTTGTTAAGCATATATGTCTAATATTATTTAAGATTTTTCAGGATATCAAGCTCCAAGCTGCTACTCAGGTACAGCAAAATTCTCCCATATGTTCTCTTCCATATCGTGCTGCTCTATGGAGATATTTAAAATATTCTAGGAAGCTGCCTGTGCTTAGACAACAGATTTCCTCTGACTGTAACGGTAGCTAGCCATATAGCTCAGGTATGCACCCTTACCTAAATGTAAGTATATACTCATTTGTGGACACCAATTCAATTCTAAATGTCAATTTATATAGCCCACACCTACAGTGACCCTGATATTATACACACTCCCAGAACAGCTTAACAGCTATAGATTGGCTGCCAAATTTACCTATGCTGAAACCATGTAAAACCAAGCTGATAGCTGCCACTTTTGCTCACCAGGGGAATGGCATAGTATGTAAGGAAGCACCTGGTCCTGGGGTGGTTGACCGGTATGGTTTTTCTGCCCCGACACTTTATTTCCCTTCATCTTCTGCCCTACTTCAGCTAGAGCAGTAGGCGCAGCTCCCTAACACCCAGTATACTTGTTCAGCTCCTTCTCCCTTTCCCTCCTCTGACAACAGGAGGACTGCCTGCTCCTTAGATTCTCATCCTTTCAGGAGTTTCACATTCTGTTTTGTCAGCACAGCTGAGAAGCCTGAGACACATCCTGCAACTGAACCCTTACTGTAATAGAATTGATGGTGAATTAGCATGGCAGAGAAACTGAGCATTTTATAATGATTTTTGAATGGAAAGTTTACAGTCACTGCTTTCTTCCATAGCCTATAGGTTTGAAAACGTATATGCCCATAAAACTTATCAAACACCATTACAAAAAAAATTCTTTAAATTAAAAAGTTCAATAGGTTAACTGGTGATGTGTTTGTCTTCTCAAAAGAACAATGCATTCCTTTTGTTCCTTCAGAAAAGTACAATAATATATACTTGCAATAATTACCTGAAAAGCCATATTGGATTATTACATTTTATAAGCTATCCCAAATTAGAAACATTTTTTAAATGGAAAGAGAAAGAAAAGTAACAAATTCAGAGTCACTGTATAGCTCTCTGTAGTTAAATATTTTCTAAGAAAAACTAATGGGGCTTTGTTTCTTTTTTGTGTTTGTGTAAAAATTACTCAGTTTTCTGATCAGAGGAATAAATTCCTTTAATTATATTCACAGTAAATAGAATGTCATTCTTTGTTCAGTCCCACAGAATGAAATACTCATTCGAGGTGTAAGTACTGCTCAGTGTTAATAAGACCATGGTCTTTAGTGAACACTTCTGATATATGCAATAACAGTTTTAAGTGAAAAAAATCTGCATACAAAAGAACAGAATAAAATACTACAGTTATGCCATTTTTATTTTATTTCCTCATAATTACTGTGTAAAAAAATCTGCTTTATGGCAGAGCAAAGAAGTATGCATTCTTTTACATTATTTACCATTTTTGTTCACAGTTTTATGTTAAATGTTGATATTATTGAATTAGATATTTTCACCAGTGGCATTTCAAATGCTTAAATATTCAAATTGCATGATGGTAATAATATTGAGAACATTAAAAAAGAATAGCCAAAGCTCATATCTTGGTTGGTTTTTAGTTATTTTAAACAGAGAAAAAGCAGTATTCGGTTGGTTGAAAATTAAAATTCTTAGTTATTTCTTTGAATCCCATTTTGTAAAAAATGAGAAAGTGTCAAAAGCAAGTATGAAGACTCTCAAAGTGTTTGTGTTTGAATGTCATCATCTCCCTACAGTTTAGGATAATCTTTTGGCAGTTCTGTGGACTGAAAACAAAGGATTTGTCTGAAGAGATTGAAAACAAAGGATTTGTCTGAAGAGATATCAGCAGTCAACTCATGTCACATGAAAACATTATTTTATATTTTAATGATAGTACACAAAACGCTGTGAATGAAAGACAATTTTAGAAATATATATACACTCATGCTTTGAAAAAATACCCTATTTTGATTCTGAAAGAGTTGCAAGTGGATTAACTAAGTGGAAAACATTGTAGAAGCATACAGCAAGCTAAACAGACTAATATTATCTGAAATGAATTAATAGACCTGTCTTTCACTGCAGCATATTCTTTCATACTCTGTTGCAGAGAGGCAAACTTTACTGTATTTGCCTCTGTCTCAGGGATATATTTTTCTGTTTTGGTTCAGCTTGATTATTTCTCTGAAGAATTTCACTGCAGTTACTGGAAATTAGGTTCTCTGCAAGTCTTTCTGAGTTGTGTTCTCCAGAAAGAAAGCTGGAATGTATAAGTATCCTGATAAAGTTTAATTATTTGCAGTGTTGAAGTAATAGCTGATATGTATCTTTTATATTATATTACTTACACTTCTAAATAAGTAATGATATTTAATTTGCAAATGTGACACACAAAACTTCCTTATCTATTAAATTATACCTGGAGGCAAGGCAGTGCATATTATGAAGAATGTATTGCAATCTAAAGGCTTCAGATGTTAGCATTCATTGAACAGATGTACACAAAGTCCTTGACTGTGAAATATTTAGAAAGCTTTATTAACACCTACAATTGAATACAGTAACTACCACCATGTCAACACTATGAATCGATCTCTTAAGATGTTAATAGCGCTTTTGTTTACCCTCCAAACATCTGGAATATTTAGCAGATTCAGACACTCAAAACCAGAAATCAGCACGCTCAGGTGCTGCTGTCTCTTTCAGCTGGGCAGCTTTTATAACACAGCTATTAGCTTTAATATTCTCCATCTGTAGTGGCACAGTCCATCTAGAACATATAAATTATTTAGAAAATTCATCCTTTCTCATTAGTTTTACATTAAAAAGTAGTTCATTTAGACAATTAAATTACACATAACATTAATGTTGTGCATTATGTTGGAGATGACTGCATTGAATTTATCAGTCTATTTTACCTGGCAGACAGAAACATAACATTAATGACATGTGCCATTCCGTAGACATTGCTGTAAATTATAAGGTGGAAATGAGTCAGTAAAAGCAAACATTCAGGAACATGGAAGAAACATTTATGCAAGTGTTTGAGAATGTCTTGAAGGTAATTTGTTAATCACATTTGGTTTGATTTGTGTAAACACATATTACCCACTTTGGAGCTGCTGCAAAAGTTAAAGGAGTTGCATTGTTTAATCCTAGATCACAATACAAATGGAAATACAACTCTCCTACAACTGCCAAAAAACAGTTTATAAGAAATACTCAGTGAAGAATCCTAAATGCAAAGATCATATATGACCAATTGTGAATTATAGCAAGCATTGACTTCTTTTAACTTTCTTAATATAATTTGAGATGAGAACAAGTTTAGAAAGCACAATTATTTATTAACTAACTAACATTATCAGAAAAATATTTCTATTGAACATGTAACTATTTTTGTGTATTTAATAACCCCAAGTTCAAATAGGTTAATGCAAATGTTCATATTATGGCACAAATTGAACGAATTAACTGATGATATCAACTTGGACATTATAATATTAAGAAAACAGAAGGCAAAATAACAAAGATTAATTACATTGGTTAACATGAAAATTATTCCTCGTTGACTTGTCCAAAGCAAGACAAAAATTGTAACTAGATTCCACCTGCATATGTGCTGGGTAAATACAGGATCTCATTATTGTCTCCAACTCCTCTTCACTTTTTATATTGCACAAATTTTATGTTAAATTAGTCTGTTTAAAGCTAAAATTGTTCTTCAGCTCTTCTGCGAGGTGCATAGGCCATTACAGTGTGCTGGGATTAAAAAAAAAAAGGAAACAAATTAAAAAAAAAAAAAGGTTTGTCTCAAATAATTGAGACTACTTGAGGTAAACTGTAAGAAAAATCAAGAGTTGAACGAATTTCACAAAATTTCTCATACCTTAGATAACAGAGCCATGCCATGGATAACATACCCTGAAGCCCTGCTTCTAACAGAAGGCTGGGCCAGACAGTCCCCAGAAGTCCTTTTGAAACTAGACTTTTCTACAATTTTCTGAAAGCAGACTTTTTTGTTTGTTTGTTTTGAAATTATCTACATGTTTCCTGGTATATTTATGCATAGAAACCAAAGCTCTACCAGTTCTCCATGTATTATTTTTTTCCTTGTTATCTCGGTTTCTAATACTACCTTGTATGTTCTTTCCGGCAACTAAGAATGGCTCCCACTTCCACTTTTAATTTAAGTTCATAGAGGAATGGGCATACACTTTGGTGACAGAACACTTTCATGTGTCTCAGAAGAGGAATATACAGGAAACAGGAAGTTTAGGGAGAAGAGATGGATCAAAGATGGGTAGGGCATTTTCTCTTTTTCCAAGTGGTACAGAAGTCACTGGTTGCTTCTTTTTGCATTTTCTGTTTCTTAAAAGACAAGTTCCTTAAGTTTATGTTGACAACTGAAAATTTTCATTTATGCAGTAGCTCTGCTTTTTCTTCTGTTTTTTTCCCTCTACTTTAGGTATGAATAGAGTGGGTAACTCTGGTCTTTTAGCAAGTAATGTATACTTTTCAGGAATAAACAATATGTAATAGAGCTTTACAGATAATTCTTTTTGAATTTTTGTCATCTTTAAATAGATGCTTTAGGGCTGAGGTTTTTTTGATATATCACTTTTTTACACCTTTCAGCTGCTTTACCTGAAGTAAACAATTGGCATCTCTCTTATAATTGCTTTTTATGTATTATGCCAAATGAAACCAGAAAAACTATTCTGTCAGACTGACTCCTAGGGGAGTATGGAAATTTTTAGTAATACTATTCCCTCCATAAACATCAAAGTAGAACTTCTTTTGTTTTGCAACAGATTGAAATGTAGCTGAGAACTGAACAATATTTTTATTCCAATAATCTTCTGGCAGAATCTTCTGTTCAAAATCTACTATCTTGATGAATAAGATAAAACATAGATGCAATGTGTAAAACATGAAGATGCACTAAAAATATATTTTAGCATTGTGTTTATGCTGCCAAATCAGCACTCAAAATCCATTGTTTTTGCTGGGCGGATTGTATTCTGCCAGCAGAATGTTTAAAAAACATAGGGTCTACACTGCATTAACATTCCTGATTTTAGAACCAAAGTTTCCAGACTTAAAGAGGGATTCATCTGATACCATAGATATTTACATATGAGCTAATTTCCAGGGCCTCTTCTATAATTCCTGGGCAGGGGGAAAAAGTCATTTTCACTTGATAAAAGGTAAATGTATACTGTACTAATGAATCCACCCTATAAATGCCTGTATTTCTCCAATGACAAGGGAGTTCAGATGTCAAATTTAGCTGTTACTATACATATTCAGGTATCTCAAGTTAAATGAGCTGAGTATCAGTTTTTGTTCCTATATTACTGAAACCAATTTTTTAACCTTTTAAATCTTCACATAGTTTGCATATCTATATGCAAATATGGAACTAATTAAATAGAGCAAAGAAGTCTTACATTAACTAAGAACTATGCAGACAAGGATCCTTTGCATATATTGTTGGAATACTGAGGTGTGCCTCTGTAAGAGGTATAACATTTTTCTCAGCATGATATAGGGCATGACAAGATACTTTATTGTTCAACAAGAAGTACCAACAGGAAGAGACATATAAGATACTTCTCTGACATACTCTGAAACTTACTGAATTTGAAATTATTCAGGATCCAAAAGAAGAAGCGAAGTTGTCATGGGCGGACAGTGTGGGAGAGGTGTGTGTGAATATCTGTGTATATGCATGTGTGGAGCACATTGTGTAGAAAACTAGACTGAATTTATATAATGATTTATTACACATTTTGTCTCATTTTATCTTTTTTTTCCCCCATATGGTTATGCTATTCTTTATTTACTCCCACTTTTGTTTCCCTCTTTTCACTGTTTGAAACTGTCCTTCCTCTATTTTGACTTAGCCAAGTTGCTAGTTTATTGCACTTGTATACTTTTGATGCATTTGGATAATTTGGTCTTGTGCTTTCTCTTCAAATAGTGTTTCTGTAAGAAAGATCTCCTTAAACTTTTTTTACCTTACACTTAACTCCCATGTGATTTCTGTTACTATTTCCTGAGTTTACATATGACTGCCTCCTTGAAGACCAGTGTTTTATGTTTACTAATATTTCTTCTCCTCATTTTAAGGTTCATAAACTCCATAGTTGCTCTTACTGAAGTTACATTCTGTCTTCAAATTCTCAACCAACTCATCCCTGTTAGCAATACAAACAACAACAAAAAAAGCCACCAACAACAACAAAAAGAGGGTAGTTTGTTTCTGCTGTGTTTCTTATCCAGCAAATGTTTTTCTAAATTTTGTAATCTGTAACAGGCGATCCTTAATACATCCTTCATGCATCTTTGAAATATCTAGGTCAATTTACTCATTTTTTCCTGTAGTTCAAAGTGATAGAACTTGGTTGTTCCTTGACTTCACTGTTTTCATCATTCTGAGTATAACCCATTGTGACAACTAAATTGTTATTACTGTCAGTACCATCCAGCACCATCAGCTATCTTAGACTTTGTGTAAATATGTCCTCCCTGCTCACTGGGGAAAGCCTTAACTGTGCCACTTTTTTTGTCCATCTGATATGTTTAGGTAACACCAGGAAACTTAATGAGAAACTTGAAAGGTAAAAACTCTGGAGATTACTACCTGCAAAAGAATTAATCTTCTCTGCAAGAGGTGTAAAAACACTGTGAAACCCAGACGATTCAGACAAGTTTGTATATTCTTCAGATTTGGGACTATGAAACTCAAGGGTTTATAGAAATGAAGCTTCTACAAAGAAGTAAATACCAACCACATATAACAATGATGTAAGCACTATATATCTTCAAGATGCACCTATATATGAATCATCTATGAAGTCTGAAGAGCAATATCATCTCTTGCAGTGATTTGAAAACCATAATTGTTGCAATGTAAGTACAGGTTTTAAAATTGGTTCCAGATTCAAGGAAGTATGAAACATTCAAGTTGTCTGTGTAGAGTAAAAGTTCTTTGAAGTTTGTACTTTAAATGGTACATTTGTTGTAAACATAAACTAGTGATAGTGCTTCTATCCCATGTAATGCAAATAAATGTGCTACTTGCAGTCAGTTCCTTATTGTTCATCTCATGTTATAATAAAAGAGAAGAAAGAAATTATTGCAAATTATAAATATTGGCTTTATTGGATGGAGTAATTTCTTATGGTTAACAGTTGATACCATTCTTACTAGAGGCAGTATGTTAGGGGATTAATATCGAAACTGAGTAATAATTAGGGTCATATAACCAATATTTCTATTAAAGATTTTACTTTTGAGGAACTTCAACATAAGGAATCTTTCTGCCAAGAAATGAGGTACTGAAGAGAGGACTTAACAGTATTTTACTGTACTTAACAGTAAATAACAGTATTTTACTTAACAGTATTTTGCAGATTACTTAACAGTAATAGAAAGGGAATAGTAGAGGAACTAGAGATTGTGACCATGTGTTGATAGGAAGACTTGTGGTAGGATTTTCAAAGGAACACTAAAGATTGTGAAGAATCTATGGAAGCAGACTTTGTGCCAATTTCATACAGATTTTAATCTGAAACTCATATTGGGTTCTGCAGGGAAAATGGATCTGAAGTAAGGTGCACAGAATTCACGTATTCTTGGTTTATAACATTCTAGATAACTGCTGAAAGTACAGGAAGGGTATGACATATTTAATCCTAAAGTAGGAATCTAAAATAGTTCAAACTAATCTGTTTCTCTCAGTAAAATATGAAGGGATCTTAGAACATCTAACTCATATGTAGAAACTTGTACTTGTAGCCAATTAAAGTTGTGTAGATAACTCCCAGTGTCATTGACTGCTACTAATCTTCTATGGTTTTGGGATCCCTTAGAAAATAATTATATATTTACTTTTTCCTTCTACTTAAATAAACTGTTTTAGATTTTGTTTCTTTGTTAATAATTGCCATTTACTTGCCATTTGCCTTTGTTTCACTCAGAATTAACTTTAAGTTTTTACCATTCAGGGATGACTTTGATCTGTTCCTGGTTGATTACATGTATTGCTATTCATTTACGTAGCTCGATATTAATTTGTTTTGCTTTGTAGGCTTCCTTTCAGCTGCAAATTTGTGACCTTTCATTTACCTTCTCCAAGGCTGTAGTGGCAGTGCTACTACCCCTGATTTCCCAAATGCACTTATCCTCACTGCCTTGCACCTGCAACCTCCAACTCTGCTATGGATCACTGCTGTGTCTGTTTTGCTGGATTTCACTAGGGAAACAATAGTCATTGATGTGTGAATCACCCTTCCTTCCCTTCCTTTTCCACACCTGCTTTGCAGCTTTTAATTTGTTAATTTGTGCTAGATAAAAATAGAACTTAGTGGAAAATATTAGTAGATAATAACCTATAAGATATCCAATAAGTATTACCCAATGATACACACGCACGAAGCTTAACATACAATTAGCATATTCAACAACTGCACCTGATCAAGTGTGCACCCATCAGTAGCATAATAATGAGTGAAAGCATAATAATGAATTATAAGAAAGTTAGAACAAGTCCTGAAGACATTATGCAGTTACTATGAAAAATGTATTTTGAGAGGAAACTCTATATACTTGAAAGTTTACCCAGAAAATGCATGTCTGGGGAGATGTGTTGCTTGCCTTCCAAGCTGGTCATTAGGAAAGGTTTTTATTTTCTCTCTCCTTTTTATTTTTTATTATTTTTCCTTCTAACACACTTTTACTTTTCACAACTAAAAAGATAAACTAGGAAACTCCAATTACTGTTTAGGAATTAGATAGCATTTCTTCTACTGCTGTTGCAGTCATCTCAATCTCACATGAATTCTTCAAATTACAGTAAATTGTGGTATCTAAAATAGTATGGAGTTAATGAAGAAAATCAGAAGTGGAAAATATTTCAGATAATCACTGTAGTGAAGTCAAAATAAAATTAAGACTGTAATAGTATCTTCTTGAAATCTATATTGTGACAATTACAAAATTCAAAATTACGTAAGTACTTTTGGCACTCAATAAAGATAAAAGGGCTATTCTTAGGAAGCAGATCTAGCAGCAGTAAGTGTTTACACAGTTCATTAGAAATCATGAAGAACTCAAAATACTTTGAAAAAAATACTTTTAAATATTAGGCTGGTATCCAGTCTATATAAAATCCAGCTGGTTTAGGACTTAAGCACCTAAACACCACATGTCTTCCAACAGCATCAAGGGCTTTTCAGGACTATTGAAGCCTATAGGTGACAAAATTCAGGGCTCTTTCAGTCACCTAAAGAGGCCCACACCCACTGGAGACGTTCTAGGGTCTGCTGAACTGCTTTCAACTAACTCCTGGCCCAGAAGGCATCCCATAAATCATACATCATTACATACCTGCTTTCCTTACATAGATGTTATGGACACTTTAGGAAAATAACCTGGATATCCTGAATTGAGTCTCTGGTGAGTCAGTTACTTAAATTTTGGCATGTAGTATCATTTCAGATGTTGCAGTATATTTGTGACTTTTGTGCAGTGATGGCAGATAAGACACAGTATCTGTGAGAGAGCTATGGAGTTGTCATATCTTGAGGCCATTTGGGATATCCTGATGTAAGTTATTTCAGAAGACAATATTTAAGTAACTGACTTAAGTGTCTGCTTTTCATTTACTATCACAGACACTTAGAAATCTAGCTCCCAGACACCTGAATGTAGGTATCTACATATGGAACTCACCAGGCCACAGGATACCCTCCGGAACAGCATTCTCCAGCCTCATGAAGCTGTTCCACTGCAGCCAAGACTGCAATTCTAAACCTATATCACTAAATTAGGTAGATCCAGGGAACACTCATGGGAACTGCAAATTGATTGTACATTTAAATTGTTAGAACATCCCTGTTTGTGACAATTAGTACTAACGTAAACAGTTCCCAGGTGTGGTTTTGAATTGTCATGTGCCAGAAAACATTCCCAAGAAGCAGTCCAAATTTTTCTGAAAAGTGGGAAACTTTAATATGGTAGACATAATGTTTTTCCCTGCCAGTTGGCTTCAGTCCCAGAGAAGAATTCTTGACACATTGAATTTACTATTTCAAATATAGCTCTGCATTCTTGTACACTGTTGTGGTTTAGCCCCAGTCAGCAGCTAAGCACCACGAAGCGGCTCCCTCACCCTCCCCCCTCCCAGGGGGATGGGGGAGAGGATCTGAAGAGCAAAACTAAGAAAATTCGTGGGCTGAGATAAGAACTGTTTAATAATTTAAATATAACAACAACAACAGCAACAGCAACAGCAACAACAACAACAACAACAACAACAACAACAATAATAATAATTTGTAATGAAAACAAAAATAACAAGAGAGGGGGAGAGAGAGGGAAAAACAAAAAAAACAAGTGATGCAACCGCTCACCACTCTCCAACCGATGCCCAGCCAGTGCCCAAGCAGAGGTATCTGCCCCCCAGCCAACTCCCCCCATTTTGTATACTGAGCATGATGTCATATGTTATGGAATAGCCTTTTGGCCAGTTTGGATCAACTATCTTGGCTATGCCCCTCCCAGCTTCTTGTGCACCTGGCAGAGCATGGGAAGCTGAAAAGTCCTTGACTAGTGTAAACATTATTTAGCAACAACTAAAACATCAGTGTGTTATCAATATTATTCTCATACTAAATCCAAAATACAGCACTGTATTAGCTACTAGGAAGAAAATTAACTCTGTCCTAGCCGAAACCAGGACATACACAAACAGAGGACAAACAAAAAGGGCCTTGTGCTCACCTAGAGATGACTGCAAATCTGAGAAAGATTTGGGGTAGCAGGTGTTCATTCCATGACTGTTTGGTTTTGGGTTTGGGTTTGGTTTTGGGTTTGGTTTCAAATCCAAATTGATTAACGTAAAATGCTGCTCTGGAGTACAGCCCATGTCCATCTATCATGTTAGATCCAGGCTTCTGCCAACATTAGCATAATATGTGAAGTTATCTATTGATGGTAGGCTGTCAGGCAAAAAAAGGAAAACAAAACAATAATCTATAAAATCAACTGGATAACCCTCTAGAGGAATTACAGTCAATGAATATGTAAATTTTCCAAACAAGTGTTTCCTCTGCAAGTCTTGACTGGAGCTAAGGACCTCTATTGTCTGAATAGTTCCATACCTGATGCAGACTGGATGCCTTATCCGCCCTGCCTATCTCTCCTCTCCCACTTTTTCAAAATATCAGTGAAATGGTACCTATTTTAGGAATCTATATTTAATGGGTTATATTCCACTAATTTTACTTAAAACATTCTTTTATGAACACTCCTATAGCTCTTGTCCTGGTTTTCTCCCTTCAAAATTTCACTGTAATCAGTCATTTGCAAATTGTACTGAGTAAAATGTGAAAGAATCTAAAAGCTTTCTTTTATTAAAGTATCTGGGAGAGTTATGATTTTAAATTTCTCTCCCCCTTTATTTTCTTTTCTTGAAAAACAAATAAACCTCTCTGTACTTTGAATTTTAGAAATCAACTACTTATATCATTATATAGGATCACTTATTCTCCAGGTGATCCTTCTTTTATTTATTTATTTTTGGCATCCAAATAATAAAATATGTAGGAACTTATTTCAGCCAAAGGTCACATCCATCAATGTTTACCAGGACACTTCCCTCTTCAAGCATCTTTTTTATTTGCAGCAGCCTAAACAGGGTTCTTGATACACCTTCTCTCAGAACGTACATCCTGCTTTACCTCCATGATCTGAGAATGCAGTTTATCACATTTGACTTTTTTTGCCACATGCTGATAATGTGAAGGAAGGCAGAGGATTCTTAGTTATGATGAGTATCCCAGATGCATCTGTATATGTGTTCAAGGGAAGTCTGTCTGCCTTGTATGTCTGTCAGCTGCAAAAAGAAAATGCTAAACAGACAAAAAGCACACATGCTGAGTCTTTACAGGGCTGAAGAATTATTTCCCAGGTTGCAGCCACAAACAGCTGAGGTTTTCAGTGTAGCAAGGAACTGAAAACATTTGACACCTGACACCTTAAATGTCTTTGTCATTAAGGACAATTACAAGAAAAATATATAAATTTGTTGGGTTTTCTTTCCTCCTACCATGTCTATCTTTTTGCATAAAGGTTATTTTGGGGTTGGTTTTCTTTTTTTTTTTTCACATTGACCTGTTCACATGTTCAAATTATCACCTTGTCCATCCATTTATTTCTGAAAAACCCAAAGAAAGTCATACTCATGTTGGTCAAACAGGTGAATAAAATTATATTAAATTAAGTTAGTAGTATTGCGAAAAGAAAACAAGTATCCAGAGATCTGTGTGGTTTTGCATATTGAAACCTATACATTCATTAATCTATTTCTATTATGCTCTGGACCAGTTCAATCTGGTATGTTATAATAAAATCAGCTGCTGCTGCTACTTGACGTCTTACTGAATATCCACATCTACACTCGTAGCTCAGAGTTATGGAAGAAGATCAAGTCATGAAAAAAAGACCTAGAGTCTTTGTTTTGAGCAACATACAAAGTAACAGAGTGGATAAAGGCACATAGTGTAAGTTGTCTGTGACAGAACAGGGAATATGAGTGATTCTAGTTCAAGCCTATGCTTGGAAGGTTTGATATGATTTGAAAATATATGATGTCTGGTCCTAGTATAAGAGGTATTACAGACATTTCTTGATTTAGAAAATCAGAAGATCAACACACATTACTCAGGCTGCTGGAGCTAATGGTAGATCCTGTATCAAACCAAATTCTACTTGGCGTTATTGATCTGTGCTGTAGTTGTCTGAACTCCAAGCTCTTAAAAGCTTTTGCTTTTTACCTTTGCCAGGGTAGTGAGGTAATAACTGATTAGTAACAGCTGAAGAAGGTACTACTTGAGTGTAGCAGTGAAGATTATAAATATCAACATATTTCTTAAGATTTTGTGGCAATTTTTGTTTCTAAAGTCAACGTACATTATAACTCATCCCAGATCCAAACACTGATATAGTTCTCCACATAATTAAAGTCCTTTCACCTTCAGAAATAAATCACACTGAACAGCTTTTATCAGAACTAGGGCTGTGTCAGAGAGTAGGAAGTACAGGCTATGCTACAGGTCAGCTGGGAGCTGAGAGTAACCCAAGCATAGGCAGTGGAAAATTATATTTTATAAAAAATTAAGTTCTTCTTTTGGGGAAAAAAATAAATTCCAATGAGCTTCTTGACTTAAAGATTTTGAAACAAATATAATGTAATTGCCCAGCTGTGATAGAAAAGTATCTGTTTAAAATGCTAACTATTTTAGCACCTAAAAATAAACCAAGCAAAGACTTTATATTTACTTAAATATTTTGAAATATTTTGAAGATCTTTTTTAACAAGAATTTTCATAATGGACTCTTTCACCCTGTTCGAACTGTCCAGTTTTCTAATATCTCTGAATTTATATTACAAATTCAACTTTTGTTCTATAGAGCATACCCCTTCCTAGTATCTTGCACAGTTACTTGAAAAAAAAACCATATAAACTAGGGTTCACTTAGTGAGAAAGGATTATCATTGGATTCCATAAAAGTGATAATAATAATAATAATAATAATAGAATTCTAATACCTTTTTTTCTAGTCAATTCATTAATTCTCATAAATGGAAGCCTTACAAAGATCAGTGAGACAGATGAAAAATTCTGAAAATTAAACACACAGTACTAAGCAGCTGCAGCTTCATGGTGCTTACATTTGATTTGCAAAACATGTTTCTGTCAAATTGAGGAGTAGGGCTATACCTAGGGTTGTTCTCAAGCTTGCTGCCATGGGCATCTTTACTGAAAACACTTAATTCAATCTCTGGTAGCCATCTACACATGTTTTAGAAGTCTGGCATTGGATGGATATAAACTTTACTTCACTGCTGAAGATTAATTATTTCTAGGGTGGGTAAAAACTAGTGAGTGCAGCTATCTTTGTACGTAAAGAAGTCTACTATCTCTATTCCTGACACCTGGCATTTATGCATTACTCTTAAACTCTTTGGCGCATACATCGGACAAGCACGGAAGAAAGACGAATAATCTACACAAAGTTCTCAGAATACCTTAAATGATAAAAAAGTGTGTGGGAACAAATAAACCACCCTAAATTAGACATCTAAAAATTAGACATAAGGCTGAGCTAGACGCTACAGGCTCCATTTATAAAAGATAAAGACATGCAAAGGTTTATTCCATTTAAAAGCTGGTATATAAGACAGGTCAGATGAACGATCCCTTACCACTGAATATGAAATGGGACATGATTTCTATGCAACATCAGTACTACACAGTTCAGAGAGTAACTCCAATATGTATTGAAATCTTGCTCCCACTACGGTGAAATCTCACTGTTTGACTTCATTACAAATATACAAGTTGATGGGCCAGTGACACATATTTCTGTGTCTATATAGTACATATATTTTGCTGTAGAGAATTGAGTTTGAAAAGAGTTGTCACCTGAGTTGGGTGGAAAGTAAAGTTCTCTATATAGGAAAAATCTGGGTAGAATTGTAGCCATTGTTATTTAATTCCGTGTTACAAAACACATTGTGGAAAGCTACAATAAACTGTAGAAAATTATTGTTAATTGTAAGATACAGGCCTGGAAAATAGATATTTTTATAGAACATGGCTTTTAGCTGTATAAGAGAAGAGAAGAGAAGAGAAGAGAAGAGAAGAGAAGAGAAGAGAAGAGAAGAGAAGAGAAGAGAAGAGAAGAGAAGGGAAGAGAAGGGAAGGGAAGGGAAGGGAAGGGAAGGGAAGGGAAGGGAAGGGAAGGGAAGAGAAGAGAAGAGAAGAGAAGAGAAGAGAAGAGAAGAGAAGAGAAGAGAAGAGAAGAGAAGAGAAGAGAAGAGAAGAGAAGAGAAGAGAAGAGAAGAGAAGAGAAGAGAAGAGAAGAGAAGAGAAGAGAAGAGAAGAGAAGAGAAGAGAAGAGAAGAGAGGAGGGAGGGGAGGGAGGGAGGGGAGGAGAGAGAGGAGAGGAGAGGAGAGGAGAGGAGAGGAGAGGAGAGGAGAGGAGAGGAGAGGAGAGGAGAGGAGAGGAAAGGAAAGGAAAGGAAAGGAAAGGAAAGGAAAGGAAAGGAAAGGAAAGGAAAGGAAAGGAAAGGAAAGGAAAGGAAAGGAAAGGAAAGGAAAGGAAAGGAAAGGAAAGGAAAGGAAAGGAAAGGAAAGGAAAGGAAAGGAAAGGAAAGGAAAGGAAAGGAAAGGAAAGGAAAGGAAAGGAAAGGAAAGGAAAGGAAAGGAAAGGAAAGGAAAGGAAAGGAAAAGAAAAAAGGCAAGGCAAGGCAAATTTGGTGTATATACACGTTTACCTGTATGTATATGAGAAAATGGGCATGTACTTTTTGTTATAGTCCCTTTCAAACTAATGTTAGGAGTAGAATATTGTGACTAAATAATATTAGACTAATTCTTCTACATTTGACAGAAATATTCTCTGAGAACTTCAAATTGATGGATCAAATTGATCTAGCTGCTCTACAGGAAAGCTGTTCCTACATAGACAACTACAAAATTTATATATTGGGTTTGCATGGCAAGATTTTGGTAGTGGGGGGGCTACAGGGGTGGCTTCTGTGAGAAGATGCTAGAAGTTTCCCCGACGTCCGATAAAACCAATGCCAGCCAACTTCAAGACGGACCCACCACTGATCAAGGCCAAGCCAATCAGCGATGGTGGCAGTGCCTCTGTGATAATATATTTAAGAAGGTGGGGGGGGAAACCTGTGCCACTGCAGCCAGAGAGATGAGTGAGAAAATGTGAGAGGAACAGCTCTGCAGACACCAAGGTCAGTGAAGAAGGAGGGGAAGGAGGTGCTGTAGGTATGGGAGCAGAGATTCCCCTGCAGCCCGTAGTGAAGACCATGGTGAGGCAGGTTGTCCCCCTGCAGCCCATGGAGGTCCACGGTGGAGCAGATATCCACCTGTAGTCTGTGGACGATCCCACGCTGGAGCACATGGATGCGCAAAGGAGGCTGTGACCTCATAGTAAGCCCGCGCTGGAGCAGGCTCCTGGCGGGATCTGTGACCCCATGGAGAGGAGCCCACGCTGGAGCAGGTTTGCTGGCAGGACTTGTGACCCCGTGGGGGACCCACACTGGAGTAGTCCATTCCTGAAGGACTGAACCCCATGGAAGGGACCTACGCTGGAGCAGTTTGTGAAGAACTGTAGCCTGTGGGAAGGACTCTTGTTGGAGAAGTTCATGGAGGACTATCTCCCATGGGAGGGACCCCACGCTGGAGCAGAGGAAGAGTGTGAGGAGTCCTCCCCCTGAGGAGGAAGGAACGTCAGAGACAACATGTCATGAACTGACTGCAACCCCCATTCCTCATCTCCCTGCACCACTGGAGGAGGAGGAGGTAGAGAATTTGAGAGTAAAGTTAAGCTCAGGAAGAAGGGAGGGGTGGGGAGAAGGTGTTTTAAGATTTAGTTTTTATTTCACACTATCCTACTCTGATTTGATTAGTAACAAATTAAACTAATTTCTCCAAGTTGAGTCTGGTTTGCCTGTGATGGTAATTGGTGAGTGATCTCCCTGCCCTTATCTTGACCCATGAGCCTTTTGTTATATTTTCTCTCCCCTGTCCAGCCGAGGAGGGGGAGTGATAAGAGTGTCTTTGGTGGGCACCTGGCATCCAGCCAGGGTGAACCCACCACAATTTATTACTTGCATTTCATTGTGAAAGTAAAGTACAGTACTAATAAGATCTATGGAGAATCACTGCAATGTTGCAAGTATCTATTTGTGCTGGACATTCTTAACACCCAAGAATCATTGTTGTTGTCCCTGACTTGTAAAATGAAGACTCCAGTTTCTTGTTATGAATTCAAAACCTATTTAAAAAAAAAATTCCTTTCCATACATTTTAACTTCTGCTTTCCAAAAAACAAAAAAAAAATCCAGTTGACAGGGGATTTTTACTTACCTTCTGTGATGATACAAAAAAGAAGAGGAAGATATTTCATCCTTGACCAGAGATGGGCTTTATCTAATCAATCTAATTGCCATTCCTTAGTGTATAGGGTTACATACTGACTTTAACAGAGAAACACAACATATCTTTATAGCTGTGAAAAAATACAAGATAGGTTAATTTCTTCAAATAGTAAAAAACTATAAATGCTAAATCCTTTTCAAAAACTATACTTGAAAAATTATATTTTGCATTCTGAATCTGGTATTGTTCTGAATTGCATGTTTATCAGTTTATAATATATGTGGATATTTCATTGAGCAAGGACATGAAACACTAATCTAACATAGCAGTAAGAGACATAATAAACCCCGAGGGAATTACTATATTACTGTCATCAAGAAAAGGTGACCAAGCTACTTCAGATATATTAGTGTTAACTTCTGACTTACTTAGAGTATTGCCATTAGCAACAAGTAAATGATATGTCAACTAGGGTGAGAAATATGTGGCAATATGTGGAGATTCTTTAAAAAAATAAAAATAAAAAAGGCTCTGAATAATTATACAGAGTATTACATTTTAGTGAATGAGAATTTTAGTGAATGAGAATTTTAGTGAATGAGAATTTTGAATTCAGTATAAAATAATCCAACAGAAATTGTAAGTTATATAATTAATCTATAAATTATATAATCTATGTCAGCATTATAGTATCATGAATAATAAGCTACTAAAGAATTCTTTTGCAATTTTTTAAATAATGCTTGGTATCTAGAATTAGAAACTGCCTTTCATTTAAATTGTTTACAAATAGACCAAAATGTTTTGAGACCATCCAAGCTAAACAGCTAATTACACTGATTTCCAAATGGCTCTTATCCCTTTTAAAATAACATGAAGACTACAGAAAGTAAGAGGACAACATCTACATTAATTTCCCAGGGAGAAAAGTCAACACTAAAAGCATGTGGAAGTTGTGATTCAGCCTTTGTTCCTGCTTTTCCTTTGGACCACACAGAAAGAAAGCTACAATAACCTTAGCATGTCTATTGTCTTTTTTGTTTGTTTTCTGCTTTGTCTGGCATGTTGAAAAAGAATCAGATTCAAGCCTTCTCCCTGCCCACACATCAGCCTGCTTCTTCAGCTACAGAAGAATACAACAGGTGGCCTTTTTCCTGTCCTCCATAATATTGGTGTAATAATATATGTGCAAAGCACAAAATATCTTGCAATTGCAAAGCAAAAAAAAAAGCAGGGCTATACCTGACTTTCACACAAGGGAAATTCTCTATTTGCCATCCATGTCTTGAATTTCCTGCTGCTAGCAATTACTTTTTTTGTCCAATTTGTTTGTTTGTTTGGGTGGTTGGTTGGGTTTTTTTGTTTAAATGTTTGTTACTTGCTGTTTCAAAGTTCTTACCACTTTTGCAGTTAAAAAAAAAAATAAAACCACAGTTGCTTATATCCTGACTGGATCTCGACATTTCCTATAGACAGAAGTAAAATTGTAGAACTGTGATTTATTCTTACATATATATACATATATATGTTTGTGTGTGTGTGTCTGTGTAATATGTTTCATATTTTACTTGAATTTGGTATTATATTTTTATTTTTGTGCCTGACTTTTCCTACTTCAGTGCATGATACCATTAAACTACCTTGCAAGCAGCATTTCACAGTACATTTTTTTGCTTTTTTTTCTGTATGAATTTAAGGTACTGAGTTAATTTTTAGTAAACAATTTAAGAAATCATCTTGCAAGAGTCTTTCGTAAAATAATTGAACTAGTGGCTTTGTAAAATTTTTTCTCTACCTTTCTTATTTCTCTGAATTCCAAATCTAACTTTCAAATTAAATCCATTGAACATGAATTGACGATATGATATCGGCAGAACTTGTGGCTTCAACATCTTTAAAAGTCAACGTGAACATTGGTCTGGATCTAGCAAATAATTTACATAAATTACTGTGATGTAATCACTCACTGTAGAAATCAGCAATTTCTATATACTATGAAAGTTAAAACTGATATATATACACACACATACATATGTGTGTGTATATATGTACATGCTTATGTATGTATATGCATATGTACATACATACATATGCACAGAGAGAGAATGAGAGACACACAGATTTTTCACCCTTCCAGAGCTCTAATTTCCCCACATTCAGGACACATAGTAGTTCTTACATTTTTCTTTAATCTCCAACAATAATGGAATGATTTTAAAAATTTAATTCATATCTGGTTTTCTAGTTATAAAAAGATAATAGAATTAATTTAACCAATTATTCCAAGAACTTGGGATTTGCACTTCAGGTAAATACAAGTCTTTTGTAATGAAGAATTTGGTACAGACTTTCTAAACTTATAAATAATATCCTGAAATTTGTTGAACTGCTCATTTTCTTTTCTGGATATGGTCACTTGTTCTATATTGAGCTATTTTGGTTTGTTTGTGCTTTAGTATTTAATTTTTGTAAGGTTTGGGGGTTTTTCTGTGTATTTTAGCCAATATTTTTTACTTGTTCATAAGCAATAATATGGCAATTAGGTGCATTAATGATCAAGTGTTTTCCCAGAATTGAATTTTTTTTTTAGAACCAATAATTCAGTTAATGCATTTAAAATAAAATGTTTGGAAAAGTAGCTTAATCTCCACACTATATTGTAATGTCTCCTGTGCTTAGCATACCCCCAATTTCTGTTAATATGGATTAGGTGTATATAACAGTCCGTTGGTGGTGATGACTTTTCTCCTTCCTTCTACCCAGTCCTTCTGTGGAACTCATACAAGGAAACTTTAAAAAAATGGTAATATAAAGCATTTTAGAAATAACCGTTGAAAATATCTATGAATACAATTATTTTGGTCTGAGGTTGGAGAATTAGAAGATTTTAATCCTTTATAATTTCAAAATTATTGGCCCAAATACCCAGCCATATATCACTTTCCCCATCAAAATAATGATTAGGATGATATATTCTTTATTAATCATTGTATAAGGCAGGAAAAGGAAAATAATTTGTGTTACAAGCAGTTTTCAGTAAATACATTCACTGAAGTGTGTTATATATAAATGACAGCAGAATATGAAATGAGCTAGCAGTGATACCTGGTGCAGAAAATTGTAGTTTAAGAAGTAACAGTGATAACTTGGTGGGGAAGAAGATTCTTGTAATTGTAATATATTTCAATTTTTACAAGAAGCCAAGGGAAAAATTAACAACATTGTCTTTCAAACAGCTTCACAATTCAAGTAAACTATGTTTCCACAATAAAGATATAAGAATGAGAAATTTGAGTTAAAATGTGCATTTGTTACCAGTTCTAAGTACTGGAAGAGAGAAGTCACAAAAATTCATAAACTACTCTTCAGGTTCTTGAAACAAAGAATTGTTTTAGTTTGTACTATTTTTATGGAATATTTATGCAGTGATCTATGTAGAAAATGGCCTAATGTCATTATTAGTTAAATTCTTGAATCATAAAGAAGGGGTTTTATTATCCAACAAATAAGGATCCAGACAGAGAAGAGGCCATCTTGAAACATATCTCATTATCAATCAGACTATGAGACTCAGCAAGTAAAAGAAGCTGCCTTTGGTATATAACACCATAAGTTAATGCTAGATTTCAAGTCAGAAAATCAGGAGAATTAAGAGGTCATAAAGTTTTAGTGCGTCTGCAGGGTATAAAGCACTACAGTATTAGGAAGCAAGAAGGAAGTACACTGATAGCTTTACTACATATAAATTGGCAGTTCCAGATTAATTGGGAGCAATTCTTTCTCTCAGTACAATGGAGTCTGTCCCTATCAGAACTTTACCAGGGAGCACTTCAGTAAAGTCCTTCTGAGCTATTTTCTTTGCCTTAAGCATAAAAGCCAATAGTGCACATGCCACCACCAAGCTCAGCAGCACAATTGCCAAAGAAGTAGTCTGTGCCTGTGCAGTAACCCTCCACAGGGGTGCAGAAGAACCTCCCATCATCTGAAAAGCATCAAAGTCCCCCTGTACAGTAATGCTATATACAGTCTAGAGCAATGAAGTACTTGAACAAATATATTATTTTTTCAAAGTAGCCAAATGGGTAAGAATCAGGACATTAAACAAAGTCACAAGTTCCACTATTTTGTCATTACAGGTAAGCAAACCCCACTACTGTCTGGAAAATCATCTCCTGGAACTAATAATGAGGTACACAAGGAAATTTATCTATTTAAGTAAATAAAGTCAAGCTACACAAGTAGTGTGCTGTACTGTCATGTGCTTCATGAAGATCAACAAGGAGAAGTGCAAAGTCCTGCACCTGGGGAGGAACAACCCCATACACCAATATATGATTGGGGCCATCCAACTGAAAAACAGCTTTGCAGAAAAGGACCTGTGGGTCCTGGTGGACACCACATTGAACATCAGTCAGCAATGTGCCCTTGCTGCAAAGAAGGCTAATGGTATCCTCAGCTGCACCAGGCAAAGCATTGCCACCAAGTCAAGGGAGGAGATCCTTACCCTCTACTCAGCACTGTTGAGGCCACACCTGGAGTCTTGTATCCAGTTCTGGGCTCCTCAGTACAAGAGAGATATCAACATACTGAGAGAGTCCAAAAAAGGACCACAGGTAAGTGACTAGAGCATCTGTCATGTACGGAAAGGCTGAGAGATCTGGGACTGTTCAGCCTGGAGAAGAGAAGGTTCAGGGGGGATCTCATCAATGTATATAAATACCTGAAGGGAGGGTGCAAAGAGGATGGAGCCAGGCTCTTTTCCATGGTGCCCAGTGACAGGACCAGAAGCAATGGGCACAAACACAAACATAGCACGTTCCACCTGAATATCAGGAAACACTTTTTCACTGTTATGAAACATGATCTAGTCTTGCTCGATAAAGATCTAAATTTAAATCTCTAATTTAAAACTACATTTTATGTATCTGATAACTTGATCTAAACTATATACCACATATCCTTACATAGTGGAAAAGATCAGATGTCTTTGAAGGCTTCTCGATGGGATCCTACCCATTACACAAGCTTAGTTGGACTCAGTGTCAACTGGGAGCATTCGGAGATGCCCATCTCTCTCTGTTTACTCCAGAAAAAGATCTAGATACTTTCTTTGGAATATCTGCTTCACTATATTCCAAAAAAATATGTTGATGCTTAAGTTAGTATGGTTGAAGACAACTATAAAAATCAACCAGTTTTTATACAAGGCCTTTTGAATTTAAAATGTGTATATACAAAGAATTTAGGTCTGTCACCAAGAAAACAAAATGAAACAACATAAATTTTTGTTAACAACTGGACTGGGAAAAAAACAGGAGCTAGTCACCACGGTAAGCTCTAGTATTCTTTTTGGCACCATAGGGAACTGGGTAAAAGATGCTCAACAGAGAACCCTTCCTTTTGAGAACAGAGGTATAGAAACATAAACATATTTCAGAAGAACCCATTTAATTTCTTCTAAATCAGCAGAGAACAATATCCATTAGCTTAATTTGCTAATGGATTTTTTAGTTAATACTTACTAATGTTAAATTTTACATATTATTGTTACTATTATGCATTTCGTGGTTTTCCCTGGAAATAAAACATTTATAAAACTGAACAAAAAATATAATTTTTTTCTGGATTTTTTTTTTCCTGCAGGAAATGGTTTCTGGATGCTTCTCAACAGTGGATTAAAGTGTCAGCATTTTCTATGTAGTAGAAAGTTACCTTTTAACTGTATGTGGCACATAATCCTTCCTGTCATTACTGGTAAATCATAGTTTGTCTGTCAATAGGAAAAAAGAAGGGGTGACCAATACAGCTGTAATTAACATTAATATCACATTGTGTACATCAATTTCCATCTGCCAGAAAGAGTGAGTTCACATTATTAGAGGAATAAAATGCCTAAAATATCTATCCTGATAAAATTGAAAGCAATACAGAAAATGTAGATTATCCTGAAACGTTAACGGAATATGTGTAAAGCTAATAAAAAGTCAGACATTTTAACATTCGTATTACAGCATTAATGGATTGTGGTACACAGAACTTTCTGGTATCTTTTTATGCATAACTAATTTACAGTTAGGTTGAAGTGTTTACTTTAGCCTTATTTCAGTTTATCTTTTTACTAAAAAAATTATGTATGGATAACACGGTACCATTGTACTACATGATGAAGAAATACTTATTCTATAAGGACACAAAGCAAAAATGCCCTGTGTATAAATGGTTTTATTAATGAATGCAAATTATCAAGGAAATGGCTGACTGTCTTAAGTTAGAAGGGATTTAATTAATAGGATGCAACACATTAAGCTAAAAGTATTCTGAAGATCTGTCAGTGTACTGAAAATCTCATTTTTATTTGTATATTTCAAGGCTAATATTCTGCTCAGCATTTAAGCAGAATGGAGGCTCTTTCCAATATGCAGGAAGCTTATTTGGAAAAATGCCAGAATTACTATGATACCAAATGTTCTGCATACTTTTAGTTTGAAGATGTACACAGATTCATTTCAAAAGCAAAAAAAAAGAAAAAAATGTAGATAGGGGAAATAATTTCAAGAATCCTGAAAAAAACCCACTTGAATTTGTAAAGTCCAAGTTTTTTGTTTTATTCCCTTTACTTTTCTTCTTTGTATAAACAAAATGGCTTGTTCATGGTCCTTAGGTAATGCAGTTCATGGTCCTTAGGTAATCAGTGGCAAGACAGGTTCATGTGCCATAACATAACTGTTATCCTAATGACTTCTGCAAAGCCCAGCTGGAAAACATCTGGACAAACACAAATTTGATTAAATGCTGAGATCTGAAAATTCTTGAATGATTTTTTTTAATGATTTTTGGCAATTGTAATAAAAATTAAACAAAGTTTTTTCTTTGTGTACCTATCCATCTGGAGCTAATTATGCTAATTGCTATCAGTTGCCTGGCAAACTTACAAACTTTACATTTTTCTTTTTTTTCTAAGGTCAGAGTGGTAAAATACAAATGATAAATGTCTATTGGTATAAATAGTTGTTACTCTGTAGAGCAGTTGCTAACTTGTTTCATGTTTTGTAATTATGATTCGACTTTGGCGACTAAGTTTATTTCATTATTTTAGTACTAACTTAGCTTAAAAAATTTATATACAGACATACACAGTTGTATAAGACGAATCAAAACTTTTTCTTTTCTTCTTTTTTTCTCTCCCCTCACCCCCGCCTTTTCTTTCTGGGACTGCTTTACTGCTCGTATAATACAAGTTTAGTGTGTGTGACATTTTCAATACCTAAGCTGGAAAAGTTATTTGTCTTCTGCACAGGCTTGTAAAAGTAGAAACCAGCAGGGCTATTAAGATTGGAATATTTTGATATCATGAGTTACTCATTACCCAGGTATTTGAAATTTAGGCATATGTTTGCATGGCCTTCTGAGTAAAAATGGCAAAAGTTGGTCCCATACAGACAACACTTTTCCCCCACTGTTAAGATAGTTGTTTAAAAGAAATGGTTTGTCTTTCCCTCTGGAGCAATCTTTCTTTGACCTTTGACCAGGTAAGGAGTTGAGGCTCCTAGGTTAGATTACATGCCTACTACTTTGTAGTGCTAAATCTGTGAGTGATAAATCCTACTCCTGTGTAAAGCAGCTGATTTAATTGAAGCAAATTCCTGAATGAAAATAAATACTGTGCTTCCAGGAAGACATTAGTCATATATTCAGACTTCTTCTTAACATACTACGCTAAGTTGAAGTGGTCTGTTTAAAGGAAAGAAAAGCGTGGTTTTCAAGGCTTACAATTTTATCATAGTATTCAGTATAATTATTCCCATAGAACTTTCATTGACTTAATAGAGAATATTATCTATGAACAAGAAGAAGCTACAAGATTTGGCACTTACTTTAATTGCACATATTGTTTTCTAATCAATATCTGCTAGTAAAGCTATGATGTATTTACAATATTTTTACAATGAATCATGTTCTTTGTTTGATAGTTCTATTTCTTCTGTTTGATAGTCGACATATTACCTATTACAGGAAAGAACAATTACTCTGTAATATAAAACAGCAGGCTATAACTAATGGCAAATATGCCATTCAGGAGGGAAAGCACTGACTACAGTAGATTCCATTATTTTAAGTGTCATTTTCATGGTGTATTCAGAGAATTAGGAAAGTGTAATGACAGTTTTGCAGTTTTGAAACTTTTTTTACTCCATTTTTATTCCATTTATGAAATATTTTCAGTGTACTATGGTTTTGTCTTGAAGCACACAATACATTAAGAAGCTGACAGGATGTTGTATTATTTAGCCTCCATGTTCCAACTGCTGTTTCCAAAATGACTCTGGTAAGCCACAGCATCCCCAAAACATTGCTATATTGATAGACCAGTGTGTCTTCCTGGGGAGAAGCCGTCTCCAGGAATTACAGACTCTCAGAGACTACCTGGCTACATTAGTGTGAGCGTTGCTTTATTTCTCTAAGCTGCTCTTCTTGGAAATGTCTGAGGGTTGTTGATCTCCATTACTGTCTTGTTTCTTTACTTTTTTTTCTGAAAGGACCAGCATGACTGTGATGTCTAACATTTTCAGAGGAGCTGTAGCTGAGAATCTTGAGTAAAAAAATATATTTAGCTTTAGTTCAGAATGAAGCATGTAATTAACTTAACTATGTGCAGTCTTAAGCATCTTTTTATGCCTTTAGTGGTTTCTGAGATGACCGTTTTCTAGGAAGGTAACACTAGGACACCACATACTGATAGCAGAGCAAGAAAGACTTTTTCATGGCCCATAAAACTCCCTCAAAAAGGGATGGAAAGAGGTACTTTGGCTGTAATAGCATCCTGAGCTCTGTATTTTTTTAGCTGTATTGCTATCAGTATCTGTGCTAAATTTATGTCTACATTAGTTGCAATTATTACAGTGCACGTATAATTTTAAACTACTGTTTAACTACATCTTGAGCTATTGAAATTTTCACAAATACTTTCATTCATCTATTTGCAATTTGGGGACAGCTCTACAGTAAGCCTTATGTTTTAGTTGATGGTGCTTGACTGTGGCTTGGGCAAGTATCCTTTTTGCACCATCTTAAGAGTTGTGCTCCCCACTTTTGAACGCATCGCCATGAATGCTTAACTCTGTCCACATCCTGTATGAGAAAATTAATGGGATAGACTCAGAGCTGAGTTCTGCCAATAGACAGATGGTAAAATTCACCTCATCTTAATGTAGATGTCTCAAATAGGTCAGGTGTATCATACCCTAACCTTCCTATTTTTCTTTGGACCTAATCCAGTTGCCCACACTTAGGCATTTAATGTCATCTGAGATGCCCTATGGTATCTCTGTGGCCTCCATCTGTCATTTTGTAGAGTTTGGATCTCCCTTAGGCCCTTTGTGATATATGCTTGGCTCATATAAATATCTCAGACACCGTAGTCTGTCTCAAATTATATTAAGCACTTATGTTTAGGGAATGTGTTGACTATAAAGTGTACTAAGAGAGACTAGTTTTGCTATAGTTTTTGTCTACAACAGAAATATCTGGAGTTAAGATAATCTGCATTAAGAACATCTAAATATTAAGTATTAAATTGCTAAGTCTCTTTACAGAATCTTCCCACACCTAAATATCAAAATTTCCTCTACTTAAATATCACTGACAATTGTAGCAACACCAATAGTAAGTGCTACAGTAATTATCCTAGGGTGTATATATACAAACCAGGGACACCTAGGGCCTCAGCAGGATTCCCATTGCTGTGACAGTTCTACAACAGTTTGGGAAGCCTGTCTTAAGCAATACACCTAAGGTTATAAAAAGGACTATGAAAAACTAGAAACTCCACACATTTTTTTCTGACTCTCAGACCAGTGAATTGATTGAAATAGCATTCTTCTCTGCAGTGTTATTTAGGTATTTATACATATATCAAATACATGAAAACATTCAATTACTTCTTACGTAACTAAAAATAAAAGTCTTATCTCAGCATTTTATTAAATTAATTGTGACTGTTAAAGACTGTAAAAGAGACCTTAAATGAGAGTTTATTATGTTGAAGTGATGAGACTTATTCATACATTGTAAATTGTGCTCTTGGTACACAAAGATGGTGAGATGCTACTAGTCTGGAATCATTAAAGATTCAAATAACTCTCTGAACAAATATCAAACAGAAATAGTCTGAAGAGTATCGCTTATCAATTAAAAATTCATTTATTCAGCTTTTATCTGTGCAAATATGAAACCAAAATACTTGTCTGTCTTCTTAATGTAAATCAAGGCAATTACATGAAGTGATAAGGAGTTGGCAAGGCCTTTAATTCTTAAAATTGTTAAATACTTGGGACATTCACCTGTCTTCTGGTATGCATGACAATCTTATTAATCTCTCAAAGAACATTTATGCTTTTATTTGGCCATTAGCCACATTGGTACTGCCAGATCTTACTGTTAAGGATAAAACTCTGCAGCATTGCTCTGTGTCTCACTTACTGGAAGTTCAGGAAGTCTATAAAATGATTTACAGATCCCATGCTCAAATTTACCTTGCTCACCAATTTGTCTAACTGCTGAAAGAAAAAATAGAAAAAAAGAATTAACTTCATATAATAATAATTTTTTTTTTAGTGTTGTCATTAAAAAGTTACATACAAAATGATTGCATTTATGTATATATCCCAAATATTCCTTTTATATAACTTATTAAAATTAATAATAAAATGGATGCTTACTCTACCTTACAGCATGCTGAAATAAAATCAAGGAACCTGTTTGTAAACTGTCAGGTGGAACATTTAAGATATTGCCAGAGAGATGGAATTAGGAAAGGAAATAAAGAACAAGTAAGGTGGTAGTTTTAAGTTTCCATGGATATGTCTTTACACTTTTCTTTCAGAAGTATTTATTTGGTGTTTATTTATTTAAGTCACATGGTAAGTTTACATTTACTATACTTTTGGTTGACATAACAAGATTGTGAACACCTAAATGAAAGAATCTAAATGTAGACATCTACATGTGAACTAGAGCTAGGACTCAGTTGTCTAAAAATGGTCATCTACTGATTCTATTTAAGAGATATTAAGGTCCCCCACCTGCCCTCCACTTGTCAGGTCTCATATCTGCCAGCTTTATGCAGCTGTTTCTGATGCTCTAACACCTAAAAAAGCACTAAATGTCTATACTCAGGAAATGAACCCTGCCCCTATTTAGTGGAGCCTAGAGTTATTCAGCTGATCAGATGTCTATTCTTCTGGTTAAGCTGAATATTCAGGTTCCCACACTTTCATTAACTCTAGTAACAAGATTTTCATTGATTGTTGTGTGAGTTTAGTAACATAGCTCACATTTAGACATCTACATTGTAAGCACTGAAAACTGAGTGTCTGAATCTGGATCTGAACCAACCCTTATTTTTTTCATGATTCTCCACATTTTTCTCTCCTTTTTTATCTTTTAAATGACTTATTGGTCCTGTTATACATATAATTTCTCTTCTGTAATTTAGGGCTTTGATTCAGTTGTCTAAACATAGGCCCTCAGTAACACCTGAGATACCCTGGAATATCCATGACATTTTTGTGGGGCCAGTGGACCTATAGTGGACCAAAGTCCTGGTCTGACAGCTGGATGCTAGGACAGACACTGCTCGATTTCTACCCTAGCACTAGGCTTTTATGTCTATACAGCTGCACTGAGCTTTGTCTCTGAGTTAGGGCTGTTTATATTCAGAAGTCATTAGTTTTGAATACCTAACAAGACTGAATCTTACTCCCCAGAACTTGCCCAACAAGCAAAACTTAATGATTATTTTCAAAATCGAACTTGTCGAACCAATACCCATTGGTGATATCTGTTACATACTTGGATTATGTTGCAAGCTTCACTGAAAACTTCTCTATAGTGCTTAGCAAAGAGTTTTTGCTAAGACCTATCAAAGGTTGTGAAGCACTACAATGTCTTGTCATACTATTTTGTTAGACAAGAGTTTATTAGTGAGGTCTTTGAATCATAAATGACTACACATGTGCAAGAATATCCTGTATGATATTTACTATGTCCTGACCATTTAGTATTTCCTGAGTCATTTACACATGGCTGCATGAAGTGGGTACCTTGCATTATCATTATGCTTCCGGCAGTTTTCAAATCACTTTGTGAAACTTAACAAAGGAGAAACAAAACAATAGAGATTAAGATGCTATTTAGTTATGGGATACAATAAATGCATATTTTATAACATTTTGGAGTAAGTAATATCAGAATATTTATTTCTGAAATATTCTATGCAGCCATTCACAAGCTATCTGCATGAAACAGTACTTAAAATAATCCATTGACACAATTTGTTGTATTCAGGTCTTAATTTCAGTTATGGGCTTACATATTTGATCACATTGATTAGCAAAAATAGTACGCTAATTACAAAGAATAAATACTTCACCATCTATATTATTTTGTTTATTATGGGTAACAATAAGGTTTCCTCCCCCTCCCATAAAGCTTCCAAAAAGAAGATAAAATATAAATACATTTTCATCCTGAAAGCTTCCTAAAAAATTGTTACATTAGATTAGGATAGAGTTTCATGTTGAATTCTTATGAAATAACAGCAAACTGTAATTAAAAAACCCAGTTTTAATTAATGTGAGACCAATGCAACTTCATTTCATAAACTTCAGTAAACTGATTTCCAATATTTGACATAACAAGTTAAATCAGTATCAGGTTTCTTCTTTTTATTGCTGAAAAAAAATTATGCCTTTTTAGAAGGTTTCTTTTTTTTTAAAAAAAAAAAACACTATTTTTTCTGCCTTCATATTTTTCTCAAACACTAAATTAGCATTATTCCTATGATTAAGCTGTAACATTATAAAATTTCTACATTTTCAAAGTGATTAGTAATATGTTTATAGAGGTGAAAGATAAATGAATAAATTAAAAGACGATGAAGAGGAAGAACAGAAAGAATACAAAATTTTTCTGGTATTCTTTAAATATAATTAATTTTTCAGTCTACATTTTATTTTTAGCAACTAAATATCCGTATAGGTTGAAATCTGAGATGCAAATTCAAGGAATTAATAGATAATTTTAAAGAGTTTGCATGAATGACTTTGAAATGAATTGAATTACTCAAAGAACTACCCATAGACCATTTCTTCTATGGGGATATAAATCTTGTTTGGAGTCCTGCTGGTAAATATTTACCACCAGTACCACTGTCTAGTGTGCATAATGTGATCAGGTACTATAATATACTTTAATTGTCTCTGTAACTTGTTAGGCTATCCCATTCTCATTTACTGAGTTGTTCAAAGAACTTTTCTCTCTGTGTGGCCATAATCTCTGCTAACAATAATATATGCTATTTAGACTCTCTTGTCTTTACCTTCACCTTGTCTGCTCAGAAAAGGAACTTATAGAAGCACATGGCATTATATTTGCTTACATTTAAAACAAGGAATTAGATTTACACAATGGGAACATGGCCTAGTTCTCTAAAATACTTTCACTAAATACTTTTCATAAAAGCATGAGAGAAGATTCAATTATGACAAACGATGACAAAAAAATGGAAGAAATCAAAAGTACTTTTCAGGCATAGAATCATAACTCAAGAAAGTGACAAAAATGAAATCAATGAAGACAAACAAAAAGCATTATAAGAAAATGCATAAATAATAGAAAACATTGTGGCCAAAAGACTTTACATTTCTGGATGCTAGTAGGCCTCAGATTGAAAGAGTCAAGAATGTGATGTTAATGCAAAATAGAAAAAATAATCTTATTTTAAAATGAAGAGACATATCAAATATAAAGTTTAATAGTGAAACATTTACATGATATTGATATATATTTAGCTACAATATTATATGTAATTTCAGCACTATATCATAAATTGATTCTAGTAAATTGTTGAGTCCTAAGGAGAAACAGAAGAATCATCAGAAATTTAGAAAGCCACATTCATGATGAATCATTGATGGAATTTATCTTGTTGGGCAGGACATATTAAAGTAGCAAAAAAGGCAGGAAATAATGGGGTGAAAAGGTGGCAACTTTTTAAAAAATAAATTGCTAAAAGGGAAAAGTTATAAAATGTTCTTCTTGCACACTGAGATGAGACAATAAGATATTTAACTTTTACCCAGAGTAAGATTAGGTATTAAAGAAAAAGCAAAACAAAGATTTTCTCAATGCGGACTTAAGCATGACAACAGAGTACCTACGGAGCTTGTAAAATCTCACTCTTCAAAGATTGTCAACAATAAGTTAGGCGAACAGATACAGGGGTCCTCTACAAATATATCCTTATATCTTCTCACAGGGAGTACACTATTCAGTTTCCTCATATATCTTCTAGCACTGTATTTTTTTATATTGTTAAAAAAGGAATTTGATAACAACTATACTCCAACCTCAGGCTATAAATCATTTGAAAGCACAGGAAAGAGGGAAATCTGTTCTCTCCTTTTCCCTTGAAAATCTTCCATTTGTAAAAAAATAAGTGACTTTAAAAGATTCATTTGAAGAAGACTTCTTACTGCTACATGAGTGTTATAACCATCTGGCTACAGTCAACCTTTTGCTTTCCTTCTCTTGGGTCAAAAAACCTTGAAATATTGTTTTGATATTGAAACATAGCTTACGCAGAAGGAGAGTGACCTCCACATTGGTTTGGTAGCTCAAACATTCTTTGATTAAGAAGGCTATGTGGTTTGTATTCCCTCAACATGAAAAGGTCATGGTATCCCATCAGGAATGCTCTCAGATTCCCAAACCCTGAGCAAGTCATCGACAGAATGGGGCTAATACATATGAGATTCTGTTGGCTACATTTAGAAGACAGTTACTGTCAGTTCACATTTGTGGAATCTAGTTGATAAGGTGTGCTCTAAAAATGTCCGCTGGGACAAGCTTTTGATGACTCATGTATAGAGGAACAACATATCTGAACACTGTAGTTCAGATTTGAGCTAGTCACGAGCATGCACAGACGTGTTGAGACAGAGTATCTCAGAAGCTAAACATCCAGGGCTACGGAATTTAAATGGCAAATTCTAGGAAAAATCTAAAAATTGCAGCAGCTGAACAGTTTTCTTTGGTCATTATTTCGGATTCATTAGTTAGACTTCTCTGAGATACATAGCTTAATCTTCCTTTGTAGAGAAACAGAAACAGAAATATACTGACGTATCTGGAAAAACAATTCTTTCCTTCTACTGCAGTTATATCAAATAGGTAAGATGTACTGTACTCTGTAAAAGCCCCATTAAAAAAAAAATTATATATATATATATATATATATAAAATTGGTTTGATTTACTCTAAGTTACACCTCAGAAATATAAGGAGGAATGTTGTTGGCCAAACATTGGCATTAATCCAATTTAATGCACCCTAGTGCTTTTCAGAACACGGAGCTGGCAAACATGATCTGGGAACTACCCTTCTGGGAACTTGCAGGTGAAGATCTGTGAGATACCTTAGGTTATCCCAAATAGTATAAAACCTATATTGAAGTATCTGAATCCTACCTTTGGTATATTCTCTGTGTTGGGTGGTATAGGACACTATTGGAAGTATTGACTGGGTCTTTTGTGACAGACACCTGGGACTCAGCCTAAATCTGCTTAAGTAATGCTATTGAAACATGCTAGAGTGTTTAAACATTTGCATGAGTGTGAAAGTTATGGCAGAATACCTATGGAATAACAGGGTCTTCCTGAAGTAGCAGATTGAAGCCAATTGGGTTTATACTAGGAAATCTCAAGTTGATTGAGACACCTATGTTTAGACAACTGAATTGAGTCATACGTGTTTTAAACCCACTTCTTCTCTTTTTTCGCCTAATGCTTTGTGATTTAGACAACTTTTATCACATGAAGGACAGTTTGTCCTTTCTCCTCAGCAGTTCCAAACCTTCCCCTAAAATAAACAATTGGATTCAATACAAGCAATATTTTATTTTAATGAATGACCTGGCAATTAGATATAATTACAAATAATATCTGAAAGCCAATTCTTACTATCTGGTGTTGAATACATGAAATATAGTCATTTCTTCCTAAAACAAAGAGAAATTGGATGACATTACTAATTCTATATTTTCCCCCTCTGCCTGCTCAAATCCAAAAACAAAAAAACCCCAAAACAAAATAAAAATAACAAAAATTTTCTGGAAACAAATACCAAGTTTTCAGATATATTGCTGTTTAGCTTATTATGAGACTTTCTGCTTTCTACTAACACTATTAATACACATTATTTACATTGTTAATTTTTTTTTGGCATCATAATTGTCCTTTTTTTAATCACAATCATCATAACAATAGTATCTGAGAATAACAGGAGCCCAAGATATTTCAAAAGTGTAACAAAAATGTTTACCCTTAAAGGTACATATTTAAATTGTGACTATTTGTGCTGACTTTGGATAGTATACTAATAATGTAAAATATATGTAATTGTTTTAAAGATAGTAAGAAGTTTCCTCTTCTATAGTGCACAGTCAGCACAGGAGTTTTGTTATCCGCTTTGATGTAGTGTAGTACCTTCATAAAAAATTAGCTGTGATGATCCAATTGCATTGTTTTCTGGATATAACAACTACTGTTAACATTAAGCTGGTTTGATCCTAAGAATTTTGATAGGCTAATTCTAAGGTCATTCTGACTTTAATGATGTTCAGACTCTGCATGTATTTAATCTCATCTGACAAGTAATAGGATCAAACCAGATTGCTGTTTTTCTTTTTGCTTTATAAAAAAAAATCAATAGCAGATGAAGATGTTTGGACAGGGATGTAGAAGCTTTAGACATATCAAAAGACTGTTTTAAGTTCTAGCATGTATTTTAAATTGAGATTGGAGCAAAACTACAAATAAAATAATCACCCTTATGACTTCATTAAAAAACCCAGTAAACATGCAATGATTACATTAAAGTTTCAAGATCAGAAATAAAAGGAATGAGCTCATGCATTTTTGTATGTAATCTTAAATGTATGTCAAAGATGTGTTATATTTATCTCACCTAACTTCAGGCACAGACAGAGCTGAGGCTCCTGAGTTATGATTTCTGTTATCATTCCTGTTAGAGTTTGAATTACTTTTCAGTTCTCTGCATGATAACTAAAATACAAATAATATGGCAAATTTGAAGGGAATTCAAAGAAAAGATGGTGGTTTAACACCATATTGTGCTGCATGAAATTGACATGATTTGCTTCTCCTTTGTTTCTGGACAAATTATTTACCACTTTATCAGGTCCATTACTTGCGTTTAACTTGTCATATAAAGTAAGCCATCACTCCTCTGAATTCCCTCCACCTTTCAGAATCTTTTTGACTTACACAGATAGATTGCTTAGTCATACTCAGTCAACAGAAGCAATGAAAAAAAACATTTATATCTCTAATTTTGATGAAAGTTTTCACCATATTTATATATTTAGTCCTGCAGATGTTTGTGATTATATATTTCCCTGCAGAGCATATTATCTTTGACCTAACACCTCACTGACATGGCTTTCTGGCTTCCATGCTATTGTTGGTCTGTAGCAGTTAGCTTGAACCACAGGCATCAGTGTGTTTTTCTCCTCACAATGTCTTTGGTATTTTTAGTGAATTTGTTTTTCCCTTTGTTTTGGCAGAGGAGCCAGGGAGGGGGGGGAGAAAAAGGCTTATGCCAAATTGCTTCTTCTGTATTCCATGGACTAGTCAAAAAGTCATGTGTTCTTTTGGGAAGCTAGTAAGAACGCAGGTTATTTGGTACCCAGTTACTAATTATTTTATGCTAAATAAAACACTTTTAACAGAAGTTAATTAATGGATATTTAATATGAGGTTCAAAATCCCTTCTGAAGGAGTGATGCATTAGTGCCTCTCTGGAGGACCAAGCTTGGTCAACTTTTACCATGTTTAAGAAGGTTAAACACAAAAATACAAGGCAATATCTACTGGATACACCTACATAATAGACAGCTAAGACTAAGTTGTAAAGCTGAGCTTTTAATATTGTCATCACCTCCAATAAGACACCTTAGGAGTTGACCAGACACTTTTCATTAAGCTAGGAAAGGGTTGCACTCTATTGCTATTTGAACTAGCCTGATGCTCAGTGTTGCCGAGCTGCTGATTCCCTGTTTTGTTCATTTTTTTTAGATAGTTTTATACCTTTTCATGTCAATATTTTTGCTCTTGAATCCTTTACTTACCAGCCATGCACAGCTCAACAATCTTACTCCTGTCTGTGGTTTTGGTTTTATAATTCTCTCTTGCACAGCTATATTTGATATACTTTCTCATATAATTTTATCAGAATTTAGCATTCTTCTTAGAAGTCTGAGCCCAGGGTGCACAGATATGCAACACTAAAACTAGACCTAGAACAGCAAAATGGACACCCTGGGAAAAGCATCGACAGAGTTATCATGTCAGGGGGTAAAAGCACATCACTACTCAGGTCTTAATTTGTTTTATGATTTTCTTCTGAAATAATTCAGAAAACCAATGTTTTAGTATTTCTTTGCGTGTGTGTATGGTGGACACAAACAGCTCTGACCCTTTCCTTGAAACTTTTTCCAGGTGCTTTTGGACACTTCATTCTGACATGATAACTTCTATGATATCCTTTTGAATTCACTTGTTCCTCCATTACTTGTGTAGTAACCTTAGGGACGTAACACTTCTGTGGATTTCTACACTTTAGCAGTAGGATTTGCTTTGTCTACATCTAGCACTGTAAAAATTAGTCATCTAGTGTAAGTTTTATAGTTCACCTCTCAAAAGTGTTGTTTATGCTCTATGTCTTATATACAAAAGGAAGGGATGAGCTCTGACCTGTAGGTACAACTGTCTCTTCATTGACGTGTAACAGACACTGGGCAAGTATTTTAAACTAGACAACTAACTTAAACAATTAAACCTCAATGGTATTGATTTAAGCCATGTAAATCAACCTCATGTCAGTCCTGAGGTTTCCTCTGAGACCTTAGACGTGTTTGAATTCTGACATAAGAAGCAGTGATTTCCTGACCTGAGATTTCTTTGATGCTTAGACAAGATAAGATTAATGAAATGTCTTGTCAGAGGACTTTAATATTGACCTTCATGTTTTCAGTTATTTTCCTATGACACTAGGACACTGATTTGCTTCTTAGTTTACAAATTAAAGTAGCACCTTCACACAGTTTATATCTTAATTAGTAAGCACGTTTTTCAGAGTTGTGTCTAAAGTTTCTGACATATTACTAAGTACAGTTGTTGCCAGGTAGATAAATCTGATCTGAAGATTGCCACCAAAGGTGTTCAATATTTCTTGAAAGAAGCACACAATGACTTACAGTACTTTCTGTCATTACATTGCCATTACTTTCCTTTTTTTCTTGACTTCAGTCCTATTGCAGTTCAAAATATTTGTGACATCTCAGTCTTTGGGACTTCTGTCTTTACATAAGAACATTTAAAATCATGTTCCAAAACCTGGTAAATATGCTGGATTGAAAATAAAGTTTGTGAGGTTTAAAAAGCAATAAGAAAAAATGTCCTTGCAGGAAGAGCATGCTCAGAAGGGCTTTAATTTTCCTCAAGCTTTTTCAGTGGCAAAGATGAAAGTAAATACTGTCTGGCTTCACCTGTCTTGTGTAGGTTTATTCAGGCAGACAAGTTGTAAGAGTATACTGTGAAGTAAATCCATGTTCCTATTTCATTTTTAAGAATGCAATTGGGTAATCTTTTAGTCATAAGCGAGATGTTTTTAAATAATCATGAAAGTGAAAAAAAGGTGCAGTGGACTGTTGAAGTTTATATTATGTGATTTTATATGCTTTTCTGATCTTGCTGTTTAGTAAGTACATTGCAGTAAATATCTCAAAGGTCTCTTAGTGCTATAACACCCATAAATGTATCTTCTGTCCAAAAAGAAGGAAACACAGACAATTCGATGTCAGTGGAATTTTATAAATGAAATTGTCTTTTGCAACATAAATGAGACCAAGTTATAAAATTGTTATAAAAATTAGTACTTTGGAGAACTTAGCCCGAGGATTTAAGCGGGAATCTATATTTTTGTTTAGATTAAAATTAAATTACAGCATGGTAACTTAGGTATTTACTTCAATAGAATTAGCTTAGTTCTTGTGGGTACTTGCAAAGGCTGTGATAAATTCAATCCAAAGAATTGTGGTGGGCTGTTTCTGCTTTGTATCTCTTCCTTACCACAAATGTCTCTTTATAAACCCTTTTCTATTATATCCAGTTGTAATGAAAGGATATCCATTTAGTACCCAAATGTATATGAAATTAAATATGATGAGTACTGCATCCAGTTCTGGGATCCCCAGCACAAGAAAGGCACAGACGTGTTAGAGTGGGTCCAGAGGAGGGCCACAAAAATGGTTAGAAGGCTGGAACACGTCTCCTATGGAGAAAGGCTGAGAGAGTTGGGGTTGTTCAGCCTGGAGAAGAGAAGGCTCCAGGGACACCTTATTGTGGCCTTTCAATACTTAAAGGGGGTTTATAAAAAAGACGAGACAGACTTTTTAGTAGGGCCTGTAGTGATAGCACAAGTGGTAATGGTTTTAAAGTAAAATAGGGTACATTTAGATTGGATATAAGGAAAAAAAAAATTACAGTGAGGGTGGTGAGGCACTGGAACAGGTTGCCCAAAAAAGTTGTGGATGCCTCATCACTGGAAGTGTTCAAGGTCAGGTTGGACTGGGCTCTGAGCAACCTGATCGAGTTGAAGATGTCCCTGGTCATTGCAGGGAAGTTGGACTAGATGACCTTTAAAGGTCCCTTCCAACCCAAACCATTCTATGATTCTTTCTATGGTTCTATTATTCACTTTTAAAATATCTTCAAATCAGCTCTGCTTCTAGCTAAAACTAATACCATTCGTTTTGTTTGAGCAAAGACTTTGATATGAGGTTTCCCTTTTCTTGAGATGTCAGACTGATACAGAGTATTTTATAGTCCATGCTGAATAAAAGAAATAGCAACTGAAGTTTTTCTACTTATAGCTGACAGTGTACTATCATCTAGGACCAATTTAAGGGAGTAAGCTCAACTGGAACTCAGAAATGTGCACAATATACGATGCCAGCTGCCTTAACAGGGAATGCAAGAATAATGTTTCTCCTCCCACACCATGTCAAAAAGCTAGAGTTAAGTCCACATAGCTGACAGCACAGTAAACACTTAAAAATGAAAGGGAGCTTAAAGAGATTTAAATATTAAGACAAAGTGAGAGAACATTTCTCAATTATTTTGACCAAATGCCAGGGGAAAAAAGGCAATTCATTTGTCTTTCAACTGTCCTTTTTTGTAAGGAAAAGAGATTTGCCTTTAGATGTTACGGTTTCCTCTATTAGACAGTCACAAATGATCAAAGCTAATATTTCACATACATCTTTAAATTTGCCTGGATGCTTGGACTATAACACAGTCTTTAGTTATGTCATATGTCCTTTTACTTACATATAGATTGTTAACCTTCTGCAGAGATAATAAATCCTGGAATACAATGCACAGTACTTCCAAGACAGAAAAGTTGTAATAGAAGTACAAAAACTAAAAAAAGAATGACAAGGATGATTGAGAGCAGACTTCTGTACAAGGAGAAACTAAACAAAATAGCACATTTGAGCTTGGAAAAGAAATGATCGGCAGGGCATAACAAAGAAACATGAGAAACAGGAAACAATTGTTCATTTTTTCAACAGAAGATCTGATTCAATGAACTAATATAGACCAAATTCAAGATGAAAAAGAAAGCAGAATCTTTACACAATGTGCAATTAAGACATGAAAGTCTTTGCAGAAATAAAGTTACACCAGTTCAAAAAACACCAGAAACAATTCATGGAAACAAAATACACCTAAGATTACAACCTACAGAGCACACCATCCTTTGCTCAAAACGTTTCTGAACTGCTGTTAGCTAGAAGCTAGGAAGATAGTCTGTTGAAGTATCATTATATATATTTCTTTTATTTTTCATAATTTTCTCATTCATTTGCATAGCCATCTGTACTGGGTCTGGCTGAGATGGAGTTAACTTTCTTCATAGGAGCCCATATGGTTCTGTATTTTGGATTTGTGATTAAAATAGTGTTGATAACACACCAATGTTTTGGCTATTACTGGACAGTGCTTGCACAGCATTGAGGTTTTCTTCTTCCCACTCTGTCCATCCAGTGAGTAGGCTGGGAGTACACAAGAAGCTGTGAGGAACATGGCCAGGACAGCCGCCCTGAATTGACCAAAGGGGTATTCCATACCATATTACATTGTGCTCAGCAATAAAAGCTCAAGGAAAGGAGTAGGAAGTCGGGATGTTATGGTGTTTATCTTCTTTGGTAACAGTTAGATGTACTGAGGCCCTGCTTTCCAGGATGGGACTAAATATCTACCTGCCATGGGAAGCAGTGAATAAATTCTTAATTTTGCTTTGCTTGCATGTGCAGCTTTGCTTCGTCTATTAAACTGTTGTTATCTTGACCCATGCTTTTCAGCTTTTTCCTGTTTGATTCTTTCCCCCATCCTTCTGAGTGAGGGTGAGTGCCGGGGTGGGTGCTTAGCTGCTGGCCAGAGTCAACCCATCACAGCATCCCACTATTAGACAATGTTAGATTAATTTTTAGCTGATCAAATATTGCCATTCTTTTGTACCTATGAGGCTGGAGAGTATTCATTTAAATTTAAGAGATGACTAGTTGTCTGCTTTTTAAAATAATCAGGTTTTTTTGAGTACAGAATTTATTACTTTGTAAAAATTATTAATTTGTAAAATTGAATGCTGTAAACATATGAAAAGTGCCTCAGAATGTAGAGATATCACTGTCCACCATACCTAATCCTGGATTTAGCTGTATATGGGCTATTAGTAGGAGCCACGGTTACAAAAGATAGTGAAATCTTTCAGAATACCATGGCCAAGGAAACCTCAACTAAGAATACAAGTAAATGTCCTTTACCAGTGAATCGTGATCTTTATGCTAGATTTAGTATACTACGTATATAGAAGAGAATAGCACATTCTGTAATATATTGTAGCCAAATTATGGCTGACATTTCTACTTTTTCTGTCCTCTACACACTGTGATCTTAGGTGTACGGACTTAATGTTAAGGAACAGCAGCTGAATTAGAATCAGTCGTTTTGTAAGCTTTTACTACTAAATTGTCAAGGAGAACAGCAATACTCTTAATTATGATTTTCCATTATTATCTTAGATGCATCAACATTTTTGCTGAGTTTCTTGGATTTGAAAGTTATAACCGTATTATCCTTACATTATTCTGTACTTGAACTTTGGAGCTTACTGCATTGTCTTCAAAAGAGAAAAGAAGAAATTAACAATAAATTCCAATTTTAATGTACCACAGTAGAAGAGATTATTTTGGCATGTCATAGAAGCTAAATGAGTTTGGGAAGATAAACGTGTTGGAATTTATAGGGTATAAACTTCCTTTGGTATGGCTGTTCTAAATCACTGGCCAAGAAACTGTAACATACTTAGGATCATACTTTGTTCTACTCTACCATTGAGCATTTATATCCATCAAAGAAATTGCAGCTCAGATAGGATTTAAGGTGTCATTTATTTACAGGTGATGACAATGACAAACAAATCCTTACTCACTGCACTGTGCAAGCTCAGCAGCAAAACTGAAAAAGACAGTAGAACATTATATCAGCTCAATAAATGTAACTATTTTGTGGTGCTTTCTCATAAAATGAGTTCAATAGGATGTAGCAAAAATCTTGCTCTATACTATTAATAATTTATTTTTGAACTTGCAAGACTGAAATATATCATATGAGATGGCTGATTCCGGTGAAAAGTTAAAAGATGACAGATGCATTCTGAGTAGATGACTACAATACCTACAGTCTGTTGTGTGTTCGTGGACTCAGTTTGATTACAGAATACCAGCTGTTTCTAATGAGAAATTATTCTAGACTTGAGTATTTTAATATATTTTAATTAATTTTTCCAATTTGTCTATTTAGGCAAGGTGTGGAAAGTATTGTAGAAATGACTAAACACTTTATACTTAGGCCAGATTCTCTTTCCTTGCTAACTTAGACCAGTGTCTGTTCTGCAAATAACCCCAGAGATATCTATGGAAGTACTCAAAGAGGAAAACTTCCAAAATCTGACCTTTAGTAGAAACTATTCTGACTATTCAGGGTTGTCAGAATTTCATTCTTTACACAAGAAGAGGGCAAACTGGCATTCTGTAAGCAGAATAAACTTTTTAAAATAAATTTGCTTTTAATATCCTATTTTAGATTATACAGAATCATTTTCAAAATATAAACATAGGCAGCAGGTTATGCATTAGGATCTGGTGCTTCAAATTGGTAATACATTAAGGCTTTCATCGGCAGCTACATAAAATAAAAATTTGAGACAGTAATACTGTCTTACGTTTTAGGGGAACCTTAAACGAAGTTCCCCTAAAAATAACATTAGTATAGAAAGGAGTTAATGTAAGTATTCCATTCCCAGTTTCACTCTCTGTTTTATCATGTTCTAATTTTATGCAAAGCTTGCAGAATGCTGACATTACAAATCTAATAAGATATGTCCTAAAAATTAGCCTTTGATATATGCATCTTCAGAATGTAGTGCAGACTATCAGAAAAAATGCCTTCCAAGGAAGTCTGTAATATGAACACAATTGGTAAATTTAGAGATATAACAGGTTTTTTAAATGATTATTATTATTATTATTATTCTATAAAGGAAAGAAGGAAAGAATTGACTCACTCTTCATTACCGTATGATGTCTCAAGCTGTGTCTGTACTGGCAAACTATAATGACAGGGGTCTTTCCCAAGTGCTGGAGTATGGCTGTCTTTACTGTTAAGGATGGTTCTTCTTGCAATTGCCTCTCCCCAGTGCAATTCCAGGGTGATTCCAGGGACTGGAGCAGTCCTGGGACCACACATCCTAGGTAGTTCATAGCCAGTCTTGCCTTGGAGACAAACAGTACATAAGAACAGATATGGGCCATCCAGTGACAGGTAAACTCAGTGCTCATGAGTGCTGCTGGGCAGATTTTTACTACTATAAACATAACTTCAGGGTATGATAACCCTCGGTTAAATTTAGATGTCTATATTGTAGAAGTACAATTCTGAATTAGATATTCTCTAGGCTCCTTTTATAATCAATGAGGAGAAATAATTATCTTCAGTGTATAAGCAATGTGAATTATTATTTGTATGAGGTATACAAATATAGATCTTATAGAACTTACTAAATATCTATTAGACATACCTATTGTTTTAATATCTTAATTCTCTCATGAATAGCACTCGTAGGCTAGTAAATTAATAGTAAATTACATGTGTCCAGAAACATTTGCAGGCATGGAGGTCAACTGGCATACAAGAACCAGTCTTACTGTACTAAACTCTCTTGCAAGGGTGTATGGAATTGAGAGCTTCTGCTTCTTTCAGGTTATCTGATAAAGGACCTTTTAATGCAAAGGTGCTAAGTAAAGGGATGGAGCAATAAATAAGAACACACAGAGACAAAATCTTGCTAAATAAGAGTCAACAAAGGCAGTGGAAAGATCAAACATCTCCATTTATTAATTGATGGGGCCTTAAGAAACTCCAGGCACAGCTTTGCAGAGAGCCACCTGGACTTTGTAGCTGATAAGAAGGGGAAAACAAGAGGAACATGAGGATTTGGGATATTCAAGAGGTCTGTGGCGCTATGCAAAATGTACAAAGGAATGTCTAGGGTAAGTGAACGGGGAGGAGCAGAGCAGTGAACAGAGAGAAAAGGCTATAAAAGGAGACAGTTACATGTAAACCATGGCTCCTTAGTACACTTGTCTGACCAAGCCCTGCACCCAGTCACCTCAGTCTGTCCTGTCTTCTTGTATCTTCTTATTAAATCTTTTCTCAGCTATCTGTCTGTGTAATCTCACTCTCTATCCCATGCATGTCCATACTGCAAAGACTAAGTGACAGCTACTGGGGGGACCAGTGGGAGTGATGCCAGCTACTGGAGTCAGACTGGGGATGTGGGCTCCAGTGGCTGGGCAGGAGGAATCCCTAGGCCCTGGAGTTGCTGGAGGTGGTGGCCACTTGTAACATCCCTTAAAATCTCTTTCCCTCCAAAGCTGTGTGGCTGCTTTTTCTCTAGACTGCTTTTAGGTGATGTCCTGGGGATGTCCTGAACCTCCATGAGAACTGCCCGAGTGCTCAATGTATGGAACAAAAGTACGCCAAAGACTATTTTCACATTCAAGTACAGTTTAAGTTATTAATATAAACGTCCCTAAAGTAACTTTAGCTCTCTGCTGACTATAAAGGGATTCTACAATACTTGAGATGTAGTTGTGGTTACTATAGATGTTTGGCAGATAAATTATCTTTTCATAGTATGTTAGAAAGGCTGTTTTTGTTAATTTATACATCATCTTCACATAAATGGTTTTGTCCTCCATGACTGTTACCAAGCCTATGCTAACTTTTCTGGGTTCTTTATTTGTCTGGAATTTGTTTGGAATTTATTTTGTTATTATTTGGAATCTTATAATACCAATGTTGTCTTGTACATCTTAACAAGCATTCTACAAGTTTAAATTCCGCGGATTATTCCATTTTTTTCACAACTGTTTCTCTTTGGGAGATGTAATGTTTTTTAATTTATTTCATCTTTAATTCTAGAAAAAAAGGAGTCTTTCTTCGTGATGAAACAAGTCACAAAATGTTTTAAATTAATTTTAACAATCAATTATCAAAGTCATCGTGTACACAGGCAAAAACACTTACACACCCTTAGAGAAAGACCAGCTTCATATTTTCTCTTTTAAAACTGTTGCGTTAAGAGTTACTGTCACGTAGGAGTCTGAGGAGTGGCTTGAGGGGGGGAACACTCCTGTTGAGTCACGAGGTTCAGACAGGACCCCCTTGCTTTCTAAACTCCTTCTCAGAGAGAAGTCTAGGTGCGGCTAAATCCAATCTTAGTCTCAGACTTGGTCAATGGTTATTTTCTAAGGACTGTATGCAGCCATTCGTCAGAGTTAAGGCAACAGCGTTAATTTAAATGCGCTGCACCCCCAGTCTAGTCATGTTGCATGAACTATCACGGCCACACTTAAAGAGCCTGGTCGTGTTCAATAACTACCACAGCTAGATTAATGAAGAGTGCAGTTTATTAGAGCAACAGATACACAGATTCTTTGGATTACCCGTGATAAATTCACTGTCTGCAAAGAAAGTGCAAATACCAAGAGTATGAGTGACACTGATGGCTATAAACGCGTTAAAAGATGATAAAGCAGCTCTAGAGAGATTTTTAAGTTTCCCGGGGAGGCACTTGGTATAACCAAGTGTTCGACTCTTACCCAAAGGTGTCCCGATGGGGGGGAAGAGAGGCGCAGCCCGTCGACTGATCCCAGAGGTCAGAGTGGTACACGATGGTGTCTTCCCTAACATTCGCTTTCTCTTAAGCCATTTTATGCTATCTTTCACCTTTCAGGTGGAGCTTGAGTGACTCTAGTCATACCTTTGTTTAGGATTGGTGTAAAGTTTTCTCACTTCGCTTTTAAAGGTATAGGCTAGGAAAAATTCAAAGCACAAGCTCAGTGAGGGGTGGTTGCACTGTGGAGGCGGGTAGCTTTTGGGATGGAGGTGTGTTTTGGTATTATAATGATGTTATAATGAGCAAAGTTCATCAAAGGACAGCATTTTGTCAGAAACATGACAGACTGTTGGCCCAGGGTAGCAAATGTGCAGCTTACTGGTCAGACACAATACCTTTGAGTTCCTATTTAATTGCAGAGCCTGGCCGTGGCATCTCCACACCGCTCCACCCTCGGAACAGTACCTTCTTAGAGTCGGTACATCAAGCTCCCCTGGCGTCACCGACGTCTAAGGTTACAGGCCTAGGGAACTTCCATGGAACGGATTCCTTGCATGTCAGCCGCACTCCACCCGGGAATCTTCTTCAATGCTGTACCTTACCTAACAGTGTGGATATAAGTTTAATTTCTAAGTCACCTCCAGCAATTATCCCACAAAAACCTACCAAAAATATTAAGATTAGTTTGAACATATAAATTACTCCAAAGAGGTAAGATTCTGTACACTTTTCCAACCACATAGATTGCACAATACTAGGAAAAAATTCAGCTGTAATGGACTTTTGAGAGGTCTTTCAGCAACTTATCTCTTGTCTTTATCCTGTAATGCCTCTTTTGAAATAAACTAATCTACTGAATTAATGGCCAAGACAAGAGGAAACATTGCAGACAAGAGACAATTCAACAAATATTTTTTTTAACGTTCATAAAGTTTCATCAACTAATAGTAATTAATTTTATCACACAAAAAGAATAGTTTCCCCTTTCCTTCCTTCTTTACTCCACTAAATTTTCACTGTCTATAAAATGAGGAAATAAAATGTTCCCTAAAACTGTGTTGCAAAGACAAGTTTATTTGATTGCCAGAAATCTCAAGGGAGGCAGTTTGTACAGGAAGATAATGAAAACTTCTCTTATAACGTCAAGATTAACGGTATATATTTGTTGTTTATTAACTGGGTTAGTTGTAATGAGTAGTAAAAATGTGGGATTGCAAGGTATCAAACCAAGGACTCAAAGCTCCTAAGTACCTAATTCCAGCCTACCGCTATCAGAGAGTTAGATCGTGAACTTTGTTCTTTAACAAAACAAATTCTAGTTTACAACATTTTTGCAATTTTGATCTTTTCCTTCTGACTAGAAGCATAACTTAGTGCAAATGTTATGAGAAGCCATTTCATGAAAGATTTGGAAACTCTTAAATCTCTCCTCACAATAGTTTGAAGGGCAGGGGTTTGTGTGTTATGCAAAAGTCAGGAAAGCAGGAGTAGCTTAATTCATCATAGACAAAAGCATGTTGAGGAACACAGGACAAAAGTCAGGAGAAAGTAGAGGTAGAAAGAGGAAGAGAAAAGAACAGAATTATAGATGGCAAAGGGCTTTGAGGACAGGTCTGAGGATTTTCAACTTAATTTTACTTTTTGCAATCACTTAACTGCTGGATAAACTACAGGGATTAATGATACAAAGAATAAAGAATGTTTTGGGCTTGCTTTTTTTTTTAGAGCTCCAATTCTATGCCCTTAAAGGCACACAGGTGTAAAAAAATTAAACCTGGAATTTTACTTACTAAGAGAAAGAAAGCTAAGGGAAACATAATATCAGAGCTGAGCAGTACTCATTAAGAGTAGATACTAGTTAGTAGTACCACTGCATTGAAATAGATGTAAATTATTTCAAAACTTTATGTTCTTGTTCAACCCATAATTTTTTTCTTACGTATTTTTCAGTTATGATAATAAAGATACACTACTAATCTTTTTTTTTTTCTTATAATAACTGAATGAAAATAATAATAAATAATGGAAATTGGGATATTTAAGCTCATGAATATGTAGGAAGCCACTCCAACACACAGTGAGTTATAGCTGAAAGGACCGCAATTTTTCACCAAAATTGCAGTATACAAAGAAACAACTAGAAAAATTCTCACTCACAAACCCTGTAATTAGGGCTTGCTTGTAGTTTCAAAACCAAATTCTCAAGGGTACCAAAGATATCCCTGCACACATAACTGAAATTATCCTTGTGTAATTGTTTGTCTATTCAAATCTCTCCTGCCTATTAAATTGTCACATTATAATAAAAAAGCTACAAGGGGAACATCCTAATTAATATCTGTCCAAATTAAAACTGCTAATGCATTCTCCTAGAAGGGAATTTCTAAGTGTTCATGCCAGGGTGGTGGATAAAGGGGCAATAGAGAGACATTTACTTCAGTTTGTACATCTCTGCCTCAGGGCCCCAGTCTCCACCCCATGTCGAATATTTTTATATTTAGAGTGGAGGAACTGAACTTGATTTTACAATGAAAGATGTTGAAAAAACATTTCAAGTTTGGAAATCACAGGCTTTCGTTAAGAAAATTTGCATCATATGTAGTCCCAGATTAATATTTAGGAAATAGGCCTGGAAGCTATGTGTATACTGCTAAAATAGGAGACCACTCCTCAGGTGTGGGTGTCCAAACTGTAAATTATTAGCAAGGTTCATAACAGATTTGGTCTCTCCAGGGATCACTTATTCCCTGGTGATTCCTGGTCATTGTTTCACAGATATCAAGAGTTAGAGGTCACTTGCAATAGATGGCATAGACAAGTTCTTTCTAAGGAGAAGAAAGCTCAGTAAAAAGGGTACAAATAATGCTATGCAACTTTCCCCCTGGGCCACAAAATGGGCCCTATATAATTTGCTAGAATAGACATTATATCTACATAGCCAAATTGATTTTATATTACTGTATATATCTAATTGAGGTATGGTATATACCTTGTTCATAAAGTTAATTTTCAGGTTAGATTAAGCTAACCTAAATTAGGTTAATGACCCCCTGGGCTCCTTTACTGTTCAATCGAGAGAAAGAAAAAAAAAACCTAGAATAATTTAGCCCATGTAAGAATTTGATTGCTCTCTTAAGATAATTGAGTGCCTTCATTGACTACAGAAGAAGCCTAGGGATTTTTTCAGACTTCACTTATTGCCAATTTAAGCATCTCAATTAATTTGAGAGGGAATCAAGTACCTGATAACCAGTTCTGCCATGTTCAACTATTAAAATAAGGTCAAGTTTTCTTATTTTTCAAGTGGTTCTGTTGCTCCCAAAGACATTTCTGAGGTTAATCTTAAGGCAGTTAAATGAGTAATGTATACATTTTTACTATATCAGCTAATGCAGTCAGCACTAATAAGTAAAGTCATTACACTTGGAGAATATTAAGGTTAGAATACAAATATGGAAAAAACTAAGAGCAGGTAAAAACCACATATATATTGAAAACTTCAATTATGTGAAATTAACAATCAAAAACCCCAAAAAACCTACCTCTCCTGCTTGTTTGAAATACATAGCAGAACTCTTGCTTCCAGTTTCATACAGACTTTATCTTGTGCAGAAATATTTAAAAACCTGTACTTTATGAAATGAGCAAAAAAAATCAAATGGCATTTTGTACTGAGAAAGAAGGAAATGTTTCCTGTGAAGTTTTGTGGATGTTTCTTCCTTTTGCTTTTTCTGGACATAGTCCTGGGCAACTGGTTGTAGGTGACCCTGCTTGAGCAGGGTGTGGGACAAGATGACCTCCAGAAGATCCTTCCAGCCTCAACCATTCTGTGTTTGTATAATTGGTTTCGAAATTATTCTGTGACTTTATGTGCAGTTTTGTACAAACAGTAGGATTAGTCCAAAAAGCTGTAGTTTCATTGTCTGATTCTCATTTCATTAAAGTCTTCCATAGCACAGTAAAATGGTGAAAATGCTGAGGGCACAAGGAAGTTGATTTATTTTCCAAAAATCCATGTTAATATACAAAATTTTGTATTTTAACATTATTGAATTGAATCGTTTACTTCATCAATGCTCAGAATAACATAAGATAAATCACAAAATGTCTGCTTATGTTTAATATTTAAGAAAAAATATTTTTAACATATCGAGCATTCCAGCCAATATGGAATTAAAAACATACAATAGAACTGAAAAGGGAGTTAAATATTTTGACACTGCTCAACTTTATTTGCTCAATTAATTAATTATTTGTTTCCGGAGTAAAATGTTTTATGGAGACAAGTTAATTTTGCCAAGAAATATTTGGGCATCGAGTGTTTAATTTCAGAGAAGAATAGTTGTTCTATCAGTTAAAATACAGGGAATACACAGGAATCCTTGCCCATTCAAGTACAGAGTAGTCTGAGATAAAAAGCATTGTTCCATATTTTTCCGAAGAGCTTCAACAGATTGCTCTGTATTCAAGGTTAGTGTCCTAATTTTGTGTACTAGCGAAAGTGTCCCACTTTATGCAATCACCTTCACCTATCTGAAAGTAGTGTCAGGTTTCTATACAAAAACAGAGATGGTAAAAAGTTCATTTTCACCTAAAAACAACAACAAAAACCTTTGAAAACTTTGTTTTGTTTTGTTTTGTTCTGTTTTGTTTTCTGCCCATGTAAGACAAAAGAAATGTCAAGCCTCAAATTTGGCTTAAAACAGATTTTTTTTCTACCTGTGCCTGCAAAAAGTATTTAATATTAAATGATCAGTGTTTTCTTGTTAACATTTGAAACCTTATGACAGGAAGGTTTCCAGCTGGAAAATTAATAAATAAGAGTGAAAATATACTAATATTCACCTGGTATTTACATAAGCTCCAAAGATTTTCTCTCATCGTGCATAGTTTAGTTAAAGAGGTGAGACATTCATGGTTTCCTGGATTCAGATCCATGTCCTATGTAGCCCCCCAGAGTTACTTTCATTGAATGCTATTGGAATTTGGAAAATTGCTTTCTTTTATAACCAAAACCTATCTTTAAGAATTATATAGATCCTATCATGGATATGTAGTTATTGCCTTCCTACTCAGGAAGAAGGGTCAGTTTGCAGCTCTCGGTGCTTGGCTAAGTCCTAAACAAATTGTAAGGCAGGAGGTCTTATCCTGCTAGCTGAAACTCGTAAATGAGTTTTTTCACACTGTGACCTTTATGTTCTATGCAAACACAACTTAATAATAGTATTTTCTAATACTTTATAACTGAGGTTAAAGAACAGTGTAACACTCATTCTTCGTGAGCAAGCAAAACTAAACATGACTCTTTTGAGACTATAATAAATTTGGACATATCTGCCCCAAATTCTGTTTGTCAGGATTATGATGACAGGAGCAAGGAGAACTAAAGATGATGTGTCTTTAGTGGATGTCATCAAAAGTATTCAAATAGAAGAAAATGTGTGGTTTTGAGGTTGCAGTTAATATTTAGCCTTTATAGTTTCTCTCTAGTTGTAATGGAACTTTTTTTTTTTTTTTACCAGATTAACAAAATATTTTTTCTAATTGTGTTTTGAAGGACTGTCAGAAATATTAAACCTGATGAGAAGCGCCCATGCCACTATATAAGAGAAGGATCTTGGGGATTCTCCAGCCCTGTGTCACAGACCAAGTCAGGTTCAACCCGCTCAGAATTAGCTTGCCCTAGAGCAGATCTGTCATGGAGAAGCCATTTGGAGGGATCTGAAACAGAGATGAAGACTGAACTAATATTTAAGGAGGGTAGCCTGTTAAAGGTCTAGTGTTTCAACTCACTCCTGGCCCTCTTATGTTTATTAGAATGGACATAATAAAAATACAACACTTGTTTATATTGTACCTGCATTTTGTTGTCTTTATGTACTACATTATTTTGCAATGTTAGCTCTCATATCATGGATGCTTTAACTCAACTAGAAAACCAAATACTTTAGAATGCTATATACAAAATAATAAGCTTAAGACATTAATGGAAACAGCAGTAATTAATGGAAACAGCAGACATTAATGGAAACAGCAAGTAAAATTGAATTAAGAACAATTAGAAAGAATCTTTTATAAGTTATTTAAAAAGTGCAAAAGTGGATTATGATATAAGCAGAAAATGGAGGAAAACCTCAATGTATTTGCTGTAATCTTTTAAATTCACTATCCTAAAAGCACCTTCACAAGCTCTATGGGTTTGCTTTCAAACAACAGACTTCCTTATTTTGTTTTTGATAATAGTATAATAGTTCTCATTTATTATGACTTAGCTGGATGTCCTTATTACCTTAGATGAAATGGAAATAAACTTTTGAAGTTTTGTCCATAGAGGAATGAACTTAACATATTGATCTATTATTATATACATAATGTACTATTCAGAAGGGCCTGACTATTAAAATTGGGGTACCTATTTTTCCCTTGCATTAGTTCAGTGTAATGGTGTAACTCATAAATAAACATTTTATGATGAAGGCATCATACATCAATGAAACAGAATGTCTAAATGCCTTATGCACTTATTTTGAAACTATAACACCATCAGGGCAAGAGAGAGAACTGCTGGTGATTGCAATCACCAGGGTAACAAGAGTATGAAGCAATTAAAAAAGGAAAAGAAAAAAGAGAAGAAGGATTACATAAGGTTTTGTAAGTCTTTATTAGAAAAGGTGAAGAGCAACAATTTTTAGTACTGGAGAGCAGTAGAGGTTGACCAAGGCATTCAGTTTCCCACCAACAGGTTTATGGCCCAAGACCTTTCCAAGCTGCTTTTAAAGTGTGATGATGCTTCTTGACACAAAGACTAAATTTATAGCATGTTATATTAACTATGTGTGCCTTTAAAAAAATTTTAGGAGACAATTTTTTAGTTTTCAGGAACCTTGGAGAATACTTACAGCCTTGGAAAAATAAATTTATCAATATTTTAATCTTTTACACTGAAACTTGATGTTCCAAAAGAAACAATAAAAGAATATGAAAGTTCTGCAAGTCATATCTAAATATGAAAGAGGAATTTAGTATTGAGCTCACCACAGTACATGGAAATTTTAAGTACTCTTGGGGGAATATTTCTAAGAAAAATTCTGTTCCATAAGAGTACAGTCACCGACTGGATACAGGACTTCAGATAATGTTCTTTGGGGAGTGAGAGGTGAGAACATGTGAAAATTGTCATGTGGACAGTGTTTATTAATATACTGGAGCTTACATTTCTATGCCTTTAGTTCACTAGAATATTTAGCTCAATTGGCACATTTTGTAAAGAAGATAGAAGATGCAAGTGATTTAAAGAATTAGATAATCAGACATAAATATTTAATTCTGTTCATAGGTCAGTTTCATATTTTTAATTAGAAAAACTACAAAAACATATAAGTCATTTTAAAAAAAAAATCATAGACCAGAGATTAGGGATGTAAAGAAAAAACTGAGAACAACAACAAAAAATTGACTGTATGAACCTAAAGAACCTGTTTTTATGAAATACCAGAATGAAAGACTCCAAAACAGAAATAGCTGAACCCATGTCTAGATTTCTTATCAAAAGCATTTTGGTTGCAGTGTCTATTTATCTACTTTATCAGGATGTTGTGGCTGACAGACTAGTCATTCATTATAAGGGATTATTTCAGCAAGTAACCTGTACAAATTGAGACCAAGTAGTTGAATTTTAAAACTTGATATTTGATATATTGGATTATTGTCTTCTTTTTGTTTTGTTTTGTTTTGTTTCCTAGTGGATAGTATTTAACAGCAAGACTGTTTCTGCAAATGAAATAGTGCAAGACTATTGGTATGATGACAAGGAAAAAAAACAGTAAAAATTTCACCCCCCAAAAAAACCCCAAACCCATCCTCAAACTTATAAATGTGTCTATTTATAAAAAAACAGCAAGGTATGTTTTCTAAATCTGGCATCATATAAAAACCAACCCCATCACATGCATATGTAAATCTTTTATATTCACCAGCATTTCCAAACAGAAGAATAAAACATTAATTGCAAATTGCTTTCATTGTTAATATAACACTGACTTCATAAAGAACCTAATACAATAACGAATTATTAGCTATTAAAATTAATTTGATATGTATCAAAGTATCATATTAACATAAATACCTTGTACTTTAATTAAGCTCATCAAAGCCAGTACAAGATAAGGATGAAATGAACAAACAACATAATCTAATAGCATTCCTGTTGACAATCTAATAAAATTTCCTTTTGACCACTTAGGAGCGTGTTTTCTGTAGTAGTCATTCTAATTGCTCTAGAAAATTGAAAAGCTAGTTACAAAAATCAATTTGGGAAAGCCCTGCAACCTGTGTAAATTTTTCAAATTCAATTTTTTTTTTAACTTCTTGAGAAAATCCTGATAGTTTGCATCATAAATGTATTTAAAAATAGGCTTAAAATTCACTGTTAAAAAGGGAATGATATAAGATTCTCACTGTTTCATCCCTCTGTAAGAACAGAATGTAAAAATATCTGGGAAGTCTGAAACTGATTAACTTGTCCAGAGGAGGCTTTCTTCGCTGTAGGGCAGCCTGAGTCATCTCCTGTATACAGTCTTGCAATCTCTATGATACAGGGATAAATGGACAGGAATATCGCTCTGTATTTGGTTTACATAGCAAGATTTTGGTAGCAGAGATGGGGGGCTGCAGGGGTGGCTTCTGTGAGAAGATGCCAGAAGCTGCTCTCATGTTCAGCAGAGCCAGTTTCAGCTGGCTCCAAGATGGACCCGCCGCTGACCAAAGCTAAGCCCATCAGTGACACTGGTGGTGCCTTTGTGATAACATATTTAAGAAAGGATAAAAAACCACTGTGCAGCAGCTGCCTGAGAGACAAGTGAGAAAATGTGAGAGAAATAGCCCTGCAGACACCAATGTCAGTGAAGAAGGAGAGGGAGGAGGTACTTCCAGGCACCTAGGCAGAGATTCTCCTGCAACCTGTGAAGACCAAGGTGATGCAGGTTGTCCCCCTGCAGCCCATGGAGGACCACAGTGGAGTAGATATCCACACTGCTGCCTATGGAGAATGTCATGCTGCAGTAGGTGGATGTGTCCTGAAGGAAGCGGCAGCCCTTGGGAGGGACCCCATGCTGGAGCAGGTGAAGAGCGTGAGGAGGAAGGAGTGGCAGAGACAAAGTGCCTAACAAAGAACTAACAGCAACCCCCATTCGCTATTCCCCTGAACTACTCAGGGGAGGGGGAGGAGGCAAGGCAGAAGAATCAGTAGTAAAATTGAGCCTGGGAAGAAGAGGGGTCGGGGGAAGATGTTTGTAGTTTTGTTTTCATTTCTCACTATCTTACTTTGTTATTAATTTTCAATAAATTAAATTAATTTCCCCAAGTAAAGTCTTGTTTTCTTGTGATGGTAACTAGTGAGTGATCTCCCTGTCCTGGACAAGACTCAACCCTCGTAATTAGGTCAAGTGATCTCAACCCACAAGCTGCTTCATTGTATTTTCTCTGCCCTGCCCTGCTAAGGAGGGGAGTGAAAGAGTGGCTGGGTGGGGGTCTGGCAGCCATCCAAGGTCAACCCACCACACACTCACTAATATTGAGGACTAGGGAGAACTTGAAAGCAAAAACAGCCATTGAGAACTCTCTTTAATTCTAAAAATACTCTAAGTAAGCTTAAGACCACAACACCTTTTATTTCCCACTAGTCAGAGTTTTGGTCTGTTTCTCAAGTAAAGAATATTGAGCCAAGCTTCTGGTTTTGGTAAGGCTGACTCACGAGTTTTGAATGTTTGGAGTTGCTAATATTGGGTACATCAAATGGATATGTCACAAATAAAATGGAAGCATGGATAATATTTTCGCAGTTTCGACACCCATTTGAAACTGAAATTTCATTGCAAAGCACACAGTCAATCAAATGTTTAATTTCAAGCATAGCTATTCCAATGCATTTTATTTTTCCTCTATAAGTGCTTACTTAAATTCAGTATTGTGTTTTTGAAAAATGATATTTAGGATGTCAGAGAACATGTAATTTTTTCATCAACTACAATATATATAAAAGCAACTACATCCACTGTTTCCATCTGTTTGTCATTTGTATACGTCTATCCAAAGCAAATAAGAGCCAATATTTGACTTAGATATTTTGAACTAAAAAACCTCACCTTTTTTTTTATACAGAAGGCTTGCAGATGTATGGGATAAGGTGGTAGGGCTTCCTCTATCTTTTTTTACAATCCAAAGCTTAATATTACTTATGTAAGCACAAATGTAAGTTCTTAGCTTAAAAAGGTTTCATGTTCCTTAAAGTAAACTACTCAGTGTCTGAAAATAGGTTTTCATTTGTAAAGCTATATTTCCACCCACTGACATATACATTTTAGCAGAGAAAAATGTTCAGAAAGAAAATGGAGCTAAGCAGCTAAACAAGCATGAAAGGTTATTATTTTCCTAAACCAATGCTAGATCACATCCACCTAAGTAATTTTAATTTTGTTTTATCTGTTCTTTAAAAGTAACCCCCTCCCTTCCAAACAATCTTTTAAAGCAGACCATTCCAGTTCTTGACTATTATTGCTACTAAAGTTTTTTTTTATATAATTTAATTCTGGTTTACTGCATTTTATCTCACTAATTTCTGTCCTATTCACTATGGAGAGCAAGTTATTTCCTGTTCCTTTGATGCAATCTTTTACATGTTTGAAAACTATTATGTTGTACTCTTCTCTTTTTTAGCCAAAATTATTTTTTTCTATTTTTAGTGTCTTTCCCAAAACACATCAGAGAAATAAGCTATAAAACTTTTTGAGGGATCTATTTCTGTAAGAAAGAGACCTTCATTGGTCTAGCAATGAATGTTTAGACTGGAAGAGTAGGTGTTCCAATTTAGTAATTTAAATTTGCTATAAAATTGTGTCCTACCCATTAAAAATTTATTCTAAAGTGATAGATTCAGTTAAGAAAGTTATATACAATTCCTATCCACTTTAAAAATAATTTAAAGGAAGTATTAATATAATGGTGTGGTTTAACCCTGGTATGCAGCTAAGCCCCACACAGCCACTTGCTCACTGCCCCTCCCCAGTGGGATAGGGGAGAGAATCAGAAGAGTAAAAGCGAGAAAACTCCTGGGTTGAGATAAAGACAGTTTAATAGGTAAAGCAAAAACCACACACACAAGCAAAGCAAAACAAGGAATTCATTCACTACTTCCCATGGGCAGGCAGGTGTTCAGCCATCTCCAGGTAAGCAAGGCTTCATCACACATAACGGCTACTTGGGAAGACAAATGCCATCACTCTGAATGTCCCCCCTTCCTCCTTCTTCCCCTTTCAGCTTGTATTGTGGAGCATGACGTCATATGATATGGGATATCCCTTTGGTCAGTTGGGGTCTGCTGCCCCAGTTGCGTTTCCTCTCAACTTCTTGTGCACCCCCAGCCTACTCACTGGCGGCATAGTCTGAGAAGGATAATAGTCCTTGACACTGCGTAAGCACTGCTCAGCAATAACTAAAACATGGCTGTCTTATCAACATTGTTTTTCTCACGAATCCAAAACATAGCAGCATAGAAACTGCTATGAAGAAAATTAACTGTATCCCAGCTGAAACCAGTACATATGATCAGGAAAACTGGGAATGCAAAAAAGATACAAATTTGAAGAAGTATTTTCTAGTCAAGCTCTTTAAAGAACTGCATAAAATACAGATGGAGTAGTATGTTTCTAATGTTTAAGTGGAAAAATTGAATTAAAAGAGACTGTTCTGTATATTAAAATACGAGGGGGAAATCAAAGCTTACTTAATGGATTTCAAAATTTGAATGGCTATTGGAGATAAGTATGCCCATCAATTTAGTGGCACTCTCCAGAATCTCTTCACAGCACACATTAATCAAAGGTAATCTCAATATCTTCAAATAAACAAGGCAATATGAATGTAAATTAGTTCCTCCCTAGGAAGAACCACGAGACAATCCCAGACATATGGGATTCAGTTAATTTTTCCTTAAGGAAGAAGTTCTTCCCTTCTGTTTTTTGCTAGTATGCTACACAGTTTTATTATGATCACTTGTGAATACATTAAAGTATGTGTTTCATTTTGCAATAACATTCCATACACAGCTAGGCTTTAAATCACTAGCTATTCCCAGATTTACATGGTTAATGGTAAAGTCTTAGTATTGGTGAACATTAACATAACAAGAAGCCAGTCTGGAATGATAATGAATTCCATGAGTGAAGTAATGATCACAGTCTCTGCATCATCCTCTGAGCCCTGTTCTTGGAGCATTAAATGTTGATGAGATCTTGATTGCCTTTATTCTCTGGGCATTTCTACACTTTAGGGAATGTTGATGGGGACTAGGGTACACATCGTATGTATGATTATGTAAGTTATGCTATCACTTGATTATATGCTCACCATGGTGGAACAAACTGGTAGATTAATGGACATTAATGGAGGCTTCACAGAAAGGATACTTGAAGCCTGAATTTCTGAAATTCCAGCTTTGGCCTTACGATGCCAACACCTTTATTCTCACAGGTACACTTTCAGTGTTCAGGTCCCTGTTTTCATCATTACAGATGTTGCATACAATTTTAGTTTTTAGGCCATAACTGGACAATACTGGAGCTTGTGTTTGATTTAGCTGAACTCTGACCGTATGTGACATGGACATCGAATGTGCTTTTGGTTGACTAACCACGAGGTGACAAATAAGACCAAATGCAAACAAAATCAGCGAAGGTCAAGAAAAGTAAATGCAAAGTCTTGCATCTGGGACAGAGTAACAAGCTGGCACCAACTGCATAGAAAGCACTTTTTTAGAAAACATCTGGGGTTCTTGGTGGATAATAAGTTGAGCATGAGTCAGAACAGCGTCCTCACATAAAAGAAGGCCAGCACATTCCTGTGCTGTATTAGGAAGAATGTTGATAGTGAAGTTGAGGGAGGTGATTCTTCCCCTCTACTCAGCATTGGTAAGGCTATATCTGGAGAGCTGGGCCCAAGTATGGACTTCTCAGTAAAATAAAAGCTTTGATGTGTGAGAGTGAGTCCAGTGGAAAGCTTGGTGACCCAGCCTGAAGACTGAAACACTTGATGTACCAGGAGAGACTTGGGGAAGTGGGTTTGTTCAGCCTTAAAAAAAAAGCATAACAGAAGATACCTGTCTGTCTGTTGTATAGAGAAGATGGAGCTAGTATCTTTTTGGAGGTGCACAGTAGAAGGACAAGAGGCAATTGTAACAATGGAAATTTCAATTAGATAGCAGGAAAAACTTTTTCACCACAGAAATGGTCAAACTATAGAGAGGCTGCCCAGAGACATCGTGGCGTCTCCACCCTTGGTGAGCGGGGTTTGACCAGATCACCTGCAGAGGTGTTTTCCAACCCAAATTATTCTATGATTCTGTGACATGGGCTTGTGTAACATGGTAGAAAACTGTATTCCCAACAGTCTCAATTATGTGTACTTTCTGTTCTCTGCTCAGTTCCTGTGATGGTAAAAGTGAGACTATCCATCCTGACAGAAATAAAAAAGCAGTTATACCTACCACACCTTCTGTACCCTCTTTCAAAGGGGGTACACAGAAATGCTGGATATCCAAGATTGGACTAAATGGGACTGGAGAAATTGAATTGTGTATCAGTGGCAAATGTCATAGGGTGAATAAAAGGCAACAGATTGCCAACTCCTGCCTCTCTAACTTGCTCCCCCCTTCCTTTTCCCTCTTCATAACCTAATTATAGTATACCTACCAGTCTTTGCACAGACATAGTAACTCTGACTGTGTGTTCCCTGGTTCTCTTTGTCTTTTTGACCTTTTCTGTATAGTCGCATGTGCCTGAGAATGCTGTCTTAGCAGAAGACAGCTTTCTTACAGGACCAAGCAGTTAGCTGGGAAAAAGTGTATTAATAAAATTGCTGCAGTGTGCCAAGAGGCAGAAAGAAAGAGGGAGAATGAGGAAAGCTTTGCTTGCTCTGCAGTTCTTTAGGAGATGGTGGTAAAATGCTAAAGTCTGTCTGTCCTCTCTTTGGGGACTAAAATGACTTCATAAGGGCTAAGGAGGCAGTTCCAGCTAATTAGGCCCTGAAGAACAGAAAGAAATTTTTACCACTCTTGCCAAAGTAAACCAAGCTTCTCCCTTGATGAAACAAAAACTTCTGTCCTCTTTGCATTCCCTTTCATTTACAGTTCCTAGGAGAAATGATCCATTGGTCCTGTGCCTCAGCTTATGGCTGAAGTGTCCTGTGAAGAGATGACCACCTTTTCTAGCCTCTAATAACTCACACATTCTGTTCCAAATTCAGTTAAAAGACCTATTTCCTCCCTCCCACCCTGCACAAGAGAAATCTGTACCTTTTCTTACCAGCACGGGATAGTCTTTCTGAGGCACGCTGCCAGCTCATGAAGTGCCATGAAAGCCTTGCAGTCCCTGATCCCTTTGTACCACTCCACAAAACACATGTACCAGGAAGGCACAGGGTAATGGACAACAGTCAAAATCTGCATTTAAATCAGAAATATGTCACAAACGTATAAGAAAAACAAAACTTCATTTCCTGAGAAAGCCAAAATCACCTATAACTTAGTGAGACAAACGTCATGGCAAAAAAGGGTCTAGAATTTTTGTGACAGGGGAAGAGATAGGAAGAGATTTCAGGGGGTACCAAATCACCCAACACCACAAACAGCAGTGAGTGGGCAAACAGGATCCCTGAGGGAACAGCAATAAAAAGACTTGCCAACATTGCCTTACTTTTGTTTCCCTCAGGACAGAGGATGTATGGGATGAGTTCATCTTCCCTCCAGCCAATTTCTCGGAAGGACCAGTGAAGTGAAGCTTGAAGAGGATGAACTACCAGTTACTGTGAAGAAGTATGAATGCCCAGGCTACCAATGTGCTGCTGGAGACTTTGTTGTTTGTGAACCTACAGACCTCAGCATCAAGAGAAGGCAGAATAGCAGAAGTAGGTGCTCAACAGATATGTGTGTTCAGTGAAAACTTGTGTCAAACTAAGATGAAAAAAAGAAAAATTGTCCTCAGATATTGCTGTTGGTTCTTTTCTTTGTTTTTGTCGTCTTCCCTGCGTGGAGAGCAAACTAAGAATTTCCTACTCTTTCAACAGGCCAAATGTACTGAATGAGACCTTTGAGACTAGCAGACATGTTTTGTCAGTATTTGTCCCAATTCTCCTTCATGATATGTTACCGATGGTATTCTTTATGGGATCATTGAACGATTTAGGTTGTAAGGGACCTCCAGAGGTCATACAGCCATCATTTTCCTGCAGTCCTGAGCCAATACCTTTGTTCAAATTCCCTTCAAAAGTTCCCTGTAGCTTCAGACTAAAACACTAGCACTCAGAGTCTACTGGTATTCACATGTTTATTTGAGGAGATCAGTTTCTCAAAGTTTTGTAGGAAGCTACAATAATGTTTCAAAGCCCAAGAGTATCTTTTATTTTACTGCCTCATCCTTGCATTGATCCTATTGAGCTATTGACACTATGCCAGAATTCTCAGAGATCATCTGTGTACTCTTTCTGATTAATGTTATTGCCATCATTCTTCGATCTTGCAAAGCAAGATATTAAAAGGAAATATTAAAGCTCCTTTTTGCTTAGGACAAAAGGTATAAACATAGAGAGATGTCATTGGTTTACATTTTTAAAAGAGTGACATAGAGGATGATGAACAAAATTCCATGTTAATAAATACATGTATACAGGAAGCTAAGTAGGAAAGCTTACACCATGTAAGATCAGTGCACTTCTGTTAGGCAGAAGTTGCAACTTATATCAGCTGGTCTCCTTTTACTTTGCAGCAAACAAGCTTGTCACAGAATTTAGTGTACCCACTCTTTAATCATAATGATCTTCAGGAAAGATGTTCTCCCCTTGTATTCTTAATAACGATATAATATTACTATTCTCTTCTTCATTAATGAGAATAAGTGGCATTGAACCAAACTCTTGTGCACTGATTACAAAAAAATATTCTGTTCATTCATCATTAACCTCTATGAATCACTGAGAAATATTGATCTGACCTGACAGTATATTCTTATTGTCGCCTTTGTGGCTTGTCGGGCACTTACTCATATAGTTCTGTAGAAGTTACTTATAACTTAGTCAGTGTAAATTTTTATTTTCACATTGTCATACCAGAACCATAAATATTTAGAATGCTTACATTCAGGTCAATCATTTTTTTCAGAAACAATAGTTGCAATGTGGAGCAAACTACAATGACATTTAATTCAAACAACACAGAAACAGAAAATTCAGAAAGAAGGTAATAATTTTTAGATAAGGAAAACATTGGCCATGCCAGCCTTGACAATATTTCAGGGGTTAAATTTGTTACTTGGATATGATTAAATAAATCATAGTTAATTAAAGCTAATCTGAGAGGAACTGAACCCAAAACACTTAACAAGACTCAGTGCATAGTGTTTGCTTTACTCTCCTGAGTGTGCTCTTGTTTTCACGCCTTCTGGTTAGAGTTCCTTTCACCAAGATTTGTTGCCCACTTCTGAACACATCAGAACAAAGGTATACATCTGTCTGGAATCAGACAAGTATCTGCTCCTTTCCATTGTCTGTATAAGAGACTGGAGTGACTACCTGTTGTGGTTTAACTTCAGTAGGCAGCCAAGCCCCACACAGCTGCTCACTCACTCCCCTGCAGCAGGATAAGGGAGAGAATCAGAAGAGTCAGAGTGAGAAAACTCATGGGTTGAGATAAAGACTGTTTAATAGGTAAAGCAAAAGCTGTGTGCGCAAGCAAAGCAAATTAAGGAATTCACTACTTCCCATGGGCAGGCAGGTGTTCAGCCATCTCCAGGTAAGCAAGGCTTCATCACACATAATGGTTACTTGGGAAGACAAATACCATAACTCCGAATACCCCCCCTCCCTTCCTCCTTCTTCCCCTTTCAGCTTGTATTGTGGAGCATGATGTCATATGATGTGGGATATTTCTTTGACCAGTTGGGGTCAGCTGCCCCAGTTGTGTTTCCTCTCAACTTCTTGTGCACTCCCAGCCTACTCACTGGAGGGGCAATCTGAGAAGCAGAAAGGTCCTCGACACAGTGTAAACATTGCTCAGCAATAACTAAACCATGGGTGTATTATAAACACTGTTTTCATCACAAAATCAAAACATATCACCATGCAAGCTACTATGAAGAAAATTAACTCTATCCCAGCTAAAACGAATACACTACCTCAAATGTAAATGTCTACTATGCAGCTGTCTACACTTGGTGAAAAATCCTTCTTGTGTCTGAATGCATTTCCAACTTTATTTCTTCACTGCAAAGTTTCTGTTTTTATCAGTTTTTCCTACTTTTTTTTTTTCTAATTAGTTTGCTATCTCTACATTGTAAAATGTCACTATACTTCATTTTTCTTAACCACTATATGGATATTCTTTAGAACTTAAAGCTTTTTGTTTGTTTGTTTTCTCTAACTGTATTTATTCCTGGACAAAGTATACACAAATAATGTCATCAGTATGTTTCTCATCTATTGCTCTCTTTTTACATGTTGTCTTAGATTCTTCAAAATAAATAATCTTCTGGAAATACTTGAGTAATGATAAAGGATGCTGTTTTCTGCATCAAGATATACCACTACAGTCCTACAGATTGTTTATATTCAGCTATCTTGATTCAGATGAGAGCATGATACAGAAATAGAGTAGCAGTGATAAATGATTAAAGACAGGAAATATGTAAGCTTCTCTCCTTGCATATCAGTAGCATGTGACATTGCTGATCATGAGACATCATTATCCTGACGTGCAAGGGACAGAGATACTGGAAGAATACATGAGTCTCAATTTTCCTGGATTGTTAATGGCTGAAGATATAGGAGACTTTTCTACTATAGGACCTTCCTTGTTGGACTTCTTAAAAATCTGTTATTTCATTAAATAAAGTCAAATTTTATGCGTCTTTAGGGTGTAAAGTGTCTAAGAAGTTCCATCATTATGAACTTTGAAAAATGAAAAAAAATAAGCAGTGTAGGTTTCCATACTTAATTCAAGTGAAAATGAATTGCACTAGGGAACAGTGAAAATAACTTACAGCTCTGGTACAGTTTCCTTTAGCTGAAAGCCTCATACAATAAATTTTATCTGCAATCTGAGTATATTTCTGAATTCCATACTAGTACATAAAATGAGGTAGCATAGCAACAGCATGATAAATATTTTATATAATCTGACTGGCCAAACAGATTCAGATGCATCCCAATGGATGACAACTAGCATTAGTCATAGTTATCTCTTTATGGCCTTAGCCTTCTGGAAAATTTAATTCATTTGTTATGCTACTGTGCATAACCTGACAACTATGAATATAATAGGCACTTGTTCTTTGCCTGCAACAGTCAGGTCATGTTCAAGTATTCACAATGTACATTCAGCTGTGCTGAGCAGAGGACACTGGGGTCACAGTGATGTCAGATAGGAGATTGAGGTCATGCAAGACAGATAACTGGCGTTAGTGGCTGATGGACATCCATTTCCACAGAAGCTAAGGATCAGCACAGACTACAACACTTCTGAGCCTGAGTATGTGCACAATTTGACCTTGCTTCCTTTAACAGGGCAAAACATAGCAGGTATGTTACAAAAACTAAAGACAAACATATAAATAGGTCAAGCCAAGCCCTGGATTGCTATACAAACATACCTATAGGGAAGGAGTATGAAAAAAAGAAAAATCCAACAATTCACTGACCGCACTTTCACATCATCAGCGTTTTAGATATTTTATTAATGAGAACATTACACAGATATTCTTAAATTTTGGAAAGAACAAACAGCCAACAGTAAGAATAAAACTGTATTCAGTTAGAAAGGGCAAAAGTTTAAGAGAATATTTTCTACATAAGAAAAATGAAGAGACAGAATGAAGGGAACAGATGGAGAAAGCACCTATCTAGGCATACTGAGAGCATTCATCAAGTTCCAGGACTAGAATAAGGTCCTACATCCTCAAGGAGCTTCCACAATTTAAAAATCTTAAGTCCTTTCCCCAACAAAAACAACAAAAAATAGAACATAGCAGGGATACAGCCATGCACATTGTTCTATCTTTTATGTACTCAAACAAATTTAGACTAAAGAATGCCCAAACTAAGTATAATCCTATTGTAAGAATTGTCCCATTTTTTGTAGTCAGAACAAAGTGTCACTACAGACAGCATTTATTCATGAACACCTTGTGACCCTGCCTTGATGTAGATCAATGATCATATAATTTGTAAATGTGAATTGTAGCTTTTTCTTTAAATGTACTTATGTGACTCCAAATGCCATTGCTGTCTTCAGTTGGAATAAAAGTGAAGGAAACATCTCTTTCCTCTCTGAAAGTGACTGGACTCTTTCTTTGCGTTTTCTAATTAGAATGTATGCTGCCCACTCCTCTTGTCACAGGAAATTTCTACTTAGGTGTTGTTTAATGGACAGAAGGTTAAAATTCCATTGTGATGCTGTGTTGGATGCAGGTGCAAAAGTTTTAGTAGTGGGGGGGTTGCAGGGGCAGCCTCTGTGAGGAGAGGCTGGGACTGCCCCATGTCAGACACAGCTGGTTCCAACTGGCTCCAGCAGACCCCCCCCAGAGCACTGCTGAGCCCCTCAGGCAAGATGGTGGTGCCTTGGGGAAAGCGTGTTTAAGAAAGGGTAAAAATTCCACAAAAAGGGAGGAGGAAGGTTTCTGTTCTTTTTACATTTTATGAGAGAGAGTAGTATTTCTAGGCACAGAAACACAGATGCAGTACAAACATAGGTTGGATGTAATGATAAAATTACAGCAGTTAGGAGCCTGGATTTATGCTTCTGCTTTGAGAACGAAGAAATAATTACAAAAATAGTCACTCAACTGGAATAAGAAGACTAAGCCTTAAATCCTTATTGTGCTTCAGCTGGTTTACCAATAAAACTGACCCCTTATTTCCACTCTGTATAGTGGGTGATTGGATACCTAACTCACATTTAGTTGTCTATATCGCCCACACTTAACTTAAGGTGCCTGAATGCGGAACTGAATCCAAGTGGCACTTAGCAAACATAGGCTTACTCCAAGGTTTTAAAATAAACTTAATTACAGGACACAAGGGATTTCTATACAGAAAAAGAAAAAATAGTAACTGCAGAAATAATCTTTATCAATTGTTTTATCTTTCCTTTTAGTATTCAGTAAAATCACACATTTGAACAACTTTGTGAGAACTAGTGACTTGGTTTTATCCTTTTTTTAATAAAGCTGATAACTGAATAGATTTCAAAGTCTGAGTACTCCCTCAAAATAGGTGAAGACAATACCTCCATCAGTATCAGAAGAATATCTTTCTGTTTATTTTGAATCTAAAGCTGAAACTTTTCAGCACATTAGGGCTCAAGACTGATCTTTTATAATCACAATAGAGTACAGCTTGTAATGAAATCTGAGAGCAATGGATCAACCAGTTTTATTAACTTAGTGTACTGTAGCTTGACTACAAAAAGAAGAGGGAATTATGGAAGTTTCTACAACATTTTAATGACTCATAAAATTGTGGTTGTAGACTGACATATCTATAATTAAGAAAACTAACTTTTCTAATTCAAGGCAGACATAACAGGAAAATTCCATTAGCAGGCTACAAAAGAATGAAATATTTATATGCTCACACATAAAGAAAGAAAACAATTTGACAAATTGTATTTACATTTTGGCTTGTGTTCTGTTCTCAGAATGAAATACAGGTCATAAAGAAGAAAATCCTAAACCAAGTCCTGTCTTGAATCAGTTTCTGTTTTGCCTGTTCCTTGTTAAGTTAACCCAGAAATAATTATTTTGAAATTATCACTTTCCTATGCAGTGTCTAGGTCAGAACCACCTGCTTTATCTACTGATTCTTTTTTTAGTCAAACTGAAAAGCTTGCCTCTTTCAAACTATTTGTCTCTGAAGACCACAGCTTCTGTCTTTCCTTAAAACTGTTCATCCTCTCTTCTGCCCCTTCTCCTTTCCATCAAGGTGAGAGAGTTGGGGTGGGAAAGCATTAAAGAATCATAAACTGTTTCAGTATGCAAGGCTTATCTTACCTAACTCTAGCCATCTCAGACTTAAGTTTGATCTTGTGATTTTATCTTCCTAATATAATCAATAGGGAGAAATAGGCACCTAAAAGGTTGATTGATTTATCAACTGTTAAAAGCATCACTTGTAAAGTCAGATGAACTAGTTTTGGAGGTATCATTTTTTCTATATTGACCTTAGAAGGAGTTTAAAATGTAGTAGCTTTAGATATCCAATTTAATAGGTAAGATTTCCATGAGGTGATTTAGATGTGTTAAGTCATACTCTTGGCTTCAACTGTTAAAGCCAATAGAAATTCAGTAGGATGTTGTTGGGGAAGTAGAGTAAGAAGGAGCCATGGGATTAAAAAAAAATATTGCTCGCAGGCACATCAAGAAAAGCAGTTTAGACCATAGACTAGTTTTGTTTTGTATTGTATTTGAATTCGTGAGATCATCAAGTTGAAAACTGATAAAGTCATTAACTCTGGAAAATATCTGAGTCTGCAGTTTGGTTTGGTTTTGGTTTGTTGTTTTTCTTTTCATAAACAAGGATACTCAGATAATATTAATGAGTGATAAAACAAATGAAGAAATAATGATGATGTGCATTTGCTCCTATAGGACAATGATAAAGGCCATGAGTAGAATCGATGTTTGGTTCATCTAATAATTGTTTGCAGTAAGGACAATGCTGGCTTATAGAGGACTTCAGCTTTGGGCTATCTATCTCAATCATTTTTTAAAAAAACATTTTGTCATGAGACTTGTCATGAACAAAACAACAAAGGAATAAACCAGATTCAGTTCAGGCGTATTTTGCCATAGTATGGATATGGGGATAGGATTCATCTTACTAAATGTACATGTCTTTATTGCAGACATCTGAGCTTTTTACTCTAGAATAGCTTTATAGTAAAGGGAGAAAGTCACTTGCCAAAATGTGACTCACCTCATCCTGATGAAGATGACTACATCATAGGTTTCTTTCTTCAAGCAAATTAACATCCTAAGCAGATATTCTCATGAGCTGTCTGATGAGTCTATCTTACTTTTAGACTCAATGAAAATGTTAACTGGTGATTAAAATCTCTAGTATGCATCACAGACATGTTTACAGAGAGTGACTGAATATTTATGGAAAAATAAAACATAAATTAATGTTATTTTAGAGATGACTTCTTGAATCTAAGAAAATGCAAGTTTATGTTTTTCATGCATCTATGGGAAGTGCTGGAGCTTCAGAACCTGATGTAGTTGGAACTTTAGAAACCATATCCTTCTCCTGTCCAAGACTGCTATCAGCTGCATTATGACAATACATTTAGCAAATAAAAGAAACTGTAAGTATATATATAATGTCCTCATTTTACAGTTCCTATTACAAACCCATAGAAGGTCAAATTTGTGCCCAGCACATGCACTGATCTCCATTTGGAGGCCTTTTTTCCATTTAGCAATGCATTTTATGAGGTTTAATGTTTGGAAAAAGCTTTTCAGACTTAATAACTTGGATACATATTCCAATTAAGTACATCCTGACTTTTTTTTTAAGTCACCTTTCTGTTTTCCTGAAGAATGACATTTACAAAACCTCTACTAAATATCCTTAACCATATTTAAAAATAAAGTCAGCTATCCACACATAGCTGAGACTATTATGCCATGTTCTCATTTGGATATAAATATTGCCCTGACTTAGCATCATCAGCTTTTCCATGAATTCTTTGATTGTAAGACATTTGACTTTAACTTTTCATTTTATGGTTCTTGGTTACCTAGGCATGAGACTGCCTTTCCTCAGTCTTTGTAATAATTAATTAACCAATGAATCCATGGTGTTTACCAACCATAGGAAAAGTTTGATTTGAAAACAATAAATGCAATACCAAAATATAACCCCCCCAAATGCTAAGTTATATTACCTTGATATTAAGACGAACCATTCTTCAGAGATCATTTAGATGATCAACAAATATTCCTTAAAGTAGATTTTTTTCTCAGAATTATTTTTGATAGCTTGTAGAATTTTAATGATTTAGATAGTGAAAATAAAATCTGATTACGATAATAGTTTATTTTATTGCTCTTCCATTGAAGCCCTTTCTTATGATAACTCGTACTTGTATGCACACACCACAGAAGCAAATTTCAGTGGGTTCCTCCTGTAAGTAATGACTTCAAAAGTTGCCCTTTTAATCTGTTTTAAGTGGTCAGTGATTATTCATTAATTTAGTCCTGTCTTCATAGAATCATAGAATCATAGAATCACAGAATCACAGAATCATAGAATCATAGAATGGTTTGGGTTGGAAGGGACATTAAAGATCACTTAGTTCCAACCCTGCTGCCATGGGCAGGGACATCTGTCGTGGTTAGTGACCTGGTGCACCATTTAGACACTCACAAGTCTATGGGGCCTGATGAGATCCACCCAAGAGTACTGAAGGAACTGGCAGATGTGCTCACCAAGCCCCTTTCCATCATTTACCAGCAGTCCTGGCTAACTGGGGAGGTCCCTGCTGACTGGAGATTAGCAAATGTGACACCCATCTACAAGAAGGGCCGGAAGGAGGACCTGGGGAACTACAGGCCTGTCAGCCTGACCTCGGTACCAGGAAAGCTGATGGAGCAGATCATCCTGAGTGCCATCACACGGCATGTAGAGGATAACCAAGGGATCAAGCCCAGCCAGCATGGGTTCAGGAAAAGCAGGTCCTGCTTGACCAACCTGATCTCCTTCTACGACAAGGTGACCGGCCTAGTGGATGAGGGAAAGGCTGTGGATGTTGTCTATCTATCTAGACTTCAGTAAAGCCTTTGACATGGTTTCCCACAGCATTCTCCTGGAGAAACTGGCTGCTCATGGCTTGGACGGGTGTACTCTTTGCTGGGTAAAGAACTGGCTGGATGGCCAGGCCCAAAGAGTGGTGGTGAATGGAGTTTACTCCAGTTGGTGGCCGGTCACAAGCGGTGTTCCCCAGGGCTCAGTGTTGGGGCCAGTTCTGTTTAATATCTTTATCAATGATCTGGATGAAGGGATCGAGTGCACCCTCAGCAAGTTTGCAGATGACACCAAGTTGTGCGGGAGTGTTGATCTGCTTGAGGGTAGGAAGGCTCTGCAGAGGGACCTGGACAGGCTGGATCGATGGGCTGAGGTCAATTGTATGAGGTTCAACAAGGCCAAGTGCAAGGTCCTGCACTTGGGCCACAATAACCCCATGCAACGCTACAGGCTTGGGGAAGAGTGGCTGGAAAGCTGCCTGGCAGAGAAGGACCTGGGGGTGTTGGTTGACAGCCACCCGAATATGAGCCAGCAGTGTGCCCAGGTGGCCAATGGCATCCTGGCTTGTATCAAAAATAGCGTGGCCAGCAGGAGTAGGGAAGTGATCGTGCCCCTGTACTCAGCACTGGTGAGGCCGCACCTCGAATCCTGTGTTCAGTTTTGGGCCCCTCACTACAAGAGAGACATTGAGGTGCTGGAGCGTGTCCAGAGAAGGGCAATTAAGCTGGTGAAGTGTCTAGAGCAGAAGTCTTATGAGGAGCGGCTGAGGGAACTGGGATTGTTTAGCCTGGAGAAAAGGAGGCTGAGGGGAGACCTTATCACTCTCTACAACTACCTGAAAGGAGGTTGCAGAGAGGTGGGTGTCAGTCTCTTCTCCCAAGTAACAAGTGATAGGACGAGAGGAAATGGCCTCAAGTTGTGCCAGGGGAGGTTTAGACTGGATATTAGGAAATTTTACTTCACTGGAAGGGTTATCAAGCATTGGAAGAGGCTGCCCAGGGAAGTGGTTGAGTTGTCATCCCTGGAAGTATTTAAAAGATGTTTGGATGAGGTGCTTAGGGACATGGTATAGTGGTGGTTTTGGTAGTGTTAGGTTTACATTTGGACTCGATGATCTTAAAGGTCTTTTCCAACCTATACAATTCTGTGATTCTGTGATTCTGTGATTTTTCACTAGATCAGGTTGCTCAAAGCCCCATCCAACCTGGTCTTGTACATTTCCAGCAAGGAGGCATCCACAACTTTTCTGAGCAACCTGTTCAAGTGTCTCACCACCCTCACAGTAAAGAGTTTCTTCCTAATATCTAATCTAAATCTACCCTCTCTCAGTTTAAAACCATTACCCCTTGTCCTATCACTACACTCCCTGATAAAGAGTCCCTCCCCACATTTCCTGTAGGCCCCCTTTAAGTACTGGTAGGCTGCTATAAGGTCTTCCCAGAGCCTTTCGTTGTCCAGGCTGAACAACCCGAACTCTCTCAGCCTTTCTTCATAGGAGAGGTGTTCCAGCCCTCTGACCCTTTTTGTGGCCCTCCTCTGGACCCGCTTCAACAGGTCCATGTCTTTCCTGTGCTGAGGACTCCAGAGCTGGATGCAGTACTCCAGGTGGGGTCTCAGCACAGCAGAGTAGAGAGGCAGAATCACCTCCCTTGACCTGCTGGCCACGGTTCTTTTGATGCAGTCCAGGATGTGATTGGCTTTCTGGGCTGCTAGCACACATTGCCGGCTCATATTCAGTATTTCATCCACCAATACCCCTTCTCCTCATGGCTGCTCTCAATCCACTCATCTGTCAGTCTGTATCCATGTTTGGGATTGCCCTGAACCAGGTGGAGGACCTTAAACACAGCCTTGTTGAACTTCATGAGGTTTGCACAAGCCCAGCTCTTGAGCTTGTCAAGGTCCCTCTGGATGGCATCTCTTCCCTCTAGAGTATCAACCACACCACTCAGCTTATTATCACCCGCAAACTTGGCATCTAAAAATTCTTTAGTAGAGAAAAGGGCCAGTGACATCCCAAAAAAAGGACAAAGGTAATTTCCTTTCATGTGCAGGAAGGGAGAAAATTCAGGAGCTAATTTGTCTCCTGGATCCATCCAAAAAATACCTTTGGAGTGTAGTTATTCAGATTACTAGCAATTATATGGTTTATAATACTAGCAGAGATTACCTAAACATTGCAGTTTGCATCTTCACTGCTACTGTGCTAATAGTAGATATGTCAAGATACAAATATGAGTCAGAACTTTGTTTCCCTAAAAAATGATTAATGAAACAAGGTATTCTATTTTTTAATAAAAGCTGAAATTTAAGTATAAATTATTTTTGTGTGTATGTGTGAAATAAAGTGTTAAAGTAAGCTTTTAACTTCTGTAGATATTACTCAGAAGCTAAGGCTTTATATTCTATGAAATCTTAATGTTGAAATGCTGTTCTGAGATGAAAATGCTTTTCTTCATGGCTATATCTTTACAACCCAAATAGTATCTAATTTTAGATTGAACCATGTAGAATTAAGCACATTTTTAGCCTCTACTATACAGTGATTTGTAAAACTACTTGGAGATTGAGGATTAAACCTTCATTAGGGCTCCATGTGACACCTACATCCCAGTGAATAGCTGTATTTTATTACATGTGGGTTTTCATTTCTGTGCTTCAAATGTGCTTCTGAATGCCATTTTTTCATACTTTAATGATTTTCAGGACATAGCTCTGAAATGTAAGATAATGTCTGTTTATTTTCTAATACTTTTTCTTATAGTTTAAAAATTTGCATTTAAAGAGGGGAAAAAAATGGTCAAACAGTTTTAGCATACAAGATTTTAAAGAAAACTAAATCATATTAGTGTAGATTAAATGTCTCTGTTAACTGGCGATAATTCAACCTTTTTTTTTTTACAGAATAGCTTCACAGAAGCCATATAGGATGTATGTCATCACTTTATTCACGGGTTCAATCTATTTCCCTGATTGTTTATTTTCTTGCTTTCTGTGAAATAGATCTCCATTATGGCTATTTGCAACAAGTTTGTATAAGATTTATATACAAAGGAAGGAAAAAACAAAAGTAAAAACTGTTTTGGATTTCAATGCTATGGGCGAAGAGAGGTATGCATTTGTCCATTCCATTTTCATGTTAAATTAAACAACTCTTCAACTACAGCTTACGGAAAATAAATTGTATTTCATTTTCAATTGGCTTCAACCTTTTTTTCTCAAAAGACTGAATTTTATATTAATTAGCTATTTTCTTAAGAATATGACATGAAAAATCATGCACTGTCATACTGAGAAGAACATGAATAACTCAAGATACAGCACTATTTACCATCATTAAAAAACCCCAAAATGATTCGCCCCCTGCTCTATTTATTCTATATGACCTGCAGGTCCTCAGGCAAACCTCTGTGAGTTAAGGAAAAGCGTTTCAGTGTGTTTTAAAACTAGCTTCTGATCCACCAACTGATTAGGATATGGAGTCTTTTGTTTGTGATTAATAGACTACAGATGAAATTTTGAATTAATTCTGACATGGTTGTACTGAGTAATACAGCCAACTGATTTTGGCAAAAGCAGTATTGTTGTCAGTCATCAGAATTCATGTTCCTTTTTTGTCACATTCACTCCTTTATATATTATTCAGCAACAGCCATGTAAAAAAACCCCAAACACACAGAAAAAACCCTAACAAAAAAACTGCTAACAAAACCTGATAAATACAAACACAAAACTTTTGGTTGAGGATGTCACAGTTCATGACAAATTGACAGTGTGGAGACTAAATGGTCCTAGCTATCAAAACACTTCAATTAGATAGCTTTTAAAGGGTTTTTTTTAATAGTTTTTGTTGTTGTTTTGATTTGGTTTTGTTTGTTGTTGTTTATTGTTGGTCCCCAATAGCTGTAGCTCTGAAATCCCAGTGGCTGGACTTGGATTTCTTCAGGGATCTTTTGCCATGATTTTTGGAGATTCTATCTACTGAGGCAGACATTTTTTACCCCATCACCAGTTTAGACAGGGGCCAAGAATGTTGCCCGCGGTACTTTTGACCTCACTTGTTGGAAGGCTTCTTATTACTTCGATATGCTCCCAAACTGGTTTCATTTATGGATCATAGTGTACAGTGGTTTCACAAGTTGACTTCATCCAGGCATGTGCATCCTCCAGATGTGCAGTGCTGGACAAAGCCCAGACGCATTTTCCCACAGCATGCTGCACAGATTCTCTCTGTGGAAAGAAACTCTCCCTTTTGGTCATTCCCTATTATATAATCTTATTGCAAGAAAGCAACTATTCATAAAGGATTGTCACATGAGAACTTATTGCTGCCCTTTTAGATAAAGGCAAAGTCATGTAGAGGGTGTAATCACCTGTACCAAGTGGGAACTGTTTGCAGGTTTCTCTGTTACAATGAGCTGGCTGAGGTTATCCTGCAGCCAGGTGATTTGTGCAACACAGCACAGCCTGAAAGCCACACTGGACGTGCAGGACAGCACAGCACAGCACAGAGCAGGCCTTTGCCTACTCAGGTTATCTATTGTGTGGATCACTAACTCATCAATGTGCAACAGTCTCCTGATCAGAATCAATACATTCCCCCTCCTCCTCTTGGGCAGTGATGAGGCACCTTCGTCACAGGGTGTCAGTTTCACACAGGTCACTAAGCAGTCATTCATAATCTTCTCTTGAAGGAAAGGTTCATATGCAGCTTCCTTCAGCAGATGCGTCTGCTTTCCATTGATCTGTTCACCTAACTCCTTAGCTCAGGCCTCTAGCTCATAGGTGTTCACATCGCTTTTCCATTTTTTCTCCTTGATCTTTGAGTCTCTTCCCAAATTTGTCTCTGATGGGGTTAATTTTTCTTCCATCTTTTGTTCCCTTTCCGTCCTTTGTTGGGATATTTCTCAATAGTTTGCGACTTTGACAGTGATTAACAGGTTTTTTATAATCGAGCTACTCCTCTATGTTTATATATAAGTTGCTCCTTTATCTTATAGTGTTAATTGAAGTTTGTATGCTAACACTCAACTGCCAGCCCAACTCAACTGCCACACAGGAAGCTTCTATATCAGAGACTTCTGGAAAAAGAAGTATTTTCAGGGAAAGTAAGCTTATATTTATGTCTTGTTCTTATAACTTTCCTTAAACATTCACTTTCATCCACGATGGGAAAAAAAATGCAAGACTTTGTGGAGCTTTGGATTGATCTGCTACAACTATTCCTGTGCTAGATAACATATATGATTACCTGTGAAGTCAGGAAGATTTGATTTTGGTTTTTTTTTTAACGTGTATCTTCTTTGGCTAGTGCAAGTCAGATAATTTCAGCACAAATAATTAATGACTGCATTCTTCATTGCTTTATTATTTGTCATTAGCTGATTCTTAAAAAAATGTACTAAGGGAATAAAAATAATAACATGCAAATTAGGTACATACACACTTGTCACAAGTTAAAAAAGCCACGATTTGTTAACAGCTCATGATAAAATGGATTGACCCTTAATATTGAATAAATTAGAGCATTTATAGTAGAGCTGCTCAGAGAATGGGATCTTCTGTCTATGGGATATTAAATATCCAAATCTGATTTTTGTGTAACCAAAATGAAAACAAAACCAGAATTCTCTTACAGAATGATATTTAAAAAAAAAAAATTCAGTGATAATACCTCTTTAACACTATATTTTATTTCAGTATTTAAACCAGCATAAATGCGAAAACAAAGAGAGCATGAGTATCTGTTTTCAGTATTTTACAGACTTTATTAAATGTTAACATACTTTGGCCTGAAGATTTTTAAAGAAAACCAAGTACAAAAGTGAAATGATGTTGTAGATTCATAGATAACAAACCTCCATGCAAACATAGGGCAGGGATACCATGGGCTGTGAGATGAGGAACTGAGAAGATAAAAAGTTTCAGGCTTTGTTTCCTGACAGAAAAAAATGAGTGGCATTTTTCATATTTAGCATGTACAATGTAAATGTTTATGTCTGAACTCACCATTCTAGACTCAGTTTATGAACAAAGGGGCAAAAAAATCTCAACTCTGGGGCATGATTCATGCAACATTAGATAGCATTAAGATTGACTAAAAGGCAAGCCCAGGACTTCCTCATCTTTTTAAGATTAATCCCTTCCCCAATACTAAGTTCTGCAGGAAGAAATCCTGAATTTAAAAAACACAGGGGAAATTAAAGCCAACTTATTTTCTATAAAGACTTATAGAAGGAATGGCAAATGTATGTTTGATAGAATCTTCTTTTTCTGAGAACCATGTATATTTTTACAAAATTAATCTCAATTTACTTTGCAGAACCTAAATAACTTCATCTTGTTTTTTAGAAAAACCTGAAAATCAGCTTTCTCAGATGCCAAGCCCATTAGGCCTGCAGAGAAATACCAATACCAGTTATACAAATGCATAGTTTGGGGAAAGAGGTAGCACTATTATAATCAAAATTTACAGAGTCATGGTTTTACTTGAAAGATGTTCACAACTGAAACTGAGAATGGCCCTGAGGAACAACCACTTTCTTCAACATCTGTGATTATTACCACATCTGTTGTGACATATGAATGTCCTTTATTTGTAATTGTTCTAGAGTGAACTGGGGCTCTAAATCCATGATTGTGGTTTCTATTCAAGAAGACAAGAAAGTCATCACTATGCTGATATTTTCCATAACAATAATGTTACAAAGCATTATTTGTCTTGACATTAAGCATTTCTTGGCTTTGAAATTTTCAATTATATGTTGTTTGAAGTTTCCTTGTACTTGTAATTTTTGTTGTAGGATAAAAGATTATTAATGTCCCAGTGTGACTAAAACATATTATGGATTTCACAGATTTTGGCAGTGTAAAATTTAGGTAGTTATGTGTTATTTAGTGCAATGACTATATTTTAAATTTTTTTTGAAAAAAAACCCCACATGCTGTGATACAGGCAGAATTTAGTTTTCTTATTAAAATCAGAGGGAATCAAACCTTGCAATATTTCTCTCTCCTATTATATTGATTTAAATTTTGTCTCAAAGGCATAAGAAAATTGATGTAAGAAGGAATATTAGCTGAGTACATTTCATTATACTTTCATTTACAACTTACTATTGTCAGATGCCCACAGGCATAGATGCCCACAAATTAAAGTTTATTATTCTATTATGGTGTGACATTTGTCAGTTTGCATTTAATATGGTAATATGTCCAATTCAAGACTTAAAAACAAATAAGCTCTGGATTGCAGCCAAAGTGAATGAGAAATTGTTTTAGAAAAAAAGAGCAACAGCATTTGCAATTTTCTGTATCTCTTAAAACATTTTGAAGAGAACATCAAGAATTTCAAACATTCATGAAAATTTTATTTCCCCTCAAATTTTTATGGATGACACCTCATGAAAGTTCCAAAAAGGTGTAAATTACCTCCCTCTCACAGTGCTACTGCCCACATTGGTCCCTCCTTGGTCGTTGGTCTGTAACCCACCATAGGTTTCATTTCCCAACCCTTTTCCACCTCTGCTGTAATCTGCTTCTTCACCATTGATATGACCCACTGTACATCACTACTTTACTCCCCTACTAAAGCCTCTCTTTATCTCCCCTTTTTAAGTGATACTATTTCTTCTGTTCTGCAACCAAAGAGTTTCAGTGACAAAGTAATTGATAATAAGGTTTACAGAGATAGTGTCCTCACCTGAAGAAACACCACAGAAAGATACCGGTCATTAAATAAGCTCTAAAAAGAGTAAAAGCTTCTGGCATAGAGACCGACAAATGGAAAACTGTTATACTGCACAAATAAAGTAGCTGAGGGAAGCTCATATAGCAAAGGATCTAAAAAAGAGATATAAAGTTGAGAACCTCAGTGCCAGCTCCTCAACAGCAAGGACAGATAAAGTTTTCCTTGGAAAGCTGATATTCATAGGGAAATATGCATCTTGCCTAGTTGCCTGCAGATGTAATCTTAGAATTCTCCTTTCCAAACCTGCATTTTAAAAACTTACTTCCCATGCACTTGTAAAGGAAAGGTGGTTTTCTCCATAGCCCACTGGTTTTTTGTTTGTTTGTTTGCGTTTTTTAAGGGTCTTTTGATGGAAGAAATCTGACACTAATCACTTTTGCATGCACCAACTAGCAAGGCCCTTCTCCATTTTCCACGCTATGAAGGACTTTCTCTTCACCACCTAAAAATATCTGATTTACAAGCCTGGTGAGACATTGAGGTTGCACGGACTTTCTGGAACACCTGACAAATGTACAGTGGAGCAAATTCCAAAGTTAAGAGAATTACATGTCACAAAACATTTGAAAAGTCTCTCTCTTCTGAAGCTTGGAGGGTGCTATGTTGCTTTGCAGATGAAATCTTTTAGTGAAATGTTATTTGGATAGGGTGGTAGGGAGAGTTTTATTCCCAATTTCTATTTTCTGTGTGTAAGGATTATTTTCTATGTTTCCCAGTAAGTTTGTTTACCCCAGGATATTAATGTTAATGGGTCAGATCTTCTTCCCTAAAAAGAAAGTATGAATGTGCATTAGGGTGTATTTGCATTGGCAAATAAAAAGGCCAGACATCTGCTCCAAGGCCATGTGGCACTGATTGGCTTGTGTCTATGCTATTTTGGGCTAGTCCCATCTATAAGAGACACTTTTTGGAGAAAGGTAGCTGCAGTAGTTCAGAACAAAGCTAGTGAGTGAGCTCACATTGAGGCAGCATGAACTGTCAGGGGTCTTCTGTTTGAGAGTCCTCCTAGGTCCTTTTCCTTTGTTCAGGCTGAAAAATATGAAGAGAGCAAGATAAAATTAATTAAGAGGCATTTTATAGTTATGTTTGTTTGCCTTTTTTTTTTTAAGAGGAAAATATAGCAACCTCCCTTAATAAAAATGAAAATTTTAAAACACCCATCAAGAAGAATATGGAATCACACATTGCTATGTTTAACAAGAATAAGTAAAAAAATTATATTTGTAATAACAGTCCACAATTAGCATTAGATGTGGTTGAATTCCCTAGATGGGGAATTCCCTAGATGGGGTTGAATACCTAGATTCCCTAGGTCAATTCCCTAGATGGGGGTTGAACCCCATCCCCCCAGCCCAACAAAAAACCCCACAATGTTTGTTGCATCTCTGAAATTGCAGTATTAGTATAAAGGAATGAACACAGCAAATGTTAAGTGGAAGACTATGATTATTTTCCTCTGGTATTGCATGGACATACCTACTCTGTTGGCATTGCATGGTTTCATCATATGTTGTTATTTTCTGAAGTACTCTAGCAAAGCTTTAGAAAAAGTCTGTTAGCCAGGGACAATTTATTCACTGACATACATATTGTATTTCTGCCATTTCTGCGTTAGCCTTGCAGTAAGGGCAGAGGTATTTATGCCACAGTTTGTAAATTCTTCTGGCAACTTTTCAAAGCTGCCTTATTGTTACTGAACACTGTGAAGCTCTTTGGCATCGTGTTCCTGTGTTCTAGCTTTACATTACTCAGGTTTTATTTGCTGATATGCTTGCACAATCAAGCCTTACTCTTGCTACACATTCACCTCTGGTACTTTTGAATAATGGTATATATAGTACTAGGAGATCAAAGAATTAATATGAGTAAAATGGAAGAAACATACCCATCTCCTCCACAGTCCTCAGTTTATTTATTTAATCATTGCCCAAATAAAGCCGTCTCACATTGCTGGAAGTGAAAAAGCACAAAGTCTTAATGGAATTCCAGAAATCATTAAGAAATATTCAAATTTCTATTTGTAACAAGTCTTGTTATTCAAATATCAGAAATTACATTGTTTTAGAAAATAAAAATCTAATGATAGACAGCAAAAGTTTAAGGCCATAGAAGTCACACCAATAAAGTGGCACAATATAAAAGAAACAATTTGCATAGAAGCATTGTGAAGTCTTACTGATGTTTCAAAATCATATTCAGTTCTTCCTGACCTTTTAGACCATTTGTTGCTAACATTTGGACCTTCAAGTAAGTTTTCCAATTGTGGTGAAGAAGAGTGAGGAATCAATTCATTGTAGTGGCAGCTGGAGGAGTCCCTCTAGGCTCTAACAGTTTGTAAGGTGTAACTTCCTCTGAAATTCCTCCTCTATTTAGCTATTCGTTTAGCCTAATTAACAGCAGTCACTACTTCAGTCTGAGATTCCTGCATGTCCATAGGGAAATGTAATAACAAGGATTTCCTTAATGAGATGACGTGTGTAGTGGAAGAGATGGTAATTAAAAAGTTAAGAGATGGTTATTGGCTGTGAAACAGTAGATGAATGATCTATACAAACAGGTAAAATGAGGATTCTCAGGGACAGCAAAGGAAAGGAAGAAGGACTAGGGTAATTGCATAGTACCAACGCTATCCTGTTTTCATTGCTGGTCCAGCTAGGGAACAGCTGCAATAGACATGTGAGACTGGCCAACTTGCTTGACAGTAGCCTATCTATTCCAATTATTTCTGTCTATTGCTTTCTTGCAATAACCACATATCAAGCCAAAATACTTGAGTCGTTACAGTATTTCATTGACTAGTTCACCTGAAATATACCAACAGCACCATGGTAATTTCCATCCTCTATTCTATCTGTCACACAGAACAAATCTATTTATGATTTGTTTTCAGAGCTTTTGTCTCCTTAAGACTGAGTCTGTATTTTACACTACAGCAAAGTTTTAAAACATCTTCCTCCACACCTTCTTTTTTTTTTTTTTTTAGGCTCCAGAGCTTAAATATATAACGGGGTGAAAAAAATTAAGAAATAAAAATTAGATCCCTATCTGTCTAGGCAGTAAAATCAAGACAAGCAAGAATGTAATTTTAAATATTTTAAGCAATAAAAGCATTTTTGTCTGTATAAATGCAAAAACTTGTCACAGTTTTCTTCCCTCTCTGACAGTCAAATCCATTAGATTTTATCATATAATGGTGGAGGATTAAAGTTCTGAATTTGAAAGGTTCTTTTCAAACCTTTCTGAAATGGAACATTACTTTTTAAACAACCTTTAAAAATCTTTACGTAAAAAAATTCAGCATGACTTTCTACAACTCCAGAAATTTAGCACAAATAAAAAACTGGTCAGTGTTTTCAGAGACTTGTGCTGGTCTTCAGTAACCACCAGCACTGTAAAGGGTTCAATCTTATATGGAAGTTTAAGAAAATGCTGCCTAAACTGCACATTATTGAAAATGCTGTATGCAGAATTTTAACTCACTCCAAGCAATTCAGCATGTCACTCCAGTCTTGAGGGAGAGTCACAGTGCAACTGCTTGTCAAATATCAGATTTACTTTGAAATTGCTTTAATGACTTCTAAGACAACATACAGTTTTGGATTTACAACCGGGGCACAGGAGTGGTAGTGGGAGCAGGAGGGGAGTAAAACAAATGCTGTAACAGAAATAGACTAGTCTAATAAAGAAGCTTGAGTCCTACAGCATCAGTACAACAAAATTAAAAACAAGCAGAAAACAGATTTAACTTTTTAAAAGATATATTCATAGCCTTAATCTCCTTTTTACATAGCTGAATTCTGAAAAGGGTTATGTTTGAGGAATCCTGGCTAGGGTTTCTGAGTATGGTCCTAAAAAATAAGAGGTACCTTTGGTTCTATATCCCAGAATACATCATTTCTTTACTAGGAAACTCTTCAAGGAACATCCATGTTTCCTAAAGAAACAGACAAATATAAAATATATGCATATAGACAAATGGATTGAGCTATCTTCTTAACAGCATATATATAGCATGTATATATATGTATATGTACCTATATGTGAACAAGTATACATACATATATATACATAACGTCATGTATATTAAGCACACTATACATGTTGCTGTTTCTTCTATTTCTTCATGTTTTTATAGTGTCAGTTCTTTCTTATAGTTCTTACGTGTTCTTTTTCACTGTTCCTCTTTCAAATGAATACAGTATTATCATATACCTTTTGTACATCGTTATCCTTGTTGTTCTTGATGTGCAGACATTGGTCCTCTTTCAAATGAAGGTAATATTATCTTACTTTCTCAAATACCTTTTATTTAAACATATTCATTCCTGAGACTCATACCACTATCTCAGATTATTTCAATTTATTCATAGCATTGAAATACATAATTTTGCCTTTAAAATGTAAGAGGGGTGTTCTGAGACCATTTTCTATCTTAGAAACCTGGTCCATGATTTTTTTGGTCTAACTAATGGTATGAACACACTGTCTGATTCAAGATTGAAAAGTCACTCAACTGAGATCGTATAATGCATTACATGTAATATATTTTGCACACATTTAGCTAAAGCCTAGCCATAAACTGCCATGCAGTTGTGGTTGTTTATTTGTCTATTTGTAGAATTTTATCCTTGACCTTAAGTCATTGATGACTTTGTTAGTTTGGTGCCAGGTGTCCTAGCAATGGCATATAAATGACCACAGAGCAAATGACATACTGTACACTCATTCGTTAATCTCTGAGTAACTTGTTTTGTTGAACACTCCCGCCACTCTTGACCCCCATTTTACTATGCAGTGAATGCTAATATGCAATTGAATAGAAGAGTCAGAGAGCAATCAGATGCACTATGAATGCAACAGTGACTTGAAAAAACAAATGTTAATGATGGGCAGAAAAGAAAGCTGATTAAAATAATTTCTGTTGAACTCTCGCCTTCCCACTTGCATTGCACTTTTTCTGCTCATTTATTATACATATGTACATACATATAGTATAAATACATATAAAATTGATGTCTACACGAGTCAAAAAGATAGTGGCAGGATGACAGGAAAGGGTAACTGCACCAGAACTGTGGTCAGTTCCATGGAATGAAGAAGATAAAGGAGGGAAGAGATCAAACAAGTTTATATTAAGTATGGGATTTTCTTTTTTTTTGTATTTACATTATTGAAAATGCTATGTCCAGAATTTTAATTTACTCCAAGCAGCTCAGTGTATCACTCCATTCTTGACTTCATATGGGTTCAGAAATTCTTGCAATAGCATTAACACCAAGGTGCTGTCTACATTAAGGAATAAAACCTTCTGCCATGTCTATTGCAGTTTCAGTTGATGGATCACAGTGCCATTTGGAGTGAAGAATGTAGGTTTAACTAAACATCAGAAATAACTTGTGCTGTAATTAAGCTTATACTTTCACTGATGTTTATATAATCAGGTGATATATAAAGTGGTTTTGTTTGTGTTTTGCATTTTATAATATCTGAACTGAACAAATCAAAGCAAATTAAAAGTACTGCAGAAGTCATAGACCTGTTTGTTAAATACAAAAATCTGGACACTGACATTTGAAAAACTCCCTGAGAACTCCATGTCCACCTGCATTTGCTTTTCAGTCTTCTTTTCTATATAAATTACCTGGCTTATATGTCCTACAAAGTGGGAACAATTCCACTGGGGAAAAAAAAAAGTAGTAAGTTTAGATGAGGTCTTTAAAAATACCATTGTCCTGCACCAGCTCTAACTTATTTTGACGTTTGAACCATATAGACACCATGAAATGAGTGGGTTTTTTCCCAGTCATGACATGTAAGGACATTAAATAATTTTATTTAAATCTATTTTAAAATTTCAAGATTAAAAAGATTTTTGTTTGTTTAAAAATTTCATTGGATATCTGTATTGCACTTTGTCAAGGTAAAAAAGATTAAATTATACTGGGAAAGCCAGTAGGTTCTCTGACAGATGTAGCATTTCCTTCCATTTGGGACTCATTAATCCCTTGACTTCTTTACTTTGTGAGGAAAAGAACACTACTTTTTTTTTAGACTCTGCAACACAGAAAACCTGCCTTTATCATTCTCTCTTACTTTTCTTTCTTAGATACCTTTCTCTACATTTAGCTGGTTTCCACAGCTTCCCTTAAGCTTGTTCATGAATAAGCTATGGACCCATTTTTTTCTGAATTTCCACCTTTTTGTTTTTAATCAGCTGCTTTATCACAGGAGAGGGATGCATTTAGACCATACATTACCATATTTCAAACTGTTCCAGTGTGAAGTGTATATATTTGATCACTGTCTCAATTCAACCTTAATTTTAAAATTAACACAATTTATATCAGTTCTAATGAGATTATAACACTATTTAAATACAGTTTTCTACTAGCTGAAATCTAAGTATTCATCTTAACATTGTGTCCAGTGATGTATAGGTTGTTTCTGTTAAAAACAGGAAAACCTAGATAAGCAAAATGACTTCATTAAAGTCAGTGTCTGAGTCAAGGTTAGAATGAGCATTACAGTTGCAATGCATTTTTTAGATTGTGTTAATCATAAGGACTTATGTTTAGGTTGATTTTGTATGGCACTGTCTTAATCTGTGGTATTTTATTTTAAATTTACATTAGTAAAGATGTCTTCAAGTGAGTTCATATTAATGTATAATATGAGATGGCAAAAAACTAAACTATTTTCTTGGAAGCACTGAACAGCTTTTCTGACAAGTGAAGTAAACTTTTTGTGGTATTAGTGAGGAAATATCTTAGTGACATGGAAGATAATGTGGTTTAAAGTCTCATCTGTTAATGATTTGGTACAGATTCTTCATTTATGATATCTTTTCTGACTGGCATTTGGTGAAAATTATTGAGTCATACACAAATATGGTACTAGCTATTCCTTTTGTGTATAGTTTTCTTTTAGCTGATACAGTCTTCCTTTTTCTTTACTCAAGAAATATTGAGAGTTCTTTAATGTTTACAAGTGGCTGGAAATAATATTTTGATGATGATGATCTCTAACACTGGTTTTGTATTTCTGTAGCAAGTACATGTCATGTTTTGATCAGATTCTCCTAGGCTATGCTTCTGATTCTCAAGTGTTTCAAAATCTAACCATGTTACTCAGTCCTAAGATTAAATTCCATCTCCAAGCTCAAAAGTGAAACCAAGTTAACCATCAGAAGTAATTGAAATAGGTTAGGTATAGCTTGTCTTGCCTTAGGGAGACAGAAACCTTTCAGTGTCCCTCCAAGCCCTGTATTATTTATTCTCTGAAAATTAATTTTATTGCACTTCCCTTATTGTACCTCTCTCAAAATAAATAACTATACATAAGCATTTGACATGTTATCAACATCTGATGTTTCAAACATTTCTATTTTCTGTATTTCAGAATACAAGTGACAGTCACATGATAAAAGGCAATTCATGGTTTCTGTGGTGTTGTTTTTTTTCCCCTCCATCCGTGCTACCAAGTGATTATAAAAGCAATAAGATAATGAAACTGTTCCACTGATGTAACAGGTCGGATCCTAAATAATATAAAAAGTAGTCCAATTTACTGTATAGCCCTCACTGAGTGTTTCAGCACCCCTGATTTTTTTCTTAAATTGACACAGTTTCTATATGCTTTCTTCTGGTTCTCTGTCCTTCACTTCTATAAGCTTTATGTAACTGACATTTTCTGCATCCAAAGTAATCTTGACTCTAGAAAAGTTACTACAACTGTAAATAATCTGTGCAGTATATCGCTTTGATGCTTATTATGGGTGTGTTCACTGTCAAAACAGAATCAAGTCAACAACTACTACCACTCTTCTTAGCTACTATGTAAAATCACAAACAGACACATGTTGCAGAAGATCTGACTGTATAATACGTAACTTCATTTGAATAGTGCTGACAAAGAAAGATATTGATTAAAAAAAAATAGTTAAAAATAGTTCAAGAACATACATGATGTTAAGATCATTATTCTGTATCTAAAATATTTTTTTGATTTGCATGAAATCAATTAGAAAATTGTGATACTGAACTATGCTTTGTATAAACTTTCAATGAAATTGTGTAAAACAGAAAGCCATGAATAATGTTGCTGGAGAATTGTTGGCATTTGAACTAATATTACCCTAAAACATTTGCAATTCAAAAGGGGAAAAGTGCCTAGATCTGGGATTCCACTTATTCTATAAAATAATACCTATTCTTGGAGAAGAAGGAAGCAGGAAAGAGAGAAATTTCCCCAATTTTATTTACTATGACATGAAATTATAAATAGATACAGGGGATAGCTATAAAGAAATTACATATGTATTCAAATCTGATTGATAGAATTATAAGGCTCTGTGTGCTATCAGGATGCCACAAGAATTTTGGATTTTGTACATAATGTCATTATCTACAGAATCTTGTATTATTCTGTGTGGGATAAGAAAAAAGCAATAAAATAATTTAAAATTCCTTTGATGTGTATACTTTTTATGTGTTTTAAAAAAACTTTTAAAGGAAAAACTTTGGGAAGGTTTAGGACAATAGAGAAAATACATAAACAGACATAAATAATATGATCTAAATTCCATTACAAATTACTACATCTGAACAAAATTAGCCTTCTGATGTGAAGTCCATTCTAATCTAATCCTTTTGCCCAAAGAAAAGTGTCAGTTTCAAACTGTTACCTTAATACGCTAAAGCCCATTAACGTCCAATACTGATAATGATTGTAGGTTTGATTTTACACCTAAACATTAGATTCTGGAGTCCTACCAGAATTTGGAGGATCAAAAACAAGCTTACCCTCTCTTAGCTTTAAGATTACCACAAAAACTGCCAAAGGACTGCCTCATAAGAAAAATGTGGCTCTAGGCAATAAAAATTGATTATACACTGTTTGTGCTATTCTTTTGCATCTGTTATGTAGAACTATTTTACCCAGACATGCTAGGATGTGTTAACTTTTATCTAGATAACTTTTATCTAGATAACTTTATCTAGTTACCTTTTACCTAGATAATTTTTATCTAGGATAACTTTTATCTAGAAAGAAATGTTAAGGAAATATACTTAAAGTTGATGGCAGTGCTTCATCTTTAGCACAGTTGTTGATAAAGTATGTAACAAAATTAACCTTTTCCTTTTTTCCCCCCTAAGATTTGGGTATTATTCTTAAAAATAATAATAATAATTGTATATTGCCATGCGTATAGAACACCAGTTAAGAAATTCTGTGATTTTAAGATTTAGGTTAGAGACAAAGGAGAAATGTAGGTTCTCCTGAGGGCACCGATAAACCTAAATGTCCCTGATCAGCCTCATGTGGGGCCTCCACCTACACACCCAACCTATGGACCCAGGAGCCCCATTTCAGCCTCGGTCTTCAGTTGTTATCTGAGCTGTGTTGTAGTCTTGGTGGTCTCCAGATCAGCTGCAGATGTACTTGATCCCATTGATCCTGACCTGTGGACTGTTTTCGTGGCTTGACCTCAACCCAGCCTCATCAACGTAGTCCTGCCTGAACACCCCAGGGCTGTGTCTGATCCTGGTTCCCCTCACCAGGCTTGATCCTGTGTACTCTAAGCCTGCACATGGCTACAAACCTGTCTTTTTTAAGTGTATGATACAAAGGGTTTAAATCTAAACTGATTTTCATTGGACTGATTTTGTTTCCCTTTCTACTTTCTTGATCAGTTACTTGCATAGCAATTTTATGCAGGAGCTCTATTCTTTGACTGGAAGCAATTTGGAGGTATTTAAGCAACTGACTACCAGTAACCATCAAAGCAGGAAAGCCTGGAAAATTTAATGGGAGGTTATGAAGTGTGTAGCATGACAAGGGTGGTGAAGCATGTTCAGGCTAAGTAAAACTGGCAGTGTAAATAGCTTTTAAATGGATGTATAACCTTTTTAAAGGTTAGATGTTCATTCTTCCTCTCACTTTTCTCTGACTGAAACAAATGCCTCCATAATTCCAATGAGATCTGAGATACTGTGGGAAAGTCACTGAAGACATAAAAGAAAAGGAGTGCATTCCTGAGCACCAGAAAAAGACTTCAGACATCTCAAGTTTTGTTCAGATGTCTGAGACATTCATTGATTCTCCTTCTCATCCCATTCTTTCCTTCTTTCATATGAGTACATCCTCACACTGTGTATATTCTTTGAACTTTAGTCATTTTCAATGTTACTTTGACCTCTGTAGCTCTCATAATATGAAATGCTCCAAAAACTTCAACTTACCTTCACATCTAAGCAATTAGGTAAAATATTGCCTTGTTTTACAAACATTGTTTAAACTATGAACTTAAAAAAATAATCTTCTGTCTGTATTTATAGACATGGAGTGAGGTATCATTTTTCAAATCATTGTCTATATACACCTGCTGTGTTCCGAATCCATGCTGTGGATGAGATCTGGGGGTGAGATCTGAATATGGACCACATCATCATCCTCTCCATCATTCTCTTTCCATCTCTTCAGCTTTTTCTTCTCTTCCTGCTAAGTTCTGGTTTCCTTCATAAAAAACTTAACATCTTGTCAAGAATCACAGAATCATATAGGTTGGAAAAGACCTTTAAGATCATCAAGTCCAAAGATAAACCTAACACTTGGCAAGACCACCACTATACCATATCCATAAGCACCTCATCCAAACGTCTTTTAAATACCTCCAGGGATGGCGACTCAACCACTTCCCTGGGCAGCCTCTTCCAATGCTTGATAACCCTTTCAGTGAAGTAACATTTCCTAATATCCAGTCTAAACCTCCCCTGGCACAACTTGAGGCCATTTCCTCTCGTCCTATCACTTGTTACTTGGGAGAAGAGACTGATACCCACCTCCCTACAACCTCCTTTCAGGTAGTTGGAGAGAGCAATAATGTCTCCCCTCAGCCTCCTTTTCTCCAGGCTAAATAACCCCAGGTCCCTCAGCCGCTCCTCATAAGACTCCTGCTCTAGACCCTTCACCAGTTTCGTTGCCCTTCTCTGGACACATTCCAGCACCTCAATGTCTCTCTTGTAGTGAGGGGCCCAAAACTGAACACAGGATTCGAGGTGCAGCCTCACCAGTGCTGAGTACAGGGGCATGATCACTTCCCTACTCCTGCTGGCCACGCTATTTTTGATACAAGCCAGGATGCCATTGGCCACCTGGGCACACTGCAGGCTCATATTCAGGCGGCTGTCAACCAACACCCCCAGGTCCTTTTCTGCCAGGCAGCTTTCCAGCCACTCTTCCCCAAGCCTGTAGTGTTACATGGGGTTATTGTGGCCCAAGTGCAGGACCTTGCACTTAGCCTTGTTGAACCTCATACAATTGGCCCCAGCCCATCAATCCAGCCTGTCCAGGTCCCTCTGTAAAGCCTTCCTCCCCTGAAGCAGATCAACACTCCTGCACAACTTGGTGTTGTCTGCAAGCTTACTGAGGGTGCACTCAATCCCCTCATCCGGATCATTGATAAAGATATTAAACAGAACTGGCCCCAACACAGAGCCCTGGGGAACACCATTTGTGACCGGCCGCCAACTGGAGTAAACTCCATTCACCACCACTCTTTGGGCCTGGCCATCCAGCCAGTTCTTTACCCAGCGAAGAGTACACTCGCCCAAGCCATGAGCAGCCAGTTTCTCCAGGAGAATGCTGTGAACCATGAACTATGAATGATGTGAACCAAGAACTATGCAGCAGTACAAAAGGTCACTTAGGGGTGTCACATATGACATATATGAATATGTCATATAAGATCATGGTCTGATATCTAGGCATGTCCTTTGTGTAAGGACCATGAGGACTCCAGTAGGCCTTACTGGTCTTTAACAGCCTCACCTGGAACCCCATTGCACTCCTTTACGAGGATCTCAGGAGCCCCATTTCAGCTCAGCCCTGGGCACCCAGCCCCAGCCCCAGTGACACCATGGGTGTGTGGGTTCCCAGCCCCATTTCTGGACTTTAGCCCAGCACTTTGGGTAGCTTGTCCCCTGGACAGGCCCCCTGGACCCATAGTGTAGTTAGTCTCTATCCCCGTCTCCTGCTGCTCCTGACAGGATCCACCAGGAGCCCCTGGTCCTGGCTCACCATTTGGAATGTTGGGAGCTGCTCACGGACACTATTACTGGCCCCCAGCTCTGCCCAATACCCTCAGGACCTGTGGGATGGTGCCTGTTGGGGAGGGCATGGCTCACCCTGGGATCCTTGTGGTGCCTGGCTCCTCACCACAAGGGAGCAGCAAGCCCTTTCTGCTCCTGACAGTTGGATGTTAATGCATAAGTTTTCAGCACCCTGTTCTTGCTTTTGATTGAACAGCAATTGTATCGTTTCAATAGAACACACGCAAAAGAAAAGTAGACTTTAGACCTTTGAATTAATTAGGAGGGTTTTAGTATTTTCATTAGGAAAGAGTAGTAAAATGTTGTTGCATTTCAAAAGAGATGAATGAAGGTCCAAGTCTCTTGATGAAGACTACTCTGTCTTTGAAATCTAATGTGAAAATTTCAAAGTCCCCAAATCCAAACCACTGTTTTATTATTGATTTTGATAGTTCTTCCAAAAGTCCACAGTTCCAAAAGGAACTTAGCAGAGTGCTAGGGATTCAGATTCTAGGCTCTGTGATTGCAGTGTCCCTTCATGTCAGTTGAATCAAGAATTAAGAAGCTTTAGATAGAGACTTAGAATCATAAGATTATAGGATAATTCAGGTAGGAAGGTATCTAAGGAGGTCTCTACCTCATCCTCTTGCTCTAAAGAAGGTCAGCTCTGAGGTCAGACAAAGGTGGCTCAGAGCTTGATTGGTCTAGTTGTGACTTGAAAACTTTCAAGGACAGACACTGCACATCCTTTCTAAGCCACTTGCTCCATTGTTCAACTGTCCTCATGGTGAAGAAGGTACTCTTTACATCTAGCCTGAAGCTCACTTCTTTTAATTTATGCCTGTTTTCTCTCATCCTCCTACCATATGCCATTGAGAGGAGCCTGGATCTGTTTCCTTGATGATCTCTCCATAGATACTGGAAACTACAGTTAGGTCCCTCCTCAGCTGTCCTTTCTCCAGGTTGAACAAGCCCTGGTCTCTCAGCCTCTGCGTACAGAGCAACTGCTCCAACCTTGACTGTCTTGGTGGCCCTTCACTGAACTTGCTTCAGTTTATAAGTCTTTCCTGTGTTGGAGGTCCCAAAACTGCATACAGTTACCTAGATGTGGTCTAATGAGTGCTGAGTGAGAGAAGCAATCATTTTCCTCAGCCAGCTGCCTATGGTCTGATTCATACAGCCCCAGATGCCTTTGGACTATCTGCTGCCAGGGCCACCAGAGGCTTTTTCCCCTGAGCTGCTCCCTAGCCTGTCAGTCCCCAGCCTGTAATGTTGCTAGCAGTTTTCCTTCCATGGAGCGGATCTTTGCATTTGTCCTTGTTGGATTTCATGAGGTTCCTGTTAGCCAATTCCTCCAGCCCATCTAGCTTCCTCTAGAGGAGGTAGCACTACCCTCCAGTGTCTCAAATGGTCCTTCAGTTTGGTTTCACCTGCAAAACTGATGAGCATGCATTGTAACACCTCCTCCAGGTCATTGATAAAGATGTCAAACCGGACGGATCCCAGTACAGACCTCTGTGGTATGCCTCTGTTACTGGCCTCCACTACCACTACACTCTGAGCCCAATCCACTAATCAGTTTTTCACACATCTGCTTGTCTGCCCATCCAGACCATAAAATACCAACACGGATACAAGAATATTGTGGTAGGCAGTGCTGAAAACCTTTCTAAAGCTGAGGTAAATGGCATCCACTACTCTCCACTTGCCCTTAAATCTAGTTATTTTATCACAGAAATCATCAGATTAATCAGGCATGATTTACCCTTGTTAAATCCATGCTGGCTATTCCTAATCATGCTTTTCTCCTTCATATGCCCAGAAATGTGTTCTCAGAGGAGTCGTTCCATGATTTTCCTCACAGACCAAAGTGAAGCTGACTGACCTATAGTTTTCTGGATTGTTCTTTTGTCCTTTTACGTTTGAAGATGGTAAAATAGTTGCCCTCCTACAATTATTAGGGACCTCCCCAGTCTCCATTACCTATCAAAGATGATATAGACAAGAGCTTCAGAAGGACATTTTCCACCTCTCTCACTACAAGATGCAACCTGTCAGGTGCTATGGGTTTTTATGAGTAAAGGTCACTCAAATAATCCTTGACTTGATCATCATCCACTGCTGATGTTTTTCCTCCACCTTAAATCCTTTCATTAATGACAAAAGCCTGGGAGACCTTGTTGGTGAAGACTGAGGAGAAAATGTCACATATACTGAGACCTGCAACTCCTTTTTCTCTTCCATCTCCTATATTTAAGCAAGCAAATTTATTAACTAAATTGTTTTACTTTATTTTTCATGATTCGTTTTTCAGTTAATAGTTTTCAGAATTTAAGTTTGACTTGGAAAACTCTTTTTTTTCCCCTCTTCTCTTTTGATTTGAGTACACATCTCTTACCAGTTCACTTACAGAGAGCTTAGATGCTTAGATGCAAAAAAAATTCACCTTGCCCTCTTGCAATGGAACAGAGACTGCAAAATATTACCCATATTTTGTTTTCAGTTTGGCCTGTATGTTTTGTTCATTATCATAATTCACATTTGTTTGCTATACCTGAAAATATTTTACAAATGCTTAACAGTAGCTTTCTTCTCCATTATATTGGCTACATATATAATTTTATATATATAGTATATACTATATATATTATTTTTAAGTATATATTATTATAGTCCTGCTGGGAGACTTCAACCACCCTGATATCTGCTGGAAAAGTAGCATTGTGAGCTGTAGGCAATCCAGGAGACTCCTGGAATGCATTGAGGATAACTTCTTAGGTCAGGTAATAGACAGCCCTAGCAGAAGAGATGCAATACTGGACCTGATGGTCACCAATGCAAGTGAGCTAATCGGTGACGTTGAGATTGGAGGCAGCCTGGGCTGCAGTGATCATGCACTGGTGGAGTTCGCAGTCCTGGGGAATATGGATCAGGTGAAGAGTAAAGTCAGGACCCTGAATTTTAGGAAAGCAAAATTCCAGGTCTTCAAGGAGTTACTCAATAGGACCCCCTGGGAAACTGTCCTCAGGGACAAGGGAGCAGAGCAGATCTGGCAGATCTTTAAAGACGCTTTCTATAGAGTGCAAGATCTCTCGATCCTCAAGTGTAAGAAATCAGGAAAGGAAGGCAAGAGACGGGCATGGATGAGTCAAGACCTGCTGGTCAAACTAAAGGGCAAGAATGAAATGCACAAGCAGTGGATGCAGGGACAGGTATCCTGGGAAGACTACAGGGAAGTTGCCCGCTTGTGTAGGGATGGGGTCAGGAAGGCCAAGGCGCAGCTGGAGCTGAACTTGGCAAGGGATGCAAAGAATAATAGGAAGGGCTTCTACAGGTATGTCAGCAAGAAAAGAAAGGTCAAAGAAAGCGTACCCCCCTTGATGAGCAAGACTGGCAAACTGGTAACAACAGATGAGGAGAAGGCTGAGGTACTTAGCAACTTCTTTGCCTCAGTCTTCACTGGCATCCTCTCTGCCCACACCTTTTGAGTGCATGGACCGCAAGGCAGGGACTGGCAGAGCAAAGTCCCTCCCACTGTAACAGAAGATCAGGTTTGTGACCACCTGAGGAACCTGAACATACATAAGTCTATGGGACCTGACAAGATGCATCCCAGAGTCCTGAGGGAATTTGCTGATGTAGCTGCCAAGCCACTCCATGATATTTGAAAAGTCATGGCAGTCAGGCAAAGTCCCTGGTGACTGGAAAAAGGGAAACATTGCACCCATCTTTAAAAAGGGTGGAAAGGAGGACCCTGGGAACTACTGACCTGTCAGCTTCACCTCTGTGCCTGGGAAGATCATGGAACAGTTCCTCCTAGAAGCTATGCTAAGGCACATGGAGGACAGGGAGGTGATTTCAGACAACCAGCGTGGCTTCACCAAGGGCAAGTCTTGCCTGACCAACCTAGTGGCCTTCTATCATGGAGTGACTACATCAGTGGACAAGGGCAGAGCTATGGATGTCATCTAAGGGTGGTGAAGCACTGGAACAGGTTGTCCAGAGAGGCTGTAGATATCACATCCCTGGAAACATTCAAGGTCAGGTTGGACAGGGCTCTGAGCAACCTGATCTAGTTGAAGATGTCCTTGCTCACTGCAGGGGTGTTGGAGTAGATGACCTTTAAAGGTCCCTTCCAATTGAAACTATTCTATGACTCTATGATTCTATATTGGCTACATATATAATATATTATTTATATTCTCTAGTTCTTTATATGCTCTAATTATGATGATATTACACTACCCTATAGCATAAAGCTTTGCTGGGAAGGAGAATAGTCTTAAGTTTGTATAACAAAAAAGAATGCAAGGGGGATTTTTTTGTTAGTTTAGATTTCTGAAAGATGTAACCAAGGAGTCCAATTGCAAAAACCTATGGATGTGTACCATGAAAAAGTAAAACATCTTAGGGATGTGATTATTTCATTACAAAATTAGATTTGATCAAATAAGAACCTTAAGGCTAGCAATCTGGAGAAATGGAGGAACAGTCTCATCACATGATCATTTCCAAATGTGATATGACAGTATTTAAATTTCCATGACTGAAAGGAGTATAAAATCATTATATGAATGCACCATGTGGTATTGTGTGTTAACAGATGCTATAAATGTCCTAAAGGAAACATTTTATTCTCAGGGAGGTACTGAAGACGTAATAGAAAACTTGTTCCATTACTATTCTTTCTCAATCTTGAAGGAAACCTAGGTGACTATCTTCCTTTTATGAAATTGTATTATGCCTAGCAAAAATAATATCTTAACAATTATTCTGTTTTATCTACGTTAAGAAAGAATACGATTGTAGATTTTTTCACTCAACACTTTTCTTTCTACAAAATAATGTAGATTATTGTCCTGGTTTCGGCTGGGATAGAGTTAATTTTCTTCCTAGTAGCTGTAATACTGCTGTGTTTTGGATTTAGTATGAGAATAATATTGATAACACACTGATTTTTTAGTTGTTGCAAAGTAGTGCTTACACTAGTCAAGGACTTTTCTGTTTCTCATGCCCTGCCAGCGAGAAGCTGGGAGCAGGCACAGCCAGGACAGCTGACCCAAACTGTCAGCTGGGATATTCCATCAAAAAAGGGATATTCCATACCATATGATGTCATGCTCAGTATATAAACTGGGGGGAGTTGGCCAGGGGGCAGCAACCACTGCTTGGGAACTGGCTGGGCATCGGTCAGTGGGTAGTGAGTAATTGCATTGTGCATCACTTATTTTGTATATTCTTTTATCATTACAATTATTTTCCCTTCCTTTTCTGTCCTATTTAACTGTCTTTATCTTAACCCATGACTTTTACTTTTTTTTCTGATTCTCTTCCCCATCCTGCTGTGGAGGTAGTGAGCGAACAGCTGTGTGGTGTTTAGCTGCCTGCTGGGTTAAACCACAATAGTCTTTTTTGTGCCCTTTGTGTGGGGCACAAAGGGTTAAGGTAACAACAGATCTGACCAGAGTGCGTTAGAACAATTTTGTTTAAGCATTCATTATATTAGTTTAGTAGTCACTGGTCACAACGTTGATTTATTTGCTCTCAAAGTTGTTGTATTTGTTCTCAGAGTTGTGTTATGTAACACTTTACTTGCTCTATATACTGTTTATCCATATTGATGTGCTGTTTATGACCTCTGGGAGTTGGATTAAGGTTATTGCTTTGCTGTACTGTGTAACACTGGCTTATGGTATAATGAAATTATTGGTCATGACACCAATCTGGTATTTGTACTCAGCATTGCTGTCAACTCTACTCCAGGAGCCATCTATCGTAAACTATAAATAATTACACTGTTTACTTTTTCTCCTTGGAGAGCCAACCTATGCGGGAGACACCTTCCTCCATCTTCCCCTTCTCCTTCAGGCTAGTTACAACAGCTCTTGAGAATTTTGAATATTCTTGGGATATGCAAACCAACATGTTCCTATTACTATGTCTCCTGAATGTGGTTCAGGTCTTGTTTAGGGTTAAATAACTATTTAAGAATACCATCCAGAGATCTACCCCAGTGACAGGCACAGCGGTTACTCCAACACTCGTGACAGGCACTGCAGCTACTCAAACCCCGGCAAGAGGCACTGTGACTGAACCAGAGAACCAACCCATGCTGGTATCACTCACCCCTATACACAAGAAGAAATGCACAAGAAAATCAGCTTGTTTAGTAAGGGATGAAGATGAACGAGGGCCATAACGAGAACAGGAGGAGGAAGAGACAGAACCCATAAATGAGAGGGTAACCACGCAACCCCTATCCCTGAGCGAGATGCGAGATATGCGAAAAGATTTCAGCCATGGTCCAGGTGAACACATTGTCACCTGGCTGCTCCGATGCTGGGATAAGGGGTCCAGTAGCCTGGAATTAGAGGGTAAGGAACACAAACAGCTGGGATCCCTGTCTAGGGATGGGGACATTGACAAAACAATTGGAACAGGGGCACAAGTCCTCATCCTTTGGAGAAGACTCCTGTCAGGCATGAAAGAAAGGTATCCCTTTAAGGAAGATGTTATATGTCACCCAGCCAATCTGACCACCATGGAGAGAAGTATCCAGTAGCCATGCTGGAGGTGATTTATGATGACCTGAATAATGAGCAGTTATTCAAAGATCCAGATGAAGTCAGGTGCACACAACCCATGTGGCAGAAGTTTGTACGGAGAGCACCATGGACACATGCAAACTCACTGGCAGTAATGACATGGAAAGATGGAGAGGAACAAACGGTGGATGAATTGGCTGGCCAACCATGGGGCAATACGAAGAAGGTTTCTCTTCCTTCCTACAGGTCTGCATCTCGGCTGTGGAAAAGCTGTCTGAAAAATGTCCTAGGAGTTCCAGCAAGTCAAAGAGGATAAGTCCTACTCCCTAGCTGTACAGACCAAGCTCTAAGCCATTAGGAGTAAGCGTTCTGCTCAAGAGAGAGAAAATAGTGGACACACACCTTGGGGCACCCTGTGGTTCTACCTGCATGACCATGGACAGGACCTGAGGAAGTGGGATGGAAAAATCTATCTATCTCGACTCTGGAGGCACAAGTGTGTGAGTTGCAAGGAAAAACAATCACACAAGGGGGGTTATTCCAGGAAAATCGCTGCTCCGGTTTCCAGTGGACAGTTCCCCAGACACAGTAAAAGGGCTGATCTTACTCCTGACATTAATAAAAGGACTTTTGTTTCTTCTTTACAAGAAGTGGGTAATGAAAAATGTGACCAGAACTAGAGGGGCCCTGCCTTCAGCCAGGTGGAGGAAAGGGAAAACCAAGTTTACTGGACTATGTGGATTTGATGGCCTGGCACATCAGACCCACAAGAGCATAAGACTCTACTGCACACTGGTGCACAGTGTGCCCTAATGCAATCAAGCTATAAGGGGGCAGAAGCCATTTGTATTTCTGGAGTGAGAGGGGGATCCCAACAGCTAACTGTACTGGAGGCCGAAGTGAGCCTAACTGGGAATGAATGGCAAAAGCACCCCATTGTGACTGGCCCAGACGCTCCATGCATCCTTGGCATAGACTGCCTCAGGAGAGTGTATTTCAAGGACCCAGAAGGGTACCGGTGGGCTTTTGGTATACCTGCCTTGGAGACGGAGGAAATTAAACAACTGTCTACCTTCTCTGATCTCTCGAAGGACCCTTCTATTGTGGCGTTGCTGAGGATCGAAGAACAACAGGTACCGATTGCTACCACCACAGCGCACCAGAGGCAATATCGCACCAAACATCGAAAATAGGTCAAATTCTTCTGAAGGCCAGCTTTGCCATAAAACAAAGTAAGGTCAAGGGAAATCCATTTTTTAGGAGTAAAATGGCAAGATGGACATCATCAGACCCCAATGGATGTGATCAACAAAATAACAGCCATGTCTCCACCAACCAGCAAAAAGGAAACACAAGCTTTCTTAGGCATCGTGGGATTTTGGAGAATGTATATCCTGAATTACAGTCTGATTGTAAGCCCTCTCTATCAAGTGACCCAGAAGAAGAAGAATGATTTCAGACGGGGCCTTGAGCAATGACAAGCCTTTGAACAAATTAAACAGGAGATAGTTCATGCAGTAAGCCCTTGGGCCAGTCCAGGCAGGGCAAGATGTAAAGAATGTGCTCTACACCACGGCCGGGGAGAATGGCCCCACCTGGAGCCTCTGGCAGAAAGCACCAGGAGAGACTCAAGGTCGACCCTTAGGGTTTTGGAGTTCGGGATACAGAGGATCCGAGGCCCACTATACTCCAGCTAAAAAAGAGATATTGGGAGCATATGAAAGGGTACGAGCTGCTTCAGAAGTGGTTGGTACTGAAGCACAGCTCCTCCTGGCACCCCGACTGCCGATGCTGGACTGGCTGTTCAAAGGGAGGGTCCCCTCTACACATCATGCAACTGATGCTACGTGGAGTAAGTGGGTCACACTGATCACACAATGGCCTCGAATAGGAAACCCTCATCGCCCAGGAATTTTGGAAGTGGACTGGGTCAAGGACTGGCCAGAAGGCAAAGCTTTTGGAATATCACCAGAGGAGGAGGTGACGGACGTGTGCTGAGGAGGCCCCACTGTAGAACAAACCACCAGAAAATGAGAAGCAATATGCCCTGTTCACTGATGGGTCCTGGTGTATTGTAGGAAAGCATCGGAGGTGGAAAGGTGCTCTATGGAGTCTCATACGACAAGTTGTAGAAACTGCTGAAGGAGAAGGGAAATTGAGGCAATTTGCAGAAGTCAAGGCCATCCAGCTGGCTTTAGATATTGCTGAATGAGAAAAATGGCCTGTACTTTATCTCCATACTGATTCATGGGTGGTGGGAAATGCCCTGTGGGGGTGGTTACAGCAATGGAAGCAGAACAACTGGCAGCACAGAGGCAAACCAGCTGGGCTGCCACATTGTGGCAAGGTAGTGCTGCCCGGGTAGAGAACATGGTTGTAAAAGTACGTCACGTAGATGCTCACGTACCCAACAGCTGGGCCACTGAGGAACATCAAAACAACCAGCAGGTGGATCAGGCTGCTGAGATTGAAGTGGCTCAGGTGGGTCTGGACTGGCAACATAAGGGTGAATTATTTATAGCTTGGTGGGCTCATGACACCTCAGGCCATCAAGGAAGAGATGCAGCAGATACATGGGCTCGTGATCGAGGGGTGGACTTGACCATGGACAGCAATGCACAGGTTATCCATTAATGTGAAACATGCGCTGCAATCAAGCAAGCCAAGCGGTTAAAGCCTCTCTGGTATGGAGGACCATGGCTGAAATATAAATATGGGGAAGCCTGGCAGATTGATTATATTACCCTCCCACAAACCCACCAAGGCAAGTGCTATGTGCTCACCATGGTGGAAGAAACCACTGGGTGGTTGGAAACATATCCCGTGCCCCATGCCACTGCCCGGAATACTCTCCTAGGCCTTGAAAAGCAAGTCTTATGGCGACATGGAACCCCAGAAAGAATTGAGTCAGACAACAGGACTGATTTCCGAAACAACCTCATAGACACCTGGGCCAAAGAGCATCGCATTGAGGGGGTATATCATATCCTCTGTCATGCACCAGCCTCCGGGAAAATAAAAAAATACAATGGACTGTTAAAGACTACACTGAGAGCAATGGTGGTGGGACATTCAAACATTGGGACACACATTTAGCAAAGGACACCTGGTTCGTCAACACTAGGGGATCTGCCAATCGAGCTGGCCTTGCCCAATCAAAACTTTTACGCAGTGTCGAAGGAGATATATTCCCTGTAGTGCACATAAAAAATATGCTGGGGAAGACAGTCTGGGTTACTCCTGCCTCAGGCAAAGGCAAGCCCATCCTTTGGATTGCTTTTGCTCAAGGACCTGGGTGTGCTTGGTGGTTAGTGTGAAAGGATGGGGAAGTCTGCTGTGTACCTCAAGGGGATTTGATTTTTGGTGAAAGTAGCCAATAAACTGAATGGTATGATGTTAAATGCTATATAATACTGTATGTCATCACTTTTATGGTTACTATACACCATATCAACGGTATTTCACTGAGAATCACCCAGATTAATGAAGAATGAACTTTGATGAAAGCAAGCAAAGTGCAGCAGTGATGGACCCAGAACTGGCTTCAGCATGCAACAATCCAACACCACGCACCATCTCTCCTGCCCTGAAGGACTCTTATGGAGCCCAAAGCTGGAGCCCAAAGTCATGGACTAAATTAACTCAATGGACATTTTAGAGGGATGGCCCATAGGCCAAGGGAATGATATCTGTTTGTATATCTGAAAAGACAGGAAAAGTGGTGGTGATCCATTGGAATGTATTAGAAAGGGTAGGACCTGTGCATGACATAGATGGTATAGAATAAGGGGTGGATACTGTCCTGGTTTTGGCTGGGATAGAGTTAATTTTCTTCTTAGTAGCTGGCATAGTGCTGTGTTTTGGATTTAGTATGAGAATAATGTTGATAACACACTGATGTTTTAGTTGTTGCTAAGTAATGTTTACACTAGTGAAGGACTTTTCAGCTTCCCCTGCTCTGCTAGGTGCACAAGAATCTGGGAGAGGGCACAGCCAAGATAGTTGATCCAAACTGGCCAAAGGGCTATTCCATACCGTATGACATCATGCTCAGTGTATAAACTGTGGGGAGTTGGCCAGGGGATAGCGAACGCTGCTTGGGGACTGGCTGGGCATTGTTTGGCAGGTGGTAAGCGGTTGTATCACTTGCTTTTTTTCCTGGGTTTTGTTCCTCTTTCACTCTCTTGTTGTTTTCCTTTTCATTGCAATTTATTATTATTATTTTTGTTCCAATTTTTGAACTGTTCTTATCTCAACCCATTATTTTTCTTACTTTTGCTCTTCTGATTCTCTCCCCCATCCCACTGGGGGGGGAGTGGCGAGTGGCTGTGTGGTACTTAATTGCTAAATGGGGCTAAACCTCAACAGTCCTATGGGATAATGTGAAATGTTTGAAGCAACAGATAAATTTTTGCAAGAAGTAAGCAAGGAGAGTAATTAATGTCATCAATGAAAAAAGGCTAGTTACAGGTGGAGTTCCACACGAATCTATTTGAGGTTCTGTCCTGAATCATAAATTACAGAATATTGGAATACTGTTCTGGAATTAACTCATTAGGTACTTACAGTTTTCTCTAGTTATCCATTGTTGGCCTGTGTGGAAAAACATTATCAATCTTGATATTATTTGATATAACTTGTTTTAAGTATATTACATTTAGTATAAGATGGCACAATATTTTTCTATCGGTAGCCAAATAGGAATGTCTATTTTTGCAGCGAGTTAGTACTATAAATGCTAGTGTTTCTCTTAAAGGCACACATATTGAAACACTTAAAAATCACCATAAGTTCAGTTTCACATTAAATTTTTTTATTGAACATCCAGAGTATTTATCTCTGTAAGAATGTAACACAAATGTGTATTCTTCTTATACTACAGGCAGCTGTTAGTTATTTTATTCCCATATTCAGAAATTGAAGTGCAACATTAAGTTGAAATCGCTCTAAAATAAACGGGTTTCAGTTGTGCAAACCCTGACAAAAAGTAGATGCTTTGTCAACTTTTATGAATGGTTAACCTGCAGATTATTGATAACTACAGAATGTTAATATGTCTCCGCTTCTCTGTACCTTATGCAAATTATTTATTCTGCCTATAACTGTACAAATATTGCAACATCATGCACTCTGGAGAGATGGTGTAAATCAAGACATGAAGGCCAGCTTTTTAATTAATGGCTAGTGCTTTACTGAACATCCGAATACCCTGTTGTTAGTTGGCAGTCACAATTTACCCACTTCATTCTGTTCTTGCTTAATGCCTCAGTCGTTCACAGTGAAGAAGAGTTGCCTGGGCCACATCAGAAATAGAACTGGCACATAGAGATAGTCCTTTCTTCATAGAGAAGATTAGGATGGGGACATGTAGGCAAAAAAATTTAATATGTTCATAAATATAAGTTCTATCTCATAGCACACTATGGGCAAAATGTATTGCAAGTTTTCATCTTATGCTGTTATATTAAAAAGTTATGTTGTTGTATGAAAATAAAAATAATGCATCAGAGTATAATGGAAAACTTTGAAACATTGGTGTCAATTTAGCTGTTTTAAATGTCCTAAGAATGCTAGTAACTAAGACTTGTAACTACAATTACTGACATCATTACTAGCCAAAACAATTATATAGAAAATTTATCCCAGGTCTATAGTTTGTCACACAATTAGATTCATTACACTCTATGATCATCTAGGAGTCTCAGTGATGACCCTAGCATTAATAGCATAATGAATATACATATGCAAAGACCTGTTAAAAAGATAAATACAAATAGACTGTAATGTAGCAGTGATGTATTATAAGGATTTATTTTAATACTTTTCCTTAGTTGCTTCAGCCATACAATCTAGGAGTGAGATGACACTGTTCCAGTTCCTTATAGCCTTATTGGCTATTGCTTCTAGTAAACATAGAAGTCCAGCACTCTCAACTAGTCTATTGATTATGGATATAAATAATCACAACAAACACAAAGTAGATGCGTTATGAGCTTTTATATTCTGGCATGGCCTCATTTTTATTTATGATCAGCTCACCATGCAAGTATATATAGTTGTAGCTAAATTTTAACAGCCTAGATTGACTCATCCAATAGGGCCAAAGGAACACACCTCATATGCAAAGACAAGAATTTATTAGTAGTCAACTGAAATCTTAATAGTCTAATTATGTATATATATATATGTATATAATTTGCTTAGATCCAATTACCACAGAAAAAGAAGGAAAATAAAAACGCTATTACAGAAAAAAATCTCAATAACATTAAAGTTAAAATAATTGTACACAAGCTTCCTAGTGACTACTCATTTTCTCTGTTATGTTCACTCTCTCAATATTCTTTTGTGTACTTAAAGACCTGAGTACCATGTACTTGAAGACCTGAGTCTTCAAGAAGATGTGATGAGTTTTAATGGATCATCAGCATACTGAGTCCTTCTCAGAGAGGAGTGCAATGGTGACGGTGAGGTATTCCTCCTTAATATACAATTTGTTTGGGACTATTTTAATATATTTTCTGACACACTCTGTCTCTTGCTCGCTCTTCAGTGGTTTACAATTCAACCTAACACGCACATATATTATACATGGTATGTTTCTGTATATATATTGGATACTTGTTCTTTCTTCTCTTTGTTACCCTGCAAATCATTGTTACCAAGGTCCTCAAGCTGGATTCCTTTAGTGACCAGTAATTGACCACTAGTGAGTTGTTCACAGCCCTGAGGCCTCTGGGGGCCCCTCAGGGCCCCATGCCCCTGCTTTGAAGGCCTTTGCTGTCATCATATACCTGCAGTCTCTAAGTTGCAATTTTATCCTAGCATCATAGGCAGTTCATGCTACAGAGAATAACTGGTTTTTATTACAATTAGTTTAAAATCTATGGCAAAATTATCATATGTTTGTAACACAACAGTAAAAAACTAAACAAAAATTAAAAGAAATAATGTAATATTCAGCTGTGGTTTGTGGACGTAGCTGTTGCAACTAAACAGGCTAAAGCAAAGCCCCAGAAAAGCTCAGGCCAGACCAAGTTCAGAAAAAGCAAGCCTGACAAGTCCTAATCTTGAAGTCTTGAGGAGTTAGCACAAAGCTTATTACTACAATAGCAATTCTGACTTTGCTATTCCAGTAGACTATAATACATTGCCTCTATGTATTATAGTCTCCTGAGACCTGACAGAGTTTGTTACCAATTCTACTTATCAGGAAATATGTACACGATCCAAACATCTGTGACTAATATGTGTAATCATTAACAAATTCCAGTGTTCTGTGCAGGCATTAGTTGAAATTTTAAGTTACACGGAGTTCAGCAACACCTTGTGTCACCACTGCTTAGGTATCAGAAGCATTAAATTTGCAATTTGACATAACAGATGATAGAGACCAACACTGCTACAAAAATACTGCTCATCTAGATGTAAATCATCACTCCAAAGCCTTCTAAAGAAGACATTCTTGGTCAGATTGGCTGATCATTGTGTCCATCTGATTTTTTACAGAAGGAGAGTAACAAAATATTTTGGAAAAAAGTAATCCAGAAATATGTCATGCTACTATGGTGAAATCTCTAAGTTGATTTTTTGTTTAGACTATTTTCATGTTCAGACTCTTTCATTTCTCAAAAAATTAACTATTTTGGATTAATTTAATTGTAAAATGTGTCTTCTTTTGGTTTAGTAAAAATCAGTATCCTTTCCATTGATGTCAGAAGGAGACTGCAGCTTTGGCTGCTACAAATCCTGTCACGTGTGCACCATTAAGAAGAACAACCCAGAAATAGGGTAGCATAACTTAGAGTGTAACAAGGTAATTTTATTATCATAAGGGTTTTTATTTTTTATTTTAGTCGTGGTTCAACCCCAGTCAGCAACTAAGCACCACGCAGCCGCTTGCTCACCCTCCCCCACCCCGGTGGGAAGGGGAAGAGAATCAGAAGAGCAAAAGTAAGAAAACACATGGGCTGAGATAAGAACAGTTTAATAATAGGGAAAAATAAAATAAAATAAAATAAAATAAAATAATAATAATAATAATAATAATAATGAAAACAATGAGAGAGAGAGAAGAACAAAACCTGGGGGGGGGAGGGGGGGGTGGAATGATACAACTGCTCGCCACCCGCCAACCAATGCCCAGCCTGTCCCTGAGCAGCGTTCGCTACCCCCCTGGCCAGCTCCCCACAGTTTATATACTGAGCATGATGTCATATGGTATGGAATAGCCCTTTGGTCAATTCGGATCAACTATCCTGGCTGTGCCCCCTCCCAGCTTCTTGTGCACCTGGCAGAGCAGGGGAAGCGGAAAAGTCCTTGACTAGTGTAAACACCACTTAGCAACAACTAAAACATCAGTGTTATCAGTATTATTCTCATCCTAAATCCAAAACACAGCACTATACCAGCTACTAGGAAGAAAATTATCTCAGCTGAAACCAGGAAAATTTTGCATCCAGTGATCTTTGTTATTTCTTCCTTATATTTCCTTTTGAGTATAGAATGATTTGATGCAGTTCCTTCAAAATCTTCAGAACTTTATGCTAGATTTGGGGCTCTCTGAGATATGTGGAGACAATTAAGAGAGTTTTAGTGAGACTGAAAAATAAACCAAGCTGAGGAGAGACTAGAGATTAGACTATTTTACTGGAGTATATTTATATTGCAAAATTTTAAGCATTTAACTTTGGTGTCTAAATTAGTATGCTGGGCTCCCTACAGACCCTATATAGGACATTGGCAAATTTCAGACCATTAGCCTGTGTTTCAGAACACCTGTGTGGACTCTGAGTAACCCTGTGAATTTAACTTTTTTTCCTACACCACCAGTCACAAAAAGCCCAGAAACATTAAATTGTCATAAAAATGAGATTTTGAAAGTGGAGACATAGGCCTTAGCCTTTTTTTGTGACTCCCAAACATTAGGTAGCAAGTTCCAATGTTTCTGCTCTGCCACCTGAGGGTTAAAGTAACAGAATATGGGGTGGTATAGGACAACCTGCATTTTCCCTGGTTGTTAAGCTGTGCATCCCTGCTTAGGCTGCTCTATTTTTGGTCCTACTTTGTTCAGCTTAAGTGTCCTATACACAATGTACAGACTGTGAATAACAACTGTACGATTCTAAAGTTCAATGAAGGAGACATGTACCAAAGATTACTTAAACACATTAAGTATTTACCTTTTTATTTTTCTACATTTTGAATGAAGAATTCACTTATATTTCAGTGTAGTCCTTCTTATTGGCCTTGCTGGAGGATATTATTTCACAGCTTCTCTTGAAACAAAACTGCTTCCTATAAAATACTAGCCATCCTTGGTTTATGGTCTTCCTTAAAAAGCTACATGTTACTACAAGTAAGAACAGATAATAACATTCTCAGTTAAAGAAAAACAAACAAACAAACAAGTTAGCATTATCAAGATTTGTTTTGGTTTTATATACAGCATTTTAAAAGAGTCTGCATAGTAGAGTCGATTGGAAAAATTATAATTTTCTATGAAAAATTTGTAAAAAAAGACTGTAACTTTTTAAAAGCTTAATTTTTCCTCAGAAAAATATTTGGGAAAGAAAAATAAGTTTTTTTGTCTTTCACTATTAAATTTGTTGGAAGTGGTGTAGGAGTTCTAAGTTTCAGTTTTTCTTCTAAGTCAGTGGGAAGGGGATGAGAAAACAGAAAATGAAATTAATATATAGGTAATATATATTGATATATAGTTATATTAATATATATACAGATATTAAATGTATTATTTCAATTCTCTCAAATACTATTGCTTAGAGGTATAGTATGCAATTTTTTGTTTTAATCATTATTGCAATATCATTAATACTGTCAATGAACATATCCTTTCCAAATCTCCTAAATAATTAAAAAATTGAATACTAACCACTCCCTTTTACTTTAATAAGAATTTTAGAAATTTAACCTAAACAATAGATTAGAATGATATGAGCAATAAAAATAGCAAATACTTTAAAAATATTTTAGAATAACTTGTCGTATCTTCTATTACATGTAAAAAAATAAAGCAAAGTTAATTAAGTAAAGTACCACATATCATGCTGTGAAGCTTGTTTACCTATCTAGAGCTGCATAAATCATGAGACTGTTGCCAGGACAGTGTGTAAACATCTCCTCTTCATTTGGAAGCAAGTCAGAATTTCTAATGAGCACACTAATTATAAATAGGCTCAGGAATATGTCTTAATATGCAAAAAAACTAAAACCAAAACAAAAATCTGAAAACCAAAACTGACATTTTAATGGCATTGGTGAGTTTATTTATTTTGAAATTGATAGGGCAGTTAACCAAAGTAATGATTACAAATGACTGAGGTAGCAAAAAATTTCATTCCTGAAAAAACCCAGAACAACCCAAAACAAATCCTTGTTGCCTGTTTGGTGAATTTGGAGAGAGTAAGAGAGGAGAGAGAAAGAAAGAACACTTATTTTTGGTGTGTGGGAGGGAGAGCAGGAAGAGAAAGAAAAATTGCTGGAATTAAAGAACTGAGTAAAGAAGAAGTAGGAAGAGATAAGTGTAGAATGAGTCCCAGTTTATGCTATGTTTGCCCCAAACTTGTTTTATTCAAAGGCAAATGATAGCTGCAGCAGGAAAGAAACAACAAAAACCTCTCTAGGAGCTGAGGGAAGTATTAGCAAATGTAGTGTTTGATACCTTTGAAGCCTTCAGCTAGGAAACAAGGATATCATAGAATGAGTCAACAACATATATAGGAGCTGAGATGAATAAAAAAGAACATTAAGCCCAGCGTATTTAATTACTTTTAACTGAAACTTATATGAACATAAAGTAGAAACCAGTGTAAAGATCATCATCTCTTTAAAGAATGTTATCTACTGAATTTAGATTATGCATTTGAAACTGTAATTTTCATTCTCTTAGGAAATACCATTGTTTTCAATAAACAATAAAACATCTTCAAAAATAAAGCAATCTAAACCTGTTCTACCATGTTCTCTAGTCTTTCTGAGAAATGTTGTAAAATATGTGATGAATCTGGCAAATGAAAACAATTAGAAGCAACAGAAAACCAAAATGTACACTTTCACTCCTGAATAACTCAAGTACTCACTTGATGGGAATAAGTTGTAACTATCAAATATATCCCTTATCCTGTTATATCCATTATCCTTTCTCCTTCTTCAAAATAGAGAGAGTGGAAGAAAGGGAAAAAAAAAGAGAGTAAATATTTTTTTAAGTACTTAAGAAGCTGGGATGAAAGATTGTTTAAGGAAGTGAAAAATGCTGCTATACCATCTTTTTCACCAACCAACTTCCTACCAGTCACCACTTAAACCTCACATTTTAGCAGCTTAATATGAATATATTGATGAAAGGATTCCTTTTTTGAGACCACTGGAAATAGCTTAGATTTAAAGCTTAAAGTTAGACACTAACATCTTCTGCCTGATATGATCTATATAAGATGCTATAACTTCCACAATAGAAATAATATTTGATTTATATTATACATGTAATTAAAAAATCCAGTGTCTATGAAATTCTGTGAGAGCATAATCATTCAACACTAAGGTATATTAACTTTGTTGGTCAGATTTCTGTCATAAACATATCTCTTGGAGTTTTTCAGAAATTTAGTGTTCTACCTCACTTCTGAATAATGTTCCAGGCAAGCTCTTCTGAAAATAGGGGGTTTTTTTAATCTACCATTGTGGAGTGGACATGTATTCCTTTTTTTTTGTTTTTAATGATTTGCCAGAGAAAGTCACATATTTGCAGAAATTTGACAAACTGAATAGAAAAACATGAGATGGAAAATGTTCTTTGAACAACAAACCATACACACTCCAAACTCTACGTGAAACTCTTTAACCGGTAAAAAAAAAAAGCTAGAAATTCATTCCTAAGGAGGAACTTTTGAAACACAGGTTTAAACTTTTTTTTCTTTTTTCTTTTTTTCTTTTCCAGTTTTAATAGTAACATCAAACTTTCTTTCAACTGTAAGCCAGATTTTAGATTTTAATCTAGGCACTCAGAAGTATTATAACATTTCATTGTTTAAAAAGACTGTTATAGACCTCAGCTGCCTTCTTGGATGTGATTCAGATAGATAAACTATTTTTTGCAGGTTGTTTTTGAAGTCTTTGATTGTTTTATTTGTTTATTTAAAATACATTATCCTTTACATTAGTTAGGTACAGAACTAAGCCAAATCAATGATATTTTGACAGTTATTTTTCATTCTGTGGATGCAGAAGTGAAGTTAATATTATTATTTTCTATTAATTATGTTTTAGTTTCTTTTTAAATAGAAGTAACCTATAACTTCTCTGCTTTACAGACATACAGCTTTGTGTATCCATGTAAACCTAACTATTGCCACTCCCACAAAGGCCCCAAAGAAAACTGCTTTACAGTTAAAAACAGTATTTCTAAGATTTGGTTTGCTTTTTTTAAAATTTAGTTATTTTAAAACAAAACCTCTTTGGTCAGATTATGATTAAAAATCAGAAGAAAAAACAGATGTGTACTACTGAAACATTTTTAACTTCTCTTATAAAATATATATTTATAAAAAATTATAAATAACAACATTTCTATCTGAAGAAAATTAGAATCATGCATGCATAATACTGGTAACAGTTCAATATAAAAGATATGTAAGAGAACAGAAGTAATCTAATATAGAAAATCCCGCAGTATAAGGAGGATGATCTCTGAAAAATCATTATTTTCTTTTCTTTTCTTGAAGAAAATAAACATCTGGACTATTTTTCATAGTTTCTGTTTTGATGTGGCCATTTGACTTTTATTGTAGTTTAAGCCCAGCCAGCAACTAAACACCACACAGACACTCACTCACTCACCCCCGCTGGGAAGGGTGAGGGAATTGGAAGGGTAAAAGTGAGAAAATTCGTGGGTTGAGATAAAGACAGTTTAATAGGGAAAGCAAAAGCTGCACACAAGCAAAGCAAAATAATGAATTAATTTACTACTTCCCATCGACAGGCAGGTGTTCAGTGTTCAGCCATCCCCACAAAAGCAGGGCTCCACCACGTGTAGTGGTTACTTGGGAAGACAAATGCCATCACTCCGAACATCCCCCCTTTCCTTCTCCTTCCCCCAGCTTTATATGCTGAGTTTGACGTCATATGATATGGGATATTCCTTTGGTCAGCTGGGGTCAACTGTCCCAGCTGTGTACCCTCCCAGCTTCTTGTGCAGCCCCAGTCTACTTGCTGGTGGGGTGGTGTGAGAAGCAGAAAAGGCCTTGACTCTGTGTAAGCTCTGCTCAGCAATAACTTAAACATCCCTGTATTATCAACACTGTTTTCAGTACAAATCCAAACCATAGCCCCATACTAGCTACTATGAAGAAAATGAACTCTGCCCCAGCCAAAACCAGCACAACTTTCTTTATCATTAATGAAAGCTGAACATAAGAGAACCAAAACTGATTCCTACCTCCTAAATCTGTTCTTGCTACAAATTTCTGAAATTTCATTGTCCTGGTTTTCGCTGGGATAGAATTAATTTTCTTCACAGTAGCTGGTATAGTGCTGTGTTTAGGAATTTGGATGAGAATAATGTTGATAACACACTGATGTTTTAGTTGTTGCTAAGTAGTGCTTGCACTAGTCAAGGACATTTCAGCTTCCCCTGCTCTGCCAGGTGCACAAGAAGCTGGGAGAGGGCACAGCCAAGATAGTTGATCCAAACTGGCCAAAGGGCTATTCCATACCATATGACGTCATGCTCAGTATATAAACTGGGGGGAGTTGGCTGGGGGGCATTGATTGCTGCTCGGGGACTGGCTAGTGTCGGCTGGCAGGTGCTGAGCAGTTGCATCACTTGTTTTTTCTTGGGTTTTGTTCCTCCCTCTGTCTCTCTCGTTTTCCTTTTCATTACAATTTTTATTATTGTTATTATCATTATTTTATTTTATTTTATTTTATTTTATTTTATTTTATTACAATTATTAAACTGTTCTTATCTCAACCCATGAGTTTTCTTACTTTTGCTCTTCCGATTCTCTCCCCCATCCCACTGTGGGGAGAGGGTGAGTGAGCAGCTCTGTGGTGCTTGGTTGCCGACTGGGGCTAAACCATGACATTAGTGAAACTTGACCACAACAGAACCAAAACTGATTCCTACCTCCTAAATCTGTTCTTGCTACAAATTTCTGAAATTTCAGTCCAACTCGAACTGTAAGGAAATAAAAATTGCACTGCAAAAAATGGAAAATAAATAGCATAATGTATAAAATATGAAGACAATAGGAAAATGCAAACAACCTGAAGAAAAATAGATTGAAATCTCACTAAGAACTAAGTGTTTAACACATATATCTATCTATTTTTTGTATGTTTGCATACTTCTTTTTTTATTTAGTGACATATGCAGATTTATTGTGAAATCTGTCCTTACACAAAGGGATTATCATGAATATCATTTCAACAATATTGCAAGCACTTTTATGCATCGTAATGATGATTTACATTAATATTCTCCCCTGGTGCATTTTGAAAATTAAAGTTGATATCCTCTTCTTCTATTAATTATTAAATCAGACAAACAAACTCAATTTCAAATAAATAACTCTTCCCTTACAATCTTCCACATTAAAATGCTGAACTGCACTTCCCATTGCAAATGAACTTCTTCAAATCTTTTTTTTTTTTTAATGAAAACAAATATCCCCGAGATTAAATATGACTGGTAATTGGTTCATTATCTAGGATGATGCTTTAATAGAACAAAGTATTTAAAAATGTATATTCCCTACTGAAAAGATTAAAAATATTGCACATTTAACATTAACCAAGTTTTATTGCGTAATTCATAAACTGTTTTTCTCTTGAATGTTCAGTCATTAAAGATCATTATAATTAAAGAAGGAATACATTTTAGTACACAATACTTCAGAAAGCATATTCAAACTGACATGTCTCTGTTTTTTTTTAAATATTTTGAAGTATGGATCAGGAAGAGTTCCTTATCATCCTAAGTGGCAAAAACCATGTCAAGAGTTTTAAGGTGCACAACAGATGGAAAAGAACTATTTCTGATAGAAATTATCAAGTGAAGTCTGAAGGCAAAACTATATCTTACCGTGTATTCTTATCTTTGTCAACAATGCTGCTTGTAGAAAATGATCTAGAGTAGAAGTTTGTTTATACTGAAATAGCGTTATATAGTGCCTAGATGAACTCTTCCAAGCTGGCTTAAGATTCTCTCTTTCTTCAATCAACAAAATCACTCTGCAAATTAAAAGGTAAGTTTCACTTTCCCCTAACTTTTAGATAGCTTATATTCTATCAGAAATTGATTTCTCATACATGATTTACACAATCTTGTCAATTTTGTACATACTTAGGACTTAAAGAGATGTTTCCAGCTGCACAATGTATTTTCACACATCAGTGACAATTATTGTGTACCTTGAAACAAATGAGCACAGGTCTGTGATGACTGAAAGAATAATGGGGGAAAAAATTACCATAGTTATTACGGTTACAGTTTAAAAAACAGTTTTCTTTTTGCTTAAGGTCCCTAACATGAAGGTCCTGTTTTAGAGCATAACATTGCAACCATGATCAGCATTCATCATTGATCTTCTTTTTCCAGGCAGAAGAGTTACTATTGACAGAAGCTACAAAATGTTGCATAACTGGACTACAGCTGTACCAGCATAAAAACTGAGGATGGCTATATGGGGACGTACCTGACAGTCTTGCTTTCAGATCCATCCTCTCCTTCTTGCTAGAAACCCGCTCCAAACACACATATCGTTTAAATCACATTTTAGAAAGTTTTCACAAGCACCTCCTTCTCTCAGTTTCCTAATTAAAAAACAATCAGGTTTTTGTATCTTATAAAGTAATGAGACTAGGAACAATCTCATCATTTATTTCCTTACCTCACCCTATTAAAGTAGTGTAAAACATTTTCTTTTAAATAGATTAATTTTGCAGGCAGAAACTTAATAGATATGACTAATAAAATTCAAATACTGCTAAAGTTTGAAATTTTCCAGTTGACTGAACTCTAGACATAAAGAGTCAACATAGAATATTCTTGATTTACTAGATAACAATTGGCCAGCCTGCTTAGTCTGAAGAAGCTATATTTAATTCCTCAGGATATAAAGATCCTTCTAGATCATCTTTAGAAGGTAGGAAACAGAAGCCAACAAATGGCAGGTTGAGGAAGCTGGCTGTATTTCATGCATCAGTCTAGAATCTGCTGTGCTTTCAGCAGGTGGCAGAGGTTTCGTGTATGGAGAATGAAAATGACCCAAGGTTTGCAAAACTGATCAAGGACTGCAGTTTCTAGTTGTACACACATATCATATCTGTTGAACAAGAAAAAGTCTTATGGTGTGTTTTTGGAGGCCCACTGATAATTTGCATTGGACTGTTTCAGTTCTGAGGTCAACAGTAGTCAGCAATGTAAGACTTAGGAGAAAAAGCATCGCACAAGTTTATGTTGATAGAAACTCCACAGGAAAATTCTGTATGTTCAAGAAACTGTGACAGTTCTTATCTTCCCTTTTCAATTTTTCACACATATTTTCAATACCAGATTCTTATGACAGATTCAAGTGCAAAAGTCCTGCATGAAATAATATTCTGATGCTAAACTGGAACTACAGAGAAAAATTGCTTACACAAGATTTGGTTTTAAATCCAGGAGACACAATATAAAGTTCAAATAGGCATTTAGGCCACCGAGTTTACTAATCATTACTGGGCAAGAAAAGAAAATGAATTATTAGGTAATAGCAGTGATGGGTGAATGAAAGTACTGTGTTTGACAAGGTCAGAGGGGTTCAGCTTAAAGTAGAATAGGATCTCTTGAAAGGTACTTTATTATTATTTTTTCCGCCTTAGTTCGCTGCATATTTCTGAGGTGAGCTTAAATTCATGCATGCTTTGGTTTCATTCTGTCTATATGTGGGAGTTAATTAATGTTGATTGTTGTCTTTTGTTTTTCATTTGAATGGAAATGTGATTTAGAATATATGTGATGCACTAAGTTCTGTACACATGTTGAGCAGCTCTGTCACTTCCACTGAAAACACTGCTTCTTTGGAAAGAAGATCTTTAACTTTGGTTCTTCTGCTAGTCTTTATTCTGGTCTGCTAATAGCATAGTTGTTACCATACTTTGACATTCTATTTGCTAATCAGGGTTTTAAATTTTAAGATAAAACTTCTCTGCCAGATATTCCCTTGTCCTCACAATCTTAGAGTTTCTCAGACATGAGTTATCTTTTTTTCAGTAGTGCATTAATAGTTCCCATGCCAGCTATGCCAGTTTTCTTTCTGTTCTGATATTGACAGTTAATATTAATATGCAAAAACATATTTGAACTGAAGGTTGTATATGCAAGTCAGAGTCATGTGCTAATATTTTTTTATTTCTCATATTATAGGACAGTTGCTATGATGAAAAAAGATTTTTTTTAAAGTTTCCCTCATGCAATATCCCTTATGCTCTACTTGGCCATTATGTCTATCACTCTCCCTCCCACTAGTTTAAAAACATATTCTCCTCTTAGCTAATAAAGGAGTCATATGTTTTTCTGTTCTAAAAATTGTATTTCTAGGCAAAATAAGTAATGTTAGATGTCCTGCAGTTACCAAATATTTAATTTTAAACCCTTCTTATACTTGGGGACTAACGTAGAGAATCATGACATCACAAAAACAAAAACTGTTTTGCATCTTTTGCAGATAATTCCCTCAGCAGACAGCTCCTTCCTGAGGTGTGCATAAGGAAATTGTAAAGCTTATTTCCAGCTTTCTAACTGAGTAATATCTCTATGATCATTCCTGAAAGTTTGTAGACACTCACTGAATCTTTTGAGATTAAATTTTCACTCTCAAATAATTTGTTGTTCTGAAAACCCAATTGTTTTTATAGAATAAGAAGAGGTGCAGCATGATACTAATTTATTCTAGTAGATAAGATATTTCAGGTCTTTATTTTGTGACCCAAATTGTTTTAAATCTAATCCAAATATAATTTCTGAGATAAACACTCAGGAAATAAAATAGACACAAGTTCAGACAGTTGGGTTTATTTGTACATTTGCACAGCATATTATCATATTTCTCAAAGGCAAAGCTAATAAAGGGAAGGGCAGGTGGCTCTTCAGATGTGCTATTATTTTAGAGTGACTGGGTGTCACTTCTTTAATCTTCAAAGGTAATAAATAATGTGTTGCATGTATTAATCCAATAAAAGTATTATCAAGTTATATAAGCATAAAGAAAAAGCTTAGTCATGAACATTGCTTAGAACAGAGGAGAAAAAAGTCTGAGGCATTACAATGCATTAACAAGTTGAAAGATTTAGGAGACTAGTCATTAAGTGTCTCTGTTTACCGTCTGGGCAAATGAGACAAGCACCAGCAATATTAGCATTTTCAAACTGGGAGAAATCAGTCAATGGTGAGAGGAAAGGCTGTATCATTTTGACTAGTAGGATTAATGTAACCTAATTTTAAATCACAAAAAGTTAAATGCGTAAGTTTAACTTAGTTATCCTGTGCTCTCTCTGTGTTTAATAAGATCTGAGAGAGATGAGTTGAATTCCTCTCTGAAAAATACTTATTTTTCTTCATTGGCAATACAGTGAGAATAGGCAATGTTAGTCTCCAGCATAAATCTTGTAGGCACTTAGGTTAGGGCAGATGAATTCCACCCTTCCTGTTTTAATTCTTCAGTTGTAAAATGAGATAATCATCAAGATCTGGAGAATCAGGATTATCAAAGGAAACAGAAGACTATGGATTATTGAATTCCAGATTCTGTCATGAATACAAGAGAATGTCAAATTAAGTGAGAATCAAATATTTCAACCTTAAAAGCTGTTAGATCTATATGATTTAGTAGTTTGACCATACAGTCTGTAAGAAATCTTAGGAATTAAGTTAGTGTCTTGATAGACATTGTCTTTCTTTCTATTTCTGTTCACCAATTACTATAGGAAGCGGGATTTTTCTCATTCAACTTCAGCATCTCATAGCTAACCTAGATTGTCATTTGTGTTTCTTTGTAGTCAATGTAGAGATAAAATCCTCTTTGAACATAAGTCATTCCACAGGGTGGATAAGCCTTTCTCACTCACTGTTGAGTTAGTTGGCAGAGAAACTTGAGAATTATTAAAAAGTCACAGGAGAGAGACAGCTGTATTAGCTAGCTCTGAGCGGCTCCGTATATTATTCAGATTGTGTTGGATCCCATTCTGAGATATATAATTTTACATCTGGATCATATATGAATTATATATTTGGAACTGTAGTTTTTCAATTCTGGCGGGGGGGGCAGGTAGCTAAAGCTGGGCATTACAAGGTCGTGCTTTTAAAACACTTCAGTTACTAGATTTTGTTGGAGACTCATGATGCTAAGGAGAATTAATCTCATATGCACAAAGACTCTTTCTAAAATATCCTTAAATTGTTGTATCTTGTACTTCATGCTTGATGTGTGATGTGAGAGATATTTTATATGCTTAATATGAGTATGCATAAGTAATCTATGGCTTTGTCAAGAGTGAGCTATGTGACGATGTGCAACTTGCATGAATAAATTTTTATATAACACTGCAACAAAATGTACCTAATTTGTGTTACAAGCCTACTAGAAACTATATTGTTATTGCTGTTATTGTAAATCTCTTACCAACTACTTCGTGTTATGAAACCTTAACATTAATACAGACGCTCGTGTACTGCCACATGTCTTGCAAGATGCATTATGTATCAGGAAAACATATTCTTTTTGAGAAATGCTGACCAAGAATGCCAGCACGAACAGCTTTTCAGCCCCTTGAGCAGCACTCTTGCCAGTCAAGACTATCAGCCAGTGTGTAGCTTACTATTTTCCTTCGTGTTCCTCCAGAGACTCCTCTGTTGTTACAATCTCTTCAAAACAGTTGTTAACAGTTAGACAATTGGTGTCCTATGATTGCTGTGTAGAGTACGGATTAATAACCGTTTCAGGGTTTGCTTGTGTTCTTCTTTTTTTTAATCCATTCAGTTATTGTCTCTTATTCTATATGTTAGTTACAGATTGTCTTCAGGTCTTTTTGTTCTCTGTCTGCATGACACCAAATACTGTGGGGATCCAGAGGGAGGACTTTTCTTCGGCTTGGCTTTTGAAGTGGTTGCACATGAAAGAAAAAAAATTGAATAACAAACTCAATAAGAAGGTTTATGGACAGATGGACTAGATCTACCATATAGAAAACTGATTACTTCATTGTATCCTGGTTTGAGTTCTAATAGTACTGTCAGCTTAGTGAAGATAAAAAGCTTTATTTTGATAATTATATGATGAAAAATCATGTTGTTTTATTATCTACTTTTTTCTTTAAAATGGTGATTTATCTTAGAAATATATTCTGTTCATTAGCCTCTGAGTCTCTGTCTTCAATTCTTTCATTAGAACTTTCAGTATTTCTTTCCTGTGTTTAAAACTGTGATGCAGAGTTTTCTGTCTGCTATGTATTAATCATAGGCACAGTGTGCATATCTCATTACTATTCTTTCCAATGGAAAATATAGATGACAGGACGTTTTTTTACTGGATCTGAAATGTTTCCATGGCATTTAGAAGTTGTGTGTTTGATAGATGCATGTAAGTTTTCATTACCTCATAAGGGAAAAGGAGCCACAAGCTAGATGATACATGATGTGTGAATTGAGAGTTCTTATAAGATGATCACCCTACGGAGTAATTAGGAAAGAATAAGCAAGGTGAATGATGAATGACATCAGAAAGATCTACTCAGTCATGAGGAAAGAATACTTCTTATCTGTCTTTATTCACTGATGCTGAAGAGTTGCCACATTAAAATTTAGCATTGCATTATTTTCATTTGAAGTAAGTCTATGCTGCCATTAAATGCAGTGGTCCTCGTCTCTGGCCTTCTTTCTTCTTTCCTGCTGTGTGGGGGTGGAGAGGATAGTCTTTAGCACATAAATTTCCAGTTTCCATTCACTACATGACTGAACAAAAACTAGTGAGGACCAAAGGATACTGCAAGCATAAATAGTAAAGGAGAAGGTGGCCTTGCCCTTTATGAAATCAGCAAAGACTTGCTGAATTAAAGTGTACTGGGTGTAGGTGCCAAAGTTTTGGTGGCAGGGGGCTGCAGAGGTGGCTTCTGTGAGGCGAGGCTGGGGCTGCCCCATTCTGGACACAGCTGGTTCCAGCCCGCTCCAATGAACCTACCGCAGGACATAGCTGAGCCCCTCAGCCAAGATGGTGGTACCTCAGGGAAAATATGTTTGAGAAAGGGTAAAAATGGCACAGAGAGAGAGAAGGGTGGAACAAAAGAGCAGATGGAAGACCAATGCCTGAAGAGGAAGAGGAGGAGAAGGAGGAGGAGGAGGAGGAAGAGGAGCTCCATGGTGGAACAGATATTCCCTGCTGCCCAGCCAATCCTGAAGAAAAGCATGAGGAAGGAGTGGCAGAGAGGAGGTGTTATGAACTGACCACAACCCCCATTTCCCACCCTCCCCTGCACCTCTCTGGAGGGGAGGAGGTAGAGGAGCTGGGGATGAAGGTGTGAAATTGAGCCTGGGAATAGGGGGAGGAAAGGTGCTGTTTTAATGTTTACCTTTTTGTTTCTCACTACCCAAGTCTTGCTTAACTGGCAATAAATTAGTTTTCCCCATGTTGAGTCTGTTTTGCCAGTGATGGTGATTGGTAAATGAACTCCCTGACTTTACCTCAGTCCATGAGCTTTCTTGTTCCTGTTTTTCTCCTGTTTTCTCCCCTGTTCCTACTGAGGAGGTGGAGTGAGTGAGCAGCTGGGTGGGAGTTTGATTGTTGGCCAAGGCTAAGCCACCATATAAAGTAAATTATAACCACAAGTTTATATAAAACATAGATTTAATGAGTCAACTTTTTCAAAGGGCTTCTTTATCAAATACATCTTCTTTATAGCATTTTGTTGCATATCTTTCTTGTCTTATTGTTAGTTTTTCTGTATTTGAATATTTTTACAGATTTTGATTTGTAGAATGGTACTTTACAGTTTAACTAGTATGATTGTGGAAGCTTAAAATTTTGATTAAAAAAGGATTCAAGATTTATAAAGGAAAATAAGTTTTACGTTGTTTATCCTTCAATACAAAATTATTTTTAGATGAATTTTATAGAAAATTTCTAAACAATAGATTCCCTTGTAGATTACAGCATTACAAATCTAGAAAAGCTGTACTGAAATTAATGTAATGTCTCCATTTTACAGTAGGAAAACTTCTATTAACTTCAATTGTGGGTACAGGGGGAAAAAAAAGCATCTCAAAATTTTACTTTCCATGTGCAAAATGCATTTTTAAATAGTTTGCAAAAATGGGTTATGCATCCCTTTGTTATTTTATAGCTATAGAGAAACAATTAAATTCAGAACATGGGAATGCATCTTTTGCATGCATACTGGTTGTGGAGGAGTCTGCATGGCTTTCCATTGGTGCTGAAATCTGGCAGAAATGAATATGTAAACCGTAGCTTTAAGAAGATGGGTACAGAAAGGAAAGTAGCTATTGAGCGGTGCTTGTGGAAACTAACACCACTAATGCACAGATTGCCGGAAACAGATAATAACTGGATAAATTCCTGGCAAGATGATCCACATGAGGTCACAAAGGTCAGCACAAGCCATGGCAGGCTGGGTTTCGGCAGACATCCAGAGGAGAATCATCTCTGGGCCTGACCACAGGCCAGAGAGAGGAAGAAGATGACCCTGCCTTTGCTGTTCATCCACAGCAAAGAAGCTGTGCATCTACACCATGGTCAGCACCAGAAAGAGAGCAGACCTCAATGGGTGGCAGGTACCCACTACCATCAGCATGAGTACCTGCCCAGAGCAACCCTGACGTCCCTCAATCTGCCACACTGGGTCTTTGGTGGCCAGAAAGGTGATGGTGTTGTAGTTAATGTGTCAAAGTGTGAAAGTGCCAGTGTCCTCTGTGTCTGTATGACCATGTGTGCTGCCATTGCAAGTGTTAGGTCATGTTTTGTTTGTGTATAATTGTGGTTTTAGTAATATGGTTAACACAGTAGTCCAACTATTATTGTTATGTAATGAAGGACAGTATAATGTATTGTTTGTTATCTATTGTTACTGATTGTTATTGATTTAACTGCCAATCTCTCTGAGCACACCAGTCTTTAAATTCCAGAGCATTATTTGTCTTATGACACTGATGAAAACATGATCTGAATAGCCGGTGCTAAGAATGGAACACAGGCTTTGCCATGTGAAAAACAGATGCCTGCATTTGAATTACTTACTGATATCTTTGTAAAAATTAGTCCAACTTAGGGTACAATGTACTTCATAGCCTTATTTTGGATGAACCAAATTGTCCTTTGAAAGTGTTTAGTCTCCATGTAATATTCTAGGAAGACAAATACCTAAAAGTATAAAAAATCTATATCTTATTTGAATTCTGCCTTATGCTTTCATATAACAAACATAATGTATTATGAATATTATATCTAGAAAAGAATGTTATATTTATCATTATTAATATAAATTTAAATATTTTAATTGTCTTCTACTTCACTATATAAGTAATTTGACTGCCTTTTGTTAGGTATGTGTCTGAGAATCCAATTTTGAAGCCAGCTAAAGCTTCATTTCATACTCTTGAAAATCAAGGAACTCACTTAATAACTTATTGTACTGGTTTTGAAGAATGAAGAACAATTTTCAAGAACTGTGCTGGGTTAGATGTTCAAAAGGAGGCTCCCCTCTACACATCATGCAACCGACACTATGTGGAGTAAGTGGATCACACTGATCATACAATAGGTCAAATGGGAAACCCTGACTGCCCAGGAATCCTGGAAGTGATCAAGGAGTGGCCAGAAGACAGAAATTTTAGAGCATCACCAGAGGAGGTGGCTTGTGCTGAAGAGGCCCCACTGTATTAAAAAATACCAGGAAATGAGAAGCAATATGCCCTGTTTACTGATGGGTCCTGTTAACGTTGTGGAAAAGCATTAGAGCTGCTGTGTGGAGTCCTGCATGGTAAGTCACAGAAACTGTTTAATAAATAGGTGAATTGGGCCAATTTGCAGAAGTGAAAGCCATACAGCTGGGTTTGGATATTGCTGAATTAGAAAAATGACCAGTACTCTATATCTATACTGACTCATGGATGGTGACAAATGCCCTGAGGGGGTGGATAGAGAAATGGAAGCAGAGCAACTGGCAGCACAGAGGTAAACCCATCTGGGCTGCTGCATTGTGGCAAGATATTGCTGCCCAGGTAGAGAACCTGGTTGTAAAAGTACGTCACGTAGATGTTCACATACCCAAGGGTTATGTTACTGAAGAACATCGAAAAAACAAGCAGGTGGAGAAGGCTGATAGAAATGGCATTTGGACAATGCCCTTTAACTTTTGGTCAGACCCGAATTCCTCAGGCAGTTGGACTAGATGATCATTGTAGGTCCCTTCCAACTGAAATATTTAATTCCATTCCATTCTAAATACAGTGGCTCAGGTGGACCTGGATGGGGGAATGTAAGGGTGAGCTATTTATATCTTGGTGGGCCCCTGGCACATCAGGACACCTAGGAAGAGAAGCAACATACAGATGGGTTTGTGACTGAGGGGTGGACTTAACCATTGACACCATTACACAGGTTATCCGTGAATGTCAAACACAGAATCACAGAATCACTTAGGTTGGAAAAGAACCTTAAAATCACCAAGTCCACCACTAAACCATGCCCCTAAGCATCACATCAACACATCTTTTAAATATCTCCAGGGACGGTGACTCAATCACTTCCCTGGGCAGCCTGCTCCAATACTTAATTACTCTTTTAGTGAAGAAATTTTTCCTAATATCTCATCTAACCTCCCTTGGCAGAACTTGAGGCTGTTTGCTCTTGTTCTATCGACTTGACTCAGTTGCCGAGGCAAGCAGCTCCGGTGCTGGCACGATCAACAGTGGAGTGCTCTAGGGTGGTGCACAGGGGGTTTCCTGAGCCTGGGAAACCTCAGGGGGAGCCAAGAGAGATGCCAGGAGCCTGCAGCTTGCATGACAACAGCTGACGAGACCTGGGCAGGGCCAGAAGCAACAGTTGCCAAGCCCCCGCCCCACATATAAAAGAAGCCCCTGGGGAGTGCTAGTGAGCAGAAGTGCTGAAAACAGTGTGGACAAACAGGGCATGGTACGGCAGTTGGTGTGGAAGAGTGTGCAGAAAGGGTGTTGTAGCTCTGCCAGCTCAACCGGGGAGCAATGGTATCCACCCAGCAGAAGCTCTAACCTCTGCACCCACCACAACTGACGCAGCTTCCCAGACAGACGGAATATGCTGCCAGCCAGGTGTGAGGCTGCAGGGTGTGCCCTGCTCTTATGGCAGGATCGGATGGCAGTAATGAGCACACCTCTGGGAGGCTGTGCCGGTTTTGGCTGGGATAGTGTCAATTTTCTTCACAGTAGCTAGTATTGGGCTATGTTTTGGATTTGGGCTGAAAACAGCGTTGATAATACAGGCATGCTTTAGTTATTGCTGAGCAGTGCTTACATAGAGTCAAGGCCTTTTCTGCTTCTCACACCACCCCACCAGTGAGTAGGCTGGGGTCAGTTAACATCTGACCCCAGCTGACCAAAGGGCTATTCCACACCATATGACGTCATAATCAGCATATAAAGCTGGAAGAAGAAGAAGGAAGGGGGGAACACTTGGAGTGATGGTGTTTGTCTTCCCAAGTAACCGTTATGCGTGATGGAGCCCTGCTTTCCTGGAGATGGCTGAACACCTGCCTGCCCATGGGAAGTAGTGAATGAATTATTTGTTTTGCTTTGCTTGAGTGCTCAGCTTTTGCTTTACCTATTAAACTCTTTATCTCAACCCAAGAGTTTTCTCACTTTTACTCTTCTGATTTTCTCTCCCATCCCACTAGTGGGGAGCGAGTGAGCAGCTATGTGGAGCTTAGCTGCCTACCAGGTTAAAACAACACCACCACATTATTGGAGAGGAATCCCAGCCTCAACCATTTTAACAAAAAATGCAGTCTGTATTGAAACTGACTTTCACATAGACTCCAAAAAAACAGAAATATGCAGTTTTTAAAGGCTGCTTAGGCAGCTCCATAAGATAAAATCATGCCTTCTTCTATGTTGTGGTTTAGCTTCAGTCAGCAATTAAGCAACATACAACTGCTTGCTCACACTCTCCCCAGTGGGATGGGGGAGAGAATCAGAAGAGCAAAATTAAGAAAACTAGTGGGTTGAGATAAGAACAGTTTCAGTAATTGGGTAATAATAATAATAATAATAATAATAATAAATAATTGCAATGAAAAGGAAAACAACAAGAGAGTGAAAGAGGAACAAAACCCAGGAAATAACAAGTGATACAACCGCTCACCTCCCGCTGACCGATGGCCAGCCAGTCCCTGAGCAGCGATCGCTACCCCCCGGCCAACTCCCCACAGTTTATACACTGAGCATGATGTCATACGGTATGGAATAGCCCTTTGGCCAGTTTGGATCAACTATCTTGGCTGTGCCCTCTCCCAGATTCTTGTGCACCTAGCAGAGCAGGGGAAGCTGAAAAGTCCTTCACTAGTGTAAACATTACTTAGCAACAACTAAAACATCAGTGTATTATCAATATTATTCTCATACTAAATCCAAAACACAGCGCTATGCCAGCTACTAAGAAGAAAATTAACTCTATCCCAGCCAAAACCAGGACAGTATCCACCCCTTATTCTATACCATCTATGTCATGCACAGGTCCTACCCTTTCTAATACATTCCAATGGATCACCACCACTTTTCCTGTCTTTTCAGATATACAAACAGATGTCATTCCCTTGGCCTATGGGCCATCCCTCTAAAATGTCCATTGAGTTAATTTAGTCCATGACTTTGGGCTCCAGCTTTGGGCTCCATAAGAGTCCTTCAGGGCAGGAGAGATGGTGCGTGGTGTTGGATTGTTGCATGCTGAAGTCAGATCTGATTCCATCAGTGCTGCACTTTGCTTGCTTTCATCAAAGTTCATTCTTCATTAATCTGGGTGATTCTCAGTGAAATACCGTTGATATGGTGTATAGTAACCATAAAAGTGATGACATACAGTATTATATAGCATTTAACATCATACCATTCAGTTTATTGGCTACTTTCACCAAAAATCAAATCCCCTTGAGGTACACAGCAGACTTCCCCATCCTTTCACACTAACCACCAAGCACACCCAGGTCCTTGAGCAAAAGCAATCCAAAGGATGGGCTTGCCTTTGCCTGAGGCAGGAGTAACCCAGACTGTCTTCCCCAGCATATTTTTTATGTGCACTACAGGGAATATATCTCCTTCGACACTGCGTAAAAGTTTTGATTGGGCAAGGCCAGCTCGATTGGCAGATCCCCTAGTGTTGACTAACCAGGTGTCCTTTGCTAAATGTGTGTCCCAATGTTTGAATGTCCCACCACCATTGCTCTCAGTGTAGTCTTTAACAGTCCATTGTATTTTTTTATTTTCCCGGAGGCTGGTGCATGACAGAGGATATGAGATACCCCCTCAATGCCATGCTCTTTGGCCCAGGTGTCTATGAGGTTGTTTCGGAATTCAGTCCTGTTGTCTGACTCAATTCTTTCTGGGGTTCCATGTCGCCATAAGACTTGCTTTTCAAGGCCTAGGAGAGTATTCCGGGCAGTGGCATGGGGCACGGGATATGTTTCCAACCACCCAGTGGTTTCTTCCACCATGGTGAGCACATAGCACTTGCCTTGGTGGGTTTGTGGGAGGGTAATATAATCAATCTGCCAGGCTTCCCCATATTTATATTTCAGCCATGGTCCTCCATACCAGAGAGGCTTTAACCGCTTGGCTTGCTTGATTGCAGCGCATGTTTCACATTAATGGATAACCTGTGCATTGCTGTCCATGGTCAAGTCCACCCCTCGATCACGAGCCCATGTATCTGCTGCATCTCTTCCTTGATGGCCTGAGGTGTCATGAGCCCACCAAGCTATAAATAATTCACCCTTATGTTGCCAGTCCAGACCCACCTGAGCCACTTCAATCTCAGCAGCCTGATCCACCTGCTGGTTGTTTTGATGTTCCTCAGTGGCCCAGCTGTTGGGTACGTGAGCATCTACGTGACGTACTTTTACAACCAGGTTCTCTACCCGGGCAGCACTACCTTGCCACAATGTGGCAGCCCAGCTGGTTTGCCTCTGTGCTGCCAGTTGTTCTGCTTCCATTGTTGTAACCACCCCCACAGGGCATTTCCCACCACCCATGAATCAGTATGGAGATAAAGTACAGGCCATTTTTCTCATTCAGCAATATCTAAAGCCAGCTGGATGGCCTTGACTTCTGCAAATTGCCTCAATTTCCCTTCTCCTTCAGCAGTTTCTACAACTTGTCGTATGAGACTCCATAGAGCACCTTTCCACCTCCGATGCTTTCCTACAATACACCAGGACCCATCAGTGAACAGGGCATATTGCTTCTCATTTTCTGGTGGTTTGTTCTACAGTGGGGCCTCCTCAGCACACGTCCGTCACCTCCTCCTCTGGTGATATTCCAAAAGCTTTGCCTTCTGGCCAGTCCTTGACCCAGTCCACTTCCAAAATTCCTGGGCGATGAGGGTTTCCTATTCGAGGCCATTGTGTGATCAGTGTGACCCACTTACTCCACGTAGCATCAGTTGCATGATGTGTAGAGGGGACCCTCCCTTTGAACAGCCAGTCCAGCATCGGCAGTCGGGGTGCCAGGAGGAGCTGTGCTTCAGTACCAACCACTTCTGAAGCAGCTCGTACCCTTTCATATGCTCCCAATATCTCTTTTTTAGCTGGAGTATAGTGGGCCTCGGATCCTCTGTATCCCGAACTCCAAAACCCTAAGGGTCGACCTTGAGTCTCTCCTGGTGCTTTCTGCCAGAGGCTCCAGGTGGGGCCATTCTCCCCGGCCGTGGTGTAGAGCACATTCTTTACATCTTGCCCTGCCTGGACTGGCCCAAGGGCTTACTGCATGAACTATCTCCTGTTTAATTTGTTCAAAGGCTTGTCATTGCTCAAGGCCCCGTCTGAAATCATTCTTCTTCTTCTGGGTCACTTGATAGAGAGGGCTTACAATCAGACTGTAATTCAGGATATACATTCTCCAAAATCCCACGATGCCTAAGAAAGCTTGTGTTTCCTTTTTGCTGGTTGGTGGAGACATGGCTGTTATTTTGTTGATCACATCCATTGGGGTCTGATGATGTCCATCTTGCCATTTTACTCCTAAAAAATGGATTTCCCTTGACCTTACTTTGTTTTATGGCAAAACTGGCCTTCAGAAGGATTTGGACTATTTTCTTTCTCAAAAACTTCTTCTGCTGTGTTGCCCCATATGATGATGTCATGAACGTATTGCAGGTGTTCTGGAGCTTCACCCTGTTCCAGTGCAGTCTGCATCAGTCCATGGCAAATGGTGGGGCTGTGTTTCCACCCCTGGGGCAGTTGATTCCAAGTGTACTGAACACCCCTCCAAGTGAAAGTAAACTGTGGTCTGTGCTGTCTGCCAAAGGCATTGACAAAAACACATTAGCGATATAATTTGTGGCGTACCACTTGGCTGCCTTTGACTCCAATTCATATTGAAGTTCCAGCGCGTCCAGCATAGCAGCACTCAGCGGCGGCGTGACTTCATTCAGGCCACGATAGTCTACTGTTAGTCTACACTCTTCATTAGACTTTTGCACTGGCCGTATGGGACTGTTAAAAGGTGAGCGAGTCTTACTGATCACTCTTTGGCTCTCCAGTCAATGAATCAGCTTATGGATGGGAATCAGGGAGTCTCGGTTGGTGCGATATTGCCTCCAGTGCACCGTTGTGGTAGCAATCGTCACTTGTTGTTCTTTGACCCTCAGCAACCCCACAACAGAAGGGTCCTTTGAGAGACCAGGCAATGTGGACAGCTGTTTAATTTCCTCCGTCTCCAAGGCAGCTATACCAAAAGCCCACTGGTACCCTTCTGGGTCCTTGAAATACCCTCTCCTGAGGCAGTCTATGCCAAGGATGCACGGAGCCTCTGGGCCAGTCACAATGGGGTGCTTTTGCCATTCATTCCCAGTTAGGCTCACTTCAGCCTCCAATACAGTTAGCTGTTGGGATCCCCCTGTCACTCCACAAATACAGATGGGTTCTGCCCCTTTATAGCTTGATGGCATTAGGGTACACTGTGCACCGGTATCTACTAGAGCCTTATACTCCTGTGGATCTGATGTGCCAGGCCATTGAATCCACACAGTCCAGTGAACCCAGTTGTCCATTTCCTCTAATTGGCTGGAGGCAGGGTCCCTCTAGTCCTGGTCACAGTATTCGTTACCTACTTCTTGTAAATACGAGTCATAAGTTTCTACATTAAAATCAGGAGTAAGATCATCCCTTTTACTCTGTCTGGGGAACTGCCCACTGGAAACCAGATCAGCAATTTTCCTGGAAGAGCCCCCTTTGGTGATTGTTTTTCCTTGCAACTTACTTACCCACGCCTCTAGGGTCAAAGCAGGTTTTCCATCCCACTTCCTCATGTACTCTCCATGGTCATGCAGGTAAAACCACAGGGTGCCCCGTAGTGTGTACCCTCTATATCCTCTCTCTTGAGCAGAACGCTGACTCCTAATAGCTGAGACACTGGTCCATACAGGTGGGGAGTAGGATCTATCCTCTTTAAGTTGCTGGACCAGCTTCTCCACAGCTGAGATGAGGGAGGAAGAGGTACTTTCTTCGTACTCCTGGATTTGGCTAGCCGCTTCATCCAGCACTTGTCCCTCTCTGTCTTTCCAGTTCAGTATTGACAATGAGTTGGCATACGATGCTGATGCGCTCCGTACCAGCTTCCACCACATGGGTTGTGTGCACTTAACTTCATCTGGATATGGATAACTGCTTGTTCAGGTCATCATAATTTACCTCCAGCATGGTTAACTCCCTCAGGCACTGGATACCTCTCTCCATGGTTGTCCGTTTGCCTGGGTGATACATAACATCTTCCTTGAAGGGATATCTTTCTTTCATAGCTGAGAGGAGTCGCCTGCAGAGGCTGAGGTCTTGTGCTCCTTTTCCAATTGCTTTGTCAATGCCCCCTTCCCTAGAAAGGGATCCCAGCTGTTTGGCTTCCTTACCCTCTAATTCCAGGCTACTGGCCCCATTATCCCAGCATAGGAGCAGCCAGGTGACAATGTGTTCACCTGGACCATGGCTGAAATATTTTCTCATATCTCACATCTCACTCAGGGATAGGGATCGGGTGGTTTCCATCTCATTTATGAGTTCTTCCTCCTCCTCTCCCTGTGATGGCCATGCTCTTTCATCTTCTCTTTCTAAATGAGCTGACTTTCATTTCCAAGATTTCTTCTTGTGTATAGGGGTGACTGACACCAGCACAGATTGGTTCCCTGGTTCAGCTGCAGTGCCTATCTCTGGGGTTGGAGTAACCACAGTATCTGTTGCCGAGGTTGGAGTAGCCATAGCGACTGTTGCCAAGGGTGTTGGAGTAGCCACAGTGCCTGTTGCAGCAGGGGTTGGAGTAGTCTTGGCACCTGTTGCATGCAGGGTTGGAGGAGCCATGGCGTCTGTTGCAGGTGGGTTTAGAGTAGCTGCAGTGCCTGCCGCTTTGTTGTCAGATCCTGACATCTTCTCTTCCCCTTGAGGGTTCTGAATAGTCTTGAACGGGGCTTGGTAGGCATGGGCCAGGCCCCAGCACGTTGCAGTGATTTGTGTCTCTGTGGAATTGCCAGGGTAACAACATACTTTTTCCAAATATTTTGTTAGTTTTTTAGGATCCTGCACTTGTTCAGGGGTGAAGTTCCAAAACACTGGAGGTGCCTACTGTCCTAGGTACTTGCCCATAGTATCCCACACACCCTGCCACTCATAACTATCCAGCCTTGGGGCAGAACTCTGGATGATATTCTTAAATTGCTTATTAACCTTAGACAAAACCAAAACTATATTCCCAAGCAGTACCAATAAAAGTTAACTACCCATGGATGTTCAAGATACTGAAAAGTTACTGTAATGAAGGAGGAAATGTCATAGAAGAAGGTAGTAAAGTTGCTATTCTGTATTTCCTCCATTAAAAACCTCTCAGAGGAAGAAGTATAATTGCTAATTGTCTCCATGAGGCAGTACTCGACATACAGTAATGGCTTCAGTACAAAACTTAGATAACAAATGAAACTCAAGGTCACTGTTTAAAAACAAATCTCCCAGGCAAAACATCACTAATCACTGCAGAGCACAGCAAACTGCAAAAAACAACATCGATCTTTATCATGCACAGCAAAAAAATGAGCATGGTGCAGATCAGATAAACCAGTATGGAGAACAGATGAATCAGTATCATGACCTGCAACTACTAACAGATCTAAATTCCTTAGTACGCTCTCGTTAATCTGTTCTTATCTGAAACCCTTTGAGCCCCACGTTGGGTGCCAAAAAGGACTGTTGTGGTTTAGCTTCAGTTGGCAAGCAAGCACCACACAGCCACTCCCTCACCCTCCCCCCGGTGGGATGAGGGAGAGAATCAGAAGAACAAAAGTAAGAAAACTCATGGGCTGAGATAAGAACTGTCTAATATTAGGGGGGGGGGGGGGAATAATGAAAAGGAAAACAAGAAGAGAGAGAGAAAAAGAAATCCCAGGAAAAGACAAGTGATATAGCCACTCACCACCTGCTGACTGATGCCCAGCCAGTCCCCGAGCAGCGATCACTACCCCCTGGCCAGCTGCCCCCAGTTTATATACTGAGCATGACGTCATTAATGTTATCAATATTATTCTCATACTAAATCCAAAACATAGCATTATACCAGCTGCTGTGAAGAAAATTAACTCTATCCCAGCCAAAACTAGGACACTCTAGGACAAGAGCTGAGTTGAAATCTGCTGGCTTGCCTCAGCACCAGCTTGCAATTCAATGTGCCAGCTCCTGTTTATGAATTATCAGCCCCACCCTCTAGCTGCTTGCTCAGTGGGCAACTCATAGCAATACCATATATTTGGATGCATGTTCTTGCTCATGAGCAGAAGAACAAAAGTGGATTTATATCTGTCTTTTTTGCCAGTTTATGTACAATCCAACAAGCAATCCAGTTCTTCATCTTTAGTAAAATGAACTCATACCAATTTACAAAAACTGAAAAATATATTTCATAAAGCTTTACCAAGAAATGAATAAATAAATAAATAAAAATTTGCAGTCAGGCAAAACCTGGAAGCTTTTTTTTTGATATCCCAAAGGGAAGTTGATGAAAACAAAATATTTCAAGTCTATTTTACAAGTAATTCTGATAGTAGAAATTAAAAAAAAAAAACCTTTTAGTTATAATGGAAGTTCCATTGCAGTCTTACGTGTATTTCTGGTTACCCCAAAGTCAGAATGCACATATTTGGTACGAACAGAGTTTATGGCATAATACAATATGAAGTCCAATATCATACACGTTGTTTGTGGCCTTTTTCATTACTTAGGTGCTCTCAGGATGCTGCTGCTGGTATTTGTATTCACCAGTGCCAATAAAATTCCCTATGGTGAAATTTTTGTTGTAAAATATGGTAATTTTCTAAGTGAAAAATAGGGTATTATTAAGCTATATATCGCTGTTAGTAATGTTGTGACTTTTACTGCGGGTGTTTGAATGCCTCCAGTAACTATTCGATGAATCTATCCCCAAAGGAAAGTGTGAAGTATCACTGAATTACTGCTGTCAAAACTAACAGAGGCTTTATATTACAGAGGCAGTCTGTGCTATAAAAAAAAAAAAATAAATTGCATCGGGCAGAGAAAAGAAAGAAAAACAACCCAAAACAAAAATCCAAAACTAAACCACAGTTCCTACAGAAGTATTTTTCTCTGTTTTCCTGTAAATCTTCCCTTTTGTCATTTGAATCTCAAACATTATATTGGATTTTATTAAATTTATTATTTCTATTTTCAGCTTATTTCATCTTTCCTTAACAACCTTTGTAGAGACTACTTACTTCACTCTAACATTTTTTTTTTAAAAGCAGTAAAACTGTACAGGTGCTGTTTTCAAACCCACAACCAGCCTTTTTGTAATTGTACTTATGCTGAAGCTAATGGGATACATGTTCACCAGTACTGGCAGCTGTTGAAAAGCCTCTTTTTTATTATGATAAATTAATAAGAATTCACAACTAAAAATTTAGTTTAAAGATACAGGCTGCATCACACAAAGGAGTGTGAAACTACTAAAAAATTGAGTTCAATTCTGTCACAAAATCATGCAATATGAAAAAGAATAAAAATTATTAAGAATTTCTGAAAAAAAAGAGGTATTTACATGGCAGATTTGATTATATTTTTCCTGTTTTAAAGCATAAACCAATGAAAACACTACTGATAGGAATGCTCAAATGCAAAAGAATATGTAGTGTTGAATACTTCAACATTGTTTCCAAATATATATGAAGAAAAAATGCATTTAGGAGTTTGTGGAAACACGTAGATATTTTTCTTTTTAAATTTTATATTTAATAAAAGGAAGTTTTCATATTCTGAGCCTTATTAAGAGAAACTCAAGGTATGGGTTTGGGGTTTTGGTTGTTTTTTTGGACAAAAGATCTGAAAGGAAATTAAAGTTTCAATAGTTCTACTTATAAGGTATGTATTTTGTATGAATATTGTAACTCTCAACCAAATTAGACTATGGAGAATCTAATACAATAACCTGGCAACATTAAACATTATATATTCAATTTGTGTGTCGTATTTATATATGTATGTGTTGGCTTCTGTTTTGGTTTTTTTCCTGTTCAAGCATTCCCATATACCCTAAGGTTATCCCCAGCACACACACAACATAGCCTTGCTTTCATTCTGTAAAAACACTGTTCTGCTGAATTGCAAAACAATCCTCACATTATTTGACACACTGCACAGAGAAACAACAGAAACTAACACATGTAAGAAATATTTATATTTTTGATACAAAGGTACATAACTACAACCCAGTGCTAGATGGGTGTGCCCTTAGACGTAAGTGGAAAGGTGTTTGTTTATCTCTGGCTTATAAGATCTTTGGATGAGTAGCTCAGCCTCAGAAAACTAAACTGTTAAAGCCTAGGTTAGAGAAGATAAATTACACTTATAGAATCTTAGATATTCAGAGAGAATTCAGCGGGGTAAGCAGATTAAGAATTTGCGGACAGAAGGGAAACAAAAGGCTACCTTCAGAGAAAGGTTCACTGTAGGTAGGAAAACATCAAATGAAGAAGCAAAATAATGAAACAGAAGACAGTATTTGTTACAAAAGCCATGCACAAGTGATGAGATCTTAAATTCTGTAAGATTTCAGAGGACATATAAGAACAATCACAAGTATAGCACCTCAGCACAGCAAATGTAGTTTTTTCACAGTTGTTAGCCCACCACAGTTCTTTTAGTAACTTAGCAATAAAAGGGCTAATGGCTTTTCAGGCCATTATGGACCTGCCTGGTCTTGACTTTCTTTCAGCTTAGTTTTAGCTGCAACACCATCTTGCTCAACAATCTGATGACTGTCATCTAACTTGCTTGTAGCTTCAGCTTAGCTTTATGCAACTGTACCAAGGAATTGTACCACCTACGGTAGAGGTTTAATAAAACTTAATAATAATTGAAACTAAATTTGTACATCAGGCAAAAAGAAGTGTTAGCAACAGACTGTTCGGAAACATGAAAAAGAACACCACATGCAAGACTGAAGAGGAAAGAAAGTGAACTACCACCACTACTAACACCATACTCCTCTTGACAAAGGACTCTATACTGGCAACCCACCACAGCATCCTATGATAAGAAAAATGGCCCTTGACCTTTGACTGCAGTTGCTTAGAAAGCTGAGTATAGCAATGGAGAACAGGGGAAGATACTAGATATCTATAACTGAAAAGTGTTAATATCATTGTAATTAGATTAATGATAGCTGCTTGCTGTATTTTGATTAGACTGTTAAAACATTACTTAGACTATCAATAAATTCTTGTGTCTGCATAAAAGATGTGTTCCCTTTTTGCCCATAGGAAAATTTTGAGTGTCTTAAAAGTCGATTTAGGTACACATGTACAGTCTCTCATTATTTTATACAGGTTCGTATATGTCTTGTACAGACTGAAACAGAGTGTGATTGGTCTTTAAACTCTCTCAGAATCACAGCAGAAACAGATAAAATGTTTATGTGTCTCTGAGTGCCTGGAAGGACATACTAGGTAAAAGTATATTTATGCCATCTAGTTTGGGTTTTTAACGTTACTTCTGATGTATGCAATATGGGATTTATTCCTGTGTTGCACATCCAGATATGCACCCTAGTTGTGTGTACACTGGCATCTGAACGCAGAACTCCTCCTTCTCTGCATCTGGTTTTCTTTGGAAAAAAAGGCCAGGTGCGTGATATTGAGGCAACTGGTATGTTCTCCAGCAGTCCCCTACTCTGGGTGATCAGATCAGACTCTGTTCCAGAGCTTTGATGCTGAGTAGGTCTCAAGTAGCATCTATTTCTCTGCAGTAATTAAATAGACAGCATATGCTCCTAACTTAGAAGTGAAACAACATACCTAGAGATATTTATGCTAAAAATTCTTCTGTTTTTCTATTCTGCTGGCAGTAATGTTATGGGGGTTGTTAGGCTAACAAAACAGAAAGGCAAATCCATGGAAAAATGTCTAAATCTATTTAAGGGAAAAGTTGCTGACAGAAAAGGGATAAAATAACTTAGAAGCAAAGTATGCTATCATTTCAGAATTACTTGAAAGAATAAGAATTTTTAGCAGCATTCTGGGACAAAGCTTAAAAAAAGAGCATGGAGAAAAAAATGGTGAGAACTTTTAAAAACAATTCAATTTAATGAAACACACCAATCCAATAATTCAATATAACAATGTATGCTGACATAGCCAAGTGTGATGTATCACACACAGAAAGCTTCATAAAATACATCATTTTCCACAGATGTTTAAAACTCTATGTGATACTAATTAATGATTATGATTCAATCATTTGGTACGCTAAAGGAGAGTGGAGAAGCAAACCCATATATCCCACCAGGTAACAGGCAGCTGGTACACATACCATTCCATAGCATTTTAAAATGAAAATAGGAAAACAAAACACATCAGGAAGATGTAAAATATGAGACTTTGTAACATTGTCTTTTTGTGTTTTGAGGACAGCATTCATGTTTTCAGGGATATGCAAAATAAAAAATAATTTTAAAAATGCATCAAATTTCACTTCATATTTCTGGGACTTACTCAGAACAAGGATCTATGACTCTGAATCATAATTTATCCAACTCCAGTCATTCAGGTGACTGTGAATATGTACTTCTGAATCTCATGCTCACTGCCATTAATTTCACAGGATCCCAAACACAATATGTAACTATTGATGTTGCACAGTGAGCACAATGCTACATTATAATGTGGGTTGTTTGTTGTTTTTTTTTTTTTTTTCCTTTGGATGTTTTTGTTTTTAGTTATTCACTGAGCTTGGGACTCATCTCTCCTAACTTCAGACCAGTGATAGTTTATAGCTGAACTAGTCACCTCAAAATCCTTCACCTCAAAATGGAGAGAAACAGAGCAGTACATGTGCTCTGTAATTTCCATATGAGAATGGTTTAGTAATTACTGTATGATGTTTATATCATAACATCAAAGGTCAGATAGCCATAATACACGATTAAAAGTGTGAAAGACAGACATTTTGAATGACAGACTACTCTTGGCTGATCCTGTAACTTGTTTGTTTTTCTTGTGCTGCCTGGTGTTTGCTTGTAGGACTGTTTAGAAGTCTTTTGGAACTGTCTAATCTGTATTCCCTAAGGACTTTTAAATAGAAATGTTTTTTCTTCTACTTTGATCCTTTAAAGAATATTTAAAGCAAGAAAGGTAATATCAAATTTGTTGTTAAGCATGAATTCGTTTGCAGATAAAAAGGTGGCATTCATAGGTATTGTTTCCTTTTGGAGGCTTGAAATAACAAAAAGCACACTATCTTTAAGCAAAAAATATGTTTTTCTACATGTCTCCCTATACGGTGCAGTTTTCCATCAGATGTTTCTCCACTCATTACTGATTACTAGGACTGTATAAGAGTTCTCAATGAGACATCTTGCAGAAAGTGCTCCTTTCTGCACTTCAAGTCCTTTAGTTGGTCAGAACTGATTTCATCAGACACAGAAAAAAGACAGTGGTTGGATTCTGTCCAAATGCTTCCTTCATTCACACGGAAAGATCTCAGTAATTTCAATGTGAGACTTCTGTCTTATTCCAGGGAGCACTGAATGGCTTTTAGGGAAGACTGTAGCGTAGTGAAGAAGTGAAATCAATGGAAAAGCTTATGCAGCATTCAGCAGGGGTAGATTTTAGCCATAGAGGAGTAAAAAAGGAAGCCTTTTTTTTCTTGTTTTCCCTTTCAGCAGATATGGGAAATTGTGTTCCCTCTTGTTTCTACCTTCAGACAGTAAAAGCTATATATATACCTTTTCTCTTGATTTCTTAAATTCAGGCAAATTTAAAGCTGTAAGAGATATGTGGGATCATTAAGATGTGCATCACCAGAACAGAATAGGAAATGAGATTTCGAGAGATTGAAGATGTCTTTGGTTTTAAATGAAAACAGTCATTAATATCTCTTTACATTCTGGAAATAAATGGAGGGAAAAAAAGTCAATTTTTTTAAACTGATAGGCAGAAATATACAAAATTGATTTTAAACTATAGGGAGGGAGAAAACAGAGAGGGGAGGAAGACTTCCTGATGTAATATTTTATGTGCCTCAAGAATTGTGCTGTGATAGAAAATACACTGAATAAACATATCTAAATATCTCTTAAGGATTTCAAAGATTTAATCTTCTGACTGTGCTAATAACTAATCATCTGGAAAATTTGTTCTTCTTTCTTTTCCTTGTTATTAATTATAGAAAGATATTAATGTATTTTTGAGGTGCTGCTAGGGAAGCACTGGAACCATCTGTACACTAGTACAATTTATGAGAAATACAAACTGCATAATTAATTGTACCTAAGCATATTTTTTTTAGAGGGGAGAGTTTAAAAAAAATTATACTTTTGTTCATGCAGTGTGTGTTGAAGAATGTATTTATTCAAATGAATTTTGCAGTATTCAGACATTTCTAAGGGATTTGCCTCTGAAAATTACAAATTATACTCCGAATGTCATCTTAACTTAGAGATTCAACTGCTAAATCAACATGTCTGTATTTTCTGTAGTTAGCTTCAAAGTTCAAAAACATGTGAGCAGATGTTGAACTTAAAGTACATATGTAGATTTACCAAGGTTAATGAATAATAGGGTAATTTAGCACCTACCGCATTCTCTGTAAATAACAATGCTGAATCTTGCCATGTTCTGTTTCTCCTTGCTTTGCTTTGTTTTTACTTAATCTAAAACATTCCTGATCAAATTAAGAATTGCATTTAAACAATTACATATCTTTAAAGATATATTTAATTGTCACCAACTTCAAAATTAAGTTCATGTTTCGCTACATCTTTACCATCAGTCAGGGTCTGAGCTACAAATTTTGGAAAAAGAACTAGTAACATTTTACTTAGTCTAAAATATAACCTCAATTAGAAAAGGGGGGGGGTAATAGTGTTGTAATTTTCATAAACCAAAAATTATGTATTATCAATAATAAACTTTGATTGAAAATTAGGTCCCATGGCTCCATGAAAGAGCAATTTTTCAGTTAGCAAATATGTATCTAGGAGAAAATAGGCATCACTGTGTGGTAATCAATCTTTTTTCTGTGACAACTATTATAGATTAACATTTTAGTAGGATAAAAAGGTAAGGGTTCACGAACTCTAGGAAGAAAGCCTATGTTTCAATTATAGTGCATAATAATGTGAATGTCTTTTTCTTAAATTAACTTTTACTGAAAAAAAAATCAACCTTTTTCCCTTCCATATGAAATGAAGACATGCAAAACTCTGAAGCTCTGAAAGCCAATGTTTTCTGCTGGTTTTAGATGAAAAAGACAGCTATGATGAGAGCTTGTTTGCAATTTAAGTATGTGTGCATTTGAAAAGTTAATGTTAATTGTGTTTTTCTGTGAAACGGAAAAAGCGATCATAGCGCAACTCACAGATTATAACAACATGCTGCAAAGTATAGGAACTAAGAGCACTGAATGAACAAATTACAAAATGACCTGCTGTGATCATAGATAAGATTATTTTTAGACAGTGAAGTGTTGCAACACAACTTTTGACAGTATTTAAGCAAAGACATAAGAGATACAAAAGATGATTAGAGAGAACAGCTATCTTTCTCCATTCAGCAGAGAAAAGCACCTAGCTGTTTCCAGGAAACCATTTATTGTGGCTAAGAAAGTCATAGAAGTGGTGGCTGTAGACCTACAGAAACATTTTATTGGTAGTTGAGCTTCATTTTTATCTTCATTCTTCCATCAAGAAGGTATCATAACTGACAAACAGTCACACTGATATTCTGAATTTCAGTTTTTACATTGCAACATGTCCCAGATACCTAATGGACAGTCCCTTGCATGACATTTTTATGGTCATTAAAAAAAAAATCATTAGTCAATATTCCTTTTGCAATGGATCTCCAGAAGCCTACTAGTCCTACCTCCTCAAGGAAGGTCTAATTAGATCAGGTTGTTCAGGAACTTGTTTAGTTGAGTCCTGAACACCTCCGAGGATGGAGATTGCACAGCCTTTTTGGGTAACCAGTTCCAGTGTTTGACTTCCTCATGGTAATTTTTTGTTTTCTCATCTAAATAGTCCACATAGTTTAGAATTCCATGGATGCAACTAGCATGAGATGAGGCTGGTAAGAAAGAAAGTTCCCCTGAGGTGTAAGCATCTTCCATTTCTTGGGATATATTTCTTAGTTTGATTCAGATCATAAATATATACATAAATCAGTCAGAAAATTTCATACAGCATAAACCCTGATTTTCAGACAACTCTATAGAGAAGTATATTGTAGGAAGGACACTTTATATTGTTCAGTAAAATACAAGAAATTTTTATATTATAAGGGTTGTTATGAACATTTTCCAGGTCTTTTTTATATCGAAGTGTCACACTTAAGAAAATCTTTATCATTCTTACTGATAAATATGCTAATTCATACACAGAAACTGAAAGGCAGTATCTTGTACTTAATATTCTGGATATTTATGACTGCACAACAGAAGGAACTAAAAGTAATAATTTAAAATTGCAAGCATCACCTGTTTTTTAATCTGATCCAGCTTTTTTTCTGTGTTCCAGTGTCTACTCTGTGGAATAACATGGCAGTTATGTTTTAATGCTCTTGCCAACTGGAGCTTTTTTAAAAAAAGATAGACATCAGTTGTAATACAGTACAGGTGACTCTGCCACAGGAAGTATTATTGCACAATTCTCTGTATAAACTAATCAACTGTGTTTAAAAACTGGCTGTTCCTGGCCCCAGTTAACACAACTGAAAGGCTGAAGCAGGACTGCACATTGGTGAGTATTAGACCTCAGAATCTTAATCTACATTTGAAATTTTATTAAGTGTAGGTGTCCAGGTGTTGGCAGCAAGGGGCTACAGGTGTGGCCTCTGTGAGAAGAGGCCAGGGCTGCTTCATGTCAGACACCAGCACCCATGGGGACACTCAGACATCTGGGCCTACCTGTGCCACCCCCACTACACATGGGAACCCAGGTGACCTGGGGACCCTGAAATCTGGGAAACCCACAGAACTCCCACCACCTATGGGGATCCAGGCATCCAGGTGTCCCAAGTCAAATCTGCTTTTCCTGTGATGGTAATCAGTAAGTGTTCTCCCTGTCTTTATCTTGATCCACAAGCTTTTCCACCCTGTTTTCTCTCCCTGTCCTGTTGGGGAATGAAAGTGAGAGAGCGGTTAGGTGGGCATCTGGCTGAAGTCCAAGGTCAACTCACTACAGTCCTTTGTGACTGGTTATTTCTTGTCCCAGCTAACACAACTGAAAGGCAGATGCAGGACATTACTCGTGTTTACCTTCCTAATGTACTTATGGACAGCAATCTTAGCCACTCTTTGTTTTGTTAGACTGAACACGGCAAACTCTTAGAGAACAAGGAATAGTAGAAATATGCATACATTTTGAAAGGGGAACACAATAAAAGAACAAACTAGTTGGATATAGTTTTCTAATGGAAAAAAAAAAAGATACTTCAGCCATACTAAAATATGCATGTAAGCAAAGAGAAATCAGCTGTCTGCAACACTGAAAAACACTTTAAAAATGGGTGGGTAGTATAAGTGTATATCAACTTGTCTGTCCATTTACATTCAGTTGAATGTGGGCATTTGACTCCTATAAATAAATTTGATTTATATCAGAGTTCTTTTATTCCCAATATAAGTAAATTATACACAATGGAACCATGAATTAAGTTTTTAGGATGGAGGCTTTCAGAGTATTTTGAATTTACATTACATTTTACTTCTTTCCTGGTTTTGTGTGAAGTTAGTGTTGTCTTCTAACTTTTCTGAAAGTATCTTTGTATATTTATATGTTATTTTATAAAATTAAAATGTTGGAGGAAATTTTTAAACAGGTTTCCAAGGAAAATATGTCAAGATCATAATTTGTCAGGACCTTGAGCCCACTCCCATCTTCCATGAGTTTGTTGGATGAGTCCAAACTCAGCTCCTTTAGTGAGAAAAGCTTTTATGAAAAACTTAGAAGATGCCTGAGCAACAGCTGTCCCTTCTTCAGGGAACTGCTTTTAAGCTGGAGATCTCACCTTTGGTGCCCACCTGAGCTGCGGTGTCATAGCAATGCTTATGACTGGCCATTGACCCTGTTGGTTTGGACATGGACCCTGGTGGCGACCCATGGGCCAATGTCCCATCCCATTCTTGGCCTGTCCCCTGGAAGGGCTGGGGCAGTGGGACAGGCCCTGGCCACACGACCCTGCCATTATGACTCTGTGGGGAGCCCTTGCTGCTTCCAGGCTCAGCCCCAGGGAGCTGCTGACCCATACAGAGCCCTGACCAAAATTTACTGTTTCTTGCCATCAGAAAACTAAATTTATATTCTGTAGAGAAGTGGATCTCCAAAGAAGTAATAGCAGATGAGCTCACTATATAGTCACAGGGTAGAAGGAGTATGAATTGTGAAACTTCCTAACATTTAATCATTTGATTTCATGTTAATGTTCTGTTGAACTGTGGGTTTTTACTATCATTTTCACCTTCTTTAATTTGTAAATTATCCCTTAATTCTCCCTCTCTCCAGAAAGAAACTCAATGTTTGTTTGATGTTCTTTTTTGAGTTGTGTGGGTTTTGCATTTGTTTGTTTTTGTTTTTTTTTTAATTTACCTTTTGTCTCTGGTTGATTGGTTGTTTTTTTTAAAACTCAGATCTGAATATTGTGTCAAATATAAGGGAAAAGGCAATGCTTCACTTTTTACAGCTACCCATTCAACAGCATTCCACTTGGAGTCAGGAACAGTAATAATTCTGATAATAGCATGTCCAGAGTCAAGTAAAACTGAAAGGTGACAGTGAGATAGATACCCACAGGAAAAGTAATCTTGCAGTCCTTAGCTTCTCACCTAAGCCTCCCTCCTTCCTCCTGTAAAACTACTCTGACACGAACCCCAAGATGAATGTCTAGCTATAAGTACATGTTGTTGTCTTGAAGAACTGAGGAAAGGGAAAGGCAAGGAGTGATTTAGTAGTTCGTCTTCATGCCAATATCACGACCTCTGTCATGAAGCTGGTTTAAAGCAAAAATTGAAGCTTGATTTTCCCCTTACTCACTTCTCCATGGAAGCATGCAGTCATAAGCACTACTAATTCTTGAAGTATTCATCCTAGTGCTCTCTTAACAGTTAATACAACAATAAATTCATATCAAGAAGCCTGGTATAACAGAATACATTTACCAGGTTTTAATGTTAGAGGGTTAAGAAGAATGCTAACAATTAATTTAGTAGCTAAGGAGTTATAGGGATTTTCAGTTCACAAATGAACTGGGTATTCTTTAATTATTAAACTTTTTAGAAAAAAATAGACAAACACTAAAAGTAGAAGAAATGCTTAAAAGAAATGCAGTAGCAGAACCACCTTCATATGTACTGGGACAAAGATTGTCTAAAGTATTTATACCTTACAAATTTGGTTAATACAATGCGTACTATAAATTCAAATGTGTTAAGTTTATCTATAAATGTATAAACAGAATTTTCTAAAGATTTAATGTGCATATAGTAAATGCACATAAAAAAGCTAAAGAGTCATATTTCTGCATACAAAATATTTAACAGATGGACTAAACATGTAAAGTCATATATAACAGGAGAATGCACTCAGTAACTTTTCCAGAAACAGTTTCCACATACAGTTAAAAATTTCTGCATTTAACATAATAGTGTAAGTTACTATTAAAATGTAATAGATATTAATTATATATAGCATAATCATGAATATATTGCCCTATACAGTAAATCCATAGAGTAAATAACATTGACACTTACACTATTATAGGGATGTATTACTATCTGCTTAAATATTTTGTGGAATAAATATGTCTTTAAGCTTTTGTGTAAATGGGACTTTGCTGAACTGGGTTCTATTAAATAATTTTTCATGCTGGTTTGTTTTTAATATAGAAAAAAAGAGAGGAAAATGAAGCATGTTAAATTAAATCTACTTAATGTTGCAAAAAATCCAGAATCTTTACTTTCTATTTCTGACTACTCAATTTTGTTTTGTTAATATTGAACTACTGCATCTATGTTGATATAAGTAATATAAGCCTGTAGGTCCTTGCGTGTGTTTATATCCACTACGTGGCATACTACTAATACGTTTGCTGAAGTGTTTCACAAAAAAGAGCTCCTGATCCTTTTATACATATTGATATTGACTACTCAGGTCAGAAGTTTTCCAGGATCATTGGGGAAAAAAAGCTCCTAATACAGAATTTTAATTTCTGGCCTACAAGGATTTGAAAACTGGCCTGGAAATATAAAAAGTGGCAAGCACATCTTCTTTCTCTGGTCAATTTAGGTTTAAAATGTCTTAAAAATAGGTTCTTTGATTGAACAACTTGAATCAGAAAGTTTAAGCTGAGATGTCTGGGTAGGACCAATTGGTGGTAGTAGGTGCCTTCAAAGGCTATCCAGAAGTCCTAGGCACCCGGTAGCGCAGTTCAGTGTTCCTGAAGGAGTAATGTGGAGACATCCAGAGCAGGAGATGGAAAACTACAAGCACATGCAGTGGGAGGATGAATCTGGAGAGCAGGTGCCTCTGTCTCCATGAATTCAGAACAATGGGCAGTCTTCTGAGGGTGGTGACAACTGCTGTTCTTTAAGTAGTGTCTCTTATTTATTGTACTCCTTCAGGCAGCAGAGACTTGTCTCTAAGCCCTCTTCAGCTTGGAGGGGGGTTGCATGCAAACTCTAATTTTCCAGAAAAAGACCTTAATCAGAAAGCTCTAGGCAATACTGGGGTAGAGCTAGTTTCCCTTCTTCTTATAGCAGATCTTCAGAGTAACTGCAAAGGAGTTTGACTTAATAAGAGACTTCTTTAAGTGAAAAGCATTTTGACTTTATGTTATAGCATTGAGATTTGAAATTTTTATTGCAAGGATTATGCCCATATTCATAATTAGAATTTATGCTAATGTCTTGTGTACATAAATTGGACAGAATATAAACAAATTATGTATTTGAATTATAATATCACATTTAGAGATACAAAAAGATGGATGTCATTGTAACAAAGACTTGTCTGTACTAAAAGTTTGAATTAACTCAGTGGGTCCCAGATTTAGCCCTCAGGTACTATTCTAATAGAGAGAATATCTACCATAACTGTGGCTGCTTATTAACCTGTGTTACTAAGATTATTAGGGCTTGAAAACATACTTATACCTAGCTAAGAAAGCTTCAAACAATTACCTGATTTATAATACAACTGTTATTTTCAAACTTCACAAAGTTGTTTGGTTTTTATATGCCTATTTAAAGTTAAATAATGTATATAGTTTTAAAAATATACATATTTCAGAATAATATTTGCAAATACAGTATGATTCTAAATTCAAGAAGAAGCCTTCATAATTTTTTAATTTTTAATAGAGCAGATATTGCTTAGTTATTACAGTTTCAAACTGTGTTGATATAAAAATAAAATTTGATCAGTTTTTGGAACTATTGGTTTATTTTTCTGCATAAAAGGAAGCATTTCATTATGGAAAAAACAACTGGATTCTTTAAAGAAGATCTGTCTTCCCCTGAGATTAATGTTCCAGTTTTGTAGTGTGTATGTGTATGCACATCAACTTTTCCTACAGAAATATTGATATTATTTGCAGGAAGCTTTGCAAATTACCAGTAAACCATTTTGAAAGGTGGTTGTGCTTTTTTTATTTTCTCAATTTATATAACATTTTTAGTTTAAACCCTCCCTAAAAGAGGAACACTGAGAAAATGCTTCTGATGATTGATTTTTTCAAAGCTTTTGCTACATGCAGCAGACAGAAAGTAAGCAAAATCTTGTCTTGAGGAAGGCAGTTCTAATTTTGTTTTTCTCTCTGATCATCCTGAAATGGCATGTAGACATCAAATTTTAATCAGTCCCTAATGAAATGCATCTTCTTCAGCAAAAGAGCATCATTAAAGATAATTTGTCTGTTTGAGTCTCAGTTCAGCAAATACATATATTCCTTCCTCATTTTAGTTATTCAAAATGCTAAAATTAAGCAGTATCCTGTATGCTTGAGAAATAGGATTATCAGTTGAATTAGACTTCACTGAAATCTCTCACAATGTTTTAGCTATAGCTCAGAAAATGATATCATTTTCATGCTCTGTAATCTTTTAGTCATCTGTGGGACAATCAATGATATTCTCCCTCTTCATTGTTTGGATTCTCTTGGTTTCCTTATTCTTTACAATTCTCTGATTTCTTCCTCTGTGCTGTTAGGAGGGTTCTGTGAATCTCTTCTTTATGTTCTGTGTTTCTCTTCATCAGTCAGTTGTCTCACTTGTCAAACTTCACTTGCAAGTGATCTAGAACAAGAATGGTTTGTGTTTTCAGTGTTGAGCTAACAATACTACAGTCCTAAACCTTGTGGAGAATTTCAGCTATAACCACATTATCATTTTAAAGCATTTCAGAAATATCCTTTCTGCAAATTACTTTAGAAAGACTCATCAGCATTTCCTAAATGACTGTATTTTAAAGACTAAAAATAAAAGTTTCCCTTAACAAACTGAAGTTTGGGGACTTTTTTCCTTTACTACCATTTTGCATGACAGAAGGCAAGCAAGAGGCATTAGAAAATTCCACACTGATGATGCATATCCTCCTTGGTTGCATTTGCACTGTGTACTTTGTATAGATACTACAGACATATTTGGAAGACATATGTCTAGTCATATAGGCACATGTCTATGTGTATAAACATGTTTGGAAAGTGGTCAACAGAATTTTCAAAGAAAATACATCATTAAATGATATCCTGGTAACCTCTCTAAGTTTGCTTCTGCTTTCACTGGCTAGGTTCTGCCCTGCCTTCATATGAGTTAATAAAATACAGTTCATCTGTAAATTACTACTGTGCTTATACCAAGGGCACTCATAAATATCATGCTCTGCATGTATGTATTTGCTAGCAAACCCTTTATTTAAGAATGTCATATTTGCAACACAATGCATCATAGAGGTAGCAGATCATATCTGTACTGACTTATCATAATTGCTATGGAACTTACCCAGTTACACCAACACATATGTGCATATGTACTACTGTGACAGGTACGCTCCGCCCCCCTCTCCTCCAATAAAGATCGAGGCTTTTGGCATGGCGATCACCGGCTTTTCCTGCCTCATTTTCACACCTTTTGTGCTCTGCCGTGTCCCAGGCACATACACACCTCGGCAGAGGGAACAAGAGAAGCGGGACCCCTTGGTCACCAGACAGGGTCTACAGCCAATGAGGTGCCTTGGCTCGGAGAAGCTTCTAGATCATGACCAATTATGACCGCAGCTCAGATCCGACCCAGGCTATAAATGGGGCACCGCCGGAGACCCCCTTTAAGTGTGGTCTTCTCAGAGCAGTGGGTCTGTGTTTGGGACATCTCCCCTTGGGTTCGGACACCACATGAGGAAAATTCCTGGGGTTGAGTGCCCTCATCTCCTTTGCTGAGTGATTTCTTCTGGATATATCCTTGAGTGAGCCCTTGCTCTCCCCCCCTGCCCCGGGTGAGCAATTATATCTTCTGGGTACCCACGAGGGAGAGAGAGTTTCCCCCTTTGAGTGAGTGTGTGCGCATTTTGGATCATCATTCTTGTGTGTATTGACATGTCGTAACAATACCCCTACTGACACCTCAAACCTGTTATGTGTTAAATGTTATCGGAGTGTTGATTGGTTTCAGTTTACCTCTGTTTCTCATTGGTTTCTGTTGTGTGGTTTTGGCTATTCTGTGAAATAAAGTTGTTTAAGCTCATCCCTCATTTGAGTTAGTTTTAGTGTACCTCTGTGACAACCACACATATATACACACAGATTTATCTCTATGTTTTTCTTTGTACATAATAAAATGTAATTGACCTAATTGCAGAGTAGCTTTGCATAGGTAATATTCTGTGAAATTTGTGAACCTAACAAATTTACCCTGACTCAGGAAGATCACACTTGAACATAGAAAACATGCTAGCATTGACATCTAGGCCATCTAAAAGTCTTCTTGCCCCAAGTTCAGACCATCATTCTAGAAAGATATTTATCCAGTATTTTATTAAAAATATGCTGTGCTGGGAATCACAACTTTCTTAGCTCATTCCTTTTGGTGAACTACTGGTGTCAGAGTAAGGAAAACTGTGGTTTGTTCTTCCTTTCCCTATTGGTTAACCAAAATTTATTGTTGCCATTTAAGATAATTGATTCCTGTCCAGTTCTAGGTAGCAATCCATCAATGATGTGTTTGTGACATATACGACTGTTTTTATTTCTACTATCAGCTCTCTGTTTTATAGATTAAACAAATAAAGCTATCTCAACATATTTTTCATTTATTTTCATTGTACTTCCCTTGATTCTAACAGTCTCCTTGGCAGGTAGTGCCAGTCTGAGTACCACTGCCATTACAGCCTTTCTAATACTATGTAAAGAGAAAGCACTATTGTGTGTGCCTGTTGTACATTTTGGCCTTATTGATTGTTAAAGATGCTATATGCTACTTGGTAAGAAATATCAAAATAGAAAAGGGAAGTTTCTTAAGCTGATTACGTTGTCCTGATGTACAGCTCTGTGCTGAGGTTGAAACTGGCTTAAATACCTAGAGGTGAAGACCAGAAAAACCAGAATGCTTGTAATTCAACAGATCTAACTAGTCTTGAAGATTTCCAAACAGTGATGAAAGTAGTTTTGTGGTATGAGTGTCAGAAGTAAGATTAAATGTTTTAAACTTGAGAATAAGATGCAGCTAATTCTGAAATGTATAATAAAATAAAAAGGAATTACTATTGTGTAAAAGGGAAGTCCAAACTGATAGCTTAAGGACAGCAGTTGATCTCTGTTGGTGGTTTGACAAGTCAACTGATTTCTGTCCATTTTATTTTCCACAATTTCAAACACTTTCAGGTAAAAAGAAAAGCCTGTTGCACCCATAAAAGTAGAAGCATGCCAATGAGATTTGACATTTGATTGTTTTGAATCAAAAAATAATCATACTAATATAACTACATGAGCATTTTTATATTCAGCAGCTCAGTAAACTAGTATTACCATTCATAGTAACATGCTACAGCCCTTTTGCTAACTGGACCTTACATGTCTTTTAAACACTCCCATCAAAGTGATCTCTGACTTCCTAACTGGTGTGTATATATTCAGTTGCAAAAATCAAAATGGATGAAACATAAAGGCCAGAAAATTTGACAGGGTCTCGCTGAAGAAGTTTTTACGATTACTTCACTAAAGAGAAAGTAATTATGGGTGTAGGACTCAAGGAACCAAAGAACTCTATTTACTTTATTGTTATTATGTAATATTACATAATATTCAGTGTCCTATTCTCTCCCTCCACATCACCTCCTCTCCATATTCTCTGTAGAAACATGGCTTTCAAAGAAACCATAAATTTATATGAGGATCTTGCTGTTGATGAGCTCTACTATTCATCCCCACTCAAAGAATTCAAAATGTTCCTCTGAAGATTTCCAGAACCTCTGTTGTCCCCTATATGATTATGTTAGGGAAGGGAAATAAGATGAGTTACTAATTTCTCTCTGGTCATAACTTCCTTCACTACTGCCAATGGTTGCGGAAAAATATTAAAATGGTTTGTTGTAGGAATACTTCCACAGAACCTTACATTCAAGAAGAGAGGACATGCTGTGGAAGAGCTGCTTCTCTCTTCTGCTGTTATGTTCCTTGGACTTTTCCAAACCATATTTTCCTTTGACTTTTATCTTCCAGCTCTGTGTTAGGGACAATGTAAGGCTCCAAATCCTTACAACTTCCCCATCTGAGGCATAAAATTATACCATTTTTCTGGAATTTGGGAGGATAAAGGTAGATGTTTTCATTTAATATTGCATCTCACAGAATCACAGAATCACTGAGGTTGGAAAGGACTTCTGGAGATCGGCTATTCTAACCACCCTGCTCAGAACAGGTTCAGCTAAAGCAAGTTGCTCATGGTTACATCCAGTCTGGATCTGAATATCTCCAAGGATAGTGACTCCAGAACATCTCTGAGCAGCCTGTTCTAGTGTTCAACTACCCTCACAATATAAAAGAGCTTTCTTACATTCAAGTAGAACTTCCTGTGTTTCAGTTTGTGCCCATTGCCTCTTTTCCTGTCACTGGGAACCACTGACAAGAGTTTGGCTCCATCTTCATAACAACTTCCCATCAGGTATTTATTGATTGATTTATCGAAAATGCTCCCCACAGACTTTTGTTCTACAGGTTCCCAGGTCCCTCAGTCTTTCCTTGTATGTCAAATGGCTCCAGTCCCTTCATCATCTTTGTGGTCCTATGCTGGACTCTCTCCAGTATGTCGATGTCTCTCTTGTTCTGAGGAGCTCAGAACTGGACACAGTACTACAAATGTGGCCTCACCAGTGCTGAACAGAGAGGAAGGATCACCTACCCCCACCTCCTGGCAACACTCCTCTTAATGCAGCCCAGGAGGCTGTCTGCCTGTAGGCTGTTGGCACATTGTGGGCTTATGTTCCACTTCCTGTCCACCAGGACCTCCAGGTCCTTTTCTGCAGAGCTGCTTTCCTGCCAGTTAGCCCCCAATGTGTACTTGTCCATGGGGTTATCCCTCCACAGGTGCAACACTTGGAATTTGCCTTCACAAGATTCCTTTCACTCTGTTTCTTGAGCCTGTCAAGGTCTTTTTTAATGGCATAACCATCTAATGTATCAACCACTCCTCACAGTTTTGTATCATCTGCAAACCTGCTGAAGGTGCACTCTGTCCTATTATTCAAGTCATTGATAGTCCCAGTATTGACCCCCAAGGTACACCACTAGTGAGTGGTCTGCAGCTGAATGGCAGTTTGAGCCCAACAGTTTGGTCAGTTTCCAATCCACGACACTGTCAGTTTACCTAGCCCATATAGCATCAGTTTGTCTATGAGGATTTTATGGGAGACAACGTTGAATACCTTGCTAAACTCAAGATAAGTAATATCCACTACTCTTCCCTCACCCACCTTGCTAGCCATTTCATTGTAGAAGGCCGTTGGGTTTGTCAGTCATAATTTCCCCTTTGTAAATCTTTCTTCTACACGTTTGGAAATGCCTTCCAGGAAGATTTTCTCCATCACCTGTGGGAGAGTGGTTGAGTGACAAAGGGCACGATTTGATTGATGTGAGCATTCCAGCCTTTGATATGGCTGAAGAACCAGATGTCACGGTGGAATGTCTTTGAGATAAGGAAGAAAGCAGGAGGAGCACTTGGTAAACAAGATAAGCGGAACCAAGCCTGGGAAATGTCGACGGACCCCCTTCGCGTGAGCAGCGCATGAACAGCAGCTTTGTACCAACCAAATAACTGGTTTAGGTGCATGGACAAATGTAGTTATCCAATAGTATAGTTGTTATTAGCGCGTGCTTTGCTTGGTTGTCTATATAAACCTGTCGAATAGTCTAATTAAAGGAGAACGACCATACTCATATTGAGACTCATCGTTACTCCGGGTCCGTCTCCCACTCCGGCATGTGGTAGCAGAGGATGGTTTCTCGCTGGTGAGATCTCCGTGACTGCGGTAAGCAGTTAGAGGAGGGGAGTGGGAAACCACGGCTGAGAGAAGAGCTGCTTGGGGCAGAAGCGGGGCAGACACTGGTGTGAGGTCGCTCCTCACCTCTCAGGTGCAGTGATGGAAATAGAAGCTGCAGCCACGCTGCTCGCTGGAATCCTCTCCAAGAGAGGGATAGAAGCACCAGTGAAGCAATTAATTCGATTAATTAAGCTGGGACAAAGTTGGGGTCACTTTTCTGACACCTGCATGTTGTTTTCCGTCTCGGAATGGCGGGATTTTGGAGGAACAATGTGGCAAAAAACAATAGAGGGAGATGAAAAGGATGAGAAGGAAATAAAAGCGGTTCGTGGGCTCTGGAACGCTGTGTTAGAGACTTTGAAAGCGATGAAGGCGGAGAGAGAAGTAGCTTGCGCCGCTGCCCAAATGTTAGGTCCGGGAGTGTCTAGTGATAAGCCCAGAAGTAAACCGGGACCTATTGCGCGATTTTTTGGGTTGCCTGCCATGAAGGGCATATCTGGAGCTGTCTGTAAAAATGTTTCTGAACTGCGGGAAAAAGAAGGTCTCATCTCATTAAATGAAATGGGTAGTGCTACGTCAGGGTCGATGCAAACGCCGGGAAAAACGGAAGTTCCTGCTAGCAGAGCTGATGCGAACTGTGGAGTAAATGCGGAAGTAACTCCACCAAAGGCTCCTAGAGGGGCGGGGTTGACGAAACTTAATGACTCGGGCGGAGCATCCTGCCGACCCCCCCCTACAGCCCCTTCCAGTGAACCACCCTCCGCACCTCCGGTACCACCCTCATCCTCGTTCTACCCGCCTCTGCCTCCCTCTACCGAATCCTCTGGAACCACCACGCCGACTAGCGGGGAGGAGCTGCCACAATCCTCAGATGTCACTGCAAAAATATTGCAAACAGTTGTAAAACGTCTTGACGATCTGGAATTACAAGCAAAAAGGAAAGGAGAAGCTGTGCCTCCATGTTTAATGAACCCTCCAGCACTCCCTAGAACTACACGCTGGAGTGCTGTCATCAAAGATGCAATTTTAGAAGGACAATGGAAGCCTGTTGGAGGGGCTGAGGGCCCTGCAACATTAGCGTTCCCGGTCATACAAGAGAACGGGCAAGGAAAATGGGCGCCGCATGATTGGAAAATATTACAACAAGCCCGAACCACTATTTCAACATATGGAGTAAAGTCCAAAGCAACACGACAAATTGTTAGTTGGATTTTTGCTGCCGACCTCATGTGTCCGCAGGATTGTCGAAACTTAATGAGACTGTTACTTACCCCAACACAGTATCTACTGTGGATGTCGTCTTGGCAGCAACGAGCCACTAGTGCTGCAGCTCAAAGACAAAGGGACGGGGATCCACTTTGTGGAATCACCGTCGACATGCTCGTAGGGCAAGGACCATACAGTGACCTTCAGGTACAAATTACATTTCCGGCAAACATGTTGCAGTTGTCTGCTCAGTTAGCACTAGAAGCATTCCTTGGCTTACCAGGATCAAGCGTCCCCTCATTTAGTAATCTACAACAAGGTGCAACAGAGAAATACAGTAATTTTGTGGATCGACTCTGGGAAGCGCTCATGAATCACCCTGATCTATCAGAAGACAGCAAACAACAAATGTTCAAAATATTGGCTTTTGACAATGCCAATAAAATGACAAAACAAACGCTGGCCAGTTTGCCCAAAGGAGCTGGAGTAGAGGAAATGCTTCTGCAGGTGGAAAGAGCCAAGGCACAACGACATGGAAACACCGTCGCTGCTGCGGTCCAGGGAGCAGTTCGAGAAATAATGCAACCCCTAGCCGCAGTGGTGCAGAAAAAACAAGGCCCAGCTCCCAAGGGAAAGTCTCATCAACCACCTGGACAACCTTTTAGGGGAAATTGTTTCCGCTGCGGGGAGTCAGGCCATGTTAAAAAGAATTGTCGTGTCACAGTTTGGTGTGAGCGCTGTCAGAAAAGCACTCATGCCACCAAGGCATGCTCGGGAAACTGGAAGCCGAGCGCGGGGAGAGGTCGCGCGCAGACACAAATGAACCCCCAAAACGAAACACAAGGTTTTTACAACAGTACCAACCAGCCACCCGAGGAAGTCTGGGAGTCGACGTGGAAACCACAATAGACGTCACCCTTGTTGACTCTAACGTTCAGAGAATTCCCAGCAATGTTATAGGGCCTCTCATTCATCAAGATAGCAACGTTGGAGGATTGTTACTAGGCCGGTCCTCTGCCGGTATAAGAGGTCTCATTGTGTTGCCCGGAGTGATCGACGCAGATTACACGGGTCGTATTTATATTATGGTCTATACCGTTTGTCCACCTTTGTTTATCCCTGGAGGTAGTAAAATCGCACAGATAGTCGCAGTTTGCAATCCACTAGGCCATTTGCCACAATCAAATGTTCACCGAGGCAATCATGGTTTTGGGTCCACTGGACCTGCCGTTTGTTTTACAGCAAAACTGAACCAACGGCCAACGATAAAAATAACCATTACTCAACAGGGCATATCACAAAAAATTGATGCAATGTTAGACACTGGGGCTGATGTTACAATCATCAGCCGTGACATATGGCCTTCAATGTGGCCAGTAGAGTTACCGACATCATGTATCGCAGGAGTAGGTGGACAATCAACACCTTATATTAGTAAACAGCCAATACATTTGCAATTTCCGGAAGGGCAGCATGCCACTCTTAAGGTGTATGTGTTACCTTTACCTGGGACATTAGAAGCACTAATCGGAAGGGATGTTTTGAGTCAAATTGGAGCAGTTTTAACAACAAAGTATTTTCAGTCATGGACACTGGGGAGCAGTCGCCCAACCCGCCCAACCCGCCATTGACATGGCTTACAAACGAGCCTGTGTGGGTTGACTAGTGGCCCATGACTGAAGAGCGACTGCACATCGCCAGACAACTGGTTGCTGAACAGCTTGCAGCTGGTCATATTAGACCTTCTGTTAGTCCATGGAACACTCCCATTTTTGTAATCCCAAAAAAGAGTGGAAAGTGGTGACTCTTGCATGATTTGCGTAAAGTCAATGAACAAATGCAGTCTATGGGTGCATTGCAGCCTGGGATGCCATCTCCTAGTATGTTACCACGTGGATGGCACGTCTTGATAGTTGATTTAAAAGACTGCTTTTTTACCATTCCACTGCACCCGCAAGACACTCAACGTTTCGCATTTTCGGTGCCGACAGTGAACAAGGCCGCACCGGCAGAGCGATACGAATGGGTTGTTTTGCCACAAGGGATGAAAAATTCACCCACGTTGTGTCAATTGTATGTAGCATGGGCACTGCAACCACTTCGAGCCCAGTGGTCAAATACAATAATTTGTCATTATATGGACGATATTCTTTGTTGTCAAGAACAACCATTCTCAGACGGGTCGTTACAGCAGCTTACCTGCATCTTAGCAAAAAAAAGGCCTTGTCATTGCACCAGAAAAGGTGCAGCGTACTGCCCCTTGGAAATATCTTGGGTGGTCCATCTCAGACTCAAAAATCCGAACTTGCCACTCAACTGCATACATTACATGATGTCCAAACTTTGCTTGGAGACACTCAATGGGTTCGCAACTGTGTTGGTATTTCCAATACTGATATTGCACCCCTGACTGCGCTGTTGCGTGGAACAAATCCTGCAGACAAAGTGACGTTAACAATGGAGCACCACACAGCGCTACAACAAATTATTCAAAAAATGCACGCGGCTTGGTCATCACGCCGCATCCTGCCACTACCAATATCATTGATCATATGCAATGGAAAAGACTCACCTTATGCAGTCATTTGTCAGTGGCAAAACAAGAAAGGGGAATTCATTTCTCCCCTTCAGTTAGATGCCACTGCCAAATGCAAAGGACAAGGAGATATGTTTAATATTTTGGAATGGGTATTCTTAGGTGTACAACCAAAAATGAGTATCCAAACACGGACTGAAGCAATAGGTGAACTAATACGGAAAGGACGGTCACGAACCATAGAAATCAGTGGCCAAGAGCCAGGAGATATTAGCGTACCCGTTAGCGCCGTAGATGTGGAGTGGTGGCTTCGTAATGATGAGGCCATACAGAATGCCTTTTTAGGCTATGGTGGCAAGATACATTCTCAGCAGCCACAAGGGAAATTATGGCAATTGTTAAGGCGGAATCAATGGATACAAAGATCCAAAGTAAGTAAGAACCCATTGCCAGGTGGTGTCACTGTCTACACTGATGCCGGCAAGCGTCTGCGGCGTGCAGCCTGTGTCTGGAAGGAAGGTGACAATTGGAAGCGACATATCATGGAGGGACAACCTCAAGATTCCCTCCAGACTTTGGAGCTGACTGCCGTAGTTTGGGCTTTGACTAACTGGATAAATATTCCCTTAAATGTGGTGACTGATTCAATGTATGTGGCTGGAGTAGTGCCACGTCTAGAAGATGCCCTATTAAGGGAAACAACGAATCCTAGATTGGGGAAATTGTTTGTCAAACTACGATCTGTATTAGGTCAACGAACAGCAGCTTGTTGTATTATCCATATTCGTAGTCATCAATTGGACGTTGGTCTTGGCCAAGGTAATCAGCTGGCTGATAGTCTAGTCAGTCCAGTGTGTCATGTACCTCCTATGGATAAATTTCAACAAGCTAGACAAAGTCATGAAAATTTCAATCAAAATGCTAAGGGGTTAAAAAGACAATTTAATTTAACAGAAAATGAGGCAAAAGGTATAATTCAGGCCTGTCCAAAATGTGGAAATCATGGTCCAGGTATAGGGTCTGGAGTGAATCCAAAAGGACTAAAGGCATTAGAATTATGGCAGATGGATGTCACACGTTCCCGAGTTTGGTCGATTGAAGTATCCGCATGTAACTATAGACACCTTTTCAAAACAGATAGGGCAACTAGCCTGTTGGGCCGAAAAACAAGCAAATATCACTACCGAAATAATAGAGGCTTTATTAGAGGATCAAAATAGCTTGCGCCATGCAATTTTGCAAAATAGAGCAGCAATTGATTTTTTGCTATTAGCTCAAGGTCATGGTTGTGAAGATTTTGAAGGCATGTGTTGTATGAACCTGTCTGATCATGGTGAATCAATTCACAAACAGCTGCAGCGGCTAAAAGAGCATGCCAACAAAATTCAACAGGATCAGGGGTTTCTTGATGAATGGTTAACCAGTTCATTTGGGCCTTTGCCGCAATGGCTAAAAGGCTTGTTGGCTGAAGGGTTGCGACTTTTAATAATCTTAGTTATTGTAGGTTTGTGTTTTTGTATAGCATTTAGCTGTATTAAAAGGACCCTCTTAACCATAGTAAACCATGCCTGGATTGCTCAAAAACAAGAAGGGGGAATTGTGGGAGAGTGGTTGAGTGACAAAGGGCACGATTTGATTGATGTGAGCATTCCAGCCTTTGATATGGCTGAAGAACCAGATGTCACGGTGGAATGTCTTTGAGATAAGGAAGAAAGCAGGAGGAGCACTTGGTAAACAAGATAAGCGGAACCAAGCCTGGGAAATGTCGACGGACCCCCTTCGCGTGAGCAGCGCATGAACAGCAGCTTTGTACCAACCAAATAACTGGTTTAGGTGCATGGACAAATGTAGTTATCCAATAGTATAGTTGTTATTAGCGCGTGCTTTGCTTGGTTGTCTATATAAACCTGTCGAATAGTCTAATTAAAGGAGAATGACCATACTCATATTGAGACTCATCGTTACTCCGGGTCCGTCTCCCACTCCGGCAATCACCTTCTTGTCAGATGTCCAGCCTGTAGTTGCTCAGATCCTACCTATTAACCTTCTGGAAGAGTGGAGTGTCATTTCCTTTCTTCCAGTCCTCAGGGACCTCCCCGAATTGCCATGATCTTTCAAAGATTATTGAGGGTGGTATCACTGTGACATCAGGCAGCTTCCTCAGCACTCATGGCTGCATCCCATCAGGTTCCTAGTACTAGTGTGTGTCCAATCTGTTTAAATATTCTCTGTCATGGTCCTCTTCCACTGAGGGTAAGTCTTTCTTGCTCCAGACTCTCTCTCTGACTTCAGGGGCCTGGGATTCCTGAAGGCAAATCTTAACAGTAAAGACAGCGGCAAAGAAGGTGCATAAAGATTCTCCCCATCAAATCAGATTCCAATGCAATTCCCTAAACCAAACCAATTCCCTAATAACTGTTACTTTCTCTTTAAGTTGAAATACAGATTTATTATAATAAAGGCTTAATCATAGTACTTTACTCAGTAAATGGCCAATAAGGTGAGATTTTTGCTTGTCCAGGGAGTGTGAATTTAAGTGTTCGTTTCCAGAAACTATTGCAGCTTTGATACAGGAAAGGTTTAGAAACAAACAAGAGAGTACAAAAAAACATGTAATATGTGGTGTTAGAATAACACCAGTGCTTATTAATTTTTGTTTAACTAGACATTTTCATTTGTGCAATTCTAATGGAGCTTCAGGAAGCTGTCTCTTAGCAACTGATCATTATGAATTGCTACAGTATAAAATCTAAATGAAATTAAAGTCTTAAAGCAAAATTAAAGTAAAATAGCCATTATTTTTACCAAAAGCAAAATTAGATTTTGCTTTCTATGCTATTAATTCTTTTGACCATTTAGTTTTAATGTAAAAGAAAGGAGAAGGGAAGGTCATAGTGTTCAGAAAATTATTCAAATAAAAGCACATAGTTCTCTTATCATTATGTGATGAAACCTACAACCAAATCGTAGGCATTTTGTTACATTAATATATAAAATACAGGTATGCTTATATGGACATATGTACATCTATGGAACACAGTTAAGAAGAAGATAAAAATGAAATCTACAAAGCCAAAATGGCAACATTCATTTTGGTGCCATGAGAGGGATCTTCCAAACCTAAAAGCTCCGTAAGCCACAGAAGTTCAGGTTTCATATTCCTCGAGGCAATAAGCCAGCCCTTGGGTAGCTGAGGAGCTATATATCATGCTCCCAACAAACATCTCAGATATCTCAGATAACTTGCTCCCTCCAAAAGTTTTGGTACTTAGAATTCATTTAAATGAACCAGAAAATCTGCTGTAGAAGCTGGAGTAATCAGAGATAGGAGAACTACTGGGATAAAGAGGAGTGACTATGGGAGATCAGCACTGCAGGAGCTACTGTGAAGAATACAATTCTCCTGTTATGTCCCATATCCCATTATAACCTTATTTTCTACTTATTCTCTCTTCTTCTAGTTGTTTGCACATATTCCACAGATAAGACTGAAGATTAAATATTTTGGGAGATCCATATCAGAGGGATTCATATTTTGGTTATTTAGAAATTTCAATTTTTTTTCAAGAAAATTTGATTATACTTTTAAATAATAATTAAAAGAAGATTCAAAGTGAAGAAATAAAGAAATATAACAATAAAACTAAACAGCTCCATATTGAGCAAAAAATACCCAAATCAAACCAAAACCAAAACCAAAACCCCAAGAAACCCAGATGAAAACCTTTGATAAGATTCACCCACACCACAGACAACCATGAAGAAAACTATTGTGGGAACTATATGAATAATTCAATTTTCTTGTACTATGTGTAGCAAAAGACATGGATAGCAGAGAGTAAGAAACTCACAACATATGCTGAACAGATTTATGTGTCTTGAACAACAGTTGTCTGGTTGTTATGACTTCTTCACATGCTCAAAGTTAATCTGTCAGATTTGGGGTCAGGAAAGAATTTTGACCTCTGGACAGGCTGACAGGGACTGTTAGGTTTTAGATATTATTTTTTTTTTTTTAATTCAAAACATAGATATAATCCACATCCAAGAAAATATTGGCATTTCCATGCAATTTCAGCACCAGTAATACTGCCAATGCCTTTGACCTTTCACAATTTATTGCTGGGACATATTATTAGGGTTTTTTTGTTGGGTTGGGTTTTGGTTGGGTTTTGGTTGGGTTTTGGTTGGGTTTTGGGTTGTTTTTTTGCTTGGTTGGTTTTTTTAATGTAAGTCATCAGTTTATTAGAAGGTAATTCAGGAAAAGATTTCATGCCCCAAGAAGTATAATGACATCTGGATGTTCCATAGACTTTTTGAGAGAGATTTTTAGTATATTAACTTACAGCAAGGCACTTCAGTGTGTCTTCTGTCTTGGTAGACTTAGAAAATAGACCAAAAGTCATTTGTCTAAAACAGTACACTATGAAGAAAGGTAGAAAACATAAACTGTAACCTCTTGAAAGAAATATAAGGGAAAAAAAGGCAAAAAAAAAGGTAAAATATATTGGCCAACTACGGAATCTTCTCTAAAAGTAACTTTTTTTTGTAAAAATAAAACTAGATACATGATAGCTATCTGTTATTGTCAAATATTGGATAAGTTATTAGAACTACTATCTGATTTTATCAGAAACCTGGAACCTCATGAATAATACTTGTTTTGTTCTAGAAAGACTTGGCTCCCACAATTATTTTTATTTCTCTGCGTGTTTTCTTTCAACACTTATTTATACAGAACATTTCTGTAGGTGAAATCAGTCTCTTGTCACTTATCACCTATAATTAAAAATGTTGGCCATGTGGGACACAGCTGAGGCGCCTGATATTGGATCAGTAATTCAGCCTTTAGTTTCTGTTACTACAGAGTTTGAAAAAAACTCAAACCTCCAGCAGTTCTAGAGCTCTGTTACTGACACTTTCGCACTGTCACACTAAATTTAATTGGAATTAATGCTGTACTGAGAATACACAATGAGTTCTGAGCTAATCTTTCATACCTACTTTCTCTGTAAGCAGAACACCAAGATTTTGTCATCAAGCAGAATAAGCTCCTTACTGAGTCTAAATTAGAACAGTAATTTTATTTTTATTTAGAAAAAAATACACTTCAATTTTACTCTTCAGAATGGTTGTAAACCAGGCCTAGAGGCTACCAGGACCATACATGAGTCTATAGCCATCTTATCTGTCAGTTCCATCATTTACTAAGTAATCCTCCCAAAATCTGAAGCCAACCTCCTTGAAATGTGCATAGTGCCAACGTCATTTCCTCTGCACTGGCCTGCTTTACACTCCTCATCCGATCCTCCTGCACTGAGCTATCTGTCAATGTAGACAGTGTGGGTGAATAACATTTTAGCACAGCTATAGTTCTATGCTGTTGTGCATGCTATACTTGAAATACACCATGATTAATTTTATTTCATTGTAACTTTATGTTATGTATTAGGAGTTTCCACATTAGTATGCAGGCATCAGATACAACAACATAATATATACTGATGTTTTAAAAGCTATCTGAAGAATTTATGGGAGGAGTATTTAGCAAAACTTCATGTAAAACCTTATCTCAAAAATATTGGAGTGAGACAATTCTGAGTGCTCTTTTGTATTTATTTGTTTTCTCTTGTATATCAGTACTTTTAATTTTAGTTACTGTAGCACCTTCTTACAATCAATAATAAATAGAAGGCATATTATTATAAGAGTTACAGCTTGATTTTCAAACCAAAAACATCTAAAATGTTCAAATAATTTTTTTTCCTGAGGATCTCAAAAGTTTAGAGTCTAACAGCCTTTGATCTCTAAGAATTTATTTGTGTGTTTGGTTTAATTGTTTGTTTTTAATTAAGGGTGAATGATGTTCACAACTCTGCAAGAAGATAAGTAAGTATTATGATTTGTCTGACAGAGAAAATTGCATGTAAAAGAGTAAACCAAGTTTACAAGGTCATTCAGTACATTTTGGCAATTACTGTATTTTTACATAACCACAGTCTACCAACTCTCAGACCTAAAAGGCTTTGTTCCTTTCTTCCTTTGTTTTATATTCATTTTCTCTCAAGGTTTCAGATTAACATTATAGTTCTTGGAGATGAAGAAACAAAACCTATGTCTGGATATGTGGTTTAGCCTGTTCTCAAAAGCCAAACAAGTAAGCCTGAATGGTTTGAAAGCATACATAAGGGTCACTAGTTCACTAAAAATTTAAATTGAATTCCCCCTTTCTGGAAATATGGGAGTAGCACTCAAGACCAAAGTGGGCTACAAAGGTCATTGCAATGAGTAATCAGGGTCTGAGATTTGACTAGGAGCATGCCAGCCTAGTTTACAGAAATTCAGAATAAAAGTATTTCAGATAATACAGTTTCGTATCAGTGGAATAGCTACTCTGCAGTTACATTGTAGATTTTTTTTTTAGTTCTGTTTGCTGTGATTTTTGTTTAAAATAACATGTATTTGATCCACTTTACTTTTAGAAGATAATTAGGAATACAGCAGCAATTTTCTATGGGGATAATGTGGATGACACATGCTAGAATATCTTACACTACCTGGACAAATTTAATGGACATTGTTATATCGGGTTTGGGCATAAAGGTGTGATGGTCATCCCAGGACTTGGGAATGTAAGCTGATTCATTTAAAGTCATATTGGTGTAGACACAGTCAATATTTCTAGAACTAGTTGCATTGCAAAGTATATTGCAGTGATGACTTGTCTTGCAGGTGTATCCCAGATAATTTTACTTCTCCGTAGGTAGCATATGAATGAGTCCTATAGTCACCAATACTTTGTGTATCACTTCTGAGGGAGTGTTTCAGCTCTTAGGTGACTGGCACACTGGGGGAGCCACTGACTGCAGAATGAGTGTAGGATGGTTAGACCGTACCTTATAAACACCCGTGTTAAAGTGTCTAAATTTAGGTGGGAATATTGCAGGTGGATTTCTATAGCCGATTAGTTTTCAATTTCCATTCCAGACCAGTTCTGATGAAGACATACTTAAATTATAAAAGTTTTAGCTTATTTTTAAGCAGTTTTAAATGTTCAGCTGAACAATGAAAACAGCACAACAACTGGAAGATAAAAGCTAAACTAGAAAACATAACAAGGCCAGCTGTCAGGGGCAGCCAGAAATGACAAGACATAGTTTAATTTGCAGATATTATCAGTTTCTTTAAATTAAATAGTCAGGGGTGTCTCAAAGACACAATACCTCAGAGAAGGGCTTTAGATGGGTCAGTTGTAAGTGAGTAAATAGACATGTTAGAGATTTAGGGTGAATTTTTGTAGTACAGCTATAGACAAAAGTACCATCATAGGCTATTTCTCAATCATGAACTCTCTGAGGGGTGCCGAAATTGGCTGCCCATGTGAACTTCTCAGATTTCATTAATGTGGTGAGAATAAACTAAATGTGATATATGGATAGGTTTGTTATTTTCTAGTAGAAGCTTAATCAGAAAAGTCAACAAACTGTCCCTCAACTAAAATTTAAGAAATATCTAAAACAATGTTTCAGGTATAGAACTGTCTCGTAGGTACATTTCCAATTTAATGACTATTTGAAACAGTTTATTAAAAATCTGTTTTCTCAAAAAAGAAAGTTGTAAATTAAATATGTGCACCGATGTCCAGATTCAATTCATAAAATTTGATACTTAAGAGAGGTTACAAAGTAAAGTTTCCTTTAGTCAACAAAAGAGAGCATATAAAACCTTTGGTGGACTGAGTCATTATGCAGAATTCTTCCTCACTCCCCATTAACTGTGGGATGCCTAAAGAAATATTCCTCCTTTTACAGAAAATTAAGAAGGTTATGAAAAATTTAGAAGGAATAGATCCCCACCATTTTCCAAGTGGCTTCTACAATAAAAAGTGTACACACTGAAAAAAAGTACTTAGTACATCTTTTTCTATAAATCATAAACTTCATAAATTTCATCGGATTTTGCTAGGATGGCCATATGGCAATTTCAGTAATTTGTTTTCCAGCCTTTCCCAATTTCAAGAAGCTGATATCTCATCATGTTTGTTACATTTTTAAATTAGCGTAATAACCCATTTCAGAACTGATGTTATACATAAAAAGTCATTTACTAAGTCAGAGCTTTTCAGAAATATCATATAAGCCTTCAAAGCACAGAGACTCTGTTGACATTTCTTAACAGGTTATATTTTTAAATCCAAAAGAAACAGAAATTTTCTACAGGCTTTTAAAAAAGGTACCATTTCAGAACACTTTCTTAAATTATTACTTTTTAAAGACTTGATGGAAAATTAATAATGTGTGCTATTTTTTCTTATCCATGAAAAGTAGTGACTGACTTCAGAATTTTTGCATTTTTTATATAAGCAAAACATCTGGATTTTTTTTGTTTTAAGTTTTGTATAAATAACTTTCAGAAACTGTGCTGAGACAGCTTATAGAAGTTACTGCATGGTTACTACTGTTATAAAATCCACATCTATATTCCATTTCCAAGCAGATATATAACTAATGTTCTCAGGATTAATTTCTAATATGCTTTAATGTATAGTTGAAAAGAAAGACACTGGGGGAAAAAGAAGTTTAGTGATAAGTAAGATTCTTAATACATTGCATATTATTCTGAAATACAAATGAGGTTAGACTTAAGTAATTCATTAAACACCTGGAATTAAGATTTACCCATGCAAGGTATTAGTGACAGCACAATTTACAAGTGAATAATCCAGACCTTTCCATGTATATAACATAGCCTCTACTATTTAGTATTATACAGCAGAATTTATCCTTGAAAAACAAAGCTTTTATTCATAACAAGAATAAGAATGGCTTAATAGGACTACATGTTCAGTTCATGATGAAACAAAGAAGATCTAGCAGGTGAAAGAATACAATGCAATTCACAGTTAAAAGTGTTACTTTTTCTTTTTAAAGTGGTTTGCTACATGTTAGTACTACCTAAAACTAAGTGCTGTGCAATGCCACATTATGTTACTAATTCAAATGCTTTTTTAAAAAACTTATTCTAAACATTTTAATTGTTTTAGTGCATTTCTTACTATATTTTTAGTATTTTCCTGTTGGCATTTGCTTGTATAAACATTTTATTTTCATATCTATCTTTATTAAAATAAATACATAAAACATGGTAACCACTTTCTTCATAACCTCACATTACAAAAATGTTTTGAGTTACAAAGAAAACAGTGGATCTTACTTGTAGCATTGTAATATCAATTCATCAGAAACTCTAAAACAAAATAACCTAAATTAGAATTAAATTTAATGAGAGTTATTGTATTATGGAAAAATAGAGCATGGTAATAGGAATGTCAGCTTGTGGATAACTTAGCTTCAATTTCAACTTCTTTGAAGTTGACTGTTAATACAAGTGAGTTTAGAAACTGGGACATACCTAATCCTGGGGTCGTTCAAGTGGTGAATATGCATCTGGAGATGTTGATCTGTCCAGCCATCTCCTGTGTTTAAAACTTTTGTCAAAGAAAACATTTATCTTTCCCAATCTATCAAGTAGCCAAAAGCTGGAGATTTAATCTAAAATATCCAATTTTAAAAGACTAATATTGCCCCACCTAAACATATATTATTTCCACTCCAAGAGGGTTTATACTATTGGATGACCAGTACTTTCACAAAGCTGACATAATTTTAGTCTGGACACATGAAAACTGAGATGCTTATAATATTATGTGTAAAAAAAATCTTGGTGCTGGTTTGATGTTTTTGTCTATGCACATCATTTTTATATTTAAATACAACAATATCACATGAGAAAACAGATTTTATAACGGATATCAGAATATAATTGATTTAATTCCTGATGAAAGTGGAAAGATCAAAACCTAGTTTTAAAAACCCCTGCATTCTATATATAAATAAATGTCTGTATATATATATATATATATATATATACACACATATATATATGTATATATATACATATATATATATATATATATATAAGATCTCTTTTTGCTTTAACTAGAAGCAGAGTAGAAGGGGAAAAATTCTGATATACTTTCATAGCACAATTTGTAGCTTCATTGCAAAGCAATTTATTCACAGTAGACTGAACAATATATCCTACCTTGATATGGAAACATTATGTTCCCAACTAATATTGCAAAGCTGCTTGTCTAAAAGCCTATGGTCATTTCAAATAATTTCAAATGACAATTCTTTTGCCCTTAGTATAGGTGCAAGAAGGTCAACAACAAAGAGAGAAAAAAACAATAAGAATATATGAGACGTTAAGTCAGAAAATGCTATTAAGAAGCTCCCATGTTGGTAAAAAAGGTTTATTTTAAACAGGAAAAATGGACAGCTGGTGATGTTTCTCAGTTATTCCTATAACAAACACTTTAAAAATTCCCTCATAGGGGAATAAAGGAAAAAACATAAAAATCTTTCCACTGCATTAGGAAATAATACACACAAGACTCTTGTGCTGCCTTTAAAAAACTGTGGTCCCTCCTACTCACATCTCCACAGATACATAAAGCTGTCAATTACTTGATCATGTCTATTGTAGTTTTAGTGGGGGAAAAAAAATCTCTCTTGGGACACTGAAAAGTTAATCTGGAATGGAAGCATTGTCAAGAAGCTATAACACTATGGACAAAAAGATATTTTTTGTCACTACACCTATGTTGATATTAATTCACTTCATTTTGTCCCATACATCTGGGTTTATAAAGTCATTAAAAAATAAACACAGAGACATGCTACCATAACAGAATGGGCTGAGAAGAATATGGCAAAAACACAAAACAAAAGGCAGAAGAGTCTTAAATTAAATTGAAAACAAGGAGATAGGGTAGACAAATTTCTGTTCTGAAGTGAGAAAAAATTAATGGCTAGTTATGAAGGATTGTATAAACATTAAGAAATAAAGAAAAGCTGTGACAATGCTTGTATGTGTCTCTGTCAATTGAAAAGTGTAAAAGTAGGATTCAGCTCCAGATTCAGACTTGAAATGTAGGAGTCAGTAACAAAACTAGATGTCTAGGCTCCCTTTAAAGCCAAGTGAGATCTTGTAAATGCAGTCACTGAGGCCTGGACAGCTGTGTAGTGCATCCTAAAATAAATGATTTAGACAGCTGGGTCACTCCTTAAGCTTCAATGACCGTACTTGCCAGAATGTAACTCAGTTGCCCATTCATAAATATCTAATGCTATTTGAGGAGCCATATGTCATTGGAGACATCTGCATGAAGTTTGCAGGTATGAAACCAAACCTGTGAGAGACCTGATCCTTCTTGGGGCAGCTTGTGGAGGCCACAGAGAAAATGCTAAAGCACCTTAGGCAGCATCCAGTGCTTAATTCTTCACAACGTAACCAAACCCTAGGTCTCTCTTTACTCAGAGGGGAACGTAAACAGCTAAGCAATCAAATGCATCTCTGAAATACACCTAGACATCTTTCCCTTGATTAAAGGTAAATGTGGGAAAGTCTTCCACTCTTGTATCAAATGTTTCCTTAGCAAAATAGCCCTCAAATGGGGAATGAAAGTCTTGAAACCACTGTTACTGCTCTCTTCCTAAGTCAGTTCAAACTGTTACTGGAGGGATACAGTTTGTAATGCATTGCTTTTATGGCTCTAAACTGTTATGTAGTCAGCTGCTTCAGTAACATTTCCTGATCATCATCCATATGAAGCTAATCAGTATGGCCTGAAATCTTAGAATAACCATACTCGTCATGGCCATGTCTGCACAACATACACTGTTGTGCCAGTGGACCTTCAGGAATTAAAAATAGAAGCCTGAACCTATTCCCTTGTCAGAATTACTTATAGAGAGCATGGAGGAGACAGGGATGAAAGGCAAATTGTGGAATTTGCTGAAAAAAAATTCTAAGAATTGTAACCAGAGTAAGTAAATTACTATTCTTTCTTCATCTGTACTTATTTAGATCCCACATTAGGGACTGGTTTTATCTGACTAAATGTATACGCTTAGTTCAGTTACCCACTCCTAAGGGTCTAGTATCATTGCGATATTGTAAGATATCCCACATGACTTCTAGCTGCCACTTTGGAAGGTCTTGTGTGACTTTTAAGTCCTGTATCCTGTATATTATCCCCACCTGGACCTCTTAGATGCTTTATGACATCTCAGATGAAACCTATCTGAGAAAAAAACCCAAATCTTATACTTTTGCATTCAAGTGCAGGAACACTAAACTTCTTTCTAGACAGAAAGGGAGAGATCCATTTGGGGTACAATTTGATCCATTTGGGGTACAATTTATATCATCATAGAGTAAATTTCTTAAGTTGCTCAGATCAGTTGTGTACTAAAGCTGCTTGCCTTCTCTGTATTATCTATAAAGGAAACTTGACATAAGTAGCTCAGCTACAGATGACAACACTGAAAACCTTTAAACTGAGATTCATTAATCCAAATGTAGAACTAAAAATATCTATGTGGAATGTGAGAACAATGGAGCCTGACTGTCCTTATTGTAATTTTTATCAAATTCTGTGTCAAGGTGAAGGGTACAGTTTTTAAGAAAAGAGAGGAAATTATTGTGTTTAGCTCCCTTGAAACTTGAAGTATGGGTACTTTTCTAAAACATTCATAGGTGATATGCATGAAAATGCTGGATGCTTTCACAGGCAATAGAATATCTGCAATGTGATCTTAAACAGAAGAATACTGTATATAAATCATTTTGCTTTGTCTAGCAGGAAAAGGCTTGACATTGAGGAGATTAAGTAACGGCAATAACAAAATGTTTGAAAATCTGTTTTCTATCAAACACACACACAAAGCTTGAAATGTTCAACCTGTAAGTTTTTTCCTTGAACAGAAATGGGTGTGACCTTAGGAAAAATAATAAACTTCAACCAACCAAGCAACAAAAAGCAAGATGAATGCATGAATAGATCGATTCAGGTTAAAACTTAAAACTTTCAAATAAACTTCAGTTGACATCCCAGAAATACCGTCTCTTGAATTATTGTGTAAAAACAATAAAGCTGAAAAATTTTAGAATTCATTTTCTCCTCTAGATAAGATAATACCAATAAAAATGGTCATGTTGATAAAAAAAAGGGCAAAGAACAAGGAGGAAATATGAAGCAGAGACAGTTGTAAATGCTAGAGGCACTATTATGTAAGCAAATATGAAGTGTTTAAGAAGTACAGTAAATCTTTTGAATGTCTGGATGATATAAGGAGAGAAAATAAGCATGAATGAATCTGACAACAAATCACCCTGTGAAAGTGAAGTTTGATGGTACTAAATGAAGGAGTTTCAAAGAAAGAATATAATCAGAAGAATTACAATGACCTAAGTTATTAAATTAAGAACAAATGAGCTGGTAAGTTTAATTTTCCTTTATACATAGCCTCCTCAGGGCTGATAGACACAGGCAGCTGCAATACCATGACTCTTTCTTCTCTTATCTCTCAGTGAATACTGAGGGCTGATGTTGTAATTATTGCTGCTATCAAAGGAATTCTCGGGTGTGAAAAATTAATATGACTACTCCCTCTTTGGAAGGATGCTGAAAACAAGTTGTTCCATCTCTGTATGAGAAAAGGTATATTCATGTCGTTCCCCATGTTTAGATGTCATTTAACATCATAACAAGTTAGTATCTCATATCAGGATAGTATTTATACTGCTAACATCCTTAAAGGCCTTTAAGCTTCTTTTGGTGAATTTTAGAATGTAAAAACACTTTTTTTTATATCTGCCGGAAAATACAGGATGATGAGGTATGAAAATTAGTATCTTCTTGTAGGTAATGCATGCTGCTGCACAGAGGATCTTGAGACATTTTCATGCATAATATTATTAGTGAGGTGCATAGCTGTGCCATACATATAGTGGTTAAATGATTAAAGTTATTATGGGGAAAAAAAGAAAACCAAAAAAGAAGGAGAGAGAGGGAGACAGAGAGAAAGAGAGGAGGGAGGGAGGAAGTAAAAAAGGGAAAGAGAAAGGGAAAAAGAAAAGGAAAGGGAAAACTCTTTCCAGTGATGAGCCAGGAAGAGCAGAGATGGGTCATAGATAAGCATCCTCCTCTGGAGGCTCTCTCCAGCACAGCAGTGGTGAGGAAGAAAATTATGAGGTTGCTGCTTTTTTGCCACTTTTGTCCCTTAATATTGCACAGTTTTCATTGAAACCTGTTCAAATTCTGTTGGCTCGTCTCAGGTGTGATGCTATTAGTTCTGAATGGAGTACACCAATCAGATGCAAGTGTTGCACGTCCATTCATCTTTAACTGTCTATGCATATACTGTATTGGATAATATTTAACAAATATTTAAATTACTATTACCTTCTTTGTTGTAGATTGCATTTGGTTTCCTTTAACATAAAAGAAAATCTACAAAATAAAAGGTAAAGAGGGGGAAGAGGGGGAGAGAGAGGACTCACACCAGTGGTAGATGTTTCCCATGAGAAACTGCTATAACAACACTATCAGGCTTTGAGGGTGTGAGAATATGAGAACAACCATATGAGAATAACAAAGAAAACTGCGCCAATGGCTTCAAGGAAAGGTTATAGAGCTGCAGATAGTAGGCCCTTAACGTTACTAAGGCTAAAGGACTGAGATACCTAAAGCACAGTACAACACTTCTTTTGAAATACTGTGTGAGAAAGTTAAGTCATGGGAATCTGGATTTTTTTACCCCTTCTGATTCATATAACTTGCTATACAGTGTATTTGAGGTCTATCTCATCAAACATTCTGGAGGTCATAGCTTACTAATGACTGTGTTGCTCTTTTAAAATGGATCAAGAAGTGATTTCAAACATAGCTATCACTGAGGGGAAATAGATCATGTCTGTTCAGACATGGAGTTCTCTGTCTCTGTTTAAATGTTGAGAGATAATGTCTCTGAATGGAATTAACCCATAGTAGGAAGGGAAGATTTCTAAACCTAAGGTTTTGATTCTATCACTATAACCCTGAAACTGATCTTAACTGCCAAGCAACATAAAGGCAAATCTGTTTGGGACAGGACTGTTTGCTTTCAACCCCCTGCCCCCAACAGAAATAAAACCAGCAAAGTCCAAAGTGAATTAACTCTTACCCAGCTAATTTAAAAGTAGTTTCTACTAAAAGATAAATGAAGGGCACTCTTTTTCTCAAACTCAGTGCCTTGGAATTATACATGATCCAACAGAGTCTCAGACATGAGTCTTGCACTAAACTTCTAGTTCTGTTATGCCTTTAATGGGTACCACATCAGTGATGCCTTGAAAAGACTATCAGATCCTCTAAAGTTACAGTCATTTTGTGTCCAGTTAGTGTTCTGTTCCTACAGTTTCAGTTGCACAGGAATTTGAATTAATGCAAAGTGATGTATAGGTTAGTTCTTCAAAACTTATGACTTCAACTAATCAGTTCCTTACTCTATTACTTAATTACAACTCCATAGACTTGCAACATTTCAAACAAAACATTTACTAAATATTAGTTTCACTATGAACTGTTGACAATAATTTCTAATTACTAATTAGAAGACTACAATTTTACTGAGAAAATATCTCTATGTATAATTAAATTAGACAATAATTTAAGACTTCACTGTTTTGTCCATAACAATACAACTGTCTATGAAGCTACTTCTATCTCCATTTCAAGTTTTCTAATGAAATTGCAAAAGCACTGTGCTCTTCCAACTACTTTTCTTTCTGGATGACAAAAATGGGAAAGAACTGACATCTGCCTTATAAATATTAAACATCTTAAATAGCATGGTTATGTTAGAAAAATGCCACATCTTGGTGATTCAGTAGAATTTTTGCCTAGGTAGCAGAATTTTCAACTAAGCTGTAAAATCAACAGCACAATGCTCATTGCTTAGGTGGCTTAGGTGCCATTTTGAATGAACAAAGGATTTGGATATGATTTGTTCAATATTATCTAGCAGTAGTGCAGTGAAGTGCTTGCTGAAGTCAATATAAAGAATGAAGCTCAATTCAATAGATTTTGCAACCCTGCAGGTCAGAGTTATAAACACTTTAACAGAAGATGTCACTATATTATCAGAGTGTCTTAAAGACAGTAGTAAATTTATCTGTCCCATAATTTGATGAAGAAATATGATCACCCTCACCCTATGGTAAGACAACTGAAAGACTGCATGGAAGGATTTTGCAGTGTTGTAAGGAAGTTTTTAACCAAGTATGGTTTATTAAAAAAAAAAATTTGTAAGAAATAGAGTATGTAAGTGTTTCTTGACCTGAAAAATTATGTCATTCTTCAGTATTCGCTGGTCAATGTCTTTTTAACATTTTGGATCTTCTCTCACAGATTATTTGTCTAGGCTTATTTTTCTTTTGCTCTTAGCTTGGAAATCTAATCTGTGGTTCTAAATTTCAAGACAGTTTTTTCATCAATTTATACTGACAAAATAGTCAGAAAATTCTTAGATCAAAAAGCATGTTTCTTAGTGTTCCCTGTAGTTTTAAAGCTATTTCCACATTAAATGTATATTGACTTTGCCTGTTCAAAACTGCTGAAGTGATTATCATGCAGCTTTAAAATGAACTGCTATATATATTTTATCCAAAGCATAACATTTACAAAATGATGAAGAATTAGCAAGCTCATGGTTATTTTCTTGTACATTTTCTATCAAAATCAGAACAGGAAATGAGTAACTTTTATCCATAAAAAAGCATACAGATATTTGTAGAAAATCTGATAAAATATAAGACATATTTGTTATAACTCAAAGGCCAAGTTAGAGTTTCTTAATTTGTACAGATACAACTTCCGTAGGGGAACTGACAATGCTTTGAGGTTGACATCTGTTTTTTGAAACACACATTCACGTTACCACATCAATTAATACTTTTATTTAGCTATTATCTAATCTTCCTGCCCTCTTCTTTTGATGTCTGTGACATCTGATTCCTCTAACAGAGTAACTCCAAAATAATTCTTCTGCCAACGATGTGCAGAGACACTCAATCTGGACTGGTAATAAAAACTCAAGTAATGTAAAACACCAGGTAGACTCTAGCTATAAATCTATGCTCAATAAGTACCATTAAAGTATGTCCAAACCAAACCTGTATATCTCCTTGTTCTAGTTTACCAACAATTGTGGAAAAAAAAAAAAAAAGCTATTTATTTTGTTGCTTTCTATAGGTATCTAAAAAAGATTAAAAGATGGAAAAAAATTAAGATAGTTATTCCAAAAAGCAAGTAGATTTGTCTGCTTTAATACAAACATCAGAAAATGTGTCTTCTGACTCTGACGTAGTCACACAAGCCTCTCTGTAGACAGTGAAAGTATGCAATGACACAGGCACCTCAAAAGGATGACTAATCTCATCCTAAGATTGATCACATTTCATTGTAACATTGACTACAAAAAGAGGTTAGTACAGCTAGATTGTGGATGCACATTGAACTTTTGGATCTCTACATTTATAACTGGTTGCTGTTCTATCTAATGCAATTTATAAAGCATACTACCAGGGACTGAACACACTTTTGGAAACAGACTCATTCATGCTTAGGGGTTGGAAAGGATGAAACTTACTCCTGAAATTCTAGGAAAAAGATTTGTCACAGATTACATTAATAGTCGTTAAAAGTAAGGATAAGTTAGGTGCGTGGTGCATCTGTACCTGACAAAAGTGATGAATATCAGATTTTGTGTAACCTCATACAGTAAAAACAGGCAAGACTGCACTTTGTTTTAGCATTGCTGTACTTTAAGTTCATATGGGATCTTTTCTAAGTAGTAATTCTTTTATGAACTGTATATAGATATATACACATACACACACACAAATATCCATATATATGTGTATGCATATATTTGTATATATAAAAGTAAATCCGACAATTTGAAACACATAAATTACTACAGACTCTTTCATTTACATTTAGAATGTCCTGAATTATGCACAGTGTATACAAGTCTCTACTGGTGCATGCGTAAGACTACTGAATTTATCCTTGCCAGCTATCATTACTATAAACAGAAACACATCGTGAATAACCCAGCTAGAATTTATAATTGATCATTGTTTCAAAGGCTTTTAGTACTTTCATGTAGTTAAACCCAAACTCACTTCCACTCAGATATTTACCAGTTATTTCCATTTGTGAAGCTAATTTTACAAGTTGGGAGATGCTGATGTGAAAAGAATGCTCTATTAAGAAAATCAATTTAAAAACAGAATGAGGTCTGAAGTATGTTTCATTTCTAAATTAACAAGAAACATGAATAAGCATTTAAAACAAAAAAAAATCCTTTCCTAACAATGCTTCATGGTATTCATGTGACATCTGTGTAGCCTTCCCTAGTATACATATGCTATACCTCAGAGTGTAAATGCATTAATTTAAGTAAACAAACAAATAAAATCAGTAAGAGAAAGGATATAATTTTCAGACTGTTCTATATTTTAGGTATGTATATAGATAATTTATGGCCCAGTATTGAGTTTTTTGTGAAAGTAGAGACTATATAGGTTTTAAGGGGGCTTAGAATGTCTACACTTCTTTGTGAATGCCTTCTTAGTACATGATGAGAACAGAGAAGGTAAAAAAAAATGTTTGTGGCTGTCTCTTTTTAATAGAAACTCTGAGATCAGTTGGCTATAATTGGGAAATTACTATTGCTAGAAGGAGCTTCAGTAATAACAAAGAAGGCATTCAGCAAAATATTTGCTGATCCCAAGCGTTTTAAAATTTTCCACATGAATAGATTTCTAAACATTTCCAAACAAAGTGCAATAAAGACTATTCTTTTGTAAACAGAAAATAAATCTACCTAACAGAAATCAGCACCAGCTTAGGAAAACATCATTAATGACAGGAGTATTTGAAATCAATAGGATGTAAGCATATAATTATAAGTCCTACTGTATTTATTGTAAGCATAATAAATAAGCCCTGCCTAGAAGAAGAGTGGATTTAAGTCTGTTTTAAAATGTGTTTTGAAAGGAGGTCCTAAGTGAGTAGTCGCAATAAGACAAAAAATCTTTCAGCGTAGACACGCCTGGAGTATTCTATCATGTATAATGCAGGGAACCCTGACTGAATGCTAGGCTGTGGCAACAAGTCTATATAACACAGCACAGCAAAAGACATTTGCATGGCAGTTGTTCAGATTTATTAGCTGGGGCACAATGCCACACTTATATGATTAAATAGAGTCTGGCCCCAAAGCTGCCCCAAGAGCAAGTCATCCTCAGTGTCTTTGCTCAGCAGCCTCTAGTATTTAGAGATCAGAACGCAAACAGCTCTTTCACATTTGCCATGCAATACAGTTTTCTACATGTGTTGTAGATGGCTTGTGTGTGAACTGGAGCACAATCTAGCCTCAATGAAAATAACTCCTTTACAAACATTCTTTTTATTATTGTCAGATTCTTCTAAAAAATGTCCAGTGTCTGTTACACTGAATGTTACATCTGTTATACTTAATGTTGAGTTCTTCATCCAAGAATCTACTAAGACCATATTAGTCATTGAGCTACTCTCTCAAGTAATTTCTGCTCAGGATGACTGCTTTTGATGGAATTATTCTCATATACACAGGCATAACTAACATCCAGATTTTCTCATTATAATAAACTTTTGTTATTTTTTTACATGTCAGAACAGAAATTAACTCTATTTTAAAAGTTTATTGAACCTTATTGTAAGACCACCTAGCCCCTGGGAATCCTTATGTAAATGACCTATAATTGTATTATTGATTTTTCTCCAGTAACTAGAATTTCAGAAGGCACAGACATGTCAACTGAATTATAAAAAAATTATTTTACTCTCTAGGGTTATAGTTAACTGGTAACTGGTTAGTTTAAGCTATGATGCTTATTTAATCTTTTTAATGTCAAAAAGTAACTTGCCTTTATTTTTGCTGTTGTGTCTAATGAACCCTTAAAGTTTAGTAAGCTTTTCTATGAAAAGATTAAATTTTCTACAACATTTCTGATAATGTTTACAAGTTTTGCCTAAGTACTTCGGGCAATATGAAAAGTGTGTTCACATTTTTTGTTTGCTCACATTATTTGTAACTCTTGCTCTTCTTTTATTTCTTTCCTTTTTTTTTTTTTTTAATGTTTGCTCTTCTGGAAATTCCCATACCTCCTTCTTGTTTCTCTCTCTCACACACACACAGACTGCATAGTTATCCTCTTTTTCAATGCAGTTCTAAAATTGGCTTATTTAGTCTGACCTGGTCTGTGCCAGACTTCTGGATCATAATATTCAACTTCCCTAAGTTCTAATGAAATGCAATTAATTCAGTTCTAGAGAGAGAGGAATAGAGTAACATGAAGCATCATAACAGCAAAGAAAAATGTTTTGTGTACATGTGTATAATGCATATTTAAATGATTGTATTCAAAAAAGAGAAAAGCAATAAAACCAGAGAGATCCATATATCTGGTATGAAAGTCAGTATAAAGATTTAAGTCCAAGACAACAAATCCTAATATTATTGGGGTACGGGTGGATGAAAAGCTGGACATGAGCCAGCAATGTGCACTTGTAGCCCAGAAGGCCAACTGTATCCTGGGCTGTATCAAAAGAAGCGTGGCCAGCAGGTCAAGGGAGGTGATTCTGCCCCTCTACTCTGCTCTGCTGAGACCCCACCTGGAGGACTGTGTCCAGCTCTGGAGTCCTCAGTTCAGGAAAGACATGGACCTGTTGGAGCAGGTCCGGAGGAGGGCCACAAAAATGATCAAAGGGCTGGAACACCCCTCCTGTGAAGAAAGGCTGAGAGAGTTGGGGTTGTTCAGCCTGGAGAAGAGAAGGCTCCGGGGAGACCTTATTGCAGCCTTTTAATACTTAAAGATACTTTTAATACTAAATACCTTTTAATACTAAATACTAAAGAAAGATGGGGACAAACTTTTTAGAAGGGCCTGTTGCAATAAGACAAGGGTAACTGTTTTAAACTAAAAGAGGGTAGATTTAGACTAGATATAAGGAAGAAATTTTTTACAATGAGGGTGGTGAAACACTGGAACAGGTTGCCCAGAGAGGTGGTAGATGCCCCATCCCTGGAAACATTCAAGGTCAGGTTGGACGGAGCTCTGAGCAACCTGATCTTGTTGAAGACATCCCTGCTCATTGCAGGGGGGGTTGGAATAGATGACCTTTAAAGGTCCCTTCAACCCAAACTATTTTATGATTCTATGATTATATGAGAATGTTGCCTTAAGGATTTGATTTCTTTCCTAATAGTCATTTAAGGAATTTACATATACAGAACAGAAATTCCTTAATCACCCCCCAGACCCACACCCATGCACAATATTGCAGTAGAATTCAGATAAAGTGTAACAGTCAATAATTTATATAAAAAGACCATTATTCCATTAGGAATACATATACATTTACATACAATATACATAGGAATACCATACATTTAAATGAAATCCAAACATGACAAAGGAAAAAAAAATACACATTGAGCATATTTAAAAAACTTTGAATTCTTTGTGTAATCATTTTATGAAGAAAGAAAGGAAATGGGGATATACATGAACCTTATTTGATTTTGAAAACCAGAGCAGTCTGATTTTTAGCAGTACAACTTCAATAGGCTAGGCTGGACTGCTTCATAGTGCTGTGCCCTATGGATGTCATATTTAGCATGTATTTTGCATCCCAGTCTGTTTTTTCTTCAAAAAAAGTATTTTTTTCTGTAGGTCTCAGGAGTTCTAAAGAAATCTTGAAAATTCAGTGCAATGCAATGGATGGATTTTGCTGAACCTCCTTCAAAAGGTATTGGACCACCTCAGAAGATAAAAAAGCTTTAAGTATCAGCATTGTTAGCTGTTTCATATCTCTAAAAGAAGTAAGGAAGGAAAAGGATTCATACAAAGACTCATACAGGCAATGTGTATGCGACTGCTTACCTTCATTCAGAAATGTCCTGCATGTGTGAAATTCTTTATACAGAGTCCAGTGCCCTTAGGACATGCTGAGTTAGCACTGAAAACAAGACTCCTGACACTTTTTATATTATCCAGGATTAAGCTGTACATAGAGTTGTCTCTAATCGTATTATGTAGACATAAATGTCAGACAAGTAACATCTGCTTTGTCCCATTTCTCACAGTCAAGGTGTTTTCAGATGGTGCTTTTTCCTGTATTTTCTCCATTCTTTGGAGTACACGATCCACATGCTTATAAACTGTGTAGCCGTATAATAGTTGAATCCATGTCAACATTTTTTTAAGGGTTTTGAATTTTAATGTGCTATTATGTATTCAAGCTCTCCTCTCCTTTTTTTACAAGATTACCATGACAAATTCTTAGGCATTTACTCAAGAGACAGAAGTGGAGAAGAAAGTGAATTGTTAATACAAATATTACCCATCATTGGGGACCTATGCTGAACTGTTTTGGATGAAGGAGATTAAGCAGGGCCCTGTAGAAAAAGGAACGATGAAGCTGTATAATATCATGTGAGCTGTGTAACAAGGAATGAAAATCTGAGAAGATACAGCATGTATTTGGGCAATATAGAACAGGAGCTGAGCCATGCCAAAGAATCTGGACATTATGGATTCAAAATATTTCCCTGATATTTCTTAGTTTTCATCTGTGTTAGCCTTTTGATTTGGATCAGGAAGTTTTCTGTTTTCCAACAATAGAAAATAGAGCTCAAATCTCTGTGTTTCATACTTCTGTGTCCATGGATTATATTTTGATAGTTTGCAAATAATCTGTCTTCAGGGTTTATGTATTCTGCAATCAATTTGAAATTTCACTAGACATTTGTAGTCAATTAGTAGATGTTTATGGTTAGTCAAACCACATCAGGAAATACCAATGCAATCATGTGCAAAGAGCAGTTCACTTTCCCCACCTAAGCTTTGAGGTGGAGTAAGCAAACCGAGGGCTATTCCTGACCTGAGACTTTAGGATTATTATTGACTCCTTGGCAGGATGGGCCAGGTTAGTGCACAGCACAGTATTAGCTTATGGTGATATCCATAGTCATCTCACATTTAACATTGTTCCCAAAGTTTTGTCTGTTTACTTGTTTCTTATTTCAAACATCTGCAGAAAAATTCCCACTTGCAAAATATTTATCTCAATGGAAATGACTGCCTTTAGGCTTTACCACAGTGCACAGGATACAACAGAAAAAAAAAAAAAGAAAAAAAAAAAAAATGCTTTTGCAGGCTAACATGTATGGCAGCCTGTGAGTTTCTGTGGGAAATAAGACGCTGGGTAGTGTTTTCTTTTGTTTCCGTTTAGTATGGGTTTTATGTAAACCTTCTTTATAAAAATGATCTTTTGATCTCTGCCATTTCACATACTTGAAGACAAGGAAGATGTAATGGTCATGTAGGTAACTCTTCTGAAGGTAAGTTTTTGCATATGTAGTGACATTATTATTTGATCACAGGAAAAGAAAGGAGATTGGAATGAGTCACTGTTTTTGGTGGCAAATAAAATTTGACGTTGCATAGGCAGAATATTTAGGTGTTCCATAAAGTTAAGTAAAGGAACACACTCTTTTCCTGTGAAGCTTTCAGTTCTAGTCACATAAGCAGTCAGTAAAAATGTCCTCTACTTTCCACCCAGTAAGGCTTTTGCTAGAAATGACAGGCTTGTAACACCCTCTCTTTTGTCTGTCTTCCCTACCACTACGTTAGTGTGGGTGGGTGGGTGGACTGCAAACTGACTGCAAAACCTTAAACTGATCTTTCTTTTCTTGCAAATTTTTATTTCATTAATTGCTGTACTTCAGAGCCTTATCCTCATTACATTACTGGTCTAGTTTCAGCAAAGACAGACTTACTGTATATTTAATATATACAGAATCAAAATAAAGTAATTCATTATGAAATATTTCAAACTGTTTTAACACTTCAGTTCTCATTTAACTGAACTTTCAGTGTGCGTTCAGAGGTACTATGCACCAGGCTGGCAAATATTGTGTATCATCAAAGACACATAAGAAAGGCAACTAGAAATAAAGGAGAGAGTGTGTAAGGACAACAGGGCTGAAAGTAGGAATAGTATTGAGCATCTTCCAGCAGCAATAAGGGAAGGAAGAAAAGGATGATCATAATAGAGATTAAAATGGGTTTTTTTGAACACAGGAAGGGAGTTGTTATGGCATATGTGGCATATAAGAAAAGCCAGCCAGCTTGACATTTCCTGACATTTTGACAATTTATAAGAGGTGGCAAGCTAATGAATAGTCATATAAGTTAATTTGTTTATATCGATGTACCTGTGAGTAAGTATTGCAAAAAATTGTCATTAAAGTATTCTGTTTTACTACAAATACTGTAAAATTAGAAGGTATTTAGACCAGCATTTTTATTTAGTGAATTAAAATATTTTTTAAGTTTGTTCTATTTCCTTGTCCTTACAGAATTAAAAGTGAGGACACAGAGAGAATGTGAACTTCCTTAAAATTAAGAGAGAGTTATTTTGGTTATGAAAGTGGAAAACTTCCCCTGTAGAGACCCTGGAATTACTCTGGATTAACAGCTTTATTTTCTAACTCTGAACAAAATGCTGATCTGAGATTTTGTTTTGTTTTACTCAACATATATTCAATTATCTTTAATATTTTTCACAGAAACATGGAATCACAGAACAGCTGAGGTTGGAAGGGACCTCTTTAGCTTGTCTACTCCAACCCCTTGTTCAAGTAGGGTCAGCTAAAGCAGGTTGCCCAGAGCCATATCCAGTTGGGCTTTGAATGTTTCCGTGGGTGGAGACCCCAGAACACCTCTGGGCAACCTGTTCCAATGGTTGGTCACCCTCACAGTAAAAAAGTTATTTATTTTGTTTTAACATGATTTCCTGTTTGAGCCCATTGCCTGTTGCCTTATCACTAGATACCACTGAGCAGAGTCTGGCTACATCTTTTTTGTTTTCCCCAGTCAGGTCTTTATGCATATTTATGAGACCACCCCTGAACCTTCTCTTCTCTCGGTTAAACAGTCCCAGGTCTCTCAGCCTTTTCTTACATGAGAGATGCCCTGGTCCCTTCATCACCTTTACAGCACTTTGCTAGACACACTCCAGTATGCCCATGAATGGTTTGTCTTAGAGTTATGTTATATAATCCAATGCTTCTACATAAATTATAGCTGTGACACATTCCATTTTGGCTATGTGATATACCTGAATTGATCAGACCAAAGAGCAACCCAAAATCTAGTACAAGGATGCAGCTTCATGTATTCATACCATCTTTGTATTCAGGGTGCCTACAAATGTCATCTGCCTCTGCCTTGTGAAGCAGCACAGGTGCTCTAGAAAGAGCACTTTGCAGAGGGGGACTTCAGTTCCATCCACCTACACTGGAGGTGATTTAACCTCTTACTTTATCCTTCTATACACTGCATAGCTGCAATAGGGATCCCTTTTGTTATCCTTTAGATATCTGGGTGGAAACAGTGGAAGATTAAGGTATTTTTCAAGCTGCTCAAGAATCCCATAGGTAAGGGATTCCTGGTTGTTATTAGTTGTGTTAATCTCATTTAATGCAAGCCAGATGAAGATAAAATGTAAATAATGACATAAATTCATAATCCTCAATATGTACGTATAGTAAGATACATCAGAAGGTATCTTTCTCCTTCCTTCAGTTGGCTTTCTGCTATTTATTTGACAAACAGGATTTTAGGTTTTGACCCTGACTGTTCAATGGGGTGCAGCTTCTGAGACCTTGCTCTTAGGGACTTACAGGATTTTTCCTTGAGTGGCTTCCATCAGTGAACACCTCCAGAAGAATACCCAGAGTGTAACTCCAGAGAAACTACAATTTCAGAACACACTGGCAAAATATGCTAATCATATAGTAACATTGTTTCTTTCTGTGGCTTTTATTGCTTTTTGTGGTTTTAGTTAGGTTAGCTAAGTTAGGTTAGTTATTAAACACCATTAATTTATAACACAGTTTAAGAAAGCGTATCCAATAATTAGGACATATTTGTTTTTTGAACACTAATTTAGAAAATACAAAGTGTTCCTTTTACCTTTTTGATCAAGACTGCTAAAATAATTCCTTGAATAAGAGAGCCCTTACCACCACAAGGGGTATCACGTTGTTAGTGAAATGCTTTTTTTGTTTGGTTGTTTTTTTAAGAAGAGTATTATGTATTTGTAAAATTATCAAAATTCAGACAGTTTGTTCACTTCTGGGGGAAGATTTATTTTTCTAGAAAAAAGTTATGTCACTTGATTTTATTCTTTACTTTAATAAAGTATAGTGGTGATGTAGAATTATTCTGGCTGCAGAGACTGTTGGTTCAATTTTTCATTTATACACATATGAAAAGAATTAGATTGTCAAAATGTTAATTAAGTTTCTACTTGACCCTAAGCTAGATACCTCCAGATATCCTAGGAGATAGCAAAAATAGACACAGCAGGGGAATTTAGCTCTCAAGCACTTATAGCCGAAGGGCTTCAGTTCCTGTTATACAAGAGAGGCATTGAGGGTTTATTAGATAAAAGCAGCAAGATCATGCTGTTAACAGTATGAGTAAGCAGTTGACAAGTGAACAAATTAGAGGCCCTCCTGCATTTAGATCTTCTTTTATTTTTCTTTCTTTCTTTTTCCTTGAATCTCTTTTCTCTTGCTGTTTCTGAATAAACAATCACAGTAAGAACATCTCAGGTTGAAAAAAATATTTCTCTCTCTCGTAAAATATATGCTTCTCTCTTTAGAATAAGTAAGCTGAAGATCTCTTGGTTCCAGGAACTTGTGGGTTGTGCTTTCAAATTAGAAGACTGCTTCCATTATTGGTTTAGACATCTGAATTCAATATTATTTCCATAACCGAAAGGAAGACTATTTCTCAATATATGGGCAACTGCTAACTACATGTATAGCATTTCTATGCAGGAAGAAGTATGTCAGGGGAATCACAACATGGTAGGTTGGCAGTCAAACAAACAGCCTGTTTTGAAAGTTTTAGTTTTCTGAAGAGAGACATCAGCTGATCAGTTAGCATTTTAGGGTGCTAAATTATACCAAAGAATAACATAAGTATCTAAAAGAAAAGGAAGATGATGGAGGTAGAAATGGTTGTCACAAGAAAATATTCTTATGACAAATATTCAAAATCCTCTCATATTTAGTAAATAAAATTGCAAGTCACTCACAGTAAGATTAGTAACTATAATTAATTTCTGTAACAGCAGCAGAGCTGAAATTTGCTGTTAATTTAAGATACTTAACTCTTCTAAAATGTAGGTACTCTTAGCATATTGAATTTTGCACAACATTGAAATAAGTCATAGCTTTCCTTTTAATGAAGTGACATAGACTAATGAATTAAATGAAGATACTAATGGAGTAATTGACTGAGGAAATTAACTTGGGTTATTGTCGTAAATAAGCTAATGCTAAATTTATCAATGTTGTTGAGGAAAATACTTCATGGCAAGAAAATGTGAACTTGTATCAATGTAGTTAAACAACAGCCATCAAATAAGGGTGTATTTCATTATCCATAAAGCAAATATTATGAAAAAACAGTTTCAGTGCCATGTTGTATTCTTCAGTCTGGCCTCCCTTGTGATTAAGCCTTCTGTTAATTAAAATGACATGTAGGTTTCTCTATTCTGTATTTTCTATACAGTTAAAACTAATCAGGGAAAGATCAGTTCCTCAATAGCTTCTGAAAATGAGGTTGAATGAACACTAACTGTATTACATAATTTTAATCTGTAAGAATGCTATATTAGCAAAGAGCTTCCTGAGCTAATTTGTGAGGGGTTGTTCTCTTTGGTAATTATCTTCACATCTACATACCTTTAGACCTCTTTAAATTAGTACTCCCTAGCAGTTATGCAAATATGTAGCATTTCACTTTCCCTTGATTTAGTGAATCTTAGACAAATAAAACTGTTGCACTTTATTTCTCAATATCAACCCATAAGATTTGATTAGTTCTCCATAAGTGTTTGTTGTAGTTGGTTTTACTTTCATTTTTCTTCTGACAACACCATCTCTACTGCTCTTTCATCATGACAGAGAACATTTCCATGATTACTGCTCCATGCTAACTGATTTCTTTTACTTGACTTAATAACAGATACAACATTATTGCCTTCGTTGTTTCTTTCCCTCTGGTTTACATCTAATGTCTTCTCATCCTACTTCTATTTATTTAGGTGTTAAAGATGGCCAGATATATTCATTAACTGCTATCAAAGACTTTTTCAGTTATTTTGTTCACTTTTCCTTGTATGCTGATGTCCATTGTATATTCCTTGACCCAAATATCAGTCTACTACTATTTAGTATCCAGGTTCCAAACTGAGAGTCACCAGATGATACAAGGGTAAATGAAAAAAATCAAAACCAAAACTGGAGGGATTGTTTTTTTTTCTTTGGCAATGTGAGGTCAGGACAGGGACACTGTAAGAGCTGCTGAATAAGTCAAAAAACAAGCATCAAGGAACAGCAGAAGGTGTTACTTAAATTGCTAAGTAGCTAAGAAATTATTTTGTCCATTTTATAAGAAAAAAAATACTTGAAAAGTAAACTCATTATTTTATTTTAAGTATTAATATTCATAGTTGTTGCTACAGAAAATATTTGTGTACTTAGGAAAGCATTTTTAAGACAAAGGCAGCAAAGAGCAGACAAGGACACATTTTGGAGGTGGGGTAGGGTAAGAGTTTTGTGAGTCTGAAGATGTGAGTCAAGAACCAATAATGAAAGACACAGTGACTACTGTACCATTTGCTGGGGAGAAGGAGTAAAAATTAATGCCTGAAATTGAGATCTTTAATGGTTTGTGGGGTTTTTTGTTTGATTGTTCTTCTACTTGGTTATTGCATGTTATGACATGTTGAAACTGGGAACTCCCACAATGATTAACTCCTTATAACATTATATAAATTTCTTTTTTATGTTATTAGTTTACTGGTCCTAAAGGAAAGTTACTGGAGGAAGCAGGTAGACTTATTATTGATATGTGTGTGACTAGCAAATGTTTATAATCTCTATCTACAGTGGAGGTAAGCCTACAAAAAGAGAAAGAGAAGAAACCATAAAAAGATCTATCTCTGTGTGACATGTATGACTCTATCTATGACATTCTTTTATAGAGTTGGCTAGGATCTATAGTCTTGTTGTACAAAAGAATCTGGGGGATTGTAGGTCACCAAAATATTGCTGTCTTCCTAATATGCCATCTTTTAGCAAGAATCATTTAAGAGAAAACAATGGCTTCTCTAAGCACTCATATATTAAATATCTTTTTATTTTCCTTTTTTTTTTCTTTTTCTTTTTTTTATGCCCAGTAATTATTATGGCAAGTTATTCAGATTAAATCACATCTTTTTTTCAGTGTTACCTTGTGATTTTTATCTGTAAAGTTACGGAACCTATATTCTGGACTTGTGTTCCTTACTTGTATTGTTCCATTACTAATCCATCCATTAATGGCTTTCCTCGAAAAGAAAAGTAACTGGAGCCTTCTAGGAATCACTCATCAGGCACCTATTGATAGAAACATGTCCAACTCTTAATATCTAATGTCAAGTCCCTGCCTTTAGTTAACTGACAAGGGAGATGATTGGAGATGATTATGGTTGATGTTGCTGTGCACATCCAATCTACAGTTTCCTTGACTTTGTTCAGTCATTAGAGAACTAATATTGCAGAGTAAATTGAAAGATAAATGGAGTTCCTTGCTAGCAAACATTTTGGCAAAGGAACAAATGAGAGGTGAATTTTTAATTTAAATAAAACAAATGTTGAGTAATTGTTGCCAGTAACAATATTAGGGTAGTTTACCAAAAGAACAAATGATGAAGATTGGAAAAACAAATACATACATAAATATACACAGAAAGATATAAAACACTTCTATTATTCTATATAAAATAATATTTATAGTAATTTAAAACATATGTTGAAAGATAAAATTATTGACATGAAAAAAGCTTCACAATTATTATCATTATTAATATTCTAATCAGTGCTTTTAGTCTTCTAATTAGAAAATTTGCTAGTACAAGGAAGAAAGCTGACATGATAGAAACGACTAATCTGCAGATAGAGAGAACAGGCTTATATTCCTTGCCTAATCAAAAGCCATACCCACAGGAGAAACATAAGTAATATCGAAACAGTGAATCAAGATGATGTGGTGGGATAGCTCAAATGACTGCATGCTGTGACGGATGGATACAGGCTTCTTAGGAAGAACTGGCAGGATGGCAAAGAGAGGGAGTCACCCTTTGTTACCTGCTTTAGCTGACCATCCTCTGAGCAGAGGGGTAGGACCAGATTATCTCTTGTCTTCAGACTCAGACGTTCTCTGATTCTGTTCTTTAATGAATTAAAATTCTGCAGTGTTGAAGCTAACCAAATGAGATAATGTGAAGGAAATATACATGATAAATCTTGTGTAAAATTAATAAATAAATAGTTAAACAAACAACACAGAATTGTCTGTGAAAAGGCCTAGCAACATAACTTTAATTTAAAAAATAAAGTTATTTTTAGTAAACCTGTTTTTTTCTTTTCCAGGCCAGACCTCTGTCAGTGAATTGATGGTTATTTGACACACTATTTTATGCTGGAGCAATCATATATACTTTCTGTATTTTATATATTGTACAATGCTCAAAGCTAGCACTGAATTAAAAATATATTAAATATTAGTTTTCTTATGTTTTGCCTATAGCTCAAAGTATCAAAATGCTTCATAAATTATCTTTACACACTTATATTCAGGCAGCTAAATTAAGCCCCAAGGACAGATTTCAGCTCCAGACTTCGACACTCAAATTTAGATGCTCAAATCTGTGTATTCTAAGTGTCTAGACATAATCAAGGGAAAGCTCGTCTTTGATCCAAGTATCCACACACAGACATATGAAATACCTGAGATGTCTATAAAAGGTAAAGAGATATGACACAGGACATACAACAGCTCCATGCCTTGGGTTGGTAACTGGAGACTATGTGGAATAACTTATGTCACCTCAAAAAATATTAAACATTTATGCTGACACGACTTAATTGAGTTCCTGCTTGGTACAGCAAAGGGAGTTTACAGAGCTCTTCAGCTCCAGGTCCCTCCCCCCCACCCCAGTGCAGTGAAATGCCTTCATCTTTGGTCAACTAGCAATTAGAAGACAGCTGTAATAGTGCTACCTTGCTTTTTTTTGTTTCTTTGTTAGTTTGTTTGTTTTTAATGTCACATTGGAAATGTTTTGGAGAGAAAATAAAATACCACCATATAGATTTTTTTATTTCAGGAAACCTTCCTTGTTTTTTCTTCCTTTTCTTCCATTCACTAGATACGTCTCAGCTCCTGGTAAAAAAACATGGGGCCTACAAGTTGCATTCCCAATACATTTGTCATCAGCACCTAGTATACCATCTATCCTGGTGATGGAAGGAGGCTGAGATCCTACTTAAATAGGTAGAACTATTTAAGTACAAACGTGAAAACATCAGAGTAATAAGCATGCCCCACACAGTACATTTACAGTAGCATCTGGACATGTAATGGCTCCTGCATACGTACTGCATGCAGTGTTACCATTTACAGAGTAAGGCTGAGATGGTTGGAGGGAGTCAGAGCTGTTTCACAGTAGGTGAAATTCAGAGTAGGTGTTTCAGATCTCCAGTTAATGCTGAGAGCTAGGACTACTGGTATGAGCAATACTGGTAGTTGTAAGAAATATGTTGACCATGCATGTATAAAGCAGAAAAGCAACCACACAAACTAACCAGCAATTAATATTTATTCATATGTGAGTACATATATATATATATGTATAGTTATGAAAATATTTTAAGAGGAAGAAGCAGATGTTTTCCTTTCTTCAGACCCCTATTTTAGCATGTCCTAATGTTGTTGAACATAGGGTTACAACAACATTTAAACTCTTTATCATATATATCTGAAATAATATTTATGTCAGCGATTAATGTCCACTCCCAAATCATCAAGCTTGCACCTAGTGGATATGAAAAAGTAAACATACAAACCTGTTGCAGAAAACCAGTTTTCAGGCATTTCTAGCATATTATACTATACAAATATATAACTATATAACTATCAGAATGATTTGCTGGAAAACAGAGAAAGAGAAAAAGAGAAAGAAAGAACAATCCAGACCTTGTGTCTGTTGCCAAAGAAGAGTGCACCTTGCTAATCTGTTTTAGCTGATTCAAAGAACAGGTATGTTGCACATCAATGCAAGCTATTGGACCAGGTAAATCTTACTGTGTTCATTATATCTGTGCAATGTAAATAGAACGCATTTGTATCTCTGTGTGTGTATATATATATGTTCATATAATTTCTTAAAGTGTTATAGTACCTTTTCCTCTGTCTTCTGGTGTTTTCCTCAATACTGTAATACAATGTCTTCCATTGTAATAAAAGGACATCTCAAATCAAAGTAAGTTCCTAAGGCTGAATAATCATACTCCACTCCCAAACTGAGGCATGTAGAACTGGATTTCACTTCATATGTCAGAAACACTGTGGGTGTTTATTGTGTCCAATATATTTGCATTTTATTGTTGAGTTTGATATGATGAACTTTCCTAAACATGTGCAAACTAGTATTTGTCACACATTAAATTTGGTTCACTGGGACAAGTCAGACTGAATCTGCACATGAACTTTGGACATCAGTATCTGAAAACTTGGTCAGTGCAATAACCTAAGGATACTGCCTACCTGTGAAATGTCGAAAAATGTCCAAGTTGTTCTTTAGCACACCAACAGTTTCAAATTCAGGGATGGAAAAGTCCATACCAAGGGAAACCCAGACATTCGTCAACCATGATTTTACACAAGATACCTTTTCAAAGTTTTCTCTAACTTTTGAGTGTTGCATTGGTAACCTCCATTTAATTTTCTTTCAATTATAATGTCATTTTCTATTAAGGGATAAAAAAACTGTGTGGCAGGAGGGACATATGCTTACTTTACTGTACTGTTACTGTCCTTAATTTAAAATCTAGTTTGAATCTCAAGCAAAATTCGGATCCACAGCCTAAACTTCTGCCATCAGAAATAGCAGCATAAACAGGAACACAGTAACAAAGTAATCAACAAAAGCAATGAGACAGAAAATATTAAAATGTGAAAATGTGACTTAACATTTATGTTAGCTTTAGTAAGTTAAAGTATAATTTACAGTACAGTTATTATATCTGCTCTAATTGTTCACAAGCACATAGGTGAAATTAATTTTCCACAACCTGAACATCTGAAAGGTTATCTGGAGAATGAATCAACTCATCCTGAGACAGGCTGGATGAGTCATGCTTTAGACTTGCCTATGCCCCTACCTTTGCTACCAAACACGCTAAGTGTGAATAGCTGTGGTAGGTTGACCCTGGCTGGATGCAGGGTGCCCACCAAGTTGCTCTATCACTCCCCCTCCACAACTGGGCAGCAGGAGAGAAAATATGTCAAAAGCCTCGTTGGGCTGAAAAAAGGACAAGGAGAGATCACTCAGCAATTACCGTCATGGGTAAAACAGACTTGACTTAGGGAAATTAATTTAATTTATTGCCAATCAAATCACAGTAGTGTGAGAGATGAAAGAGTTAATGTCTTAAACATTGTGGTGACTTGAGGAGCTATTTGCAGGGTGACGGCAGGTTGGCGAGCACGGGGGGGGGGAGAGCGGGAGCAGGGCGTGTGGGACGTGCAGAGCGTGTCGGAGGACGTGCGGTTCCGGGTTCCGACGGACCTGACCATATACGGCCAGAGGTCACACAGAGCTGATCTGAGGAAGGGGCTTGCAACCACCCGAGAGACACCTCACGACCACCCCTCTCCCCCAGCACCTGCGCAGAAGACAGATCTTTCTAGAACAAGAACCATGTAAGTCCTGAAGGGGTGTACCTGGAGGCGGGGATTAGCCTATAAAAGACATGCCCCCCCAGGGCACCACGCACGCATCCACCACTGGAGGATTGCCACATCTGTCATCGTCATCGCGGGATCCAAGGGTGGTGATACTTTTTCTTTCTCTTTCCTCCTCTCTTTTCCTTTCCTTTTCTTGCTTCTCTCTCCCTCTACTCTTCCAATATATGCAAGTTTGGGATAAATTGTGACGGGTTGCCCGGAAAATAGCTCCATTGCCAAATCGCCTCTGTTCGTTCGTTGAGCTCGCCAGTTCGTTAAGTTTGTCCGTTTGTGGAATTCGCCAGTTAATAAAGTTGCTGGCCAGACTGTTCCTCTGAGTCACTGTTGTGACTCTACCGACCACACGGCTTTGCCGAGCAGAGATCGGCCTTTGTTGGTACCAGAAGTGGGATACACCGTTCCTCTGAGTCATTGTCATGACTCCACCGACCACGTGGCTCTGCTGAGCAGACATCGGCTTTTGTTGGTACACAAACCGTCGGGGAATCGAAAAGACTCACCCATCTCGCAACCCACCGAGTGGGACGACACAAGTAGGGTAATAAGAAATAAAACCAGATCTTAAAACTCCTTCCCCCTGTCTTGTCCCACTCGGTGGGTTGCGAGATGGGCGAATCTTTTTGATTCCCTGATGGTTTGTGTACTGACAAAGGCCGATCTCTGCTTGACAGAGCCGCGTGGTCGGTAGAGTCACGACAATGACTCAGAGGAACAGTCTGGCCAGCAACTTTATTAACTGGCGAATTCAACAAACAGACAAACTTAATGAACTCGCAAGCTCAACAAACTAACAGAGGCGATTTGGTAATGGAGCTATTTTCTGGGTGTTGTGGTTTAGGCCCAGCCAGCAACTAAGCACCACGCAGCCACTCACTCACTCCCCCCTGGTGGGATGGGGGAGAGAATCGGAAGAGCAAAAGTAAGAAAACTCGAGGGTTGAGATAAAAACAGTTTAACAGGTAAAGCAAAAGCCGCGCACACAAGCAAAGCAAAGCAAGGAATTCATTCACTACTTCCCATGGGCAGGCAGGTGTTCAGCCATCTCCAGGAAAGCAGGGCTCCATCACGCGTAATGGTTACTTGGGAAGACAAATGCCATCACTCCAAATGTCCCCCCCTTCCTTCTTCTTCCTCAGCTTTATATACTGAGCATGACGTCATATGGTATGGAATAGCCCTTTGGTCAGTTTGGATCAACTATCCTGTTTATGTCCCCTCCCAGCTTCTTCTGCACCTGGCAGAGCATGGGAAGCTGAAAAGTCCTTGACTAGTGCAGCAACAGCTAAAACATCTCTGTATTATCAACACTGTTTTCAGCACAAATCCAAAACATAGCCCCATACCAGCCACTATAAAGAAAATTAACTCTATCTCAGCTGAAACCAGGACACTGGGCAACCCATCACAATTTATCCAAAACTTACATATATTGGAAGAGTAGAGGAAGAGAGAAGGGAGAAAAGAAAAGGAAAAGAGAGGAGGAAAGAGAAAGAAAAAGTATCACCACCCTTGGATCCCACAATGACGATGACAGACGCAGCAATCCTCCAGTGGTGGGCGCGCTTATGGTTCCCTGGAGGGCGTGTCTTTTATAGGCTAATCCCCATCTCTAGGTACGCCCCTTCAGGACTTACATGGTTCTTGTTCTAGAAAGTTCTCAATCTTCTGTGCAGGCGCTGGGAGAGGGGGGTGGTTGCGAGGGGTCTCTTGGGTGGTTGCAAGCCCCTTCCTCAGATAAACTCTGTGTGACCTCTGGCCATAGATGGTCAGGTCTGTCGGAACCCGGAACTGCGTGTCCTCCAATGCGCTCTCCACATCCTGCTCCTGCTCTCCCCCCCCCACCCCGTGCTCACCGACCTGCTGTCGCCATGCAAATCGTGCCTCATCGCCACAATGTTTAAGACATTAACTCTTCCAGTCTCTCACACCCCCCACCCCTCCCTCCTTCCTGGGCTTAGCTTCACTCCTGATTTCTCTACCTACTCCCCTGGAGTGGCATATGGGGGCATGGGAATGGGGGTTGCAGTCAGTTCATCACACATTGTCTCTGCTTCTCCTTCCTCATCACACTGTTCCCCTGCTCCAGCATGGGGTCCCTCCCATGGGAGATAGTCATTCATTAACTTCTCCAGTGTGGGTCCTCCCCACAGGCTGCAGTTTTTCACTAACTGCTCCAGCTTGTGTCCTTTCCATGTGTCCTTTCCATGAGGCACAGTCCTTCAGGAACAGACTGCTACAGCGTGGGTCCCCCATGGGGTCATAAGTCCTGCCAGCAAACCTGCTCCAGCATGGGCTCCTCTCTCCACGAGGCCACAGATCCTGCCAGGAGTCTGCTCCAGCACAGGTTCTCCATGGGGTCACAACCTCCTTCAGGAGCATCCACCTGCTCCTGTGTGGGGTCCTCCATGGGTTGCAGGTGGATATCTGGTCCATTGTTAACCCCCATGGCCTGCAGGGGAACAACCTGCCTCACCACGGTCTTCACCACGGGCTGCAGGGGAATCTCTGTTCCCATACCTAGAGCAACTCCTCCCCCTCCTTCTTCACTGACCTTGGTGTCTGCAGACTTGTTTCTCTCACTCCTCTCTCCCAGCTGCTGTTGCGCAGTTCTTTTTTCCCCTTCTTAAATATGTTATCCCAGAGGCTGATACCACCAACACTGATGGGCTCAGCTTTGGCCAGTGGCAGGTCCATCTTGGAGCTGGCTGGCATTGGCTCTTTTGGACACAGGGGAAGCTTCTAGCATCTTCCCATGGAAGCCACCCCTGTAGCCCCCCTGCTAGCAAAACCTTACCATGCAAACCCAATACAATAGCTCAGAATTACACATCTAACTTTTGACTCCTTAGATGTAGTGTATTGGGTCTGACTGGGATGGAATGATTGCTCCCCATAGCAGCCCTCATAGTGCTGTGCTTTGTATTTGTAGCTATAACAGCATTGATAACACACCAATTTCTTGGCTACTGCTAAGCAGTGCTCGCACAGCATCAAGGCTGTCTCTCCAACATGCCCCCCACCAAAGGCCAGTAGGTTGGGGGTGGGCAAGAAGTTGGGAGGGGACACAGCTGGGACAGCTGACCTAGACTGACAAAAGGGATATTCCATACCACATGACGTCATGCTCAGCAATAAAAGGTAAGAGAAAGGGGGGCGGGGGGAGGCATTTGTTATTAAGGTGTTTGTCTTATGAAGCAACCACTACATGTACTGAGGCCCTACTTCCCAGGCCATCACCTGCTGATGGGAAGTAAAGGATAATTTTGTTTGTTTGTTGGTTTCCTTTGCTTCCACACGTGGCATTTACTTTTCTTTATTAAACTGCCTTTATCTCGACCCATGAGTTTTTTTCATCTTATTTTCTCCCCCTGTCCTGCTGAGGAGGGGAATGATAGAGCAGCATGGTGGACTCCTGGTGGCCAGCCAAGGTTAACCCACCACATGTAGGTAGCTTCTATTTAATTCAGAGAGTGCCTTTGATCTCATGTTTCATAGGCTGCAAGTCCTTGCTGTTTACAGTATTACAGGTTTTGAGACAGAGCTGTCCAAACACATCTATTAGACCTCTGCCTGAGACGTCTGTGAGCCTACCCAGCCCTCTATGCTACATGGGAATGCTGGGGCATGGAGAAAGCACTGTCTTTGCTTCAATCCTGGAATGTATTCCACCAACCCTACTCCTAACCATGTTCTCAGTGTTGATGCTACCCATATCTTCCCCAGTTTTTAATTTGTAAAAGAACTTTCATGCTGGCTTGAAAATGTCAGCTAAAATTTTCTGCCACAATTTGAGCTTTAGGCAGACATCAGACACCGAAAATTGTAGCTTGTGTAGATAAACAGTTTGTGATGCTAAACAGCTGAAAACAAGATGTTATAATAAGTGTGGGAGAATCTTAAACAAAGTTTAAAAGGTGGTCTTTCTCAGTAGTATATACATAAGACTGTATTTTTTTAATTTTTCTTCTTTCATTTCAAGTACATTAATGCAAACGTCCTTACTTTTTAGCAGGAAAATGAAACAATCAGTTGACAGTTTTCTCTCAATGAGTTTATTTGAAAATAAACAAGTGTTTTTCAAAAGCTGCTCATTTTCCAATAGATTGCAAACTTCTTGTCCCTGGTTCAGTTTTATCATGCTGGTAGGAAAAAATATCATTCAGTGCTAAAAATGAATAAATACTGCTAGGAGTCAGGTATTCAATGTCATCAAAACTGTTCCGTATTGATACTCACAAGCTTTTAACAAGTCTAGCCTCAAAGGTAATTGCATGTACTTTTTGTGGTGTTTCTCTTAATTAGGTTTCATACTTCTTAAACTTTGGTTTGGGGTAAATGAAAATCACTTAAAAGTGCATTGACATGCAAATTGCAGGGACTTTATAAGGATAGCCACAAATGTGATTGAATTTCTTTGTAGTTGTAGTGGGGTACGGAAATTGTAAGAGATGGATACTCCTTTCTCAGGGAGTCAGATCAATTACACTTCCTGGCAGCTTCTAAATTGTGTTTGCCAATTGTAACTGAAATTATGGAGACAGATGATGACTGGTCTTGACCTTTCATTATTCCAAGGCCACTGAGTGAAGAAGTGGTGCACTGCTTTTAAGCTTTCCTGCTTTGTTTCAATTTACAGGATCTCAAGTTTCATTTCTTAGAGTGGAATGGAGATAAGTGTTTCTGAAATCTTTTGGATACATAGGGTTAGTACATTAGAGATCTTGCTTTTCTTCTGTATCTTCCCTTTCTTCTATTATTTTGGGGAGTATGATAACAAATCTTTTGGGGAAGATATGGTCAGGAGGAACATCCATCCTTTTGCTAGATCTAGATTTGCTACTTCATTGTCTTTGCTTAAATGATTTATATAAATTAGGTATGGTATTAGCTGTAGCAGACTGGACCTAAGTTGCATTATTCCTATTTGTGCTTCTTTCTTAGTACGCCCACTTTAAATTTTGAAAGTTCCCAGTAAATGAAATTATCTCCAATTAATTGTTGCATCTTTAATGTAGAATTTAGTCCAGAAACCTTTTGAAGGTTTAGTCCAGAAATCTTTTGAAGACAAACTCATATAGAATTGTAAAAATCTCTGTTTACTATATAATTATTTATAGAGGACAGTTACATAGTGCTGGACAGACAAGTAAAAAAAAGACAAAAATTAAGCCCTTCCTCACATTTAAAAACCTGTTGGTTGTTTTCCTTTGCAAAGGAATTGTAGAAAAGCCATAAAAATATATATTAAAAAAATCCAAACAAACCCAACATTGTCAACATAAGCCAGCTGCTACCATTCTAGGGAAAATAAAAGTAAAAATAAGAAGCTTTTTTTTAATCAATAGAAATATGGAGGAAGGTCATAATTCTTTGGCAAGTAGAAATTTTCACTAGTGCAGGTCTTTGTAAGCAATACACACTTTAGTTTAGTTTAGTTTTAGTTTACACCAGAAAAGCTTAATGAGCCTTCCAGCTATCAAAAGATTAAGACACTCTTCCACTTTTGAAATTACATTTAGCCTTACTTTATTCTCAAATAGGGATAATTAAAGGACCTGCTCTAGCCACACAGGAAGTCCATGATGATGAATCCTAGTAATTTTATTCAAATTTTTTGTCTTAGTCAGAAAGACAACAGAACGGGTCTACTCTAGGTATTAATATAAAACTCTATAAATGAATGTCATAGTAAATTATCTCAATGTATGCAGAGGAGTATTCAAGTACTGCATTTTTTTCTAAATATTTTCTTTAACTAGCAAATAAAATGAAATTTTATTTGTAAATTTTGTAAACTTTGGTTATTTATTTGACTGCCACAGCAAAACCCAGAATTTTAAAAGAAAAGACAAGCTTTTATATTGCTGGAGAAATATTTTATTCTTGTAAGAAAAAAAATACCATAGGGATATATGCAAATATTATATAAGCCTAGTTTGTTTGCAAACTATTGTTACTGTCCTTCAAATTCAGATTTTCAGTTTCATAAATCAAATCCATGAAAAAACTTTACAAAGTTAAACTCTAGTGATTTTCATTTATTTAAGCGCTGGCTCATCAAAAAAGGAAGGCAAAGGAGCAGCTCTAGCCATAGGGAAAATAGGCAGCTGCCTAAGGAAGCCCATCAGATGGGGACTGATGGCCAAATTATTCCATCTACAGCAGTGCTTTGAAAAGCTTGGTTTGCTGCTACCAACAGGAACAATGGCAAGTGAGTCTGGGACAGTAGGTAACGTTGTGAAAGAAGGGCATGGAGAAAGACATCGAGAGCAGCCAAACTTCTGGTATCTACCTCACCTTTTTCTTTATTTTCTGAATTTTAGATTTCTCATCCCTATATCAAGTCTCATCTTAGTCTTCCTTCCTTGGGACACCCACTGATATACGTGGGGGTTTTTGTTTGTTTGGGATTTTTTGTGTAGGGGTTTCCCCCACCCCTCCTTTTTTTTCTCTTTTGCTGCCTTGTGAGCAAGCCTTGTGCTTGCTCTGTTGCAGAGAATTTGTCTCCTGCAGAAATGGAACAATTTGTCTTATGGCCAACAGTCCCAAAAGGACATGGTGGTTGTAGAAAATAATGAGCACAAAGGAAGAAGAATAGAAACAATCCCACTGCTTGCAAATGTGTCCTAAGTAATCACTTCCTGGGATAGTCAGTGAACAAAACAGAGCACCAAGGAGACATAAGGAAGTAATAGCAATTTGTGTTTCTCAGATATGTTCCTCAAAAGATATTTTTCTCAGTTCTAAATGAACAGTAGCTTTTGCTCATCTGAGCATAAAAAATTACAGTAAGTGTAACAAGAGAGTGTGACAAGACATATATTGAGAGTCCTGAAAATAAAAGGTAAGTGGATATAATTTTTTTGTTGGTCATTGCTGGGAAGAAAAAAAAACCATCCTCCTCTACAGGGTTCCAAGTTCAATCTATGTTCACAGCTGTGTTCAGAATTTTGAATGGTCATGACTGCACTAATAATACATGGTTATAGTGATCATCTCCTAATTTAAAACAATTTAAATATTTCAAAGTAAATAAGTATCTCTCACACAGGTAAGATGAAAAGAAAAATTAATTCATTCAGCATTTCCCAGGTTGTGTGTGTTTGTTTATATGTGCTAGCTGTTCTTACTTGCAAACACTAAAATTCTACTAAAATAAAAATGGAAATAAAAAGGTGTTAATTCCCATTTACAACAATTACCTATTAAACAGCTTTGGCAATACTGAGGGGACAGGAAGTAGGTGCAGATGTTAATTCTATTACTGTTACATTTATGTAAACTTAAAGGTGCCTTCATGCTGCCAGGGCAATTTAACAACTCCTTAGTGTAAAAGGAAATTGGTCCATTAGATATATTCTACCTAAATAATGGCTATTATCCCATAGTACAGAGACAAAAATAAATTTATGCCTAAGACAGGTGGGATGGTGACACTTCACAATGGAAGACAATATGGCCCCTGAAAAGATTTTTGTATTATGTTTAATAAACTTTGCATGAATATTTGATTAATTCACTTTAAATCCTCAAATGAAGATTCAATTCAAGTGAACTTTATTTAAAAACTCTTTATTCATTCTCATGATGAACACTATGTATGTGCAAATATGTATGAACAAAAAATGTAAACCTCTTATTGCAGGGTGTGGTGGGTTGACCTTGGCTGCACACCAAGTGCCCACCAAGCTGCTTTATCACTCCCTCTCCACAACTGGGCAGCAGGAGAGAAAATATGTCAAAAGCCTCGTGGGTTGAGACAAGGACAGGGAGAGATCACTCAGCAATTACCGTCATGGCAAAACAGGCTTGACTTAGGGAAATTAATTTAATTTATTGCCAGTCACATTGGAGTAGGGTAATGAGAAATAAAACCAGATCTTCAGACACTTTCCCCCCACCCCTCCCTTCTTCCCGGGCTCAACTTTCCTCCCAATTTCTCTACCTCTTACCGCTGAGTGGTGCAGGGGGACGGGGAATGGGGGTTGCAGTCAGTTCATCACACATTGTCTCTGCCGCTCCTTCTTCCTCATACTCTTCCTCTGCTCCAGCGTGGGGTCCCTCCCACAGGAAACAGCCCTCCACAAACTTCTCCAATGTGGGTCCTTCCCACAGGCTGCAGTTCTTCACAAACTGCTCCAGTGTGGGTCCTTTCCATGGGGCACAGTCCTTCAGGAATAGACTGCTCCAGCATGGATCCCCCATGGGGTCACAAGTCCTGCCAGCAAACCTGTTCCAGCATGGGCTCCTCTCCACGGGGCCACAGGTCCTGCCAGGAGCCTGCTCCAGAGTGGGCTCTCCATGAAGTCACAGCCTCCTTTGGGGCACATCCACCTGCTACGGTGTGGGGTTCTCCTCTGGCTGCAGGTTGGATATCTGCTCCAGCATGATCCTCCATGGGCTGCAGGGGACAACCTCATTCACCATAGTCTTCACCATGGGCTGCAGGGGAATCTCTGCTCCAGCGCCTGGAGCATCTCCTCCCCCTTCTTCTTCACTGATCTTGGTGTCTGCAGAGTAGTATCTCTCACATATTCTCACTCCTCTCTTCCAGCTGCTGTTGCGCAGCAGTTTTTTCCCTTTCTTAAATATGTTATCACAGAGACACTACCACTATTGCTGATTGACTCAGCCTTGGCCAGTGGTAGGTCCATCTTGGAGGTGGCTGATACTGGCTCTATCTGACATGGTGGAAGCTTTTGGCATCTTCTCACAGAAGCCACCCCTGCAGCCCCTGCCACTATCAAAACCTTGCCACACAAACCCAATACACAGGGAAACTGGGACCTTGAGGTAATCTCCATCCAGAATACTGAAAGAACAAGCATATTAAATTTCAAGTCTATTAGGAGGACTTTAAATTAATGGTCAGTTGGGGTGACAATGTTGAATGAAGAATAGTGAACATTGTATCTATATGCAGGAAAAGAGAAAAAGAGATGGCCAAATAGCTCAGTAGTTTAAGTCAATACTCTACAGTGTGTTAATAGATTTAGAAATAAAAGAGTAGCCAAGAGTAGGGTAGTAGTATGAGTATAATGATTTTTATTTAAAGTGGGGTTATCAGGATTAAGAAACTGTTATAATCGCGTTAAGTAATTTCACTTAGTGGGCTTGAAGCATAAGGAAATGTGTCTTTATGGAATTTGAAGATGACATAACAGTTTGGAGAACTGCCAGTGTTGAAGAGACATAGATTATCACAGATGCAGAACTAAATGACCCTGAGAAGACTTTGTCTATTTCTGGTCTACATTTAAAAAAAAAAAAAAAATAAAGAGGAATTTGAAGTTGGACAAATGCCAAGAGTGGCTACCAATAAAGCTAGAGGAAGAGACAGTGTATTTTGTTGAGGGTAGATTAAAGAGCTTTACTGACTTATCCTTGAAAAACAAAGATTGGGAGAGGGAATGTTATTATGCTTTATAAACATATCTGGAGGCAATGTGAATATATTAGGAAGAGAAGAGAACACTCTAAGCTGAGAGCTAATATTTATACAAGATCAATTGGACTGCATTGGTCACAGCCAAACTTAGACGATTTTCCTCACATAATCATCTAAGCCAGTCAGTTATGCTCCTGTTATAGTCTACAACAACTACTTTCCACAGGAGCTCTCTTGCTACTGATACCTTATGTTTGCTTTACCCCAATGGTCTTTCTTCTAGCTTCCTCCCTTCTTACAATTTTGTGCAAATTGTATTAGGATGAAGTTACAGTTTACTTGAAGAATTGTTTCACCTGAGTTGTGTTCACTCAGTGCTTTTAAAGACATGTTATAAAATGCAAGAAATATTCAAAGATGAATCTTAGAAAAGATGAAATGGAAACTTCTGTGATCTGTAGCTATGAGTGCTTCCTTGCACAGGCTCATACAGAGATAGGACTTTCCTTTGCTATTCTTTATTTGCAGGTGTTGCCAGTTATACTTCTCAGTGTGTTTGGCAGGATTTCGTGCCTATTCGCAGTCACTTTTGTGTATCTTATTCTTTGTTCTTTGTCTTGCAATTTCTGTTATCTGGATCAATGCTTACATATTTTCCAGTGTCTCCTAAGTGCAACTGCAATCTTCAGCCCTTTGGTGGTCACACTACTCACACACTTGCATATAATGCTCATTCATTGCATTTGGCTATACAATCACAGTGTGGTAATGTACTTACCTACATATTGTTGGTGCTCACCTATGCTTGGTTTTAAGGCAAGCTCATACTGATGACATTCTGATTATTGCACTTATGATTTACAGGCATCACAAAGCTCTACTTTAGTTATACTGAGGAGAGTCTTCCAATGATGGAATATTGACATCTTCACTCTAGAAATAATTTAATTTTAAAAAGGGTAAGTATTCACTTCCCTATTCTACTGTAGTATTGTAACGTGGTTTGGAGTAAATCTTATCACCACTATTTGAACGACTGTTTTGCTTCTGAAAAATATCTTAACTTCTTACTTCTGCAGTAGAAGCTCTGAAGTTAAATGTTGTCGACTCTTTGACTATCAGAGATCATAAAATAATTTATGTTTGAAAGGACCCATAGAGCTCTTCCAATCCAATCCCTTGCCTGAAGCAGGGATAATTTCCAAGTAGGAACAGGTTGCTCAGAGTCTTGTGTAGTCAGGTTTTGAATGTCTCCAAGAATATAAGTTTGACAGCCTCTGTGGGTATCCTGTTCCAGTGGACAACCACTCTCAAAAACTTTTTTTCCCTTACATTTAGTTAGAACTTCCTTTGCAGCAACTTGTGTCAGATGCTGTTTGTCCTTTTGTTGTGCATCTCTGAGAAGAGTCTCGCTTCATTTTCTGAATAGATATCCCGTTTGATAGTTGAAGGCAGCACTTAGATCTCCCCTTAGCATTCTTTCTACAGGCCAGACAAATTCAGCTTCCATGGCCTTTCCTCACTGGCACATGCTCAAGACCACTAACCATCTTAGACATCTTCTGCTAACTAGTCACTAGATAAAAGAGCCTCTAAGCATCTACATTATTTTCTTTATCCAACTTATGTGTCAAACGGTTTGAGCTAGATATGAACAGGTATTGATGGGATCATCAATTGCCATGTCTTCAGCATTGCCTCTGCTGGTTGCAGCTTAGTCTTGGCCTTTTCAGTAGTTCCCTTAGAAATGAATGCTATGGTCAGCTAAAACAAAAACAAATCAATCCATCAGTCAATCAAACAAACAAACCAACTGCCACAACTTCTATCATCTGGCTACTTAACTTTAAAAACAGTGCTTGTTATCCCCAGAAGACATCCACCTATGTAAAAGTGTTCCCCCAGTTTCACAAAAGAGGTTAGCTTTTTTTTTTTATATATATAGAGGTGGCTAAGAAACTTTCTCTGATGAAAATTTTTTATTCATGAAAATGAAAACTAATATGGCCTCATAAGATGTTTCCATTGGAAAATATTAATTGCATCCAAGAGAAGGCTAGAGGAAAAAAAAAAAAGTAGAAAAAACAACTGAGAAATTTTTAATTTCTTCACAGATTCAAACCCAGAAACTATCAAACAAGAATTTGAATAATAAATACCAAATGTATTTAATTTGCAGAGAATTATAAATTGGTGCTGAAGACATTTAAAAATCATACCGATTCAGTAGAGGTTTGTTGGATTTTCTTTGATATTTGTAGAGAAAATAATTATACACTAGTAGCAGCCTAATATCAGTACAGAAGTAGAACTTATATCTCATTTTTAACACATTATACTTGTGTTTGATCTTTTCATTTCTGAATTTTATAGTGTTGCCTATGTAGTGCATACAAGAGATAATTAAAAAGATTAAGAACTAACCACTGTCATGAAGTGTTCTGTTAATTTACTAAAATGCCATTTCAAATTTAACACTGGACTGATTTATGAGTCTTCTAAAGATTCCTATCTCAGCAATCTCTAATTCCCTAACTGATACAGAATATGTACACAAACATACAGTTCTAACACTAGTGAAAATCATTTACAATACTGAACAGAAAAGTATATAATTAACAAATGTACGAACTATGTTATATATTCAAACATTCCACCTAATGATTTTTTTTTTTGCAATCTTTTACATTTAACAGCTTAATCTTCACAAGGACTTACATGTTGGAGTTACCAATTTTCAGGGCAACACAACATCTAGAATTAGCTAATTTAATTTGGAATAAGCAGGGAAGTATTACATTTCAAAATAAGATTCACAGCATGCAATGTGTTAGAGAGGAGCCACCAAAACTACCCAATGGTTAATGCTATTAAGCTGGGATGTAAGCCAAATATATTTAATTGTTTATATGCCTGATTCTGACCTCTAGAAAGGTACCATCCTTTCCCCCTTTACTTGAATTTTAGCTAAACTTGTTCTTTTTTGTAAACTATTGACAAAATTAGCCTTGAAATCCAACACTGCGTAACAGCTCAGTGGCTAGAGCAGTCTCTCAGGCAGTGAAAAACCCAGCTACAGGTGCTGCTTCTGACTATGGAAATCTAAACCCCTTATTTCCACCAAAAAGATTTACTTAAATCCTTCCATTCAAAACCTCCTACTATCAGACAGAAGAATATTCTAATGAGAGACTCTGAAGTTCACTCTCTAAAGCAAAAAATAATTATTACTTCAGAAAAAGGGTGAGAACTGTCATAAGTACAACTATACAGCCAAATGGAAAGGAAATTCTTTCAAAAAGGTGAGACACAATTTTTAGTGCTGGGATTTTGCTCTTATAGCCAAAGATCTTAGCTGTTTCATAACCATTTCAAGAATATCTCCTAGGTTCAACTTAGTTGTTTTGTGCAGAACAGTCGTTTCACTGGGATCCTACCCAAGGAGTGCTCCTATTTGACATACTAAGGATAGAGAATATTCACCCAGGAAAAATGTAAGATGTGGCCTCAGAACCAGTTGTGCTGTTTTCTGTGTTTCATTTCTATTTTACAAGTATTCGTTTATCAGACATAAAGCTGCTTAGATCTTTCGCTAGTGGAGATAGATATAAAGTTATTGTTCTGGACTTGTAGTCACTGTGTAGAAGTCTGGACATGACAGAGACATCCCTCTTGGACCCTGGCAGTTTTCAGTATGCACAGGAACAAATATGTAGGCTTTGAAGAATTTTACTGGAAGAAATCTAAGTATCTTATCTCTCTCCAGAGTTAGGCAGCAGGTGAACAGAGTTTTCCACAGTTACATTTTGGATTAAGTTCCTAATGACAGGTAAATAATAATACATGGTTACTTAACCTCTAAACAGTTATACAAGGCACAAAATCAGTGATCCTCTGCTGTGGATCTAGCCTTAAGACCTTAGAACAAGAACAAATAGTAACGGGATATAACAGTTTTCTTCAGACACTTTTCCTTTAGGTGCCACTTTCATTAACACACTAAGTAATTTTGCAAAAATTCACTTTCTTCTTTCATGCATTTTTTTAAATTATGAAAATAAGAAATTCAACATATATGACAGCTATGTTACATTTAGTCATTATTTTTAATGGGTAGAAGGTTTAGGCTCCTTCTAGAGAGGTTCAGTATGTTTTAAATGAATATAACCATTCTTAGACTACTTGCTTTTTTAAACTCATGACAAAATTATATTCCAATCTTCCTATTTGGAAACCTGATATATGTACATAATACTGACTTGGAAACTCTGAGAGAGTTTGGTTCTGATAAATTTGTATGAGAACAATAAAACCAGTTGTGTTAAGTGACATTTATAGGTAATGGAAAGAAATAAAACTTTTTTAGGGCACAGTTCATTGTATGCGGGATTCAACAGCCTGGACATGGTTATTTTAGGAACTCTGAGATATCCCATACAGTTTCCAGCTGCACTCCAGATTGTGTGAGTGTCTCAGAGGACCATTTTCATATCTACTAGCCCTTTCCAGATACCTTGGCTGCTCAATGCTGTCTGAAATGACCCTAGGGTCTGTTTAGGTTTTTAGGTTTATTACTTTCCATTGACTTTGCAAGAAGCTGAGGGAACTAGGTATGATGTACATAATGGCACTGTAAAAGCTTAAATTAGGTAAAATTGATTTTACTGTGTAGAGAACATCAAATATATGTTGCCTACAGACTACAAGAAAAAACAACACACATTTTATCCTTGGTATACTGAAAACAATCTCACTCTAAATAAGATAATATAGTCTAAATTGGAACTAGGTAAGTGTATTTTGCAATTATACTTATTCATAACTAGATAGGCTCTTGGGGCACCTCACTGGAGTGATAAGCATATTGGTGCTCAGCCTGATGGCTTGCTAAATCCTTGATATCTTTTGTGTGCAATAACCAATGAATAATTGCTTTGTACTTGCAAGTTGTGCATATCCTACCTGCTTGTATCTGTTTGCGCTTGGCTAAAGATGCCCCAACAAACTGACCCAAAAAGGGGCTGTAACAAAGCATATGATGTCTTCTCAGAAACCACAGGATATTCATCTTGGCTTTAATCTACCTCTCAAAATGAGTGCAGGTATCCCATGGGTCCTGCATCTTACCTGCCAGTGCTCTCTGGGTGTCACAGATGCCATAAGGACCAATAAAAATCACTAGATACTTACATTTTGGGAATCAAATCCCACCCTAAATTCTAGATCTAAGCTAGTGAGTCTGAGATCCTTTAGTTTCCAAATGAAAGAGACATCACTTGTGTATAATTCATCTCCTATTAAGAGAGATATAAAACAGAGAAGCAGAACTGCCCTATTAAAGTATGTATGTCTATGAAGTCATCCTAAGAAGCTCAGGCTTAGACATCTAGGGTGTAATTATATGGTAATGCTTTGCCAACCTACTACATTTTCATAACTATAATTGTGTTATTTGCATTATAAATATAAATATTATAATAAAAGTAATAAACATGAAAAAGTTGAAATATAACTTGTGTGACTTTTCTCTCTTAAAAGAAGAGACAATTATTTTATTCATTTAACAAATTTGCCTATAGTTTGCCAATTGCTAGTAAACATGAGAAAAAGCTTATCTGATAAGAATATTACATTTTCTCATGTACAAAATTTCCAAATTATTTATTTGTGAGCTGATATGCAAATCACCAGTGAATGCTATTGAGTGACTCATTGTAAGTTTAGCTGGTGATTATTGTTGGGGTTTTGTTCTCTGTTGGCTTTTTTCCTGGGGAGTCTAAATGTCCATGCTTTCCCTTTAAGCAAGCGAATTTGTCCTGCTGTGAATTTGCTACAGTACTATCTCTTTAGGAGTTTTGGATCTCATTAGAGATCATTAGGCTCTTGAGAGATGCTAACATCTCACAAACACTGTAAATAATGCCTTTTCAACCTTGATTGCAGTTTTTGTATTCCCTGATTAATGTTTGTGCACTGAGATCAATTAAAAATATAAAAGTGAGAAAAACGTTTGAAAACGTGGTCTTGATCAACAAATTCTTCCTAAATGTCTTGTGAATACAGTAACAATGAGTAAAACTTGTGTATTTCTTTCTTTCTTTTCAGTTACAATTAAAGTAAATCTCTGAACAACCCTCTCTGACAGATAAGACAACATGAAAGGAAGATTAACTTTTAAAGAATTATGTTTTGTAATAAAATTTGTACACAAGGTTGAAATATGTTAGCATAGAAATTTAGCTCAAAAATGGTATACATTTTGAACTAGCAGGGAATCCTGAACATTTCTCAGGCATTCATTATTTTGATCTTAGCCCATTGAAAGAGATTGGCTTGGATCAAATTTTCAGCCTCTTTACCAGAACAAAACACCATCATCTTTTCGACAGAAGAACTGGAGATTACATAAACAAGACAAATTCTGCAATGGTCCTGCTATGTTATAGCTGTAGGGAACATTTCAGCACATTGATGGATGGTAGATGACCTCTGGAGACAAGAGCTTCAGCTTAAAAGATAATCGCATTTATAAACTCACCAAGCCAGAGCACAATACTCACTGTAACTGTAAGATATGCTTTTCCTAAAGCGTTGCAAAAAGTTGCTGATGGCATCATCAAATGTTGAAAAATGTGCATTGTGTTTGTGATACTGTGCCCTTAGGTAATGTGAAGAGAAATGCAAACCCAGCTGCACAGCCTGAAGCTGGCCTCCAGCATAAACTGTTAGAGCTGTGACCTCTGTATGGCAGGCAATCCCACTGGCAAAAAGGGTGAGTGAAAGAAAGAGAAGAGGGAGCAGGTAGAGTAAAGTAATATTACAGATTATTTTAAAATATTCTGTTTAAGTTCATAAACAGACCATCTTATGGAAAAGACATGAACTAGCTCAGACCTGGGTGAAAGAAATAGGCTTTTAAACCAGCTGCCAAGGTGAAAGTGTCAGTAATTAATACTCATGAGGAAAGATAGCACAGAAAGGGAAAGATGAGTTGTAGTTGTCAAAGATACAGATCTAGGTTTCATCACAATAGAGGAGAGGTCGAGAGGTCTAGAAACAAAGAGGGAGAGGAATTCTAAATTGTAGTAAAAAATTCCTAGTAGCTTCCTGTTCTTTCCCTAGACAGAATGTTTTGGACATGAGAAGACTTCAAGGCGAAAAAGTATCCGAACAGACAAAAGTATTTCTTGAATTCACTAAAAGTATAGGCTTCTGCTACATAACAAGAAACAGAGAAAAAAATGACCTTTATTTTTTTAATTACTTATATATAGAGCTCTTTTTGTTAAAAATTATCTGATATCTCATCCAAAGTGCTTCTCTCAGTCCATCAAACATTTGTCTCATCTGGTGCTGAACTTTCAGCTGTTGCTTTTCTTCCAGACATCTATTCTCTGTGGGCAGCATAGGAGTTGCATTTGCTAGGTAAGCAAAAGGAGCTGAAGATTTATATTGAGCTTAGGTCAGTAATCATATTTGTACATTGAATAGCATATGATATCAATGTGAAGACTACTTCTGTAGTACTCCGAATTGATGCTGTGAGGATATTATCTTTTTTTTTCCCTGAAAGTTAATAAAACTATGTAATAAATTTTTTTATTGGTCTGCTCCTGCCCCCCTTGCATTTGATTAATAATAGAATATTTCTTTATTAAATACACCAATTCAATAATTATTAGTTAGTAATATGAATGTAAGAAAGATGGATGGGTAGTGTTCAGAGCAAAACTACTCCAAAATGTATGAATTTTGGTATAGTGACATCTTGGAACTAACCAACCAACCAACCAAACAACAACAAAAAAACAAACTCTAAAAGTAGTTTATTTTTATTACATAGCAGTTCTTTTTCTCTTTGGTTTACAGGTAATTATTCCTCTCAGTCACATCACTGAGCTTTATCATTGCATTGACAAGGAAAAGTTTGAACCTTCACCTTATGGATAACTTTCTGATTTTCTTTGCATTTGTTCTGTGTTAAATTGAAAGCTCAGGATAAAGGCTCAATCATATCCACACTTGAAAGTCAAAATTGTGTTATGAACAATTTATTAACTGTCTGATTTCATAAAATTTATTGCTTTTGCCCCTTAGAGACAGGTAGTTGGGAACAGTATGAAACCTAGAATTAGCAGTGAAAAGTTTTGACTCAGAGTAGATTTCAATTTGTTTACTTTGGAGGTATGGGAATTTATTGTCTGCCAGAAAGTTCAATGTGATGCTTCAGGACTCTAGTATATACTTGTAATATATACTTCTATGCATTATTTTGTAATTTTTGCAGTGTTAGTAAAATTGAAAGGTAAAAGTTAAAATTGAAATTACACAGTAAAAAATAAAAGGTAAAGCAAGTATTTTATTCATACTAATTAGAGAAGCACTGGCACCTCCTTTTACATGCTATAGTTCCTTATCCAGTCTTTCTGACCAGTTTCACAAGCAAGAAAGCAAAGGAAACAGATATATGACTTAAGCTTTCTGTCTCATTTCCTAAACCAAGGAGAATCATTCTGTTTGTCCTTTCTCAAAAAGCTATAAGGTTATAAAGCCAAAGTATTTTTATTAATGGGAATTATTATCGAGAAAAATGACTCTTTTTTTCTTTAATTAATTATAATCATATCTAACATAAGACTTGAAACTTGACTGGTTTTAATCAACCCAATTTAAACTCTGAACACACTACAAACTTTCAGCAATACACCTTTAGGGGAGTATTGCTGGATAAGCAGAACAAATGTCTTCAATAAAGCATAATATTTTATGGTATTTATTTTTCAATGGGCTGTTTTTGAAGTAGAATCTGGAAAAAAATACCTACAATTTGAATTAAAATTAACTTAATAAACATAAATAGTTATACAATCCCAGTATCTGTTCAAGGGATTTCCAGGGACTGTTGTGGTTTAGCCCCAGTCGGCAATTAAGTACCACACAGCCCCTCACTTACCCTCCCCCCCGGGTGGGATGGAGGAGAGAATTGGAAGAGCAAAAGTAAGAAAACTCATAGGTTGAGATAAGAACAGTTTCATAATTGGAACAACAATAACAACAACAACAACAACAATAATAATAATAAAAATAAATTGTAATGAGGAGGAAAACAAGAGAGTGAGAGAGGAAAACCCAGGAGAAAAAGAAAAAAACAGTGACACAACCGCTCACCACCCGCCAACCAACGCCCAGCCAGTCCTCGAGCAGCGATCACTACCCCCCGGCCAACTGTCCAGTTTATATACTGAGCATGACGTCATATGGTATGGAATAGCCCTTTGGCCACTTTGGATCAACTATCTTGGCTGTGCCCCCTCCCAGTTTCTTGTGCACCTGGCAGAGCATGGGAAGCTGAAAAGTCCTTGACTAGTGTAAACATTACTTAGCAACAATTAAAACATCAGTGTGTTATCAATATTATTCTCATACTAAATCCAAAACACAGCACTATACCAGCTACTAGGAAGAAAATTAACTCTATTCCAGCCGAAACCAGGACAAATATGCTATTTATAAGCACTGAAAAATGCCAACATCTGCTTTTCATATTCTGAATTAGGCCACCAAAAACATGTATTGACATAGGAAATTGTCATATTTATAGAAATAATAAGAAAGAAATGTGGATTTTTTTAAAATTTATATTGCTTTTTTAACCTGTAGAGTGCATGCAACTAATTTCCCCTACTGTTGTGAGAATATAACATTTACATTTATCTTTAATGAAAGATGCAGTTCCTACTGCTTTGTGTTACTGAATTTAGTCTGAGTTGTCAACACTATAATGTAGATGATTCTTTGCAAATGTTATTGAAGTTGAAAAGGAGACCAGGAAATAGTCCAAATGCAAAGTTCTTCCTAAAATTAAAAACAACCAAGGCCAGTATATTGTCCTTAATGTGAGGTGAAACAGGACAATACCAGTTTCAAGCAATATATCATCTCTGGTAGCAAAGGAGAAAATTCCTTTGTGAAGTCAAACACAGATGTTTTAAAAAGTTCTGGTAATAAAATATTTGAAACAGTATTACTCTTGGCAATGACTTAAAAGCTGGACAGATATTGGAGTGAATTTCAGGGAAGGTAATAGACAATCACAAAAGAACAAAGGCGCAGAGCAGCCAAGAAGTAAGGTTAGCAAACAACTCAAGTCACAGGAGTATGTTATGATAAGAAGAGAAATAAATTTTTAATACAATAATGCCTTCTATAAGAAAATAGGGCAGAGAGATTTCACAAATAGCCTGGTAGAAATGGTGCAATTCAAGACATTTATCCGTATTACAAAGCTGTCAGTATCCTTGTATTTCAGCAATAAATGGCAATAAGCTCTTCCAGCTTTTCTCTGACCGCCAGGCACTGACCATAGACGGAAGGATAGCAGTCCTCTACTACATTTTCCTGCCACAACACAGGCCTCAGCAGAGTGCCATCTGTAGGCTAGAAAACATTGTGGAAAAGTAAGTATTTAGTTGTTTTGTTGTTGGGTTTTGTTTGGTGGTTTTTTTTTCTTTTGTGGATTTTAAATACCTCTTTCCTACTTGTTTGACTTATTCTCGTGCACTTTCCAAGAGAAGCTGTTTGAAATAATGGTGAGCTTTTATGCTAAAAAAACAGTTCAAGCTTACAAATTTTTCTACAACAAATATTAAAGTGACTCATATGCATTATGATTTATAAAATTTGTATAATTTTCATCCAATACCACTTGGTAATTCCTAAATTAGAATGAGAAGTAAACTCTTCCCACATGGCACTGCTGTTGTTATATGTGATTGTGTTGGAACATACAGACCTAGCCTCATCAAAAAAGCAATGTGAAAAATGTATTCCAAAGTGTGAAGTAGCAGTGGATCCACTGATTAGTAAAACAACAGGATCTTGCTTTATTTTAGTGCTTGTAATTTGAGCCATTTTTTATGATATCATTGATATATCAGAAATCTCTAATAAATCAGTCTAATAAATCTAGAATGTGTTTGTAAGGCATGGACCAACATGATCCTCCATCCCCCTGGGATCTTGCAAATGCTAGGTTAAATTTAACAAAAGCTCACTACGAACTTTATTGCTTCAATTATTTACTCTCACTGTAAGATTGTGATTTTTTTAATAGTTTAATTTTTTCTGTTTCAGCTTCTAGCCATTGAATCTTGCTATATCTTGCTGTTAGAGCATAGAATTTCCTACAATTTTGGTTCCTTTAATAAGTATTTATACATGATCACCAAATTCTGTAAACATTATTCTGAAAACTACAGAAACTGAACTTCTTGAGTCTTCAGGATGTGTTTCGAAATGTTTTCATCATACCAATAGCTGTTCTGTAAATACTTTTCCATTTCTTCAGTACCCTAAAGTGCGGACAACAGTTAATTATACAGTCACATTGTGGTTTAGCCCCAGTCGGCAATTAAGTACCACACAGCCACTCACTCACCCTCCCCCCCCGGTGGGATGGGGGAGAGAATTGGAAGAGCAAAAGTAAGAAAACTCGTGGGTTGAGATAAGAACAGTTTAATAAATGGAAAAAAAAAAAAAACAAAACTGTAATGAGAAGGAAAACAGCGAGAGAGGAACAAAAAAATGGAAAAAAAACCCAAATTATAAAACTGCTCTCCACTCCAAACCGACACCCAGCCAGTCCCCAAGCAGTGATCGCTGCCCCCTGGCCATCTCCCCCCAGTTTATATACTGAGCATGATGTCATATGGTATGGAATAGCCCTTTGGCCAGTTTGGATCAACTATCCTGGCTGTGTCCCCGCCCAGTTTCCTGTATGCCTGGCAGAGCATAGAAAGCTGAAAAGTCCTCGACCAGTGTAAACACCACTTAGCAACAACCAAAACATCAGCATATTATCACTATTATTCTCGTACTAAAATCCAAACCACAGCACGATACCAGCTACTAGGAAGAAAATTAACTCTATTCCAGCTGAAACCAGGACACACATTTTCTTCACTAATGCCCATCTCATTATGACATAAATCTTGAAATACATGAAATCAGCATAGTGAACAATGTTATTATATATGGGACAATATCTCTTTAAAGAAGAGGGAGAATGTTAAAGGCTTGTATTGCCTGAGGTATGGATCTGTAGGAGCAGACAGAAATGTTTCCTGAGTTACCCTATTTAAAGCTGCCCTGAAGAATGCTAATTCTATTTTTGCTTCCTTCCTGCTGCAAGAAAAATATCATACGTTAAAAAAGAAAAAAAGTATACTACATATTCTGGAGAATCAACTTGAAATTGATCTTGTGGTTTGATTTGCAGAAATGCTGGATTCTTGTAGCGTCAGTTGATGCTGTTTAAGTTCTCTCTTCTCTTCCCTAGATCCTGCCTAAATACATGCTGCTGTCCTCGTCTTTGCTTTTATCAGATCTTTCCTCCTTTGGCCTTTGTTTTACCTACGCCTTATTTTTACTCCAGATTCCTTCTGAGACCATTTCTGTGCTCCCATTCACTTTTCACCACCCTCACTTTCTCAGTGTCAGTTCTTGGCCTCGCTGTATTTTTTTCTTTACTCTGTCATAACTTTCCACAGCCTTTTTCTCTCCACCTTTCCCCTTTGAATAGGAAACAAGAGCCTTTTACTCTCCATTTGTCTGTGAAATGGAAAGAAAATAGTGGTAATCATTATACTGTCTTATTCAGTGGGGCAGTTATTTCAAAGTAAACACTACAGACCATCTTCAGAACTGAAATTAAACCTTTTCTAATAATTTAAATGTTGAGTTCTGTGGGAGTTACCACTGAGTACTTGAAAATCATTACAGATCATCTAATTCACAACCTCAGCAAGACAAATGGTATTGGTAGTAATCTGACAGGCATGCGAAAAAATTGTTTGAGAATCCAGATTGCCATGGTCCATGAGATAATCAGTGATCTGAAATATTATACAAATATTAGTAATCAAGTCTTTCCTCTATCTGTTGTCCTCATAGTGTTTGAGCAGAACAAAACTACATCTACCCTTGTCACCGAGAAAGTCACTGCAGTCTACTCTGTACTCCATTGTCTAAAGAGAAAACCCCAAATATTTTGTAGTATTGGAAACTCAGTTATGATGTTATGGTAAGTTTAAAGAAATATCAATTCCACACCTGTATTTTTTCAGTATTTCTGAAAAGAAAAAAAATATCTTTATTCTGTGTTTTAGGGGTGGTCTTGATATTTTCCCACAAATAACGCAAAGAAGTTTTCAAGGAGTACTTCAACATAAAATGAAATTTTCAAAGACAAAAAATCCCAATATTTCATCACTCTCCCAAGAGGTTATTTTGGTACCCACTTATTTTTCAACAAAGGGGGGGGGGGGGGAAAGCAAAACCCAAAGCTGAGAACATTCTCTTTTACTGAATATATTGAATGACAAAGAATGTCTAACATCCACCTCCACTTTTACTTAATTAAGCTAATGTTTAGCTTCTGCTTTTTAACAGATATTCCAACACCCAGTGAAGCTGTAGACACATAAACGTAAACAGGTCCACAAAGAAAGACTCTAACTCCACTTCCCAGAAATTGTTTTAAATAGAAATTTTGAATAAGATTCAACTAACTTATGTTAAATTCAAATGCCATGTTTGCAACATTTCTAACAGAGAAAACACACAGATTGTTTTACAAACAATGTGCAAAGATACCCACTGATGTCCACGAAGTTCTTCCCTTTCTTCTTTTTTCTCTATTAGTTATTTTATCCTTTTTTCCTTTCCAGCTCTTTCAGTATTTCTTTGGCCTTCTGTAGTTCTTATTACTAACAGTATGAAATTCCCAAAAGTTCAAAGACCTAATTCTCTTATCACTAATTTTCAGCCCAGAGAATGAGGGTTCTTGGTTTCTTTATCACAGTCACTCAAGTACCTTTTTATTGTCTCCATCCATTCATGAAAGAGAAAATTATCTTCTCACTTAGCAAACGTTAGCAATAAATTGCAACAAGCAAGCAGAATTATTGGGAAAGATAAACACACACTCACATATATATATATAGATTGCTCAGAATCTAATTTCATATGCCAAGACTATAGAGCTCATCACTGAGAACCCAAAGCTCCCCTTCCCCTCTCTTTTCCCCCAAATCAGGATATTGTAAACAAAGAAGCAGACCCACTACCTTTACTTTTTTATGTCTCTTCTGGTTGTGTAGTCTGAAGGGTTTCACACTGCACATTGCAGTTTAAGAGTAAGATACTTGCGTATGAGCTAATAATCTTCCTAAGATTCTCAAGGAAACTCCAGAAGGTGGGGATTTAGGAGAAGGACAAAATAAACACGGATCAAATAAACTCTTCTCATATCATATTTTCAAACTCCTTATATACCACTAAACCTGATCACCTATGAATCATAGAATATCTCAAGTTGGAAGGGACCCATAAATATCATTGAGTTCAACTCTCTGCTTCTCATAGCACTCCCTAAAAATAAACCATATGACTAAGAACATCATCCAGACACTCCTTGAACTCTAATGGGTTTGGTGCCATGACTACTTCCCTGGGAACCCTGTTCCAGTGATCAACCACCCCGTCAGTGAAGAACCTTTTCCTAATGTCCAATCTGAACTTCTCCTCACACAGCTTCATACCATTTCCTCGTGTCCTATTGCTGGTCACCAGAAAGAAGAGATCAGCACCTCCCCTTCCACTGCCCCCCTTGAGGAAGTTGTAGATTGCGATGTTCTCAGTCTTCTCTTCTCCAAGCTGAACAAACCAAGTGACCTCAGCCACTCCTTGTAAGTCTTGCCTTCAAGACCTTTCACCATCTTGGTCGCCCTCCTCTGGACACACTCTAATAGTCTGACGTCCTTCTTATATTGAGGCACCCAAAACTGCACACAGTACTTGAGGTGTGGCCACACCAGTGCAGTGTAGAGTGGGACAATCACCTCCCTCAACCAGCTAGCTATGCTGTGCTTGATGCACCCCAGGACATGGTTGGCCCCTTTGGCTGCCACGGCACACTATTGACTCATATTCAACCTGCCATCAACACAAACCCCCATATCTCTTTCCGCGGGGCTGGTCTCCAGCCTCTCATCCCCCAGTTTGTACCTATGAGAAGGAAAACAGCGAGAGAGGAACCAGTTTGTACCAGGATTACCCCATCCCAGGTAGGGAATCCAGCAGTTGCGCTTGTTAAATTTTGTATGGCTGGTGATTGCCCAGCTCTCTCATCTATCCAGATCTCTCTGTAAGGCCTCTCTACCCTCAAGGGAGTCCACCGCTCCTTCCAGCTTAGTATCGTCAGCTAACTTAAGGTACGTTCGATTCCTGCATCCAGATCATTTATAAAAACATTAAAGAGCACTGGCCCTAAAATTGAGCCCTGGGGAACCCCACGGGTGACTGACCACCAGCCTGATGTAACCCCATTTACTATAATCCTTTGAGCCCAACCTGTCAGCCAATTGCTCACCCAATGTATTATGGACTTTAGCTGTGTGGTGGACATTTTGTCCAGAAGGATACTGTGAAAGACAGTATCAAAAGCTCTGCTAAAATTTGCTAAAATGAAATACAAATAATTTTAATAATTTGTCTACATTAACTCATTATTGAATAATTCCCATTTCTTTCAGTTCCCCTTGCCTTGCCTTGCCTTGTCTCGCCTCCCCTCCCCTTCCATCCCCTCCACTCCCTTCCCTGCTTTTAAAATTTTGTGTGCACTTCTATGCCATTCCCAGAGTTGTCTACCCAAATGGGCACCAGAATCCACATGCATGTGCATTTTTCCCTAAAGCTAGACCTAATTGACTCTAAAAGGCCAGAATAATTCAAAACCATGGATATTAGAACAACCCTGTGGGATTCTGATTTCAATTACTTCTCAGACATTGGTGTTAGAATGCAAACTGGGTTAGTGATTCATGGCATCTGTCTGTTAGTAAATTACTGTACTTGATATGCTATATTTATTAAGTCAGTTATAAGAAAATAAAATAAAACAAAATTGAAGCCCTTATTCAGTATCCTGTATTAACCAAAACTAGCACATGTGTTATTTGAATTTTGTGTTTGCTAATCATGCTGAATTCCAGTAACTGGAATAAAGTGTTGAATTTATAATATCTCTTTCTGTACCAAGACTTTATTACTACTTATAATTTAACATCTATATTCACTGTGTCACTATGAAAAGGTCAAAGAAAAAATCAATTGTCATATTATAGAGGGGTTTTTTCATAAATCTGAGAAACATAAATGATTTTCTTAATGTTCTCAGATTGTAATCATGTGGAGTTCTTTGCAAACTATAATTACATAGGATGCATATAATTTCATCTAGCTGAAAGTTTGCTATTCAAGTCTTATTTTATGATTGCTTTACATTCAGAATGGAAAAATCTGTTCAGTTCATCTTTAGCACAGAATTTAATGGTGAAAACCTTTGAACCTTCTTTTCTGTTTATGATTCTGTTTTGCTTTTCTTTCTTTTATATTTTTTATTTGAGTGTGTGGTGTTTTAACAGTTTAATTCCTGGTTTTCTTTGATATTTCTCTTTTGGAGATGGTATTAAAATTCTAACAGTATGCCAGGAATAGAGACTGGGCTTGGATTTGCATAATGATATGTTTTACGTTGAATACGACATGTTTTAGAAGCAACCAAAATTTTGAGTGCTACATTTTTCTTCATTGCAACACCCACCTCTCCATTTCAGCAATAATTTCAGTATTTTTCTCAAGTATATATACTTCTAAATAGTTTTTAAAGTGCAAAAGAGAAAGAGAAATCTAGACCCATAATAAAGTCAAGAGAGATTCAAAAGACCTCAAGATTTCATCTCAGATCTTCAGGGATGTCAGTCCCCAACCTTTGTTCTGAAGGTGGTATCCAAAGGAAAAAAAAAAACCAACACATTTAAGTGCTGAGAATTAAAGCATATTAGCTTAGGCTCAATGACACACTAATGGGGTTGCATAAGTTTTTGGCTGATTTGGAACAACAGCAAAGGAATTCTGCATCTGCTCAGAGCATGCAGGATGCAGCATGTTAATATAAGCTTAGAAACAGAAGCTGCAAGAAAATAATCCTCAAGGATCCAAGACAGAAATATTTTGAATAAGCCGTAAATTAGTTCTTGAAGGTATCCTTTAAATATCTTTAATTTCTTCTTTTATTTATTTTTCTTTCTTTGTGTGTCTGGGGGGTGTACATGTATGCAAGCCTAAATATTCATGTAATACAAAAGGATGAAGGTGAGAAGTGGGACTCAGCTCTCCTACATTATACATCAGTGAGTGAGACTTCTAAATCAGAATTATCCTGGACTTCTTTGTAGTTGATTAAGAGAAATGGATATCTCCAGAGGGTTATTTATCAAAACTCTTAGATATCTATTTAAGAATTTCTTCAGCAATTCAAAGTTTATCAAATGTTTTCTTGTACTTCACAACATATGAGGGTAAATCACGATTAAATAAAAATCTTTTCCACTATATCATAATAATATTCTGTAAAGCTATATACACTAGCAATGAAAGAGAAATATATATTTGCTTATATACTTTTTGTAGGTTGGTATTTGGAGACCTGGCATCTTGCTCTACCTGAGTAGAAGTAATCATATCATTGTGAAATAACCGGCATGATTGGAGCTTTGAATTTTTTAGTTGAGAGAGCTAAGGGAACTCAAAGCAGGTGTCTGTATTTCAGTACAGTATAGACTCAGCAGCCATTAAAAATAGACACTATCCAGTTTCAAATTAAATTAATTAAAATAAATAAAAATAACATAATCTGTGCTGGTACGCTGTAATCAGAGAGACCTAGTGAACTGCTGACAGTAAGAAATTCTGAGCAACTCAGAATTGGAGCTGAGCAGTTCATGAAGGAGCTGAAGTTAAATCTGGAAATGTATTTGATTCTGGAAAGCCATGGCATAGCTGTCATTCTTCACAGATAAGTAGTTTACACTATCTAGACAAGAACATTCTAGGTTTTCCTTCTGCATAACTACGTGACCATCACTGGCAGGGCTCAGCTCAGTAAAGAGTGCATCCCTCTGCCTTCAAAAAAAGCAGGAGAGGAATCTGTCACGAGAGGGAAAGAGAAGCAGTAAAAGGTGATTGAGTAGAAAACAGAAATAGAAATAGACTTGAATGCAAGCTACTTAGCAATCTTGGGCCATGAAATGCATGACTGATCCTGGCCTCAGAACATTATACCATATCTCAACATGTTTATAAACACTAACATTAATAAAAACCCCTTTGTGTATCCTATCTTCCGCTCCTCTCAAATGATTTGGGAACTTTGGAGCCCAAAGTTGAAGAAGTTTTCCAGAAAACCTTCAAATTCATCCCCAGGAATGGCCTCCTTAACTTAGGACATGCCCAGATTAGAAGAGGACTCACTATCATATTCACAAACTCTGGTATAACCTCAGAAGGCACAGTTGTCCTTATTCCTGTTCTGCTAGGCAGGAGATTTATTCAGGAGAAAGGGATCAGCTGTGGCTTTCTCTTTTTTGGCAAGCTGAAAGTCTAATGGTAGTGAGATAATTATTTGGTCTTTGGACTTTGGAGAGGCAGAAAAGTCCAGTTACTATCCTTTGATGGGCAAGACTGTCCTGCCAGTGTATTCTTTGTCTACTTCTTTCACATCTAGTAATAATTACTTTCCCTGTCTGGTTAGGCCTACAGGGCTGACGAGAGAGAGAAGTGATTCTTTTCTGTCTCCTAATTACTTACAGCTTGGTGGCAGGTGAGGGACTCTAGCAAGAGTTCAGTGGCAGAGTCAGCAAATGCTTAGTAAAGAGAAGTAGAGAATGTCTTAAAACAACAACAAAAGCCAAAAGAAAAAAAAAAAAAGAAGCCTATCACCTTCTTGTTCTTTGTTCAGCAAGGGCCTTTTAGATTCCACTTTCTGTTTTATCTTACTTATAATAGCACACAAGCAAATAGCAATTACATCAACTGGGGATGAAACCCCAGTACTCCTCATCCTCCTCAGTTATGTTTGTCCAAGGACAAGAAAGTCTAAGAAACTTCAAAAAATACCAACACTGGAAATTTTGTAATAAATAAATAAAGTTGAACTCAAATTAACCTATTTCTCTAAGTTTCTGGTAAAACATATATCATTCCAGAAATTTGACACATTGGCCATCCTAGAATATGAGACCCAAAATATGTACAAGAAAAAAAATCCATGATACCAGAAAATAACACATAAGCAATTTTAGTTTAGAAAGGATGAAAGAAATAATTCAGCACCTCTCAAAGTTTTGGAAAGGTGACATGTGATCTGAAATAGTTAATTAGTATCCAAGTTGTTCCTGTACAACAGACTTGCATCATTTTTCTCGTAACTCAGCGAGTTGTTTCAGAACCAAACAAATATAAATATACTATTAAATACTGACTAATCAGCATATGACAAAGCCCTGATTTTGCCTGGGGTGATATTACAGATAGAATACTAGTTTCATACATTACTGTCAGAGTAGGTCTCAGAGATATTGCAAAAAAGACTAAAAAATTCAGTCAGGTCTGGTGCCATTTTTTTCACTAGATAACACAGAATAAAGCAGTATATGAAACAGAGTATGACTATCTGCAATAAATGCCTTTGATCTTGAGTCTTTCTATTGCAGATTTTATGAAGCTACTATACCTTTTACTATTTTATTTATTTTTTTTTGTTGTTCATTTTATTTATGTATTTCACATCTTACTAGCTGTAAGAACAGATTATTGTAATTCTCTCTGTTACAGTCTGCTGGGTACAGTTATCCCCAGATTACAGCATGTTCAAAACTCCTCAGCTCATATTTTAGCCTTCAGTGGTAAGAGACAGCCTATCAATACTATCTTCGAAGATTTATAGTGGCTTTCTGTTTCAACTAGAATTATCTGCAAGATATTAATTCTATTTGTTGAGTCATTAAATGAACTTGAATCCTCATCTCTGAGCTTCTGGCAAGCATATACCATCCCAGGAACTTTACGTCTCTGATCCATGTCCTGTGAACTATATGTCTTTCAAATGGAAAGCCTGTGATTAAAGATTGCTCTTGTCTTTCTCCTTCCTTTTTCTCTGTTATATTAGGTTTTAGGGGTTTTTTTACATTTATCTGTCTTCTATCTATAATTCAAATGTACTGGAAAAACTTAAGACAGCTTCATATTTTCCCTTTTATTTACATTTTCTGTTTTTTTAAATTAAAAATTAAAATAATTGGACAGAAAATATGAAGATGACAGCCCCATTACTTATAGGATTTCCATTAAAATGCTATGTCAGATTAAAAACTCCAACTGTTTTCAGATGTGCCTTAATTCTTATTTCTATTTACCAGTTTTCAAAGGTGTGCGAGATTTTATGTACATGCCTGAAGGGGACACCAGACTCTCCCTGTTTCATATTATCTGCCAAATAGCTGTTCAATGGCAACTCTTTTCCTATTTGAAACTACTAGATTCCTCTGTAAAACTGATGTTAAAATAGCTCCCTTTTGAAGTGAGTGGAGGTTGATGCTTAAAAATTTAGGCCACAATGTAATATATGAATTTATTTAAATATATTGATACTATTTTTTTTTGCATAATACTGTGAACTTCAGAGACGAATTTGGTTGAATGAACTTCTTTGTTAATTTAACTAAGAAATAGAGTTTATAGAAGCTTATGCACAAAACAGCTCTGAAGAGTACAAATAGTCAGTTTACTAAATGTATAGATGGGGAATAGAAAAAAAAATGAGTTGCCCAACATCATTTCAGAAGCTTGTTTTTGCTAAGAAGCAAACAATTAAACCAGAGTTTCACAGTTCTTTGTATATTGTTTATTGAGTTAATTATTTTAAATATGTTGAAATGAAATGGGGTGGGACGATAGTACTTTAAAAAAAAATTGTCTATTATACATGCATAGGAATATATCAAAATACTTTTGGGATATTAGTTCATTGGTTGTAATTAGCTAAATCACAATTTCTTTACAGTCATATCACTTCTATACTTGTAACATTATCAAGGTCAAAAAGACCTTAAATATTCTCCATCAATTTCCTTTATTGCTACAGTAATTTTCCTAATTTCTTAGCTTATCTTTGGTGTTAAAACAGTCTACTCTCAAAACTTTTTTGTCATGTAATAGTAGAACATATTCATGCATCACAAGACTTTTATTACCGGCTACATTTCTATGTCAAAATCAAATCACTTCCACTTCTACTTTGCCAGTCTACACAATTTCCAATCAGCTAGGCCTGTCAAAATTCTTATTCCTTCAAACTTTCACCACTATGAGCACTAGAAAACTTTTTTATTGTCAGCTGTGGAATATGTAGAATGCCATTTAACTATGTAATGCATACTTTTTCATTAGGTTTCAACTTCATTTTTTATATTAATTTAATTCATCAGAGCCCAGTATACCAGATTTTGAACATTTTATATTACATTTTTCTTTGGGTTTTTTTCAGATTATCTCAGCCACCTTCCCTGCCCTAACCCTATATAAACCAAAGCTGACTGTAGAAGAGTTTAAGCTTTCTGTAGATATTTTACTATATTGTACTTTACCGTAGCTGCTTCTTTAGTCTTTCTAGGTATGCCTGCTTGATATAGATTTTATGTTTTTCCTCTGAACTGGAAGTACTATTGAATTCATTATGATTTCAGGCTTGACAATACACCCACCATTGACTTTCCATCTATTGACTTCACCAATAGTTCCACTGGCTGAGAATGATTAAATCCCTGTTTTCATTTTGCACTTGATTTATCTGGAATTAAACCTTAATGGCTAAATGTATATCTATTGCTTGCAGCAGAAATTTTCCACCGGAAACCTGTCACAGGAGGAACCTTCTACTCGGGTTATTGCTATGCCCTGGAAGATAGAAACTATTCACAGCCTCCATGAACATGGCAAAACCAAACCCAGGTATGTAGGAGCTTTCTACATAACTCGGCTCCCAAGAAGTTTTTGCAACTACTAGAGTTCCTTCAAGCCCTCTGTATCACGTTTAATGAGGGTTCACAGCAAAATTTTGTATAAATGGTCTCTAACAGTATTTGTCTGTGGAAAGCTAGAGTCACTAAGGGGAGGTTACCATTGAAAAATCACACTATGTAATTTACACAGCTTTAAACATTAAGGGGAGGAGGGGAGTAAGGACAATGGAGAATTTTTCTTATTATAACCAATTTTAATTTCAAGGAACATTTGATATAATTTTCATTCTGTCTCCTTCAAAACATTCTATATGGATAATGAAACTAATGAGCATCAGAACTTTAATAATGTTATAACGATTTTTCAATGGTAAAATGAACTGTACAGCTGAGGACAGACAAATCAGGTGCCTATAGCCAGACAGGAAAATATGTTGAATCACAAATTTCACAGATAGTTTAAAAAGTGATTACAAAGGTTGCAGGTGGAATTTGGTTTAGATCTTATCACATTCACCACTTTTTATTTGGGTTTATAATCATTTAATTAGGAAGAAAAAAGTCAATTAACATGGAATCCTGGCCCCTTACTGGGACAGCTTACCTGGTTTTTAGTTGCAGAATAAGAAAGATTGAATTTGATTAAAGAAAGCATGTACGTTTTCTGTATAATCAGCAGAGGGAAAAGGAATTCTGCACAGGGAGAGCCATTCTACCCAGCTCAGGCACTACACCCTATCCATTAGCTAGTATAAGAAGCCCAGGCTGCATTTCCCCCTTCCAGCTTCCACACCTGCATTTCTTCCTGCTGGAAGTCAAACCTCAGGAGGAAATGATGAGTGGGAAGAGGAAAGGAAGGAGAGCTGGGCAAGAGAGGCTGGTGAACATTTCGTTCTCAGCCAGGAGTTCCCAAGGCATGTTACCAGACCTAGGAAATGCTGTTGAGTTCCGATGTTTCAACAAACCTGTATGCAATCTGCAAGGACTTATTTATTCCATTTCATACCTCTTCTGTGGAGAGTATAGGACATGTTGGCTATCCTCATCCTCTCAAGATATAGTCAGATTTGCCTGCAGTAATGTCTCAGCTTCAACAGAAGAAGGAAGACCACCAAAGAAAGACACAAATTCAGCTTTTAAAAGGTAGTAGTATCTAAAATGTAGACTTCTATTTCTTGGTTTAATTTCCATTTTTGTTTGAGAACAGAGGGGTTACAGCACTGTCACAATGATAATTCAGGACGAATATTGCGACCAAATTCAAATTTTCTGACTTCTGGGGTAACTTAAGTGCATTAACCTGAATCTCCAGAGAACTTCATACTATCATCAGTTTTCCAGAACAATTCTGCTATCCAGACAAAAGAAGCTGAGTGGCCAGGAAATTTACAGTCTACAATGAATGATACTCAACGTTAGAGGATTCTGCACAGCAACAAGTGCAGCAGATGGATTTTAAGGGAAATTTTCTCCCTCAGAGAGATTTAGGTGGACTGCAACTAAGCTCAAAATATTAAAGCAGAAAACATTGTAAATGGAGTAAAATATTAAAGGTACCAGAAAGACTCAAAATAAGCAGAAGAGAGGACAATCCAGATCCTTTATTACATCATATCAAGTCCAGTTTAGTGTCACTGTAGGTGGTCAACACATTTATGCAAACTTATAAAATGATCGGTTCAAGTGAGATTATAGAAGCTAAAAACCACATCCAGTCCTGCCTTATTTGAAGTTAATTTCCATTTGTCCTATGGCAGACAATTTTGAACTTAGCATTCAATGCATCTTTCAATAGAAAAGGGCTTATGTGCATTCAGACTGAGACTGAAATAACACATACTGCATCACTGTAAAAGGATTAACATCTGCTTCTATTTAATATTCAAATTAAAGCAAATTATTAATTCCGTCTAATGTTATACTGATTGTACAATTATTAGATAATGGTAGTCATCACTAAACAGTAGCATATTGGTAGTATTGATATATGTTAAAATATAACAAAATCAAGATGCTAATAATTTATTAAATTAATATAAACAGACTAATTAAGAAATAAAACTCTGCCAGTACTCTGTACAGCACAGTGGGTCAGTCACTATTAAGATGATCTGTAAAAGTAAAATTCTGTTGCGGGAAGCATCTGCAAATTTTGTAACTTATTACCACACACATGAGAATGAAACTGGACTCTCAAAATGTAACAAAGAATGTTAGCAGAGTCAGGTCCATTTTAAACAGATACACTGTCTAGTGGTCTGTTAAGCCATAGTTTACTAATCACATTTAATTTATGTAATATTTTATTGTCTTCAACTAAACTATGACAGGTTCCCTTATAAGTATTAGAAAAGAATAAGTACCTCTCAGGAGCCTATTATGATCTTCTAACTAAAGAGGAGCCTGGAGTGAAAATACAGATTTAGACATATAAATTTGAAGCAGTGAAACAAGGGTGAATGAATTCCACTCATCAACTTGAACTTTTAATTCATTAAATATGAGAGAGAAGAATATATACATTATGTCAAATTTGCTAGAGCACAGAGCTCTGAACTCTATCTGCAACACCGGAGATGCTGATTTGTATCCTTGCTCCAAATAGGTCACAGAGACCTGATAATACACCTTTATCAACTGAAATGAGGTGCCATAGACCGTTCCAGGAGCTTCTTTTTCCTTCCATCTCTTCAAATGAATAAATAAATTCTGTATGTAAACAACAGATATTTCAAAAATAAATCCCTCCCAAGCTAAACCAGACAGTCAGAGGTTTTACTTGGCCAGCCCTAATCAACAACTTTAATAAAAATACTTGATGTCATGGCAGAACGGGGCAAGCTGTTCTTTACATCATTTCAATATCCTTTATAATGCAGGTCCCAACAACTGTACTAAATCACAGTCAGAGCTTCTGACATTAGCTGCTTAAAATAACCTGAAAAGAGGACACCTGAATAAACATAAATTAATTAATCAGTTAACTCATTAAAACAGAGCAGTTCCTCCCAACCTTCTCTTATGTTGAATCTGATCATTCTTTATTTGAAACAATGTGTCATTTCTGTCCAACCATACTATTTGCTCTAAAAATACATTACCACTCTCTATAAACCTGACTCGTTTCAAAGTATAGCTTCATTTAGTTCACAACCAAAAAGTGCATAGAAGACAAAGAAACAAATGAAAATCAGAAAATGAAATTCCCTTTCCTTCATGTTTTTTCTATTCCCTTCAACGCTTACTGACATTTTAGGAAAAGACATCCTGATTTTTGTCTCTTTTCCGTTGCCTCCTAAACATTTCCTAGACTTTGTTTTTTCACTTCCTACTTCCAACTTACTATTCTCCACATTCATCTGCAGATACAACATCTTTTAATGGTCTAATATCCTCTTTGATCTGAAGATCAGATGTTGGAGGTTATAATGATTATTGGTTTGGTTGAAATGAATCAGAGGCACCCCCAGCCTCTGAGGGGCACCTTGACAGGCTGGATAAATGGGCAGAGAGGAAACTCATGATTTGGAACAAGGATAAATGCAAAGTCCAGCTTCTGGGGAGGAATAACCTCAGGCATCAGTACACACTAGGGTCTGATTAGCTGGAAAGTAGCTTTGCCAAGATGACCTTAGGGTCCTTGTAGACACCGAGATGAATATGGGCCAGCAATGTGTCCTTGCAGAAAAAAAGGCCAACAGCATCCTGGGCTGCATTAGAAGACAGTTGCCAGCAGGTCAAGGGAAGTGATCCTTCCCCTCTACTCAGCATAGGTGAGATCACATCTGGAGTACTGTATCCAGTTCTGGGCTGCCCAGAAATACAAAGATACAAACTTATTGGGGCAAATCTAGCACTGGGTCACAAAGAGGATTAAGGGACTGGAGTATCTTTCATATGAGGAGAGGCAGAGCGAGCTGGGACTGTTCAGACTGGAGAAGAGAAGACCTGGGGGATCTCATCAATGTATATAAATATCAAGTGGAAGAGAATGAAGACAAGGGAAACAGGTTCTTCTTGATAGTGCCCAAGGAAAGGACAGGATGCAATTGGCACAAATTAAACCACATTAAATTCCTTCTGAACACAAGAAAACACTTTATTTGTCTGAGGATCATCAAACACGAAATAGGTTTCCCAGAGAGGCTACGGAGTCTCCATCTGTGGAGACTCAAAAGCTGTCAGGACATGGTCATGGGAAACCTAATCTAGGTGACCCTACCTGAGCAAGGGGGTTGGACCAGATGATCTCAAAAAGTCCCCTCCAACCTCAATCATTCTGTGATTCTGTCAATAATGACCCTTAACATTCCTGTTTTAAACAGTATGTTGTAACAGAGTATTTCAGATACTTCAAATGAACATGAAAAACATTTTTAAAATATCCATTGTATCAATAGGAATTCTTTAACTTTTACCTCACACAAATGCATAGAATTTCTCTTTGTTTTACTGATATTCACATGAATATTGGTGAGTCTAAATGCTCTACTATGGGGATATTATCCTCTTTTCACTGGCTCTGGCACAGTTCTGTGTTCTGAAGTATGTAGCTCAGTTGATGGCATCACTCAACCAGGGTATCACCACCATCAGCTGTCCCCCCAACTCTCAGGAGCAAGGTGATACCAAGCAGCCCAATTCTTAAATATGTACTGGATTTTCTGCACTGGTTGCCTGCCCTCAGTAAAAGATATCAATATTTAGACAATTGTCTTAATTTATCAAGTCATCTTGTGATTTAAAGCACACAACAGAAGAACCTCAAAGATTTCTGAAGGAGAGGTCTATATGAAACTAGAGAAGAAATAGGATGTAGGAAGAAGCAGCAAAATGTTATAATTGTGACGTCCACATATTCAGACTTCACTCTTAATGCAGAGTTGGAGCCATCATTGAACTTTTTGCTGACATTAACCACAAACACCATACAGAAAGTTCTTCCTCCTAAAATGTGTTGAAGATTGCATAGGCTTCAGCATTATTTTTTTGTTCAATTTATCAAGCACAACTTCTCCAAAAAAAGCACTACTCATCTACAATGCCTCCATGGAACTAGCACTCACTTCTACAAACACCCATGTTATAGCAACATAAATAGCTCTGATATCTGCCTAGCATGCCTTTATTCTCTTAGAAGAAAAAACGATCACATTTAGTTTATACAGCTTCTTACAGACAGTACAGATGATACATGACAGAAATCTTGTCAGTGAAACAATGCCAACATAGATGGTTTTGAATGAACAGTGTTAGATGTAGATTTTTAGGAACAGGGCACTGAACACTGAAAAATAAAGGCCAAAAAAATTCCAAAATTTTCTAAGCTAAACATTTTTTTTGTTTTGAAACTTTTTTCTGTAAAATTACCCACAATCAGATAATATAGGTCTTAAACTCATGTTAAAACCCAAAAACAAAGCTCAGTCCAAAATATTATTTTTTCTAATTTTCCAGAGAAAAATATTTTCAAACCAACTTTCATTTTTATTTGTTTGTTCCTTCTTTTCTCTCCCGCTGCTGTTCCCTGTTGTGGAAACTATTCGTAATAAATAATAGTCTGTACAACTTCACATATCAGCTTAGTAGCAATTTATACATACTGATATGGTTAATGAAAAAGTAAATTCACTAAATTAACCTGATCTTATACATTCCTAAAAGGCAGGTTCTCAAAATTATTTCACTAAGCACTGAAACCTGAACTATATAAAGAGAACAGCTCTTTATAAGGGCACTGGGCAGTTAAGGAATAGGAATAGGAGCAGGGTTAGAATTGAGTCGTTCTTAACTCCTTTAATTAAGGTTTGTTCAAATACACATGTAACATTTACTCAGTAGTAAAATAATCAATAGTAGAAGTTACCAGTCCCACAACAGAAATATAAATTAAATTTTTGCTTGTTTTTTTTATGTGTTCTCACTTCTATTATGGAGTGATTTGCAAACTGTGTGTACTTCAAAGCATGATACTTGCATGACTTCATGCATTACTCCCAGAACTCTCAGAAGGAGCTTTCAGTTACCATCCTTACTCCAGTGAAGATATAATGTGTAACAAGAGATTTCTAGAGGAAGTGGTTCCTTATGTTTAATTGTAACTGCTTATGACTGAAATTTTCTGTTGTTTGTTCAACTCATTCTGTTGTGACAAAAAGAATAATTTGTTTTTGTCAAGTATAAGATACTTTATAAATTTTAATGAATAGTATGAGATACTAGTTACCATTAATGGCAGGAAATATTCTTGTCAAATATATTATTTGTACTTCCCTGAATCCAGAAGAAGGAAAAAAAAAATATAAATCTTGGCATGTTATGTAAAAGGCTGACTTTATTCATCTATAGATAAAGTATGATTGACAGCCAGCAAAAAGGAATTAACTGAATATTCTAATGTGAAAAGAGAAAATAAACTTAAACATTCAAGTGATAAGTAATAAGTTCCAACAAGGCTGGAAATTCATGCAAATTAATTGACAGGCATACACAAAAGAGCCAGATTGCCTCCCATTGAATAAAAGAAACTGAACCCTGACTGCTGGTATCATGGTATTGCAGCAGTCAGATGCATGGATGTGTCTTTCTCTCTCACACACAAGTACATTAACAGAGCTTAGCAAAATGAATTTATTATTACACAGCTTAAGTTAAATCAGATGCTTAACCATAAAATTCTGAGAATAGTCTTCCTTGTATCGAGTTGTGGTTAGTTCCTTTTAGCTCAAAGTTGGTCTTGTTAAGTGCTAGGTCTTTCCCTACTGGGAAGAAAGTAAATTCCTAAATTCTTTTCTGGAATACTGAGAGGTTTTCACCTAGCTTTCTTTACAATACCTCTGCAATTCTGAGTTCTTTACAAAAACTGAAGTACCTATTCATTGTTTTCATTTTCAGTATGTGTTTTTTCCCATTTGCTGAACCAGAATACATGGACAAATAGGAAATAACTCATACCTGTCTTTTACCTGCTAGAAGTAGACTGCCTGTGGTATTTTTTCGGACAGAATTTCCAACTGAATTTATCTTGGAAAAATTATTGCATAAAAGACCAATTTTTTGAAAGGTTCCTGTTGAATTATGTGAATGATATTTGGGAAGATAAAAAGGCTGAGAAATCGTTGAAACACCCTACTTCATTTTGGTGCTGAAGAGCAAGGATTTACAGCAAAAAATGTTGATAACTCCAGAAAGTGTTCAGTAGGCCTTGGACCTCAAGATCATACAACACTTAAAATATTTTTATATGCATTTTTTCATATTTCACTTTTGTCTTTTAAAGAAAAAAAAAAAAGAAGAGTTAGGAGATTTTAGAAGGGAAAAGTCTAAAATAAATAAAAGGCTCAGAATTTGAATATTATGAATTATGAATAATATGAATTATGAAATTACTGAATTCATAGAGGAATCTTGGATCCTAGGCATTTTTGAACTCTTTGAGAATATAATACTATACAATTCAAATACAAGCTATTTTACTGTAGGTTCAGTTTAGACCAATTGCTGTAGAAAATGAGGTTTTTCTTTCTCAATGTTAGGCATAACAATACAAAATAGACATAACAGGAAACACATGAAATTTTAGAAATTTAGTTAACATAGACTGAAAAAAACCAAACAGACAAAAACCCCAAACATATATTTGTACTCCATTGTTCTACAACAATAACCTGAAAACATTTTACTTCTTATCTGCTAATTTAACACTAGAAAATAAAGAGTCACTTGCCTGATAAATGCTATGGACTATTCATATGGCTTTTTTCCTAAATTGCTTAAATCTCTCCTGGATTTCTTGTTCTGCAAATACGAATTTTATCTCAAGAAAATCTCAAAATATGCTGTTGTTAACATTTCAAAGCCCCAGTGCTTCAGCAAAGAGCTGGTGCATTTTTTAGTCCTTATTTTTATGTCATCCAAAAGACTTTCTAACAAAGAATGGAAGATGACTAACACACTACAGTGGAAAACAAAGTGGATGAAATTCTATAAGAAAAGAAAACATTGATACCAAAAGAGGAAAGCCCCAGACTCCTCTCAAGCCTTGAAAAATACACATAGCTTTTAAATTTCTGATTTTAATAACTTCTAAAGGTCCAAGTATAAACTGATTAGAAAACTAAAGATTTTTATACACAAGGAAGTTAGTCTGCAGAAAACTAGGTTTACAATTTGCAATGTATTATCTCTTCTGCAGTGACAGCTGAATTTACACTAGCTACCTTAGGAACTTATTATAGCATGTTAGCTTACTCATTACAGACTGTGTTTATGTCCATCGAAGACAGACAACGCTGAAGTTACTTGTCAGACTACGTAAACCTTATCTGTCTTAACTGTACAGAGAGAGATACAGAAAATTAAAAGGGAATCTAGGGCAAAAATGGCTCCAAACTCAGCTGTCAGAGTTAAGGACCAAGGATGGTTGCGATGTAGCCATAAGCAATTAGTTGGGGGGGGGGGGAGGGGAAGTAAAAACTACTAATATTGTTGTACATACACCCATATATTCTATTTATACCCTTAGTCCCTTTTTAAGGTGGAAGGAAAGTCCTATGAGGAGTAGCTAAGGACTTTAGGCTTGTCTAGTTTGGAGAAAAGGAGGCTGAGGGGCGACCTCATTGCTCTCTACAGCTTCCTGAGGAGGGGAAGTGGAGAGGGAAGTGCTGAGCTCTTCTCCCTGGTAATCAGTGACAGGACACATGGGAATGGTTCAAAGCTGCACCATGGGAGGTTTAGACTGGATATTAGGAAGCATTTCTTTATCGAGAGGGTGGTCAAACACTGGAACAGGCTTCCTAGAGAGGTGGTCGATGCCCCAAGCCTGTCAGTGTTTGAGACATTTGCACAATCCCTTAACAATATCCTTTAACTCGGTCAGCCCTGAATTGGTCAGACATTTCGACTAGATGATGTCATGGTTTAGCTTCAGTCTGCAATTAAGCACCAAACAGCTGCTCGCTCACCCTCCCCTCCAGGTGGGATGGAGGAGAGAATCAAAAGAGCAAAAGTAGGAAAACTTGTGGGTTCAGATAAGAACAGTTTAATAATTGGGGGAAAAAAAATAATAAATTAGAATGAAAAGGAAAACAACAAGAGAGTGAGAGAGGAACAAAACCCAGGAAAAAAAAAAACAAGTGATACAACCGCTCACCACCTGCCAACCAACTCCCAGCCAGTCCCCAAGCAGCAATTGCTACCCCCTGGGCCAACTCGCCCCAGTTTATATACTGAACATGATGTCATATGGTATGGAATAGCCCTTTGGTCAGTTTGGATCAACTATCTTGGCTGTGCCCCCTCCCAGCTTCTTGTGCACCTGGCAGAACATGGGAAGCTGATAAGTCCTTGACTAGTGTAAACATTACTTAGCAACAACTAAAACATCAGTGTGTTATCAATATTATTCTCATACTAAATCCAAAACACAGCACTATACCAGCTACTAGGAAGAAAATTAACTCTATCCCAGCTGAAACCAGGACAGACGATCATTGTAGGTCCCTTCCAACTGAAATAGTGTGTTCTGTTCTATTCTATTCTATTCTATTCTATTCTAATTTTTTTCCGCATGTAAACATATGCATACAGACTTTTTTATGGAGTGTATGGGAGTGTACAAGAATTAATATATTACAGATTAATAATTGTTCTCTAAATTACATGTTTCAAGCAGAAATTAAATAAAATATCTGGGAACTGTTTCCAAGTGGACATATTCAGTTAAGTTCTTTTTTTGCATTGCCTTAGCAGTTGTCAAATACTACACAATTTCATTCTGATATCAGTAGGTTATAAACAAAACCAGAAGTAAACTACATCTAGTCTTTATTTTTAATGTTATCTATGAAATGGTCAATATGAAACACCCAATGACTACTGTGAGTACCACAATATTATAAGGAGTAGCACAGTTAACAGCATCATTTACTGGCAGTTTCACTTGCCATGACCCTTTAGCTAATATATCTTGGTTGGAGATATTTGCAAGCATCTTGCCACAGTCACTTAAAGAAGATTAATAAAAAGTGATTAAGACAGTGTTGTTGTCTGCTGCCTTTGACTTTTAGTATTACTTGCATAAAATGTCCGAACTAGCAGTCAAGAAGCTTATAGGGTGTATTCCTATTCAAAATTAAGTCAATAAGAGCAGAAAACAGGCTTCAGAAACTTGCCAAATTATATTGTTTTTTCATGTACAATATAACAAGATTATATCACATGCTTAATTACACTGTCATAAACACGAGGGGTTTTTTTCCCCATTTTTAACAGTTAGCCCAATAAAAATATTTTGCTCCATACATATACATAAAGGAAGCCACATACACATACATACATAAAGGAAGCCAATTTTTTATGTTTGCTAGATTTAGGAAGTAAATTTATTTTTATGAGAAATGATACAGGTATAAAATGTTATTTAAGAGCAAAAATGTTATATAATAGAAAAAATATGGGAAATGTTCTAACTTTCCTAGAGATTGGTATTGAATGAAACTTAAAATTAGTATTAGTTTTTTAATTTGGTCATAATTATAATAAATGCCAATGTTAAACATGGTACACTACAAAAGTCTAAAACAAGAATAAGAATGCTTATACACAGGTTTTCATTATAAAGAAGAGTTTTAAGTCTTGTCCTAGACTGGAATGGTAAACATCTTCACAAAAGGAAGGACAAAATGTAGTGATTCTAAAACTTTAAACCAGACAGAGAGAGGAGAAGTAAAAGGGGAAAGGGCATTTTTAAGTGAGTCATTGTGTAGTGCCAACATCCTAATAACTTTTTCTGCACTCTACAGACAAATACTTTTAGTCGTTTGGGATTTTCTAGGCTAACAATATAAAAGCATCTCTTCTCCACCTTTTCAGTAATGAACATATTTTCTGCTCCATTACCCTCCATTAACTAGGTACCATTAGCAGCATTATACAATATTTCTGTCATTCAGTCAGGCTGATATGAGCATAAACCATTGTATTTTTTTGGTAATAGGAGACATAATAAGGGGGAAAATGGATCACTTTACCTTTAACTCGACAGGAATCTTTGCCTGAGGTGAGGACAGAATCTTGAGGCATTTTCCCAGGCCATATCTCCCTTATGCAGGACAAAATTGTCAGCCTTTGGTGCTGAAACAAGATTTGAAAACTCTATTTATCTATTCAAGTGTTTTTCTTTCAATATCCTTGAAAAGAGGGGTCAGGAAGAAATAAGAAAAAGAGTACTAAATATACTTTTTTCAGATATTACGAAGTGCTTTCAAGTTATTTCCTTCATTAAACACTGACTGCTTGGAAAGAATACTAAGGTATTAAAATGCTAATCAAGATGTGGTCATCATAAATTAAAAATTGTATGGCATTTTCAGACTGCTTTCAGTTCCACTTTTTCTTCATACTTGCATTCAAAAAACAGCTAGTAAACAATTTGTGCCACACAATGATCAAAAAAATAATTAATGATAAATAAATTTCAATATACTGAGAAGACCTCTAGTTCACCCAACACTATTAACTAATCTTTAATTACAACCTAGTATAAAACCTGTATTTAAACAAGTATGGGATTGTCAGTAGCAAAATATAAAAGGAAAGACATAAGATTTTGGAATATACACTAATGATCTTTCCAAAGCACCTCAATGATTGGTGAAATCAGTTTGATTTAAGATGACTGGTACAGAGTTTTGAGATAATTTCACTTGACATTCTCATAGGCATTAAGAAATAGGAAGTTAGGAAATTACTGTGGAGGTACAAAACTAAACAAAAGGAACAGAAATACTCAAAGAAATACTCAAGGAGTAGTTATCAAATTATTTTTTGTCAGTTTGGGAAGACACAAGTAGTCCAGCAAGAGTATAGGAAGGCTTTCTCTTGAATAGAGTACTGTTCAATTGCTTTATTAATTTTCTGTATAATAAAACAGAGGGAATGTTTGTCCTATATGCAGATTACACCAGGTAAGGTGAGTTGGAAACATTTCAGGATAGTAAAGTCAAACTTGTTTTGATCCCTCTTCTGTTTTAATATTCTTAATCTATTTGTGTTACATAATGAGTACCACTGGGGGACAGACTTAGACTTCAAAATAACCAAAATACAAAGAAAAATATCTGAGATCAATAAATTTCAGTGTAAAGACAACTATGCTCTAAGGGGACAAACTTAATGTCAGTATATAAAATAGCAGCTGTATAGAGATCATGATGTAGGATGTTATAGTAGAACACATATTAGATATGAATCAGTGATTGATCCATGTCACAGAAATACAAAGGATGTGATTTATCTGAATGTTTGTTACTACAGACAGCTACATCTGCAATTCACCTTAAGTTTTCCCGGTAGTGTGATCAGCTCAAATGTAGATAAGGATGGCTAAAATTAGGAAAGATAAACCCTGTCACAAGCATTATGACTGTTGTTTATAACCTATGATAGATAAATTATTAGAAAATTTAGAGATTAACTGATAACAATTTTGAATATGTAAAAGCTAGAAAATATGTGAAAATCCATTGGTTTTGGAACATATTGTAGCAAAAAATATAGATCAGCTAAATACTGAAAAAATAATCTAAAGTGTCTTTATGTTCATCATCAGACAAAAAATTATGGTGTCAGCATATGTGATACAACCTGAGAGAATATTAATTGAAATACAAGGCCTCATGCAATCACATTCCAGACCTACATTGTCATGTTCCAGGAAGACTTACCCTCCTCTAAAATCTGTATGATGCCTAAATAATAATACTTTCAAGACTGAGAATACCAAGAATGCTGTATGAACTTATTCATATTTAGAAATGAGGGCTGACTGAAGATGTCTTTCCTTCTGATGTTACCTGAAACATTTTTGAAGACCAGTCTGTGTTAAAGGATGTTATAACTGGATGTTCTCAGCTTCCAAACACCCTTACAGTCTATCATTCTTCAGGTTGGAGAGGGGAAGATGGTCAGGACCAGACGAAAGCATTTGACTCTTTCTGGACTGGATGGTCATTCTGGAGTCTTTGGCTACATACATACTGGTATAACAAACACTTCCAGTCATGTGTCTAGGCAGTTGACCCTCATCGTCTGTACTCTTTCTTTGTCAGATTTGGTCTTCTGCATACTTCTGCTTGTCACAAAACTGCTCTTTTTAACAGTCTCTGATCAGGTCCAACACTATCTCAGAAGACCTCACTTTTGTACAAATACACAATTTAAGGATATGTGGAATGTAAGAACACCTGATTTATTAGGATATTTCCTTAAGGATAAGAAAAACAATAAACCAAACACTCAAACCCTCATGAAAAGGAAAAATCAGAGACAATAACAAGGACCATAGCTCTCAGGTTGCTGACTGAAGGGCCACGAATGGAATCACTCAAGTGTAACCTTGGAGATGTTCAGCTAGAACTTTGCAACTGATAAGATTATCATGGGTCTCATAGAAAGAAAAAACTCTTTATGAGACATTTGAGGGGGCTTGAGAGACTGCATAAAACTTCTGAGACATTTTAAGATGATTGTGAAGAGATGCAAATATTATTACTGGATGTTTAGAGGAAAGGTCAAAAGAGGGATCAAGGTAGATTACATAGGAATAAGCATGGTAAATTGGAGAGAAGGGAGGATAAAATGGGCCAGTAGCATTTAAGCAAGGAGCTGGCAAGTACACATGTCTGGCCGAGCCCTGTACCTGATCACCACAGTCTGTTCTATCTTCTCCTGAAACTATCTTCCTAACTACATTTGTGTGTGTGTGCTCTCTGTGTGAGACAGTAGTGAACTTTAAGCTGAACTTAGCAGCAAATAGCATAAAGGGAGGGTCAGCTATTGGGGAGACCATAAGACTGAATCAGCTACAAAAGAGACTTGTGTGTGTGTACATGTGTGTTTGATCTGCTAGCAAGCTTTGAGACTGAATAGGTGGTTAGAACAAGATCAGTCCATTTGTGTTGTTCATGTGTATGTGAGCACTCTTTGTGTGCATATGGTGCTCATAAAGGCTCAGCTCTCCCATCTGTCTTTCTTACCCTGCTGGTGGTTGGCCATGTTTGTACAGAGAGCATGCAGCGGTTGCGGATTTGTGATCAGTCTCACTGCAGGATGGACCTGGGGAAGAGGAATAGAAGCCATCTCACATCCAGCAGAACAAGAAGGAGGAACCAGTCCTACCTCTCCTGCTTGAGCTCTAGCTCTTCCCTCCTAGTACCACACCAGCACAAACTCATCAGAGTGATGGTCAGAGACCCTTTGAAGCTCAGAAATCAGTCCATCAATACTTACCAGGCTGATTTATTTGTTTTTTTGTTTATTTATTTTGTTTGGTTTGTTTTTTGTTTGGGTTTTTTTACTTGTTTAGCTGATCTGCCTTGTGATTTTTCTTCAACATAAAGACAGTTTATTTTATAATAAAATATAAGAACTATAATTCTGTAAATACCAAGGTTATTGGTGTAGAGAATGGAGGACATTTAGGTGTCTAGCTAGTAATGGGGAAGGCTACAGAACACAAAGGTTGTCCTGGCAGGAGGCAGAGGAGGCAGAAATAACCAAAAGTTGTAGTGGTGACAGCAGGCATGAGTGTGAGATATCAGTGGGAGGGTGGTGACTTAAATCATGTTCAGAGCTTGACTTAGTGTATGATGTACAGAGTGTGTCTTTGTGCCTGTGGACTGGCCATGAGTAAGGCAGGTGAAGTGAGAGCATGGCAAATGTGATGTGCTTGAGAAGCACTGCAGGACGTGATCCATCATAGGGTGAATGTCAACTAATATTCACTTGGGACAAAGCCACTGTTTTGCATATACTGTATTATTACAATACGTATGTCAAGCAGAGCCACTTGACTTTAGAGTCAAAGAGCATGCCCTGGCCTACTTATTAACACAGATGTTGCCCTCAGAGTAAACACCAGAGTTAGGAAAGCTTATGTTAATCTTAGATTAGCTAGTAATGTAATTTTTTAAAATGGTAAAATACAAAATAACAATTAATGTTCTATAAATTAAATAAAATAATTTCAGTGTAGCAGAGAAATATAAAGCATACTTTTCCTTACAGTCAATACATAGATTGTCAAGTAGGTTAGTCTCTTTAAATATCCTTGTTTATAGACAAGACAAAAAGAGTGTATGGGACTAGAAAAATGCTAGAATACAACAGCAACACATGTAGCAAGAGTAATTGTGTCCTCTCTGGAAAATAAAAAAAATCCTTGTTAACAAATTCACAGTAACCAAAATACTTTATTGTTGTCTGAAACACATGAAAAAACCTTTAATTTTTTTTAATAAACATTGTTTCCAAATAAATGTTTTTCAGGCATTGACTTGCAAGAAAATATCTGGTTGACACAGTGTTCTTTAAAATTAAAGTAGTATTTTTATTTTTCTACCATCTCTACTAACCAATGCAATTGCAATGGAAGAAAAATATTTTTGAGTACCACTCAGCAGTGTAAAAGTACATAGCTGAATAATAAAAAGTTTTGGAGCAGATGATAAGAGGACTCAGGTGAATCCTTAAACACTGGGTTGTTGGAAGAGATGTTACAACACTCGTTTTAATGTGCTTGGTTCTTTTAGAAGGCTAGATACATAATAGTGTAACCATAACATACATAAGAGTGGCAAGTAAAGCTCTGTAAGATTCTAGTTACCAAAGAAAAAGGAAAGTCAAAACAGAATCTATGTCCTATCACTGGGCTGAGGAGAAACCCTGGCAAAACTTTAAAAAGAAGTTTTATCAGCCATATAGCTCTTTTGAAGTTATGCATTCTTGACAGCATAATGCACAAGTGGGAAAATTCAGTCTTTTAAATCTGTCTGCCTTTAAATATCAGCATTCAATAAGTTTTCTGTGCAGAGTCTTTACATCTCTGTAACTTCTCAGGTATCCTTTATATTTTCATTTTCTAAACCAGTAAAACATTCTACCTCTGGAAACGACCTTCTTCAGTTCAGTCCTTAGAATGCACTTCCTGGAAGAATACTCTACAGCATGTCACCAGTACAACTGAGCATGGACTTCCCCTATCATTTCTGGATAGGATGTTGTGTATAATCTAGCTGAGATTTCCATGTCTTGCTATCTCCTCCATACATACAGCAGCACATGAAAATGGGCAAGATTCTATTTGTGATCAATATGAAGAATTAATTTCCCTTCCTTTTAGCCTTTCTTGGTACTCCATTATTTACAAAGAGTTTTGTGGTTTGGTTTTGTTTTGTTTGGGTTGGGTTTTTTTTGTTGGGGGGGATGGTTTGGGTTTTGTTTTTTTTTTACTCAAGAGCATGTACTTACCAATTAATATCTTCAGGAGAATGAAAGTCTCTAAAAAATTGGAATTTTTCTGAATTTTACACGTACCTCTTTACCATACCTAAACCAAATCATTTTGCTTTTCAACTGACCTCCTTCCATTTTTTTAATTATCTATTTTGCCATGTTTGGAAAAAAATATTTGCAAGGTGTTAAGTCTCTCCAGAAAGCGTGAACAGCAGACAGAGGTGAGATCTTTGATAGCATCAGAATACAATGATTAGGATCTCTAGGTAAGATTTCTTACCAGCTTTTTATCAGCTCTTGGAAGCAGGTGCTCTTTTTTTTTTTTTTTTCCTTTTAAACTTTTCCTCATTGGGGAATGTGTCTCTCACCTTATTAACAGTGCTACTTTTTGAAATCAGATGTGGAACTTCCAGGCTTTGTTTTTGCACCTTTGCGTTCTTCCTCAGAGAGCTACTTGAGCACTAGCATATTGATTTATGGCTATATGCTAGGACTACACATCAGGCAAAGTAGGGAACATGGACTTTTAAAACGTTTTCAGACAAAATACTTTGTTACACTTACATCACACAACAGTCTCCTTTAAGTAAAATAACAAAAATCTACACTCTTCATTTATGTACAATTCTGATTGTGAGTTTTATGCATCTCTTATTTGGTCTCCAAGTAAGACTTTCCATTTTAACTGTGCTTCTGTTTCTCTGTTGGGTGAACAACTGTGAGCAGCACAGCTCTGGTCCAAAGGTTAACTGGAAGGTTCCATCTCACAGGAACCTGAAACAAAATAATCATGTTCCTTCAGCCAGACTACTTCTTATAGTGCAAATACTTAAAGAAGTAATATTTTGCTTGGAAAAGAACCAGTACTCATGACTTCTCTGTTATTACCTCGGGAGATGCCAGACACGATAATATGCTGTTCTCTAATCTGCTGTTCTGCAATACTCAAAAGTGTAGAACACACCCTTTAGCTATATCTACTGTGCAAATGAAAGTCTACATATTTTGGCAGACATGTACATATCTGTCATGATAGTTTCATTTTTTTTTAGATAATAAAAAATATTAGAATAAATATTTTCTCAGGCTAGCAGATGAGCAGCTTCTATACAGCACATAGACTAAATAATTGTTCACATTCCATTTTTTCTTATTTTTCTCACTCTTTTGACTTTTTTAGGGTTTTGGATTTTCCATCTATTTTGTATGTTGTCATATGTGTTGGAGCCCCTTCATGTCTGTCTTTTAAGCATTATATCCCATCATTAGAATTTAAATAATTACTTACAAGTTTTAGTCTTATAGTAGGGTATAACAATGCTTACTGTATTAAAGCTTTTGACATGCAGAAAATAATTTTGACCTTTTAGAATACTCATTTATAAGTATATCCTCCATAAGATGATCTGAGGTTTGAAATTCAGCTTCTAAATCAGACACCAAAATGTAGCCTACAATAAAGGTATCTTTAAAAAAGTTAGATGTCTCATTTCCCATTCTAATCAATGCATACAGACACTGAATTGACATCGTAATCTAAAATTAAGTCTACCTCTAAAATCAGTTGCTTGATTCAGATTCCTAAACATCAGTATTCCATTTGAGATGTCCTTGGGTATCTGTGATATCCACATGTGTCAGATGATATAGTACCTATAAGAAACGCATTTCCTTCTCAACTACCAACTGAATGTCCGAAGGGACATGCAAGGTAATCTAAAATGATACTAGATGTCTACCTGCAACCAACTGACCTAAGCCTGAGGTATGTGAATCCACAGAGAAAGTCCACCCCAAAACACACTAAGCTCATCCCTGCAGAACTGCATTAACTGCATTGCTGGATGAGTTATGAAACTTTTGTAGTATGTCAATATTAAGTCTTAAGAACCTCTTGTCTTTCAACAGTCACATACAAACACCCAGAATTAACTCCTGATTGCATTTAAATCTGTGACTAAATTGCAAGTAGCAATATTGTAATAGACATCATTCACAGTCCACTTATTCCATATGACAGGGAGTACAGACGGTGGGCTGCCTCACAAGGAAAGGGGAGCTGGTAGCCAAGAGGTACAGCAAGACTGGAAACGTAGCAACTCACCAACAAGGGTCCAGGCTAGTGGTATCTGAACAAGAAGAGCAGTGTAGGCCTGTTGAGGGTAACATGGGCCAGGCACAGACCTGTGATCACCAGGCAGGTCCACAGTGATGCAACAGGACCAAGGTCAGGCCAGGATGTCAGCCTGTGGGTTGGGGTCTGGATCACACAGGATCCGTAGCCAGGCACAGACATGGCTGTGATGTAGCTGCACTGTAGCTCAAGCCTGGACAAAGGGAAAGAGCTTCAGCTTAAAAATGGCTCCAGAGTGAAAGTTGGGGATGAGAGGGGCATAACACACTGAGTCTTCTTAGCAGAGATTTCTCAAAGAGCTTTTGTCAAGGGTGGACTCCTGCACTATTGCCTAAGTTGTTCCTGAGAGCAGCCAAACCAGGGCTCTGACAACTATACATGTATTTAACAAAATTAACATTTTTATACCACCTATTAGGGAAACAAAGCTTGAGAATCTTTTATGCACATATAATATGTAAGACAGTTGAAACAGTTATCTAACAAGAAATAACAGTGCAGTCTTGCATTGAGTTTGCGTGGCAAGGTTTTGGTAGCAGGAGGGGCTGCAGGGGTGGCTTCTGTGAGAAGATTCCAGAACCTTCCCCTATGTCAGACAGAGTCAGTGTCAGCCGCCTCCAAGATGGACCAGCTGCTGGCCAAGGCCGAGACAATCAGCGACAGTGGTAGTGCCTCTGTGATAACATATTTAAGGAGGCGGAAAAAACTACTGCACAACAGCAGCTGGAAGAGAGGAGTGAGAATATGTGAGAGAAACAATTCTGCAGACACCAAGGTCAGTGAAGAAGGAAGGGAAGGAGGTGCTCCAGGCACCGGAGCAGAGATTCCCCTGTAGCCCATGGTGAAGACCATGGCGAGGCAGGTTGTCCCCCTGCAGCCCATGGAGGTCTATGGTGAAGGAGATATATATGTGCAGCCCATGGAGGACCCCACGCTGGAGCAGGTGGATGAGCCCTGAAGGAGGCTGTGACCCCATGGAGAGCTCACATTGGAGCAGGGTCTTGGCAGGACCTGTGGCCCCGTGGAGAGGAGCCCATGCTGGAGCAGGTTTCCTGGCAGGACTGTGACCCCATGAGGGACCCATGCTGGAGTAGTACATTCTTCAAGGACTGCACCCCATGGGAAGGACCCACGTTGGAGCAGTTTGTGAACTGTAGCCAGTGGGAAGGACCCATGTTGGAGAAGTTCATGGAGGACTGTCTCCTGGGGGTGGGACCACACGCTGGAGAAGGAGAGGAGTGTGAGGGGACAGAAGCAGTGGAGGTGATGTGCAACAAACTGACCATAACCCCCATTCCCCGTATCCCTGTGCTGCCTGGGGAAGGGGGAGGAGTAGAGAAGCAGGGAGTGAAGTTGAGCCCAAGAAGAAGGGAGGGGTGGGGGGAAGATATTTTAAGATTTGGTTTTATTTCTCATTACAATACTCTGATTTGATTGGTAATAAATTAAATTAATTTATCCAAGTCGATTCTGTTTTGCCCATGATGTTAATTGGTGAGTGATCTCTCCCTGTCCTTATCTCAACCCATGAGCCTTTTGTTTAATTTCCCTCCCCTGTCCAGTTGAGGAAGAGGAGTGATGGAGCAGCTTAGTAGGCACCTGGCATACAGCTAAGGTAAATCCACCACAAGTCTCAAGCATTTGAGTTTGAATGGTCATTCTTCCTGTAAATATGTGACCTTCAAATCTCATTCTATGAATCAGATGTTTGGTAGAAATGAAATAACAATATGTTTGGAAAGGACTGTTTTAATGTAAGCCCCCTTTCACAAGGTGCAAGAATTTAATGTATTGGAATGAAACATGGCAATAGCCTGTATTCTGTATTTGCGTGGGGCAAAGAAGGGTCCGAAACAATAATATAGCGAGGTTCCTAGGAAGGGATATCACAAAGGGAATTAAATCCAGCACCCTAGTTTTATACTGAACAATGTTCAGATATGTAGCTTCTTTTCTATTTTGTCATGTAGTATTCCCAGCATGGTTTCTTCATACTTCAAATAGAGAACATACAGTGCTCCAACAGGAAAAATATGCAGAAAGAATAATAAGGGTAAGGAGAATTAGAAATGTGCAGACCTTTGGGCAAAGTATAGGAACAGAAAGGCACTCAGATACTTTTGTGAAGACAGGACGAGAAGGCAGCTTGAGAACTACTTGCAAACACAAAAAAGAAGATGATGTAGGACTTGAGCAAGATATACAAGATTAAAAAGTAGAAGCCATAAGAAAACTTCAAAACAAGATTAAGGGAGAAAAAAAGAAAATATGTTTTAAAATAACACAGTGACCTGGTAGGTTTAAATTGAAAATTAATTGAAATTATCAGTGCAGTTAGGATAGCAAAAAATGGAAAGCAATGCAGGTAAGGGAACAGGACTAGAAAAGAAAATTAATTTTAAAAAACCACCCAACATAGAGGAGTAAGCAGTGTATTTTTGTCTTTTTGCTGTTAGTTATCATAGATATTTTTTTATTTTTTCAAATATGTTCTTTGCTGAAGGTGGTAACAGAAAATAAAGCCAGTCATGCTGAAACAGAATGGGGAGCTGCGTGTGCTGGAAGTTGTGTGGCCAGTGGTAGAGCTTATGGCATTGGCATTAGTGGATGATTCAGTTTCACTTGTCCTGTTGTTAATCTCTGTGTAGATCTCCGGTCAATTCTTCATGCAGAGGGACACCTGGGAGAGTTTAGGAGAGAATGAGCTAAGGAAAGAAAAGAAACAGAAAATGCTGTGGGCAACTTCACACAACTGACATCACTTTTTAAATCTCAGTTTCCATAGATATAAAATGGGATAATAGTATTTATCTTTGTATAAACATATTTTAAGGTGCACTCTTTTGATATCAATATAATTCAGTCTTTCAAATGTGACTAATTAAATACTTCCATTAAAAAAAATTGTGCTTTACCTACAGTAGCCAAAAATTCAGAATTTCAGTCAGTGAGCATACTTGTCTACTGCATTTTTAAATGGAGGAAGTAAAAAACAAAAATTCATCTTTTAGAAAAGGGTTTAATTTTCACTAATGACAATGACAATAAAACAAAAAAATTCTAGTTTTATCTGACAACAACTTCCTCACACAAATAAAGTATCCTGCCTTACATTTTACTTTATCTGCAAAAATGTGTATTGGCTTGTACAAGTTTCATGAGCTAAAAAGAAAAAAACCCTCTTCTGACTGTGATTACTAACTGTTGTATTCTTTTGTAGAACTGTGAGGTTCATTTTTATTGAGAGATCCTGAAAAATCTTTGAAATATTGAGATTACAGATCATGTTGACAGAGAACAGAAAACCTCTTTTTGACATTTTCATTTTTTATATTTAAAAAATCCTGAGTTTTGACTCAGTTTTATGTTTCCATAATGTATACAAAAATAGGGAAAGCAACAATATTTTGACAGATTTTATTAACAATAAATTTTTTAAAACTACATATTTCACCATGGTCAAAACATGATATCACATGCGCAATTTTTGCTGAATTCATATACTAGTTTCTGTTGATCCAGGACCGCTTTAAGGCAGCTGTGGTAAGGATAATTTATATTCTGTGAACAATGGCTTCAATGTTTCTGAAAAATCAATTCTTATGTACTGAAGATAATAATCTCCCACACCTTGTGATAGTAAGGTAAGTTTGCTATGAATAAATACTCTTCTTGCTGTCAAAATATCTTCCTTTGTACAATATATACCTGCAGTAAACTCGTGGTGGTGAATGTAGTTTCAAAATGTTGTTGGATCAATCTACCATTACCTTGTTCCATACATGAGTAGAATTCTCTTTATGAGCTCCATGAGTCATAAGTTAGAATCACTGGGTAAAATACACAAAAAATATTCAAGAAAATACACTTTTATTGATGTCTAGGGTATCTAGGCCACAGGCATCCTGTGAGGAAGTGGTTCATAAATTAGTTTTATAAGCTGTGATATTATTTATTATTTACTGTGATGTTCCTAACTGTAGAAGGAAGAAGGACTGTCACACTAATATACTCCAGTGATTCCTCTCCATTAGTCTTGCTAGGACAGCGCTGCTGTCAGACAGCATGGAAGATACACAGCTGAGCATTATGTAGATTATATTGTTTCCATGTCAGTTGTGAACTGTAATTAGACATTAAACAAACCTTACAGTGACAAGAATAATGAAGGCTGTGGATACTGTTTAGAGAAGTTACGGATTATCCATACAGGAGAAATTTGCAAACAGAATGCATAAATATCTACTAGTAATTACTCAAGTGACATTATTTGCAGGGAGAAGCAATTTCTGCCATTCAGCTGCAAAAATAGAAAAGCCTTCAAACAGACAATGTTTCTTTAGGTCTGAAATAGAACAAATTTCAAACTCAGTAAAATTAGAACAATTTACGAATAGTGTGGTTGCTACTGCTTTAGAGTCAGGGAATATTCTAAATGGTCTCTTGAGGCCCCAGTTTCCTATTTTGCAAGTATTTTTAATTTTTCCTGTGCTAATTATGACTACATTAACTTGCAAAGGATCTTCTGTACTCATTGCCTACTGGATTCTTGGCAGGATTTAGCTACATAGCTTCAGAAGATTTCAGATGTTTACTCATTTGGCTGATGGAAGAATAACCAGATTCAGTCAGGAGTCCAGATCACCAGAGAAGTATGAAGTGATGAGGCAGATCTGAGGTCAAACTGGGAAAACAAGTCGGTAGATCAGGGTGAGGATCAGTGAGGTACATAGCCAGGCACAGAAGTACTTGCAATGTAGCTCAGGCAGGGGACGAGGCTAAGATCTGGAGCTTAGATGCAGCTCCTGAATGCATGGGAATAGGGCCTTGAGGCTTCTCTCACCTTTTTTCACACTGCTCTTTCCTAGCAGCCAGATCCAAGGTTGCAAAGCTGCACTGTATCAGTGGGTGCAGGCAGCCAAACTCCTCTGGGGGTTTGCCCTGTGGAGGCAAGAGGTTGCATTCACAAACTCTTGCTGCCAAACAGTTGGAGAGAGGCCCTTAATGCCATACACTATGTATGCAATATAATCAGATACCAAAAAGAGCTATTAAATTTTCCATATGCATTTACAAAAAAACCGTAATTATTGGAGAAATCTCCTTCCAGAGTAATTTTATTCTCTGGTTTTGTAAAACTCTGTTCTAAATGTTGAGATATCCACAAGAAATTTGTATACACTTTCTGAATCTCTTTCCCTGTGTAGTAGTCCATTGCTCAGAAATATCTTCTTGGGTCAGAGGTATACAAAGGAATTACCTGCAAACATTTTGGTTGGCCATGATAACTTACATGTTTGTTGTGCTCAGCTGTGAAACTGCTGTAATGTTTGGGGTGCTTTACAAATACCTACCTGCACCTGAGTTAATATTTGTCTAGTGTGAAGTGCTGGGATCTCTGTCAAAAAAACTCTTCGCAGGTATACTGAACTAACTGCTGCTGAGCTGTTATTTGCAGGACTTTTTAAAGTTGGTTTGTAGTTGTTCATCAGAACTGCATCAACTTTATTTTGTTTATTAATAAAAGAGTTTATAATTTACAAAGTTTTCTAATTTACAAAGTGTTCTGTGAGAAATTTTATCTATCATTCTTGAAATTCAAATAATTTAAGGCTGCTGTTCTTAGCCCTCAGGTTGTTTAGTTCACCCCCTGTAGATGACCCCTCACAACGTTAGGGAGAGCGCCCAGCCCAGCACTTCCCTTACTGCACAGGGCAACCTCGTATAAGTTTTGGTGGAGAAAAACCTCCAAAATAAGTTTATTCTCTAGCTCCAGTTTGACATCATCAGGTACAGAGCTGCTCCACAGGTATCCTGAACAGCACCAATCATTGATGTACTTCACTTTGTATTTCCCTTTTCCCTTCTCAAGTTCTTCTCCTTTACCACCCCCATTCTCTTTCAAATAAATGGCTCACTTCTGTTTACCCTTTTCCTAGTGGCCATGGTTTAGCAGACTTTATAAACGTATTTGGTATTTATGATTTCATTTTCCTGGTAATGTCTACCTTGTTCAGCAATTCTGCTAAGCTAGTGCCTTCTTTTGTTATCTACAGTTTTCTGCTGTGTCTTATGTTGTTGCCTTGTCAATGGTGCTCTGTGTCAGAGCTAGCCATCTGTATATACATTACTCCTACCTCATTATCTATAGCAGCCTGTTATTCCTCATATTGCTATTTTTTAGAGGTGCCACATGTCAGGATTTACCATAACATCCTATCTCATAGTTTGTATGTCTATATACTTCTGTGACACTCTTCTTTCATTATCTGGTTATACAGATATATAGTTATATATTGCAATGGTGGGAAAATAGTAAGTAAACAACATTTTCTTTTTTTCTATCGTCACAATTGCCTTTAGAAGTAGTGATCAGCAAGGGTGTTGAGTAACAGGATTGCAAACATTGTCTGACACATGATATGGCACCCTGTCCACTTAAATGAAATATATTCTTTGTGCAGCTCTTTCACTGGGAGGATAAAAACTAAGTGCATCTTAGGTAATGAAATTGGACAGACTGGATCCTATCCACAGAGCTTAAAAAGGAATAATGAAATGCAGCAATAAAGTTCTGGAGCTAATGATTTAAATGGTTAAGGTTATTTTATTTCTAGTTATCTTGTGATGGGAAGAGATCCATTTCTTTGCATTTTCTCAGTGATAATTTTGTGCTGATATATAAGAACTGATTAAGCATGAATAATTGAACTACAAGTCTTTCAAAAGAAAAAGAGTTGTATATTTAATTATTTAAATAATTTGAAGTTCATTTTGTAAAATAAGCACAATGACTCATAAAGGAAGAAGTTGTGGCCAGCTAAAAGATATGGATCGGATATAGGGCAAAACTGTATTAAACACCAAAATTGAAAAAGGCCCAGTTAACAGACTGCTGATAAGTTAAAGATGTCTCATTTTTTTTCCTAACATTTAGGACATTTCTGTATTGAGCTTTAAAAAGTAAAAGTGTTATCTCCAGGAGCTAATTCAGTACTTGAGATGTAGCAGATAACAGAACTGAAATTCACAAAGTATGGCTGAAATCCTTCTATTACTCTTCCATCAATAATAAATCCTGTTTTACAAGCTCAAGCAGAAAAGATTTGATGATTGAGTAATGCTTAAACAGTTTGTGCTCATCCATTGTGTTCTGCAAGGAGAAGTCTTCAATAGTAACCAAAAGACCACTGCCAACTAATGTTTCATTGAAAGGGAAATGAAAGAAACAATACAGTTGTTTTAGGCAGTTACCTTCAGGGAAGTCATACTTGTATATATTTTTCCAGTGCTTCACGGCAGTTATAGGAAACAGGATAAAATCTTTCTTCAGTTGTCATTGTGACTAGACCAAATCTAAATTTGATATAGGACTTGATCCTACAGGCCTTTCTTACCTAATTGTAAAGATGATTTGTCAACTAAATCTTGTCCCATCAGTTCTTACTAATTCCTTCCTCAGGAAAAACTTCTTTTGGCTTCACATGGCTTCACTGATATTTAGTGAGTGGTAAATAACAATTCTGGGCATTGGGCTCTTGTTTTCCAGACTTTCTGAGCCCTGAAACATGTTGGAGTACAGCAGTATTCAGGCTGAATGATACTCGTGGTCTGCAATTGTAATCAAAAGTGCAATGGTAAGCAGTTATTTATATAAATTGTCTTACCTAACTAAGCCTGTATAGAAAAAGAAGAGAGCATGGGAATGAGATCAAGCACAAGGACCCTTGAATGTCCACACTGCTTAATGGTTAATTCATTCCATGGTTTTATCTGAGTCTGTCTCAGCTAGTTCTCTTGTGTGGCCTTAGTTAAGTAAGTAGAAACGATATCGCCCTACCAGTATAAAACTGTCTGCATAGATCAGACAGTCAAACAGCATAGAAAGGAACTTAAGGCTGAATCACTAGTCTTACTAAAACATTCTTGTTCAATGTTAAGAGCATTAACAGTGAATCCATTGTCATCTTGTTCAATGGGAATATCCTAGATAAACCCTGAAACTGCACTTTACATCTTCACAGTTATTTTTGTTCTACTGTCTTGTTAAAACTCACCCTTAAATTCCAGGAGCACTAGAGCTGTCTAGCAACAGCTAAAAATATTGCTTCCCTTATGTGTTCTAGTTAGCACCTTTTTCAGTTGCATTTTTCATATTTGAAAAAGCTAATTTGAAAAAGAATCTGTGAGAAAGGATTATATATTTGGTCTCTCAGATTTTTATTTCCCCTAACTCCAGCTTTGTATGTGTTTGCCAAAAATGTCAAGTGTTTTCTATGTTGATTTTGTTCGTGTTGTGCTTTCAGCTGTTCTGTTTTGTTTTGTTTTGTTTTTAATAAAGGGGATTATATTACTTATTTTCCTCTACTAAAAAGGGTAAGGAGTTTTAAAGACTCTCTTTGTGCCTAATGGTTGTGTACACTTACCTTTCAAACATTATCCTCATTTTCAGGTAAATTAAGGTGCTATTTTTTAATTTGTCTCAAATACCTATGGAAGTAAAAATCCGATTTAAGTCAGACATTCCAGCACCCAGAATTAAATGTCTATTCTTAGCAAAGCAATTGCCTGTCAACTGCCTCTATCCAGTAACTGTGAAGGCTAATTCTTTTTAAAAAATAACAATCTGCGTTAGAAGTACTTACCTTCTACAGAATAGCTTGGAGAATGCTGGAAACAAACTTCTAACAATCTGTACTTGCTCCAGGATGCTGAAGGCCTTATGCATTTTAATGATAAAATTTTAAAAATGGGAAAATTCAAGCCAAACTCTCTTTTCCTACTGACATTCCAGTGCACCTTGTCTCATTCTCAGGCCATATACTTGTGTTCGCAACACCCTCCTGGAGATTATATATTATGCTCCTCCTAGACTACCAAGCACAGATAGATAGTTTTTCATTGCTGATGTGTATCCTTCCACAATGGCTCTTATTTATAACTAATTTCTTTATTGCTACATTGGCAGCAAAATGAAGCTTAAGGACAGTGTGCGCCCATTGCTCAATGAGACAAGAGGATACTGACAAGGAACATGGCTGAGGTAATCAATGTCTTTTTTTGCTTTATTTTTCCCTGGCAAGACTTGCCATCGGGCCAGTCAGGTCTTCCTATCAGAGTTTGCGGGAGGAAGCAGTACCCATAGTAGAGGAAGAAAAGAGTTAGGGATCACTTAGCCCACTTGAATATGCAGAAGTCCATGGGACCTGAGAGAATGCATCCACAGGTACAGGGAAGGAGCTGGCCAATGCCTTTGCAAGGTTACTGTTTATCGTCTTTGCCAGGTCATGGCAATCAAGGCAGGTTCCTGTTGACTGGAAAAAAAAGGCAGACATCACATCCATCTACAAGAAGGGGAAGGAGGATCCAAGTAACTACGGCCAGTCAGCTCAGTCCCTGGGAATGTTATGGAGCAAATCCTCCTGGAAGACATTGTGAAACACATGAAGGACAAAAAAGTAACTGGAAGCAGACAAGGGTAAATTATGCCTGACCAACTTAATTGCTTTCTATGATAAGATAAGTAGTGCTGTGCAAGGGGCTGCAATTCAGAAGGACATCAACAGTCCAGAGAAATGGTCTGACATGACCCATGAAGACTCATGAAGTTCAACAAAGGAAAATACAAAGTCTTGCACAGGGAGAGGAACAACCCCATGCCACTTTATAGGCTGAAGGTGATTGTCTGGGAAGCAGCTTTGCAGGAAAGAACCTGTTGATCCTGGTGGACAGCAAAAGGAACATGAGCCAGCAGTGTGCTCTGGTTGTAAAGATGGCCAACAAAGTCCTGAGCTGTATCAGTAGGATTTTGGTCAAAAGGTCCAGCAAAGTGGTCCTTCCTCTTTACATGGCACTTGTAAAACCAAATATGGAGTACTGTGTCCAGTGTCCTCAGTACAAGAGAGACTGGTATACTAGAGTGAGCCCAGGGGAGGCCAACAATATGTTTTTGGGGCTGGTGCACAGAACATACGAGGAAAGTCTGAGAGAGCTCAGTTTGTTCAGCCCAGAGAGGACATAGCTCAAAGATTTTGCTGTCTACAGCTACCTGATTGGAGGATACAGAAAAGATGGAAGCAGAGTCTTCTTAGAGATGCACAGTAAGAGGATGAGAGACAACAGACACAAGGTGCAATACTGAAAATTCCCACTAGATATTAGCAAAAAAAATTACCAAAAGGGTAGTCAAACACTGGAAAAGGTTGTCTTGTGGAGTTGGAGAATCTCCATCCTTGAGGTGTTCAAGACTCTACTTTTGAGCAGGGTTTTGGACTAGATGATCTCCAGAGGTCCCTTCAACTTAAATTATTCTATGATTCTAAGTATCTATGAAAAATAAATAGAAAATGTTAAAATACATGTATTCATAATTTTATTTTCTCCAGTATCAGTTATTGCATATTTAGGATACTGTGCATATAGGTTTGTTATTTTTATTGTTTGGGGATTTTGACAACTGTTTCATACTCTGCTTTCTCACATCTTATGTACAACATGGGGTCCTCGGACTAAAATTAAGAAAAATTGGTCTACACAGTGCAGCGACTCTCAGAGGCAAAATTTAAGTGATTTAGAGAAGAGCAAGTTATCTGATCTCTCTGCTCCACTTACTTACACTTTTAATAAACAATTAAGAAAGCTGAAGCTTAAAGGTACTCATTACGGATATGTTAGTTTATTTGTGCCTCAATCAGCTAACCACAAAATGATCAGTTTAAACATCTACGTCGATTATGTCTTCTCTGACACACAGTTGTCTTCCTTCTCATTGCCTTCCATACCAAGGGAGAAAAATCCAGTTAAACCCTTATTGAAAAAAACAAACAAACAAAAAACCCCCCACAAAATGAAAGGCCCTACTGACCTGCAGGTACAGTGCTGCATTATACTGCTGTGTTATTTTATCTCAAGGAAATCCAACTGTAACTATAATGATACAAGCATATATTGCTTAGTAGCCCAGGAAACAAAAAGTTAGTCATCCTCTTTGCAGTTGTCAAAATATGCCATCTCTCTTTCCCGTTAGAACATTAGAGGCAAGAGAGCAGCAGTCACAATTGCAACATCCAGCTGCTTCACATTTTTTTTCCTGGCTGCTGTCGTCAATTAATAGATTCCCCTGCACAGCATCAGGTGCCAGGAAAGGCATCTTGTCCAGATGCCTTAACTCATGCAGATACGAAGCCGATACAACTGTCATAGTTATTGACTCCTTCAGAGACCAGAATAATAGATGCACGGAAGAGCATCTGGAAGAAATCTAGGCTGCAAATGAGGATTTGTGCAGGGTGAAACAGTCACTTGATTTAATAATCAGAGACTTGGCACAGTGGAGAGTGCCCTCATGACACGTACCCAGAGACTGAAGCTTTCAACTTTCAAACAAGCAAATGCTATACCAAATAAAAATTTTCTTCCTCACTGAAGGGTATTCTCCTATACATTTCCAATGATTGTGATTCCTAAGATCAGTTTGGCAGACTGCATTAGGGCGTTATCCATAACATACTCAAGCAAAGCTAATCACAGTTCCTGTAATGAAGATAATGTAATCATCAACAATACCGTAAAGACCACCATGAAACATTCCAGAGGAAAGATATGCCTGTTCATGACAGAGAAGTCCTAGAGATATTTATCTTGATGTATAGTGCTCCATAAGTATATGCTTGTGCACTCACTTTACTCTCAAAGGAAGAGCAGCCAGTCTTTCCACCCAGGAAACGAGAGAGGCATTACTAAATAAAGGCTACTTTTGCATTAGTCGCTTGTTTTCAGTTTGCTTTTCATTCAGCCTATCATAAACTTCCATGGCATCACAACCTTTTTGTACTCTTCCTTATTAAAACTTTTCTAAAGAAAAATTATTCACTTAAATCATTAACATTCTTTGTGACAGATGTCAGAAAAGTTCCCACATACTTAAGTGTGCATGCAACAAATGTTACTAAAAATTAGTGTTCCATATACAATCAGAACCTGTAACACTCTTGTTTATCTTTATTTAAGCTTCTGTTTGTATTAATCCTATTAATGTATTAAAGTAATTATTAAGTAAGTGAATGTTTTTAAAGATATACTATTTACAGAATATTACCGCTGGGTCTTTAGAAACTCATAATAAAAGAAGCAAAGCAGTCATGCTAACTGAGAAAAGTTTAAATTAAAGAAAATAACTTCATAACTTGTTGATTATGTGATATGTCTGTAAATACAATACAAGGTTCTTTTAAAGTGTCTTAGACAGAAAGCAAGGGAGTTCAGAGGCTGTCTTCAGAACTCTTAACTTTGTTCTTTCCAAAGGAGAAGGACTGGCAATAACAAACTTTTTTAAATGGCAAAATGAAAGGTGGTGCAGTTCTGAAAACACTCTACAGTATGCCAGGGGAGAAGAATAAGGAAGCTAACCTAAGCAGATAGATAAGATATTGATTAATCTGTCCAGTATATAATTAGTTTTCTCTTTAAGTACTTACATTTATGTAACTTTTAAATTATTTCAAGTCATTTTAGGCATCCAATAAATTTATTATTAAAAAAAGTTATCCTTTCATCATTATCCAGTACTAAAGCTGACTGAAAAATGTAATAAATACAAAATATTCTATCCCCACAATGTGGCAAATGTGACTAGGGTATTATCATAATTCTTGTAAATGATAGATGCCTTTCACAGATTTGTATCTCTCAAAATGAACAGGGAACTTTTCTAATAAACTATAAAGCTGTGACATTTTGACAGAGTTTTGGGGAAGTTCTCTTAGAAAATATTACTCTCAAAAGCTCTGGCTTACAACAGACAATACTTTACAACCCAGAGGTTACCATACTTGCCATACTCATAGTGCTGATTTCTGCTTTTGTCATCTCAAGGATTCCCTCCCTGTGACAGGTAATTAAAAATAAACCAACCAGCCAACCAAGAAAAAAAGAAAACCACCCTCATTCATTTCTGCTTGAAATAGTATGCTCTTGTGTAATGAAACCCTGAGTTGGCCTCAACCTTCTGGTGAATCTGATTTAAAAAATTAACTACAAATAAGAATGGTAGAAGAATTTCAAGTGTTCCTAGTCCCCAAATTAAAGATTTGTTAATTATAATAATAAGCCTAAAGAAGACAAACAGGAAAAGAAAATTGCCCAAATCCCAGGTCTATTGAGTGAGATGTATTAATAAAAAGGTGGTTTGAAAATAAATTTCCCCGTCATTAATGATGTTCTTACTGGGTGGAATCTTAATACAGTGAGACTAAATATACATTTTTCATATTTGGGGCTATAATATACAGCGCTAGAGGCTACCTCCTTCTCTCACTCACTGATTCTGTGACGCATTGACAAGATACTTTATTGGAATGGAAAGATGCAGTAGAAACCTTGGCCTTTTGCACCTAGCACTATCCCACTTCAAGAAGCTCAAAACTATCACAATTTATCCTTAGTGGGCTCCAGGAAATGAGCAAACCTGCTGAACAGTGTAATTGGATAGAAAAGAAGAACCCTGTATTTCAGTCATTGCACAGATTTAATTTCTCAGTTTAATCCACAACCATTTACATTAGATTAATGGATTCCCATCAGAGTATTCTAGCCTCTAGGAGGTAGGATTAAGCTTTTTCTTGCTTGCTTGTTTTCTGTGATTATAATGGTGCGAACACTCATATGAGATGAGAGTGGAGAGTATTTTCTTCTTGAGGTTGGTACCTAGGATATATGCAAACCATTCCAGTTTGAATCCCTCAGGCTGAGCAGCCTCAATTCAGACGCTCCACTTCCTCAATGACAGCTCTAACCACATAGTCTTTCTATTTGAGGTACATGCTTTAAATATTGTTGTGGTTTAAACCCAGTCAGCAATTAAGCACCACAGAGCCACTCACTCACCCTCCCCCCCCGAGTGGGATGGGGGAAAGAATTGGAAAAAAAAAAGTAAAACACATGGGTTGAGATAAAGACAGTTTAATAGGGCAGCAGAGGAAGAGAAAATAATAATAATAATAATAATAATAATAATAATAATAATAATAATAATAATAGAATGTACAAAACAAGTGATGCACAATACAATTGCTCACCACCCACTGACCGATGCCCAGCCCGTCCCCAAGCAGCAATCGCTGCTCCCTGGCCAACTCCCCCCAGTTTATGTACTGAGCATGATGTCATATGGTGTGGAATAGCCCTTTGGTCAGTTGGGGTCAGCTGTCCTGGCTGTGCCCCCTCCTCCCAGCTTCTTGTGCACTTGGCAGAGCATGGGAAGCCAAAATGTCCTTGACTAGTGTAAACACCACTTAGCAACAGCCAAAACATCAGTGTCTTATCATCTTTATTCTCATCCTAAATCCAAAACACAGCACTATACCAGCTACTAGGAAGAAAATTAGCTCCATCCCAACCAAAACCATGACAAATATAAAAGCAAGTCACATCCTCATAAATTTATGAAACAATTATGAACATTTGCCTTGAGGAGTGGACTCTGAGCAGAATGAGGCACTTGCCTGTAGCATCAAATTCAGCACTGATAGCTGGGGAAGGGCGGAGCTTATGACAAACTCCTGTTAAGAGCCCTGTTCTAGCTGCATGTTGGTTACTACTAGTCCCGCTAAGCCTACCTTTTCACCCACTGTGTTTTGACATCCATTTCTGAAGTGTCTTTCAGTGTCATTCTCTTCATAACAACCTAGTTTCTCAATACAGTTCTTCATTCCAACCCTAGCAAGCAGGAAAAGAGGATGCATCCACATCCCTAATTACCCACTTTAGGGACTGCGGATATTTTTGTCCTTTGAATTGCTTTCCACTAATATAGAAGTAGGATGTAGGAGGGAAATTGACAGCAAGAGAAAATAATAACCAAAAACCAATTTCTATGGATCATGGAATACTAACCGGATGGGTAAAATGTGTGCATTTGTGACAAAAGAAATTTAGACTACAGTACCAAAGTCCTTGCAGTGTAATCATCTTCAGCAAGGCAGAAGCTTCAATAGAAGCCAGAAACAGTAATCTCAAAACTAATCTCACAGAAACCTTTGTGATTGTATCACAAATTGCATGTAGGGAATCTACTATATTGTTTTAAAATGAATCTATCTGTCCATTAGGTGTGGAATCTAAAGTTCCAACTTTGTAACCGGCGATTTGAAATAGGAAAGGTGTAAAATTCTTAGTACAAAAAAGTGAATTGGAAAGCCTATATGCCATTAGGACCAGACACTGCAGAAACATTTAGAATTGTTAGACAACATGTTAGACTTCAGGTGCTGAAAGTTCTTCAGCATCCACACCTGCATAGAAACACACTGAAAGTTATTACAAGCTAAAGATAAGACATTTTTGTGAATTCCACTTAACTGGTTGGATAAATCTTGACTAATTTTCTCCAAGAATTTCTAATACAAATAGTTTTTTGTAATATGCTAGTCATGAGGATGTTTGCCAGGTAAACTATGTTGGGTACCCATCTTTTGGTAAGCCACAGGAAAATGAAACCATGCCATTTTTGGGAGAGTGTACTAACCAATGGACTACTAAACTTTATTATGTGTAGTGGGATAATATGTTAGATGGTGGTGCCCTTTGTAACTTTTGATGAAATTTTATCAATACAAATCCAAGAATGCAAACTTGTTAGAGCAAAAAGCAATTTTATTCAGTTGTCTATTTTTTTTATAACTGCATAGGGTGTTCCCTGAAATTAGGTTGACTAGTAGCAGAAGAGTATATGCAACTTTCACTAAACAGTCACTTGATAAAAAAATAACAAACACAAACACCTGAAAAAAAATAGCTTTGACCTGAACAGAATACCATCCTTTCAGGTAAAGGTAAAATTGAACTTGCAGCTCTCATTCTCTTAATGAGATCAGTAATTTCTGGTAATCATTATCTCTTCCTGTACTTTCTTTTAAAAGTTATATAAAAAGAGATCATATGCCAACTTTTGCATTTCAGGGGAGAACTATGCTGAAGACAGTATCAAGAAATCAGGAAAAGAAGAAGCAAAAATATCCCCCAAAACATTGACCCTTTGGAATCTCTTAACACAGTCTACAGACTGCTTCAGAAGTTAAGATAGGCACTTAAGTCAGTAATTTGGAATGACAGGCTGGGCTCAAGTGCTTAATTTTTAAATAATTACACTCAGGGTACCTCATTTTGGGGTGAGTGTTGCAGTCTTGCTATGCTTCCTTTTCCATTCAGTAAAGCAGTGTGTGTGCACCTAACCGAGGCAGCTAACATATGCAGCAGTTTGTGCAGAAAGACACAAAGAAGGAGCCAGCAGCTCTGCACCGACCAGCGTACATGTCCTCAGCTATGGTGGTGACATGCCACAGCTGACAGCACAGTTTCCAGCAGCTGTTAGAGCTACTGTCCCTGAGACATGTGAGGCTTGACCCAGACAAATCTTCAGAAGGAGGATTCAGGTCTACAAATCTCAAGCTGCGGGGAGTGCCTGGGACATCTCACTGAGGTTAGGCCAGATGGTGTAACAGTTTGTAGCAGCTGTAAAGTTGTCAAGGAGCTGTGCCACCAAATGAAAGAGCTGTGGGAAGAGGTCAGCAGACTGACCAGCATCAGAGATGAAAAGAAAGCAATTGAATGGCTCTTCTCTGAGAGACTGCAGCTTGAAGAGCTCAAACCTCCAACTGTAGCAGAGGGGCAGGCGGAGTCTGTGCCTTTCAGGGTGGCAAGTGGATACTCCCATGATGGCAAAGGCTGGAAGCTGGCACCAGGAGGATGGCTTCTGCTACACCTGAAGACTTGCACCTACAGAATAGATTCACCGCCCTCATAATAGATGAGGTACTGGGAGCACTGTAAAAAGAAGCATCTGAGCCACACAGGAGCACCAGGAGGAAGCGGAGAGTGTTAGTCGTAAGAGACACCCTGCTGCAGGCAACAGGATTCCCCATCTGTCAACCTGACCTGTCATCTAGGGAGGTTTTCTGGTTGCTGGAGGTTCACGCTTGAGTTGTTGTTGAGAGGATGACAAGGCTCATCCAGTCTTCAAACTATTACCTGCTACTGCTTTTCCACATGGGCATCGGTTATACTGCCAGAGATGACCTGGAAAGTATCAAGTGTGGCTCTGGGAGTGATGATCAAGGGTGTGGGAGCCCAGGTGGTTTTCTCCTCCATCCTGCCAGTGCAGGTGAAGAGCTTGATACGGAGTGAATGGATCCTGTGGGACAAGAATTGGTTGTGGATCTGGTGTCAAAAAGAGGGTTTTGGTTTCTATGACAACTGCATGGAATCTCTTCCATGAGAGACATGTGATCCAACTTGACAAAGTGAGGCAAAAGTATATTTGCCAACAGGCTGTCCAGAAGACCTTTAAACTAGGAACAACAGGGAAGGGAGAAAATGACCAAAAATTATGTGAGAAAGTGGTGGAAGTGGTGGAGTTGGCGAGCAGAGGATGTGGGTCATATGAAAAAGAGGAACCTCATAATCAACAGAACAGGGCTGAAGTGGAGTCACTCCAAGTGTACGCACATAAATAGGGAACTGCCTAAGAGACAACATTATGGGGAATACTCCCATGCTGGGGAAATGGGGAAATCAGCATGTTTAGGTGCCTCTATGAATCCCCTATGCACTGATGCACGCTGCATGGGGAACAAACAGGAGGAATTAGAAGTCCATGTGAAGTTGAAGGGCTATGATCTCATTCAGGTCACAGATATAGCGGGATAGTTCACGACTGGACTGTTGCAATGGATGGATACAGGCTCTTTAGGGAAGACAGACTGCGATAGTGAAAGCAGCAAAGCGTCCTTTATGTGAGAGCAGCAGGAATGCATGGAGGTGGAGGTCTGTGAGTGGGGGTGAGAAACCATCTGAGAGCTTATGGGTTAAGATTAGCAAGCAGACCAGTATGGGTGATGTTGTGATGGCTGTCTTCTCTACATCATTTGATCAGGAAGAAGAAGTAGCTGAGGCCTTCCAGACAACTGGAAGAAGTCTTACACTCACATGCCCTGGTCCTCATGGCGAACTTCAACCACCCCAATATCTGCTGGAGGGACAATACAGCAGGGCAAAAGAAACCCAGAGGCTTCTGCAGCACATTGATGAAAAATTCCTAACATAGGTGATCAGCAAGCCAACGGGGAGATGTGCTCTACTGCACCTCATACTTACAAACAAGGAAGAACTGTTTGGAAATGTGAGGGTCGGGGACAGTCTAGGCTGCAGTGACCATGAGATGGTGGAGTTCACGACCCTAAGAGGACAGAACAGGGCAAAAACCAGGACCATAACAATGGGACTGCATGGGTGAACATGGACCTCCTCATTAAACAAAAGCATTAAAAGGAAGCATAAAGGAGGTCAAAGCAGGGACAGGTGACCCACAAGGAAAATAGAGGCACTATCTGAGCATGCACAAATGGATTGGGAAAGCCAAAACCCATCTGGAGCTGAATGTAGTGAGCGATGTGAAGGGCAACAAGAAGGGCTTCTACAAGTACACATCCAGCAAAAGGAGGGCTGGAAAAAATGTGGATCCATTGCTGAATGGAGCAGGGGCCCTGGTGGCAAAGGACATGGAAAAGGGCAAAGTACTCAATGCCTTCTTTATCTCGATCTTTACTGGCAAGACTGGCCTTTAGGAGTCCTAGGCCCCTGAAAGCAGAGGGAAAGTCTGGAGCAATGAAGACTTGCCCTCACTGGAGAAGGGTCAGGTTAGGAACATTTAAACAAACTGGACATAAACAAGTCTATTGGGCCAGACAGGATGCACACATGAGCACTGAGGGAGCTGGCTGATGTCACTGCAAGCCCACTCTCAATTATCTTTGAAAGGTCTTGGTGAGTGGGGGAGGTTCCTCAGGCCTGGAAGAAAATCCTATCTTCAGGAAAGACAAGAAGGAAGATCCAGGGAATTACAAGCTGGTCATCATCACCTTGATTCCTGCAAAGGCGATGAGGCAACTGATACTGGATACTATTTTAAGACACACGAAGGACATGAAAGTGCTTGGGAGTAGTCTGCACAGATTTATGAAGGGGAAATCAGGCTTAACCCACCTGACAGCTTTCTGCAATGAGATGACTGACTTGGTGGATGGGTGTAGGGTAGTGATTATTGTTTATCTCAACTTATTAAGGTTTTTGACACTGTTTCCCATAACGTCCTCACTGACAAACTGATGAAGTACAGACTAGATAAGTTGACTGTAAGGTGGATTGAAAAGACAGTGAGCTCAAAGCTGTTCAACATCCCCATTAACAACCTGGATGATGAGACAGAGTGCATCCTCAGCAAGTTTGTGGGTGAAACAAACTTCCATCCAGTTCATCCACCAGATAGTTGAGGCAACAGAGGCAACATAACAGGCTGGAGAAATGGGCAGAGAGGAAACTCATGAATTTCAACAAGGAGAAATAAAAAATCTTTCATCTGGGGAAGAATAACTGGCTGGAAAGCAGGTTAACAGAAAAGGACCTGAGGATCCTAGTGGACAACAAGCTTGAACCACAAGGTGCCTGTGTAGCAAAGATGACTGACAGCCTCTTAGACTGCATTAGGAAGATCATCTCCATCAGGCTGAGGGAGGTGATCTTCCCTCTTACTCAGCACCGGTGAGATGACAACTAGAGTACTGGGTCCAGTTCGTTTCCCCAGTACCAGAAAGACATAGACAAACTGGAGCAAATACACCAAAGAGCTATGAAGATGATTAAAGGGACTAGAGTATCTGATATATGAAGAGAGGCTAAGAGAACTGGGATTGGTTTGCCTGGAAAAGAAAAGGCTCAGGTGGTATCTTGTGTATAAAACACATGGATAAATATTATACACTCATATATTTATTTTCTTAATACATTTATAAATATTTATAAGTATTTATAAGTATTTATAAATATAAATGGAGAGTGCAATAAAGAAGCCGGTGACAGATTCTTCTCAGTGGTGTCCAGTGAAAGGACAAGAGACAACAGGCAAAAACTGAAATACAGAAAATTTTATTTAAACATAAGGAAAAAAAATCACTGTGAGGGTGGTCAAATACTGGAGCAAATTAGTCAGAGAGGTTGCACAGTCTCTCTCCTTGGAGATTTTCAAAACCGAACGGGACATGATCCTGAGCAACTTGCTCTAATTCACCCTGCTCTAAGCAGGGGCTTGGACTTGATGACCTCCACAGGAACTTTCTTCTGCCCTTTTAGGTCAACTGCTAGGTACACAATAAAAAGGCTTCAGCACAAGACCAGCAGCAGAGTGCCCCCTCCTTGAATGCCCTTCAGGTTGATAGGTGAAATATTTTCTCAGAACGCATTACTGGACAGGGGAATGTCTAGATATCCCACTTCCTAAGTGACTAATTAACTGCTAACCCAATAAGCTAAAAGGACATGCTTTTGCAAAGATCAATGAGTTTTAAGGTAATTTCTTATTCTTAAAAAAACACAGGACTGGAGGTGGAGAGGAACATCAGATGGGATTCACCTGACCCGACGCAAATGTAGGAAAGATGCCTACATCAGAGCTTTTCATTCTAGGCTTCTTGTATAGCTGATGATGACAAATCAAAATATAAAGTAGACATCTGAAATATGTAAGATGAATCCTTACCCTACTGAGCTTTGATTCAAAGAAACTAAGAGTTCAGACATTATCTGTGTGTCCAGCATTTCTTAGTATTTGTCTCAATTAACATGGCAGCTCTGACTTCTCTTCAGACTCAAGTGCGAGCCCTCTGTGCTATCTACTTTGACTATCTGTTGGTTTCTTGTCTAACTCAGCTCTGGAGTTGCATGCTTCTCTGGCAGACAAACTACAGGCTGGAGGGAACAGGGGACACAAAGATACACACTCAAGTACTGTCCTGACAGCAAATATCAATACAAACAGTAACTCTTGATTCAAGTTGACTTATGCACAGTCCTTTGGAAAGAATCTAACAGCCTTCCTATCTTTGCACCTTAGCCATACCTTCATTTCTTACTCCACTACCAGTCTATCTCACGTTCTTTATAAGAAATTTGGGGTGGTTCAGCCTGGAGAAGAGAAGGCTCCAGGAAGACCTTATTGCTGTCTTTCAATACTTAAAGGGGTCTTATAAGAAAGATGGAGAAAGACTTTTTACCAAGGCCTGTAGTGACAGGACAAGGGGCAGAGGTTTTAAACTGAAAGAGGGTAGATTTAGGTTGGACATAAGGAAGAAATTTTTTATGATGACGGTGATGAGACACTAGAACCGGTTGCCCAGAGACATTGTGGCTGTCCCATCACTGGAAATGTTCAAAGTTAGGTTGGATGAGGCTTTGAGCAACTTGATCTAGTGAAAGATGTCCCTGCCCATGGCAGAGGGATTGGACTACATGATCTTTAAAGGTCCCTTCCAACCCAAACTGTTCTATGATTATGTAACTATATGATTCTATGATTTATATTTGAGTGTCCTTCCATAAATTATATATGACACATTACTGCTGCTGGTAAAATTTTATTGTTCAGGATGAAGTAATGACAAGCAGACTGGTGAAATTTGGGATCAAAGTGTATTCCCCATATGTTGTGGATGGAATGAGCGTGCACTTCACTCATTAGAGAGAAGTAAAAATATAGTTTATTGATACAGAATAGGGACTTAACAAAGTTCAATGCAACAGTGTTTTAACAAGATTCGATGGCGAGGTGCACTTGATTATTTACTGCATAGAGGACAGGGTCAGACAAAACTGTCAGGGAGACCCTCCCGTTGAGTCATGAGGTTCGGAAGGATCCCCTTGCTTTCTAAACTCCTTCTCAGAGAAGAGTCTAGGTGCAGCTAGATCCAGTCCTAGTCCCAGACTTGGTCAACGGTTTATGTCTAAAGGATTATATGTGCGCAATCAATCCTTTATATCACTTAGCTAAGATTTCAAAGTTTAGCATGCTATTAGTCACTTACCGAGGATCTGTTGTGGCAAGGAATCTCTCAACCTTGAGGAGTAACCTTGAGAGGCGTCCCTGCTCAAGGGGAGATCCTGGCGTGCAGCCCACTGTCGTGCAGGAGAGCTCAAAGGGCTCTTGGGCTGCTCACTATTTATGGGAATAAGATGATTGACCCATAGTCATATTTGCATGCCGACCACAGGTTTTAGTTTCTTCGGTGGGTGCATTGCACAATAGCCCTAGGCTATTGTGTTGTTATCTCTCTCCTGAATGCACTTTGAGCCGATGCAGCCATCTTGATCAGATGCATCCATTACAATCACCACTGGTGATTATCACCTAAGCAGGGTTGTAGGAGATAAAGGTCAGGGGCGGGGGAAGCACACTGTCACACCATATCTCGCTGTATAGTAGATAGATAATTTGATTATCATGAGTACTGGAAAACACCTCTTCCACTTTTGGTGTATGTTATGGCAGTTCGTCACCCAAGACATTTTATTGTAACTTACTCTGGTTTTATTTGGATATTCTAGAAAACCAAGAGAGGTAAAGATTCATTTTATATTGCTAGGGTCCATTTTATATAAGCCCTACCACTAGATTAGAAAGAAGTTGCTGTTCTCCAGCTACTTTGAAGTCGTTCATGTCTAGATAAGGTAAAATGAACAAAATCCAGAGTAGACTACACAGTTACAATGGTTTTTAGCCATATGTAAAGTAACAAAAAATAAAACATACTTAATCTACTTCCATTAAAATTTAATCAATTTGCATTAAGATTTAATCAGAAAGGTTTCTTACACTTTCTACAGCTGAATTGCTATAGATGTTTCCTGTGACCCATCTGCCAAGCAGTCTTTCTGTATAAAATCTACTTGAGGTTGCATTTATTAAAAATAACACCTAATTTGCATATTATGTCAGCTATGATCATTAACTGAGTTTCTGAATTTGTTCAGGAGATGTAAAAACATTTAATGTCTGAAAGCTATTTCCTTTTTTTTCTTAAGGGATAGTGAGTCAAATTTAGTTGGGTAAACATAGTTGCGTAGTGACTATTTAGGCAAGTACCTGAGCTATACATATGGGGCTGGCATTTATGACACAAAACATATGTGAGAGCATTTCTTCTGGCAGTGGCAGTTAGAAAACAGGCAAGATGTACCAATGCAGCTCAAATGGCTTTAGAAGGTGCCTAATTATAGACAGGTGACACCACCAGTCTCTGTATTTTTTACTAGTTAGTTACTTTTGCTTTACTTGTTTGATATGTAAACATTATTTTGTTAGGCCAGGTATAATCACCTGTTTTAAAGGATTATCAGTTCCTGGCATATGCAGGTAACTGCTGCATCTTGCTTTTTTCACCTTTCTGTGTAGGCAGATCAGCAATAGCAGATATTTCAGAACGGCAGTATATCCTTTCAGAATGCAAGCAATGTGAGATGCTACTGCAGACACAGCTGCTGGTTTTGAACTGTAAAACATGGCATTTGTGTCACAGTGGTAATGTTCTCTAGAACATTTCCTCCATCTCTTCAGGTCACTAAAATACTACCTAACCAGCCTCCGAAAATTCCCATCCATATCCTCTTCCACACATTTGCAGCATATTTTCACCCACAGGCACTCACTTACAATACAGGACACAGAGTGTGCAATTAGCAATTCATTGCTTGGAACTGAATTAAGAGAGAGAAATTGAGTAGCTGGCCATTCCACTATACATGACAGGCACCTGGCACCAGGAAGTGTCATCGGAGCTCATCTGGCATCATTGCATTGTCTCTCAGACAAGCAAAACATTTCTCTTAGTATTTCAGGATCAGTCACTGTCTGTATGACAAATAGCTATTCCAGATAGTATTCAGTCTGATCTCTGGACCCTGCATCTTCTTCCAGGTTTCTGAACAACTAAGTATTTAGTTCTTCTGATCTGAACTCTGTGCTATATGCTACTTCTGGTCTATTTGCTACAAAGCAACTAGGTCAGAATTCAGAAATCAAATACAAAATTACAAAGTTTGATCCTGGTGCACAAAGTGTCAATAGAAAGAATCTGACTAACAGGACTTTGCTGAGCATGTGTCCAGACCTTGAGGAAATATTAACAGGGTTGGGGAAAGTAATTGTTTAATTTTCATTTTTTCATTATAGATTCACGTGAAGCTGAATCGTCAGTTTGATTAATTCTCAGACTGTCTCAAATGCATAGAACAAGAAATATGTTATTTCTGGTGAAAAGGAAAAAGTACCAGACAAAATCTTTGCTGAGCTGGACAACAGAGAAGAATGTCACTTGGGAGGTGAGAGCACAGCCAGAATCGGAGCTATCTGGGAACCAAAAATGGCACCTTTTCATTCAGTTCATAAGAGGGAGAACTGGTTGCATAACTGTCTGCCAACCTGAAAATGCCTTTCTGATTCTTCTATTAAAGCATAGGAAGGTAAGGCTGTGCCTCTGTGTAGCACCTATTGGCTACCCATAGGTGGTTTCTCACTCAGTCCTTGTTCCAGATTGAATTCAGAGGCATATAACTGATCATGAATGGTAAAAAGGGTTTATGCATCTCACACAAGCTTTCAGATTACACTGTAGGGGGTTGGTTACACTTAAAAGTCAAAACCTAAAAAAGTTAACATTTTCAAACACATAAGTCATTCATTAAATCTTATCATTATCTATACAGCTTAGGGAACTGAAAGCTTGTTCATTGGACCAATTCATTATTGTTTGCAAACCTCCCATCACAGCCCAAAATAGCTATATAAGTTATAAAAAAGTCTTCAATGTGGTAGATTTTGCATGTCATTTCATATGACTAATTACCTTAAGAAATACATTTAAACATATAAACCCCCTTATTTTACACGTCCTTATTAAATTTTCTTTTCGAAATCAGCATTGTTAGAAAGATTTTTAGGATATAGAGCTATATTTCAATCACAGCAGGACAAACTAATGGTTAGAAAATGAATCCGCTAACTAGGCAAATGATACAAAAGGAATTTTGAGAAACCAGCAGAAACATTTGATACAGAAAATGATGATTAAACAGTTCTTGAAAATGAACTTTTCAATGTCCTTTTCATTAAAAAAGAACTTCTGAAACTGTCCGTTTCCATTCATTGTTATTTCTCTAAAATATCACTCTGAAATACTACACAACTTGAAACCAGAAGAAGAAATCACAATGTGTAACGGAGGTATATACAGCTGTAAACCAGCTGCAGGAGCAATGTAATACATTTTAAAATATGTTTGCCCAAAAGCAGCTGTTGAAGGGCAACTATCATGTAAGATAAACAGTAAGATCTATGTGCCACCTTTCTCATACCCAGTGGAAGCCACATCCCTCATTTCCAGTCACCTGAACCATTGGGCCTGGAAATCACCCCCCTTTGCCATCACATGACAAGCTTACCTGCAACTCTTTGCCCCATGTTATCCCTGAATGCCCAATGATTGGATGGTAACTGAAGCCACATGTTCTTGATTACCACAGAAGTACATCAAGGCCAGGCAGCCACTCCCATGGGCCAGCAGTGTGCTACCATTTTGTCACATGTATACGCCATGTGATCTAAGAATGCTCTGTGATTGCTTGGTTGCTTCAGAAGACCCAGGAAGCTCTCATAAATATGTATATGTATATATATCCATATATATACACATATAGAAAAAGAGATGCAGGATATATATTTGTTTAATTATATAGGATCATTTATATTGGTTATATAGAAAGATAAATCTAGAAATGTATATAAGTGTATACAGCAAAAGGGTGTACACTGTGTGTAAATACATACATTTATAAATCTAAACTTTTAATAAATATTCCTATAAAGATAAATAAATTTAAAGATATATAAACTTTTAATAAATATTTCTATAAAGAGTAACACAAAATAATAATATACACTAATATACAAATTTATTCAAGTTTATATATATTAGCTATAAAAAGATTATTCAATCTGAAATAATTAAATAAATTAAGTTTAAATGTGAATGGAAAGAAAGTAAAATGAAAAGACCGCTTGAGCTTACTACTTCAGAAGGCTAGAATAATTCCTAACACATTGCGGTGGGGGGATGTAGAGCTTAAAGGGGGGCAGCATGCCTGGAAGACGGTGGAGGGACAGGAACAAAGCTGAGCATGTCTGTGGGTCAAGGGATCACTCCTGTGAGGCCAACCAAGAAACAACCACTGAACCCCTGTGCTATGCAAAGAAGAGACCAGTCCTGGAAGTCTGATCAAGAGGCCCTTGTCACCCAGTCCCAAACTTCTAGGGTGACCATACAGCATTATTGGGGCAACCTTTGGGCTTTGTACTGTGCCACAGGATACAGAATCAGAATCGTATAAGTTGGAAAAGACCTTTAAAATCATCAAGTCCAAATGTAAACCTAACACTACCAAGTCCACCACTACACCATGTCCCTAAGCACCTCATCCAAATGTCTTTTAAATACGTCCAGGGATGGCGACTCAACCACTTCCCTGGGCAGCCTGTTCCAATGCTGGACAACCCTTTCAGTGAAGCAAAATTTCCTAATATCCAGTCTAAACCTCCCCTGGCACAACTTGAGGCCATTTCCTCTTGTCCTATCACTTGTTACCTGGGAGAAGAGATCGACCCCCACCTCTCGACAACCTCCTTTTGGGTAGTTGTAGAGAGCGATAAGGTCTCCCCTCAGCGTCCTTTTCTCCAGGCTAAACAGCCCCAGTTCCCTCAGCTGCTCCTCATAAGACTTATGCTCTAGACCCTTCACCAGCTTTTCTGCTCTCAGCTTTCCAGCCTGTAGCATTGCATGGGGTTGTTGTGACCCAAGTGCAGGACCTTGCACTTAGCCTTGTTGAACCTCATTTCAGTAAACATGCAGGCATACAGGCATTATTGTCTATTTTCATGGAAAGCCAGAAAAAAAAGACATCATGTGAGCTTGTACAGGAAAATCCCCAGGGGTATCCTGAAAACAATTATATTCTTCAGAAGAAATTATGGACGGGCCAGGGATTTGGGAAGAGAAGACTGAGGTAAGTGCCATGTGGAGATGGTTGGTGGTGGCAGGAACACCATTTGACCACAGTTGTGAATGAACTTACTGCTTGTAATACCATTATGTGATGCAGACTTTTGCTATACCCAGGACTTCCCAAATACCTAGCTTTACTCTCATGATCAAATGCTGCAGGGGAGGTGGAGGTGGAGGCAGTCCAATACGTGGCTTAGAGAATGTGTAGCAGTGGGACTGGCCAAACTAGAGGTTCAAGGCTAGGCAATATGTAGAAGGATGCTGATTTGTTAATTTAGACTGGGTATTCCTATACGAAGCTTCTGAATTGTTTGTAGATAGACCAGATCAATTCTTTTTTTAAGATTTCCACCAGCTGTTTGAACCTGGTGATTATGTTGAGCTCTCTCTTGAAACCATCAGCATGCGTGACTCTCTATATTCTCTCCATATGAATTTAAGCAGTATGAACACAGACAAATTTTTACACTGGATCAGTAATCTTCTACAAAGTAAAAGGGAGATTTGTTACAATCAAACTTTCCACCTGGCTGCCTGTAAAAGCAGTTGGAGGTTGGATACACAGAACCCTAGATCCATTCTCCATTCTGAAATTTTAGAAGTGGGGATATTTAACTGATCTAAGTAACAAGGCCAATAAACTTTGCTGGAAGTCTTACAGTGCTGGGGGATCTGGCAGATGCAGAACTATTAAACAGTGCAAAAGAGCTGCATGACAAACTAGGGTGGTCAGTGCACAATATGATTGCATTGTTTGAGGATCTGCTTTATATTAATATATGTGCTGTCATCTTAGCTGAGCTTAAAAGAAGGCTGGGGGATGTTTTAGCTAAATGACAGCATTTTAAATGTTGAGGCTATTTGGGGCAAGAAATTTTCGTGAGCTTTGTTAGACATTGTACAATTAATTTCACAAATGTAAATACTACTGCTGTGCCTGCCTGTTGCCAGACTGTGCAGATTACAGTCTGCCATGCAGGTCTGGGGAATGTTTACAGTGGGAGAAGGCCCTGGCAATTAAAAAACAAATAGATTGTCGAAGATTTTATGTGAGACTTGCAAAGCCTGTGTGGAAAAGCTTCATGAATATAAAGGCTGGCAAACTGGTATGTGCTATGAACAGATCTTAAATATAAACAAGCCCAAATGGTTCATGCCCATCATCAAAAATCCAGAAACAGAGAAAGGCCATACTTTCTGTGACATGGAACATATGCACAAACTGGGGCACACATTCTGAATTACATTTTTGCTCTGGACTTAGCACCAGAACCATGATGGGATGAAAAAGGAGGAGTGAAAAGGAAAGCTAAAGGAGGATAAGAGTTTGAAGGGAACACATCTTGTGGACTTTATTGGGCTGTTTATGGACACAAAGTTTTGGGGTTACAGTTTCATAAGCATGTAACACCAAAGTCTATGCTGACTGTTTTTTGGTTAGCTGGCTTTTGAAAGAAAAAAATGGATATGCAACTAAGGATGCAAGATGATGAACTCATGTGTGTGGAAGTCCCCACCCCTGAGTGTATGTTTCATAGGCTCTAATTTTTTTACCTATGAAACTAAGCAGCTTTTCCCAAGCACTGGGATTTGAGGTCTGCAAAGGTTATTTCCCCAATTTTTTCAGTACTGCTGAAAATCAAAACTATGCAGGCCCTCATCGACAACCAGAATATTGTGGAGTGGACAGCATTATGCTTGGGGAGGGAAAGCAATTTTTTGCATAGCCCACATCTAATAAGGAGAAGGTTTTTGACCTGGAAAAAGAACCAAGTTACTGCTGTCAATAGGAAGTGAAAACTTTGAGGGAGACATGTAGACTATACAGGAGTGAGATTATGGTGCTGATTTGTAATATATTCTATGAGAAAGAAGGTGATGAAAACATGCAGCTAGATCAGTCTATAGATCCCTTTTAGTATCCTACGCTATTCTCTGCTTGTATGGTCATGTACCATTTTATGTCCTGTAAACACTGTAGCACTTCTGCCCCTCCAGATGGCTGTCACTGAGGAGGATAAAGAGATGTTTGAACTACTCTGCTCAACAGCTGTACTGGGTGCAGGTGCCCAGGTGATGGTAGCGAGAGGGCTGCAGGGGTGGTCTCTATGAGAACAAGCCAGGGGCTGCCCTGTGCCAGACACACCTGGTTCCAGCCAGCTCCAATGGACCCAATGCAGGGCACAGCTGAGCCCAGCAGCCAAGATGGTGGCACCTTGGGGAAAATGAATTTAAGAAAAAGCAAAAAAGTGCCACACAGGCAGAGGGAGAGGAGAAAAAAGAGTGAGAAACATTAAGGGAAAACATACTTAAGAAAGGTTAAATTGTGCCTGAGAGAGAGGAGGGAAGGAAAAAGAATGTGAGAAGCAGTGAAGAAGGAGGTGGAGGTGCTTCAGGTGCATGAACAGAGATGTCCCCGCAGCCTGTGGAGAGACCACGTTGGAGTAGTTCTTGAAGGACTGTCTTCCGTGGGAGGGACCCACACTGGAGCAGGGGAAAAGTGTGAGGAGGAAGGAGCAGCAGAGGCAAACCGTTATAAACTGACTGCAACCCCCCATTCTCCATCTCTCTGCGCTGCTCAGCAGGGAGGATGTAGATAGGTGCCAGCAGTTTTCAGTAGCTTGAAAGGTGTTTTTGTCACAGCGGTACCAAATGTTACCCTGGACCACATTAGAGTATGTAAAAAGTGTGAGCTTTAACATTACATCTGTGCAGGAGTGTGAATGGACCACTATAACAAAATCAGATGGGGAGCTTGAAGAGTTTTTAGAAACAAAATGCCTACATTGCTGAATCCCAGAGATGCTCTTTTTAGTGGCAAAACAAAAGTAGTCTGCTTATGTTAAAAAACACCCCCTGATGAAAAGATCATTCCTAGAATTTTACTAGCCTCTAGTCCTTCAGCAGCAAAATAAAACAATACACTCCTGGGCACCCTGAAGTTATTTCTGACAATTTGACATGTTGACAGCCTATTTTGGTACACTAAAAGTAAAAGTGTATCCACTTTATGGGTTTTTCCCCATGGTTTCTGTCAGTGTAAATGGCAAGCTATTCTTCTTGTACTGCACCTGTGCTGAAGCACTTCAGAGATACTGTATCTACAGACATGATACATGGATACATGTAATATTGTTGAACTAAACAAGGCTCTGGGGGAGGCACAGAGGGTTTGCGAAAACTGAGTTTTGCATTTGAATGGAGTAAAAACAGCTTGGGGGGGTTTGTTGGTTTGTTTTTTTGTCGTGTCCGCCCCCCCCCCCCGATTATATAAACCTGTACCTCCACCAGAAACAGAAAGCTTCAAGTTACCCAGCCTGGTACACAGATGCTGACAAAAAAGCCTAATATATCAATGATCACAGGTAGAAAGAAGGCTTTGCTTTGCAGCCTGAATGTATAAAGAAAAACCCCACAAAACACAAAATTGTCGAAGTGTTTTAAAATTCTCTGTGGGACTTTTTTCAGGGATCCAATCTCCCCAACAGGATCATCATAATAAAAACAGGCAATCTGTATGGTTACCTCTTTTATTTGGTTTATGATGCAACCCCCTGTGAATTTGTTGAGAATGTGGCCACTGTCTTGTGGAAGCACAGCAAAGGACATAAGACCCTGGAATGCAAAACTAACATTTTTATAGCATGCTTCACCATTGCATGTGCACTCCTAGAGCTTTCTGATTTCACAGATGCCCTTCAAGATTGTTGCCTTTATCATGATGCAATATTCATGAGTTGTCAAGATGACTGGAACTCTGCATAGCAACTACTTAGGCAAGCTGATGAACTAGTTGCCATTGGATGAGAATATTACTGAATTTGTGTCATCAGGTCCCAAATCCTATGGCTAACCAGAAATCCAGGAGGAACTGTTGTGTAAAAATTAAATGAATCTTTGCAAACAAGAAGAACAGAGAAAAGATCACTTTTGAGGTGTTGAGGGACATTATGTTGAATGGAAATGTTAATAGTCTCCCCTAAAACTTTTGATAATGGGCATGCATTGCCCATGGCTGGAGACATGACTGGAGAACACCAATCTCTTTCTTTTTTGTTTTGCCTGACAAGCCTATGTGGTATTATAAGTGTTGCTGGCAACTGCTGTAGCACCTCTATAAATATCCTTTTATCAAATCTGGGGAAGAATTACCTGAGGGTTTTAGTGGTAACTATCTTATTTACCCTTAATAAAATAAACATGGTTGTGATCAAAGATTTGATGAACTGTGTGTATAAGAGTGGTGAAATTGAAAAGCCTTTTCTAAGGCTTTACTAAGCATGTGAATTACGGGAAGCTTAGTATCCTGTACATTTTTTCAGGGTTAAAAAGAGCTACACCTTCAATCAAATTCAAAATGCTTGCAGTTATTTAAGAACCAGCTTGTGTCCCTAACTGGACACATGAAATCTTGGCAAGACTGGGTTCTTTTAAGAAGCATTTGAAGATGCTACTAAGCTTCCATATGGGTATCTGTCTGTGTAAATTCTTCTAGGCATGTAAAGGCTTTTAGGCAAAGAACTGGCCTTTTTTTTCTGACACAAAAGCCAACTATTTACATATTGAGGGGAGAGAAAAAAAATCACTCGGAAATATGAAAAGGTGAGCTGACCATACCTGATTGTATGAACAGTGATGATTAAAGCCCCTGAAAAATTTGTTTCTGCTCTCAGGTTCCCTGTTCTGGTCAGGAAACAATGATCAGCAGCACATTCTTGGTCTAGAGACTGGTCAAAGGCAGAGTACAGCCCACAAGCAAATGCTTCCCAGAAAACTGCCAGGAAATGATCTTTCATATGGCTGACAATCATCTGTAAGAGTTGCATATATTCCCTCATACAGCAGCTGTTCTCAAAATCAGGTGCTACCTGCACTTTCTTCACATACAGTGAGGGAAAGGTGATAACCAGTTTATACACCCTTGCTGCTGTGGAGCTCATCAAACAAAAACTGTCCTTGTTGAGTATCAGCTTAAATTTTACATCCATGCTAATCAACTAAATCTTTTCTTGGAAAAACAGAATAATGTTCAAGCCTGCTACTCTGGGCCTTCAGAGCTGACTGTTACCTAAACCCAATTAAAGATGCCATCCAGCACGATCAGTTCTTGATGCCTGTCCGTGTCTTTATAAAACAAGCCCATGCAAAAGCATGTGGACATTGTGTCATGGCTGCAACTCAGAAGCAACTTGATTAATGAACAGTATGAGTAAGAATTGTTGCTTTGCTTATAAGTCAGTTCCCCAGCGTGGCATCCAGCTGGATGAAAATAGTTGCCAACATATAGTTGACTGGACCCATGAGCATCTATCTCTGTCACTCAGGTCAGATCCATCAGCTTTACCAGTCTTGCAGCAAATGTACAGCAGAGTGTTGTTCCTGTATAATTCTTCCCATTTCCCCTTCCACTCAGGGGTGCAGACTGTGACAGCTGAAAGTAGGATCAGCTCGAGGCTTTCCTTGATGCTGGTCTGCATCAGGTTCATGCCAAACAAATCCAGCTTGAATTTAGCACACTCTTCCAAACAATTTGGAATGAAATCCATCCTTGTTAAAATGTATCTCCTTTTCTAGTAGCAGAAGAGGGCCTCTTTCTCTGCGTTTGCCATTTATTTTGCACCATCCAACAAAATTTGTTGTTCCTTTTCTTCCTGTCCACATGAGACTGCTGCTTGATGCCACTTGAACCTTCTCTTCTAAGGGGTTCAGGTTGGCTTTCCCTCTAGGAGTATGACATGTGCCTCTCTCTTTTAAAACTTTTACTTTTGCAAAAAGCTTTTTGGGACTTTTCCTCATTGTCCTTATGTATACCTGATCCTGTGACATTGCCTTTTTGTTGTGGCTTTCCGTTATAGTAGGCAACAATTTTATGACTTTATTAATTTCATTATTTTTTAAAAACTAATAGTTTCTACATACCATAGGTATTAATAAAGATATGTGTAATTTATCTATAGATGTATACATATAATTATGCATAATTGCACAGCCATTTTTATATATAGAGAGGTTTACAGGTGGCTATATATAAACATACAGATGGATAGATGGATTGATGAGGGCTTCCTGGGACTACAGTAATGGTCAAGGAATCACTGGGCATTCTTACATCACGTGGAGTATAGATGTGACAAAATGACAGCTGCGACAAAATAGCTCACCCTGTTGGGCTATAGGAGGGGCTTTGTTCTGTGGTAAATTAGAAGGTGTGGCTTCAGCTGCCACCCAATCACTGGGCACTCTGGGATCACATGATCTATGGCAGTGTCAAAAATGGCAGCCCCTGGAAGCAGAGGGAGACAGGGTAAGCCTGTTGTGTGACTGGAAAAGGTGAGGGACGTCTAGGCCGAAGGGTTCACGTGACCATAAAAGTGAGGGTCATGGTCTCATTGCTTTCTTATCCTGCGTGAAAGCTGTCTTTTAACTACTCGACGGGTAGATTGGATACCCTGTAATTCCCCACTCTCTAGTGTGCATAAATGCTACACTCAATCTTTGTTAGTGTTACTTCTGACCGACAGATTAAATGCTTTTCATTCTGAAGAAAAATTAAAATACAGAATATAAGGGTAAATAAATTAATAAATAAAACCCCCAAACCCAAACCTCTGCAATTTTATAAAGTATTTAGTAGTGCAAGAAATAAATTAATTGCATGGGGAATAAATAACAATCTTAGATAAAGAAAATACAATGTTATCAGTGTCATCCTGATTTATTTTTTTTTTACCAAACAGTTAACAGTATTTTGTTTTGTTGCACCGTAAAACAGTTTTTATGTGAACAAAATTGGAATTGATGATTTCTTTTTTCGATCCTACTAAATTAAGTTCCTCATTATATTTCACATTCAGTAACATGAAAAATAGTACTTGCTGGGCTACAATCTGAGTATGTCAAAATAATTTTGGAAGGAAGAACAGATGGGTAAGGATTACCCCATGATAAATGTGCTAAAATGCTAGATAGGCTATGTTTTGAGTTCTTTCAGAAAAAACTTTAATTTGCCTAGATTGATTCCTAAATGTTACCATGTAGCTGAGGTATTTTCAGCAGTGCAGTTTTCTTTGGTTTAATTTCAGTAGACCAGTATAGGTGTGACTGTGGCTAATATCGCTACACAGTTCTTCGGCTAAACTATGCCTGACTGGTAAGAATTCTGAAAAGTGCTGGTCTGAATGTAATGCTGTAGTTATGAAACTAGTCATTTACATGACATGTTAGGATGGTATTCATCTGATGAAAAGTAAAAGTCTACATCTGAACCAATCATTTAAGCTTCACTTACAATCAATAAGAGGAACTGTCATATTTAAAGTTATTCAGCTTACTAAATAAGGGAATCTGCTTTAGGATAAGGTAAAGCATGCTTTTGGAGCGCCCGTTTCTTTGAATTGGCTGTGAGAAGGACTTGGGATGACAACCTCACAGAAGTGTCTACATTGCAGATACCTCAGAGCAATTACACCCTAAAACCATTTGACAGCTCCAAGGTTAGATATTTTCACCCAAACACCAGACAGCTATGTTAAATTCTTTGCTTAAATATATCTTCCTCATATTTGTGTGTGTGAGTGCTCACCTCCAGAGTGCTGGCACTATATAGTAAGGCACTCAGTCCTTTTTGTTGAAGTGATCTACATGACACAACTATTTGTCTGTAGCTGGAAGGAATACTTTGCTGTTAGTTTTGTTAATATTTAAGTATGTTATTGTAAACATTTACTAGATGAAGACTTAGATGAAAATTTTCTACTTTCCAAACCAGGGGGCTCAAGAGCCTAGTTTCCTTAGCTTTCTCTCCTCTCTTTCTGGCTCAGTGGTAATGTAATGACTTCATTCAAAATGAACCATATCCCATTAATCCTTCTTCCAGTGATACCTTTTTTGCTCCCAATTTAATAAAGGTCCTCTGACCACATCCCATATATTAGAAAGATAAATGTTATTTTTGTCCTTAGTAGGATATTGGTTGAACTAGGCTTCTACCTTCTGTTAACCATCAAGACTGAAGGTCTTCTGAATGTGTTAAGAAACAGATATTTAGGTGCTTCGCTCACAACCTCACTGAAATTTAGCTGCCTTAAAGTTAAGACTAGTAGCAGTACAAGCTGAGAACCCAAGTTTCCTATAGGGTAACAGAGAGAAATACTTAAAAGTACTTGCAGAACAAGTACCATTATAAAGTATTAGGAATTAAATTGTCTGGATTGCTCTCTGCACTTTTATATATATAATGAACAGACAGTTTATAATCCTAATTTAGAACAGCATTTTCCTGTTAGGCATCTAAAGCTGGATAGGAAGAGTCTGTAGGAAGATCATAGTGAATAACAGTCAGCATATCTGCCTCTTGTTCCATCTACTAGATGATTACCTCCTACACATCACTAGAATGCTAATCAGAATAAGCAGCAAGTAACCTAGTGGTATTTGGAAGTTATAATTCATTTTAATTCTTGTTGTTGCTTGGGTTTTTTTAAACTAAATTGTTCTATCATATTGAAAAATTTTATACTTATTTTTTCAGGATTTCCAGCCAAAATATGCATATTTTTCTGTAAAAAAAAAAAAGAAAAAAGTTTCTTCTTTTTTCATAATATCATCACCAATTTTTGTAACTATATATAGTAATGGTTTCATTTCTCATTTCCTTTCTTTTCTTAATTTCGTTTTCTTAAAACATACCCAGTTCAGACACTGTTACTGAAATCTTTGTTGACCATTTGCTCTGGTTTTGAATATCTCCACTTCCTGTTGTGTTATCTTTGTTTTTCATCTAAAGACACTATTAACCTCAACTGTACTACAAAAATTAATGCAAAACATTTAAGATAAATGAAGTATGAAATATTCCTGGAACTTAAAATGTGCTACAGCTTTTAACAGCAGTGAATAGGCCTCTACTTTGTGAAAAAGTTTTATTTACATTTTTCTAATGTGTTTAGATATACACATTATAAACTGCCTGCAGTCAGATATTGAATCTCATTCTAAAGTTTAATTCCGTTTTCTAAATGTAGACAATTATTGTCGTTTGAGATATTCTAGAGCATCTTGCTTGCCTTTGGATGCCCTAGAATGGCAAAACACTCCATCAGGTACCATATATCTGTCATATATACCAGTTCTATATAGATGTCTAATATAACCTGCAGCATCTAAGATGGCTCTTGGGGGCTATGTTTAAGAAATTAAATTGAGCCTCCACTGTATCACAAAACATATGCATTAAAATACCAGCTTTTGTTGTATTTTATGTGCTGGGATCATACTAAAATATCATTCAAATATTTTTCATTAAGTATCACTTCTTGATAACTCCTTTGATGGTAAAGCAGGGTTACAGATACATTCTTATGTCTTAACACTATTTAAAAAAAACAACCAAAACACTTGCAAGTCATTAGAAAATATCTATAGGACCTGAAGGGTTCTTTTTCCTGGATTCTAGAAATGTTATCCTTATATTCCTTGCTATAAAGTGGGGTTTAGCTTTTGGTTTTATTTGCTGTCAGGGACAAAGCCTAGTAGGAGATGACTTCACCACAAAAAAGGAAGTAGAACTAAGCCCCATAAAAAGTACTCTCAGATTTTGAAAAAGTGAATTACTTCATAATTTTATTGAAAATTATGGAAAACTTAGTGATTTTAATCTGTGTTTAAATTTACATTTGGGATTTGTAAAATGCAAAGCAGGAAAACTTAAGGGAATTAAAATAAGATACAAATGATATGCATTTGAACTGAATTTCATGCAGCTCTAGTTGTAAATTTCAACTGAATGCAAGACCTGAAGATTTAAAACAGAACAATATGAAAGCAAAAAACTGTAACACAGCCACATACTTTAAGGAGATGACAGAAATTAGTCTGAAGATGAAAGGCAGAATTTAATCTTTGAAATGGAACAAGGACAAGACTTAAGTGAGGGAAAGCATTTTAGAGAAACTAGCAGAAAGGCAATTTGTAAAAAGGAAATAAAAGGACCTAGAGGTAAAATACCTGGATATAGTGAGCTGTTTGAGACCATATTTGAAAAGCTAACAGAGAACAGCTAAATAAATATATATATATGTGGTATAATAACATGAAATATTTAAAGAAACCCAGGAGCAAGTATCGCTAAAAGTGAGAAAATAACTGCTAAAGGGAAACAAAAATGGTTTTCCTCACAGGAGCTGAAAAATGAAAGTCTTTTCTACAGTCTAAGAAACAGAAAAACTGTATTTTAGTTTAGTTGGGGGGGGGGGGTTTGATACAATACACTATTTGATGTAATCTGTCTGAAGGAAATACTCAAGAGACTAACAAAATTCATTTGCCTTGAGAAAAAGTATTTAATTAAAAGGTCAAACACATTTCTAGAAGCCTGCACAAGAGGAAGCTTCAGAGTGATTAGGATATAATCTATAGAAATATCATGGGTCAAACATGACACAACACAGGTTTACTTATTTGGATCTGGTCTGCACTTGAAAATGTCTGCACAAGAAAATGTGAAGAATTGGAGAAGTCAAGTATGACAGTTTTACACTAATATTTTAGGCACACGTAGACCATGAAATGAATCCATTAAATGTTCCCTGTGGTGTTGCACGTGTTTTATCGCATCCTTCTTTTTCCAGGTATTTTCCTCTTTTTCATTTACATCAATTTTGTTTCATAGGATCATAGAATCATAGTTTGGCTTGGAAGGGACCTTTACAGGTCATCTAGTCCAACGCCCCTGCAATGACAAGGGGTATCTTCAACTAGATCAGGTTTCTCAGAGCCCCATCCAACCTGACCTTGAATGTTTCCAGCAATGGGGCAGCCACAATGTCTCTGGGCAAACTGTTCCAGTGCTTCACCACCCTCATTGTAAAAAATTTCTTCCTTATATCTAGTCTAAATCTACCCTCTTTTCGTTTAAAACAGTTACCCCTTGTCCTATTGCTACAGACCCTGCTAAAAAGTTTGTCCCCATCTTTCTTATAAGCCCCATTTAAGTACGAAAAGGCTGCAATAAGGTCTCCCTAGAGCCTTGTCTTCTCCAGGCTGAACAACCCCAACTCTCTCAGCCTGTCCTTACAGGAGAGGTGTTCCAGCCCTCGGATCATTTTCGTGGCCCTCCTCTGGACCCACTCCAACAGCTCCATGTCTTTCCTGTGCTGAGGACTCCAGAGCTGGATGCAGTACTCCAGATGGGGTCTCACCAGAGCAGAGTAGAGGGGCAGAATCACCTCCCTCGATCTGCTGGCCACACTTCTTTGGATGCAGCCCAGGATACAGCTGGCCTTCTGAGCTGGAAGCGCACAATGCTGGCTCATGTCCAGCTTTTCATCCACCAGTACCCCCAAGTTCTTCTCTGCAGGGCTGCTCTCAATCCCTTCATCCCCCAGCCTGTATTGATACCAGGGGTTGCCCCAGCTCAGGTGCAGGAGCTTGCACTTGGCCTTGTTGAACCTCATGAGGTTCACACAGGCCCACTTCTCAAGCTTGTCCAGGTCCCTCTGGATTGCCTCCCGTCCCTCAGGCGTGTCAACTGCACCACTCAGCTTGGTGTCATCTGCAAACTTGCTGAGGGTGCTCTCGATCCCACTGTCTATGTCATTGATGAAAATATTGAACAGCACCGGTCCCAATACGGACCCCTGAGGGACACCACTTGTCACCAGTCTCCATCTGGACATTGAGCCGTTGACCACTACCCTCTGGATGCGACCATTCAACCAATTCCTGATCCACCAAACAGTCCATCCTTCAAATCCATATCTCTCAAATGTAGAGAGAAGGATGTTGTGTGGGACCATGTCAAAGGCCTTACAGAAGTCCAGATAGACGACATCCATAGCTCTTCCCTTGTCCACTGATGTAGTCACTCCATAATAGAAGGTCATTAGATTGGTCAGGCAGGACTTGCCCTTGGTCAAGCCATGCTGGCTGTCTCGAATCACCTCCCTGTCCTCCATGTGCTCTAGCATAGCTTCTAGGAGGATCTGTTCCATGATCTTCCCAGGCACAGAGGTGAGGCTGACAGATCAGTAGTTCCCAAGGTCATCCTTTCCACCCTTTTTTCAAAAAGGTGCAATGTTTCCCTTCTTCCAGTCACCAGGGACTTCGCCTGACTGCCATGACTTTTCAAATATCATGGAGAGTGGCTTTGCAACTACATTAGCCAATTCCCTCAGAACTCTGGGATGCATTTCATCAGGTCCCATAACCTACTGGTCCCATAGCCAAGTTTCCTAACCTACTGATTCTGTCTACTACCAGTTCTTTAGTCTTTTTCCCTTTTTACCCATTCTTGATATATTCCTTCAATTCTCATGAGCTTACTGTTTCTTATTTTCATTTCTGGACTCCAGTTCACCTGTCTCCTATAATGCTTTCCATATGGTCTGATATATCAGCCCATTTAGGACAATTGTTCTGTTCCTCCTTGTTTAGAACTATTGACATGGACTTGCTCCCAGTTCCTTTTTGTCCCTCTCTGGAGAAGCTGAGAGAAAGGAGCAACTCTCACAGTGCAGAAAGAATTATACACCTAAGAGAGTATTATGAACATTCTAGCAGCTTTTCCAAACACAGCCATACGGTAGGATTTGTATTATCTAAATTTAGCCTTAGAAAATGTTGGTGACTAATTTAGGTTAGTCAATACAGGTTGTTAGGACTACCTGATGGTAATTTGATTCAGTCCTGAGATAACTGCTTAGGTAATTTTCCTTTGAAATGCATCTGCCTCTTTTCCTTGGCTGTAGAAACTTAGATGACTAGCTTTGACAAAACCATGAGCATTGAATTAACCTCAACCATCTTCAGACTTTTGTATAGACTTTTATATCAGCAATGGTCATTTTAAATCTGAATATAGTGACTAGAAAGAGACAGGGACTAACATCCAAATTTAGGTGAGATGAATTGTCCTGTGGAGCTATGGGGTCTTTCAGTCGTTATATGGCCCTGTATGGTTAGCAGGGACCCACAGCAGCAGAATAATATGCCGAAGAGAGAAATGATTCAAGTCTGTGTCTGCATGGCGTGTGCAGGAGGAAATGTGATGCTATGGGGAGGTACCATAGAAAGGCTATGGAGAAGGGGTGCAGCAGCAGCCTCAGACTCTTGCTGTGGGCAAAAGGGAACAGTCCACACAGACATATATGGAGCTACATGTTTGCTGTTAGTCCAGTTCATGTTTTAACCGCCTAATAGTCTAAACAGTCAGTATAGAAAAAACTCAGTAATAATGCAGATAAAATACTCAAATAGACCTCATAAATGGTCCACAAAATACTCCCTCTGCGCCTGAAGGTCACCAATGTCATAATCCTCAAGGACGCTGGTCTTGGGAGTGTGACCATAATTCCCTCACCAGAATTTCACAGACCTTGCCGAGAGGAGCAGGGTACGCGCAACAGGTGCAACCCCCTTGGCCAGGGGTCCCACTTGGGACTCTGGGGGTGCATTTCTCAACCACCCGCTCCTTCAGGGGGGCCCACGGAGGATGCAGAAGGTTCCCTCCTTGCCCTGTGACACAAAGGGCTGTTGTTGCTCCAACTGGCTCCAACCAGCCAAGGCCACCCCAGCCCTCTGACAAGCCCTGTCCCTGCCGGGACCCTGCCACCACGGGGAGGAGCAGAAGAGAACTTTATTTCTTCTCAGAATGGTCTCTTGTGCTGGACTTCACACTTAGTCCTTATACAAATACTTGAGCAATGAATGTAAAGAGAAAATTTAGTCTTTATTTTCTATCATCTCATGTGTTTTTAGGATTCATGAACGAATACATGGAGATGTATACTTCTGTGTGTATTTTTGTACTGCGTCATTAATATAATGATATAGATACTTGAATTTGAACAGTGTCTTTTTGGGAGGGGAGCACAGGAATTGGATCTCGCATTAGCGAGCCATTTCTTTACGCACCTTCAGTGATGTACTGTAATGTAATATAACTGCTCCAGATTTGTATGGCACATGTCAAATAATAAATTAAATGTTTCTGCACCTATTAAAATGACAGAAATGTTAATCCATGGATAATGAGGTCTTGATCTTATTATTCCTTCCTAGCTAAAGCTCCTATTGCGTTCAACAGAAAATTTACCAAAGTAAATGAAGGATTAGGCCTTCAATTTTTACTATTTTTTTTTTTAACCTATTAATGAAATAGCTACCAAAAAAAAAGGTACCAAGGTTTTGGAAGCATCCATATTTGAGAATGCCGAGATAATTCTTTTTTCTTATGAGCTGCATATTAATTAGTCTACTAATAATTTTCATATTACTGCACAATCTTTATTAATTTTAAGTAATCCTGTCATTAAGTAGCAGGGGGAAAAAAAAAGATAAATTCAGCTTTTCATTATGTTTCCTAGTTGTTAAATAAAATGTATTATTCATCTATCGTCAGTAAGCTGTGTGGCACGTCATAAAAGTAGCCATCTATTCTAAAGTTACAGGAATCTTTTCAGTATCTCACAGGGAACCATGTGCCCCAGTTTTACTAGAACAGCTCTTTGTATTTGATGTCCTAATGCTCCAAGAACTTTTCTTGGATTACTGTAAAGTCCTGGTTTTCATCCATCAAAATATATAGGTGTATTTTTTTCCCCTTTCCGTAAAGGGTTTTTCTTCAGTGTGGTCATGTAGCAAGTGTGAATTTCTCATAGCTGGAGTATGCCATAACATGGCAGGTGACAACCCTGTCATTTAAACATAATGCTTTTATAAACCATTCTAGCTATTGAAAAATCCTTAATCTGAACCCTCCATTGTAGGTTATGGAGAAATAAAAGATTGTGGGATGAGTATTCTCTGACCTTCCTCTTCCTTACAGTCCCATGTGCAATAATGAGAAGCATCAGATGAAGGATACCTAAAAGTGATCTGTGCTGGATGCTTTTCTTAGTTCCACTTCAGAACAAGGTTGCTGATCTTTTTCTTTTTCTTTTTCTTTTTCTTTTTCTTTTTCTTTTTCTTTTTCTTTTTCTTTTTCTTTTTCTTTTTCTTTTTCTTTTTCTTTTTCTTTTTCTTTTTCTTTTTCTTTTTCTTTTTCTTTTTCTTTTTCTTTTTCTTTTTCTTTTTCTTTTTCTTTTTCTTTTTCTTTTTTTCTTTCTTTTTCTTTTTCTTTTTTTCTTTTTCTTTTTCTCTTTCCTTCATTTGAGCAAAATGGATCAAAGCAAATCCCTGCCCCCAAACATTCTCAGATAATATTATCATTTGTTGTTTTGAAACAATGAGCACTTAATAGTGTACTTAATTTATATTTGACAGGATAAGCTGCATGTCTTGAAGGTTGGAAGAATGAAGATGAGCTACCATATGTTAGCAGACCAGGGAAAACCCAATCACAGAGCTCTTTGGTTTATTTAAGCTGCTCAGTGCCAGCAGTGCTGAGACCTGCTAATTTGGAGAAAGTCAGGCTGAAAAGATAAAATTAGTAACAAATCAAAACATATGTGCTTGAGGTACTACAATTACTACATAAATAAAAGTAATGAAACTTTGGGATGATAAGAAGAAGCCAAATGAAAATGAAAGTGGCAGCTGAAATCTTGATACAAAATGAATCTTGGTACAAAGATATCTTGGTACGAAGAGAAGAGCTATAGTTGCAAGGCTGGAGTAAACTGAAGAATGAGAAATAGTATTGAAATGAGATTCACCTAAATATGTTTAAAGAGTGATGCTTACTTTAAGCTAAAAAACCATAATACTCATAGTACAGATTTGCATTTATAGTTATGGTGGGAAGTTATGGGATCCAGTCCAAGAATGACCGCCTGCCTTTCCAATATTATGTTGCACAAAAGATCTACTGGTGTGTTTAATAAGATGTCCTATACACTAGCTGGTCCTGTGTTGTTTGTTGGAGATTAAACTGATGAACATTTTCTAGAAATCTAGCTGAATGGAAGTTTCAAGGAGAATAATAGCTTTTTATCATATATATAGAAATGAAAAAGAAACATAATTTTAAATATTTATTCATTTTACTTAGAAGTTTCACAGAAACAGCTCGTCTAAATTTAGACATCTGTGATGAAAAAGTCTGTGTAAGCTGGCTAGTTCTGTATTGACAGTGGATGGATGGACACTTTATTACATAGTTCATTATATTTTCAGATGTCTACTTCAGATTAGATGAACTATGTCTTAAAACTGCATGTTTCTCTCTACCTCTAAGTAAAGGGTACTTAGGGTGGTTGTCTCAGAACAAGGTATCTACTCCATAGATACTTACTTTCATATCAACCACCTTCCCCTGAGTCACTGTAAATGTATGCAAACTCAGAACCTGCTCAATAGCAAACAAGAAAGAATATTTTTTTTTTATAGTGAAGATTAGAAGATTACAATACTGTTTCCTCAACAGTAAAAATCTCACACTGTTGAGAGAAGTCTTAGAAAAGAGGAATCTTTGCTGAAGCTGTAAAAGACAACAGCATTCAACAACATAAAAGACAACTCTAAAGAGGCCTGACCTCAGACACTGAACAATGCTGAAATCGTGTTATGGTGGTAAAAAGATAGAACTTCAGAAGAGCTCTAGCTTCCATAAGTACACTCAAGGAATTTGGGCTACATTTCTTACATCAAACTATGCAATGTCATTAAAAGATGTAGACAATACCCCCGCCAAGGCTACTAGAAGAAGCTTACTAGTCAGATGATCATGTGGGTGAATGAGTAATTAATGGATTATTGCTAAATTTATTGTAATTATGGATGAGACTGACCTTCCCTAATGCAAGTGTCTAAGGTGTGTCACGTATGTGTGTCATGTAAATCTAAAATAAGCATGTGCTGTCAATGTGGATGGTAGGTATGGTCATTTCTCTTCCTCATCTGTTTTCATACATAGGGGTTTTTTTCCCTCCTGATCTTTTCAGAGGAAGACTGAATGTCAGACATATCCACCTCATTGATTTGAATTTGATGATTTCACTGTCCTCATAGTTCCACACAATGGAGGGAAGCACATCACATCTAAGATACATTTCCTTTTATCCCAGCTTAAGCACTGTGAAAAGATCAGGTGACTCATACTTCTCTTCCTTCCCCCATCTCCCCAAATATTTTTCTCCACTGACTATAAAGGAAGATTAATGTGACCAGCTACAGTGAAAATGTCAATGTTTGGTTATTTGAATATCATCCTCAGTATTGGCAAAGCATTAGAGTCCTAAAATTAAGTGAAATGAATCCCAGTCCTTGTTTTGAAAAAAAAGTAAATTTGTTTTGGTCGGCTGGCCCCACAGTTGTAGTTTCAGGAACTATTTAAAACCTGACCTGTTTTCTTAGCATTTTTTTTTCAAATATTTATAGCACCGCTTAAAAACTGAAAAAAAACCCCTAAAATTTTTGAAGGAAATAACTATATTTGCACATGTGCATCTGTACATGTAATACAGTTATGCAATATTAATGTGTTTATAGGTATATATATTCAATACAGATTCAGTTTATTAAAATTGAACTGTCATTTCTGAGAGAAAATTACTCATTTTATTTATGTCTTTCTGTTTGTCTTAAGAAACAAAAATATTTTTAGAAATCTTTGAATTTCAGCCAGTTTAAAATGAATGTTAATAGAATATAATGACTAAGTTTGTCACAAGTATAAAGCCTGAGCTAATGGGTTTTGCTTTACACTTGCAGCAATATGGATCCTTTGTTCCCTCCTATAATCCTACATAATTTTTTTTGTGTATCCTACATAAAGTTTAAATGTGTATATTAAAGTGCGTGCCTATCTAGTACTATGAAGGGAAAATCCTACATAAAGTTTTAATGTGTATATTAAAGTGCATGCCTATCTAGTACTATGAAGGGAAAATCCTGCTTCCACCTAACAACAGAACTCTTAGACTGTTTTTAACAGTTGTATATTCTGGAGGTCAGTTGTCTCTATTTGCCCTTGCACTAAAGTAATTTGAGTGTAGCAGAAGACTGCTAGTTGGCTGGAACCTGAAAACTATCGTTCCCTCAGGAGCACTGGCACCGAGAGGGATCAAAAGGACCTTTGCAGTTCCTTAACAGGGAATATGGTTCTTTCACAAGAAGTCACTGTTGGCCAAGTTAGTCAGAGACCCAGCTCCACTAGGGGACTTGATACTGCAACAGTACCTAAAATTTACTGAGAACTCTAAGAATCTAATTCAAAATGCTGATGTAAGAATTGAGCATTCAGAACAACTAAAGCTTGGGGCACTGTGATGTTTAACCCAGATAACATGAAATGCCATAAACGGCTGTTTTCTTGCATTGCTCTCTAGACTTTTATCTTCTGTTGCAGCTAAATGATACTTTATGCTCCTAAGTGCTTTGTTAGACCTAAACTACAGTACAAAACAGTAAAAAAAAATGCCTTAGGTTAAAATGAATAAAAGTCATTTTAAATTAAAAGCATATAAAAAAAGGATACATTTATTAAACAAGAAGGGTTCATTGCCTGTAGCTCAAGAACAAAGTCTGTACAGAAATATCAAATAGAAAACTGTTTCTTATTTGTTATAATTCATTTTTTTCTGGTTTTCCAACATTTCGGTTTGTTTATTTACAGAGTTATAGAACAGGTTAAATCAGTAAGTGACAAAGAAAGAATGAAATTATTTTTCATATACCATTATTATTCAGAATTAATTGCCAGAAAAACTATCTTTCTGAAGGCAAAAAACCTTAGATTTTGTTAAAAATCTTTTTTTCTAGTAAAGTTCTTTTTACAGATCTGCACCAAAATAAGAACCAGGCTCAGGAAAAAGGAGTGGAAACAGACCTGTGAACTAGCACTTTCAACTGTACTGAATAACAAATTCTGTCATATGTGAAATCTGTTATTTATGTGTTCATTTGAAATAATTTAAATGATTTCTAGATTTAGGACCTTGCAAAATGGGCTGAAAGGCAAAAGACAAACAAACAAACAAACAAAAAGTCCTGTTTAGGTAAATGCGTTGGAAATACATTAATTCCTTCAGAAATCACTGTAATTATTCTACTTATGTAAGATAAGCTAATGCTCAAATTTGATCAGAATTCTAACTTTTTTCTTGAAATCTTTGTAGGAGTTTCTGTGTAGCATGCCTACACTCTTAAAAATATAGAGACAGTAGTTTTTTAGAAGTTAGCTAATGCTTTCTTCTGACTGGAGAAAATTCTAATCGAAATATCTACCCAAAGTTCATCTTCCTAACATGAAAAAAAAAACCCACAGCCTGGAAAAAGACCTCTTTCCTTCCAATTACTTGAAATTTCCTCTACTGATGCATATCTCAGAACCCAATCAGTTAAGTCACAGCAGTTTTAAACAATGTGATCCAGAGCTGTGAAGGAAATAAACAAATCGGAGAAAAAAAGAAGTGAATAAGAGCAGAAAATTGTAAGAAGTTCCATCTCATCTTCTGTGAAGGTTTTATATTTAAGGTATTCAGCAAGCAGAAAGTAGAAGTATAATTTGGCTGTTGAGTAATCTCATCCATGCAATTTTATATTTTGACTTGGCATAACCTTTAATGATATTTAAGTTAGAAAATAAATTCTCTTCATCCAAAAGCTTTTATCAATAATACCCCCCTACTATGGCGTGAAGTCCGTCTTTTTCTATGACGTACTATATATGTTTCTAGGACTTAGTATATCACTCCAAGTGAAAAGCATGTATTGTCTATTACAGAAAAAAGACTGTTCTTAAATTTGTTTTCATTATGTTGCTCTTATTTTCTCTTCGTTAACTATGCAAACCAAGTATTTATGTAAAACTGTTGAGTTCTTCTGAATCAATACATTCTGTATGCTATGTGCAAATTTGAAAGCATAGTAGATGTTGAAGAGTGATAAAGGTAATACTACAACATAAATTATAAATTGGAATTTCTCCTGATGGTGAATTGTCCCTTGGAGCTTTTGCTGGGTTTCCATACATCCTTGACCAATGACCTTGACATCAGTTTACCAGTGTACATTATCACATATAATTTAGGTTCCAGCTATATATAGCAAAACAATAAATTAGACCACATTCTGGAAAAAAGCCTGTTAGAAATATCACAGCATCAAAATCAGTTGTGAGATACCTGAATGCCATGTCTGTACAGTGAGGCAAGGATGGACAATTGCTCCAGCTTTGAACTGGACGACTTCTGATGTGCTCAGTGCTGCTGTTTTACACTCCTCTGTTCCCACCCTTCAATCTCTGTTAACCTTACTTTTTTCTTAAAAAAAGAAAGAGGGCAACTCTACTTCTGAACTTTCACCTGTCAGGTGTGACAAACGACATAGATGCAATAAAGAACTTAGTCCTCTGAGTTTACCGATCCTCTAGTTTAAACGTAACAAATCATAATAAATTACCCTTCTCTCAAAATGTGTCCTTAATAACATTTTCAAGATGGAAAATGTTTTAAAACCTTGAAAATGACATCTTCTAATGTCAAATTTAATAAAGCTGGTATGACTACCTTATAATCATAGAAGATAATGAAGTTAATTGTAGTACCTGAACTAATTAGTTCCAAATTCCCTCTCTTATTATGTATAAAACTTTCAGGACATGCTTTTAAATGAAATAAAATAGACAGGGCTCAGCCTAATTTCCTATATTATATACTGTGTTTTGTTGTTGTTTTTATCATAAAGTCATATATAGCCATTTAATTAAATAATGTGTTTTCATTCCAAGGTTAGATGTGTGAATTCAATAGTCTCTGAGTCTCCTTCCTGCTCTGTGTCCTGTATTTCTGAAATATCTCTGGATAACTAAACAAAAGTTGTCTTCTTAAAAAAAAACCCACACCACTAAAGGTCTGAATATTTCTGAATACATTCCTTGTAAAAATAACTCTCTTATAATATGGGCATGAAAAGAATTTTTGGCCAATGCGGGAGGTTTTTTTTGCATTTGTTGCTCTACACTGTTATATGTTTAGTGTGCTAGCCATATTATAAGTGGATGCCAGCAGCACAGAGAGAATTAGGAAAGAAATCTCAGTCTCAAGCCTTTATATTATTATTCGGCTTACTGTTTTTCAGTCTGTCTTCTGTGAATTTACAAGGGTCTAATGTACTAGCCTGTGAAAGACAACTAGGAGAAACAGATACAGTGGTATGGGTAAGGCAGTAGGAGACTATTTAAAGGTACCACATTCCAAACTGAAATTAGGGATTCTGTGATCAAGAAGCCTCTTAAGGATGAGAACAATCAATTAATCAACCAAAGAACAATGTGTTTAAGTACTCAGAGAACATGATTAAAAATAAATCAATATTAGTAGGTGAACTCTTGAATACTTATTAAAACTTTTTTGGCTAGCCTGATAATATGATGGAAAATTCTAGATTAACCTGAAGTATAAGAATACATGTGGCATTTCTGTAAACAACTGTACCTCAAATATCACTTCTTAATGATATGTTTGTGGGTGTTGTCACTGCAAAAATAAGAGAGAAACTTTTTTTTTCTATGCATGATATATATACAGGATTGATAAAAATCTTATTTCTTTAATGAAAGAGCTTTAATGTTACATTTGATCAGCTGTTCTCTATGTCTGTTTACAGTTGCTCAGAAATTAGTGTTTCAAAAATAGAATATATCAGTTCTCTGAATGCAGTTTAAGGATCAAATTATTTTGATAAAAAACAAATTGTATCCCAGTTTTCACTCCTATCATGACTCCCACATATTTGCTGGAAAGAATGTAATCATCTTGTTGCAAATGGGTTATTTTAAGTAAAACATTACCAGTAAATTACCAAAAAGTACAAATTTTGAAGAAAGAGGAAATTTTTCAAAATCACCTGCATTGCTGAGGAGTGTAATTGGATGAAAAACAGTTTGGCAAAGTTTATTTTCCCATTTTGCACCGAGAAAATGTTGTTCTTCCTCCCATAATGCTGTAATTTGTTAGAGAAGGAGCTTGTAGCCTCTTGGTTACAACATTTATATGGAACATCCAGACTGAAGTCACAATGCTGAAAAAAACAGGAAAGCAAAGATGATGCTATTAGTACAAAAATTAAGCAGGAATATAACTACCAGAAGAAAAAAAAAGAAAAAAACCCACATCACACAACAACAACAACAAAGAAAGAAAGAAAAAGAGAGAAAGAGAGAAAGAAAGAAAGAAAGAAAGAAAGAAAGAAAGAAAGAAAGAAAGAAAGAAAGAAAAGAAAGAAAGAAAGAAAGAAAGAAAGAAAGAAAAGAAAGAAGCTTAACACAGAATAAAATACAAATCTAGGAAACAAGAAGATATGTGTAACTCTACCTACATTTCTTCTCCACTCATCTTCCACATACTGGTTGGACTGCAGATTTTGGACCTTAGAAGTCAGGAGGAATGCCTGTGCTACACACAGCAGAACACAGTGATAGAAATTCCCTTCGTCCTACTGAGGTAAGACATCTGCAGAGTTCAGAGGAGGGCCTTGAACAAACAGGAGGTCAGGTTCGGGCACAGAACTGCAGGCCTAGTTCTGTTTTTTGGCTTAGCTAACTGGCTCAGACCAAATAGCATATACTCTGTCAGTATGATGTAAGGATATCACAGTTTTTGCTTATTTTGGTTCTATAAATTATTTCAGAAACAACTGAGCCTCCTTGTGTAGCACTGTACTAGCTTTGTGTAGCACTATACTGGCATAGTATAAGTTAAGTAGTAAGTTACGAGGCAAAAATACAGTTGCCCTTAGGAGTACAATAGACCTGATTCATATCCTACACCCATGTGATGGAGAAAGTAAAAGAAAACCTATGTAGAATCTAAGAAATTCAAGACTGACAGGCAGTTCCCAGACACTGAAAGGCTACTATTTGTCTGGTTATATTGCTGGAAACGATCCCTAGAACATATTTAGCTTATGCCAACAAGCATTCTCCCAAACATCCGTCTGGGAACAGTTCAGGATTTAACACAAGATGGGCACTACTGTTAAAAGGATTGTTGCCATGTAGTTACCTTGTTTTGCAGAGTAAGAGAATTTAATAATAGGCTGTTCAGGTAATTTGACCTCAGGGCTAGGAAGTGGCAGGAATTTATTTTTATAGATGAAAACAGAGTGATTTATTTCCAAGAAATCCTACTGGATATGATAATTTTCCCCAAGTTTAGGACTGTGTCTGGTAGGAGTGGTTCAGGTAAGCAGTTGCGTCTAGCATGTTTTGTTCACGCTTTTGCTGCCTCTTTACCCCATTCAGCTCTGCTTTCCCCCCTCCTGTTTGCCTCCTATCTCTGAAGTTAAGTGTTGTGACTTTGACATTATTCTTCTGATAAGGGTCTCCCTTTTGATAGCTGAAGAGAAGACAGGTGGGAACACATATGTGATGCAGTGGAGCTCTAGTGTGCTCCATGCTAGCTCAAAATCTTTTAGGGACAATGTGGTGCAAAAGAAGGGGCACGTTTCCTACTGTTTATTTCAATCTGAATCTCTCTTACAGGATGTGAAAGGACCATATGGTTCCCTTCATCCAGTTTCAGCGGAAAGGAGATGATACACGACTTCATAAAGCCCATGTAATTAACAGTAAAAATCACATCAAATATGTACACTTAAAATGTCAGAGTGGCCCTGGACGAGTGTATTATCTGAATTTCAGTACATGATTGCTCTCCCACTTACAATACTGAATCTCCAAGGTGATAGTGTATGTGCATATGCTTGTGGGTGTATTACATTTTCCTTGCATCTAGTATGATGAAAAGCAAACAATCTGTAAAGACAAATGCTTCCTTATTTTTCCATATGTGGGAAGTAAGCAAACTGGAACATCATGTTCTCTTGCTCAAATCTATGTAAATGGAAGTTAAATGCCTTTGGAACAGCTAAGAAAATAAATTAGAAAAAAAGGAGAAGGAGCAAGAAGCAGAAATCACTTCTTTGGCTCTGTTTTGAATCAGTCTTGGCATTCAGAGAAGATGCTGGGGCAGCTGCTGCAGGAAACAAGGCAGGAACAGTTAAAACTATTGTATAAAAAGAAGTAAATGACTGCTAGTTAAAAAATGCAAAGCTGTAGCCATTGGTAATATACATGGAAATGTGCTTGGCAGTAACTGCAGAATCAGGGACAGAATGCAGATGGCTAAATGTCAGTGTCGGAGGCATCTTCTCCCACTATGCTCTCTAGGGCAAAACACATTTTTGAGATTCATGCCTTGTACATGTACTGTCCAGGGGGTTCATGTTCTGAGATTTCCACTGTAGCTTGAACTGGACAGTAGTGCTACCATTTATGATAAAATTTATGTAAAATATGTAAATAACATAGGACAATAAAGTTTATTGATTAAATTGATATCAATGAGTATTATTTTTATAGTTCATAACTATATATAACAAAAGGATATGAGTTCTTTCCATTAACTATGCAGGAGAGCTGAAGGTGACAAATTCAGACACAGACATCTGCAATTTATGTACATGATTCTGAACCAAAATGTTGTGAAGTCATTAACTAAATAAACCTTACTACATCCCCTTTTCAGTTGTATCCACACTGAAGGATATGTTGCAAACAGTAAGCACGTACAGTAAAAGTGACCATTTCTTAGACTGTTCTGGAAACGATTGAAATCACACAACTTGGTACTTTAACACAAAGTTTAAAACTGAAGTGGGGATAAGCCCTAAATAACTCCACAAGGTATGTGAAATTCTTTCAAACAAAAAGCAAATTAGTTGTCAAACAGATCCCAATTGATATAAATTAATGTATCAATTGAAACCAATTTATTGTGAGAGGCAGAAAGGAAATGTCTTCACCACAATGTTACAGTAAGAAAACAAGCACAATGCAAACTACTGTACCATGCCGTGCAACTGAACAGTGTATCATTCAGCAAAATTTAAAAGGCTGAAGACTGTAAGAATCCACATTTCTTACATCACAGAAAAAGAGTAACACAAGATCCAAAAAGAATTATTAGGTACATTGTGGGACTCAGGCTGAAATCAGGCATATAAATTCCTCAAAATCTTCCTTCAACTTTCATCTCTCTTCAGAGTGCATCACAGTAGACACTTCTGAAGGCATATCAGTGTTGTACCTTAAAATTCCCTTGAGCACTTAGGGTAAGATTCATATCACTTGACTTTAGTTGTCTGAAAATTAAGCACCTAGATTAAGTAAAAGACATACATAACATCCTTACATAACCAATAAAGCCATATAGGTACCTTCAGAGCATGATTCATTCCATCCTAAAATGAGATTTAGTGTTAGCAAGTACTACATGTGGCTTCACAGGGAAGCCTTTTTTTATCATGTGCCTGTGGTAGGCCAAAACACTATTGCCCAGCTAGTTATGCAAAGCCTGCCTGTGTGTATCATCTCCTTCATGTGATCAAGTTATTTGTTGCAAAAATTAAAATATCATGATGTCTTGCAGTGAGACATAATCTAGCAACAAAATTTTCAGAAACCTTTCTGTTCAGTTTATCGATATAAACACAGGCAAACCCACACATAATCATTCACATATCATTCATTAGGAAAGCAAACTTCCAGCTCTTCAAGGAGTTAGTCAGTAGCACCCCCTGGGAAATGGTCCTCAGGGACAAGGGAGATGAACAGACCTGGCAGATCTTTAAGGATGCTTTCCATAAAGTGCAAGAGCTCTCAGTCCCCAGATGTAGGAAATCAGGCAAGGAAGGGAAGAGACTGGCATGGCTGAGTCGAGACCTGCTGGTCAAACTAAAGAGCAAGAGGGAACTGCACAGGCAGTGGAAGCAAGGACAGGTAACCTGGGAAGAGTATAGGGACGCTGCCTGGTTGTGTAGGGATGGGGTCAGGAAGGCCAAGGTGCAGCTGGAGCTGAACTTGGCAAAGGATGCAAAGAATAACAAGAAGGGCTTCTACAGGTATATCAACCAGAAAAGGAAAGTTAAAGAAAGCGTACCTCCACTGATGAACAAGAATGGTGACCTAGTATCAACAGATGAGGAGAAGGCTGAGGTACTCAACAACTTTTTTGCTTCAGTCTTCTCTGGCAACTGCTCTCCTCACCCCTCCCGAGTCAATGGACAACATATTGGGGACCAGGGGGGTAAAGACCCTCCCACTGTAAGGGAAGATCAGGTTCGTGACCACCTGAGGAACCTGAACATATCTAAGTCTATGGGACCTGAGGAGATGCATCCCAGAGTCCTGAGTGAATTGGCTGATGTAGTTGTCAAACCACTCTCCATTATATTTGAAAAGTCATGGCAGTCAGATGAAGCCCCTGGTGACTGGAAGAAGGGAAACATTGTGCCCATCTTTAAAAAGGGTAGAAAGAATGACCTTGGGAACTACTGATCTGTCAGCCTCACCTCTGTGCCTGGGAAGATCATGGAACAGATCCTCCTAGAAGCTATGCTAGAGCACATGGAGGACAGGGAGGTGATTCGAGACAGCCAGCATGGCTTGACCAAGGGCAAGTCCTGCCTGACCAACCTAGTGGCTTTCTACGAGGAAGTTACCACATCAGCGGACAAGGGAAAAGCAATGGATGTCATCTATCTGGCATCCTTCTGTAAGGCCTTTGACATGGTCCCACACAACATCTTTCTCTCTAAATTGGAAAGAGATGGACTTGATGGGTGGACTGTTTGGTGGATCAGGAATTGGTTGGATGGTCGCATCCAGAGGGTAGCAGTCAACGGCTCAGTGTCCACATGGAGATCAGTGACAAGTGGTGTCCCTCAGGGGTCCGTACTGGGACCAGTGCTGTTCAATATTTTCATCAATGACATTGACAGCAAGATCGAGTGCACCCTCAGCAAGTTTGCAGATGACACCAAGCTGAGTGGTGCAGTTGACACGCCAGAAGGACGGGTTGTCATCCAGAGGGACCTGGACAAGCTTGAGAAGTGGGCCTGTGTGAACTCATGAGGTTCAACAAGGCCAAGTGCAGAGTCCTGCACCTGGGCTGGGGCAATCCTTGCTTTCAATACAGGCTGGGGGATGAAGAGATCAAGAGGAGCCCTGCAGAGAAGGACTTGGGAGTACTTATGGATGAAAAGCTGGACATGAGCCAGCAATGTGTGCTCGCAGCCCAGAAGGCCAGCTGTATCCTGGGCTGCATCCAAAGAAGCGTGGCCAGCAGGTTGAGGGAGGTGATTCTGCCCCTCTACTCTGCTCTGGTGAGACACCATCTGGAGTACTGAGTTCAGCTCTGGAGCCCTCAGCACGAGATGGACATGGAGCTGTTGGAGTGGTTCCAGAGGAGGGCCACGAAAATGATCCGAGGGCTGGAACACCTCTCCTACGAGGACAGGCTGAGAGAGTTGGGGTTGTACAGCCTGGAGAAGAGAAGGCTGCGGGGAAACCTTATAGCAGCCTTTTGTACTTAAATGGGGCTTATAAGAAAGATGGGGACAAACTTTTTAGCAGGGCCTGCTGCAATAGGACAAGGGGTAACTGTTTTAAATGAAAAGAGGGTAGATTTAGACTAGATATAAGGAAGAAATTTCTTACAATGAGGGTGGTGAAGCACTGGAACAGTTTGCCCGGAGAAGTAGTGGCTGCCCCATCGCTGGAAACATTCAAGGTCAGGTTGGATGGGGCTCTGAGCAACCTGATCTAGTTGAAGATACCCTTTGTCATTGCAGGGGGGTTGGACTAGATGACCTGTAAGGTCCCTTCCAATCCAAAGCATTCTATGATTCTATGATTCTAAGTCATCCATTTGTAGTTACAGAGTTGCAGCAGTAATTGGGAGTCCAGTCCCAATTATATAATTAGAAGCAGAAGTTGTACGGGCACATCAGTTGCTTCTAAGTGTTGGAAAACTCTCTCATAAGGTTTTTTTATTGTTCACCTTGCATACAATTCTGAAGCCTTTGTTCACTCAAATGAGCAGTTTCCTCCCACCTCTCCACCCTTTAGGTATGATCTGAGTTACAGGATTCTTGATATTTTACACCTTTTTGCTTCTCCTTTTACCCTGATTGTGGATTCAGCACCCCATCAGCTTGCCAGTTACTGATATCCTTGAGAAACACCAGCCCTTTGGCTCTTCACCTTACTAGTCAGACAGTCCTTGGAAAGCTTTCACATAAAAGTTTTACAATTCAGTGTTATGTTTCATCACATATTTAGCACTCCTTTGTTCATCAGCCTTTTACTCTGGCAATGATTTCTCCTACCAAAGGAACACGTTCATTCCCCTAAGTTTTTGTTTGTTTGTTTTTATGACACTTTATATCATTTTATTTGGTAATGGTAAACTTATTTTCTATCACATGACCAAAAGAAAGGCATCACCTGGCACATGATTGTGTCTGCCCTCATCATCTGACTACATGTAAACGTATCCTCTAGGTGTGTCAGTCACTGAAAATTCAGCCACTTATATTTCAGCCAGGTTATCAATATTTTGATTGAGAAGGGGAGGAGGCAGTGAGGAACTCAGGAAAAAAAATATAATACTTTTGATAATTTCTATATGTGATGTGTATCTACTTCACATGGAAAGAAGAATATTCACAAAAATTATCTGATTGTTCTATTCCATATCCCATATCTGAATATGCCGTAGCAAAAAGGCGTATTTGTAGGAATCTGGAGTTGGGATTTTCATAAGGTACTGAACCTTGGTCTTTCATTTCTTCTTCTTCAAATGAGAGAGGATAAACAAATGAGCAAATATTCTGGTGATCTTTTGATTAATGCACCATCCTTAGGAGAAAATGCATGTTTTAATTTCTTTTTTCAGAAGACATAGCAGAGTATATTCTGAAAACAGAAGTTTATGACAACACAGGTACAGAGGGACTAATGAGAAGGAAGGAACAAAAATGACTTGACCTTAGACAACGGAACTATTTTATCCCTTTTTCTATCATCTTTTCTAATTATTTTCCTACAGTTCTTACATTATTTTCTCCCATCAGAATAATTGTAAGAAAATGTTCTGACACACTGTGAGCTGTACCTCTATGCTTTTATCCCTTTCTATTACCCATTTTTAGTTTTATATCTTTGTTTTTATACTGCTATATATCTATCCATATAAACTTGTAAGATTGTCTTATGCTGAAAAAGTACCTTTCTTACATTCCTACCAATCTGAAAGAAGAATATGTTAAAATAGGCTTTTTCATTTACTTTGCTTATCTATTCTAATTTAGCAAGAAGTGTGAAACAGGCACAGTACAAGTTTTACTCTGGCTGGGCCTGGAGGATGGTCATCAGTGGCACAAAGTCCATTTGGAATCTAGTAACTAGCAGTGTACTCCAGGCATAAATACTGGGTCCAGTCCTGTTTAACATCTTTCTTAATGATCTGGGCTCAGCATGTTTGCTGATGACACAAAACGGGGAGGAGTGATACAACAGAATACAACAGAAGTTTGTGCTGTCATCTGGAGGGATCTCAACAGGCTGGAGAAATGGGCTCACAGGAATCTCATTAAGTTCAGCAAAAGGAATTGCAAAGTCCTGCATCTGGAGGAGAATAACTCCGTGCACTAGTACATGCTGGGAGCCACACAGCTAAAAAGCAGCTTTGCAGAAAAGGACCTGGGGGTCCTGGTGGACACCAAGTTGAGAGGGAGCCAAGCTCTTTTCAGTGGTGCCCAACGACAGAACCAGAGGCAATGGGCACAAACTGAAACACAGGAGGGTCCCTCTGGTTATCAGGAAACACTTTTTCACTGTGAGGGTGACTGAGCATGGGAACAAGTTGCCCAGAGACGTTGTGGAGTCTCCCTCCCTGGAGATATTCAAAAAGCTGACTGGACATGGTCCTGGGGAACTAGCTCTAGGTGACTCTGCTTGAGAAGGGAGTCAGACCAGATGACTTCCAGAGGTCGCTTCCAACCTCAACAATTCCGTGATTCTGCAATTTTGTTATTCTGCATATGCACATATACACCTGTGCATACACAAACACATAGTATAAATGTACATGAATATGGAGTGAGTACTAGGCCTAGAGGATATGTAAATGTCCAGTCATGTATACAAACACATATGAATAAAGAGAAACACAGATGTCTGCTTGTATTACTGAGCTGTTCTTATTTGCATTTCATGTAGGCATTTAGCTGAGCGAATGCCTATATTAGGCATGTGAAAAATGTTAAAAGACTACCTCTCAAAAACTACACTCATGTTCCACAAAAGTTTTTGAATTTTCAACTCGTGTTTTATACTCAAGTTTTCAATTAAAACTTTTAAGAACATAAAAATGAACCTGAAGCTTAAATATCTTTTTGAATTTTGACAAGTATGACACAAATTATCTATTTGTTTAAATACATTGCTGAATCTAAGCCTTAGTTATGCCACATAGGCAATATGATAACAAAATTTTTAAAAACTGTGCATGTGATGAATAAAATGGATTAGTCACTTTTGTTTTGTTTTTACTTGTTTACCTGCTTGTTTTTATTATAGTTGTTTGTTTGCTTGTTTTTATTGGGGTGCTATGGAGAAGTACTGTGAAAGTACTTTGTTGTAGCTAGTCTCTAATAAATAGACATTGTTCCTTCAGGATTAAGATTCGGTTATATTAAAAATGCTTGTTAATGTAGATTTAAGAGATCTGGGATTGTAATTCATGTATTTCATCTACCCATTAAACCCATTAGGCTTTGCAAATAAAATAGAGTTCACAATGTATACTTTAATATTCCTTATTCCTTGGACCATATTATGTTAAAATATCATGCATGAAAATCTCACATAAATATTTATTGAACTGTGTTTTATAAACCAACAGTGTGCCTCAATAGCCTGCCAAATTGTAGCCTAAAATTTTACACCATTGCAGTTTTTTGTGGCTGTAAGAGGGGTATCAGACTACACTCATCAAAACCAACAACTAATAAAAGTTTCCTTCAGTACAGTTTCAACAAAGTAATCATGTTGAATAAAATGGATTTATAAAGAATTCTAAATGTTGCAAATAAGTAAAGCAGTAGCTGTAATATTAAATTTATTTTTTTTAGTGGTAATGTAAGTTAAATGGTAATGTCTCTGTTTAACAGCTTGAAGTGCTAAGGAGAAATACGTGATTTTGCCTTTGGTCCTTCACTATATCTACAGATGGCCAGTGTCAGTACTAGTCAAGACATGCTTCTGCAGAAGTAAGAGACATGGAAGAGATTAAGTTAGATAAAAAATGTCCTTCAAACTGAAGAAGAAAATGAGCGCTGGTAAAACATCAGTTCAGGGAATGGGAAAGCCCTCCAGGGACGTCCTACAGCTCGGAATCCAGGACAGTTGGAAGGAAAGATAATTAACATAAATATGACATAGTTATTTGGAGTAAAATTCATAGAAAGACAACAGACTCTTTAAACTAGTCATTAATTAAAATTACACAAAAGTGTAACTTGAAAGATTTCTTAGTTTTTACATTATTTTAGCATTATTTTCTTGAGAAGTTGTCCAGTAAAGATGCTGTCTCTCTGCTGCCTTCCTTTCAAGCTCATTGTCCAATGAGAATAATTTGAAAAAAGAAGAAAATAAAAAAGGAGTATGACTGTAACTTCCATACTGAGTTATAAAAATTAACTTTGGGATAGAGTATTTTGAGTATCAGTAAGATAATTGATCTCATTATTATTTTTTTTTTAATGTAAAGATCTTTGCAGCTCACAGAAATCTAGGTTAAAAAATGACTGAAAAAATTTACATAGGAATAAATGTTACAGATACATGCACACACACATACACACATATATGCACTTACATATCCATGCGCACATACATACATATATATATATAAAAACAAGATGTGGAACTCAGCAAAAATGTCAAATGTGAGCCATGCCTGTAGTAGTCATTGACAGTAGTCATTAAAAGTCTTCATACAGATATCTGCTCGTTTAGACTTCACCATATAATGCATGCATTCCATGCAGTAGATCCCAGGGTGTACTTCTGAATTCAGTATTAGGAAGGGAGAAATTAAGATGAATCATATCAGACCATTATTACCATAGATACCTGCAACATTAGCTTTTGTGTTAATCCTAAAGCAGAATGAAGTGTCTTGGAAAATAATGCCTTCAGCTCAATGACTTGGCTGAGTTTTAATTGCCAGGGCATGTCTTAGGAAGGTATTCCAGCTTATTGTCTGCAGCTGCTTCATATACATGGGACTCAGCCCTGGAGCAGCATATGTATGCATACTAGCCCCACTTATGACATCTGTCATACATGACAGGGCATTCATCGCATGGTCGCCTGTGGTTCTGTCTGTACCAGATGTATGCAAGGATTGCTGTGTGCAAGTTCACCCCAAGGAATATGGCTTATATCAGGCTGTTTGGAAATTTTGTTGTAAATTTGTGATGTTGGTACTAGGTACTTTAACAGATGGTACTAGGCTGTTACACAGTTGATATTGCATATGGGATTAGCAAAAACCTGCAATGTCTCCTTCTGCTTTTTTGAAGCTCTTGACTTGTCAGGCCTCTGTAATTGCTTTCTCAAGCAATTGACACATGACTGTCAAGGTACAGACTTTCTGACATGCAATGATCTGTGATGCCTTAAACTATATGACCCCATATCATCTTGTCCTGACGTCTGCAAATGAAGGTGCCAAGCTTTGCTAGAATTTAAAGCATGTGACAAAATTTTCCACTTATTTCCACTCTGTATAAATCAGTCATAAGTGTAAAGAAACAAAAGAAGGAATTAAAAGGATTAAGAAATATTAGAAAAAGATAAAATAACAAAAACAAACTCACCAAGGACAGCAGCATATCATTTTTTTACCTGAGACATCTGGATGAAGAATAACTTGATGTTTTTAATCTGTGGCTCCATCCAGATACAGAGAGGAGTCAATTTGCTATTCTTCTGTTTTGCTTCTGGCTTTCCTAAAATAGTCAATTATTAGACCTGTCATCATCAGCCTTGTAAGTAAATTGCCTTGGAATGAATATCTCTGTTAAGAAGTTGTTTGTGGCCATTGCTTTCCACAGAGCTTTCTTCACAAATCATGTTAAACTTGTACAGAGTGTTTTCAGGGTTTCCATGATCGCACTTTGCCACAAAATTTAGAATGATTGTATTATTTAAACAAAAGCTAAGTATACAGCTCTGATCTGCAGTGTGCTTTTATTCATTCTCAGCAAACCAGCCATATTAAGATGAACATTTCCTGAAAAAGTAAAGGAAAGCATTGCAACTTCTTAATGACCCATATATTTACGCTCTAATAACAGTCTGCATAAATTGTATTACTTCATAAGGCCAACTATTACAGCTTTGTGCAAGTTTCATTTCCTTCCTCACCACTGATGCATGCAGATGTATTGACAAAGGAAGTCAATCAAGACCTGATTTGCTAATAGCAATATAAAAAATAACAAATTGTAAAAAAGTGTAAATAAAGAATGTACATTCAGTTCACGGTAATAGGGACCTACACAATATGTAGCCTTCTAAGCAATGTATCTATCTCACTACTGAATGGAAGAGATCTTTCCCCCCCTACTCCTTTCTCAAGAAGCAGCTGATCATGCAGAAGCAGAGTAGAGAAGGTAAGTGATCCTCTCATCTTCATAGTCCGTCAGCTGGGAAGAAACATGGAAGTGTAACCCTTTTTCTTTCCATAAACCCTCCTGTAAGCTCCCCTGCACCAGGGTTTAGCTCCCTGTGGATTTTAGCTTGTTTAATTAACACTTTTCAGTAGGTATAATGAAACATGCTTAGACTGGTTTCCAGAGACTCCTAAAACAAAAATTTTGTCAAAGTTTATGGTCTCTTTGATAGTACTGGTGACAACTGTGAAAGACTTTGGGGAAGATGGAAGTGATGAATGAATGGTTGTGCTGTTTCTTCCCAATAGAGAAATGAGAAAGACATTTGGAATTAAGGTGTCTTAGATTAAGCCTACTAAAGTCCATCTGAATTTGGGTCTTTTGACTCAGAATCAATTTGGAATTAATGTGACAAAAAGGAGTGAACTCGACATAGTGTCAGTTGTTTAACAGTCCTTAGTTGACACCTAAAAATCAGCAATCTTCTATTGCAAGCTGGAAGTAGAGATTACCATTATGGCCATACACACGGAAGAAACAAAACAACAGAGGATATACATGAATAAAATTTGTGCATACAAGTTGGATTTCATTTTGTCTATATGTAGAGGCTGTGTTCTTATCAAAATACAGTTGTCTGGTGTATTTGAAATACCCTGGGGTAATCTGCCTGGTCTCCTGAAGTTAGTCCAGACAGATGTAGGTTTCCCATATTTCCTTGTCCTACATCTACTAGTTCTTTTGTGGAGGTATCATGTACCTCATGGCACCTGAAATAATAAAAATGCCTATGTTTAACACCACCTTTGTCGTCTAAGTTCATATTGTATTCAACACGTTCAGTTCAATGTAATTAGTAGAGTGAGATTCAGTTGCTTGAATATAGGCATCGATTGACATTTCAAATAATTTAAATTTTCTAAAAGGCTGGAAGCTTTTTATTATTTAGGATGGATGTGATGCTGTGTTGAGCTTTGCAAGAAGTGAAGCATGAAAGGTGAAAAAATTGAATCTATATGTTCTGTATGTACAAGCCATAAAATGTGAAAATATGCCCTCCACCTCTGTTTTCAATCCAGAATGAAAATAATTATTATAAAAATTTTATGTGAATGAAGTTATTTATATCAGTCTTAAGATTTTTGCCAGACTTGTAGAACATCTACTTTTAAAAGGACTAAATTATTTTAAATTGATTAATTCTGAAACTACATGTTTTTTCACTGCCTAAAGCCATGTAGGCTTCATTAAACTAGAAAGTCAGAGGTGAATGAATTTAGGCAATTGTGAAAGCAACTGTTTAAGGGAATTTTGTGAGAAAGCATACCCTTAAGTTGGAGTTATATATGTCTTTGTGAGATTTACTATGTTTCAAAACATTAAGTAATATCATAAGATTACTAGGGCAGAATTTAAATAATCAGTTCAACAACATGTGGGTATAATACAGGAAGTAAGTGGGTTTTGTGGCTGTGGACAAGGCATGTGTTATTGTATGATCTAAAATTGTTCCTACTGACAGATCTGCAGGTGTAAGTGTAACCTGTGAAACCTGTTGTAACTGTAACTGTGAAAAAGAAGGAATCCAGTGACTCCTTCTTATTTATCTCACATTCATTTCTTAGAAAAAAGAACAACAAAATAGCACAAGTTAAATGCAAAATAAAAAAATAAAAAAGTAATAAGAACTCATACAGTTCCAGTGTAACATGGAATATGTTATATCTTTTTTTTTTTTTACATTTCATGTTTGACTGAGGATTTTTCAATATACTAAATACATCTATCTGTCATTTGCTTTTTATAGCGATCAATGGTCAAATTCTAATATTAGATGTCACAAAAATATTTACAATTAAATAGATTTGTGAATATTGATATGTGTTTCAAATAAATAGGCTTGTATCATGCACTCTCAAGTCATTGAACAGCAAATTTTTTAGAAATAAAAGCTTTGGAAATCATATACACATGAATTATTGTATTTTAAATAAAAACACATGGTCAGGGAGAAAAACACATTCTTGAAATTCCAGGAGAACTTTCAAATAGAATATTGAGTTGAGCCCATTTTTGTTGAATAAATAGTATGTCAATCACAGGAGAAGTTATAATATATGAAAATAAGTCACTAAGTGAAAGCACTTCATGACAGGAAATGGAATGAATGATTGAATGGAAATGTGTGAATGAATGAATGAATGGGAATGTATAAGTTTTTACTTTCATGTAATTACACGTACACAAGTATTTGCATTGCAACTGAACAAAAATCAGAACAAATCTTATCTGGTTTTAGCTTATACGTTAACTTTTTCTTCCCCCCCCGAAATACCTGTTTCCACACTGGTAATTTAAAATATACTATTGTTCTGATTTTGAAATGAGAAAAAGTCTTTTAATTAACCCTTGTTATTATAACTAGAACAATATTAAAATGGAAGTTTTCCTAATATAAATTCCATAGCAGGATATAATGATAACAAAGTGAGAAGATCATGCATTCAATATTCTTCAGAGGTCTGCAGCCTCCAGGAAGAAAACCCTTGGATCTGGGTCAATCATGATGGAGAGAAGCTGCAATTAATCACCCAGATGAGAATGATATGCTTAGAAGAAGATAAGCTTGCTGCCAAAAAAGTCTTGCTACACTTTCTGTTTAAACATACATAGGTCTTACTGCATCTCAGAGTAAGGCATCTTCAATGCCCACACCTACCTATGGGTGTTTGACCGAAGCCAGAAATCTCAATTGCCTACGTATAGCTGTTTAGCACCACCTCAGGCTCCATGAGAATATAGGCCCCATCCTTCTCAGGAGAAGTCATCTAACAAACAAAATAATGGTACTCTTCCAGTTCATGCTGAAGCTGTGCTTTTACCACATCTTTCTTACATCTTGCTTTCCTTTTCTTCACTTATGAAGAGATGGTCCACAAACTGTACCCCTTAGAAACTACTGCATAACATAAAATTCCACTGAATAATTCAGTAACAGCTTGATGGCTACCATTTGGAAATTATTATGCTTTTTTTTCTCATGTACATACAAATAATAAGGAAAAGAAGACATAAATTAGCTATTTGAAAAAAACAAGGGCAAGCTTAAAATTTTACAGATTCATTTCCTGGTCACCACTGTAAAAGCGCATTTTTTTCTTTGCAGTTTGCAATTAGACAGCAAAGGATTGACTGGATCATGTAACACATGAAGTACCTTGTCCTGGTTTCGGCTGGGATAGAGTTAATTTTCTTCCTAGTAGCTGGTATAGTGCTGTGCTTTGGATTTTAGTATGAGAATAATATTGATAACACACTGATGTTTTGGCTGTTGCTAAGTGGTGTTTACACTAGTCAAGGACTTTTCAGCTTCCCATGCTCTGCCAGGTGCACAAGAAGCTGTGAGGGGGCACAGCCAAGATAGTTGATACAAACTGGCCAAAGGGCTATTCCATCCCATATGATGTCGTGCTCGATATATAAACTGGGGGGAGTTGGCCGGGGGGTAGCGATCGCTGCTGGGGGACTGGCTGGGCGTCGGTTGGTGGGTGGTGAGCAGTTGTATCACTGTTTTATTTTTCCTGTGGGTTTTGTTCCTTTTTCTCTCTCTTGTTGTTTTCCTTCACATTACAATGTATTATTATTATTTATTATTATTATTATTATTATTATTATTATTATTATGTTCCAATTATGAAACTGTTCTTATCTCAACCCACGAGTTTTCTTACTTTTGTTCTTCCGATTCTCTCCCCCATCCCACTGGGAGAGAGGGTGAGCGAGCAGCTGTGTGGTACTTAATTGCCGACTGGGGCTAAAACACGACATAGCTCTAATAGAAATTCAGGTCAGTCAAGATGACCTCATTTATGATTGAAATCTCTTGTCCCTCACCTTGCTGATGCCTATGACTCAACTATCTTTTTTATCCTGTATGTGATTTTCTTAGTAAAGGCACATAATGTAATTTTGGCTATTGTTGACTGAACAGGTACAAAACATCTGCCTTTTGCACACTAAAAAAAAAAAAGAAGAATTCCTTCTTTCTGCCTCAGGAAACATTACATTGCCTTGAAATTAGATGCTTCCAAGCATTCTGGATCATTACAGTAACTGTTGCTCTCACACTGGTCAATTCTTGGACATATAGTTTGGCTTATGGTTGGTAAATAACAGAATCTGAGATAATATTGTTTGCATCAGCAAAAATCAGGGATTAATTCATTAAAAATAACAGCATTGCATTGATTTAAATTTGCAAGCTGAAATCTGCCCGAATTGAGTACGGTGTGCATTAGTCATTGGTGACAAAATTATTGGTCTTTTAGTCTGGGTTTTTCTCAATTCTGTTTGCAAATGTTTTATGTTTTGAATGACGTGTTCTGCTGACGATTTCAATGTGATTCTCCTGAGCTTATGGACCTTTGCTAATTCCTTATATTTTTTACTTATAATAAGCAACGAAATAGCAAGTGATAGAAGTTTTGCAGTTGGCGTATTCTTGCATTATCAAGACTAACTGCCATAATAGGGTAAAAAAAATGGTAGACTGCAGTAGCTGCAGTTCACTACAATACAACAGATGCTGCTGAGAGACTAAAATTACTATGCATGTTTTCATATAACTTTTTTCTAAAAACACTACTTCTCAAATATATTAAATGCTAACAGTTCTGACAAAGTGAATCCCTCTCAGGTATAAATAAATAAATATTTTCTATTTTCTTAATTTTTAGGAGCTTGGATACTACTATGACGACAATCTGCAGAAAAAGTTCAGAAAGATGAAAATAAAGTCATATTTCAGGACAGCTTCATGTCTGATGACTTCCAGAAGAAAATGTATTAAGTTCTTAAAAAATCAAGAACTTCAGTCATCAGAAAATGTCAACAGATTCTATTCGGAAAAAGTTGTTCAGAAATTATTACCTAGGCGGTATTTTGTTTCTCAATATATGACAACGTTAGCAGTTTCTCAGTTACTGTTTCTGAATAATTCCTTCTTTCTTCTTATTTTTCCAGTCAATAACATTTTGATCAATTGTTATAATGAAGGAGTTTTCTTGGTTAAGAGAAGATTTATCAATGTTTATATTACAAAACCAGAGACTGTAATCATAATTTGTCATAACAGAGCATTTTTTGAGACTACAAGGTCATAAAAGATCATGAATTCCAGTGGCTGGCTAAACTACAGAGAAATATGCAACAGGCTTATCTCATTGCAATAGGCATTTTGGATAAAATTCCATCTGGCATATGGTCCCAGAAATTCCCAGCTGGTGCATGGTCCATTGCACAGTCTACAGCAGCCCCTGGTGAGTTAACACTGGGCAGCAAATCAAAAAGCTGCTTCTGGCTTTCTGAGAGACACTCAACTGCTGAAATTCAGTACATCAAAAGCTGTATGAGTAAGACTCAAAAAGTTCAGTGGTAATGAGGAAGAAAAAATAGTTACATGGAAAGGCACAAAAATATTCATGCTCTCTAGCTGGGAAATTAATCTGTCCTTTACGATCAGAAAAGTAGATCAATTCTTGAGTAAGTATTAAGGGTAGTGATGAAGAGTTGTATAGTAACTTAGTGACATAAACACTAACCTCATCTTTTGCCACAGCTTTCTCCTTAACACCTTAGCAAAGTGAATGAATAGGGGAGGGCAAGGGGGCAGAGACAAAGCTTAACTGTGCCGACTGGGTAAACACTATATTCTACTGGCACAGCTAACACTGAGAGAATTATTCTCATTATATGACATCTAAAGATTTACTTTAAATGAAGCACTGGAGCAAAAAGGTATGGAGAAAAATCCTTTTTGCTGAAGCTCATGATAAACATTTAAATGTGTAAAAGGAAGACCTGCACAGAGTAAAACTGATACATGCTATGTAATAAGTAAATACATCTCAGCCATAGTATAATTAAATCTGAGTAGTAATTCAGGATTTGGTGCTCTTTTTCCAAAATTTGCTTTTTAGATGGAGGGTCTGGAGGCAGTTGAACCTATGGTTGGTTATTTGCTCATAAGAGCAAGTCTAGACAGTCGTATTATATGGTTTTCTCCTGTCCACCCATCCATATTGATTTCTATGTTCTTCAGGTACACAATGGGTAGCAATACTGAGGGATTTTTTACCATTACAGATTATCTACATGATATGGAAGGCTTAAGAACCTCCTTCACAATTTTATGAACAGTCTTTTGTAGGCAAAACAGAAGAAGTAAAATCCCAAACTTGAAGTTGCTAATGGGTATGTTAATGTTGTTCATGCCTCTTTCAATTTGAAAGAAAATGTATCTCCTTGTGAATATAGATACCTGCAGTGGGATTTGTAATTGATTTTTATGTGGTTTTGTGTGATGACAATACATCTCACACTTCAGTTTGACGTGAAAAATAAAATTGAGGCCTTTTACCTCACAAAATTCCTTCTTAAAATATTTCTAAATATATAAGAGTCAAAAGGGGAAAAAAAGTTATTTGTGGCTGCCTCAATTAAAAATTATGTGTCACTGAAGTATAAACATACATTCCTGGCCCACTGAAATTAGTGGTGTTTTCCTTATCATAATTACTAAATTTGGAATAGATGTCTATTCGTCAATGGATTTTTTCCTATGAAAAATACTAAGACATCATTAAAGCTTAAGAAAACTATATTTCTTGGAAAGCAAATACAGAAGATAACTATTTGACAATCTTTATAGCTGACAAACTTTATAATGAGACAAACGTTTAAATTGTACTCTTTGTTCATTAATATCTATTACATTTATTACTATTACATAAATTATTGCTGTCTGATAGCATTAACCTAAGTAATTGTCTGGGTGCATAAGATAAAGTTAAATTTTACATTACAAGAAGGAATATTTACTATCAGACTTACTGCTATAGAACTGCAAGTAACTGAATGTACTTGACGTTCTACACTAAAAATATTTCAAATGAAAGCAGAATAAGAATGAAATAAAAAATACTCAACAACATATCAACATTACTTAAGAGATCCAGGTGGTAATGCATGTTTTTATTAGGCACTGCAGAATTCAGCGTAGGAAAGAGAATTAATTTTTTCTTGGATTTAGAATGGTTGGAGTAGCAAAGGCAAAACCTAAAGATACTGTGTTTGAAAGATTCTCCAACAGAAAGTGGCTTGCTGGTTGTTGTTGATTTTTTAGTTAATTTTTAAGCCACATGGGCAATATCCCTCTTGATATTTTGTATAGATTAGGTGTTGTATTTTCTGTTCAGTTGCACACAGGTCTAAAGATATTATAAAGATGTAAAGAAAAGAATGAATTTGATTTCAGTTACTGCTAAACAGTCATAGTAATTCCCAGTCCAAATTCAATATCTACAGTTCTGTCCTTTACCTCCATGAAGTACACAACCCATCCCCCTCACCTTGCCATGCTGTCTCCCCACTTTTGTTCATCCACCTACAAGCAGGCAATATTTTTCATCTTTTCAAAAATGCAAAACAAATGCTGCTTTAGCAAATAAAAAACTATAGCTTTGCAAGAGTTCTCCAAAGTGTGTCACTTATGATTTTAAACCCAGCATGTGGCTGATTAGCCCAACACATTTAAACCTAGAGTAAGGAAATTAGAAAAAACAAGGATTATCCCTGCTCTGCCTTGACAAACAGCCGAGTAAGTCAGAACTACAACAGGAACACAGACTTACTCACATCCCTATGAGTGGGTGTTAATACCAAACATTTCAAGAAAATCTTTTTCCCCTCACTCCAAGCAAATATATACATAATCTGACATATTTTAAAAGCCAAAAGTTGTTTAGTTGGGGGGTGGTGGTGATGTTTGTTGTTATTCTTTGAAGTAAACCCAGATTTAACTTAATTATACGCAAAAGCTCTACATAATCTGACTTATTTAAAAAGCCAAAAGTTGTTTAGTTGGGGGGGCAGTGGTGGTATTTGTTGTTATTCTTTGAAGTAAACCCAGATTTAACTTAATTACACACAAAAGCTCTACAATGTTCATTTCAGTATTGGATATTATTGGTAGTAACATGGTAATGTTGTAGAAGAGTAAACTTGTGAAATTTGAAGCCACAGGAAGGCTCCACAAGCAATCTGGCACTAGCTCCCTGTCTCTGCAGGAAAAAAATGTACTCCTCTCCTTTTGTTATCATCCATTTCTAACTCTTTGTTCTGCCAGAGAACAGCTAGTTTTATTCTAAAACTATGGGCTTGTTTTTGCTCCTGGTGTGAGAGTGAACCCACATGCAATGCACAAGGGGTCTCAGGCTGTGTGTGTTGAACTAGCTGAGCATAAGCAGTGCATCTGACATGCACATGGTGAGACAGGAGGTTGCTTGCAGTGGTAGCTGGAGGGTGCTAGCAGCTGTGGCAAGGTGTGGCATGCATTGCTTGTGCCAGGGCTGTGCTGCACATGCCTCTGCACAAGGCTGGGGAAGCAAGGTTTATCTCATGTAGCCGTAGGATTAGTCACACTGTTTTAACTGCTGGAAAACCAGAATTTTACATAATTGATTGAATAAAATCTAGAATGCTCTGAAGTCATCAGGGTTATGTCCTTGATTTCAGTGTAGCTATGATTAGGAGATGAAAGACCAATATATTACCATTTACTTAGCATTAGAATATATAGTACTTTCTTGCTTAAGTGCTCAGATGCTACAGAACTGATGCATCTTGCTGCCCAGAAAATGCACCATAATAAAGGAGGAAATTAGAACTGTGATAAGAGATCCAATTCTCTATCCTGAGTAGTTAGCTGAGACAAGATGGGAATGCATTTCTCCTTACAGACAGGTGAAACAGCCATTTATTGTTTCAAAAAGATGAACATAACATGAGAAATTGTGTAGCTTAGTAACTAAACCTGCCCTTGATATTTGACTGGTGTGCATTTCATATAGCAGGAGCATAGTCATTTAAGTGTTTATTCTGACCTAATTCTTGACCAAAATGAGGTCAATATATCTAAGTGTTGTCCCTTTTTTTTAAGAAACTTCATCAAATTATAATAATAAATTCTACTCCTGATTAGTTTTAATGTGCTTAATAGTAAAAAAAATCTCAGCAAAAGTTAATAAAGTATTATGTAAATCAACTAATTTTATAACATCAATATTTTACTCCTTGTTGTGGTTTAGCCCCAGTCAGCAATTAAGTACCACACAGCCGCTCGCTCACCCTCCCCCCCGGTGCGATGGGGGAGAGAATTGGAAGAACAAAAGTAAGAAATCTCATGGGTTGAGATAAGAACAGTTTAATAATTGGATAATAATAATAATAATAATAATAATAATAATGTAATGAGAAGGAAAACAACAAGAGAGAGAAAGGAACAAAAAACAGGAGGAAAAAAAAAACAGTGATACAACCGCTCACCACCCGCTGACTGACGCCCAGCCAGTTCCCCAGCAGCGATCGCTACCCCCGGCCAGTTTATATACCGAGCATGACATCATATGGTATGGAATAGCCCTTTGGCCAGTTTGGGTCAGCTGTCCTGGCTGTGCCCCCTCCCAGTTTCTTGTGCACCTGGCAGAGCATGGGAAGCTGAAAAGTCCTTGACTAGTGTAAACATCACTTAGCACCAACCAAAACATCAGTGTGTTATCAATATTATTCTCATACTAAAATCCAAACCGCAGCACTATACCAGCTACTAGGAAGAAAATTAACTCTATCCCAGATGAAACCAGGACACATTTTCTTCATTAAAGCCCATCTCATTATGACATAAATCTATGACGACCCTCCAAAATGTCCGTTGAATTCATTTAGTCCTTGACTTTGGGCTCCATCTGTCATAACAGTCCTTCAGGACAGGAGAGATGGTGTGTGGTGTTGGATTGTTGCATGCTGAAGTCAATTCTGGTTCCATCACTGCTGCACTTTGCTTGCTTTCATAAAAGTTCATTCTTCATTAATCTGATATTAATCAGATAGCCTGATTAATTAATTGGATAATTAATTAATCTGATATTAATCTGATAACCTCTATATCCTCTCTCTTGAGCAGAGGAATGCTGACTCCTAATAGCTGAGACACCGGTCTATACAGGTGGAAAGTAGGACCTATCCTCTTTGAGTTGCTGGACCTTCCAGGACAATTTCTCCACAGCCGAGACGAGGAAGGAAGGTATACTTTCTTCATATTCCTGGAGCTGGCTAGCCGCTTCATCCACTGGTGGTCCCTTTCCGTCTTTCCAGTTCAGTATTGCCAATGAGTTGGCAGACATCGATGGTGCATTCTGTACAAACTTCCACCACATGGGTCATGTGCACTGGACTTCATCTGGATCTTTGGGTAACCGCTCGTCGTCCAGGTCACCATAAATCACCTCCAGCATGGCTAATTCCCTCAGGTACTGGATACCTCTCTCCATGGTGGTCCATTTCCCAGGGATATATATAACATCTTCCTTGAAGGGATACCATTCCTTCATAGCTGACAGGAGTTGCCTCCAGAGGCTGAGGGCTTGTGCCCCTTTTCCAGTCACTTTGTCAATGCCTCCTTCCCTAGAAAGGGATCCCAGCTGTTTGGCTTCCTTACCCTCTAATTCCAGGCTACTGGCCCCGTTATCCCAGCATCGGAGCAGCCAGGTGACAACGTGGTTGCCTGGACAACGGCTGAAATCTTTTCACATATCTCGCAGCTCACTCAGGGATATGGATCGGGTGGTTTCTGTCTCATCCACAAGTTCTTCCTCTTCCTCTCCCTGTGATGGCCCTGCTCTTTCATCTTCCCTTTCTAAATGGGCCGACTTTCCCTTCCAAGATTTCTTCTTGTGTATAGTGGTGACTGATACTGTCACGGGCTGGTTCCCTGGTTCCACCGCAGTGCCTGTCACATGGGGGGCTGGAGTAGCCATGGTGCTTGTCACACGGGGGGCTGGAGTAGCTGTGGTGTTTGTCGTTTTGTCACCAGATCCAGAGACCTTCTCTTCCCCTTGAGAGTTCTGAATAGTGTTGAACAGGGCTCGGTAGGCATGGGCCAGCCCCAGCGCATTGCAGTGATTTGTGTCTCCTTAGAATTGCCAGGGTGACAACACACTTTTTCCAAATATTCTAATTTTTCAGGATTCTGCACTTGATCAGGGGTGAAGCTCCAAAACACTGGAGGTGCCCACAGTCCTAGGCATTTGCCCATGCTAATCCACACACCCTGCCACTAATAACTATCCAGCCTTGGGGCAGATCTCTGGATGATATTCTTAAATTGCTTACTAATCTTAGACAAAACTGAAACAATATTCCCAAGCAATACCAATAAAAGCATCTTAACTACCCAAGGATGTTCAAGATACTGAAAAGTTATTGTAACGAAGGAGGAAACATTGTAGAAGAAAGTAGCGAAGGTGCCATTCTGCATTTCCTCCATAAAAAACCTGTCAGAGGAAGAAGTATAATTGCTAATTATCTCCACGAGGTGGTATCCGATGTACAGTAACGGTTTCAGTATGGCACTTAGATACCAAATTAAACACAAGGTCACTGTTTTAATAACAAATCTCCCAGGCAAAACATCACTAAGCACAGCAGAGCACAGCAAACTGCAAAAACCAACACCGATCTTTAACATGTACAGCCAAAAAAATGAGCATGGTGCAAATCAGGTAAATCAATATCGAGAACAGATTAATCAATATCATGGCCCACAACTACTAACAGATCTAAATTTCTTAATATGCTCTTGTTAATCTGTTATTATCTCAAACACTTTGAGCCCCACGTTGGGTGCCAAAAAGGACTGTTGTGGTTCAGCCCCAGTCGGCAACTAAGCACCACACAGCCCCTCGCTTACCCTCCCCCCCAGGTGGGATGGGGGAGAGAATCAGAAGAACAAAAGTAAGAAATCTCATGGGTTGAGATAAGAACAGTTTCATAATTGGAACAACAACAACAACAACAACAACAACAACAATAATAATAATAATAATAATAATAATACATTGTAATGAGAAGGAAATCAACAAGAGAGCAAGAGAGGAACAAAATCCAGGAGGAAAAAAACCCCAGTGATTCAACTGCTCACCACCCGCCAACCAACGCCCAGCCAGTCCCCCAGCAGCGATCGCTACCACCCGGCCAACTCCCCCCAGTTTATATACCGAGCATGACATCATATGGTATGGAATAGCCCTTTAGCCAGTTTGGGTCAGCTGTCCTGGCTGTTCCCCCTCCCAGTTTCTTGTGCACCTGGCAGAGCATGGGAAGCTGAAAAGTCCTTGACTAGTGTAAACATCACTTAGCACCAACCAAAACATCAGTGTGTTATCAATATTATTCTCATACTAAAATCCAAAGCACAGCACTATACCAGCTACTAGGAAGAAAATTAACTCTATCCCAGACGAAACCAGGACAGTCCTTATTTGAAATATTCAGTTACCATACCACATATAAAGTTAATACTGAATGAGAAAGTAAGAAAGACTACTTGGATAAGAAATTATTGTCACATTTCCACTTAACAGATTAGAAGCCTTTATATAAAATAAAATTTATTTTTGCTGAGTTTCTTATGGTAATGACTTGTGCAGCTGCAGTAAGAAATTCAATTTCTTCTTAGTCCCATCCAACATGCAATTTTAAGGGTTTCTGTTTATGTCAACAGGTCTTGAAAATCAATTGCTTTGTCTTGGATATTTTGCATTGCCTTTAGAGCTTACACATACTCCCTGAAAGTAGCTTCACTGTGGGTGTATATGACAGATTGCATTTCTAACCAATCATATTCCCACTGGATAAAATGATACTTTTCTATATCTGAGGACTGGTTAGTAACCCTTTATAGCATACTTAGACTTTTGATCGTGTAGTTAGTTTTCTAGTAGTTTAGCTATGTTTGGCTATCTTTTCCAAAAAGTGCACATAGTCCCTTTTCTTTGACTCCAGTACTTATATAGAGAGTCAAATTTCTTTTTAAATCCTACTGCTGGTTTTGGAGAGTTTCAAATTGCTTGTTCAGAGAAACCACTCTTATCCCTAGATTATATATTACATATTATAATATGATCCTGTCTCTCCATGATCATCTTCAAAGTACTTAAATTATTTGATAAAAAAGTACTCACATCTGTAGGTAACTATTTGTACCTGTCTGTACTCACGTCTAGAGGTAACTATTTGTTTTCAATAAAAGTCTTGATCATTGAAACCCTTATGTAGAGTGATGAAGAAATCCAGTCACTTAAAACCAGACACAACCATGGTAGTATTACTTATTATATACTACACATTTAGGACATCAGTATATTATGTTTTGTAGTTCTGTTTCCACCCTTTTTAAAAACACCTAACACTACTACCTTCACTTGTTTACTGATGCAATTCAGAAATATGTATCATTTACATGTAAAGAGAATTAGTATGACTTAATTATCCATCTAAGTAAATAAATCCAGGCAGGTGTTTTCCAGTTTACATATTGCAATTCTGGATTATAGGTACTTTATTTGAATATAGAAAAGTGATCCAAGTGCTTGCTATAATGGTCAGGGGTGATTTATTAATCACAGCACTTTTATACGTCAGTCTCTTTTTACATTTAGAAACTAAACTTCAAGAGCTAAGTAAGTAAATTTTAGTCAAAGTGAAACAAAAAGCTGTAATACAAAATGCTTGCTTCCTGCTTATATAAATATTAGTCTTCAATAATTCTTCAAATAAAGGCAAAAGCTAAGTACATTAGCTCTTTACAAATAGTCCAAGTGAATATACTGAAAAGTAAGTATTTTCTTGTATTTTTCTCATTCTATTCTATGGCAAAAAATGCAGATGGCTGGAAAATTACTAACTTCCCTCAAAGAGGATGGACACTCTAAACCAAATAGGGCAGATGTAACTAAATTAAATTATTCACTTCAGATCATTTATCTCATTATTTTAGTTTTAATTTCTGTTCATGAATCAGCTACTTTTTGGCCATGTGTTTACTATATGCTGTTTATAGCGAACACAAGTGATTGCATAAATAGCGATATGTTATCATGATTGACATATATCATGATTGATCCATTGTAATTGATCATTTGATATGTCCTGTTCCTTGTCTCGGAATCAGGCACCTGTTAAGTAGGGACTTAATTAATGAAAAACTCTGAAACACAAATAAATAAGATGGATTTTTTCCTCCAAAATATCCCCTTTGCATACCAAATATTTATCTATCTAAAGAATAATCACTGTCATCCTTTAAATAAACAAAGAATTGTATTTCTAGTTATGAAATGGTAGTTTTATAGCCAAATGAGTCATCCAGTGCAGAAGACAAGTATTTGCAAATACATTATTTGTATTGTTTCACTGTCTAAATTATTGAGCAAATTACTGAATGCTATTTTCATGATTATTGAATTTTTTTTTACATAAGTTATTATATTGTTTTCAGTTACAGTAATAATTTGTAGAATACACCTTTTGTTAGATGAAAAGTGATAGTTTCTGATGAAGATACCTTTCAGGTATTCTATATATTTCCCAATGTTCTTATGACAAGTTAACTTCATTTACATTCTCTCAACGAAAGCAGTGTGCTGGTTCTAATCTCCTATTCTAGGATAAAATAAAACAGTTTTAAAGCCAAATCATATTGGTGTTCCCTCCTTCTTTGAGTTGTGACTAGGTATCTTTGTTTTCTCTATCTCCCTGATCAATACTTGAAGGAGATAAAAGTGTGACAGGAATGCCAATTGCAAATAACCTCAAATGATCTTTACCAACCAAGGCATTTCCAGGATGTAAGGAGCACTGGCTTCAAACTCTTCCCACCTTTGTCAATTGTACTTTTGAGGACTGATGTACCTGTTGATGAATACAACAGGAATGCTGCAATCCTCCTGTGTTTCAGCTTTGGGTTCTTTTTACTTTAATATTGTGACAAAAAAATTAACAGAGCTGAGGAAAAAGGAAGAGAAGCCCACAGAAAGTAATCCCTCAAGCTATACCTACACTACTATCATGGCTCAGTTTGAGCTCATATTGGAGCTTGAACTTCCTAGTCATTCGTATTTTGCCTGGCACTCCAACTTAGTCTAGAAAATCCCAAATGGCTGTGCTGGCGTATAAACTGAGCTACATTAATGAGGCTGACTACACTGAAATCCTAACTAATACTTGTGATATTAAGTAATAAGAACTCTTAGTGCTGTAAACATATGCTGAAGGTGAAGCAGATCAATCAAAGAGAAGAGAGACATATTCCTTATTCATTAGTTTATCCTGAAATTCTTCAGATTCTGACTGTAGAATCAAATATTGACATTTTATTTTTTTATATTTCTCCAGATCAGTTATCAATTGTTCTTCACTTGCATGTGGGGCTGCATAGAGTAGTTCCTATACTATTACAGGATACAAAGTAATGCTGAAAATAACCTTCATTATTGCAGAAGAATAATATCTATAGCAAATCACTGTTTTTTTCTACAACTGCTATACAATTCCCCCCCTAACTTGTAATGAGCAAAATAAGTATGGTTATGGAGCTGCAACTATACTGCTAAATAAAATAACAAGGCACCACTGCCTAGTTTTGGTCATTAGTGACATGAACTAGCATTGTTAGGTACAGAAAAGAATAAGGACTGTCCTTAGGAGGTTGAGTCAGAAAAATATTTCATATAGCTTAGTTTATTGTCCACAACAGTGACATGCTTTTAAAGAACACACTTTCTACAGTCCAATTCTCATCCTTTTCCCTCAGCATTCACAATCGTTTTAACAGAGATATTAAATGGAGAATCCTTGTCTTATCTCCTTAGTATACATTTATGGACCTATTGTCCATTAATTTGTCTAATACTTCTGAAATTGCTGGTAGGGTCTAACTCTACAAACTACTGTGACAGCAAGTTCCAGTAATTCACTACCAGCTCTTCAAAGAGGTATTTTAGAAGACCTGTATTATACCAATCTCTTGCTAGTTTCACTGAGTGCTTCTTAGTCCTGGTATGGTGGGATTTGATGAATAATTGTTCAATTTTCTTTACTACCTGTGTGAGTCTGTGAATTTCAAGCCCTTTAATCTCTCAAAAGGTAGATGCCTTGATTGATTGATTGATTGACTGATACCCCTTTCTGCACTTTCTCTGTCTCTACTATATATTTCTAAGGATGCAGAGACCAGAACAACACACACCACTCAGGCTGTGGGCACACAAATTTTAACAACAAAGTGAACCCCTTATTCTTCTTGTCAGTATCCCTCCTGATGATCGCAAATTTATCTTGGTTTTGTTGGCTGACACTGGTCATTAACTTAATACCAGAGAAATGCCAATGAAGACCCCTAAATCACTTCTTTGCAATGTAACTCCTGGCATGAGCTTTTTATCATCTGTAAAATTGGACATAGCATCATGTGCTCTCTTCTCCAAGTCATTTGTGAAGATGTTGAATGAAGTCAGTCCTAGTAGTCATCTCTGAGTGACCCTGCCTCTACCTTTTCTCCATCTCAAAAAATGACCATTAAACTATATCTGTTGCTTCCTTGTCCTGGTTTTGTCTGGGATAGAGTTAATTTTCTTCCTTCTTGGTATAGTGCTATGTTTTGGATTTTAGTATGAGAATAATATTGATAACACACTGATGTTTTGGTTGGTGCTAAGTGGTGTTTACACTAGTGAAGGACTTTTCAGCTTCCCATGTTCTGCCAGGTGCACAAGAAAGTGGAAGGGGGCACAGCCAAGATAGTTGATCCAAACTGGCCAAAGGGCTATTCCATACCATATGACATCATGCTCGGTATATAAACTGGGGAGAGTTGGCCGGGTGGTAGCGATGCTGCTCAGGGACTGGCTGGGTATCAGTCAGCGGGTGGTGAGCAGTTGTATAACTTTTTTTTTTCCCTGAGTTTTGTTCCTCTCTCACTCTCTTGTTGTTTTCCTTCTCATTATATATATTCCGCCCCCCCCCCCTCCCCCCCCCCAATTATGAAACTGTTCTTATCTCAACCCACAAGTTTTTTTACTTTTGCTCTTTCAATTCTCTCCCCCATCCCACCGGAGGGGAGGGTAAGCAAGTGGCTGCGTGGTACTTAATTGCTGACTGGGGCTAAACCACGATATTCCTGTTCCTGTTGCATGCTCTCAAAATGCTGTTTCATAGCCTGAAAATTAAGGTGGATGTTGCAAGTCTTCAAGTATAGCAGAAGGCATGAACAAGTGCTTGACTATAGTGTTGGCGGACTGCAGAGGGAGCCAAACCTGGAGGAATATAATCTATATAGCCTTTAAAGAAATGTCACTAAAATGAAATATCCAGGACTTGTGTCAGATTTGTGTCATACTACTTTCCCCAATTATTACTAACAGTGAAAACTGTTTCCAATGTTGATGTTGTTTCACTGTATGAAAGTTCCTCTTCTGTCACTGTAAATTTTTATGATATTGTTTATATTCAAGATGATTCAGTGTATGTGTATACAGTCTATATACTTCAACTACTTTGTATATCCCTCAAAGTAAAAATCTACCAGAGTAAGAGTTAAGATATCCACAGAAAAGTTCTGAATTGCTGTATCTTCTGAATTGTGGCAAATCAATATTTTACATCCAATGCCAAGATCTGACATACCTGGAAGTACAGAAATATAGCAGATGCTTCTGCTGCTATTCAGAGGGACCTCAACAGGCTGGAGAGATGGGCCAACAGGAACCTCATGAAGTTCAACAAAGGGAACTGCAAAATTCTGCCTCTGGGGAGGAATAAACCCATATGCCTACACACTGGTGGCTAACCAGCTGGAAAGGGGTCAGATGAACAGCTTGGCAAAAAAGGGGGTCCCAGTGGACAGCAAAGTGAACATGACCCAGCAGTGCACACTTGCAGCAAAAGCAGCCAACAGCATCCCAGCTGCATTAGGATGAGTGTTCCTAGCAGGTCAAGGGAGGTGACCGTTAACCTCTGTGTAGCACTGGTGAGACATACCTGGAATACTGCATCCAGTTCTGGACTACCCAGTACAAGAGAGACATGGACATACAAGAATGAGTCTAGCAAATATCCACAAAGATGATTAAAGGCTTGGAGCATCTGTCATACGAGGAGAGGCTGAGAGAGCTGGGAGAGTCTAGAGAAGAGAAAGCTCAGGGGAATCTTGTCAATATGTGTGAATATCTGATGAGAGGATTAAAGAAGATGGAGCCAAACTCTTTTCAGAGGTATCTGGTGAAGTAATAAGAGGTAAAGAAAGCCAATGGCATCCTGGCTTCTATCAAAAATAGCCTGGCTAGCAGGACTAGGGAAGTGATCGTGCCCCTGTACTCAGCACTGGTGAGGCCGCACCTTGAATCCTGTGTTCAGTTTTGGGCCCCTCACTACAAGAGAGACATTGAGGTTCTGGAGCGTGTCCAGAGAAGGGCAACGAAGCTGGTGAAGGGTCTAGAGCAGAAGCCTTATGAGGAGCAGCTGAGGGAACTGGGGTTGTTTAGCCTGGAGAAAAGGAGGCTGAGGGGAGACCTCATCGCTCTCTACAACTGCCTGAAAGGAGGTTGTAGAGAGGTGGGGGTCGGTCTCTTCTCCCAGGTAACAAATGATAGGACGAGAGGAAATGGCCTCAAGTTGTGCCAGGGGAGGTTTAGACTGGATATTAGGAAATTTTACTTCACTGGAAGGGTTATCAAGCATTGGAAGAGGCTGCCCAGGGAAGTGGTTGAGTCACCATCCCTGGAAGCATTTAAAAGATGTTTGGATGAGGTGCTTAGGGACATGGTATAGTGGTGGTCTTGGCAGTGTTAGGTTTACGTTTGGACTCGATGATCTGAAAGGTCTTTTCCAACCTATACGATTCTGTGATTCTGTGATTCTGTAAAGGGCACCAAATGAAACACAGGAAATTCATTTAAACATTAGAAAAATCTCTTCTATGATGTGAGAATAGTCTAACACTGAAACCACTGAAATATGTTGTCCAGAGAAATTGTGGTACCTCCATTCCTGGAGGTATTTGAGACCTGACTAGTCACAGACCTGAGCAACCTGTTCTGGTTGAACTTGCTCTAAGCAGGGTGCTTGCATTAAGGGATCTCCAGTGGTAAATTCCAGCTTCAACTGTTCTGTGATTCTTTGATTCTCTGAATGTTTTTTTTTTTAAAGTAATAAGTAATAATTTCCTGATTTGCTTCACTTATTTCCTTGTCCCTGAAGATCTTTTTATCTGATGGTAATTTTTTTTTATATGTATCAGTTTCATTAATTTCACTTCTACAAAATTATTTTTTTAGAAATCTGATTCCATAAATAATTTTCATAGAGAATTTTTCCTAAAAAAAGCAACCTGTCTCTCTGGAGGCTCAGCAATTGATCGATCAAGCGATTAATCCAAGTAAGCACCTCTTATCTCATTTCACTGAGGATTTTTTCTGAACTCACAAACCTGTTCATCTTTAGCTAAACTAGCAAGCTCTTAACTGGTGTCATTAAACTTTCCTGAATCTCCTTATATGATAACTAGAAAGGATCAATATATTAATATTGGAACCTTCAGATATTTGAAGTTCATTCTTCCCATTTTTTAGGTTGTAAGTTTATAAGTAAATTAGGAGTGTGCAATTTCACCTAAACTATCTATTCACTAAGTGATATCAAACTGCCAAAATGTCATCTTTCACATTCTAACAATCTTTTTTTTTTCTTATGTGGCATCATCATAGTCCTGAAATAAGTGCTTGAGAAGTTTCCACTGCAGTTTTGTGTAGTTATTATTTTCCTGATGCACTAAAAGCCAAGTTCAGGGCAGTGTGAGTACTTGACAACCAGTGTCTTGTGTCATGTCAAACATTTGTGGAATCTGTTCATTTGCAGAGAACTAGGACGGAAGCCTATCTGGATTTAAAATAAAGTTTGTTTCTTTTTCAGTTATTTTAGAGCTGGATCAGTTTCCCAGTCCATTTCACCACATAGCCATTCAAATACATGTGCCAGTTTAAGTTGCACTGGTGCATCATAGCCTACGCAGTTTTTAATTGATGCTTTAACAGTGATATTTCTCTCAGATCGCTAAACCAATGGTGCATTATCTACAGAGATAGATGCAAATTGATTCTCCAGAAGATGTGGTTTGAATGCATACAAAAAATGTATGTGATACTAGGCAGCGTGTCAAAAATAACAACCTGGCATCTCAGTTTAGCATCCAACTGAGTGGACATGTTGACCCCCATCTAAGCATGCCTCATTCTGTAAAAATACAAAGATCAAAAAAGAACTTCAGGAAATAATTTTACTAATATTTCTAAAGCAGTCAGACATAGTAGAGAAGAGCATCATAGAAAACTCATAGGGAAATTAATGAAACTAACTTATAGCATTGTCCTGAAGCAATTAGCAATATATACAGCATTGAGCTATACAGTGCACAGCAAGAAGACAAAATGTTGCATAGTTGATCTTTCTGAATAAAGAAGGAGTCCTGCATGGGGAAAACTGCCTGAGCTTGTATCATAATGCATAACCATGAGAGACAAATTAAGGTTATTCAAGCACTTTTTCTGCTGCTTGTCTAATACTCTTTTTTGTAGACAATAAATTCTTACAAAGTGTAATACTAAGCAGTCATATTCTGCCCATATGTATTTTGCTACCTTTTGTTGTAATAACTATGGGACACCTTCAGCATATTTCTGCACTGTTCAGACCACAGCTTTGCTAGGCATACAAAACAAAACAAAATCAAATCTCCATGGTAAATTAATGCTCTGTGAAACCCATAAGGCTGTAACTAATGATTCTGAAAGGATTATTATAATTTAAATCATATTAACAATTAGTAATATCTACAGTTAAAAATGAATGCTATAGCTTTAGGGTTGTAACACACTTGAACAGCTGTTGATATATTATTAAAATGACTTAATTAAAAAATGTCTAAATGTAAATTACTGTTTTTCTTGTTGTTGGTATTATGGTTTTTTTAGTGTGAAGATGAAGCTAAGCAATAGAAATGCACAACTAAGGCATATGGAGGGGGTTGAAACTATTATTGCTCTCTTTTTCTTTTTTTTTGAGAAAGAGAAAACTTACTAGAAAAGATTAGTAAAAATATACTTTTTATTTTAATACCCTATTCTGTATTTAGATAAAATTCATATTTAAAGGAATTTTGCTTAAGAGAGGTTTCACTGTAAATAGCATGGACTAAAGGTACAAGGCCTAACAAGAGGTTTTAAAAATATACTTACCTGTTCTTTTAGCGATTTTTAGCCTCCACATCAAATGTTCTTAATGTTCCAAATCATCAAAATGTTCTTTCAACCACCTTCATGATGCAAAAAAAAGCAAACAAAAAACAAAAAACACATTAGCATGTATCTAATCAGAGTTTTTCATGTTCCGAGTTGTATCCATTGCTTTCTGCCCTATTACTCTGCACTTCTGAGAAGACTCTGACTCCTACTTCTCCATACCTTCCCATTAGGTACTTGAAAATCTGTTGCTATACCTTTAGTTTTATTTTTCATGTGAAAAGTCAAGGCTGATGACAGTAATAACTTTCAGAGTGTCCAGACTGGCACAGGAGGGATCCAGTAAGATATACAACAATGGGTCACTAGGAGTACCTTGGAGGGAAAAATGATTATTTTTTAAGGATAAAAAAGAAGTACAAGAGAAAATGTCAGTGTGTTACCCAGCAGTGGAATGGAAAACAGTTTTAAAGTATTTTAAAATCGGAAGCATGGTGTAAGGCTTGCATTTTAAGACCTCGTTCATACATTAAAATACGAAAATTAGAGAAGACTCCATGTTTTGAAATGCAAATCATGACCATAATAAGAAGACGCTGTGAAAATGGTAATCAATATTCCCTCGTTGGAAACAGGTCACAAGACTTCCAATGTGATGCAAAAGGTTGTGCTCAAGGTGGAACTACTGCTTGTGGAAGCCAGGCCACCACCCAGGACTCAGACATGGTGACAGCTGGAATGAATTTCCTGTTTTCTCTGAGTCTGTGGTGCTGATCACAGCTAGACCAGAGGTCAGGTACCTTGCTTGGTGTGAGTGCACATTCTTTACAGTAGGTGTCTATGTGCCATAAAATAGAAATCTTAGAATATAAATTAGAGGGAGAGTTTACCCTAGGGTCTGCTTTGAAAAAAAAAAAAACCAAGAGGAACAAGATTGTACTGCATTTGGCTGACCACACTGAAGAGTTTTGGGAATTTTGTAACAGGCATTGTCATCCCTCAGCATCCTTCACCTGATGCCACAGATACATACTGGCATGTGACACATACCGGCATGTGACACATACCGTAGGCTATATGCCCTACTTTATGCCCCGTTCTAGTAGCCAACAGGAAAAAAAAATCAAGACAAAAGATCAGATGATTTGAAATAAGAAAGAAGAAAAAAAGAAGGAAAAAATCATAATCCTCAGTTATTCATTACCAAATGGAGGCATCCTAACAAGTGATACTGTGGCTGTGAACAATTTTGTGAAAGTAACAAAAACCCCCACAACTGTGCTTTCTTAGAATGAGGGAGACTTGAAGATAGAAATTACATCTAAGGGCCATAGCAGCACTCAAGGAGTCCAGAAATGATCCAGGGCCAAGAATTACATGGTATGGATACCATCAGTCTGCCCTAGAGAGTGTTATCCCTGCTGGGGTAAGATAAATGGGGATTATAGACATAAGATAGTTCATGCTACTTGCCCTCAGAGTCTAAGATCATCCTTACCCATCCTTCATTTAACAACACAGACACTTTCAGCATCCTTCCTCCCAGTGAGTTATACCATTGCTGTGCATCTACACCATTTGATACTTGGAAGAAATGCTTGGCATTCATAGGTGGCTGGAGTTTCTGTGTTTGAAAGAATAGCACAGGCTGGTGGGATCAGTTTTCCAAGTCTGAGATAATCAACAATGCTATCATTATCATGTAGTACTTTTTCTTGACTTCTGCTTGTACAGAGACAGTTCATGCTTTGCAGTTCAGAGATCAGAGGATGAAAGAAGCCCTGCTGACATGGATGAAGATAACAGTTGCTCTGTAGAAGATGTTGGCATACTTTTTTTTTTTTAATTTCACGGAAAATTATCTCATACCAGAAATTCTTTAGAGAAACTATTCTCATTAGGCTTGGAAGAGCTGTTACTTAGGTTCTTCTACCAAGGATGTCTTCCTGGTAAACATACAGATAATAATTTATGGCATGAAGTGAACAGGCTTTCAAGCTGTTGTAACACCATATGTAGCCTTACAGAAGGAAGGAATCGTTTCTTATGAATGATTCAGACATCACTCAATCACAGGACAAAATTTATGGACATGTCATCAAGGAAAATCTATGCCAGTTGCATTTCCAAATACACTGATATCTTTCAGAAATTGCAAACAGAAGATTCTCAACCATAACATCAGCACAGAAACTCTTAAATGCTTCTTAGGGATACTATTTACCTTTCCACTGTATGATCAGTCATCTGCTTTAGTATTTTAGAATTATGCTAAAAATGTCACTCTGTGAGTGCTTCTATATTCTGCTACAGGTGCAATATGCCATACTTCCCCAGGGTACACAGGTACACAGGGTGCTTTTACTCCACAGCACTTTTATTCTGCTTGACTTCAACAGCTACACATCGATATCCCCCTGAAGCATTTCTTTTATTTGTTTGCTCCTAAGCCTTGCTGATACTGCGGCAGGTGCATCTCATAAGGCCACTACACTTGAGTGAGATGATATAAAAAAATCACTATAGACTAATGGTAGATTTACAGAGAGGAAACAAGTACTAATACTTCTCTGTAGTTATCTTGCCAGTCGCCATCAAACAAAAAACATTCTGCTTGATGGAAACCTTTCTGATAGACACCTCTAGCCCTTCTGCCAATAGAAGACTTTTGGGCTAATAGGAAACTTTTCCTGCTGTTTGATAATAGCAGCATCTGCCAAGAAGTGTTATGACAGCTCAGGGGATATAAAAAGTCAAACCGAGTTCCAAGGCATTGTTGCATTTGCTAATGTTTCTTTGTTATAGTTGAGTGAAGAAAGAGAAAGTGAATACTTCAAAAGGCCAGGGATTTTCCTGAGATACTTGTGGCTATAGACAGCAATAGCATCTGTACTAGTACTTGCAGAGTGGCAGGGAGACTGTCCTACCATAGGAGGACATCCCGCAAAGCTCAGACATCCCGCCACACCTCCTATATGAGGTGTTTGGGCAGGTTTTTCAAAATAGTGTACAAGAATTTTATATGTGTGAACAACATGTTGCATATTATTTTCAATACTTTACATATTGATCGCTAGGGAGTAGTTTACATTACAGGATGGAAGATCTAGAAAACCTTCTGCACCTTTATTGGTGCAAATATCCTTGCTTATTCATTACCAAATGGAGACATTCTAACAAGTGATACTGTGGCTGTGAACAATTTTGTGAAAGTAATAAAAAAACCCACAACTTTTCGGAATGAATGAGACTTTTTTTTCTAGAAGCTTATATTTAATTATTTATTTTTAAAGCAGAACTCTCAATAGTATAATGAGTTGTCTAAGGATTTTCAGCAAAACAGCACTAAATGTGCATAATATTTTCGTACAGCTTTTCAAATTTATTCTATTGCTAGTTCAACCTTTACTTAAAATTCATTCCACAGAATTCATCAGAATTAATTATTGATATGTGAGAAAAATGTTAACTAAATTGCTTAGAAATGAAATGTGAATTATTCTGAAGGTTTTATGTCTGTAGATGAAACAGATACCTGCAGTAACTATTGTAAATTTATGCTGAAATGCCAATTTCTTAATTGAATATTTGCTATTCCATCATTCAATAGTTATTTTCCACCTAAAACTAATAAATACTAAAAATTAATAAAATATTTACATCACATATTTATTAATAATTTCTAAATGCTGTATTGAAGTAGTCATTACTCTAGAAACTTAATCAAAAAAACTTTGCTAATGGAACATTGAGATGTTTTAGAGTCTGATTAGTATAATTCACATATTTGTCAATCTTGTTTTATTGTTTTATACATTTTTGTTTTGAATGAAATATCTTATGTAAGTAGTGTCCCCTAGCTAATGCATGATCAAGAATTAAGACTGAAAAGACCCTGAAACTCCACAAAACTTTTTTGCAAGAATACAGGCATTTATCGTGAAGAGCAAAGCAGTACACAGAATGATACTGCCAATTTTATTCTATAAGATTTCCAAGCACACCGCAAATAACAGAGTTTGAAATAAAAAATTAAATCCTCTGAACAGAAATACTAAAACACAGCATGTTCCCATACACTAGGTGATCCAAAGAAATGAACTTCATGTATGTCCAGTTGACTGTATATCCATTTTCTAAGAGTGCAATCAGCTCCTTATTTGGAGAAAGATAATGGTCACTTCTTCTATTTCCTTTATCAGTATATTTAAAAACTATAAATCATTCAGTCACCTCATTCTACAATCATTCCCTGCATCCTGTATCTAACTTCCAGTGATAAACCAACCCTAGAAACATATATAATCAGAAGAACTTCAGTTATATAGCATATGCATGGTGAGGCATTTAATGTTTTCTGCCAAGGACAGCTATTTGGAAAGAGGCAATGCCATCTGCAGCAACAAGGAAGTATAAAGAATGCAGTCCTTCTTCACTATTGCCTTTCTGCTAACACTTATGCTCTTGAAAAAAAGAGTTTATAACCATCAGAATGAGGTACAAAACTTTCTTCAAGAGGAAGTTGAACAAACCAGTTAGGGTTAAGATTGAGTTTGATAAGATGGTGCATTGCAGTTCAGTTTACTCATTCACCTGTAACAAGGTCTACATTGAGTGTTGACTCAACCCAAGATATCCTACATTACTAAAAATACCCTTTTGCCTCTAAGTTAATAAAGGACAAACAAAAAACCTCTATTTCTTAATATTAAAAAATATATATAGTTATTGATTAATTTTTGCACAACCAGCTGCTTAGTATTGTACAATCATATCAGCTATCTGCTCATTTCATAGTAGTATGTGGAAACTGCTAAGAGGGAAACACCAGAGGAAATGAAGAAAACATGGTGAGATGAAGGTCATAAAATTCTAAGGAGTCCAGTAAATTTCTCCTATCTAATAGAGATCTAGGATCATTTGAGTTGCCCTATAAATCCACATTGGACATCTATGGGTGAGCAACTGAATTGATCCTAGAATAAATCTCTCAAATGTAGGGACTGCATTCAGTATATATGGGTAGATATTCAATACAGTTTTAAACACTTTTGAATATCCTGCTTAACCTTCACTTGTCCCTTCTGCTGCACAGTGCCTTGGCTATCCTTTCTGTACTGTGCCATCTCTGCTAAACCGGTGTATATGTCTTGGATATTCTAAGACCTCTTATATGGCACTAAAATATTAAAAACTTACTTACATGTAAACATCTAAGTTTTGGCCAGTTTAGTTCTGAACAGGATCCCACCCCTAAAATTTTGGAGGTAGACTGTATACCTACTATAGGGAAAAAAGACATATCGTAAGGGCTTATAACAATTTCTTATTATGGTGGGCAAAGGAGGGATACTTAAAGACAATCACAGCTCCAGCCTGCCTCTGGAGCTACACCTAACAAGTCAAGGCCCAAGGCCCAAGAACCTTTATTGGTTCACACCTGTGGGTCACTGAAAGGATCAAGTTGAACTTTTAAGGTTTTAGCAATTTGGGGAAAAAAAATCTTTCAAAACATAAAAAAAAATCATCTCATTATCCAATTTTTCAAAAAGAACTCAAAGTTCAGCCTTTCATAGCTCTGGAAGGTATTATTCCTAGAAATTATGTTCCCCAGAAATTCTGGAAGCACTGGGATTTAAGAAAACACTTGATAAAATTGGCAAACATGGAATGATACAGATAGAAAACTTCAGGCAAATGTTTTTCTATTAAGCATGTAAAGAAGATCTGAAAACTTTGCTGTACTGGCTTGTGGGATTTTTTAGTGGCAAATACAAATGGTTCAAAACCTGTTATATATCCCAAAATGTATGCTACTAATGTTTTCTACACATAAAATTATCTTGATCCTCATTTAAATGACAAAAAAATCCCACAGAATTTTCATATTAATTGTAGTGAGTTATGTGGAATTTTTGTCTATATACTTCCCTGACTGGTTGCACAATTTTCACTTTCAGTGAATGCAAAGAAGATATCAGAATACTTTGATACTCATTTTCTGCAACCATGTTGAATGCTCTCTAAGTATTGAAACCTGATATACTTCTGCTACTATAATAGTAATATAAAACCTTCAGGACAGCATTAAACTAATCTAACTTTCAAAGTCTACAATGAAATGAAAAGAAATGTGTAAGTGGCTATTTCCCTCTTTTGATGATAACTGGAACATAAAGGTGGGATTCATATGTCTAAATACAGGCATCTCATTCTAGGTGCTGCAGTTTAAGGACCTCCTACATGATCTCTGGCACGTACACTTAGTTGCAAATAACAATATGTCATGCCAGTATCAAGTGAAGGTTGTCTAACTAAACTCCACAGGTGTGAAAATTCTTCATAGCAACCCGCGTGACATTGTGTTTGGGATTTGTGACTAAAATAGTGTTGATAACACACCAATATTTTTTATTATTAATTATAATTAAATTAATATTATTATTATTTGGAACAGTGCTTTCATAGCATCAAGGTTTTATCTGTTTCTCACTCTGCCCCCTTCCAGAGAGTAGGCTGGGGGTGGGCAAGAAATTGGGAGGCGACACAGCCAGGGCAGCTGACATGAATTGGTCAAAGGGGTATTCTCTACCATATAACATCATACTTAGTAATAAAAAAAAAAAAGGAGATGGAGAGTGTTTGTCTTCCAAGGCAGCTGTTGCTCAGAGACTGGCTGGGTATCAGTCTGTTTGTGGGAGGCAGTGAGTAATTACCTTTGCATCACTTCTTTGTTTTTTTTTCTTTATTTCTTTTTCCTTTGCTTCTTGAATTGTCTTTATCTCAACCCACAAGTTTTCTTATTTTTGCTCTTCCTATTTTCTCCCTCGCCCTGCTGGGCGTAGGGGAATGAGCAAGTGGCTGTGTGGGTACCTAGCTGCTGGCCAGTGTCAACCCACAACACAAACCTTCTCCTTTGCGTGGTCCACAAATCAAGAGCTCCAGATAAGATCCAAGAGAATGTACCTAGGAGTGTGCATTGGGGAAAGAAAGGAGGGAGGGAAGGTCAGCAACAACCCTGTCATGAACTAGTTTTGTTGTTTCTACTCATGTTCTTACTGAAGAATCCTACCATACCTGAGAGTAGAACTGGATTTTAGAAAGTCTTCATGAACAGCCTTTGCTTAGTATAACAGCTTGTAGAATGTGACTCCTAAAGACCTCAGATAATCCTAGAGATTTAAATCAGACCTCTAAATGTCCCATCCAGGAACTGGAAACTTAATTACACTACTTTAATTTCTACTACTTCTCTGTCATATTTAATTATTTACTTGTTTATTTAATTTACCATCATTTTCTTCATTCCTACTGAGACTGCTAGCATGTAACAGTTGGTGACATTTGTGTCTGAGTCCATATCCTTGTATTTTATCAGCTAGAGTAGTAGACCTAATGATTCATTACTCAGTCATATGTATCTAGTACAAGAAGTCCAGGATCCAAAGCCTAGCCTGAACCATCATATTGTCTCCATCTGTAAATTGTATGTCTTCTAGGAAGTGGAAAGCAAAGAAATTCATGTTACATTAAGACATTCTGTTCAAACAAATATCTTGTGATGTTATTTCAGTAGTCTTCACTATTTTTTATCAGACTGAAAGGAAGAGGTCTTGACATGAATCCCTAATTATATAAAATATTCAAATTCTCTAATACCTATCTATATTCTTTGTTTGTTTCTCCATTGCTCTTAATCAAACTGGACTTAAGGAACAAGGATTACCTCACGGCCATTTTGCTTTTTCTTTGTGTTTTCACTGTATGTAAATCAGTTCTTAATGAATAAAGCGTAATTCCTAAGGTGAAATAAAATGCTCCCAATATTGTCTTGATGCAATATAATTAAAATAGGTTTATTTTTTAAATTGCAAAATCATAGCAAACAAGGTTCAGTAGATTTTTCCTCCACATTATTTTGCTATAGTAAATTTGTATACCACTGAATCATCAGTGAATATTTATAACAAGAAGTCTCTTTTTGTCTTGCATTCTTAAAACTCTCACAAATAATAATAAATAGACACTAAAATTAAAATTGTGTTGTCTGATTGTTCCATAGACAGCAACTGAGGACATGACATAGCATCATTTTGACCATGTGTGTACGAGTAAGTTTAACATTCTTCTTCCCATACAGAATAAAAATTTGGAAGCAAGCTGAATCATTTCTGTAGGAAATGTAGATTATAAAGCAGCTAAAAACACCCTGAAATGACTCCTGAATTTAAGAAAAGGTATACGTTGATTTTCTGAATAAGTCCACATTTTTTAAAGGAAATATTTAAAAAAAAAAAAGTCATCATGATAAAGTTACTAATGTTAAACTTCAAGTTATAGTGAGGGTCACTTCATTAACACAACTATATTATTCTCATAACCTAAAGCTCTCAGCTATATGCAAGTAGGTCTGCAGAGCACTTACAACCAATAGATAAAGTAAGGAGGTAGAAGGATGTCTAAGAAGTAAGATCTGTGACTCGCCTTTCTACTGTGTTTCTGGAGTGTTCTAAAAACACCTTGTGATCAGCCTACTAAAATGGGTATCTATGCAGTGGGATTAAATTACCTAACATGCATCTGGTGAAATTTCAGATATTATAAGGTATCAAAGATATCTGCACAGCACTAGCCGAGAGCCTTGGAGAGACATTCAACATTCTAAACAGCATATAGAAGGTCACTCATGGTGAGCTCAAATATTTTAAATGTCACTACATACTTATTTTTTGTACAGCTGAGTCTCAACCTTCATGCCTATTTGAGAGTGAGCTGATGTGCTAAGTATGGCTGAGATGGGGACAATTTTCTTCATAGCAGCCCGTATGGTGCTGTTTTGGATATGTTACTAAAACAGTGTTGATAACACAACAGTGTTTTTGTTACTGCTGAACAATGTTTGCCTTTCATTTTTCCCACTCTGTCCCTTCCAGCAAGTACGCTGCGGGTGCACAAGAAGCTGGGAGGGGACACATCTGGGACAGCTGACCCTAACTGACCAAAGAGATATCCTATACCATATGACATTGTGCTCAGCAATAAAAGCTGGGGGAAAGAAGGAGGAAGGGGGGATGTTTGGGGTTATGGCTTTTGTCTTCCTACGTAACCATTACATGTGATGAGGCTCTGCTTTGCAGGAAGTGGCCTCACAGCAAAACATTTAATCACAAACAATTATCTTTCACAAAAGTATTAAAACAAATGTTCACAATTAAAAATATATTTTGCAAAATGATCAGTCTGAAGCTAGTGCGTTGGATTTTCAAGAAAATTGTTAAGGTCCCATTGTTAAAAACCAACAATTTGCCTTATCATTATTAATTTATTCCCTGAATCTCACCCTTTATTCTTTGTAAAGCCAAATAAACCACTACTACCAGTTCCTGAAAGTAAAGCAAACATTACACTCCAGAACAGCATACGCTGACACAGACAAACGAGTTGTCTTGCTGTAGGGAGAATCAGCCAGGAGACAAATTGCCATTGTTCAATCACATCAGAACAAACATTTAGAAATTTTGATACCCATGTTTGAATGCTGCTCTATGAAATTATATGAAATAGGCTTTTGTGTCTTAAAGTATGTGCCTCAGCAACTAAGCTGAGCTTACTAAAATGTTACATTTTGATTCCTTACTGAATGAAAGACAAAAGGTCTGTGTGACCTTTACAGGAATGTGTTTCACACTTTCAAACCAGCAACCTCCATTTCAGCCAGGAAGTCTTATATCAGTTAAGACAAGTGGGCTTTCAGTTTTTATCACTATTGTTAAAAACATACACAAAATCTTGACAGAGTTAAAACCAGTATATAGTGAACTGCTTAGTTCATAACATTTTAGATCACATGTAAAAACATTCAAATATTATTAAAACAGAATAAACAAACAAAAAGAGGAAATACTATAACACAGAGAAGGATGAAAAGAACTCAATACAAAGGCAAAAAGCCCTAAAACTTTACCAAACAATTTGAAATTCTTCAAGATGTCATATCTCTATGGAGAATAGAAAATAAGGAAAAGGTTTGAAGAAAGTTGACAAAAAGGAAGAGGAAATAGTGAACAATGTTATTTCAACCAACAAGAGGAAGGAACAAAGAATATGTAACTACAGCAAAGTAGCACACAATGGTATGTTTCAGGAGAGGAAGGCTTGATAATCATACTTGTGAAATGCCTAAAATAGCAGTGATGTGGCAGAGCTATTCTGCCTCCTTTCTCCTACAGCTGAAAGACAAATAGATAAGAGACCTACTTATAGCTGGAGTTACCAAAAAGGAATGCAGGTTCTCAAAATGTGTATGTGTGGAATGTGACCGTTTCCAAAACACTGGTGCTGAAGAAAAATATTCAGTTGCTGCATAGTTCTTGAAACTACTGCTTCCAACTAGTTCCATTTTTTCACCTTGAGATTTTTCATGAGCAGGAGTACGTTTCTGTTTACACCCATAATAACAGAATGTTCAGTGATGAAAATGTTACTCCCAAGCTTTAATTATTAAAACTATGAGATCTATTTCCCTTTCTGAATAATTATTTCCTGAACTAACTAAGTATTTATTGAAGAGGTTAATTTTTTCAGTCCTTTCAGGCTAAAAGGTTATTAATTTAATAACTGCACTGCTCTGAGTAATTCACTAACTTAAAGGTTTTAAAGAAGAGTCATACAATCATAGATAACTGAGGTTGGAATGGGCCTCCTCTCAGAATGAAGGTGATGCTTACCAGCCTGTAGTTCCCTGGATCTTCCTTCTTGTCTTTCTTGAAGATAGAATTGGCATTTATTTTCTTCCAGATGTGAGGAACCTCCTGCTGTCGCCACGTTGTTTCAAAAATAAATTAGAGTGGGCTTGCAGTGGCATCAGCCAGCTCCCTCAGTGCTCATGGGTGCATCCTGTCTGGCCCAATAGACTTGTTTATGTCCAGCTTGTTTAAATGTTCCTAACCTGACCCTTCTCCAGTGAGGGCAAGTCTTCATTGCTCCAGACTTTCCCTCTGCTTCCAGGGGCCTAGGACTCCTAAAGGCCAGTCTTGCCAGTAAAGATCGAGATGAAGAAGGCATTGAGTACTTTGCCCTTTTCCATGTCCTTTGCCACCAGGGCCCCTGCTCCATTCAGCAATGGATCCACATTTTTTCCAGCCCTCCTTTTGCTTCATGTGTACCTGTAGAAGCCCTTCTTGTTGCCCTTCACATCCCTCACCAGATTCAGCTCCAGATGGGTTTTGGCTTTCCTAACCCATCCATGCATGCACAGATAGTGTCTCTGTATTCCTCTTGGGTCACCTATGCCTTCTTCCATCTCTTTTATGCTTCTTTTTTATATTTGAGTTTAATCAGGAGCTCCTTCTTAATCCATGCAGGTTTTCTGTCACCTTTGCTTGATTTCTTGCTCATTGGGATTGACCGTTCTTGAGCTCGAAGGAGGTGATCCTTGAAAATCAAGCAGCTCTCCTGGATCCCTCTTCTCTCCAAGACCATATCCCCAGGGATTCTTTCAAGAAGGTCCCTTAACACACTCTGCTATTTACTTTCCTCCTCTCTCTCACAATTGTGAACTCCACCATGTAGCTCAATCACTAGAGCCGAGGCTGCCTTTAACCTTCACATCACCAAACAGTTCTTTTTTGTTTGTGAATAACAGGTCTAGCATAGTGTCTTCTCTTGTCACTTCCTCAATCATCTATATTCCTTGTGTCAGGAAATTGTCATCAATATTATACCAGAAACATCCTAGATTGCTTTGCCTTGTGTATTGGGTTTACATGGCAAGGTTTTGGTAGCAGGGGTGGCTGCAGGGGTGGGGGCTGCAGAGGTGGCCTCTATGGGAAGAGATCAGAGGCTGCCCTGTGCCAAACACAGTCAGTTCCAGCCAGCTCTGCAACAGACCCACCACAGGCCAAAGCTGAGACAATCAACAAAGTTCCTGACACCTCTGTAACAATGTATTTAAGAAAGGACAAAAATGCCGCACAAGCAGAGGAGAAGAGAAAAAAGTGAGAAACAATCCTGTGAATACCAACATCAGAGAATAAGGAGAAGGAGGAGGTGCTCCATGGTGCCAGAGCAGATATTCCCCTGCAGCCCATGGGAGAGACCATGGTGGAGCAGATACCTGCACTGCAACCAGTGAAGGACCCCATGCTGGAGAAGCTGGATATTTGCTGAAGAAATTGTGGCCTGTGGAGAGCCCATGCTGTAGCAGATTTTTTTCTTGAAGGGCTGAAGCCTGTGGAGAGGACCCACACTGGAGCAGAGGGAAAGTGTGAGGAGGAAGGAGCGTCAGAGAGGAGCTGCTATGGACTGACCACAACCCCCACTCCCCATTCCCCTGCATCTCTTAGGTAGTGGGGGGGTAGAAGAGTCAGATATGAAGGAGTGAATTGGGATGGGTGGAAGGTGGTGGTTTTAAATTTTTAGTCTGTTTTTCACTACCCAAATTTATTTTAACTGGGAAGAAATTAAATTAATTTTTACAAAGCTCAGTCTGTTTTGCCTGTGATGATAACTGGTAAGCAGTCTCCCTGTCTTTTTCTTGACCCATGAGGTTTCTCATCCTATTTTGTCCTCCTGTTCTGTTAAGGAATGCAAGTGAGAGAGCAGCTAGGTAGGCATTTGGCTGCTGGCCAGGACTGATCCACCACACCCTGCTGTCTTGTCCCTCCAGCAGATTTAAGGGTCGTAAAAGGAACAGGAACTGTGAATGTGAGACTTCTTCCAGTTGTTGGAGGAAGGCATCATCTTCTTCCTGAGCAGGCAGTCTTTAGCAGACACCCATCATGATGACATCCACATTGTTCTGTGTGCTAATCCTGACCCATAAACTTTTACCTGGTTTATCATCCCATCCCTAGGTAAAGCTTCGCACATTCCCACTGTTTTCTCACATAAAGAGCTTGTCTCCCTGTGTTGCGTTAAGAGTTACTGTCGTGTAGGAGTCTCAGGAGTGGCTGAGGGGGGGGAACCCTCCTGTTGAGTCATGAGGTTCAGACAGGACCCCCTTGCTTTCTAAACTCCTTCTCAGAGAAGAGTCTAGGTGCGGCTAAGTCCAGTCTTAGTCTCAGACTTGGTCAACGGTTATTTTCTAAGGACTGTATATGCAGCCATTCATCAGAGTAAAGGCGACAGCATTAATTTAAACGTGCTGCACCCCCCAGTCTAGTCGTGTTGCATGAACTATCACGGCCACATTAATAAAGAGTGCAGTTTATTAGAGCAACAGATACACAGATTCTTTGGATTACCAGTGATAAATTTACTGTCTGCAAAGCACGTGTAAATACCAAGAGTATGAGTGACACTCATGGCTGTAAACGCGTTAAAGATGATAAAGCAACTCTAGAGAGATTTCTAACTTTCCCGGGGAGGAAAACTTCCCTGGAGTTTTCCTGGGGAGGCACTTGGAATAACCAAGTGTTCGAATCTTATCCAAAGGCATCCCGATGGCGGGGAAGAGAGGCTCAGCCCATCAACTGATCCCAGAGGTCAGAGTGGTACACGATGGTGTCTTCCCTAACATTCGCTTTCTCTTGAGCCATTTTATACTATCTTTCACCTTTCGGGTGGAGCTTGAGTGACTCTAGTCATACATCTTTGTTTAGGATTGGTGTAAAGTTTTCTCGCTTTGCTTTTAAAGGTATAAGCTAGGAAAAATTCAAAGCACAAGCTCAGTGAGGGGTGGTCGCACCATGGAGGTGGGTAGCTTTTGGGATGGAGGTGTGTTTTGGTATTATAATGATGTTATAATGAGCAAAGTTCATCAAAGGACAGCATTTTGTCAGAAACATGACAGACTGTTGGCCCAGGGTAGCAAATGTGCAGCTTACTGGTCACACACAATACCTTGGAGTTCCCATTTAATTGCAGAGCCTGGCCGCGGCATCTCCACACCGCTCCACCCTCCGAACAGTACCTTCTTAGAGTCAGTACACCAAGCTCCCCTGGCATCACCAACGTCTAAGGTTACAGGCCTAGGGAACTTCCATGGAATGGCCTTGCAGGTCAGCTGCATTCCACCCGGGAATCTTCTTCAATGCTGTACCTTACCTACAAGTGTGAATATAAGTTTAATTTCTAAGTCACCTCCAGCTATTATCCCACACCCTGCTGCCTTTTTTCCTGTCCTTTGTAAAAAGCCTATATCCATCTATTGCAACACTCTAGTTGTGTGAGTTATCCTACCATGTAATCCCAATGAGGTCATAGCCCTGCAACTGTTCACAGACATCTAATTCCTAATTCATAATGTTCCCTATGTGTTGTGCACAGGCATTTCAGAGAGGCACACAGTGGTAATGAGTTCCTAGAAAAAGTGTGAGAGCTTCTGCCATCATGCTGACCTCTCAACATTTTTCTTATTTATGCACATACACTTGAGGTAGGCCCCCTTCAGCCTTATGTTGTTGAATACAAAGTTTCTCTTGTCCACATCGTCCTGACCCTTTGTTTGCCAATACAGTCCACCACTTCCTCACTACTGTATGGGTTGTCATCTCCTATCTGTATGGTTCCTACTTTCAAGCTCTCCTCCCAATGTCAGCCACCCTGTTGGCAAAAATGCTTTCCCCTACTTGGCCAGGTGGATCCTGCCACTTCTTAGCAGTCCTCAAAGGCAGTTCCATGGTTGTAAAAGCTAAGTTGTTGCTGTCAACAGCAGCTGTGCAACCTGTTGCTGACCCACAGGGTCTGTCCACTCCTCCATAAGTCTTTCTCCCCTGCTGGCAGAATAGAGGTAAAAATCACCTGGGCCTCCATGCCCTCACCTTTTGCCCCCATGAAATTGCTCTTGATACACTCCAGGTCCCTCCTGGCAACATCATTGGTGCCCACACTGAAGAACATCAGGGGGTAATGGTCCAAGAAGAGGACCATGACTGGAATAATACATTTTAAAGAAGAGGCTCATCACTGGAAGAATATCTTGACAGTTACATTTCGGTTTGGTACTTGACAGGTGCAAGTCCAGGTCTGCCACAGGCAGCAACTTTTTAACATAAAGTTAGTATCTATAAAATTAACAATGGCCTATTAGAGACAATTTCTTGACGCACATTCTGGCTATTATGATTGCATTCTCAAGCACTGTCCACTCTCTTGGTGTACATAGAGTTTACCTACTTGTTTCCAGGCTACGTGTTTCATTAGAGAACTCGAGGATCCCTGAGTACAGTATTATGCGTGATTGTTGTGATATGAAATCTTCTTGTAGATCTAATATTTAGATGTTAATCAACAAGTAAGTAAAATAAAATGGCTTTAGGATGTCTTATTTACCTCTGAACTTTTGATAGAACTCACAGTCCAGGTTTCCATGGAACCAAAAAAAGAAGTTCTGAATGTTGTTTATGGATTTTACTGAAATGGATCTGATAGCAAAACACACCAGAGGAAACATTTACTTGTTGTAGTTTACCATTAGCTTTATTAAGCTAATTAAAGATGCAATGGTACTGAAGTCAATAAGTTCAAATTACCAAACCATCAAATTAATGCAGAAAGTAATCAAATAAAACTCTGAGCTTGACAATAATATGAACTATTTTATGTTAATCTTGTTCAAATAGATTAAAGGAAGGAACAAGTGTTTTTGCAGGCTTTTCTTTCATAATAACCTATCTGTTATTTTAGCCAATGCAGTAGATATCTGGAACTGGTTATAGACATGCCCTTCAAATGTAAATGCCAGTTCTGCTCTTCAACACATCCCAAAATAATGGTGGTCCACTGCATGAAATAACTATTAAAAGACAAATCATGAGGAAACATAAAAAACACATAAAACAGAGTGTGAATCAAGGATAGTTTTCAGGAAAATATATGTCTAAATAGAATAGCAAATTATGAAGGAATTTTGGAGATTATTATACAGAAAACTGAAATATATTTTTCAGAAATTTATCTGAAGAAAGACTGAAGCCTAAACACAGGCAACATTTTTAATTCTAAGATTCAAATATGTTGGCACAAAATCTTAAATTCTCAATAAGTCAGCTATGACTCTCTCCAGGAATTTTAGCTTGACTTATCAGAGAATAGATAGCAAGTGTTAAATAATTCTATATATTCCCAATCTAATCTGATAGGCAACAACTTAAATGGATAATCACTTATCTGGAGATAAAAATTGATACATAAGTGTAAACAGAAGAACATGAATCTTTCATTGACCAGTAGGTCTTAGTTTCATAGGTCTTGCTCTATCAGGTATTTTGTGGTAGATCAATCTGTGGAACATTTGTATTCAGGCATAAATACATTATCATCATTGTATGCACTGAAAGTGAAACAATGCATTACAGCTCCACAGGATTGTACAAAAAACAATTAATTAAAAGGGAATTAAGGAACAGTAACCTTGAATAACAAAGCTTACTCCATCCATATGTTAATTTTTGCTTTAGTCCATCAGAAAGTGTAAAATCTATTTCAGTGTATTTGGCTTATATGGCCTAAATAAATTTTAGGGAAAAATTACCTTCTAACTAAAAAAAAAAAAAGGACATGCCCAAAAACGATACTTCTTCTTTCCACCAAAGTGACTGTATGGCAAAGTAAGGCCCATGCTGAACACATAAGCTTATCTATGTGGTTTGCATCTCCCTCTTGTTTGCTATAAATAGATCTTAATATGGCTTGCAGGCTAGGTCATGTGAATTGTATATAATACTATCCCCTCCTATGTAAGCATGGCTATATTGAGCTTTGTGGAGTTAGTCTCCTTCCAGTTCTAACTAATAAAAACTTTTCTTTTACAGACATCAGCACAAAATAGATATAATGGACTGAGACTCCAGGTCTGAAAACAAAATAAATAATCAATACCTGCTAACTTAATTTATATCAACCATCTGAATAAATGAAAAAATACCCCAAATGGATTAAGTACTGTGATTAAAACAAGCTCACTTTCATTTCTGTGGAGGTAATTCCTTGTTGCTGGCTTGGGACTTATACCTTTTGACTAAACAATAAAAATGAATGTCTGGTGACTGACATTAAGAAGTGTGTTATACAAGCCTCTGTTTTGATAAGAAGACAATAGTTCTTTAATTTAAGAACAAACAATTCTATTTGAGCCATCTACCTCAAGATTTCATTTGTCTTTGAGAGCACTCCAGCAGCCTTCATCTTTTGAGTCTTCTCAGTCTTTCTGGTCTTTTCTTTGCAGTTATCTTGATTATAAAATGCTGCCCTGACTATAAAATATTTCTTTTGTGTGTTTCTTCCTTTAGATTTAGGGGATATGCTGACCCACTTTGATTTGCAGTATTAAATCACTTTGTTTCCATAAATTGCTGTTAAAAAAAATTAAACAAAATAAAAACAAGCAAAAAATTATCACAGTACTGAGTGCTAGATTAGCAGAAACTTATTTAACAACCAAGCTGAGAAGAAAAGTAGGATCCTCTTGTCTGCTCTGCCTTTGCTTCTGTTTATAGCACCGGTTTCCTGGACTGACTAGTGTATACTCATTTAGGATGTTTAACATAACCCATTTCCCTTCATATTATATATTCAGTTATGCCTCAGTCACAGTATCTGGAGAGATTTTTTATTTTGAAATATGGCCAGAAGTGATGCTCTCTGCCCATTGCATAATGATGTTATGATGAGAACATCGGTTAAGCTTTTTGGAGATCTGAGTACTAGAACAAAGATGCTTGGAATCCAGGATCTGGTTTCCAAGTTTGCTAGGATCACTTTTGTGGTAACTGGTAATTCTTCCCTCACTGTTGTTGAAGTTAAATCATCATGAGGTAAAGAATGTATGATTTATGGAAACAGAAAAATAAATTGAAATAGGAGTCAATGACATGGATAAAATCCTGTGAGGACCTAAAGAATTACCCACAGTTTCATCATGTTTCAGGAATTTGTATATATTTATTTTAGGGGAAAAAAAAAAGAGTTGAAGTACGTGAACAGTAGCATGACTATGGATCAGGACCTAGGACCTTCCTGCTCCCCTGCCAGCAAAGTGGTTCATCAATGAACTACAGAGAATTATTTTTATTCCTCTATGCACAATGTTTCGGTTTCATCAGGAAGGATAGAAAACGGCACCATAACAATTAAGTGTTTTCTTTATGGCTGTGATAAGTTGCTGGAGGTGAGTCAATGCACTCTGATTCCTTCATTATAAGGCAGGTCTAAACCCCATTCTCCAGCTTGTTTAGCAAGTTCTTTCACAGCCAACAAAGTTTGAATTTTTCCCCTGTTACTCCATCACAAGCCTGTCCTCAGAAGACTTGGTTATAAACTTCAGAGGATGGAGAGATGTTTCTGGATACCAACAATTCTGACATTATTCATATATTCTAAGTACCAGTGTTTCCTATTGACTGTCTTTACAGAATATATGATTGATAAATAGGAAGCACTAAATCTCCCCAGATATGTGCTGTGCAGTCAAGAATCATGAATGATTCTTCACATTGCAGTACGGTAATCCCCTCTTCCCATTAATTGTGTAAATCCAGATGTTTAGTATGTGTGCATCATAATATCTAAATTATATTTATTCAGCTGCCTAATCTTATCTATCCACTGCCATCTGACATGCAATACGTATCTGAAACATAAACACAGGTCCGATAGAGAAGACACAGGGCCTGCAAGAGGCTTATTTTCTTCTGAGACACCGTCTCGAAGCAAAGGATACTAAATAGCACTAAATGTTTACGTTAAGGAATTGTATCCAGTCCAGAGGGTATGATTCAGCCCACAAGTTAAAAAAATTGTTATCCACATGTAGGTACCTGTATGTAAGCAAGTTTGGTCAACTTTTCAGTTCACCCTGAACCAGTAGTAGACACCTCCATTTGATCAGCTGATTTGCTCTCTAAACTCCATTCTTCATATTGATAAAATCTGTAAGGACAGTAGTGGGAGGCCTGACTTAAATTCATTATTAGAAACCTAAATTAGGGATTTTAATATGGAAACTTAAATGACATATCCATTGAACAGAGACATTCCAGCTACTTTTTGATTCTCTGGGACAGCCATATAAGGCTGATAGATTTGGCACAGATCCTACAGGAAGCCTCTCTCAGAAGGGATGTGCGGATATATCTCAAAAGATATTAGACGATTTTATAAGAACAATTACATTCAGCCCACAGATATGCACATCTGAAATTGTTACCATAGTCATAGCCAGACACTCCTAGAGAATGATTAATCTGCTGTATTTTAGTAACCAACTTCTGGATTAGATTAATTATGAGCTATAAGTGCATATTCCTTCAGAAAAAGAGAAATAGCAGATATCTACATTTTGTTAGATAAATCCCTTCCTAGGTTAGGAAGTCTTGAAACAGCCACCTAAGGACTCTCTGCAAATTCAGTACTTCCAGTATTAATAATGTTTGTAAATTAAAAAGTTAATTTAATTATTAAAGTCAAACCCAAGAATTTTAATTCTACTTGAAGTTAAATGTTCAACGTAATTTTAATTATGGAATCACCTCTATATGATCAAAAGTTGGCAAATTACCCATGGTCTTATTTTTCTTAACGATTTTCTTTCTTTATGAAATACAAAGGAAGTTGCAATTTCATGGCCATACTTAAGATCATGATTATTCAAGTAGTCAGTCTGCACAACTAATGAATCCTTGCAAGTGACTAATTTTGATGCAGGTAGGAGGATAATGACTTTAGTGACTTGCCAAGAAAATCATCAGATATATAATCATCACCAGTTCATTGTTCAGCTGCACAAAATGAAAACCTTCTGGATCTTTCTTTAATGGAGACAAATGCCTCTTTAGAAACCCTTGTATGTATTTCATTCTATCAGTTACTACATAAAAGGTTTGACTTTAATTTAAATTAAAGATTAATTTCTTATGTCCTATCCTATACCTTCATGATATCAATTTCAGTGCATGTTAATGCTGGCAAAGATTACAGTGCCACCAAATTCTTGGCATAAGCAAACAACAGTAACAGGCAAATACTTTTGTATTTTTTTAGAATATATTGTAAATAATCTGGGGATTTTTTTTTTGTTTTTTTTTAGTGGGGTTGAGGGGGGGGGATGGGTCACAAAAACTGTGACAAAACCAGAACTGTAACAATTTCAAAAGCTTAAGAGCCTTTGCTAGGTGTTGCTTTTTTTCCCCCAAAGGAAACAATATTTCATGAAGTTTACTGCCACCTGTGTGTGAAAGTAGATGTTTTGTTAAAAAGCTGAAGAAATTTTATGGTAAGAAACTTGAAAAGAAGTGTAGGAGAAAAATCCTCTACAATTTTTAAATATATATATAAAGAAAAGTAAACTTACGTATTAAACTAATGACTTTGCCTTGGAAGACAGTTTGACTCCATTTCCAAGACCGTTTGACTCCAGTAAGAAGGCATAATTCTACCTAAAGACACAGGAATGTGACAACAGGATGGTTACCCTTGTATCAAGAATCATTATTACCCTTGCATTTACCAATACAGGAACACAGGTGTTTCAACATTAGAGGATATGGCCAGTCACAGAAACTGACTAAAGGGGACTGCATGCCTGAGTCTCAGTGCCTGAAAAGAATTAAAGATAATACTAATGAAAAAGAAGACCTGTAGAGTCATAATTTTAAAAACTGCTGCCTATCTGTAATAATACCAAGTAAATTTTCTGTAGCACTTTAATTATTTAATAGTGAAATAGTTAACAGAAATGTAAAATTAGTGGAATCAGAAAAATAACCAAAACAATAAGCTAAGCAAGTACTGTACGATGCAATTCATGTATTCAGATTTCAAAAATGTCTTTTTTCATTAACAAAAAAATTACAAGTCACACAATGCCCTATCCAATTATCATTGCATGTAAAGGTCTTTTTGTATACCTAACTGGAGGGAAAAATTGCTAAACAGTGATAACATTCAATTGCAAAGATCTTTATCCTTACAGAATTTGAAAATGCAGTTTAATGACTTCTTTAAGTGGGCAAACAATCTTTTACCTGTTACATTTGGTTTTCAATCCACAGGAAGAAAACACATCTCGTCAGTTTGCGTTAAGTCCTGAAATGAAAAAATATATCCTACTTTCCAAATACCATTTTATGCCATTTCCATTTCTCATAAAATCCACTTGTTTCTCCTATTCTTTTAAAGAAATTCACTTTTTTTGGTTTTCTGGTAGTAGTTTTTAGCAGTTTTTCAATTCCCAACTTAAACTCCTCCAGACTCTGATGAAGGCTTGTGGTTGTTTGTTTAATGTGTTATTGACAATAAAATGAAATGTTATCTACTTCCAGATGCTGTCTCCAAAGGAGAAAAACAGCAGCAGCCTTTTCTGGGGAAAGATGAAACAACATTTCTGAAACTAGGTATCTTATAGAAGGAGAGTATTAAATTGCAAGTGGAAGAAAGAGGCTTTAGGGAAGGGAAGAATTAGCATACACTGGAGGAAGCTATGAACTGAAAACCTCAAAGATGTTATAAGAATTTAAAATAAAGAATACAGCTGATCAGTACAGACATAAAACTCTGCTAAACTAGTATGGCCAGACAACTGGACTGTCTTAAAGATACTGTGAAAATGTGTATGAAGCAGGCTGGTACCTATAAAAAGCTTGATAGCAGATAATGAGAGAGTTGAGGGTCCTATAGGTTCCTATCCAGTCTCCCATCAACAGTACATGTAAAAATCCCTTTCAATACTATCAAGATAGTGCTTAGCAGCCCAGCACATTAATATAGAGATATAAGGGAAGTCATTGTCTTTGAATAACATTTGGGTTAATGATTCAAATTGAGTCATGTCCACTATTTAAATAATAATAATAATAATAATAATAATAATAATAATAATAATAATAATAATAATAATAATAATATCTCTTTATTAGAGATCCATGATTAAAATATTCCATTTCTGATGAGCAAGACTGTTTACTCCTTAATATAATCCAATTAGTTTTTTTCTACCATGAAAACTTGCAAATGCAAATACATTGCCACTTTCTTCTCCTGCACTCTGTGACAGTTTCAGCTTCTTGATTTTGGGCTTCTGGCTGTGGACTATCAATAACAGATGTGAGAAGGGTGCATAAGAAATTTATGATTGAATATGCCATATAGTACTGCATATGCAATGGGGCTTTTACATGCATCTTGAGAGAAAATAGAAATGATATAGTCCCCACAGTAAAGGATTAAAAAGCATTGCTGGAAGAAATTAGATGTGAGTGATACCTCTATGATGAGTTTTCAGAGGAAAAAGAGATTTTAACACTAGTTTGGATTCCTTTGGCAAACACTGTGTTTGAAATTTGGCCCAGCATTGAGAGGTCTCCAAACCATGAATAAGCATTATCATTATGACTTCTTTAGCCAACTAAGTTTAGCTTTAAATCATTATTCTGTATTGTCTAATTATACAAATTGTATATTTATTTTAGCTGCCACAGTTTTTAATTACAAGTTTCTGGACTCTATTCAAGCAGTCAAACACCTGAAACTTACTGGTGTGATGCTCACATCATGCTTGCATCTAGCTTCATATATTTATGTGTTAAAGGATTCTTTCATTTTTCAGTAACAAATGTCCTAAAAGCTTGTAGTATTATTCTAATCTTGTCTTGTGAATGTTGTAACTCTGGTGTAACTATTTAGAAAATAAAGTATTTTTAATATGAAAGAATAAGAAAAAAGAAAAACGAAAGTAAATTCCCTTACAACATTTTTAATTGTGCAAATATTTAACTTTATCAGAAATTAAAAACAGTAATAACATTTTGATCACTATAATCAACCAATAAAACCTTTTGCAAGTAAGCAACGTATCATCTAAATAAAGGTTTGCCTATAGTTGGAATATTTGGGAGGTATAATTGACTGCACTAAAGTTGTGATCTGAAGGTGCATTAATAAAATCTTATTAAATTTATTCTCATGATATTCTCATTCAAAATTTATGTGATCTTATGTCTAGTAAGCTTAACTCACTACCAGAAGGAATTTACTTGTGGATGAATTGAACAAAATCTAATGCCTGTTTAATTTTGAACTGATGTGTTTTCAAAGTAATTTAACATGGTTTAACTCATCTTTTAAAAATAAACAGATTTTATTTATTTCCTAACAGTTGCAGCGTTGACTGAAAAAAATAAATTTTGATATGTTTGATATGTTTTTTATGTTTTATAAAGTTATAATCTAACATGTTTATAATCTAAGTTAACTACTTTGTATATATTATTCATTTATAAGCAAAACTACTATTCACCTGGGATCACTCTGTTCATAATAAAATCATTAAAAATATAAATACAATATTGCTTTGGAGTACTTCTATGAGGTCATTGAAAGTATGAAATTTTTCTCCTTTTTTTATTTTTTGTCTTTCATATAGAATACGCATGGTCTTTATGTATAACTTATTTCAATTATATTTGAATTATCAAAATATTTAGAAATTTTGAGACTATTTTAAATATTCTCTACAACATTATTACATCTTTCTGTTAATGAAGTTAAAGAATTAGCTTTTAAAAAACTATCCAGTAACTATCCTAGATTCGTAGTTTTACTGTTAAAGTTTTACTGCTAAAATATATTTGCATGCTTTTAATAGCTTGAATATTATTATCATTGTGAGCTGAATGACAGCAATATTTAGAAAAACTTCATTCTAAACTGTAGGTTTCTTACAACTTGTAAGCATACTGGAGTTTCTTTAACCTGCCACTATGTTTCATTAAATTGTGTCACTACAGTGATGCTCACATCTTTCCCGAATACCAGCAAATTGTGAAGTTAATTCTAATGAACTTTGAAAATTAATTGATTAATTAAAGGGACTTAACCCCTTTATGGACCTTTCTTTCCTATTAAGTGGCCTTAATATATTTAGCTTAATTCATTTTCAAAATAGATGAAATTAAATCATATTAATGAATATGATTATTTTGAAACTAAATGAGAATACCGACATAAGATCTTACATAGTTTAATTACCCTATATCAGTATCATAGTTTCTGTGTAGACAGGGTCTTATTTTCAAGGTCACTTTTTGGCTGTTAGTGGTGGTGTCAGTTTGGTTTTTTTTACTTTTTAACCATGACAAATTAACACATATTCATCTGTAAAAGTGGTGAAGATCATTGAGATTTCAAAGGTAAAAAGCTAGCAAGAAAGTGTATAATCATGTAAAGTTTGTCCTTGGTGTCATCATCCACTGCTCATTATGAATATACCCAGTAGTGTTGAGCTGCAGAAAGGGAGCTCCTGAATTACAGAAAGGTAATCTCATTCAGAGTTTAGGATATCATTAGTGGAGTCTGAGAATAATATTAATATGCAAATTACATACAAAACTACAGTAATCTTCAGTGAATCATGAGGATGATACTTTCTTTAAGCTTTTTTGACAGTTACTAAATGGCTCTTAAAGGGGGTCTTTCTTTTGAGGCTTTCTATTCGTCCTTCTTGAAATTCAAGAGGCTCCTGTCAGCTCGTTCCTCCAGCCAGCCGAGGTCCCTCTGGCAGCCCTGCCCTCCCACGTATCAAGTAGTTCCCCGAAGAGTACATAAATGTAGCTCAGCTTCTTGTGGTTTTTTTTTTACAGAAAGCCTCATTAATAATTTGCAGTGTGAAATGACAACAAATTTTCATACATTTTATTCTGGAATTTTAGGGATATTCTTACTCTTACAGAGTAAGAATTCTCCTCTTACAGAGGAGAGTTTTCTTGTCTGAGTATTGACTTACCTTACATTTATCTGCATATATAAATGTAAATCAAAGTATGTAGATTTACACTTGTATAGAAGGTATACAATTCTGCAAAATCACTGTAGAAGTGTTACATGTTCCCATTATGTGGTCATTCTTTGTAAATAGTAGTATCATCAGCCAGAACTTTCACATACAGAAATATTTCTGCTGGCCATTGGCCACCTTCTGGATGAATGTTCATGAATTTCTTTGTAATTTGTGGAATGTTCTTTACTGGTAGATTTCCCATATAACATTGAATCAAGCTATATATATGAGGATTTATTAAGTATTTTTCAAAATGGAACATTGTAACATTCTAAAATATATTCAGTATATTATGTGAAGATAATAAAATCACAAGATAAAAGGGAACAGAAATAATATAGCTTCTCATTTACTGCAGAACAAAGACATGAAGCCAGAAACTTTCAGTATCATATTTACAAATTTGAACTGAACATAGAATTGTAGAAATGTGTCAATTATGCAACGGGAGTGTAGTTTGCATGTGTTTTATGTTACACTAGGAATTGACAGGACTGAAATACTATCTGAATACTAATCTTAAAGTATAGTTAGCTTATTTCCACAAATTTCAGAGGCAAATCCCATTGAAACCAGCAGAACATCTGCTAAAATAAAGATGTGTTTCTGAACGATGCTGAACCAAGTGTGACATCAGGACAGCAGCGTCTGTTGTATGTAGGAGATTTGCAATGAGGCTTGCAGAAAAGTCATCCTTCAGGGAGTCACTCAGGCTGGAAGAGACCTTAGGAGTTGAACTGGTATGAAAACATCCAGGGATGAACTAAGGACAGTAAATTATACCGTTAAAATAACAGTCTTCAAGTATCATTAATATATGAATATTAAGACTTATAGAACTTTGATCTGTAAGGCATGGAAGATTCTAAAAATTATTCTTTACTATATTCAATTCCAAAATGAAGTTTGAAAGAATTATAGGGAGACCATTCTCCACAGAGTATAGTATCTATGTGCCTGTATCATACTTTACAGAAAGAAAATCAAGGAAAAGGCAGCGGGGGAGGGAGGGCAGGAAGAAAAAAAAATGACCAGTCTTTAGTCTCCTGAAGTTCAGTTTATGAATATAGATCATATTAATCTTCACAGGTTAAGATATCACACATATGATATGCTGAATTAATTTCATAGTTCTGATGTTGTAGTTTGTTTGTCATTATGCATTACCTACTAGGTACCATCCAGATGTGACATTTAAAGTTATTTCAGTGATGTGGCTTTTGCTTTTTTTAAAAAAATTATTATTATTTGGGGGGGCAGTAGAAACAAATGAGTAAAAGTCAAATTAGAATATGACACAAAAAGATAAAACTTTTGAAGTATGTGTGAATATCTCACCTATTTTACTACGACAAGTTATTGAATGTTTTTTTCCAATATCCAGCAAAGTTTATTTTTCCTATTCTTTTACAGTTTTAATGTTGACTACATATTGACATGTATTTATCTAATGGTATATTCCACCATTCCTTTATGAATTAATGAGTTTATTTGTGGTAAGTTTTAACCATCTCTCTAGCTCTAACAGGTTGCATATGTTACAACAAAAATATAAATTATACTCTTGTGGGGCGGGGAACATCCCCCCCAGGGCGCCTCCTCAATGGCACAAGTGTCGGAGCAGTGTCAAGAGCAACAGGGGGACAGATGAAGCTGGTAAGGGGATGACAGTAACCTCCCCCATGGCTCAGGGGGAGGAGGGGAGTAAGGTGTGTTCATGTGTGCACGTATATATATGTACATGTGCGTAGCTGTGTGTGTAGACAACTTTTTGGCATTAGTTATAGAAGGGTTTTTATTAATATGTGGGTATATATTTATATTTGGAACTATTTAGTATTGTGTTTTATCTGTTGTATTGTTGGTAATGATCCTGAATGTATAGTTCACTGATTGCCAGTTAATTACATACTGTTGAAAAAAAACATAAACTGCTTTGATCCTGATTTATCATAAACTGTATGAATAGAGCTGCTTTTCTCTGTGACAGTGATAGCTCATCATATTTCAGAGTATGAATTTGAATCACAGGGTATCAATATAATGGAAAAATCTATTTCCTGTTCATGTTTTGTCAGTCCTGAAACTTCTTTGGAGTCTCATTCTTATGACATTTGATCTGATAAACTTATTCTGAATCCTTAAAGAGAGGAGAAAGGTACTGCAAAAAGACCAGTTTTTCTTCTCCAGTCCTGCAGAAGCAAGATTCCTACTTTAAAGAAACAGAGACAATTACTAGAGCCAACAGTTGCTCCCCCACCCCCCAGTTATTGTTAGTTATAAGAAATTGCTATTTGTGCAATTTTCTCTTAAAGGCTGCCTCAGAAATAAGCACAATTCCAGAACATGAGATATTCTGAGGTATGGTAAAAACAAAATGAAAAGTAAATAAAACGACCTAAATTGCTTGCACCTGAGCTCTACCTGTAGAAGCATCTGGAAAACTGTATATAATTATACATATATACACACACACACAAAAAAATCTTGGGAAAACACTGAAAAAATTAAGACCTTAGGAGTCTATCTAGTCCGCCTCCCTGAACCATGACAGAATCAACTATCCATAATGCATTTCTATCATGTTTTGTCTAACCTGTTTTTCAAAGTCTCCACTAAAGGAGACCCCAATGTTTCCTTAAGCAATCTATTCCATGCATGCAGTTGAGAACTGTTTCCTAGTATCTAACCAAAATCTCTGTTATGGCAGTTCAAGCCATATTAGTTCTTCTCTTATGCTTAGTCCAGGTACAGGATATTTCTATGTGTAATAGAAATATTTCAACCACATTATTCTAAATATTAACAGAGAGATTTTGAACTTAAATAAAAAGATTGGAATTATAAATTTCTTCTAAAATAGTGGATACTCTCAAGAGATTTATTTTACCCTGTTGTGAGACAGTTTTAAAAAAATAATAAAAAAGAAAACACAAGGAGTTTTATTCTCTCCTGCTGTGCACATTATATAGTGATTTGCATTAATACCAAGTATATGTAAATAGCCTGATTTGCAAATGAATAAATAACTAACCAAGGTGAAAGTCAGCAGAGAATCAGGCTCAGAGCATAGCTCTAGGACTTGCAACTGACTTTGAGCTTTCCTAACAAAATTCAACTTTGTACACCATGAGCTATTAAGTTAGTCACTAAAATAGGGCTACTGAACTTAATGGAATTAATGTAAAACTGTAGAAATATGCTACATGTGTGGTTTGAGATCCCATTTCACACATAATAAAGCTGGTTGAACATACCAGTTACTTTTCTTCATCAGAAAACTCGTCAAATTGTACTTGTAGCTAGAACAGGTTTAGTTTAGATCCACATAATTACTACCTAGTACTGGTTTTGCCTCAGCTTGGAGAGCTCAGTGAACATGCTGTACACAAGCAGTTTTACAAACCAAACGTTGTAGATTTTTGGATGTTTGGGCAGTTTTGACTTCCCTCAAAAGTTTCCTTTACTATAACAACATGGAAGTTCATAAATCTCATTTCACAAGAATACAAATACAGTTCAGTATTTTCTTTATGTGAAGCTGCTTCATGTGTTAACCTAAAATTTTCTAAACGTTACAAACTATCCCAGACTTTGCAAGCCTTCACACCATATTGACCATACTTTTTTTTTTTTAACAAGGTTCTTCAAAGCATTGTTCAACTTTGTTCTATGGAAACTGGTTTCACTTTAACTAATACTGTGGCTCTTTGGTTAATTCAGACCTGTTCTGTCCTCCATGCACATATCTGAGGTCTACAGCATGGGCACAATGTACTTTCTTTCATCAGTTGTGATGCCAGGCTTGGTGCTGGCATGTGTACTGCCATTGTCCGCCACTGTCTGTGATTGTTTAGGGCAAAGAAAATAGCTCAAGAAGATTTAACCCAGGTGAACCTGTGTAAGGTTTTGATAGTGAGAGACTGCATTGTTGCCAGTAGAAGAATTGTTCCTGTATTTATCAATGGCATAGGTCGTAAGTCCCAGACATTTTACTAGTAGCTAGATATCTAACTACCTTTGAAAATCTGGGTCTCTCACTGACTGTTGAAATAAGCATTACACTTGATAGCATATGTTTGCAAGATTGCAATCTCAGTCTTACAGAACTTTTCAAATGTGTTCATATATAGCTAGGAATAGGAAGTCCTTGGAGGAAATTCTTGCCTTGTTGAAATCAGAATTGTGCCATTGATTTCAAAAGGATTTGGAATTTTCTGTTATGTTTAGAAATTATTTAATTATGTTTCACTTTTTTTAAAAAAAACAACTTATAATTTGCTTTCTGAAAAACTCCAAATTTACTTCAAGAATTATAAATCTTATAGAGTACCATCATCAACAGTAAAGGTTACAAGACTGTTTAGGTAGTAAATCTCAACAATTAAAAAATTAGGAAATCATACATGAAAGCAGTCCACTGTAAGATAGTCTTCAATAACATGATCATATGCCTCCCTCTTTGAATGAAAGTAAAAACACTTTATATTGATTTCTATTCTCCATACTTATGATGTTGACAAACTGTAACATATAATGCAAGCTGTTCAAACCCATAATTTCTGAAAGTAAAAGTATTTATTTCTGCAAGGTTATTACTGCAGTAGTTTTGGTACTATATTTGACAGCTTTACAAAGAACAGTGTATGCTCAAAATACTCCTTTAATACTAAACAATATTCTGCATTTTCCCATTTTCATTTGCTGAGCCACAGTAAAAGGAAAGGAAAGCAAAAAATTGACCACTAATTTAGGAGATACAGAGGACCTACATTTTTAAAGTACTACACATTTTTACAATGACTGATATTTCAAAGGATATTGTCAAACTGTGCTGGCTAAAGACTCCTACATATTTCATCTTATGGTGTTTCTTGTCGAGCACACAGAAATCAAGGAGCATAAGATTAATTAATATCTGTGATTTAATGACTTGCCAGTAAAAGGCATCTGAAGAACAAATACAGAGATACAATCATGTTCTCTAGGAAAGGTTCCAGCTCAACCACAAGACCTTTTGTCTTCCTCAGATTCCCTCATCATTTGTTCCTTTTTTCTAACTCCTTAGCCAGGTAGGATACAGGAGACTATTCCTGAGCAACATTTGCTGTCACCTTTTATAGCATTCAGACTTCTAGTTCTGCTCTTTTTCTCTTCCTTGGTTGCTTTCTGCGTTTCTTTCCCCAGCTCCCCAGTTTCTTCCAACCACCTCCAGTCTAACAGGGAGAGTCTTTAATTGGGAATGCCAATGCTCAGCCATAACAAGCTGATCCAGTAAGTGTCCTATATATCTGATTCATATGTCCAACCAAGGTCTTTAATGGGCACAGAATGAGGAGCATTCTGGAGATAAAAATAATGTATGTTAATATAAAGCAAATATGTAAATTAGAGAATTGACCTTAACTAAGGAACATCTTCTGTTTTGTCAACTTATGCATATTTTTAGGACAAAAGTATTTTAGGAAGGAGAGTCTTTATCATTTAAATACTGCTAAGAGCAAATTGTATGTGCTTTACTGAAAATTGTGAATCTTTTCAAGGAGAGGTATGAAGCCTGATTCACACTTTGAAACACTGACATATTTAATTTTTAATTTATGACACATTGTGTTTTGGGAAGAAATGTTGCTGGACATGGGAACTGGAATAACAACTTCACTATGTAAAATTTATAATTTTCTTTTTGTAAAAAAGAGAACTTTAAATAAATTTGCTTGCTTAATTGTTGATTCATGCTTGCATAACCACATGTGGAATAATTGCTGGACGTCACTTAGAAATTAAATTTATATCCACACTGTTAGGTAAGGCACAGCATTGAAGAAGATTCCCGGGTGGCTGACATGCAAGGAATCCATTCCATGGAAGTTCCCTAGGCCTGTAACCTTAGACGTCAGTGACGCCAGGGGAGCTTGGTGTACTGACTCTAAGAAGGTACTGTTCCGAGGGTGGAGCGGTGTGGAGATGCCACAGCCAGGCTCTGCAATTAAATGGGAACTCCAAGGTATTGTGTGTGACCAGTAAGCTGTACATTTGCTACCCTGGGCCAACAGTCTGTCATGTTTCTGACAAAATGCTGTCCTTTGATGAACTTTGCTCATTGTAACATCATTATAATACCAAAACACACCTCCATCCCAAAAGCTACCCACCTCCAAGGTGCGACCACCCCTCACTGATCTTGTGCTTTGAATTTTTCCTAGCTTATACCCTTAAAAGCGAAGTGAGAAAACTTTACACCAATCCTAAACAAAGGTATGTATGACTAAAGTCACTCAAGCTTCACCCGAAAGGTGAGAGAGAGTATAAAATGGCTTAAAAGAAAGAGAATGTTAGGGAAGACACCATCGTGCACCACTCTGACCTCTGGGATCAGTTGATGGGCTGAGCCTCTCTTCCCCCCCATCGGGATGCCTTTGGATAAGATTCGAACACTTGGTTATTCCAAGTGCCTCCCCAGGAAACTTAGAAATTTATCTAGAGTTGCTTTATTATCTTTTAACGTGTTTATAGCTGGCAGTGTCACTCATACTCTTGGTGTTTGCACTTGCTTTGCAGACAGTGAATTTATCACCAGTAATCCAAAAGAATCTGTGTGTCTGTTGCTCTAATAAACTGCACTCTTCATTAATCTAGCCGTGGTAGTTATTGAACATGACCCGACTCTTTAAGTGTGGCCGTGATAGTTCATGCAACATGACTAGACTGGGGGTGTAGCGCCTTATTAGTGGATCCATAATTGTGAAGTTCAGTACGCTGAACACGACCGGACTTACAACGTTGCAAATTAACACTGTCGCCTTAACTCTGGTGAATGGCTGCATATACAGTCCTTAGAAAATAACTGTTGACCAAGTCTGAGACTAAGACTGGACTTAGCCGCACCTAGACTCCTCTCTGAGAAGGAGTTTAGAAAGCAAGGGGGTCCTGTCTGAACCTCATGACTCAACAGGAGGGTTCCTCCCTCCAGCCACTCCTCAGACTCCTACGCGACAGTAACTCTTAATGCAACAACACATAGTCTGGTTAAATTAGTGAACATACTTGGTAGAAATGAGGAGATCAATTCCATCTTTCATGGAATATTTTTTATTTAATTTCATTTTTCAATATTTTTCATAGTTAGGAGTAAAAAATCACTGAAATATTCTTCTTCACTTTTTCTTTAGTCACTGATATATAATGGAGAAATCTCTATATAGATCTGCAATTATCAAAACTGTTTTGTCCCTTAAAACACAATATTCCAAACAGTGCAAATGTACCCTTAAAGACCTTAAGTGGGTTTGAGGATTTCAGTTTTGAAAAGCTGCACTTTATGAAGACAGCAAATAGTATCAGGAAGCCATGCTTCATGCAGTACTGAGTTATTAGATATTTTTTAGACTGATTATTTCGAACTCTATTGTGTGTAAAAAAGGAGCATAATTACTTGGCAAGTGTTTCTTAGCCTTAGTTTTTTCATCATTTATTGAACATAATAAGTGTTAGTTGCCTGAATATTGTAAAGTTCTCTCTTTGCTTGAGATTTATTTGTATTTTTTAAAAAAGTAGCATAATATTTTTGTCTTCATAATTAGTTCTGCGTTATATGCTCATTTTCCCTAATCAGATCCTAACTTACGGTAGAGTACACCATTTTATGTAGAAAGCAATCTTAAAAATGAATATGTTCCTTTGGATAAAGCACAGCTTGAAAAATGTATAAAACCAACAAGACTACAGGGAAATTTCAGGCTTTGCTATACTTGTAACTATGACATTACAAAACCGTGATACGTGCTGTGCTGTTTTCTAATCTATGGTTTTGTTCTTGCTTCCAAGGTTTAATTGATATAGAAAACGAGGGGGTGGTATCTATCCTGCCTTAGATGCACTTCAACTCCAGTTGCCCAGCTGTCTTATTTCCTATGTGCATCTGTCTGTCTGATACTGACATAATATTTTTAATAATAAATTATGCTGAACTGCTAAAAATATGCATGATACAAATACACATATTCATTATATGAATATATGCATATTAGATATATGAAAATAAAACCATTATTAGGGTTGCAGAGTTAAGCCTTACAAGCTTGGGAATTTTTTGAATTAACTTTTCAGTGCAAACTAAATTCACTTGCTCTTGTCTATAACTTCTGAGAAACAAAAGTACATAATTAAATATATTTGGTTTTCCATCCTGCCCTGCAAATGAGTACAGGAGACTATTGTAGACTCTTACTAACGTTGATTATTTGCTGTGTACATGTGTAGTAAAAAAGGAGACTGCAGAGAGAGAATGGTTTTAGTAATAGCAGCTCCAAAACATCTAGAACTGGTTTTCTTCATCTTACTTCTCCTTTTCCATGACAGTCATATTTTTTCTTTTCTAGGCAGCAATATAGGGGACCAGAAGGAATCTCTTATGTCCTTAAATCCAGTTATATGCCAGTTAAGGGAAGAAATCAATGCTGGCAAAAAGGCAATCTGCATTTTAATATAAGCTGGTTTGTCCTTTCTACATCTAGTAGTGGGTTATTTTCACCTCCATTGTTTAGAAACTTTCTTTTCATTTCAAGTATAAATGTATTCCAAACCAGTATATACTGATACATACTTGTATCAACAAGGTTTTTTACCCTAAATAGGAATTCTTTGTCACTGGAGCTTATCCCATGGGTATTTAAAGGCACCCATTATATCCCCTTTCAAATTTTAATTTGCTAAATTAAGCACCTTAGGATGATTTGATCTCCACTCAAACATTTTCCATTCTTCGATTGTAAGAGTATTCCTTCTCTGGACCCACAGCAGTTCAAATTCACTATTATAACAAATGAAATCAAAATTATACGTATTATTATGGAGACTGCATTTGTAACTTACACGATGTCATTATTAGTCATTTAACGTTACAGGAAATAACTTTGGTATGGGCTAGGTGTGTACTTTTATCTTTCTTAGCTGCATTACATAAACAATGTCTTGACTTGTGATTGCAATGTATTCAAAAGTATGCAGAAGGTTTCAGAAACTGGGAAGTATTCCTGCATCTCAGAGAGGATCAGCTAATATACCTATTTCTTAGTCATTTCTTAAAGAAAAATTCTGAGCTTGTAACTGAAGCGTTTATTTGTCCCCTAATGCATGACCTTCCTTTCTGTATTGTTAAATTTCCATTCATTTCTATCCCTCCCACCCTCAAGATCATCCAGTTCTTCCTATGACATTCAATCCTCTTATATATTGATGAAACCTCTTCAGCAAACCCATCTTCAGCAAATTTCATCAGCACTTCCAATTCTTCTGCCAAGACCATTAAAGAAAAATTCAATCAATCCCAAAACTGATCCTTAAGAGCTTCCTCCATTTATTCCCCACACTTAATTTCTTCACTCACTTCTTATAGTAATCAGCACTTTCAGCATTTTAGATAAAATTTCTACAAGTGAGACGATATCTAATGAAGTTCTTATTTTCAGGATTTACCACATTTCCTATGTTAAAAGGAACTAAAAATCTTATCCAAGAGCAATATTTGAATTTGGCTTGCCTGGCACAGCTTGCCTTTGGAATACTCATGATGGAGTTTATTCTGTTCTTCATTCATCCTCAGTTTGACTATTCTGTATTTTTCTCCCTCTTAATTTTAATCTAAAGCTTTGCTTAATAGTGACACTGGACTAATAGGCTTGCATTTGCCTAGGTAACTTTTCCTTCATTTCTAGTAAAACCTGTTACACTGGAAGTAAAATAGTCATATGAGAAGCAACATAGTGATTTTCATCAATAGATCTGCAATAAAGCATGTCAGTTCTTTTTTCAGAATTCTGAAACCAAAATTATCTATGTCTTCAAGATGAATTTTCTTTAAATTTGGCATCATATATATTCATATCCATATGTGTTTACTTTTTAGGTCTAGGTTATCCGTAATCTCTCTCTTTTTCATCCACAGTGCATAAATCTCCTGCTATGTTCTTTTTGTTTGTTTGCTTTTTTCTTTATATATTTATAACTAAAGAACAATTTTCATTTATTGTAACTTGCCTTGTGAGGTACAAGTCAGCTTTACTTAATAATTTTAGAGATTTTGAGTTTTTACCTGGAGTTCCAATACTCCATATACTCCAGTTTCAGGGTACACAGATTTCCTCAACTATTGTAAAATTCTTGCTTAGTAATAATATCATTATAAAGTAATTATTTATTCTTTTAGGTCTGGGAACTTTCCATACAAGCTTGCTCTCCCCTCTTGCTTGAAATCTAAATCACAAGCATAGCATCTGCACATTTCATTCAAATCAATTACAAAACTCCTCATTTAAGCTCTTCATTTGACTTCAGCAAGGTTTTAGTAGCTTTTTATGTTTCATGCTAACAGGTCAGCAGAAGTAAACAAATTATCCCAGTGTTTCCATTATGTGAGAGACATTTATGTTTAATCCTGTTAAATTACAGATATTTATGGTTTGCATTACTTTAATACTATTGCTATTAAATTAGAAGCTCTTTGCTATTTAACACCTGCCTCAGTTGTGTATGATGTAAGAAGAAAGAGCCTTTGCTGATTTGGGAATACCATAATGTGACTGTAGTTCTCCCAGTGGGCTCTCTCTTCAAAGACAACAAGTGTATGCAAAATACATAATCATTCTTAAAAGAGACAAACTAAAAAAGTTTTAACCGAATACAGAACATAACATCTTATTGCATATACTTTTTGTCCATATTTATGTTGGTTATATATTCATCAGATAGAACCAGTTAGGCAGTTGTTACCTCCTGTTTATTTTTTGTTTCTGTACTCTGAACACGGACTGCTTAGGACCAATGTGTCCAGTGCATGTCAGATTGAGCAGCCCTAAAATTATTAAAGATATCTGAAAGACTTCTGTGGATATATCCAACACAAGAAATGTTCACTACAGTCAAGAAGGATGACAAACTTGCTAGGCCTTAGTGCAGTGCTTTAAACCAACAGTGGCAGAGGAAGCTCCTGGCTCCCTACCAAGCTAAGTATACCTTAACAGTAGTGTGTGACCTACCAAGTGGCAGACAGAAGAGCCTGGGGATCCCTACTTCATAGCATCCATCACACCACTACCCATGTCTATTGTTGTGGTTTAGCCCCAGTTGGCAATTAAGCACCACACAGCCACTCGCTCACCCTCCCCCATGGTGGAATGAGGGAGAGAATCAAAAGAGCAAAAATAAGAAAACCTGTGGGTTGAGATAAGAACAGTTTAATAATTGGGGAAAAGAAAAAAAAAAAAAGAAAAATTATAATGAGAAGAAAAACAACAAGAGAGCGAGAGAGGAACAAAATCCAGGAAAAAGTGGTACAACCACTCGCCACCCACCAACCGAAGCCCAGCCAGTCCCCGAGCAGCGATCGCTACCCCCCAGCCAGCTCCCCACAGTTTATATACTGATCATGACGTCATATGGTATGGAATAGCCCTTTGGTCAGTTTGGATCAACTATCCTGGCTGTGCCTCCTCCCAGTTTCTTGTGCACCTGGAAGAGCAGGGGAAGCTGAAAACTCCTTGACTAGTGTAAAGATTACTTAGCAACAACTAAAACATCAGTGTGTTATCAATATTATTCTCATACTAAAATCCAAAACACAGCACTATACCAGCTACTAGGAAGAAAATTAACTCTATCCCAGCCGAAACCAGGACATTATTCATTCTTTCTAGCTCCTGCAGAGAACAGGATATAAAACACATTCTCCTTCACCACATAGCCCTCCCTAATTTGCAGTTCAGACTGTGAAAATGTAAGGGTCCTTTACACTGGTCAAAAGAACCTCTGTTTAATAGTTTATTAGCAGCCCAATGGTTGATTAATACCAGCAGGGACAGCACCAGATTTGAAATACATTTTGTTTTAAGAGGTAATGCTTGATACAGTGTTTTTACTAGTTCTGAAATGGAAATGACCAAATCTAGTTATTAAAAATTTGATATTTGGGAGTCCATTTCCCAACTACACTTCAACAATTTTGTTCGTCTAGTTTGGAGAAAAGGAGGCTGACGGGCGACCCCACTGCCCTCTACAGCTTCCTGAGGAGGGGAAGTAGAGAAGGAGGTGCTGAGGTCTTCTCCCTGAGATCCAGTGATAGGATGCATGGGAATGGTTCAAAGCTGCACCAGGGGACATTTAGACTGGACATTAGGAAGCATTTCTTTATCAAGAGGTGAGTGAAAAACTGGAACAGACTTCCTAGAGAGGTGGTCGATACCCCAAGCCTGTCAGTGTTTAAGAGGCATTTGGATAATGCCCTTAACAACATGCTTTAACCTTTGGTCAGCCTTGAATTTGTCAGGCAGTTGGACTAGACAATCATTGTAGGTCCCTTCCAACTGAAACATTCTATTCTATTCTATTCTATTCTATTCTATTCTATTCTATTCTATTCTATTCTATTCTATTCATGCTCAATAAAACTTTAAATCTAGAAAAGATATTCATATAAACAACTTAGAAGTACATTTCAAGCAGAGAAACTTTACAAAACTAGAAATCAAGTAACTGAACTATTTAAATAGCATTAGAAAAAAAAATATTTGTGAAATTGTACATTATTTGTAAATGCAGTCAATTTTAATATATCGCTGTGCTGGGTTTGGCTAGGATAGAGTTAATTTTCTTTATAGTAGCTTGCATGGTGATACGTTTTGGATTTGTGCTGAAAACAGTGTTGATAACACAGGGAAGTTTTAGTTGTTGCTAAGTAGTGCTTATACTAAATCAAGGACTTTTCAGCTTCCCATGCTCTGCCAGGTGCACAAGAAGTTGGGAGGGGGCACAGCTGGAACAGCTGACCCAAACTGGCCAAAGGGCTATTCCATACCATATGACGTCATGCTCAGCATATGAAGCTGGGGGAAGAAGAAGGAAGAGGGGGATGTTTGGAGTTATGGCTTTTTGTATCCTCAAGTAATTGTTATGCATGATGGAGCCCTGCTTTCCTGGAAATGGCTGAACACCTTCCTGCTGATGGGAAGTAGTGAATGAATTCCTTGTTTTGCTTTGCTTGTGCGCACAGTTTTTGCTTCACTCATTAAACTGTGTTTATCTCAACCCACAAGTTTTCTCACTTTTACCCTTCCGATTCTCTCCTCCATCCCAGCCGGGGGGAGTGAGCAAGCGGCTGTGTGGTGCTTAGTTGCCATCTGGGGTTAAACCACAACAATTGCCTAACATTTCTAGTACTGGAGAGGAATTAATGAATCATTTACATATCTAACTCTAATATAATCATGATAATGTTATAGCACCAGTTCACAATTACTGAATTTATTTTTAAAATACCCTCACATATTTCCTTGAAGAACATATGGATTTCTTCAGTGGTGAAGGTTTCTGGGGTTTTTTGTTGTATTTTCTTTAAAAAGCAAAACTTAAGGTGGAAAGCATACTGACAAGCATAAATTTATTAATCACAGTTGCTTAATCTAAGTGTGCAAATTCCACAGAAGATAATTAGGCATCCGAACAGGAACATGTACAGGGTTTCTGACAGAACCCTGAGCACATCCTCCATTGGGGAGTCTATCTGTCTGAGCCCACTGTGAGCTCCTTTGCAGAGAAGAACTGTTACAAAGAGAGCCAGGAGTGAGAAACAGGAACTTTGGACAGGAAGCTCATGCAGTTCAACAAAGGTAAGAGCAATGTCCTGTCCCCAGGGAGGAATAACGCCATGCACCAATATATGCTGGTGGCTGACTGGTTGGAAAACAGCCTTTCAGAAAAGGACCTGGAGGTCCTGGTGGACATCAAGTTGAACATGAGCCAGCAATGTGCCCTCGTGGCAAAGAGGGCTAATGGTATCCTGGGCTGCATTAGGAGGAGTGTTGCCAGCAGTTGGAGGGAGGTGATCCTTTCTCTCCATTCAGCACAGGTGAGGCACACCTGGAGTACTGTGTCTAGTCCTGGGCCTCCCAGTACAAAAGAGACATGGACTTACTACAGAAAGTAAAAAAAAAAAAAAAAATTGCTGCAAAGGTAACTAAGGGTCTGGAGCATCTTTCCTATGAGAAGAAGCTGAGACATCTGGGACTGTTTATCCTGGAGAAGAGAAGGCTCAGGGAGGATCTTATCAATGTATATAAATACCTGAAGGGAAGAGGACAGAGCCAGCCTCTTTCCAGTGGTGCCCAGTGACAGGACCAGAGGCAATGGGCACAAACTGAAATACAGGAGGCTCCCTCTGAACATCAGGAAGCACTTTTTCACTGTGAGGGTGACCAAGTATACTGACACAGGTTGCCTGGAGGTTGTGGAGTCTTCCTCCTTGGAGATATTCAGAAGCCATCTAAGCATGGTCCTGGGCAATCAGCTCTAGGTGGCCTTGCTTGAGCAGGGAGGTTGGCTGAAATGACCTCCAGAGGTAATCAAAAGGGGATTTTTTTTCTGTTTTGTTTTGTTTTTCTACAAATATCTACGTTTTTGTGTATTCTCTTTCAGAAGAACATAATATTATAGTGGATTTTATTGTCAATTTTTTAAATGTTTTCTTTTTTCAATTATGCAACAGTTAAAAGGAAATGGGTTTGGGTTTGTTTGTTTGTTTGTTTGTTTGTTTGTTTTTAAACTCCTTAGCACTTTGCTTAATGAGTGCTAACTGATTCAACCCAAGTATTGCAGTTAAAATGCCAAACTTTCTTAACAGTCAATGTCATTTAGGACTAGCTGTTCTCCAAGTTGCAGAAAAAAATGTATTTCTTCACTTTTGACATGGGAGAATATGAAGCAGCTTCTTTGCCTCATTTAGCAAGAGAGAGCTGTATCATTACCAGCACAGAATGTGAAGTCTGGATATTTAACAGAATGAAATGTCAACATTAAGGCCTTTAATGTGGCTTAGACAGTATTGTAGCAACTCTTGCCTCTGGGATATAATTTATACTTTGTAGATGTATGTATGCAGAAAATCTATTTTCATTTTCCAGGATGAGTGTTAGCTGTTTCCACCTGCAACATTTAATTTTGTATTTACAAAGAACTACAGGGAGTATTAGGTAAATGTTACTATGCTTAAATTAGGTATACTATAGCGAATGCTATATTTTCAACCAAAACATTACAGAGCATGAAAACAGCACAGAATAAAACATTTCTACTTGACATTGACATTTGGTAATATAATATTCTTTCTAAGCGTAATGGTATGAGTGAAAAACAAATGAAGTTACAAATTTTAGTAGGACAAGGTACGTGTGTATAGTCACAAAATCAAGCAATACAAAGATCTGAGTGAAAAGTAGTTACAGTTGTACAGACTTTAGATACACAGAATGTTGAGGATTTTAAAATTGTATAGTATGTACATATCTCAAGATTTTTTTGTACCACTGTTAAGATTGGAATTTTCAACGTGTTTATCCATAGACTAATTCTACCTTTTCTAAAATCAGCATTAAACCCCTGAATTTGATAGGAATAAAAAACAGAATTCCATATGAAGCCTATTGGACTTGGACACATCCTGGACAGAGCAAGTGCCCGATTCTCTTGGGTCTGCAGTGTGGGTGTAAACAGGTCTGGAGAGAAATAGACAATGGTCCTCCTTAGTAAAGAAGGACATGATATACCACTGGGTGGTGTAGTTCTGTTCTTGTATCTATCCTACCCTAAATTCATCTGTGACAATTTTCAGGAAAGGTTCAAATGGAGTCATGTCAAATAAAATTATTTCTGTGCTATGGTTCTACACTTTTCCAGTCAATGAAAAATAGCTGAATTGCAATCTTCCAATCTATCTCACTGTTCCATCTAAAAATAACAAAGCACTGAAATGTCTATTTAGACTGATGTGCACTACTTTATAATTAGGAATGGTTTGGATTTTGGTGGGTTTTTCTTTTTGGGGGGGATATTAGTCCTGCAAAATTCAGTGTAGCTATTTGAATGAATAAATGTTGCAAGGCCAACAGTTTCAGTCAAAATAATATGCTGCAATTTTTAAATAGCTAAAATATTTGAATAACTGTGAAGTATTTAATTTTTAATATACTGTATTGTGATTTTTTACTTATTACATAGAGTTTCATTATTTTGAACTGCTAGACAAAAGTATGTAGGCTTTTGTGACGATAAAGGAAATAAACACACTTTTTTGGGTAGTGAAGTAATTTAGGGTTTTTTCTGTTGGTTTTTTGGGTTTTTTTTTTAGAAGAAATGAGTAAATGAAATTCTACAGGATGCCTTTCCTATTATAGGGCTGTTTTTTCAATGTTCTTTTGAATGATACCTATCAATGTATCTCCTGTTAGTAATCTTGTACCATAGTCACAATAGTTTATTGCCCTCAGTTTATGACTTTCAAAGCAATTAATAGTCTCTACTTTGTGAGATAATTTTTGTCCTTGCTTGCTTGCTTACTTCCTTCCTTTGCTTGCCTACTTGCTTGCTTGCTTTCTTGTACTGAGCAGCCCAGATCTGGACTCAGCACTCCAGCTGTGGCATTGCCAGTGCTGAGTTGAGGGGAAGGATCACCTCCCTTGGCCTGCTGGAAACACCCTGCCTAATGCAGGCCAGGGTGCTCTTGGTCTAGTTTAACCAATAGTTATTAAGTGAAGCTCAATAACTTGTTTAAGGCATTAGGTTTTTGGTGATATTTGTTATTCTACATGCTAATTTTGCCATCTGATCTTTACCTAAAAAGGGTACCTTGCACTCTTTTTGTCTGAACGATGCAATCTCTTACGTAGTCAACACAAACAAGAGGGCTGTCCCAGATGTCCAGTCAGCTGTCATGGAAAGAAATAAAATATACAAAAGATGCAGCACCATGGCAGGAACAAAAGGTTTATTTAGAGCTAAGAGAAAGAGGGAGAAAAAAAAGCCCCATTCTGCCAAATTGCATTTCATTTACTAACAAAATACTTAAAATATATCAACTGGTGAAAAATGAGAAAGAAAGTTCAGTTAGACAGAAAGGACCAAACTATCCTGATCAATAGTTTCCACATTAGTATGAAGAAAAATATCCTTGCTGTCAAGAGACAGAACAGTACACCCTATTTAACTTGGATTGGGCTTGTTTCTATTGGTATTTACAACATCCCATTTTCTGAAAAAACAATGTTGATTCCTCTTGATTCACACATCATCTTATCTTTTCAAAATGTGGTGAGCAGCTCTCAGAAGTCCCCAACATAGCTGCTGCTGTAGCATTTCAGGTTATTCTATAGTCACCTTGAGACAAGATTCAGCAAATGCCCTAGGTCTCATCATACCACGTTTATTCAGTCAGCTTTCCCATTACAAGCCTGAAATTATTTTCTGTGAAGGCATGACAATGGCATGATAGTAATTTCAGTTCATTGATTCAGGATAACAGCTGAATGCAAAATGTCACCTGCTTGCCATGACAGTCTGAATTTGCCTTACAAACCAACCCTGAACATCCAGGTGAAATGGTTATCTTCCTGTAGGATCAATGCTTATGGACCCAAGCATTGCCTTTCACACTCTGAGTCTTTGCTGTCTATAGTGTATGGGAGTACATGCGAAAACAGAGAAGCCTCAGGAGTCAAGACCTAGCAGTTGCCTTTCAGGGGTAACTTTACCTATCTCTGTGTGAAATATGCAATATCATGCAAGCAGCTAAGCATTATAACTCAGTAATATGATCTTGAAAGGATAAAAAGGTATAATGTACCTATCTCAACCTTAAACCTACAGATAAAGTACTGGATGCAGAACTAATAATTTTTAATCTAATGAACTTTGATGTCCTCTTACCCTGTACTGAAGGAATAGAGAAGCCACTCAGCCACTGTGTCTCCTCAGAGAGACATCCATTCATAATTTTATATGAGGAATCCTCTCAGCAATCACTTGCCCAATAATTTGAAAGAGCAAAGGTAAGCAGCTTCTTTTCCTAGGTCATGTTATTGCCGTGACAATCTCTTGACTGGCACTCTTCTTTCAAATCATGCTATTTAGCTTAGGCATCCCTGCCTAAGCTAAAAATGTGAAAAATGAAAGCAAAAATGAAAATGAAAGTTCAATGAGACTATCACTCCCTCATGCCATAGAAACCCATTCTACCAAGTGAAGAGCTACGTCTAACCAAGAAAGAGCATGGTATGGTGAAGCTAACACACATCCCTCGCTCTTGGCCACTTTATCTGACTTTCTGTTTTGACTTTGTTTCTGTTATGGGAGCAGGTACTGGGCTGTTGTTGGACTCCAAGTCTCTATGAACATTTCCAGTTACTGATCCATAGGGTGAAGTCCAATAAGGAAAAAAAAGAAAAAGAAAAAAGAAAACAAAAAGAAAAAAGCCTCTCCTTGCGCAAAGGAGGTAATAGCTTTTGCAAGAACAATCTAATTGGCACAAAGACAGGATATGCTCCCTGTTTCTTGCCCTCAGAGTTACACCCCTGGTTTTTTGTTGCTGTTGTTGTTTGACCAAACACCTTTAAGGCTTCAAGCACTGACTATTTACAAACTTTCTCAGTCAAAGACTAGAAACACTTTGAATTTCAAGCTGGATCTCAGAGTACATGTCTTCAAGGTTCAGTGCAAACATTCTGCATAACTCTAGGTGCAATTTTCTACAGGTGGCTAAGCAGAAGGTAGATTTATATAGCTGTAATAAGAACAAAATAGTTATGCTTATATTGAAGTAGAAGGTTTTCAGCAACTGTTCTACAAGCTTGCTTGGTCTGAAGTGTAGCATGAAATATGATTTTCAATGTGAGAAAACTGTTAAGAATGCACAACCAAACAGACTATTACAGCAGGCAGGTAAGAGCCTTTAGGCTTACTGATTTACTTATTAGATGTGTCCCTACTGAAAATAGGTGTGTCTTGTTTCTAGTTTGATCAGCCAGAAGGTTAGATTTTAAAGTTTTGAATTGGAACATAGTACCATATAAGTAGATGGTATGCTATATTTAATCTTCATATGACTTTAAGGAGCTTTAAGAAATAAGGAGGAGAGCAAAGCTGAAACTTTCAAGTATTGTGGAGTAAATGTACATATTTCTCAGGATTATACTTGTTATATGTTAGAACTAATATTAGTCATTTTGGTTGTTCCTTCAAGAATATTGTATTTGTTCTTAGTAACTTTAAATATGTATCTTATATGCTGCACTTTTTCCATTTATTACTAAAACAATGAGTAGACTAAACACCTATTAATGTAATTAGAAATAATTAAAACCTTTACAGTTTTAAAAAAACCCATAACATTTTACTGTACTTACTATGTCTACAAATAAACTCATAATTTTTTAGTCTAATACAGAATGACTAAACAAAGACTACAGGATCCCATACAATTGATATGCATTACCTGATTTTCCACAAAAGATTTGTTTGTCAAATTATTTGATGGTAATAGAAACATTAAAAACAGATTGAAAAAGGAGTGATGATTATTTGATCTATATTACCTACAAAACCCATGTGAAAGGACCTTTCATTAAAAAAAAGATTTTAATAATAAATCACAAATACGATTGACCACTAACTTCCAGCTGATGATGTGCTTGAAGGAATTGTTTCAGCAAACCCCTAACTATTAAAATTAAGCTTAGAATCTTCAGTATCAGCTTGTGATTTAGCTTCATTGCTGCTTGGATCTTTGGATGCACAGTATATAGGTAATGGACTTCAATACTATTGTAAAGGAAAAGAACCTTCCCTTCCCTTCCCTTCCCTTCCCTTCCCTTCCCTTCCCTTCCCTTCCCTTCCCTTCCCTTCCCTTCCCTTCCCTTCCCTTCCCTTCCCTTCCCTTCCCTTCCCTTCCCTTCCCTTCCCTTCCCTTCCCTTCCCTTCCCTTCCCTTCCCTTCCCTTCCCTTCCCTTCCCTTCCCTTCCCTTCCCTTCCCTTTCCCTTTCCCTTTCCCTTTCTCTTTCCCTTTCCCTTTCTCTTTCCCTTTCCTCTCATGTTTTTCAAAGTATCTACATTGAAGAGATGTAATTATTATTAAGAAGCAACGCTATCTCTAGGACATAGGCCCAGGATTGTTTCAGACAGAAGCACAGTGCGCAGAGTTACCTGCTGCACTTTTAACTTATGTTAAGGGTCTTCATAAATCTACTGCCAACTCCCTTTATTTATGGTGCGGACTGTTAGTTTTTTTCACAAACTCAGAATGTTTATAGATGGAAAGGGCATCTTGACATAAAAGTCCTACTTCTTATCTCAATAGCCTTTTAGAGTTATGAATGACTGAAGGAAGAAAATCCTAATAAGTATGCAGGCAATCACTGTAGTCAAAGGAGCCAGTAACAATTATATGTTTCTGGGAATTTGCATGTTAAAGTTTATAAACTGTTGACATTATACTCAGTTCTGTGTTTGATATGAAAGAATCTGAAATAAATAACCTGAACAGTATGTCTGTGTAAACAGGCAAGATTAAAAATCAAGGCACTAAACCCTCGATTATTTCACCTTCCTTTTCAGCCATTTTGCTTCACGGTGGGGAAGAAGTAGCATTTTTAGTGAGAAGCCCTGTAGCTTCCTACTTTCCTGGAAGAACATCGTAGCTGAATCCTGTACACTTGACAGCTCTTGAAGCTGAGGATGAAAAATGGTAAAGTTGCCCTCATAAAAAGCCATTTCGCTGCAGGGCAGTTGCAGGGGTTTGCCAGGGATGGAGAAGTCAGGATTTAGCTCCTGGTTGCCAGGCAACAGGTAAAGAAGGAGCAGATCTCCTTTCTTAAAGAAATTGAGTGGTCCTCCACAAGTGTTTGCACACAAAGAGCCACAGCTTGAAAAACAAGCAACAGCAACAAAAAACTACTTCTGCACAGACAAAATTACTCTGAACATTCTAAAGAGGGAAAGGTTCTGCAGTCCACAAACTGCCTCCTGAGATCAATAAGATCATCACTTCTTTTTCCTTTATATGACCTTAGGCATTGTTTTTGTTTGGTTGGTTGGTTGGTTTTTGGGTTTTTTTGTTGTTTGCTTTTCTTTTTTTTACTATTTTTTCCCTACTTTGAAGCAATTGATTTTCAGAAAGGTGAAGTTTTGGGGATTTTTTTAGTTTTGTTTTTTTTTTTAATCTTTTAATGCTATGGCCATTGATATTAAAAGAGGGTTCAACCTTATTTCTTAAATAAACATGCCCAAAACAGAACATTAAAATGCTTCTAACAAAAACAATTTTAATGTCCAGTCCTCCATCCTTTCATGCAGAAATAAACAAAAATAAGTACATTACTAATCCATTGTGAAGTTCCACATTTTAATCTTATATTTTATCACAGAATTTATTACTTTCCATGTTAATCTAATTTACCATATGTGGCTGCATTCAGAGAGGAAAACAGAAGGTTTATCTAAAGGAACAGGTGGTATTTTATGTTGAATTTTTATTGAGATATGTAAGTATATTACCAGAAGTCATCCAGATATACACAACTGTAGAAAAATTGGAATTTAAGTGGGGAATTGTCCTATTTTTAAAAACACTGACATTTCTGTTCAATGCTTTGGTTTCCTTGAATGATTTATAGGTAAACAAATGTGATGTTACACCTTAACAATGTAAATGTTAGGCTTTTTCTATCTTTACTTAACTTTCTGATAAGTTCTGGTAGGGGACAAGATAACATTCCCTACTGCAATCAAACTGCCTGAACGGCAACATTAGAAGGAGTGGTATAATTACTATGGAAATGAAGGTGTGGTTTTAAAGCTTAGAAGTTAACTAAAATATAATGCTTTCCATCTGCTGGTATCAAAACAATGCACACTGAGGAAACCATCTTCCATCACATCTGATGCAGATAAAAGCATTATGCAAAATTAAATGAGATATATTGGTCCTAGTGCAGAAGTCCTCAAGAATAAATAAATTCACTTCAATGAAGACTGAAACTTATGTGAAATAAAAGAAAATCAATTTTCTATTGTAATTTTTGTGAAAATTTCCATTATGAACAGGGGATATTTTTCTTCTCTTTTTTAAAAAACACTACTAAACAGTGTATTGTAACATTATGGCTAGCAGTCAAACCTGAAACACATGTAAACATGTAAACGAACATGTTTATATCTTTGTTTTGTTTGGGTGTTTTTCTTTTTTTCCTTTTTCTCATTTCCTATCTATAATTTTTTTTTACTTCAGTTTTCTTAACACCATCAACAGTTGATTCAGAAATCTGGAATAATGACAGGATATTTGAAAGTACAAATATTTTCAAAACCATACAAATACATGGCATCTTTCTTGTCACGATCTCAGCTTCATTCATTTAATTTTAAACGGAGGGAAACATCTGCCTAACCTAGAGGCCTATTTGAATCTGTATTTTAGGAAAGTATTTAAAAAAAAATCCTGAAAAAAGTGCCTTATGTCCTATAAAAGTTAGCAAAGATAAGAAAGTGCTTGTGAACTTAGGAAATTTCTTCAGTGAAACTGGCAGATTGGACCCCTTAAATTTAGACATAAACTAGTTCCATAATTAAGACCTTGTTCACCTCCCAAATGAACTTTCAAGCTCAATTTCCTTCATCTATAGAGTTGCCATACACACACACACACAAATTTGTTGGAAAAACGTGAACTTTTTGAGGCTCCTGATACAGTTCCTTTCAGAAAGTTTTGGGACACCTCTGGCTGCTCAGGTTGAATAAGGATTATCCATTCCTGCTTGTTAAATGCAAAAGAGCAGTTTATATATTTTAGGATGTGTAAAGGGAACTCTCTGGATTCTTTTGAATATTCTAATTCAGTTTAGGACAATAAAGATGTGTTATCTCAGCCTATCTCCTCTTCTTTTCCGTTGTAGCACATTCTGCATGACATGCGCATGGTTACTCAGCTACAACCGAGAAGCAGCGGGAATCCTGACCCACAACAGCTGCTGCACAGGACCAATGTATGCAACCTGTCCAACCCCACCATCACTTTCTAATGAGCTACCCAGCCAGACTTATTAGAGAAGCAGTAGACATTTACGCACAGATATGCATTGCGCTACAGTTGACAAGAGCGAGTCAAGACTTCCATGAGATTTAGTTGGAAGGATGCCTCCTCTGAAGATTTCAGGTGAGCTTGAACACTTAGGTGCTCACTTCATCCATGACACAGTGATTCTAAGAATAAGCTTCTGAGGAATTTTTCAGTAGAAAACGTCAGCATGATTGGTATCCTACATGACTAAGCAGGTTAAGGTTTGGCATTGTATTTTCCAATTTGCTTTCCTAAATATCAGTGCTTGATATTTAGGACTCTGCCTGAGTGGCACCACAGGATCCTCAGTATTGTTTCTGATCTCATCCATTCTCATTTGTTACCTCTTCTTTCCTATTACAAGCAAGTAAAATTTGTATTTTTTAAACAAAGAATGACTTAGTTTTCCTGATCATCCATACACTGAAATTCATCATCTGTATTTGTACAAATTGCACTCGTTAACAGCAGATCTCATGAATGATGTTTGAAAAAAATACCTTTGGCCCGGACAAAAAAACACATAGACATAAAAAGTTCTTAACTTCTGTCTGAAGATACTTCCTCATTCCTCACATATTGTGACATAGGCCTAAAGTTTCTGGTGGTTTTCTTAGCACTGTATTCACTAATACATTGCCATACATTGATTTGGCACATCATTTTGTATGGAGGAACTAAAGATTTCAGAAACTTCCTTTTCTTTTTGCTTTGTTCACACTGCATAGATCCATGGGATTTCAGTGTTTTACCTCATAATGGCTAATTAGAAGCATATGTGCTAACACGAGGTTTTACAAATGTTTAATTTCATATTTCAAGTGTGGGTTACCACTGAACTGTTCTTTTACAAGAATCGAAACTAAAGGTTCTTAGATGATTGAAGTATTGACTCACCACTTGTGAAGTCTTTATTTTCAAGGTTTACACTGGTGTTTTTGCACAGGGAATTTATAGATGCATTAAGCTTGCATGGCTGTATGTATTTCATTTTGAGAATAAGACAAAGTTTACCAAATTTTATAGAATATCGAATAATTTAATTCTCCCTTAGTCATTTAACTATTTAACTCAGTATTTAGCAATTAAAAAAAAAATCTGCCAAATTACATACTTTTTGTAAAAGATGTCCTTTATAAAGTCTCTAGGTTTCCTCTTCAGAAGACATTACATATTTTATGCCAATATGCTAAATAGAATCTTTTTTTTAAACAGTCAGTGAAATATTTTTAAAAGTTCACAGCCATCAGAGGCATTCAGTAATGCTAATATATTCCTCTTCTTTTCTACCCATCTGTAGAGAGATTTACTTTAAACCTTGTTGATTTATTCATTTTTTAAATAGTGCTAGGAAAAAATGCACTTAAACATTCTTTCAGTTTTCATTAATTAACCACCTTTTTGCTAAGCTTTCCAGAGTTGGAGGAAGAGGGGCGATTTCTCCACAAACGCTGCTCTCTTTTCTACTCTTCTTTCTTTCTGTCATCCCACCATACCACCGCCCCCAAAGGACATTATTTTGACTGTGTCATTTTATTTTAAAAAATGTTATAAATTAGATGGAGCAGACATATATTCACAACACTTTCAAATTAAGGCCAACCTGTTGAATCTATGACAAGGAAAAGAACATTTTCATTTGTATCAGTTAATGGTGTTTATGAAAATATTTTGAATATAGAAAAAGCACTGAAGCAATGAGTATTCCATGTAGTATGGTCTTACCATGGTCTTCCTGACCAGGGTAAGAATTCACATCAGAAACTACAAATCAGTAATTCTCAATGGTGGGATGTATGATACTCTCAAAAAAGCATAAATTCAGTTTTGAGGAATACCATAGGAACCTATATCACTCTAAATTTCATTAAGACAACAGATTGCTAGATAGATCACATTTTTATCTGAGTAAAAAAAAATTGCAAACAACCACATCTTTTGTGTTAACTATGAAATAACTGTTTAGGTAAAATATACTTATTAATATAAATCTGTATTAATTGTTAAATGAGTTGCAAAACCAAATCACTTTTTCTTGGATGTTAACAATATTCCAGGCACTGATGCCAGAATGCTTGTAGATATCTATGTTTGCAGGCATCATTCATAACAAAAAGCTAACTGAAACCCTCGTGTGAAACCTCAGAAGTAAAAAATATTTGCTTTTTAAGGACAATACCTTGCAATTCTCAAAATTAACTTCGTTTAACAATACATTAACAGCTAGCATAGCCCAAATATCTGCTCTCTCTCCCTATTCGCCTGCTAGATAATGATCATCTTGACACAGTCAGTCTCGTTCAGATAATGTCACCTCATATTGTACTTGCCTCATCAGAAAATATTTAGCTGCAGCAATTTATAGCCCTTTGAGAAAAGAAACAGATTAGACACTCAAGGACATATAACCTGGGAAATTATAAAGAATATGTGACAATAAAGCTTTGTTAAACTATTTGACAGTAATAGGAACATCAAAAAGAAACTGAAAAAGGAGCACTAATTATTTCGTCCATACTACCTATGAAACCCATGTAAAATTTGTTAAACATTATGATTTTTATAACAATCAAAATGTTTCACCAAAAAAAATCATTATTTGAAACCTGTCAGAAAACAGATGATCATATTAATTTCCACTGACATTTTCATTACAGCCAAAATGTATATTATCTATAAAAACAAACATAGAACTACAGTCCAGTAATTTGAAACTTGTTGTCTGACAATGATGACAAACAAAATCAAGTCAGCTCAGTGTGGATGCTGTTTTTCCTGTGAAACTATTATTTCAGTGCTTATACATTTGAAACGGAAAGCCTAATCAAAGAAGATTAGTAAAGTTTCAAGTGTTAAGGCTATTAATAATTATAAAACTTAGCATTTCAAAGGAGAGCAATTTTAGCTTTTTGCATAAGTCTATTCTGCATTTAAATTGCTAGTAAAAAAAAAATCTTCAGTTCTTCAGAGATGTTGGGAAATTCCCTTAATGGAAATAAATAACTTATTCAGGGGAATAAGGGATATATATTATTTGCTGATACTTTATTCTTTATCACATTGTTTTCTTTTCACTAGCTTACATTAATCCTACTTCCTGTGGGTGATCTCCTTGTAGAAATGTAGGACAGTCTGTAGACCTGAGACTGAGTAAATCCTACACGAAGGGACTCATGTTTTGGGGATTATTTATGAAGTCACCAAGGATCTCAGGCAAAGGAAATCTGCAAGAAATTATTGGTAGTAATTTGAGTAAGTAGGAGTTTTACTTCATCTTTTTTTGTTCCATCACATTCTAAAAAGATGTATTTGTAATATTTGTAATATATTTATAATATATGCACAAATAATAATGAACCATTATAATTTTTTTAATAAAAAATGAAATCCTGAAAGGGGCAACAAGAGCAGAGTGTCTAAGTATTTCTCAGTCATGGATCTTTATTGAAATATTATGAATTGTGGAGTTTTCAGTGAGTTTAGAAACTTACCCTTGGATGCTCTCACCTTATTATATCACTCTTCTACTTTGTGATTAAAAGGTGAAATAAATATATTTTGTAGATTTGATGTGCACTTTTTGTACCATTTACAAAGGCCAAAAATAACAAAAACTGTTCTCCCCTATTATTTTGGAAGGGGCAAAAAAATACACCCTACCCCACTATTCAGCTTTTAGAGCTACTAAGATATAATGAAAAAGTTGAGATTATTTCTTAACTATGAACAAAAGCCATATATTTATACTAAAAGTTTTTTTCTGTGACTTTGATCTAGATGGTACAAATTCTATGGAGCAGATAGATACAAGATAGAAATCCTTCTTTTCTTACTATGGACATAGCAGAATGCAGTTGGAGAAAGAGAGGTGCATCTTTACTATTTATATTTCTTACTTGTGCTTACTCAGTGAATCAGTCCCTTTCTAAATTCTTTTCAACTTATCTATTAATTTTAAATACATTTTGAATCACAAATCCTTCCATGAAGAAACTTTGGTGACTGTGAACATATACCATGAAATGTGAAGTGCATTCAGCTTTCTAATATAATATATATGAAAGAGGCAAAGACTATCCTCATAAAATAATTAAAAACCCAGGTTAACAGAAGAAATCCATCATTCTAGAAAGCATGCAAACATTTTTAGAACAAAGATTATTAAAAAAAAAGAAACAAACAGAAAATGACAACTGTCTTGAAGAACAAATCCTTCTCTGAAAAACAAATAGAAAAAAGGTTTTTGTTAGGGTTTTTTTTCTGGATTTTTTTGTGTTTCTTTTCCTTTTTTTTCCCCAGAAGTGTCACTTCAGGAGAAGAGTGATTGATTTGAAAACAGAAAATGTGCAAAGAAACACTAAAAATTAGATCTTGAAACATGTAGTCATTTAAACCAGTAACTGTATTGTACTGTACCACTTTTTTTGTCTCCTGTTCCTTTTCCTTTTCCTTCTCTTATTCCCTCTTCCCCCTTCCCTCTTATTTTTCACAAACGAGGAAGGCCCACTGACTTGTCATTGAGGGTCTCATTTGGCCACACAGAGGTGTCTATTGTCATTTGACCTGTTCCAGGGCATCTTGCCAGGCTTTCAGTGGCCTGTCCAGAAGGGCTCACATGCTTCCTGGGTGCCTGAATTTAAAGCCACTGGCTGTGTATGAATTATTTTGAGCAAGTCAGTTGTCTTGGAAGGTAGCAGATACATGTGTGGGGCAACTTGAATGAAATCCTAAGGGCCTATTTCAAGATGAGCCGAATAACTCACGAGGCTCTACTGAAGTACATTTCCATTGACTACAGTATACGTTTAGACCTAGCTGACACGCACACCTTGAGGTACTTTTAAATGACTCAGTCTTTAACAAAAACCCAGTCCCAGCATTTAGGCAGGCAAAAAGAGTTCCAATCAAAGTCCTTTTATCTGGATATTTGATTTATAAAACTATCTACAGTCTTACCATCTCTTTTTTTTTTTTTTTTTTTTTTTTCATTACAGAAGGGTTGGGATTCAGCTTGCCTAATTTTGGGACCTTAATTCAATTGCCTAAACATTTGCATTTATTACCATTTGAGATGCACTAGTTTATCTGTCCTTACCTCTAGCTACTCAACTAGAAGACAAAGGGTCTCCCATAAGTCTTTTGTCATATCTGCCAGCTTCGTGCAGATGTCTTCAGCATCCTACGGTATCTTAAATGGCATTAGATGTCTATCTTTAACAACTGAATCAACCCTTAGGTGTCAACATAGAGATATCTACATTTGAACTAGTCATTGTAGGCTGTCTTTGAAGCTAATGAAGAGAAATGAAGCACAATTTATTTGACTTACTGAAATAATCTATAGTAGGATGAGGTGACTGGCAAAGTTTGTCTTTGTTTCCATTTGTTATAAAGAGAATCTAAGATGACTAGCTCAGATGTAGAGATCCACATTTTAATTTATTTGATTTATTGTTATATTTGTTCTACATTTGGTTAGAACACTTCCATTCAGTATGACCACTCTGATGGCTGCAATCAAACATATGAAACACTTTATTTTGGTAACATCAGCTATGACTGCATAAAGGAGAAATTCCATAAGACTGAATCATTAATGCCAAGATACGTTTCTTTCTCTATTAATAGTTCATTTTTAAAAATTCTGTTCTCATTTGTTTAAATATTCATCTTCATCCTTCCTTGAACATCAAAAACTTCTATATAAATGAAAATATTAATATATTTTTTCATTTATTCTGTCCTGATTCACTGAAACTGAAATCAATACCTACTACAAAATAGACAGCGTACAGATTATTTTCTCTGTATTAAATAGATGTTAAGTAACCCTTCTGTGAAATTCAATATATTTAAATTATAGTTTACAGGATACTTCATCTGTAGTCTACTATTTAGTCATATATATACACTTTTAAAACCTTTAAGTTCTCAAAAGTCAAAACAATTGAAGTTTATTGCAGTTTTAATCTTCCCATATTTGATTTTGCTTCAAAATAATTCTTATAAGGCAGCTTTAACATGAGGAACTATGTCAACTGGTTAATTCTGTAGGCATAAAAAACAATAGGTTATTAGTCATCACCAAATTTTAGAGATTTTGGCTGGAAACACAGGTGTAATATAGGAATATGCCTGCAAGGTAGAAAGGTTTTCACATGAAAGGGGAAAAGGATCTAATCCATGAAAATCCTGCCAATGCAAGGACTTCAGTGCCAAATTGTCCTGATTCCTCACAAGTATTCCAATCTGCTTATTTTCTAATGCTGACTAACCTGTAGGGGACTAGACTATTTAAGTTCTTCTCCATTTAGCATGAAAATCTCCTAGGAACTTAACAACAGGCATGCATTCATGTTAGGAGGTATCTGTTTTGGCTACAGAACTGCCTATCACTTAGCTTTTCTGCAGTGCAGGCTGCAGTGAATAACTCCTAAAAAGTGCTTAGTGTCTTAAGAAGGCTGAAAACATAGGTTTGGTGCCAATATTTTTCATAACAGTTAACTGATGTGAGTGATTATTTCACGTGAAATACAAGCCCTCTTCAGTTTGAGGGACAGCACAGGATTTCCTCAGTTTTCAGGGTGTTCCTGGGTTACGTTGCAATAGCTTGTCCCACATCCCTTCCCCTCTTCTTTACACTGGTAGGTATGAAAAGGTGACAGTGAACAGGCAAATGGGATTGTGGCTTCAGTCATGATAAAGCCATTCTTATCGAGGTGGGGGACAGGGAAGACCAGACTTAGGTTCTTGATCTCATCTGCCAGTTTCTGTTCTATAAGCTGTGAAAGGTAAACTTAATATGCTTACAACTTTCAGGGAAATGAGATCCTACTTCTTCCTCCTGCAAAATGTGTCAGGTTCCCTTTTACCCTGGCATCCATGACTTGCACTCCTGGTTACACCATAGCCAGCAACAGAAAGACAGAGTATGTTTTAGGCCAAAGAAGACTAAACTCCAAAGTTTATGCCTGCTGAGCAATTGGTCAAGCTAACAGCTTATTATGTAAAGGGAGGGCAGGGAAAGAAGAGGATGTGTCAGAGGACTGTCACTACTCTCTTTTCTTCTGCCCCATTAGGCACTTATTCTGTGAAACAGACTAGGAAATAGAGCCAGCATTATATTCCTAGTTTCATATTTTTTATATTTTCCGTATGGAGCTGAGTAAGGCTAAGTTTTATATGGAGGATTTTTCAGTCCATCGTTTTCACAGGACTTGGAGTGAATCTCAATGGAGACATCCTCTATAGAAAAAATCAGGCTTTTCTTGAGGAAGGCTAGATTATCCTGCCTGAGATTTGGACACTAAAATTGTGCTTTAGGTAAGCACCTGCTTAGGAAATATCAGAAAATACTTAAAAACATCTTTTTGCATACCATTAGTTAAATATTCAGAAACTTCAAATCATATACCAAGAAATTATTAGCTCATTTTCCCTAAAAAAAAAAAGACCAGTACTTTTCACCTGAAAAAAACCCAAACCTAAAAAAAATCCTTCTGGTCACAATATGCCTGGCCTGTACATGAAAAAAAGGAAGTGAAAGTGTCCTGTGATTTAAAGAACATATTAAGATTTCATGTAGGTAATCAGGGCTAGAGCTGCTAGCAAAGGGATTGGAGACTAAGGAAAAGAAAAGTGAAGGAGAGTTATAAAAATTTTAACTGACAGGGTGTATTTGGTTTATCTGCTAAGGTTTTGGTAGTGGTGTGGGGGAAGGGGGCTGCAGGGGTGGCTTCTGTGAGAAGACACCAGGAGCTGCCCCCATGTCAGTCAGAGCCAGTTTCAGCTCGCTTTAAGACAGACTCATCGCTGGTCAAACCTGAGCCAATCAACAACGTTGGTAGCACCTTTGTGATAACATATTTCAGGAATGGTAACGCTGTGTGGCAGCTTTGAGAGTGAAGTGAGATAATGTGAGAGAAACAGCCCTGCAGACACCAAGGCCAGAGAAGAAGGAGAGTGGTGGTGACACAGGTTGTTCCCTTGCAGTCCATGGAGGACCACAGTGGAGCAGATATCAAAGCTACATCTCGTGGAGGACCCCACGCCCTTAAGGAAGATATGCCCTTAAGGAAGCTGCAGCCTGTGGAGAGCCCACTCAGGAGCAGGCTCCTGGCAGTAACTGTGGCCTGTGCAGAGGAGTCCACACTGGAGCAGGTTTTAACAATTTATTTAGCTATCACTTTAAAAAAAATATATTTTCTACAGTTACTAACAATAAATTGTTGAGTACCGTTTTTGATAAAATGTCTGCATTTTATCATCTGTCAATCTGTGCATACACATAAATAGAAGCATATTTAACAAAAAGAAAAACATCCTGCAATTTGCTATAACATGACATCTTAATAGAAAATTATTTCATGGAGGTTTTACTTATAGCTGAAGAAACAATCCTTTGCAGGACTTTTTGGTTTCTTTTCAGTTTAAAAGGATTTTCAGACAACTGTTTCTGTTAGAAAATCTATTTGTTTGCTTAGAATTATTTGATTTAGCAGATTGGTAAATTCAGACTATTAAAAAAAAAATCTTGAAAAATGAAAGCCTCCCATTCATTTATCACGGAGTGGCAGTGAACATCATGCAGAAAATGAATCTCCATGCCTCCATGGATAAGTGTGTTAGAGTACTTACATGTAATAACTTGACTGACTTTCAGTACAAATTTCAGATTCATGAAACTCAAAGTTTAAATGAGGAGTATGAAATCACATTGATCTAAACAAATAATGTTTGAGTGAAATGCTGAAAGATTAAAATAATATTTTTCATAAACTTCCATAATTTTATCAGTAATGATAATTTGCAATAGTTTGGCTAATCACAAAAGTCTTATATCTAATGGTGGTTGTTCAAGTGAAGCTAGTGTGCAATTCTGGGGAGCCAACTTATTTTAACAATAAATCTTATTTTTCATATATGGAAATATACAGTATTCACCCTGCTAGAAGGCTTTTGAACACTTGCTAATAATAGACACAAGACAGGAAAGACATAGCCACAAAGAATCCATGATATGAAGTCAAGATACTACTGCGTATACTACCCCATCTTTTCCGCCTGGGAGTAGCGTTTCCATGCATGTGCTCATCTAAACAGACATATTCCTCAAGAAATTTTTTTGTCTTTATTTTTGGAATGACATCTGTCTTTCTCTTCCTTCCTTGAGAAAGTCTGCAGGCACAGCAAATGTCCACTAATAGGTCTGTATTTTGGAGAGGAGATCACACAGTGTCCTACCTATGCTCACTACTTTCTCTCCTATAGCACAGTATTAGGTGTAGGTGTCAAGGTTTTGGCAACAATGGAGCTTTGGGGGTGGCCTCTGTGAGGAGAGGCCAGGGGCTGACCCGTGCCGGTCACAGATGGTTCCAGCCAGCTCCAACAGATCCACCACAGGACACAGCTGAGCCCCTCAGCCGAACTGGTGGCGCCTCAGGGAAAACGTATTTAAAAAAAGGGAAAAATGCTGTGCAGTAGTGTGAGGAGTGAGGAAAGAAAAAAGTGTGAGAAACAACCCTGAAAACACCAAGGTCAGTGAAGAAGGAGGGGGAGGAGGTGTTCCAGGCGCTGGAGAAGAAATTACCCTGCAGCCCATGGAGATGACCACACTGCACCAGATATTTCACTGCAGCCCATGGAGATGACCACACTGCAGCAGATATCCACACTGTGCCTATGGAAGACACATGCCAAAGTAAGTTTATCCTGCAGGACTGCAGGCCATGGAGAGGACACACACTGAAGCAGGGTAACTATGTGTGAGGAGGAAGGAGCAGCAAAGAGGAGCTGTTATGGACTGACCACAACCCCCCATTCCTCATGCCCCCTGTGCCGCCTGGGGATGGGAGAAGGAGGTAGAGGAGTTGAGCATGAAGAAGTGAAGTTGAGCCTGGGAAAAAGGTGGTGGTGGTGGTGAGGTGTTTTAGTTTTTGTCTATCTTTCTTTCTCACCATCCAACTCATCTTTTAACTGGCAATAAATTAAATTAATCTTCCCCAATTCGAATCTGTTTTGCCTGTGACAGTAATTAGCAGGTGAGCTCCCCATCTTTATCCTGACCCATGAGCTTTTCCATCTTGTTTTCTCCCCCTGTCCTGTTGAGGAGGGGGAATGAGAGAGCAGGAGGGTGGGGGTCTGGCAGCTGGCCAAGGTCAACCCACCACAAGCACTAAAAGTCTATATAGAACCAAGAAGTCGCTCTCCTGCAGATCTATGGGGTGTTTTCTTTCTTGTGTCATTTTACTTTCTGTTGTCTAGATCAGAGGAATATATAACTTAAAGTTTGAGAGAAATACTTTGTTCCATTATTCTGACTTTTCTCAGTTTTGGGGTCGGGATGAAGACTTCCTTTAATGTATTTACCTCCTTACATCTTGCTTCTGGCAGCAGACAAAGATCCTTAACTTTTTCAGATTTGTCTATTCCATAGGACTATACATCTCTATCTAGTGTCAATTACCCTTAATTTAAAAATATCACCTTGGCTAGACTAATGAGTTCCTACATACATTTCCTATTATGTGTATGTTCATCATAAGATATTATTTATTTTCTTTCTTCTACATATACATGAAAATACAAAATTTCATATGCTGGATTTTGAAATCTTTAAATAAATATTGCATAGCAGTTTTTGAAGAAGTGAAAACAATAAATTTTATAACATAACAGACAAACTTTAATGAAAGGAAAAAAACCTACATTGAATGGAACACATCCTCAGCACTACAATACATCATATTTTATTCTTTGTTGTTTGGCATATTTTGTGGGGTAAGAAATTACTCGTGTGTATAGATGTCATAATATGTTTCAAAGTTTTATACATTCAAATAAAACCAAAATTCTTCTTTGTGACTAAAGATTGTACAAGACATCACTTCATTGTCTTATACAGTTTTAAAGAAGTGATGTGATGTTCATAATAACCTAAGTACCTGCAATCATTCTTGCAATCATAATCATTGGAAAAATCTAATAATGTAAAAAACATTTGTCTTTTTTGGAGCTTACTAGTCTGAGTAATCTGTCCCTTTGTTTGTTTTGTGCTTTCATGTTCCCTTGAAAGTGAAGGGAAAACCCTCCTCTGCTCTCTTTCTGCGTAAAATCGTTCTTCACTTCTTTCTTCTGTACCTTCAGAGCTTCAGTAGCAACTTAAAGGAAAAAAAGCCCTTTTCAAGTTTTGACTCAAAACTGATATCCAAACTCTGTGATCAATGGCCTATAACTTAAATCCAGTGGACAAAATCTTCAAAACAATTGTTGACATAGCAGGTAGACAAACAAATCTTCAGAATGATGTCTGTCAAAAGCTGAAAGCAAGTTACGACTGTGCTTTATGATGCAAAATGGATGACTATCTTACTGTCACCGATCATAATTGCTCTTGGCAATCTGATACAGCTGGATTTCCAACTAAACAATTTTCAGATCCTTATAAAAAAACCTCAGGCCAACACATCTACTTCCATGTATTGTTGCTGCTGTTCAAATAGCAGATTCTTGTGAATATCCCCAAAGAAAAAATACTCTGCAATATTTCCAATATGGCCGGTTTATTAAGCTTATCAATGGAGCATGAAAATCTTCCTTTCCATTTACTGCAAAAAGAGTATTTCCATGTCTGTGGAAGTAATACTTATTTGCACTGTATATTAAACTGTTTTCTAAAGCTGAAAATCATAATTATGTATGCACCGCATGTCATATCAGTTTCAGTAAAACATTTTTTGTTGGTTTTGTGTTAGAATTATGCTAATTTTCACTCAGAAAGATGAATTAGAGATAGAAGGATCTTCTATATGCATTAAGCAACTTTTATTTTAAATGAGTTTTTTGTTATAAACTGCAACAATCAGTTCAATAAATAGACTGTGAACTATGAATTATAATAAAATCCTTCAGAAAAATACACAATTTAGAGAAAACTGTCCCTTTTTCCACTGGGACATCTATGTATCAAGAACATTTTCCCTGGGGTGTTATTCTCTATCATGAACACTTTGGCAATAATGTCTGTAATACACTATGATATATATCCATATGAGACCATACATTTCCATGGCAAACTGAGGACATTAAAATAAGTATAGCACTTTTCCCAGCAGTCAGTGCAGCTGGGGTGCACAGAGGGACAGAATCCCTCTGCAAGACTCTGCAGTGATGGCAGTGACTGCTGGGCTGCATGGATGAAGGGTAATCATCCAGAACACAGAGCACAGCGGGAACAGGGGAACACCAGTCACCTCATCAGTGAAAAGGGAGCTCCCTGACCTGGCTGCTCCCAGGGCCATTAAGGAGAATGCTGAGATGGTTGTAACCAGTGTGAGACCCCCTGAGAGGGGTCAACCAAACAAGCTCTCCCCAAATCACTTTGCAGACCAAAGGGGTTATTTCCTATGGGGCTGTAGGACTCATTATGGCATGCAGGTGAGGGAGCATTTTTGAACTGTGCATAACTTCTTATGGGATGTTTTTAAGCAGGTTGCAGGAATGTGAGTGACTTCTTATGGGATATGTTTAGAGGAAGGAGCAAACACAGGGAAAGGGAGGAATTAAGGTGAATCAGAGAGGGAAAAGTGTTGGAAAATAGAGGAAAAGGGATAAAATGGGCCTGTAGAGTGCAGTGCTAAGGGCTTGTTGGTCTGTACACTTGTTTGACTGAGCCTTATTCTTATTAGGTCCTGTTTCTACCTATCTTCTGTATGGATGCACCCTCTATTCTGAGTACGTGTGAACATGAGTGAACTTCAAGCTAAAACAACCAGCAAATAGGCTAAGAGGTCTAAGCAAATGGAGTGGGGATGTGAACTTCCAGGCTTGTAGGTCCAACTACCAGCACCTGGACAGACCAGGGGGAACTGAGGCCAGCTAGGGGATAGGCTGATTGTCTAAGGTGAGCTATTTTGAGATGTGAGTGTGTGTGCGTGTGCCTATACACACAAATATATATATGTCCTGGTTTCAGCTGAGATAGAGTTAATTTTCTTTATAGTGGCTGGTATGGGGCTATGTTTTGGATTTGTGCTGAAAACAGTGTTGATAATACAGAGATGTTTTAGTTGTTGCTGCACTCGTCAAGGACTTTTCAGCTTCCCATGCTCTGCCAGGTGCAGAAGAAGCTGGGAGGGGACACAGCCAGGATAGATGATCCAAACTGACCAAAGGGCTATTCCATACCATATGACGTCATGCTCAGTACATAAAGCTGGGGAAGAATAAGGAAGGGGGAACATTCTGAGTGATGGTGTTTGTCTTCCCAAGTAACCGTTACGCGTGATGGAGCCCTGCTTTCCTGGAGATGGCTGAACACCTGCCTGCCCATGGGAAGTAGTGAATGAATTCCTTGCTTTGCTTTGCTTGCATGTGTGGCTTTTGCTTTACCTGTTAAACTGTCTTTATCTCAACCCTCGAGTTTTCTTACTTTTGCTCTTCCGATTCTCTCCCCCATCCCACCGGGGGGGCGTGAGCGAGTGGCTGCGTGGTGCTTAGTTTCCGGCTGGGGCTAAACCACGACAATATATAATCGACTAACAGAGTTCAGTTTGAATCACCTGATCAGCTGAACAGAAAAAAACAGTCAGGCAGTCCATGCTCTTCGTGTCTGTGTGAGTGCTGTGTTTAAAGTGCAAGGGCTGCTAAAGGTAGTGTTCTCCGTGTTACTCTGTGTGGCATGCTGTATATTCATCTTCTATATATGTGTGTATGCTTCTATCAGATATTCATACTCAGTCTTGCAACTGGCTGAACCTGCAGACATGAAGCCACTGTAGCCTTGCATCTATGGGGCTACTGGCTTCAGCAATCTTTAGCACTGATGGTGCCATAGCTTAGTCTGCAATATCAGCTGCAGTAACTGTCCCCACCATAGCAGAATCAGACACTACCCCTGAGGGAGGATGCTGCCATCCTAGTCTCTGGCAGTGCCTGCTGCTCTGGGGGTGCCCTAGCACTGCCTGGTGCCTCTCTTCAGGGTCTAAGCAGTGGTCTCCCCTCTGGGAGATGTGCTCTTGTTGAGATGCTGAGTCACCAGCTGAAAGGGCTGTGGGAGGAGGTGAGCAAGCTGTGCACCATCAGGGAGGATGAACAGGAGATTCATGGGGTCTTCAAAGACCAGACAGAGGCAACAGCCCCAGCCCTTGCTCCAAGAACAGAGAGACAGCTGGAGACTACCCTAACAGGGAGCAGTGGATGGAGGTGCCCACAATGGAGGAGGCTAGAAACTTGTGACTTCTGGCAACGCAGCAAAAGCTCCTTCTCTTTCTGCAGTTCTGCAGTTACTGGACAGGTGTAGTACCCTGGGAATGGGTGAGGAAGATGACTTCCAGTTAGGCAGGCATCAGAGACACTTCAGCCTGAACCAAAGAAGAAAAGGAGGGTGACAGTCACTGAAGACATCCTCTGATGGAGGATGGAGGCACCCACCTGTTGACATAAACTGGTGGTTTGGAAGTCTTGCTGCTTGCCACTTGGTTGCCTCTTGGATCTCAGAGAGAGACTGGAAAGGCTTGTCCAGCCCTCTGACTCCTGATTCCCCTTGCTGCTCATCCATGTAGGCATCCATGATACTGCCAGGGGCAACCCTGCACATGTCAAGAGTCATTACAGAGCTCTGGGAGTGAGGAAGGCAACAGACAGTGAGTAGTAGAGGCAGTTACTCCAGCTGGAGGCCCAGATGAAGGTCTCAGTCCCTCCAGTAAGGGGAAAAGGCTGAGGCAGAAGTGGATGCACCAGCACATCAACACCAGGTCCATTGGCTGGTGACCCAGACAGGACTTTGACTACTAGGACCATGAGACCCTCTCTGAGGAAAAAGGACTGCCTACAAGGGACAGGATGCATCTGACAAATGGGACAAGAAGCTAAAGTAGGTATATCAGGGAAGAGTTGTCATCATCTGAAAAGAACCAAAGATATGGAGGGGCAGTGAAGAACTGTCTGGGGCACTGCATGAGGTAGGAGGTTCTTGCACATTCCCTGTGAAAGCAGCACAGCTGGGGTCCATCTCAAATGCCTGAATACAAACACATGCAGCATGGGAAACAAGCAGGAGAAGCTAAAAGTCTGTCCACAGCTGCAGATCTGTGACCTCACTGGGATTACAGAGAAGAGATGCAATAGGTTGCATGACTGGAGCCTTAGTGGCTGCATGCAGACTTTTCAGGAAAGATAGGTGAAGAAAGTGATGAGGAGGGGTTGCATTCAATGCCTTTGCATTGGCTGGAGTGCTGGCAGCTTTGGAAATGGGAATGAGCTGCTTGAGCAGTTCATCATGGGTAAGGATAAGAGGAGAGACGAGAATGAGTGATAATGAGGTGGGAATCTGTTATAGAAAGCCTCATAAAGTTAGATGAAGCCATATTTAGACAACTGGAAAAAACCCTCTCAATTGCAGGTCACTTCACTATGCTCAAAGGGTAACAGTGCTGGGTACAAACAATATAAGAGATTTCTAGACTGTTTTGCAGAAAATTTCTTGATGCACGATATCGACGAGTCAGGTATGAGACATTATACATTGCTCCAGCTTTTGATCACAAATCATGAAGAACTGCTGAAGATGTGAAGGTCAAAAGCAATCTTGACTGCAGTGACCATGAGACTGTGGAGTTTAAAATCCTGAGAGAATCAAGGAAAATAGACAGTATGTAGCAAAACCAGATGCCTGTGATACTTATAAATGATAATTACAATAATCAGGATAGAATGAATTTGCTTTAAACCCAATATAATTACTAAAATAGTGTAATCAAAACCAGTATGTAAGTATCTTGTAACACTGTGGCATAGCCAGGTATAAGAATTTTATGCAAGTATGTGAGCAATGTGAACACCAAAGGGGCAAAGATTTGTGTAGCTGCATGCAGAATAAATGGGAAAACATGTCAACAGTGAGCCAAGTAACAGAATTTGCAAGATAAAGAGCAAAAAATAAGACAAGTGCAGGGGGCTGCAAATAAGCAGAACATTTTGTTGAATACAGAAGAAAGATGACTGGCAAAAGCAGCAAGAAGATAAACAACATTGGAAGCACAGGAATATGCTGGACAGCATATCCCTAACCCTTGGGAACTTTTGGATGTCATTGCTATTAACCTGCAGCCAGCTGGGATGGAATTTCTGTGAACATATATAAGGATTTACATCCAATTTGTAAAAGGATAGAGTGAAAAGAGGACAGATTAATCCCACCTTTGAAGGGTTTATTTTTCCTTATTATCTATAAAGAAGTTTAGATGTCAACATCAGATCATATAAATCAAACCTTTAGAAATAATTGAATCTCAAAAGATACAGAAGGTTTGAAGAGAAAAAGGGACAAAGGACACTAGAGTGCTAATTATACATATTGAATACGGGATAGGGATATTTTCCACTCCAGCCCCAAAATCGCAAACAAAGCAGAACAAATCAAACCAAAACAAACAAAAAAAAACATTGGACAGGATCTGCTTGCTGTGGTTATTTTGCAAGAAAAGGTCTGTTCTTGTATGTGGAAAGTGCAAATTATATGTTGTCTATATCCAATAGAGTATGGTTAACCTGTTGGTTAAGCTGAAGAATCAGATCTAAAAGAATTAATGAGACAAAGTTCCTGAAAAGAATACATGCCTTTGGGGGAAACTGTAAGGAAACATTTCAGATCTCTTCAACAGCTCATTGGGATTCATCACACATTGGGCAAAATAAAAAAAAACAAACTCAGTGATTTATCCTGCAGCAGGCCTAGCAAGCAGACAAACAAATAGAAGTGTTAAAACAAATTTCCTCATTGGAAAATTGATAGTTTTGACACAGTTATTGATTTTTCTGGCAACTGATCACCTGATGATCAGTTTTGGAGAGCTTAATAAATAATTGGTGACAAACAAGTGCTTTCTGTATTGTTCATCACTTATTTAAATAACACTTTAATTTCAAGTGTGTATATATGCACATTAGACTGCCACTCTTAAATGGTGAAAATTGGTGGCAACATGCTAAGCAGAGTGTTTCGTAATCTTCGTAGAGGTATTTTAAAGAAGGCATTTTAGCACTACTATGAATTCAAAAGTCTTTGTTAAAAGCAGTAGGGAAGTCCATTTTATTTCACTGTGTTGAATGTATTCAGTGTTAGTCTTTCCAAAGCATGTGGTTGTGCCATTCATTCAACGTAGCTGAGGGTGAGTCTGTGATCAAAGACTGAGACTAAGTCCTCTTTTCTTCAAGCAAGTTTGTTCCTGTAGCCTACCTACTTGTTAAAAACCATTTTGGTTCTAATGGAGATTTGTGAGAAGGCACCCAGTTACATACATTACAACCATTTCTAGAGCACTGTAGCTATAAAGGTGTTTATTTTTTAAGTATTTATACTAACAGCTATATATATTTGATACTGACTTACAGTTCTAGACTGTCCCAGAAGACGTGGCTCTCCTGTATCATTAAGTACTGCCCCTCAGTCAAAATTTTGTTTATTGCTTTCTCTCTTTACTAGTTCAAGTAATGCTTTATTCAGGCTATTTAATGCTTTTTTAATACTTCTGTTTGGTGTTGGGGACCATCTCTCTTCGTTTTCGTATCTTCTTACAAACACTTTTGTTTAATGCCATCATGTCCCTTCAATCTATCATTCTTTCTTTTGTGTTGTTGGTTGTTGTTGTTGTGGTCTGGGTTTGTTTGTTTGTTTGTTTGTTTTTTCCTTTTCCAGAGGTGGCTTCATTAGTAAATCAACATACTTGATCAGGAGCTAAATTAATTTAATCTATGGGGCAAATGTTTATGCAAGGCTTGTTGTGTGTTCTGTTAATGTCACAGAATCACAGAATCATATAGGTTGGAAAAGACCTTTAAGATCATTGAGTCCAAACGTAAACCTAACACTACCAAGACTACCGCTATACCATGTCCATAAGCGCCTCATCCAAACGTCTTTTAAATACTTCCAGGGATGGCGACTCAACCACTTCCCTGGGCAGCCTGTTCCAATGCTTGATAACCCTTTCAGTGAAGTAGTTTTTCCTAATATCCAGTCTAAACCTCCCCTGGCACAACTTGAGGCCATTTCCTGTCGTCCTATCACTTGTTACCTGGGAGAAGAGACCGACCCCCACCTCGCTACAACCTCCTTTCAGGTAGTTGTAGAGAGAGATAAGGTCTCCCCTCAGCCTCCTTTTCTCCAGGCTAAGGAGAAATGTCCCCTGTGTCCCCATGTCCCCTGCGGTGTCCTTACACTTCAATGGAGCTTACACTGTAGGACATACCTATTCTTCCAGAACTTCCACACTTAAATGCTGCTGAGAGTTTGGTCTGGAAAAGTAATAAAGCTAAAAGAGAGCCTAATAGATTAAGTAAAGCTAGAAAGAAGATACACTGGGTTATTATGTGGGACCATAGGCAGGCTTTTAGCTGTCAAAATGTCATGTGATGCAAGTTAAGGTGGACCCACCAGTTTACGGTTGCATTCTATTTTATCCTGATAGCAAAATTCACTTTCTAAAAAATTACTTCCTGTGACTACTTGTTGTCTTGTTCTTCATTTCAGTTTCTCTGATGAATGTATGTCTTCATTACTTTCTTACATCTGCTACTGACATAAACACTGTTGTTTGGTTCCCTTCTCTTAGTTTCTCTATTCGCATGGTTCATTACACAAGTCATACCAGCAAACTTTCTGAGTCTAAGCATCTGCCTTCCCAATTGAAGTACTCTTCCATTTTGTCTACAGGTTTTATTAATCGGAGAATAAGTTTACCAGCTAGCTTTTAAGTACTGAGAAACATTTTTTAATATATTGTCTTTTCTACCTTGATATTAACATTATAAGCCTTTCCTTTAGCAAATTTCTTCTTCGAGCATTCTGTGGCTACCCATAAAAGGGGTAACCCATAACTCAGTAGCTTCATTCCTCTCACTCACTCACTCACTCACTGACCATTTCTGGAATTGTCCTCAGTCATACCACCATTTCGCTTAAGACTGAAGAAATCAAAAATAGTTTCATCGGAATAATTACTTCTTTATAGTTCTGTTACAACATAACAAAGACGGTATTGCCCAAAACTATAGGTTCAGCTTCAGGCACCTTTGCAGATACTGTAAAATCAGAAATTAAAAAAGTAAAATAAAATCAAAGAACACCTAATTTTGTTTGGTTGGTTTTTTTGTTTAAATAAAACCTAGAGTTTTTAAAAAATAAAATAATATGTAGCCTAGCTTACTATAACAGAGATTTTCACAGCAGATTAGCACTGGGACTAGCAATAAACTAGGGGGAAAAAGTTACGATGTAGTAGCAGTCACTGGATTTTATTCTATTAGAGAGCAATTTAATAATAATAATAAACAGTAGTTAGGAAACCTCTTTTGTCAATTTGTTCTTCCTCATGCACGTAGTAAATTGTCACATGATATTCCACACATATCTGTGATGGATATATCTGTCATAACACTACATCTTTAGGAAAAAAGAAAAGGAACACAAGGGAAAGTAGAAGGAAACAAAGAAAGAATCAACAGCAAATAAACCATGTCTGGAACTGTAAGGGCCATAGAGGCCTTATGAAACAAGACACTTTTTATATAAACAACCCATGCCTTGCTAACGACTGTGCCCTTGAAGAAAAACTAAGAGACTGATAAAAGGGGAATATGCAGGCATCGTTAATCACTAACCTTCAAAGAAGAAACTAAGATGAGGAACAAGGACTGATAAAGGAAACATCTTATTATAAGGGAGATTGCCGAGCTGGGAGGATATGGCACTACATGAAGTCAACAAGATTTACAGAAACTAGGGGAAAGGTAAAGATGGCAGGGGGAGATCATGACCACCGACTCAATTAAAGACCAAAGAAAGCTATCCCCCAACTTCCTGCAAGCATGTGCAGAATATTAAAGTAGCAGTGTAGCAGCTTTAAGTTGAAATAAGAGAAATGTAGACCAATAGAAAACTGCTTTGTGTAATTACTTATGCATAAGTATAACTAGACCGTATAAATATTGTAGCTGCATGACTGAACTTTGTGCTAGCTTTGTGGAATGACCACCTAGCACCCATCTCTGCACAGACATGAAATAAAATACCTCTGCTCTGTGTATATATTGATGTCTCGCCCACCGGGTAAACAACCTCACACTCAGGGGATAACAGAATGAGACTAAAAGGTATCAGTTGTTTCTGATCTCCTCTGTCTAAATAATTTTCTTTCATTTTGTGAATGTTGTATATGCAGTTATTGCTTTATTTCCTTTTTTTATTTGCATCTCACTTTTTTCTGAAAAAAACCCAGCTATTTCATGTTCAATTCAAATGCACTATGCTATTGAAAAGACACGCATCGTGCTCTCCCCAGGAGACTTGATTTCCTTTGCTTTGTTTTTTTGTTTTCCATTCACCAAAAAAAGAAAAGTAGATCAAAATGGAAGTTTCTGGTTGTGTTTTGTGTCCAAAAACAGTACACCGTTCAGAGTGGATTATTAATGCAATTCTCTTATGATTTTTGCATTCCTCTTGTACACTAGACTAATGACCTACTCTGTGACTGTAAGGAATCCATTTCCATGCCTTAAGTGGTTCATTATTGTATAATAGGTTGTACAGTGAATGCTATAGTCTTCAGTGCAGTAATTCTCAGAATTATTATGGTCTGCCAAATCACATGTTCGCTGTAGAGAAGGTAAACTCAGAGGCTGTATGACTGTATAATATAACTACAGTATGGTTTAGGTTGGAAGGGACCTCTGGAGATCAGCTAGTCCAAACCCCTCCTCAGAGCAAAGTCAATTAGAGGAGGTTTCTCAGGAGTGTGTCCAGACAAGCTCTGAATATCTCCAAGGATGAAGACTCTACAACCTCTCTGGGCAACCTGTGCCAGTGCTTGGTCACCCTTTCCGTTTTAAAAAAAAAAAAAGGTTTTTTTTCTTATGTTGAAGTGGAATTTCCTGTATTTCAATTTATGCGCACTGTCATCCTGTCACTGGGCACCACTAAGAGTCTGTGTCTCTGCTCTTTACACACCCCCATCAGGCATTTATACACATTGATGAGATCCCCCTCAGCCTTCCTGTTGGCCCACTTCTCCAGCTTATTAAAGTCCCTCTGAATAGCAGCACACCCCATCTAATGTATTAATCACTCCACCCAGTCTTGTATCAGCTGCAAATGTGTTGAGAGTGCATGCTGTCACATTACTCAGGTCATTGGTGAAGCAATTCAAGAGTACTAGTTCCAGTGTCAAACCCTGAGGTACACCAACAGTGACCGGCCTGCAGCTGGACTTTGTGCTGCTGAACACAACCATTTAAGACCAACAGTTCAGCCAGTAGTCAGTCCACATCACTGTCCATCTATCTTGTCCATACTTCTTCATTTTGTCTAGAAGGATGTTACTGAAGGCAGTGTTGAAAGCCTTACTAAAGGCAAGGTAAAAACATCCACTGCTCTTTCCTTGCCCACGGAGACAGTTATTTCTTTGTAGAAGGCCATCAGGTTAGTCAGGCATGATTTGACCTTCAAAAATCCATGGTGGCTATTCCAAATCACTTTCTTGTCCCTCACTGTATTATTCTTCAGATTTTTGAAAATGGTTTCCAGTAGTGTTTGCTCCATCACTTTCCCTGGGATCAAGATCAGGTTGACAGGCTTGTAGTTCCCTGGATCTTCCTCCTTGACCCTCTTGAAGAAAGAAGTGACATTTCCTTTCTCTCAGTCCTTGGGAACTTCACCCAATCACCAGGAATTTTCAAAGATTATGGAGAGAGGTATTAAGGATATTAAGAGCATTGCTGCCTCCTCCAGCAGCTCTAGGGATCGAGACCACTCTGGCCCAACTGTTGGCCCCAGCCCAGTGCCTGGGGACCCAGGGTCTCTGCCCAGGCTGAGGGACATGCCTGCTGCTTTTCCCTTTGCAGGTTCAACCAGTAGTGAAGCTAAGCACCTATCCCAGAGACACACAGACAGACAAACACACACACAGACACACACATACACACAAAGGACTCCGACACGGCCAGTCACACAGTCTGCCACAGACTTCAACAGCTGCTTTTAACAGCACCCACGTACAGGACTCACATCAGACACAAGCCCAGACAGCCACGTCCCCTCCTCCTCTTGGGCTGGCAGAGGCAGAAGGTCACTGGTGCAGCACACACATGACACTTTCCAGGTTCACAAGCACACTCACATCTGTGGATCCCCTGAGCACCAGCACAACCCCTGCCCGGATCCTGGCCCCTTTTCCCTGCCCTGATGCTCCCCCAACTTGCTGTCTGGTCCAGCTCGTTGCTCGCTGCAAACATGCAGCACTCACACAGTCGTCCCACAGGCATCTCACACTTGCAGATCCCCCTACATATGAACATGGATCCTCCACTCACCTACTAACCCAGCCTGGATCCAAAGCCCCTCTACTAGCTGGCTGGTCCAGTTTGGAGTTTGCTAGTGAATGAACAACCCATGCACACCCATTTTGGGGAAGACACAGACACTTGCCCCCAGCAACCGGCACCAGGCACATGGGCTGTGACCCTCAGTCCTGCTCCAGCTGCCTGCATGCTCAGGCACTGTCTTTATATTCGCCCTGGGTCACCTGACTCTGCCTTCACCCCTTGCATGTATCTTTTAAAGGCTGAATTTTGTTGGGAGCTGCTTGTTCATCCATGCAAGTTTCCTGCCACATCTGATTGATATCCTGCTCATTGGGATGGACCATTCTTGACCTTGGAGACAGCAATCTTTGAAAATCAACCAGCTCTCCTGGATCACTCTTCTCTCCAGGACCCTCTCCCCTGGGATTCTTCCAAGCAGATCCCTGAAGAGGCAAAAGTTTACTCTCCTGAAGACCAGGGTTGTAATCCTGTTAGTTGCCTTGCTTCCTCCTCTCAGGATCCTGAACTCCACCATCTCACAGTTAGTACAGCCAAGGCTGACCCCAACCAGTTCTTCCTCGTTGGTAAGTATCAGGTTTAGGAGAGCATAACCCATCATTGGTTCCTTGATCACCTGTGTCAGGAAGTTGTCATCAACAACACTCCAGAAATCTCCTGGGTTGCTTGTACCCTGGTATGTTGCCCTTCTAGCAGATATGGAGGTGGTTCAAGTCCCTCGTAAGCACCAGGATTTGCGAACATGAGGCTTCTTCCAGTTGTCTGGTTTCAGCTACTTCTTCCTTATCATGTGATCTGTAGCAGACACTCACCACATTATTATGCATGCTGGTCTTTCCAGTAATCCTGACCCATAAGCTCTCAGCTGGCTCCTCATGTGGCCCCAGACAGAGCTCCATGCATTCCTGCTGCTCTCTCAAAGAAATGGCAACTCCCCCACTTCACCATCCTGGGCTGTCCTTCCAAAAGAGCCTATCCACTGCAGCACTGCAATTGTGTGCATTATCCCACCATGTCTCTGGCATCCAAGTGAGATCATAGCCCTGCATCTGCAGGCAGACCTCTAGTTCCTCCTGTTTGTTCCCTGTGTGCGTACATTAATATACAGGCACTCCGGTTGTGCTCATTTCCCAGAGAAGGTATGAGAGCTTCCCCTGTTATGCTGTCCTATAGATCTTTCCTTATTTGTGTGCATGTACTTGAGGTGGGACCCTTTCAGCCCTGTTTTGTTGATTATGAGGTCCCTCCTTTTTATATCGCCCTGTGCAATTTGCGTGGCATTAAAATATGCAACAAAATTAGTATCATAGCAGAAGACATGTCAAAGTAATTCTGTTGGTAGTGAAGACTTTAGTTAGCTATAACATTAGCATTGTGGAAAAAAAAAAGAAGATAAGATAGTGGGGAAGGCATGATCAATGAAAACCAGGTACAAATGTTTGTAAAGGATCAAGGGCAAAGGAAAAGAACACATCTGAATATTTAGCCACTCATCAAAAACCAGAGGAAGTCCCCAGTGTTGCTCAAATTGTTCTGGTCACCTACAGCCTTGCCCTGGGCTATCTCACCACTGTGCTCCTTTCTCCAACAGGACAGAGCAGAGGACAGAGCAAACAAACAAATCGTTAGTTTCCCCAAAGTGAAATCATGCAGGTCTAGAGTAGAAGTTATTTCTTTCTGAGCCATATTTTATTCCTTTTTTTTGATTAAGAGTTCATACTTCAGCAGATGCTACATAATTTTTTAATTTTATTTTTCTTAACTGCCTGTAGTCTCTGTATCATTTTGACCCAGATCACTGTGTTCAGGTCACAAATGACTAGCTTCTCTGCTTCATCTTCCTGTTCTGTTCTGGCCTTAGCCCTTCAATATAGTTCATGCTGCATGATAATTTGTTAGTATGTGAGAAGCCAGAAATAAACTATGGCTGTGACAAATGCTGTGTAGTGGAGTATGACCTTATTACTAGGAAGCTGATGTCACAAACAAGAATGAAAAACTTCTTTCTTTGAGCAAACTGGCAACACTTATGGTTTCTTTATGGTTTTATTATGAACTCTGAGAATGTCAAACTTGACTTACTATTCTGGAGTTTATAAAAAATACCTGCAGCTGCAATATCATAGGTTAGCCAAAAATTAAAGACACTATTTTAAATCATTCAGCTCTGACTGAGCCTGTAAAACAGCTATGCTGGATGCATAGCACAATTACTCTACAGCTATGCTACCTATATCTTTTCACCGCTGGGCTGTCTCACCTAAGCATGTAGATATAATACTTCTAAGAAAGAATTTGCTTTCAAATAACTAAAAAAAAAACCCCAAACCCAAAAAGTTAGTGTTCTGAACTATACCAATCTAGGCCCTTTTGTAGCTATTGTGGAGAGAGGTGACTCTAGTGGGAAACTTAACGTATTCAAAGTCCTAAGATTGACCACGCAATTCAACTTCACTGATTTTGAAGGGAATCTAGTAAAATAGCTTAGACTAGATGCTTCACTTTAAATTGATCAAAGCTAGGGTAAGGTCAATCCTAGCCTCAGTGTCTGGATCTCATGCCATATTTCACATAACAGACTGTTGTCACCCTCACAGTCTACGTAGATCTGTGCTTCATGATGAATGTGAATTGTCCGTGTGGCTTTGGAGCTAAGTATGTGGTTTGTCATGTAGTATCTCAGGAAACATTTTCTTATCATTTCTCAGTGATAATGTTGTAAATTTTATTAGAAATTAGATGCACAAGTTAATTTTCTCAAGGACAGTTTTATATAGAGTTTCTCACAATTCCCTAGTATATCTATATTTTATTTCCAGAAAGACTTTGCAACATTTACCTGAATCACAACTGTTTCCTACATACACAATGGACTTCATGCAAACTAATATATCCCAAAAAATTATCTGTCTGTGAAAAAGCTTTAATGCTAAGTTTAGATGGACTTGTCTAAATACTGTTATCTCATCTGTTTATTATCTGTGCTTTTGCTATTTGTTCTTCTGGGCTTACAGAGGTATTGGATTAATTGGAATTTGCAACATATTAAATTCCCAATTGGTGAAATAATCTGTATCAGAGGTTGCAAGAATAGTACTATAAATAGTAGTAGTTTATTTGTCTGATTTTTAATCTAAAAAGTTATCTAGTAGTCTGCTGCTAAAACCAGTGGAGAACATATAACTGACCCAGCAAATAGAATACAGAATTGCATACTAACCCTCCTGTCATCCTTATTCTTAAATTGGAGAGATACGGATTTGATGGATGGACTACTTGATGGGTAAGGAATTGGCTGGATGGCTGCATCCAAAGAATGAGTCAACAGTTCAATCTCCAAGTGGAAACCAGCAATGAGTTGCATCCCTCAGTGGTCTGTATTGGGACCAATACTGTTCAATATCTTTATTAATGACATAGATGGGGGATCGAGTGCACCCTCAGCAAGATGGCAGACAACACCAAGCTTAGTGGTGCAGTTGATACACTAGAGGGAAGGGATGCCACCCAGAGGGACCTGAACAAGCTTGAGACGTGGGCCCATGTGAACCTCATGAGGTTCAACAAGGCCAAGTGTAAGGTCCTGCACCTGGGTCAGGGCAACCCCCAGTATCAGTACAGGTTAGGTGATGAAGGGATTAAGAGCAGCCCTGCGGAGAAGGACTTGGGGATATTGGTGGATGAAAAGCTGGACATAAGCCAACAATGTGTGCCCGCAGCCCAGAAAGCCAACCGTATCCTGGGCTGCATCGAAAGAAATGTGGCCAGCAGGTCAAGGGAGGTGATTGTCTCCCTCTGCTCTGCTCTGGTGAGACCCCACCTGGAGTACTGCATCCAGCTCTGGAGTCCTCAGTGTAGGAAAGACAGGGGCCTGTTGGAGTGGGTCCAGAGGAGAGTCATGAAAATGATCAGAGGGCTGGGACACCTCTCCTGTGAAGACTGAGACAGTTGGGGTTGTTCAGCCTGGAGAAAAGAAGGCTCTGGGGAGAACTTATTGCAGTATTTCAATACTTAAAGGGGGCTTATAAGAAAGATGGACAGATAAATACTTTTTATGAAGGCCTGTAGTAACAGGACAAGGGGCAATGATTTTAAAGTGAAAGAGGGTAGGTTTAGATTGGATATCAGGAATAATTTTTTTACAATGAGGGTAGTGAGATGCTGGAACAGGTTGCCCAGAGATGGTATGGATGTCTCATCACTGGAAGTGTTCAGGGTCAGGTTAGATGGGGCTTTAAGCAACCTGATGGAGGGAAAGATGACCCTGCCCACAGCAGGGGGATTGGACTAGATGAACTTTAAAGGTCTCCTCCAACCTAAACTATTTTATGATTTCATAATTCCATGATTGAATGCGTGTAATTTGCTGAAAACATTTTATTTTGTGTCATATTTGTATTGGGTTTGCATGGCAAGGTTTTGGTAGCGAGGATCTGCAGTTATGGCTTCTGTGAGAAGATGCCAGAAGCTGCTCCCATGTCCAATAGAGACAGTGACAGGCGGCTCCAAGATGGACCCACTGCTGGCCAAGGCTGAGCCAATCAGTGATGGTGGTAGCACCTCTGGGATAACATATTTAAGAAGGGGAAAACATGCTGCCCAACAGCAGCTGGAAGAGAGGAGTGAGAATATGTGAGAGAAACAACTCTGAAGACACCAAGGTCAGTGAAGAAGGAAGGGGAGGAAGTGCTCCAGGCGCTGGAGCAGAGATTCGCTTGCAGCTTGTCGTGAAGACCATGGTGATGCAGGCTGTCCCCCTGCAGCCCACGGAGGTCCATGGTGGAGCAGATATCCACCTGCAGCCTGTGGAGGACCCCACTCCGGAGCAGGTGGATTCACCTGAAGGAGGCTGTGACCCTGTGGGAAGCCCACACTGGAGCAGGCTCCTGTCAGGACCTGTGGACCATGGAGAGAGGAGCCCACGCTGGAGCAGGTTTGCTGGCAGGACCTGTGACCCTGTGAGGGACCCACACTGGAGCAGTCTCTTCCTGAAGGACTGCACCCTGTGGAAAGGACCCACGCTGGAGCAGTTTGTGAAGAACTGCAGCCCATGGAGAGGACCTACATTGGAGAAATTCATGGAGGACTGTCTCCCGTGGGTGGGACCCCATGCTAGAGCAAGGGAAGAGTGTGAGGAGGAAGCAGTGGCAGAGACAATGTGTGATGAACTGACTGCAACCCCCATTCCCTGTTCCCCTGTGCCACTCGGGGTGGGCGGAGGTAGAGAAATCAGGAGTGAAGTTGAGCCCGGGAAGAAGGGAGGGGTGGGAGAGAAGGTATTTTAAGATCAGTTCTTTCTCATTAACCTACTCTGGTGTTAATTGGCAATAAACTAAATTAATTTTCCCAAGTCGAGTTTGTTTTGCCCGTAACGGTAATTGCTGTGTGAGCTCCCTGTCCTTATCTTGATCCATGACGCTTTCATCATATTTTCTCTCCCCTTTCTATTTGACGAGGGGGAATGACAGAGCAGCTTGGTGGGCACCTAACAGCCAGCCAAGGTTAACTCACCACAGCATTTTATTTGAGGAAGTTAATATTGAAACAAGCTAAAATAAATAAATAAATAAATAGTAACAATAGAAGGGTAATTAGTAAATGACATACCTGATTTGTGGAAATTAAGCAAACTAGAAGAGTCTAGGGAAAGAAAAAAAGAAAAAGAGTAAAAGAGTAAAAGAGTTCACAAAGTAGTTCTTTCTTTGCAGTTTTGTAGCCTACTTAGTAAATGCTTTAGGGAAGCCTCTTAAAAAAATGGCATGTAACTGTAGGAAAATTAACATTACCTTTGGAGAGACTTCTAATCTAAAAGTGCCTTTTCTTCTATTGCATGTACGTAGCAGAGAAAAGTCAGGAGTACTGAGGGAGACTGGTGACTGAAATTCAAGGGTATCTTGGAAAAGGGAACAGTTATTATTGCATCTGGATGAATGAACAGAAAAATTATGTGGAACTAATGAGAAGAATAGACAGAAGACAGACATAAAAAGCAGTAAGGGTGAGTAACTTTTGTATGTACTTTGCTTTGTCTAGTGTTTTTGTCATCTGCCAGAATTTCTAGCAATGTGATGGAGTGATGAACCTCTCCCTTAAAACAGGTCAAAGTCTCCAGGAAACATAATTTTCCATTAAAAAGACCAGATGCATAACAGTGAATGGTTTCACCTCCAGAATTATATCTGAGAAAACAGTGTCCTAAAACAACAATGTGGAAGGACAGTGAGATGTAAATATCTCAACTCAGTCACACACAATAAGGATTGAAACATTTTGTTTTAATGTCTGTCCACCCAAATCACTGCCTATTCAAAACTAGCAAAACGATTCAAAACTATTGAAAAAATAAATAGAAAAATAAGGTGACATGGAGGATGCTTATATGGACATATAACATTATATAACATTGATTGAATTATATATTATATTATAAATGTTATTATATTATATAAATTATATAACGTTAATTGGGATATATAACATTAATTGAAACTTCTGAGAGCAGAGAACATGCTAGCTCACACCATGAGGATGGTGTGAGCTATCACATTTACAAAATCAATCTGAAAGCAGCCTTTTACACATTCTTTCATACTGTAAGAGAAGCAATAAATGAGAGATCTTGTTATAACCTACAATCCTGTATAAGTAATTCTTTTAGGAGTTTAGGAACCACTGAAAAGAAGCAGAAAAAGAAACCGAATAGCAATAACTTTCATAAATATCTGAAATAAGTATTAAGAGAACATAATACAGTGCAATTAAAAACTTAATAACAGGAGTAGCCATTTGTTTGCATGTTGCTCCTAAGACTTAACATGCATGAGAACTGTTGTCTGATATACAGAGAGAATCACATGTAAAAAAGTTTATATAAAATATGAAATAAACTTCCTCTTGGTAGTCCAAACTGGCAGGTACAATCTTGTAGCACTACATGGTGGAGGAGATAGGAGACATTTATCATTTACTGCTCAGTAATAAACATGACAAGATGAAGAGTTCCCCAAGAAAGCTCTTATAGTTTGAATTGCTGTACTTCTTACAGGAAAGGGTCATGTGTAGCATTTCTCTTCAGACAAGTACGAGCAGTACCAGGTTGGACAGTGGTCATTTTGTATGCTTATCTGTACCAAGTAGCATTCACATGCTAGTTCAGAGACATAGTGGTCACTACTGCATGCAAGAAAATATTCAGCGGTATTCGTATATGGTCTTAGTTTAAACCTAAGGACCAGGTCAGAGCGAATCTTGATGGACGTCTTATAGTGCCTTTAGGGAGGAATAAATCAAGCAATCTTTTTTTATTTTGAGTAAGTGGTTCAGGGACATCCTGAATCATATGTTTTGTTAGAACTCCTATTATCATCACTGTGATGATAGAAGACTCCTGACCGACATGTCTTTCATGTATTTGTCTTACCCTTTTCAAAGATTCACACAGTTCATATATATGACACCTCTGGCAAAATGTACCAGAAGCAAATTATGCAGGTGCTACACATGAAAAATGCTTCACATTTGTTTTAAGCTTCAATCATGTAATACCCTCAAGTTCTTGCACTGTGTGACATAACATACACTGATTTCTGGTTCACCTTCTGTATAAAGTTCCTGGTTTTATACGCATGTATCATGTATGCCTCAGACATCTCTTATTTAAATTGAAGAATCCCTTTCAGTTGAAGAATGATCATCAAAATGTTGTTTGCTGCTACAATTTTCTTAGGTTTTTTGGGGGGTATTATTTTGTCCTTTTATTATTGAAGTGGACAAAATCATATGTAGTCAAGACAGAGGTGATACATGGATTTATTCCTTGTATAATAATGGTTTTTGTTTTGTTCACTGTCCATTCCATAATAATTTCCAATATTCTGTTTGTCTCTTTGGTTACCACTTCATAGTTAACTAATATTGTAAAAGAACTGTGTATTCAACATCTTTTCTAAGTTGCCAACATTTTAAAATGGCAGTCATAAGTATACATCAGAAACAAGGGGATAAAAAGAGTTGTATTAGTTCCTGAGAAGTTATCAGTAGTTTTCGTAGGATTGTTTTTTTTAACAATCTTAGCCTGATCCAGAGCTTACAAATAGTAGGAATATGCTGCAGAAGTTTTTTCCTTTTTTTTTTTAATAACTGCTAAGCTGAAAAAATAAATTAAGGCTTCAAATTTTAATTTGCAATGCAACTGAGATTTTTCTTTCAGCTAAATAATGAGTGAAATAACTTCTTATCTACAAAAAGTCATATCTGCAGTCCACAGCTGTGATAATATTAGTTTCCCCAGGATCTGGTTAGATAGTGTGAAAATATTTAAATATGTTGCCATGTATAATGTAATGTAAAAATAATAAGTTTCTGAAATAGAAAAGAGAAGCGAGATCTAATCTAATTTAAACACCTAACCTGCATGAAAACTGTAGATATCTTTTGAAATTATATTGCTTTTAAAAGTTTCCTTGATCTTCACTATTTAATCAATGGAGACATTTAAAAAATATCCTATTCACCTAATGTTCTTACCTAAATTAATCAGAGGTTTTTTTCTTTTGGAGGCTTACAAAGGTATCTACCCCTTTCTGTTGAGTATATAGGCAATTTAGAGTAGAACTGGTTTCTTAGTTTTAAGTGTTTGCTAACAATATAAGTCATGGATCAACTCTTTTTTTTTTAGGCCTATTTAGCACAGGAGAAATAGATACAGTGTCCCAGAAAGTAAGCTTAAGATGTGAATGGCCTTTATCGTACTTAAATATAAACATCCATGTTAAAATGCTCATAGTTCTTCCTACTTAGCTTAGATAGATACAATTATTATTTTTTCTTATAGGAAAAGAACAAAATAGGTGATTTTTTTTTTTCCCAGAATGCCTTTATCAAACACAAAGATCCAAGTAAACTACAGCTACAGATTTGTTTTTAGGCACTTATCGTGTGATGAAAGAGATCCTACTACTAAGCATATGTGAAAATGAGTTCCTCTTCCCAAAGCTTAATCATTTAAAGATGGCTAGTCTCAATTAATTGCTTAGCTTTAGATTTTATTTTATTTTTCTGTGTGCTAGGAAAAGAAATGGACTTCTTTACATCAATTGGTGCCACTTAATGCAATTTGACTTCCTATGTAAGATAGTTGTGATAAGCACTTACAGAGAAATTAAAACTGTGTGAAGAGAATTCTACTGTTGCTTAGGACATCTGGTACAATAAGCAGACAAAATTTAGGCACAAGCTAGGCAGACCAGAATGTTTCTTTCTACTTTTAAAAAAGCTTCTTACAAAATTACACATTCAGGTATATTGCATGCAGCAAAAATTACACATTTAAACATCATCTACCTAGCACTGCAGGTCTTTTTCTAGATAACACTATGTTTCTTAAAGACTAGAATTTGTTTAGGAATTTTCATTAAGCATAAAAAAATTGATAACCATAAAAGTACCTTAATGTTTGCATTGTGTGCCTGTTTGTTAGGATAATTAACAAGCTTTAGATCCATAATACTGATTCAATAAAAGATTACCTTGCTCAAACAGCGTAAAGCTTTCACATATGAAAATGCTTGTTTGTTCAGAGTCACATGTTGCCAGAGATTTTACAAGTGTATTTCTTTAAGCAATTATACAAAAGAATGATTATTGCCATAGTGCTTTTAGTGCACAGATCCACCCCTTTCCCATCTGATTTGTACTTCATGACTTAGCATATGTGCTACTGACCTTTTCAGAAAACAGTGGAAAATTGGTTGTGAGGCTATTACATTCACAGGTTTATTTTGACTATGCACTGGGTTATAGTTCCTGCGTGCAACAAAAATCTAAATGAATTACAACTTCTCTCTACTTGTTTCTCTTTAACACTACAAGTAAATAGGAAGTAAGATTGCATTCCTTCCAAAAAAACCTATTACCTTTCACTAACTGTTGATATTTTGGGGTTTGCTTGTTTCATAGAAATAAACATATTATGTCACTGGTATAAACACTGATTTCTGCTCCCCTGTCCTTGAATACTATATGGCTCTTTGCTGTATTTTACAGTATTTACAGTAAATACAGCACTCTATTTAACAGAAGTTTACCCGAAAATTTACATCTAAATAGAAAGACAAATTTCCTGCCATGAATACTGGGAAAATCTAAAAAATGTGTTATTTTTAATGTTTAGAGACACTGTTGTTAAGTAATTCCAAATTTACTACCATAGCAATCAGCTTTCCCTACCAGGTGACATTTTAGATGAGGGCTGGATATTTGTATTTTTCCTAGGAGTAGTCCAGCTTACAGTTGAAGACGTTCACAGAAACACAGAATATAAATGTCAGAGGGATGCATTCCATAAGTCCTACTGAGATTTTGGGAAAGCACAAACGATATGATTAGGAGTGAACCAGTTTGGGGTGAGGGGGAGGCAGGGGGGAGAAGGGCAGTAAAAGAAGTTAATAAAACCAGAAAAATAAAAAAAAAGAAGGTGAAGAACAAAGGCCTGAACTCTATGAAGCTCTGAGTGCAAAAGAAAAGATGATTTTAGTAAATTTTATGTGGATCAGTGTGAATACAATAGCAGCTAAGAGGGCCAAAATTTTTTTAAAAAAAGGCTGAAGAAAATTATAATCACAGATTTGACTGGTCGTCTGGCAATTGTGCTATACAGAGAAAAATGGTTTGGAGAAAAGCATGCACTGCAGAATTAAACAGCATTCTTATTAGGCAGAAATGAGGAGAGTGTTAGATTAAATTTTCTAAGAGTGAAAAGAGTCAGTTAGTGGAATATCCAAGGCAAAAATAATTTAGAAGAAAAGCCTTGAGGACCTAAAGCCTGTCTGAAAACTGAGTGGATCTTCCTGCTGATGTTGTCCCAAACCCTGGCACTGAACATTCTTCAATACAAACTGCATTGTGAAGAGAGATGCTTCATGCAAACTTAGCCTTTGTTTCTTTTTAACAAAACTCTGAGAAAGTGAAATTCAGCCTTTGCTATATTTGACTCTTCACCATCAACAGCTGCAACAGATCTAGACACTGAGCTTAATGTGGCTTTAAATAGGCACAGTAAAAGAGCCTAAACATTATTTTTATTTATTTACCTTATATCCAGATTAAATTAGATATGATAGAATATAATACCAAAGCCTAAAACAAAGTGATAAGCATGTTCATCACTGGTATAATACAAACCATCTTCAAATGTTTTTGAAGTCAATGAAATTCTTATCGTTGACCTTTACAGTTTTGTAAAATGACCCCAGGTTATCATTTTCTGATTGTTATTTAATGGGGTATTCAAAAGACATATGAAAGTTGTCAATGGTTTATCAACATGTATTAGAATGACCTAATACAGGAAATTAAATTGAATTAATTGAAGCTGTGGTATTATTATCAAGGATTTGTGTTCTCTATGACAGCCACAATAATCTGATGGAGCTTGTCATAAATAGACAACTGATGTTGGGGCTGGCAATTGTTAGCAAACTAAAAATAAAACCTGAAAATATTGCTGTCAGTTAGAGCCATTACATCTTGCATATGTTAGTATAAATGGCATGATATGCCAAGATTTTTGCTCCGTATTTTCAGAAGTTGGCATAATAAAGACAGAGAGAGGGTGTCAATTCACTGGTTAGGATGCTTACTCATTCTGAAAAGGTGTTTTGACACAACAAACCCATAAAACATAGATTCTCATCAATATTGTTATTTATTGATTCCAAATAATAAGTTGTTAAGCACTTAAATGTTTGCACAAGGCAAATTCCTGCAAGTCTACTTCATTGGTTAAACAGTAACTTCCCAGCCTGTTGGCCCTATTTGCAGAAGAAACAGGAAACCTTGCAATCAGAAAGGAGGATTTACTGTATCATTCTTTAAGGGGACTTCTGCAAACAAATTGTTCCCAAGGTTGTCTGTGCACTGTCAGTCCTCTGTTTGTGCTTCCCACTATTGCTGTGGGCATGGGAGGGCACTCACAAGGCTGCACATCTCCTCTGCAGGCCAGCAGCCCTCCCTTCAGGCTTAGAGTAACAGCGCAGTTACTGCCCTAATTGAGAAACACTTGTTACTATGGCACTGTATTTGCACACTCAAACTTTTGCATGACAATCCATTACTGTTTCTAGCTGAGACAGATTTTTGAAGGGTTTTTGCCTCCTTAGCCAAGTAACAGGTCAGCAGATACCCTGCCCCTCTCCCAAACCTATTGCTGTGTCACTGTTCTTTGTGCCACCGCAGAAGGAAAAGGGGTTCCCCTGGGGGAGCTCTTGTGTAACTCAATGTAGCAGGTCAATGGGAAATGGCAATATTTCAATACAGATTTTTTTTATGCTGTTGATATACTGGAATAGATAACATCCAGCTCTTTTTTCAGAGCTGAAATATACCCCAAAGTTATCAATACTCTCCTCTTATAGAGCACTGAAAACATAGGTGATTGAATTTATTTATTGGTGTTCATACTTAGAAGAATGCATTTTGCATAACTTATCCTTTATGGAAAAAAAGAAAAATCAAAATAAACACGTAAACAAGCCCACATTTTTAGCTCCTTCTTCAGTGAATAAAACTTTTTATTTTCCGTGAACAGATCATTTTACCTTTACTGTTTGAATTACATATTGCAAAGTACAAAAGAAATCCACGGAAAATCAAGAGATATTATTTAATAGTTCTCCAGAGAAGTGCACTAATAAAAAAAAATTCAAAATTTATAACAAGCTTTAATTTGTATTTGCATTTATATCTCTCTCCTGTTTGCATATTATTTCTGTACTAGAAGATTTTTTGCATGGTTTGCTTTTTTGGGGTTTTTTTGTTTCCTTTTTTCCTTCTCCATTATTTGGCATTGTCCTTTTTTTTCTTTTTTTTCTTTTTTTTTTTTTTTGTTAAATAAGCTGCATAACTTATCTTCAGTGTTCCAAAATATTCTATACACTGAAGATTCAAATGGGAGGAAAGGAAGGATGGAAGGAATATGCCTATTTCTTTCAATGTTTTCTATCAATGTTTTCCATGCTCTAGGAAAATGGTCTAAGTCTATTATATTCTTATAAAAATATCTTAGCTTCATAGAGGTAAAAGCACTCAGTATTTGCAAAAATGATACTGCTTACAAGTAATTTCATTCCTGTGAGTATCTAATTAGTAATGAACTGGAATCTTCATTTATGTTAAAGTGTTCTTATATAATTTTCCTCTCAAAAGTCTGCAAAAGGAAAGATATCTAAATAAAAATCTGAAAAAAAACCCAAATCTCCTAAACCAAGCAAAAATTAAAATGCTTAAAAATTGTTCTCCATCTAGTTAAGATTTTAAAAATGAGATACCACAAATTTGTGGTAAGTTTTTTTGTTCCTTACCCATTTTTTTATAAATGCATTTTGTGTGCCAGTGCAATAATGAACTGTGCATCAGTACTAACATTATTTTGATCAGGTATTAATATGATACAAATCATTCCTGGAATCTAGTGTTTATGGAAAAGAAATTAATTAGAAATTATCATTAATGAATTTTTAATGTATGCACAAAATTTGCTCCTTGAAATACTCCTTTTATCCATATCAAGTCCTCCTTTCTCTGCTATACTTGAAATTGTTCTCCAGGAGTTTGAAGGCTGCTAAGGATTACAAAGATTTATATTACTGGTAACATGTCTTAGTCTCAGCCTATCTTTCCTCACAAACACATGTTCAAATTCATGCCTTTCAAGCTTTCAGAAAAGAAAGGGCTGTACAGAGTTAACCTACTAAGAATACCATAATACTGTCAGTTTCAGGCATGGGCCATTTTGCCTATACACCCTACTGGCACTTCAAATTTCAGACGAACACCATTTGGAGAGTAGAAATGGGACACAATAGGATGGAGAGAATTGATTTCACAATTTCCACCTCAGGTTTTGTTGTTCTTGGCAGTGTTGTTTTTAAATGTTCAGATTTACTTCTCTGAATGCTCATTCTGATCAGGGTTTGAATATCTGTATCTGATGATGCTGCACAGAGCATGGTGAAATAATAGAAGCACAGGTGTGTCATGCAGGCTGCTTTGGGACTGAGTAGACTATTAAGACAATGCTATGCTCCAGGTTTCTTAGATTTCCATCATTAATAGACCAATACAGTTAAGACTTTCAGTTCTAGCTTCACAGTTACCTTCACCTCAGCATTTAAAAATGTCATGTGCTTTCTGGATTCAGAATACCACATAGCCTGAGACTGATCTCCTGTACAGATATGACATATATTCATCATGGTTCAGGTGAGGTGCCACTGATTTACCTGAATGTTCCAATTCTCTTGTTTATGGCTATTATCACTAAGCTCTGATTTATCAGTAGTCATGTAGTAGATGTGTGAAACCTGCTAAATTCCTTGACCTTTCCATAAAATAGCTTTGTCACTGTGTAGAATAAAAGGCAACTCCTTTCTTACTTTTGAGTAAGTCTTTGGAGCTTTCTAATTAAAGATTTTCTTCCCATCTCTCTCTCTCTTTATGGGAACAGAGTAATTCTGAGGAAAATCTATATTTCTTTCCTGTGTAATCACATTCCTTAGAAGGTTAGAAATAAAATAAAAGCTTCAAGTGAATGCACAAACAGGCAAAGTTTGGTGAAAAAGTTATCTCTAATACTTTTTCTTTGTTTTCTTCAGGAACAAGATGAAGGGCAGATGTCAGAAAACTAGCCTTGAAGAAAACAATTAAGAATGGATATTTTTTTCTTACATTGTGTCTAGTTCATATATTCTGTCTTAGTGAACAGACTCACATATCCTATAATACATCTCAACACCTTTTAGTTGGCTTAACATTGCATTTTCATCACCTCTTCACTAATAGCATCAGAAAGGCTACAATGTTGCCAGAACTCAACTTTGCAAATATCTCACAGTGTTTAGAATTAGCATATCCTGAATTCATAAATGTTATAACAGAATGCTTCATTATTAAACACCCACTTTATACATGTTTTAATCTAACAGGTTAATGCATTACAATGTTTATTGCTTTATTATACCATTAGGGAAAAAAAAACAAAAACCAAAAAAACAAACACAACATCATATGTACTATCCTACCCTCTTTTTTTCTCTTTTGCAAATAACAACACTCTTAATTAGCTAGGCTTCTCAGGAGCTTAATTGCTTTCTGCTTACAGAAGTACCAGACCTTAATATAGACAAGAATTTTCATCCTATAATTGTTAGGTTTGTAGTAGATTACTGTAGCGTAGAGCACACAATGATGTCTCCCCTCCTAGATGTCAATCTGAAGCTTGCTAATTTTTCTTTTTTGTTATGTAGATCACTGGAGAGTCCCCAGGACTCCATATTTACTTGATAACTGCCAACATAATGTCAAAGATCATAACAAATTACCTAAACCAACTCTACAAAGAGCTTTACTGAGCATCCGAAAGTCAGATAACGACAAAAATAAGTCTGTATGCATTGCCTTTGGAGCTTAGAGCTGTTACTTGAACATCTAGCTGTGTAACTGCAGCTGGATTCTCTTACTCCATCTCAAAATTTAAAAAATTTATTCTAATACCAAGGATGAGATAATACTCTAAATAATTAGCACCATGAGCAGTAAAAGAAATGAAGCCTGCTCTCCCAGAACATTTTCTTTCATAGTTGGATTCATGGCTGTCCAGTGAGATATAAAGCTATCATGTCTTAGTCTGGGATTTTTGGTGTCAAATACGTGGGGCTCATTATGTAGTCTCTGCTCAGTTAGGTGGTCTTTACTCTAGCGGGCCTACAATTTTCATGAAAGAAGAAGAAAATCACTGATCTTAACATCTCTGCTTGTCTGCCAAATTATGTAAAATTGATTGATAGGAATTTCCATTTCTCTAGGAAATCCACTTAAAATCTGTGGTAAGTACAAGTTTTCTTAAAACAAAAAAAAAAAGTAAAGCATGACATACACACAGCATTAACATATACTGCGTTATACCCATAGCTCCGAGTCCTGTTGGTAATGAAGAAGTTAACATACAATATCTTTTTATCAGTGCAGAGTGAAAGCAATAATAGACAGTCTTAACAGTGAAGGTCTCTAATCCATATCATTTTTTTGACTGAGACTGTAGAGAGATATTGAAGGAATATGAAATGATTCTATCTCAATATTAGCATTGCTTATTCAGATCTGGTACAAAATAGCAGTTGGCTCCAGCTCTCATAACTGAAATACCCAGAGACAGGAGGATAAACTAATCTTTTTTTTTTTTTTTTTTCTTTCTTTAACCCTGGTGAATGTCAAGGGATGTTTCTGCTCCACTGCAAAGTCTTTAAAACTTTAAATTATTTTCTTGTTAAGATTTTTGTATTTTATTTTATGTCTTCACATTGTTCAAGTGAACAAACAAACAAAAACCCAGAACACCCTGCTAAAAGGCTGTGAGCACACAGAATAGTAACAAGTGCATGGCAGACCACAGAATTAATCTAAAATATTTTTGTGAAGTTTTCCTGGAAACAATGTCAATTTCCTATTTGTAACCATTGCATGTGCAGTTATAAAGAGCTATGTTATTCCACTCCTGGTTTTGCATATTTCTTTGAGTTTTAGTTTTGGTTTTGTTGTTGTTGTTTTAGTGGTTAAAAGTTTTAATGACTCCTGTGTATGCTCAGACACTAAATTAATAACACACTAACAGTTTACAATTAAACATTTATAATAAAAAGAATATTATTTCAATTCCTTTATGTATAAACATATGGGGGGGTATTGTTAATTTGGGGGGAGGGGAAGAAGAAAGGAAGCAGCAAAAAATGATGGGGTTTACATCCATATTTGTTTAAAAATAAAATAGAGGTTTAACTCAAATGAAATAATGTCAAATGAATAAAATAAGGAGATTAAAAACACTGAACATTAAAACATTAGCTTTGTTGATCTGTGAGCTGTCAGTTGCAGTCATCTGGGAGATTTTTTTAAAACATATAAAGAAAATCTGCTATGATGTTTAAGTTTTCATGAGCTAGTAATAGAGAGCTTATGTTTTCTGAGACACATTACATAAACATAATGTGTTGTTTATGTCAGTCCTTACTTGTGAGTGTCTAATGGAAAAAAAACAGTTGCTAAAAGTTTGGTACCTCTCAAGCCTTATAAGATTTAATGAATTCTGGTGGAGTAAAAAAATGCAAACTCTTTTCCTTGGAATGATTCAGAGACTATGTTGAACCTCAGCACGTGGGGAGCATCACTTCAGAGAGCACAACAGGAAGCACAAATCTGAGGACAGGAAAAAGATAGGCCTGAAGGAGTAAACAGGAAAGTACAGGTAAGTTTCAGTCTTAATGAAGAGCAATTAATTTCAAAAATGTAAGTTATGTAATTCTATATTATATAATGCTGACTGGATATCGATATACCTTGTATATTCACCCTGAGATTTAGGTGGTGGTATTTTGAAAAATTAAGAAAATAAAAATAGTGAGAGACTCAGAGCATTTTCAGATTGTTAGGACTGATTTCCCAGTATGGTCTCTTTACTTGTTCTACACGCATTTATCCAGCTTTTTGTTTTGTTTTGTTTTGTTTTGTTTTTTTCTTTTTTTCTTTTTTTCTTTTTTTCTTTTTTCTTGATTTGGATAAAGAAATTAAAGTTAGCTTTTTTTCTCCCCCCCCCCCCCCCCCCCCCCGCACTATATTATTATCACGGAAGAACTGTGTTTTAAATACTTTGTTCTGCAGCAAAAATTCTAGCAGAAAAAATGTAAGGAATCATCCTTCATTTCATATTATCTGAATAATGAAGAAAGTTGGTTTTGTTCTAATGTTCAACTGAGACATCAATAATTTTATGTTTCTTTGTTTAGGCTGATCATACCATCTGAAAACTTTTTAGGTCTTGTGCCTTATCATCTTCTACTTCTACAATTATTTAACTCTTAAGAAGGCTGATGAGGCAATCATTCTTCCATTAGGAAATGTCAAATTGGGTCAAGGTAAAGCCTGTTTACACTTGTACCTGTCTCCTGATAGCAGATGTTACTGAATTTTTAAGAGGGAGAAAGATAGGAACCTACCATAACGAATTGTGGAATAATTTTGTTGCCACAAAAGTTTTTTGTTTCCTCACCTTTAATGTTTCAGGGTGGTTTATGCTTTATGCATGGTTGATTGAATGTAGCATTTTCATTCATTTCTTCTGTTTGTGCAAATTTGCTGTTTTACTTTTTTAAAATTATTATTTAAACAGGATTGTCATTTCTGGAGTAAAAAAGAGTGATCAGCCTTCCCTTGAATTTTATCTTCCTGAACACCACTTTACTCTCATCTATAGTCTTTTTCCCGGCTTCTCAAACAACAACAAAAAAAGAAAGTTAAAGGAACAATTACTTGTAATACTTAAGATACATAAGATATAATAGATATAATCACACATAAGATATAATCCACATATGCTTCTAAAGCATAGTATCTGTTGGAAAAAAACCCACAACTGACATGCTATTACTCTAAATAGATACAGTTTATTGTTTCCCAGTGAAGTCCAAAAGTATTTTCTCATATGAGAACTGTTAATCATTAAATAATATACATAATCATGACAAGCTGGTACAAAATGGTTATGACAATGTGCATTAATTTTTGACAGCTCTGCAGTCCTCAGTCTTTTTTGCAGGGGTGGGGGAAGAGAAACTGCATAAATAAAAGAGAGGGTAGGACACAAATGCCCAGGAATGATAGAAAAGAGCCAAGAGGCTTTTACATCACCAATATTTGCTTCCAGTCCTTGTAGGGATAAAACATGAAAAAGTGAAAATATGTTTCTAGTTTATGCTGAGAATCAGCTGCATTAGGAGCCTTGTGCTATTTTAACAAAGTGTAGGAAGATTGGCTTGCACAGAGAAGCAGCATGATCTAGCCATTGCAAAGCTGAGCTTTAAGCTACCTTACTGTATGTCAAACCTCTTTTCTATGCTGCTTACCTCCATTGCAGATATTTGACCCAGTTTGAGATTGTTCTTTTCTTACTACTCTCTAAATTCTTTTCACAAAACAGAAGGTGATAAAATTTGCAATATAGGTATTGTTTTTACTTCTTCAACTGACATTAAAAATATGTGATGCATATGCCAAATAAATAAAAATAATTGTCTTAGGACATCACTTATAACACATCATTTAACCTCAGTTTTTATTTCAATATGGAAATAAAGTCATACTGTAAAAAAAAAAGATGAACAAAACCACACACACACACAGAGGACACTGGCATGGCTGGTCACACAGACTGCCACAGATAAAGCGCTGCCTTCAACAGCACCCACGTACAGGACTCACATCAGACACAAGCCCAGACAGCCACGTCCCCTCCTCCTCTTGGGCTGGCAGAGGCAGAAGTCACTAGTGCAGCACACACATGACACTTTCCAGGTTCACAAGCACATGCACATTTGTGCATCCCCTGAGCACTGGTACGGCCCCTCTGCCCACCCAGCACCCCTTCCCAGATCCTGACCCCTTTTACCCAACCCGATGCCACTCCAACACGCCAGCTGGTCCAGCTTGAAGTTTGCCAGTGAATACACACACACATCCCATGCACACCCAGTTTCGGGAGGATACAGACTCACCACCCCCGAGCAGCCGGCACCAGGCACAGGGCCTGTGACCCATGGTCCCGCTCCAGCTGCCAGCTCTGAGCCCCTCACTCACCTCACTCACCCTAGTCCCTCCCAGTAGCTGGTTTTGGGACACACACCATTCCCAGTGGCTGGGGGTTAAAGACCCCCACTGGCTCCAGTAGGTGACACCATAGGTCAGGGGCACCCACACCCCCAGTCTGACTCTGGTAGCTGGCACGAAATTTCACTCACACATACACAGGTGTCTCAGCAGCTGGCAGTGAGTCCTTGCAGCACACACACACACATAGGATAGAGAGTGAGATTATGCAGAGAGATAATGAAGGAAAGATTTAATAAGAAGATATAAGAATACAGGACAGACTGCAGTGATCAGAGAAGCGTACTGACTGGACCCATTTTACACACAATTGGCCCCTTCTATACCCCTTTCTCTCTACCCCCCTTCTTTGTTCCTCCCCGCTCTCCCCTTCCCCTGCACATTGCCTCATCAGTTTACATACTCCAATCAATCAACATCCTGGACCCTGAGGTAGGTATCCTTATCGGCTGCAAAATCCATGCTGGCCCTCCCTGAAGTGATTCCTGCAGTTCATTGGTAGCCCATCAATTCGTGTAACAGATGAATTTCATTGTCTCTGTTGTTGACTGTCAGGTTTGTGTCTTTGTAAGCTTTGTTTATTGCCGCCCACTTCTCCATATCATGCCATTTTTACATGATCCTCAATCAGATGATCTTGCTGACATCATGCTCACACTCCACACACCCTTATCAACTGATGTAGCTGATGAAGTTTGTTTCTTGGTATTATCTCCATTATCAGGTTTTTGCCTTCGTATTTTTGGTTCCCCCTTTTCCTTATTAACCCATTTTGAAAAGGTCTTTGATCAGATAACCTTAAGGGAGCAATATGTTCTTTCCTTACACATACTCTTACAAAAAAAACCTTTAAAATTATTTTTATATTACTTTACACATATGTCCTGTCTCACTTTTTATGTAGTATGGCTTCACTGAGAGCAATGGGTTTGTCTGATAAAGACATCAAAAATATATGTACTATATAACCACAAGCAAAGCTTTTTGTTAGTCAACATCGACCCAATGCCACTGCTACAGCTTCCAGTGGACTTCATGCACTGGTGTGCTGGTTTTGGCTGGGATACAGTTAATTTTCTTCATAGTAGCTAGTATGGGGCTATGTTTTGGATTTGTGCTGGAAACAGTGATGATAATATAGGGATGTTTTAGTTATTGCTGAGCAGTGCTTACACAGAGTCAAGGCCTATTCTGCTCCTCACACCACCCCACCAGTGAGTAGGCTGGGGGCGCATAAGAAGTTGGGAGGGGACACACCTGGGACAGCTGACTCCAACTGACCAAAGGGATATTCCATACCATATGATGTCATGCCCAGCATATAAAACTGGGGGGGAAAGGAAGGAAGTGGGGGATGTTTGGAGTGATGGCGTTTGTCTTCCCAAGTGACCATTACGCGCGATGGAGCCCTGCTTTCCTGGAGATGGCTGAACACCCGCCTGCCGATGGGAAGTAGTGCATAAATTCCTTGTTTTGCTTTGCCTGTGTGCGTGGCTTTTGCTTTACCTATTAAACTGTCTTTATCTCAACCCATGAGTTTTTTCACTTTTACCCTTCTGATTCTCTCCCCCACACCACCGGAGGGGAGTGAGTTGCCCGCTTAGTGCTTAGTTGCCCGCTGGGGTTAAACCACGACAAATAGGAAAACTCTGTCTACGATTTGTTTTTTGCATATCATCATTCCCATGATATTTCATGTGCAGATGAAAATATAATTTCCAAAGATTCATCATTATTTTTCTTATAGTTATTTCAGATGACCAGAATAATGAATAAATGCTACTGAACCTGACATGCAAGCTGAGAAGGTAAATGATCAAGCACATCCACAACACCAAGGCAATGTTCACTGAAGTTTGATTTGGGCTAAAAGCCTGAGCAGCTCGGGAATTAGAACTGGCTGCTCTTCCGTCCAGGTATCAGAGTCCTCAACTAACATTTATGAAATCCCAATGTATTTATGAAGAGGGAGGTCCATGACCCTAAGCATTATCTGTTTTATTTTAAACACCAATGCACATCAATACTATGAATTATTCAGGATATACTGAATTTAAAATGTGTGACTTAGGTCAGACTCCAAGATCATAATGTTTAAAATTCAGACAGAAGCAGTGCTTGAGGGGATTGTAAAAGAAAGGGATAACCTCTGGATTAATGAATGTATTACTAAGGATTTTATCATCATCCTTTTTTGTACATTCTGATCAGAGGAATATGATAAGTACTGAAGTTAAATAGGCTCAAATCCAAGCCTTCTCATACCTTAAGAAAAATTCAGAGGTTACATCTTCTGTGATCCATATGTATGCTATTCAGAAAGATAATCAGTCCTCCTGTCTTCCTTTGAATTTAACATAATTAACAGTGACATGTAGATCAATATGGTTTAAGGTCTCTCCTTCCCCCACAGCTTTTAGTTAGAAGGACGTTCAGAGATTTATAATTAGGAAGTAAAATGGCTCAAGAACTGTATTTGTTAAAATTATGTATTTTAAACAGCCACCATCAAACTCAATGGTCCTAATATCATTTAAAGACCCTAGTAAATCTGGAAACTAGTTAAAATTATTTATAGTAACTTAGTCTGTACTTGATACTTTTTCTCTCCCTTTTTTTTTAATGTCATTTTTAAAAAAGTGTTAATTGACCTGGATTTTCAAAATATAATAAGAGGGCATACTTGGATGATAAACTTATTAAAATATTCTTGAATAGTATCTTTCCTTTACACCAACATAAAAAATCTTAACTGTCATTCAAACATAAGCTTTCTTTCCATCATAAACTTGGAAAGCAAATAAAATAGAAATAATATTGTGCATTCAGTGCTGATTTATATTTAGATAGCTGTCTAATAAATCATCATGGTCTCCTCTGGAACAATGTTTTCTAAGTTCTGGCAGGCTTTTTTGACATGATTGCTGTGTCTCTGTTATTGTGGTAATATTTTTTAGATCCCAACGGATTTTCTAGTTACAGTCTGAACAAAATCTGATGGGTAGTTACACTGCTTAAGAAACTTGAACTCTGAGACTAGTCTCCCTAGCAAAGGAGAGCAAAAACTATGTCTAACCACACCAAGAACTGCTTCTGCATCATACTGTGAACCACTAAGGGTGCACAACAGGAATTTCTTTCCTTCATATAAAAAGAGGACATGAAAACATGATCCACTCCTATCCCCATACGCTTTGAGGAGAAAATGAAAACAAACACAAATCCCCATTGTGAATAACCAGGGACTCAAAACTTGAGTTATGCCTCAATAAGCATACTTGATATGGTCAAGATTATATTAAGAGACTTCAGAAGGGAACTTTACAGAACAAGATCCTTTGAAGCAACTTGGGGTGGGGTGGTGGGTTATGCAGATTATGTGTTATTAATAAGGTACACATTTTTTAGGTATGAATTTTAGAGCACTCACTTAGGATGGGAGATGTTCTGTGAGGACCAAAAGACCAGAACCTTACTTCCTATTAATCCAGAGTAAGAATATTGTCAGAAAAAGTATTTCCCCTTCAGAAGTAGATCAATATGTTTAATTTTCCACAAGTAAGATTATTATTTCATGCCAAGAAAAGATGTAACCTATCCATCTTAATATTTTGTCATAAAGCAGAATTTTTGCTTTCAGGCCATTAAATAATTTTCCCTTGAATTGTATTGCAATATCCAACAAAACTTCATCACTTCTGGTGTTCCTGTTTGACAATAAAAATCTTACTACGAGCATTCTGTTAGATTCCTGAATAAGAAACTGCTCTGATTTTTCACATAGTCCTAATAGATATATACTGTAATACTTTCAATGTATTTCACCTTCTTTGTAACTGAAATCTGTTGTTAAATATTTTATTACATTCTTCTCTTTTTTATTTGACTCTTTTTCTAAAAGATATAGAGGTTATAGCATTGTCTTTAAAATTATATTCTATTACCATGTAAAAAATGTAATATTAAAAATTTGTCTTTTCGCTACACTTTCACTTAAGCTAAAAGGTAGGCAAAGTGTTTTTTTTATAAACTGCACAAATGAGTCAAATGTGAGTATATTTTAATAAGATATATTGTGCAGATTTTTGTGGCTGATGTACTTAATTAAAATGACTCTCATGTCTGAGAATATCATCTGTATGATGCTGATGAATAATAGGCTCAGTAATACATAAAATATACCTCAAATTAACAAGACATGTTGAATTCTCTCCTACATTTTTGGAAACTCATCCAAAGTTTATTGGATCATTCCCTAATTACTAACAAAACACTGTTCATTAAGGGCAGTTCAATTTATTTGTATGAGAATTTGTTAATGGGACCTGATTTTTATAGATCCTGCATACATCTAGATCTGGCAAACAGCATTTGAAACTCTAAGAGTTCAAACACACAGTTTAAAAGAGAGTTAATCTTTCTTTTACTTTAGTCAAACACTCAAATAACACAACAGAAATCAGAAATGAGAAAACTCAGCTTTCTCTGAGCTTCTGGAATTTCACATAATGCTTTGTGGTTGCTATTGCTTGTTATAAGACTCTTAGTACTCACAAACCATTTGAATTTTGTGAACTTTACCTCCTCACCCTCTACTGACAAAATCCTTCCCATCTTGTAAATATTAACCGTATGTTTATTTTTGTTAAAATGCAGATTTTTACAAAAGTGTAATACTTAGATTTAGAAGCAATGAAAAAAGCAAAAATAAATAAACATATATATAAATTTTTTTAACTCTTATTTAGGCAGATAAGTAGAACCTATAACTAGTGAGTAGGTGAAGCTTCTGCTGTCCTAAGGCAAGAACAACAGAAAATGCTGATAGAAAAGAGAAAAAAAAGAAAAGTATTGGGCAGTATGATATTCCTTGTCTTCCCTGTTAATTTATAAGGTTATTTACAGTCACCAAAAGGTAGTTACCTAGAAAGCACAGATTAAGAAAACCAGTTATTTGTTAGTTACAGTTCTGACCAGGAATTATGTCAGAAAAAAGTCTGAACCAGCCTTTTAAAAAAGGAAGGTGGCTGCAGGAAACTGAGAGGTTTAATTGAGCTTGTAAATCTGAGAAATTAGATAAAAATATTATGTAGTAATTATGTAATAACAGGAGAGGAGCTTGGTGTCTCAGGATGACTTTTCCAAGACTTTGACCTTTGATTCAGGCAGTGCATGCTTTTCTTAAGAATTAACCTCTATGCCAGGCACTAAATAATAACTCCTATCTCTATTTATCTGAAGGTAAGAAGAGACATGAAAAAGAGTTAAATGGTAGATAGGAAAAAACACAAATCCAACAAAAATTCCCCACCAACCTGCAAAGCTCTATGATTTCATTATCATACTGTTAACCTGTTCTACTTTCTAATATAAAAGTAATTTGGTAAGGATTATATAAGCATGTGGCTGGATAAATGCCATATAACATTGATACAGTGGGTAATCCAGTTTATGGCTATTGGCTACTGACAGAAACCTCAAGAAGGTACTGGCTTAGTAACAGAAGTTAAAATAATAGCACACTCAGTTAAGTTACAGATGGTAGGAGCAGAGATGCCCTTTCAGCCAGCATAATTCATTTTACTCATTAAAACATTAGTAACAACATTTTTTAGGTGGGTTAAGTTAATGTATATGTAAAACTAGCAAGGTTCACATTAAACATGCCCCATGATACCTCGTACTTTCTGACAGCAGATTGGATTTCCCAGCAGTTTTATATCCTCCTGTGCTAACCATCCATGCAGAAAGTACAGCTGTTGGTGGCCAGCTTAGAAATTCAAATGTTATACTTGAAAAATCAGGACAGCATGACTTCTTCATCAGGGCATCTTACAATGGCTATATAATGGAAGCAACAAAGCCCCAGTACAAGAAGGCATAATTCACGTATTTTATGCTGTTGGCAGTGAAGTGCTCTCTTGAACAATCATTGGTATAAACATAAGCTTAAGTTTTTCCATGAATGGGGCACCCTCTAAACTGATTTTTTTTTCAGTTGTAAGCAAGTTCTTTTAAAATGAATCAGCTGAGTCACATGTTACCTTAGCTTTTGATATTTAAAATTACCAGTAGCTACTATTAGGGCACTGACCAAAAGAAATCAACATGGTATAAGAACAGGAGTGTTTCAAAGACAGTCCAAAAACGTTATCAGAAATTGCAGAGACACAGTTGGAGAGCTATTGTGAACTCAGTGGTGACAAATTCTTTCACAATCATCAAAGACCTTTAACAGATCAAAAGCCCTCAGCTTAAAAATGTTCACAATAAACATCTGATTACTTCTTGGAAAAAAATAAGCCCAAAGCACACTTCACCTGTAACACTCTGTAACACTGAGCGAATTCAGTAGTTTAAATATTTCTCAAGTACTGTTCTCCCAAACTGTTAAAAAAAAAAAAAAAAAAGACAAAACAAAAGCGAAATAATCTATGAGTGTATATCATGTTTTGTTTAACATCTTTCAGTGAGTGAATCATGCCCAAAAAACAACTACGAACTTAATTACAATGACATCTATAGGATGGTAGTCAAAAAAAAAAAAAGCTGACAAATTTCTCTTCTACAGCTTATGCTAACAACGAAAGATAAAGTACAGAAAAATCACTGTAAACAGCCCAGAGCAAAGCTCTTCCCCATTCTTATGCTTGTAAGAAGCCCATCATACTACAGAATATTGATACAATAGAGATAGCATAGCACATCGGATGAAGGGCATGGCTCTTGATTACAAATCCAAAATTTGCCCTGAGATCCTGCATGATGAATCATAACAATGACAACTTTGTATTATGTAAGTATTTAATGCCATATACATGAAACATATTTCAATGCACTTGGCAAAACATGTAAAAAGTAATCTTTAAATTTATTTTGATGAATCTAAATTAAAGAAAATGTGTTACTGAAATGTTCCTCTGTATTAATTCCATAAGAACTTTATAGCAGGATGAGAATACTTGTCAGTCATAAACTGATTACAAAATGCTTCATTTAAAGATAAAAAATAAAAACATAAAAAATGAAAACATAAAAAGCATTACATATCCACTTTTCATGGGTGCTTACTCAAAAAATAAAATTAATAAGAGTAATAAGTCAAAATGGCTGTGGAACAAAATTAATTTGGGTTTATCATATGTCAAATCTGTCAACAATTCATATTAGTGTTTTACTCCAAAGTTCTTTTATTGAAAGAAAGTGTTGAATCAAAAAAAGATTTTGTTTTCTGACAAAACTTCCATAGAGAGATCCAATACTTAGGCTTGGGAAGTGTGTAATTGGGATGAGAAGAAGAAAGGGAAATGTGTTAACAAACAAATTAATAATCTCCACAATACATCTGTTTACTTTTTTTTCAGTACTACATACAATACATTGATTTACATCTTTGACCTGTAGTGGGGTTTAGTTTGTTTCTTTTTGTTTTTTTGTTGTTTTGTTTTTTTTTTTTCTGAAACATATGAGACTTTAATTTTAATGTGAGGAGTGAAACTTATTCTCCACTACCATTCTAAAAGTACAAAGATAGTTTTCAGCATGAAAACTCCAAAACATACTTTTAAAGAACGGGGTAATGAGCAAACTTCTAAGTGTTATAAAGAATTCTGTCCATAACTGCTCTTGTTAGTGCTTTTCTCACACAAATTGCACACTTAGTACTACACTCATGCCCCTGATTGAACAATAAAAAGTAAAAAGTTTCCATTAATCAGACATCAGTTGTTAGCCTCCTTCAAGCAAATAAGGGGATATCTTATCCACGTGTATAAATATCTGATGGAAGGGAATGAAGAAAATGCAGCCAGAGTCTTCTCAGTGGAGCTTAGTGATAAGATAAGAGGCAATGGCCACACATTGAAATATAGTTAATTCCACTTCAATATAAGAAAACACTTTTTTGTTTTACTGTGAGAGTGGCCAGATATTGGCACAGGTTGCCCATAGAGGTTGTGGAGTCTCCATCCCTAGAGATATTCAAAAGCTGACTGGACACGGACCTGGGCAACCTGCGGTGGTTGGCTCTGTTTTGAACAGTGGAGTTGGAGTAGATGATCTCCAAAGGTTCTTTTCCACCTCAACTATTCTGTTGCTGGTTTTATGTAAAACTGCTCTTATCACAGAAAATACATTTTCCTTATTGAAAAGAAAAAAGCCTACAGATTTTAGTGTTTTGACATGATTAATAACAACCATGATAAAGAATAATAATTTTAAAAAGCAATAGAAAGGATTTATAAATTCAAATATCTATTACATTACTGTTAAATTAGCAAGTACCATTTTCTGTAAGGCAATGCTACAGTCATCATGCAGACTGGAGGGGTGCTCAGAGAGAGGCAGATGTTCATTAGCACTATTACTGTTGTTATTACTTTTATTACATCATAATTTGCCAGGCAATGCACAGACAAACTGGAATTCTCACTAGAGCTTTGACTATGTAATTACCTAGAGTAACAGCCTAAAAATAAATATTTCTAGAAATAGTATCAAAATTGTAAAATGTAAAAAAAACTTTGAGAATTCTGAGTTGAAGACAGCTTTTTAATGTTGGATTTTATACTGTATTATGTATTTCTAAATAGTTTCTAGGAAGACATCCTTCAGATGGAAAAAATGTTGGAAAGGATCTGCTTATTCAAAGAAATATGTCTTATTGTATTGTCTTTCTTGCCATTAGAATCTTTTTACTTGGTCAAATTCAATCTTTATGTTAGTGCATAGTAGCATCTAGGTTAATATGTGCATTATTTGGGAGAAAAATATTACTTTATGGACATTATCTTGAGACTAGCCAAGACAGGGCCTTTTCTGAAACCACAAATTTTGCAGGTGCAAATAAATGCAGGCAGTTTTATGCCAACTACTATTTATAAGGGTAGTTCATGTAATTTAGTCATTTATACAACTGAATGCACCTGTAAGACAGGTACTTAGGTATCCAAGTCAGATTAACTGCATCTATAAATAATTTCACGCATAATTATGATCAACTGTGGAACCAGAGGTAAAAAAAAAAATCCCCTTGTTATGTTACCTAGCTTCTAGATACATATATGGAAACAGAAGAACAGATACAAATAAGGATGTCATTGTCCTAACCTAGTCTATCCCAATATCTGAAAATGAAGCATATGGGCTATGTATGACATACAACAAAGTTTAAAACTTTCGTCACTGAAAAAGAAATACAAGATATTTTCTTTTGAAAAATAAAACACTTTATCTAGAAAAAATATACTGTGGAACTGCTGAATTGTATTATTTTTAGAAAATGAAAATATATAAAATATTATGTACTTATTATATTATGCTAGATACGATAGTGTAATAATAACTTAGTTTAGAATTCATATTGGATTCCTCAGGTTTAAGGTCTTGGACCTCAGTTTGTGCCTGTACTTTGCTTAGGTGTCCCAGACTTCACACATCTAACTTTCTGAACCTTTTGCAGGCAGATCTGTGGAACCTTAGTGGCTAGGAAAGAATGTGCTATGCCCAGCTTTATCCATCTAAAAGTAAGGTACTTGATTTAAGAAAGATGACAATGGACAGGGATGTGTATTTATAGAGGAACACTCATCTTATCCTAAAATTGATAAGGTTGAAACGGACTCTCGAGATTTCTGTGTTTTTACTTGACTTTAGTAGGAATTTAAGGCAACTGATGGAATATTCACAAAACGTTAATGTTCTTAAGAATTTAGGCATCAGTCAAAATAATCCCTTTAATCAATGAAGAGACATGGGTTTATCCCAAAGATTATTCATAGCAGGAACCTAATTTTGCACCCTCCAAGTATTAATCTGCAGCAGCTTATTTCTCTCTAGTAATTCTATGTGAACTAAGGTGAACTTTATATGAACTATTCTCTCCAGTCTAATCTTAGAGTGTACTTTCATGACGTCCTTCCTTAGGTAATGAATGCCTTCCTGGAACATGTTTTCAGGTGTTTTGGTTAGATGTCTGAAGTCTGGTGAGCTGAACCTGGGATAATTTTCAGATATATAGTTACAGATCTGTAATATCTGTCAGTTTGACATTTTAATTCTGAAACTAAAATGATAATGCATCATGTGATTTAGTTATTTAGACCCCTTGCTCACTCTTTAACTATGACAAAAGTGGTAGACTTAGCCTGAACATTTATGTACACTACAGCAATTTAACCATTTACATGATTCTAGGTATCAGTGCGCAGATGGTACCAACAATACTTTCCTTACATAAGAAAAAGATGTAAAAAATCTGGCGCACATTGTAAACTAATAAGCAGAGTGAATCAAATAACCATGAAATGTGCTGAAATATTTATAGAATATCTGTTAATTACTATTCAGTGCTGCTTCACAAGTAATTATGTACTTGTAATTAAGGTCTATCTGAGTTCTGTATGTCCAAATTAAAAATATAAGTTCCACTTTAAGAGAACCTAATCTTTATAGATCCACTGTTTACAACAGTTTAAGAAAACAAATAGATTTAGGAAAGAAATAACTTGATCCTTTATTTGTTGAGTCTGCTATGCAATTTTACACTAATTCATATCTGACTCATAATTTTTTAGCTACTTCTAATTCTTGTAGTTAAAGGAATATCACATAGCAAGGAACAAGACTGATACAACGTATGTCAAAGGAAACCACAATCTCTAACACCCATGATTTGTTTAATTTCAAGGGCAATGAACAGATTCGGCCTTGATCTGCCAATAAAATTCAGTGAGTGATGCTGAAGCTTAGTCACAGTACAGTATAAATTCCTCCAGTAATAACTGGATTACTGGTGCTGCTTTTCTTTTCCTCCACCAAGTGCTACCCCAAAAGGGAAAAGAAAAAAACTACTAATTTTAAATGTTATTAATGTGTGCAACATACATTAAATTCTATTTGATTGTAGTAAAGCTAAAATAATAGTTTTATTACAGATCTCATGTATTTATGAGATAAAATAACCTTACCATTTGTTAAATGCCAAGATGTGACTTTAACTGGCTTTAAATAGAGTCTTAAAGTTTTCTCTAGTTACTTTGGACGTCTCAGTGAAGAGCCAGTAGATCTTAGGGTAGGAGTTGGACCAAGTCACCAAAATGATCTTCCTACTTTTATAGCTTGCAATGAAGGTAAAGGAGATGTACTGGGCCTATTCTCCCAAAACTACAATGATACATCTTGATGGGAGAAAGTAATTTTTAATGTTGACAATGTGCCAGTTCTCTTCCAGTTGAGAAACAGATAAGACTTGATTGGAAGTGGCATATGTTTCCTTGGTAGTAACTGATGTCTTGAACTGCAGAAGTATCTAAGTGTTTCTGATAGCTGTAGATTACTGCACATATGTAAAGGACTATTTTATTGTCTACAAGAAATATTTCAAGAAAAAAAAGGGTGCAAAATTGATTGAGGCAAACTTTTGACAGTTTACCCTCTTTTGCAGTTGACAATGCTAAAGGAAAATATAAGAAATATCCTTTTGTATAAAAGTTAATGGGAAGTGAAACAATATTTCATTCTAGATAATTCACTGTATTACTCAATTGCTGCATAATAAAAACAAGAAAGTATACTATAAATAAATCATCACTGAGCTTAAAGATGTGTAATACATGTTTCTGTTACATCTTTAATCTAATAAGATTTCAGAACTAAACAAGATATTTAATTTATAATCTTGTATCCATGGAACTGTGAGCCTGAAGTGTCACACTATGGCACGTTGTACTTCTAAAGATATTTTAAAAGAAGTCACGTATTGAAAATTACTTCAATTAACTACCTTATTGTTATTGTTAAATTGTTGGAAGATGATTAACCTGGGTATGGCAGAGAGAGACTCTTAGGGTTTGAACAATGCCTATATTTCTTTCACACTGTTTTTAGTCATAGTGTGTAAGAATTACAGTGATCTGATTTTGGTTATAATTCATTCACCAACAGGTAAATTATAAAAAAGAATTGAAGAACAATCATTTGATAATGAATGTAAGTTGTCCAAAATGCATCAGGTGGCACAGATCTCCACTAATTTTTGTCTACAATGTACTCATGGACTTCTCAGTCATCTTACACTCCCTTAAGGCACTATATTGGGTTCACATGGCAAGGTTTTGGTAGCAGAGGGCTGTAGAGACACCAGAAGCTACTTCCATGTTGGGCAGAGCCAGTTTCAGCCAGCTCCAAAACAGACCATGCTGCCCAAAGCTGAGCCCATCAGTAATGTTGGTGTCACCTCTGTGGTAACATATTTCAGAAAGGGTAAAAAAATCTGTGTGGCAGCTGTGAGAGAGGAGTGAGAAAATGTGAGAGAAACAGCCCTGCAGACACCAAAGTCATTGAGGAAGGAGTGGGAGGAGATACTCCAGGCACCAGAATAGAGATTCCTCTGCAGCTGCTGGAGAAGACCATGGTGATGCAGCTTGTCCCTCTGCAGTCCATGGAGGACCCCACACTGGAGCAGGTGGATACGTCCTGAAGGAAGCTGCAGGCCATGGAGAGTCCACACAGGAGAAGGCTCCTGGCAGGACCTGTGACCCCATGGAGAGGACCCCACACAGGAGCAGTTTTTCTGGCAGGACCTGTGACCCTGTGGGAGACCCACAGTGGAACAGTCTTTTCCTGAAGGATTGTGCCCCATGGTAAGGACTAGTGTTGGACCAGTTCTTGAAGAACTGCAGCCTGTGGGAAGGACACACATTGGAGAAGGTCATGAAGGACTGTCTCTCATGGGTGGGACACCATGCTGGAGACAGGGAAGAGCATGAGGAGGAAGGAGCAGCAGAGACAAAGTGTTATGAACTAACCACAAACCCCATTCCCCATCCCCCTGTGCCACTCGGGGTGGGGAGAAGGTAGAAGAGTTGGGAGTGAAATTGAACCTGGGAAGAAGGGAGGGGTGGGAAGAAGGTGCTTTTAGTTTTGTTTTTATTTCTCACTATCTTACTATGTTATTAATTGGCAATAAATTAAATTAATTCCCCAAGTCAAGTCTGTTTTGCTCATGACTGTAATTGATGAGTGACCTCGCTGTTCTTAACTCAACCCATGAGCTTTTCCATCTTATTTTCTCCCCATAGCCTGTTGAGGAGGGGGAGTGATATAACGGCTTGGTGGACACCTGGTGGCCATCACTGGCACTTAAGAGAAATGTGTTTCCAGGATATGATTCGCTGAACCCTAAAGAGATAATTGAAGTAATCTCTGTGTTTTGTTAAGTTTTCTTATGGGGAATGGAGGTGATTTTCGCTTTCTAAATGATCAAGTCTCTGTCATCTATTTTAGATGTTCTAGTTACTTCCACTTGCACTTTATCTTGATCTGATTTGATTGAAGACTTAAAAGATAATTTCATACACTGGTGTTATATATTTCTGAAATGTAACAGACAAAACCAGGAAGACTCTCTCACATGCAGGTAGATTTTAATAAGTAGTCTGAAAAGCTAATATTCTGCTGGGAGCTTTTCACAATTACAATTTTAAATAAAAAAAACACTTGAAGCATAAAATAACAGAATTTTGTATTGGAGAGAAGCTGAAATGTACTCTTTTGGGAAAAAAGGGATATGCTGGGGGAAATTGTGCTTTTTAAAAATGCCTTTCTAAGTAAAACATTAGATCTCATTTCCATATTCTTGTCCTTTATTTCTGTCTAAAAAAAGTCATTATACACCAAGGAAACAGGTTCCTTATACCTCTTATTACATACGGCTACAGAGCTCACTTGAATTAGGGTTTTCTTATCCTGGATTGAATATCATACTCCTATAATTGTGCTTTCTTTACCCAAAATACATCATTCAAAGCTAACTCAGGTGCCTTTGAAATGGACTGCAATGAGCTATTACTCCATGCCAATATAAGCTCTTGGCATCTAAGAACTGCAGAGGGAGAGGCTCTGTCTTGACTATTTGAAGTCTGTCTACCTCTTCCCGGTCCTAAAATTGGTAACAGATATTTTTAATCACCTTTCAGTATAGAAGTTTAACAATTATAAGCACACATTTATTTTAAAAATAGTTGAAGCTAGTCCCATTATTTTTTCTATGGATGATCTGATTTCTGGTTTACAATAGTGTAAGCCCTTTCAAAGTGTGTTAGTGTTAAGGACAATGTATTGGAAAATGAGGTCCAAGCTTTACTGCCATAGCATAGTGCACAATCATTCATTCAGCAGGAACACTACTTCTGCCTTATCTTATATATAACTTCTAATATAGTCCTGTAGAATTTTGAAAAATTCTGATGCAGCCTGTCATCTTAAGCTAAACTTCTTTATTCAGCAAAGTTACCTCTGCTCAATTTATGAGTTATTTCCAGAATAATTTCACAGATACAACAGTTGTCCAGAAAGTTAGTGTATTATTATATGTAATTGTACATAGAAATATAATTTAATTTACATTTCTATTTCTAGCCATCCACCCTATCTTCACACAAGTTTTTTGGGACATGGACTTTTTTCTACAGCCTAATCCAGGCTGAAGATAATATAAATATACCAAGTATATGAGCTGCATACACTCATATTGATAAATAGTAACAAAGTTGCTTGGGGAGGGCTATAACCACAAGATTTTAATTTCACTGTGCTTTAAGTATTTTATCACATGTTTCTGGTGTTGAATTGTTTAGGGTTTTAAAAAGAAAAAACATGAAGTGCCACTTGAATAATACAGTATTTACGTTCTCAGATACTCTTATAACTTGAGGAACTGGGAGTAGGAAAAAAAAACAACTGAAAATCATCGTAAAATCCTGAGAAATGAAAATAACCAAATGTAATAAAATTATTTGAGCCATCCTACCACGGATATGCATTTACTGCTGTCTTTAAAATGGCAAATAATTTACTTTCCAAAATATTTTTTAAGATCTCAGCCAGAGAAGCAGGAGATCCATTTGAGTCTAATTGTCCTGTCAATATGGTAATGTAAGGTGTTTAACACAGACCTACATTGCCTCCTCTCTGAAAAATTGTCCCTTTCTATCATCTGTTTTAGGCGCAAATTATGAGATCCAGCTCCAGATTAATGTTGGCAAGAATCCTATCCAAAAGTAGGTACCTGAAAAGGTAATTGCCTCCCAGGTGCCAGGGCGCAGTGCAGGCTGGTGACTCCCTTTGGTTGGGAGCAGGACTGGCCATGTCCTCCCTGACAGGTGCTGTCCCACAGGACTGAACTCATGGAATTACTCTTACATAGAAAATTATCACTTTTTAGATAAGTAAACTTTTTACAAATAGGTACAATTGGTACTAACCCATAAAGTTATATTGCCCTAACATATTTTGGAGAACACAGGCATTATAAAATGTTTTTGTGATATTGTTTGAGACTGCTTGACAACTTGTTGGGTCTTTTTGTAGCAAATCCTTTAAATTCAGCAAAGGCAAAACTTGCATAAAGTACCTTTCCTTTGTTCCAAGAGATTGTGCTCAGGTTTTCAAGAGGCATAAACTGTTGCAAATTGCCATTACCCTGCTGTTTTTTGAATCATTCAGGAGAATTTTTGCAGCATGCTCTAATAATAATAGCTTACAGTCTTTCTAATACTAGGAATATGCTGAGGCAAGTAATTTGCAATCTTTTGAAGACTAGGCCTATGTCTAGCTGACCCAGCAGTTAACACATACTGAGTGGGTAGCAAAGGAGCAGACAGCATGACCTGTGACAGAACAAGATATCCAAAGAAGAAAGAAAAATGCAGACAGGCAGCTGCTTCCACTTATTTATATCCAGAAGACATCCCAGTGACAACTACACTTTCTAGGACATCTCTATTCCTACTCATTGCTGATCTAAGTAGTTCACTGGTCACCAATTTGTTGGAGTAAAATTGCTGAATGCTAATAAGAGAAGGTAGGAATTACTGAAGTTTTGGATTCTTAGAATTGTTGAAAAGTACTTTACAAACAAAGGAAATTAACCCAAAACAATATCTTGAAAAGTTACAGGAAGAAATAATGTATTAAAGTTTATTTCATTTCAAAGACAGACATTAAAAAAGCAGAAAATGTTAAATCTATGTTTGTTCATATAAAGTTTGTTCCCTATGTTCATGAGTGTTTGTACTGCTCCACAAACAACATAAATAAAAGAACAAATACTAAACAAAAACTTTAAAAGTTGCTCCTATCTGTTCTGCTCATAACGAGTATTGTGGTTCCATCTAACATTTCCTACCTCTAAACTCAAAGCAAGCAATTTGTTTTCTACCTTTTCTAAATAGATATTCTTAACAGGTCAACACAAAGAAAAATGTTGAGTGCTATATTACTGTATACCATCTTTATCCCATGATAAGTCCCAGAGAATTACCTTAGTATGCTAATAAATTCATTCCTAATTCCTTTTTTATCTTTAATAATACAAGTGATACAGTTTGGGAAAACAACAACAAAACCACCAACCAACCAACCAAAAAAACCTCCACACTGGAGCATCAAACATTTTCCACTAAGTAGTTAGAAGTTAAGATAGGCAAGACAACCGCTTTCTCATCAGGAGCACCAAAAATCCTCCTACACAAGGTATGAGTTGTTTAGTTTTTAGCTGTTCTTGGAGGACATCCAATTTCCAGGTGCAATCGAAGACCCATAATTTTTTGCATTACTGCACTAAATCTGCAAGTACAGCTAGTTCATTCTGGATCAAATGCTGTTTCAAAACAAAGGATGCCGGCATGGTGTTACTGTAATCATGCTAAGTGCCTGATTACCCTAACACCATTACGTGCTGCCAGATCATTTGTCTGAGCTGGCTGTAACAGAACAGCTAGAAGAAATTTAGTATTCAGAACAGCACTGAATGCAACACAGGCATTTTAAATAATGTTAATGTTCCAGTTAGCTTTGTTTCATGAACACTGGATGAAATAAAAAACTAGAACATATGATGACCAGTTATAATCTCCATGTGAACCACCTATGTGGTAACAAAGCTGCCTTAAAGAGTCATTTTTTTAATGACTGAAGCCAGAAAACTTACAATGACAAAAGGTCATTGTAAGGACGAAAGTCTACAAAGGATGAAATGAAACTTATTAATGTTCCTCATTCCATGCATTAATCTACACAAAAAATTACTATATCTGATCTATTCTTTTAAAAAAATATTTTCCTATTCCTAGAAATAATTGTAAAATTTTCCAGTTAAATGATTTGATATTGTTAACTGGGTATTGTTTGAAATCCTAGCCTTGCAGAAAATTGTACATGAACTTTTAAAGAGATTGAATTTTTGGTAAAGACAAAATTTTTAACCTACACTCAGGGCAGCCAATGACACTGAAGATGGGACACCCAATTTGTTTTCAAACTAGGAAGTCACTGTTCAGATTTGTTCTGAGTGACTTAAAGGATTTCAATGTATGTACTACGCCATGTAGAGTATTGGATTCTAAGGTCCTATTCTGTCCTCTTGGAACTGTTCTCAGTGACACATCTCTGTGATGAACTACAAATTGCTGAGATTAAATTTGAGCCATCATCTTAAAATTCTTTGAGGAATTCCTTAATCTCTGGGATAACCCATGATGCTTTTTTTGGTTTGGGGGTTTTTTCACTTTTATTTTTTCTGGTAGATTTTTTTCACCTCTGTTAGCTAAATTAATATGTTATTAATTATCCAACTACCAATAAAACTCCCTGAGAGGCACATTCCAGTGCTTTCAGCATTATACTGGTTGGAAGAAGACACGTTCAAATTGATACTTGGTCAGAATTTGCAAGAAAAGGAGCTTCAAAAATGAACACCTGCATGTCATATGACTACTCTACTATACAAGAGCTAATCCTCTAGGTGCTAGCAATTCCATACTATTTCCAGAAACTAAAAGGACACATGTTCCAGTGAAGACATTTTAGTAACTTGGGAAATTTTTCCTATTTTCATGGAAAGTACATTGGTTTTGTTGCAGGGATTACCCTGGGTTGAAATACCATTCTTAAGGGCAAGTTAGTACATAGCATTTTATACTAGATATTCTGTGACACAATTCAAGGCCAGACAGCTGCTGAAGGAAGTGACTGGTCTAGGATTTAAAAGTATAATCCTGAAATCTTAACTGCCAAGACTTTTTCATTCATCCTGTCCCAGTCTGTTATATCTCATTGAATTTGAGCTTCTTGTTTATGTACTGTGATATTTTTTGTTCTAATAGGATAAAATTTATCCATGTCATAAACAGAATACAATCCTACCCTTAACTCGTTGTTGGTTTACCTAATAATTCCATAGTATAAGCCATGTGGTCAAGTAGAATTATTTCTTAAGACAAATCCAGTAATAAGATTTCAGGTGACAAAAATGAAGGAGAACCTTTCAGCAGCATATGAGGGGTTGCAAAGAGTGACTTGATACACTAGAAAACATTCAGACTGATGAGAAACAAACTAAGGGCTCTATGATCACTTCTGAATCTCACATGGCATAGCAGCTGACAGATGGCTAACACTATTAACAAGAGCAGCAGCAATGCACAGCCTCATCGATGACTACCTCTGACATTTAGGATACTATTAGGATGTAGAGTCTTCTCCTCTGACCCTGATGCAACATTTATAGCTATCACCCACATTTGCCCTTGAATTCTCTGCCCTTATTATGCTCTGACCTTTCTGTCTGTGTCTGCACTCAGTCTGCCTGCTACATCACCTTTTCTGCTCCCTGTGGATCGAACAATCCTTTTTGTCACTTGTAAATAAAGTTCTCTCAAAAGATTTCTACATTCAGAATCTAACCATTATTACCATGGGTCTGTAAGATACATTGGCAGGAATCTTATGTAACAAGTAGTTCTTGTAAATTTCTCAGTCACGTTCACAAGGAATTTAGCCTGAAACCCCCTTAGTAATGTATTGAATTCAGCTTTAGGTTAGATCTGCTGAACTCAATGTAATTAAGAAACTGTTCAGTGAATATTACCCTTTTTCTTATTTTGCTTGAGTTCTAAGTTTATTAGTAATTTTTTTTATTATTCCTTGTAGCTGAGATATAGCATTACAAATCAAGCTTTTAGAAATAGCACCTCTGTTTTTTAAATATTGATATGTAGTACTTCAAGGAATTCTCTTAGATTGCAGAAGAGCAATGTTGCAGATTGCACATTTCTTTTAGAATTCTTGAGTGCTAAATGATTTTGCCGTGCGACCTTGGTGTTTCTTGAGGGAATTAGAAGCTATTTAATTTGTCTCTTTGCCTAAGGAATTCAAAAGTTCAATATGAGTTAATGAGCAACATCCAGGAAAGAAACAGTTGAATCAGCTATAGTTAGCACTTACTTATTGCTGAATGCTTTGAATTTCAGGAAACTGTATGTGATGACAACACCATCTATTCATCCTCAGTTTGATTCTTTAATCTTTGCATCATTTTGACTGATACTACTACTGATACATTAATTCCTGTGAAATGACATGAAAGAAGTATGCAGAAGCATTATTTATTTTTCTTTTCTTTTCTTCTGCTCTCATTCCTACACATAGCAAATTCATTAAGCTGCAAGATGCAACATAAAGGAAAACTGCCATTTGCTTTAGATAAAAAGTAAAAATTACCACATCAGTGTGAGTTAATTGCTATTCCCTCAACTTGCCATACCAAATAAAGAGATGCCATTGTTTTATTTTAGTGATAGCACTCTTCTTATTTCATTCTGCAGGGCCAAAATTTTCCTGTCATTTACAAAGTATGGTTCATATCACTGCAACTTTACACGTATTTCTTAAAAACTGAAATCTTCCAATGTCAAATGCTATGAGGTTGTCATCATTTTTCATCTTAATTCATTCTCCTGTGTTTCTAAGGAAGCTGCAACTAAAATGTAAAAAAAAAGGAAGAGGTGAGTTTTTTAAAATATGTTTAGTGATAGTTATATTTGTTGGTTTATGCATTTTTTTCCCCTTTTACCAACCTGAAAAAAAAGTGTCAAACTGTTAAATAAAATAATTCTCAAATAAAAATCAAAATGAAATAAAATAAAACAAAATAAACCAAAACAAAATAAAATAAATACTTTAGAGCGAAAGCAATTTGATTCATTCTAATCTCTACCTTTGCTACAAGGTGACTCAGATCTTTACCTAAAATAAAACTTTTAAGACATAGATTCTTTTGCATATTTCTTATTTAACTGTCATGTTCAAAATATTTTCTTTGATTTGGATGTTCATTTTTTTGCTTTCCTTAGAACATGGTTTCTTGAGCCAAGATCATAGGACATATAATGAGATACAGAGACCAGTTTGAAAATTCTGTACAGGTTTCAGCAATGATAAAATGTGTATAATGGTTTGCAAGTTCAGTGTCAGAAATCAGAAAACTAAATGCCAAATCAATGTAAGTGCATCAAAATTTAAGGCAGGAGTTGAGTGCATTCTTTATGGTTCTATTTGTTTTACTTAAAACCATAACATAGATGTGAGTCACTTATATTTCTTTGCAGGTGACTCCCTTGAAGATTTCAAAGGAAGTTAGTCTTTCAGATGCAGTCGCAAAGCAGAGAATTTTAAAACAAATGGGAATTGTTGGGAAAGTATTGCTACTAAGAAATAAATAAAGTCTTAAGTTTTATAGAGTTCAGCAAATCCCTGCATCTGATTGCGTTTTCTTTTCTTTTAATATTCTTACTTACAAGAAAGCTTATCAGCCATTTTTTTAATTCTTATTCTGAAACCTTCTTTGCTTACACTAGCCTTTAAATTAGAAACATTTTTAGGAAGAATGTTTAAAAGTATCATAAATGCTAGTCTGCTTCTGATAAAAATAGATTTCAAGAGAATTTTTGAATGATACACTATGTACTACACACATATGTAGGAAGAAAACCAGTGTGTGATTGGCTCAGAAAATTGGAAAAATTTCACCACTTGACTTTCCAGTCAAATTGGCATTTACAGATCTTGCCAATGGACAGATCCCCTTGTAGACCTTGTAGAATTACTTTCATTTCTGTGTTATGGCAGCTGGTGTTCATGTCTGGGATAAAAGCACTTCAGTTTGCCTTTGCTGCTGCTGTTGTCAGGATCAGCATTTGATGTTCTGTGCTGGATGCAAAGGTTCTTTCAGTTTTATGACTGCTTGCTATATAACAGTAATTCTCTTAAGCAAATTTTTACTGCTTCAAAACAATATTTTGATGAATTCATAATGTCTCCAAATGTTATTTTCAAGTAACCCCTATCCTTATGTTGAAACATTTGAACTGGTAAAATTGTTTGTGATCTTTTAAAACTTACACATCTATTTTTCTATTGCTACATCATTAATAAAATGCAAATAAATATTTGTAAAACTTTAGCATTGTAATTATTTTTCATTCTGCCAATGTGTATTTCATATATGTATATGCAATGAATTCCACTTAGCTGAACATAGTTAAATTAAAAGCTACAGCCTTTAGGTAATGAACACCTTACTTTTTTTTTTTTTTACTGATACACATTTAAAACCTTTAGAATACAGGAACAAAGTCTAAATCATATCAGGCTTTTGGCTATATGTAAGAACACTTTCACATTGTTGCAATACTGCTATCTTTATATTTGTTGAAATTTAGACTATAAACTTAGCTTTTATGCTGAGTTTGGCAGTATAGCTCACAATGCTCTGCAACACAGTTTGTTGCAGGAATATAGTGTTTCCTTGAAATCTCAATTGGCTCCTCATGCCATTTTTACTATTTTTTTGTGACCTTTGTGATCCTTAGTAATTTCTTCCTGTACAAGATAATATCTGTCACCCCGTTATCCATTCTACTAAAATTATCTTAATTTCAGATTTTTAATATAAACTTTTATTACTTTCAAACATTTTTGACTATTTAGAAAGATCTTAACAAACATGACGATACTAAGAATGATTCTAAAGATGGAGTAAAGTTTTTGTGGGTGTTTATTTTTTCTTTCAGTCAGAAAATATACTGTCACTACTTTGTGCTTTTTGTTTACATGTATATAGTTTCATAATGGAGTCATAGTAGTCACTTCACAGACCATGAAAAAGAAAGAGGCGTGTAGTCAAAGTACAAGCATTAGACCATATGAGAGTTGAGATCTGTCACCATTTCTATCACAGACTTCTGTGATTTGGGGCTGATCTATTACTCTGTTCCAGTGGATTTTCATTTCTGAAGTAGTTTAGGTGGCACAAGCTGTTTCTTCCTCCTGCAATTTTTTCGGACTTAGAAATGTATAATTTCCTGGCAAATGGAGTTATAAATGGCATTAGTGGTTTCTTCCACTTTTCAGCAGACCTTTCTGTACAGCCTAATTTCTTTCCTCTCCTGAGAAAATAGAGGACAGCTGCCTAAGCAGCAAGTGCCAAAGAGTCCCTACAACATCCAGGAGGTGACTGTTGTTGCCAATGAAAACTGATGGAAAACTGGGAAGCAGCACCTGCTGTCACCACTCTGCTTCTTTCTGTGTTTCCTCTTCCTTTCATCCTCCAGTTCATCCACTAGTGATAGCAGCAGTAGTAACAACCTCTCATGCAGTATAATAGCACAGGAGTATGTGTTGAGCACTTGCTACAGCATCAAGCTGGAAATTCAAAACCTCTCTATAGACCCAAAACTGGTGAGTTTGTAACTCTCAAAAGTACTTGTTCTCCAAAGCCTCTCAATATCTGTGTGATCTATGTTATAGGTTATTATCACAAGGCAAAGATAGGAAGTAGATTTATGAAAAAGTTGACTCCAAATAATCTGGAGACATATCCACTACTGACAACAAATTCAATTTATCAGAGATAAAGGCTCACTGACCCTTTGATAGTGTTTGATGGAAGAGAGACATGAGAGATTATGCAGTTGTCCAAAAAAGGGCAGAGATGAAAGAATTTCATCACAGATATTGGTCAGCATGCGTTCTGATATAGCAGAAGGAAATAATCAGTGAAGAAGCAAGTATGTAGAGTACAATTAGGAGACCAGTAGGTTTGATGGGTTGCCAGGTCTTTGTTTTATTTTGTTTTGGTTTTTTGGAGTGAAAATTCAAGGAAAACCTAAAAAATCAGGACAGTCAGAGTTCCCCTCAGAAGCTTTTTGTCATTAATGTCTTGTGCTAATGTTCTGTAGGTGGATTAATGCATTTAGAACTTAAGAAATTGTGTGTTCTTGCTAAAGGAAATTAAGGTTTCACCTTTAATGTGACAACCAAACTAACTTCTAAAGATAGATATATCCACTTGTAACAGTACAGAATGTTCTTTTTTCTTCATTTGTATATTCTTGAACTATCTTCATTTCAGAATTAATTCCACTTCAATGTTTGAATTACTACAGTGGGTCTGGTTCTTGAGTTACTAAAATACTTTGATATGATAAATTAAATACATACATGTTTTTTACTCTTTAATAGTCTTATTTTTGTAGGGAACAACATAAGCATGTGAAATATTAAAGCAGAAAAGCTTTGGTAAAAAAAAAAAAAAAGTTTTACTTTTCCCAAATCTAAGATGCTGTTACAAAATACAAATTTATTCACATAGAATAGTATGTTTCCTTTGACACTCTTGTGTACATTCACAACACAATCCTTTCAAAAGAGAATGGAAAACCACAAATACAATAGAGGAAAATATGTATGAGGCTAAAGGTCATTTAGAAAACTCGTGGTTGAATAGAAATCTAGTATTTTTTAAAATTGGAAGCAGACAGCCAAATGCAACCAGAAAAATTCAAGAAGTAGAAAACTTGTCAAATTTATTCTTTAATAAGCATGTAATTAACATCCACAAATTTATCAAATATTTAACATGAAAAGTCTGTATCCATCCCATTTTCAAAGGCACTTTCTTTAATGCCCCATTAAAGAATCTCAAACTGGGTTTGTGATAGCAATATTGCTTTATAGATTAAAGTAACTTAATCAAATCTAGAATAACTTTTACCTTTGAAACAATTTCCTTTGAAAATGTGTTTAATTCTAAATTACTTTATACATTTTCCTATGAAAACATGTTTCTGAAAAAGTTCTCACCTGCCTTTTCAGAAAGGAAACCTCAGAGGAAAAAAGAATCACTAAAGTATATAAAGTGTTTGAAAAAAGAGATAAATATAAAGGAAAGGGACAGACAGATTAAGGAAGTATTTTTGTATATATTTGTGGAACTTTGTGAACTGCCATATCTGATAACAGTGAAACTTCTGCTGCCTGGCAATCCGATTTCTAAAAAAAAGAGTGAGAGCTGGCAATGGAGAGGAAAAGATAATCTGTTAAATTTGGTGTCCATGGATCAAAGAATGAAAACTATTTCCTATTTAGCTTGTATAAATATATACATAAAATGATAACCTTAAATGCTGGTAAATATATCAGTCAGCTAATGAAAGAAAGAGAATTATTGTAGTCGTGGCCAAGCAAAGAACCCTTTTCTATTTAAACCTGTACATTTTCACATTAAAATCACATTCACATTTAAATGATTTTGTCGAAAAAGAAGAAAGGACAAATCATGTTACCTGAACAATTTACTATGTTTACACTGAGGTTGGTAGTCATTAAAATATTAAGAATTACTTGTAGATTTTATTTATCTTTTTTTTTTCTCTCCTGGAAATGTTTATTATGGTTTAAACAATGTCACTTTTAAGGTGCTCGTGTTTCAGACTTTGTAGATGTTTGGAAATCTACTGAACTTTTTGAATGGGATAATGCTAAAAGCAATTTCAACTTTACAGTTCTTATTTTATTTATATGATCAGAGTTAAGTGTGTGGCAGGGCAATGAAGAAAACTTTCAGAGAAAGAAAAAATACTGCACATTGAAAAAAACAGATCTTCACATGCCTTTATAAGTACTGGGAGGACATTGTTTCTTGTAGTTCATCCCCTCTCTGTCTAGAAATCCTTCACCTGTTTATGACAGGTAAAGAAAGCCCTTCACTCTAAGGGTTTTAGAAATATCACTGCTAATGGGATAGCTGTAAGGGACAGGGTAACCAGAATACTAGAGGGGCTTATGTTGAAAATACTTTGAATGAGACTTATACCGCAGTTAAAGTAAACCTGGCTATAAATACCTGATTGTGATACAAAAAAAACCCCACACCTTATCAGATCATGATTAATAGATGCTTAGCTCTTTATACTTTCTAGTCAGCCTGGCAATTAACAGTAATGCATAGATTATAATCACATTCTTGAACTGTCTGATCATTTGCTAAAGATGTTAACTGGTGTACTGTGTATTAGTGATACAAGTATTCCTTCCTATGCAAAAATACATTAGTTAAGCAAGAAAGCTGTATTTTTATAGTAGAGAGGGTTTAAAAATTTCTCTAGTTAGATTAACAAAGATGCTTAGCTGATTTCTGTGGGAAGGAGGGTTATTCCCATGGAAGGTATCAGAGAAGGAGCTAGGAAAGTTGAGAATAGGAGGTGCTACATCTACTTTATAAATGTGAAGCTTCATGTAATTTTGGCTTCCAAGGACTCATCATCCTTCTGCTATCCTCTTGCGCCTGTACTGTGGGGATCTCTGTTACAATACCTTGACTTCCTTCAATATGTTTTAAGGTATTAAACCACAATTTTTCTATTTAGGTAAGGCTAATTTAGAGTTTGTAACATTCCTTGGGTTTTGCAGTCATAACAAACCAAGGATTTTAGAGACATCAGAGGAGAATGGTTAATGTCAGTGCATATCTCACAAATGTAAATGATTTGCTTGCAGATTAGAGGATAGTGTGTTCAGAGAGAAAAAAAAAAAGGGAAGAAGAAAAAAGGTTGCTTAAAATTAGCAAGGAAAGTCACTGAAACACCTAATAGTTTACAGAAAAATTCCATATGTGCTGGTGAAAGGATTAATTATCCCAACTTTCTCTTGACAGCACTCAGGCAGGGACTACCACTTTTGGCGTTTCTGTGAATCTCTACTGTCTTCTCCCCTAGTCCTGTTTAGAAAAACATCCACTTGTCATGAACATTTTACGTAGTTTACCTGAGCTAACAGAATTATTTCTACCCTAAGTAAATAAGGTAATGCTCACACCACAATCAAATTGGCAAGAAGATCCTTTACAACACATGGGTTTGAGTGTCTGTCAGTAGCTTCAATACACTGACATGAAAGTGAGGCTATAAATGATTATCCTTGAGCATTGACATTTGTGGTAGATCTCTGATATGAGATAAGCATTATGGATTTTTCTCAAAGCAAATTTTGTGTTTTCCATACATAAAATGCTGTTATTTGTTTTTACTAATAAACTAACCAACTGACCTTGGAATCTTAACATTCTGATTATGTTTCATATTGAGCCTCAGATGCATGGAATATAAATTTTCCAAAGAATGCGTTTTTCTTTCATTGCACTGATGTGTACAATCTCCTGAAAAAACCTTCAATTTAAAATAAAATAAAATGGCCATGCTCTGAACTGTAGTTTCTTATTAGAATTTATTCTGGAGATAGAGTGAATGAAGTTGAAGCATAAGAAGCTATTGCATCAGAAAATAAAACAGTGATTAAATAAAAATTCATTACATTATGAGAAATTCAGACGATGTTAAAATACCAAGTTCTCTGTTTCTATCTCTTTTCTTTAGCAATTCATAGTACTTCAGCAGAGAGAAGAGAATCAAATATGATATGAATTGATTTTTGTAAGTAGTTCTCAATGAGAAAGCAAAAAAATGATGGCCACAGACATGGAATTAGCAATAGAAATACTATCATGTGATTCTTACTGACATCGAGGAAACTGGATAAAGAGGAAAGAAACCAATATTTCTAGGCTTGGCGTGATTCTTTTTTTTTTTTTTTTTTTTTTTTGTGTTAGAATGTTAATTCTAATTGTGTAAGAAGCTATGCTCTATGGAGATATTTTTCTGATTCATGGACCTGACAGGCAAATGTGCTGAGAGAACTGGCTAATATCTTTTCAAGGTCACCCTCTATCCTATTTGAAAGGTGGTGGAAATGGAAAGAAGTCCCTAACAAGAGGAAAAAAGGCAAATGTTTCTTCTTGCTACCACCTACAGTAATCCTCTGGATTAATAAACTCTCCCACCCAAAGTGAAACTCTTCAGATGTGCAATGATGAACTAAGAGATCTTCGGCATTAGCTGACTTGTTCAAGTCTCCTTTCAAAGGTTTATTATAGATTTGCCCACATTACTGGTATGTCAACAAGAACATCTTTTGCTCCTCAGCTCAGCTTGTTTTGTACAGGAATGGAAGAGATGGGAAAGAGGAAACAGACCTTAGTAATCTAATTTTTCTCTCATGAACCCTCAATTACAGCCATAGTTTTTTAACCCACTCATATTCTGTTGCAGCTGGCTGAAAATATTGCACGCTTTATAAGTCTACTAGAAAGAAAGTAGAGCAGATGTAAATATTGAAAGGATTTTTAGGGGTTTCTTTCATTCCCCATCCAAAAGTTGTATTTCATGACCACTTGGTTTCCTCTCCTTTTCTGAATGTCCTCTTTTGAACCATCAGTCTGAGAACAGCTGGTATGCATATAATAAATCTGTAAGTACTTTCGTGTGCTTAAATATATTTCCTTGAGGAGTGGAAAGGTTCTGTTGTCTTATATATGTCCAGATATCCCACATGATTTCTGAGTTTTCACAGTATAAGGTAATATTCCATAAAGAGATGTAGTTTGACTTAAAAGAGAATGGTGAATGTAACACACCTGAATTATGTCCTAATAAAGATACTAACAATGATTCACTGCATAATGGAAAGAAACCCCAAACCAAAACAAAAAAACCCCACGCATATTTTATTTAATTCTATTGTATTTTACTTTGACAGATACCATATTTTTACTTCTTTTGAAAAATATATTTCAATAGAAATTTCCAGGAAATCCCTATGAGTTGAAATTTCCTTACAAATAACTGCAAGTGACATTGAGGATTGTGATAATATTTATGATAACATGGTAATTCAGTTTCAATTCAGTGAAGCTTACTGATATGACAACCTGCATAAATAAAACTGGAGTACAAAAATAAGACAGACTCTTCAGACATATGTCACAATTGTTTTTTCCAGCCAAAACCAGGCTGTATAGTATTTGATTTTGGATCTACTTATCAGACACACTATTCCTGAAAAAATGACAGGTTGCCACATAGTCTAATTATCTTATTACCATCACTCTTTTTTCCCTAAGGATCATACATATTTAAAACATTTTTGGCAAGTAATTTGTAACAGTTTGAACAATTAGCTTTTTTGTATTCTTAGACATTTAGAGGGTGACTTTGTCTTAATATTCTGCTGCTACAACTTATGTAATTGATACATATGCATAGACGACGCAAATCTTTTTAATATCATGATTAATGCTCAAAACTTATAAATGAAAATAAAGGCAACAAACAAGAATTACACAATCACATGGAGGACACAGATTTTTCAAGTACCCTTTATTTTTTTCATGCTCTCCATGACCTGTAAAATGATGAGAAAAATGAGTTATCTGAGAAACAGGTAGCCTGAGAACATACTTGGGATTGATTTAGAACTTTTTGCATTCTGATAAGTACCATGACACTTATTTTTGATCAAGCCAATGAATTGTCTGTTTTGAATCTTTGACAGGGGAATAAAAGAGAAAAAAAAGAAGAAGAAAAAGGCAAAAAGATTTTTTACTTTTGCCGGGAACTAAGCACCACGCAGCCGCTCGCTCACTCCCCCCCGGTGGGATGGGGGAGAGAATCGTCAAGTAAGAAAAGTAAGAAAACTCGAGGGTTGAGATAAAGACAGTTTAATAGGTAAAGCAAAAGCTGCGCACGCAAGCGAAGCAAAGCAAGGAATTCCTTCACTACTTCCCATGGGCAGGCAGGTGTTCAGCCATCTCCAGGAAAGCAGGGCTCCATCACGCGTAATGGTTACTTGGGAAGACAAACGCCATCACTCCAAATGTCCCCCCCTTCCTCCTTCTTCCCCAGCTTTATATACTGAGCATGACGTCATGTGGTATGGAATACCTCTTTGGTCAGTTTGGATCAACTATCCTGGCTGTGTCCCCTCCCAGCTTCTTCTGCACCTGGCAGAGCATGAAGCTGAAAAGTCCTTGACTGGTGCAGCAACAACTAAAACATCTCTGTATTATCAACACTGTTTTCAGCACAAATCCAAAACATAGCCCCATACCAGCCACTATAAAGAAAATTAACTCAATCTCAGCTGAAACCAGGACACTTCCAAAAGGTACTTTTGGTACTTCCAAAAGGTCTTTTAATAGGTAGTAACTAACTAATGGGAAATGAAATATTTTTGTCTTTCAGCTTGTCTCAAATCAATGCAGAAAAAGTTATTCTTCTTTTGAAGCTAGTAGGAGAATTTGAGTTGCATAACACAGATTAAACTTCAACTTTATTTATCAATATTTGATTCTGAACAATATTATAGATACCCGGAGATTTAACAGAGTAAGAGATTACTTTTTTCAAGTTTTTTTAAGGCTAGCTGCTTAAGGTGAACGGGGTGTTATGTATATTGAGCTTTCTTGATTCAAAAGACTTAGAATTAGTCTGACTTCTGTTTTTTTGAGTACCAGAAGAATGTAAATTGTTCTGGAATATGTTACAGATCACTATTTCATCACAATGTTCCAAAAATCACAGGTATTCCCTGAAAGGGTTCTGTGAAATTTTGATTTGTGTGTAATATTGTTGTATGTATAACGTTCTTGACTTGGGGGATTATTACTTAATATATTGCTGATTCATGCAAGCTTCTGATCACTGATTTGGTTACTGAGAAAAAAGAGAACGTAAATAATTAAATAATAATTAAATTAAATAATTAAATGAATAAATAAATAAATAAATAAATAAACCCCTTTTCCTTCCCCTTCTTCAGACTCAGATTAAGCCAAACACCTATTCTCTCCCTTCCTAGTCTCAGCTTCTCTTATTTTCACCCTGAGTTACACTCACTAGGTCCCAATTCCTTCAGTGAGGTGTTGACTGGCATTGAAGGCTGGGGTGTGTAATGATTTCTGCCAGCTGCTTCTTACTGCTGATCTCTACATCTGCAAGTTTTCCTCTGCTGTGGTCCCTCATGGGTGTCCCTGCCCTGATGTGGGTTGCCCATGACCACAGTCCCTCAGGGGTGTCCTTGCCCCAGTATGGTCATCCACACACTTAGTTCCTTTAGGGGTATATGTGCCCCTTTTGGCTTCGGATGTCTCCTCCTTGAGTGTCTCTCCAGCAGCACCTCGAGAAGTGTGCACTGTGTCTCCAGCCCCTAGCAGTTTCCAATTTATTTTTCAAATATATCTGAGTAGGGGTGTCGCGTGCTTCTCTGATGGTCTGAAGTTTCAGTGCATGATGGGCTGCTCACAACAGTTTCAGATCTGTCTGGAACTGGATGTGACTGCTATTTGTCAGTTCACAGTCTCCTCCCACACAGGTCACCCCTGTAGCCTCCTGCTACTTAAACCCTGCAATTTATGCTAAGTACAAAGATATAGTTGATTGAAAATGATATCGCTGATGATTGCAAATTAATTTAATAACATGTCTGATTAATACTACATATTAAGCCATAAAACTGCAAGCAGGAAGTTCTAAGGTTCAATACTGAAATGTCTAAATATCCTGTTATTTAGTGGTTATTTAGCTTGATGTTAGGTTTCTTTATTACTTATCTACATGCTGAGAAAAATGTACATCTATGAATGAGATGCTTAAGGGCAAAACGGGGGGAGTCCAAACTGGCCAAAGGGAAATTAGTGGACCAAGAGGTGTAAGACATAGGCTTCAACCACATTGACTGATACACTAAATCTGAATAGGTGAGAGATTTTTAAGTTAGACCAATCATTATTTATTTTTTAAAAACTATCTCTTTTTCCACTCTAAAATACAATAAGCATCAACTGCAGTTTTGCATCTACAGATGAGGTGCAGTGCCCGTGTTGCACATGAGGGGCTGGGAGATGTGTCCAACAAAGCTTTTGAGCCAGGTGAGCTTTAGCCACGCAGCAGCACTAGAAGGAATTGGTGAGCGACAGTAGTGGGAGATTCCCTGCTGCAGGAGATGGAGGCCCATATCTGCTGACCTGACCCGCTGTCTAGGAAATTTGCTGCTTGCCAGAGGCTTAAACCCAGGACATCGTGGGGAGGCTGCTGAAACTTTTCTGGTCCTTGGACTGTTACCCCCTGCTACTCTTCCATGTAGGCACCAACAATAATACCAAAGGAGACTTGGAGCATATCTAGCTGCAAGGCTCCAGGGGCAAGGATCAAGGGCAGTTTTCCCCTTGAGCATGATGCTGCAGGTGAAGGGCTTGAGGAGGAGTAGACATATCCTGAGGGTCAACAACTGTTTGCACAGCTGGTGTCAACAAAAGAGGTTTGCTTTTTATAATCACAGGAAAGCCTTTGAGGACTGAGGGCTGCTTGGAAGAGACAAGATCCACCTGTTCAATAGGAGAAAAGCATTACCCACAGTATGGTAAGGAGAAAACTTTAAACTAGGAACAAAACAGATGGAGGATGATGATGCAAAATCAGTTGAGGAAGTGGTGGACCAAGTTGGCAAGCAAAGTGTACAGGGTGATGTGGACAAGAGAGATCTCCTATTCAACAAAAGAGGGCTGAAGAGGACTCACTTCAAGTGTATGTGCCCAAATAAGGGAGTATCTATAGGACAGCATAGGAAGCTCTCATACCTTCTCTGGGAAATGAGCATGATATGGTACCTCTCTGAAGTGCCAACGCACTAACACATGCAGATTGGGGTGGGGAGGGAGGACAATTAGAGGTCTGTGTGCAGTTGTGGGGTTATGATCTGACTGGGATCACAGAGACATGATGGGATCACTCACACAATCGGAGTGCTGCAGTGGACGGATACAGACTCTTTCGGAAGAACAGCCTGGGACAGTGAAGAGAGGGAGCTGTCTTTTACAGGAGAGAACAGTGGGAATGCATGGAGTTCTGTCTAGAGACAAATGAGGAGCCAGCTCAGGGATTATGAGTCAGGATTAGTGGAAAGATCAGTATGAGTGATGTTGTGGTGGGTGTCTGCTACAGACTGCATGATGACGAAGAAGAAATAGCTGAGGTCTTCTTCAGGCAACTGGAATAAGCATCAGGTTCACAGATCTTTTAGGGCCTGTAGTGATAGGACAAAGGGTAATGGTTTTAAACTAAAAAAGGGTAGATTTAAGCTAGATATAAGGAAGAAAATTTTCACAACAAGGGCAGTGAAATACTGGAACAGGTTGCCCAGAGAGGTGGTAGATGACCCATGCCTGGAAACATTGAAGGTCAGGATGGACGGGGCTCTGAGCAACCTGATCTAGTTGAAGATGTCCCTGCTCATTGCAGGGGGGCTGGACTAGATGACCTGTAAAGGTCCCTTCCAACCCAAACTATTCTATGATGATTCTATGATTCTAGTCTTCATGAAGGACTTGAACCAACACTGTATCTTCTGGAAGGGCAACATAGCCAGGGCACAAGCAATCCATCAGGTTTCTGGAGTGCATTGATGACAACTTCCTAAAACAGGTGATTGAGGAGATGATGAGAATCAGTTATTGAAATTTTATGATTTTATGATAGTAATTTCAAGACCAGTAAGAATCTAACTAGAGTAAGAGTACACAAACCCTGAAGGCTCTAACCAGGAGTTGACATCACACTTTAGGACACATAATATCCATCTTGTTGAAGCTGCTTCATTTTTTAGAAAACAATTGAATTCTGGAAGTAATTTTTTCAGGGAAATGTTGAATCTCAGATCTCTAACTGGCTGAATGTGCTAGGTGGATATGGAATCATTGTTACTCTGGAATATGAATATTTAATTATGCCATGAATTTCATACAATTTTAAAGGACTTGTTGAGGAATTCATGGTCTAGAATATCCATTAAGCTGATGACTAACTTATGAATACATAATCCACCACAGAAAGTCTAGACATAAATTTCAGTCCAGGAGTCTGGGTAAAACTAAGAAGGGTTCACCTTGACTTCTTTTTGAGAGCTGACTAGACATATTCTGAGGATGTCCACAGTTTAGGGGCAAGTCTATACAACAGAAGACAAATATCTTCATTCAGGAATCCAGTAAGACAGATGTGAGACAGACCTGAAACAGACTCCAAGCCGCAAAAAATTTAAGTGATTTGTCCATACACAAATGAATCTGGGACAACAGAACATTAGGCTGGTCCCTCCAACTTAAAGACAGACCCAGCTATACTTAAATCATTCATCTAAATAGGGAGAAATATGCACCTTTTAAGGAAAGTTTAAATCTTTATCTATAACCAGTATCTAAAATAGCTCAAATGAATCACACCCTAAAAGTGACTATTTATCTGCATTAAGTATACAGGGATACTAGATGACTACTCAGATACAGATGTCTACAGTGTAATTATTTGCATTTGGTCCTATGAATCTCGCTTCATATTAATTAGAGACAATGCTCCTATTTATAATGATGAAGTTGCCTTCTCAAACAGTGCAGCTGTAGTGTACTTACAGACTTTGCTTTCAGTCTTAATACTGAAATATTTTTTTACAAAAGTGCCATATAACCTTTGGCTTGAAACCTTTGTTTAGACAGTTTATTCTTCCTCTGTAAGCGTAGGGAATTGTATTATTTCTTCTTCAGTTGACCTTATCTTTTAGACAACTGCACAGGTCTATAAAACCCATTCATTATTTTCATCTTTCATATTCACAACCTTTGCCGTTAGGGCTATATACACTGCACTTGGCAAAGTACTAGCATTAAAACCATACCAGTATTACGATACCAACTATACTGGTATTACTGAATTCCAGTACCAGGATAAAACTCTGAGAAATGTCTCTGGTTATAGACTTCCACTCTCAACTCAAACATTTGGACATATTTTATAACAATTTTTATAAACTGTCTTATATTAGCTTCTTTTAATCAATGTCTCTTCTGACAATGGATTGCAAGACACTGTAAAACTTTTCTAAAATCAAGTTATGGGACATAGCTGCTTTTCCCCTTAGGAATTTTCAGAAATAGAGGTTTTGAGAATCTTAACTTTTATGTTGGGTCACTAAAACAAGGGGACATGATTAATTTCCACTTGTGAGTATCAGCACTATGTTTGTACGCACAGGATAGATCTATTTACTTGGGCTGGAGTTCACTCCTTCCATAAGAAATATATGTGCAGAACGTACTAGAGAGTTTATTATTATTACTATTTAATATTTTTTAATATTTTGAGGACTGCTTTATTCTTCAAGTCATAAAGTACTGGGTATGCATTTGTGGAAAAAAAAAAAGTTATCATGAGAACTAAGAAGAACAATTACTCACTAATTATAGAGTAAGCTAAAGGGTATGTTACTTTTATGAACTAAAGAAGACTTGTGACTGCCTTTAGAAGCTCGGGGAGGTCAGATCCCCTAGCAGAACACAACAAAGAGTAACAATTTCATGTGTATTCCTATGGTCATTGCTTTCTAGAGATGTCTAGTTGTTCAAGATTTTATTCTAAGATTCATATTGAGTCCATGCTAAAGGGTAGGTGTCTTGTAAATTTAGGTGCCTAACTCCCTTATTGTCTATAGTCATCTTCATTGTTGTCCTAGTTTTGGCTCGGATAGAGTTAATTTTCTTCCTGGTAGCTGGTATAGTGCTGTGATTTGTATTTAGGATGACAATAATGTTGATAACACACTGATGTTTCAGTTACTGCTGAGCAGTGCTTACACAGAGTCAAAGCCTTTTCCTGCTTCTCACACAACCCCACCAGTGAGTAGGCTGGGAGTGCACAACAAGTTGGGAGGGGACATGGCTAGGACAGCTGGCCCAAACTGACCAAAGGGATATTCCATACCATATGATGTCATACTCAGTATACAAACTAGGGGAAAAGCTGTCCAGGGGTCTGGCTGTTCGGCAACTAGCTGGGCATTAGTCAGCGAGTGGGGAGCAATTGCATTGTACATCACTTGTTTTGTATATTCTTTTATCATTATTATTATTTTCCCTTTCTTTTCTGTCCTCTTAAATTGTCTTTATCTCAACCCATGAGTTTTACCTTTTACCTTTTTTTTTTTTCCAATTCTCTCCCCCATCCCACTGGGGAGGAGTGAGCGAATGGCTGTGTGGTGTTTGGCTGCCTGCTGGGTTAAACCACAACAATTGTCTTAGAAGTTTCTAGTACATCAGTGTTTCTCTGAGATCCCAAGCACAAGCAAACAATGAAAAGGGAAATTTACTGTAACTTTTTAAAGGAATAAAATTAACTTTGTGGCTAATTGCTCTATTCACAACTCTGAGGATAAAAATTAAAAGGCCAAAAGACTGGCATGCATTAAACTAACTAAATTAGGACTTAATTTATGCTTTTACAATGGGCTTGACTTTTTGCTGCCTCCTACTTAATTTGTTGGTTTTTTGTTTACGAATTTAAAAAATACTTTTTTTTTCATCTCCATAATCCTAAAGTCAAAAGAAATGTACAAATGAAGCAAAAAGAAAAAACTATTAAAATTGAACTGTGGTGGCAACTCCTTAAATCTGATTTGTAATCCCATAAATTCCTTGACAGCAAATGTGAGAGTGATTTTCATTGTTATACATATCTTTTTGTTTGTTTGTTTATACATTGTAATTGCTGGTACAGAAAATAATAATTAAGCAGGAGATTTTTTAAAAAAATTGCTTAATGCAATTTAAACCACAAAGAACCTGACTAAGATAATTAGAGCATTTGATACTAGATTTAAAAGTAACCGCTAGGTAAATTTAAGAACTCTAAAACTTTGAAAGAACAAACCAGAATAGCATATTACAAAAACAAACTAACAAAAAAAACACTCAAAACCTTCTTAATTTTGAACACACTTCATATTTTTGACTGCTTTAAAACTATTGTTTTTTCTCGCAGTTCAATAAGTGAAAATATCTTTTCATATTTAGATATTAATGAAACATTGATTTGATCATAGTATTTAGATAGGGATGAATTGTAATGAGCTATATATCCTGGAATCAAATCTTTTACTTATGTACATTGATTGGTCCCTAACCAAAATCCACCAGGGTGGGATTTATCTGAGCTGACATTATCTGTCTAAATCCTAGGCACTTCGTAGCCACAAAGGTTCCTCTAATAGTTGTCATGTGGTAGAGTCTATCATCTCATGAAAATTAATTCAAGAAATAATGCAATCCACATGTTGGATGTGTATCTACCTTGATAAGTGATCTTAGCCTTTAGTCCACAAAAGGTTTAATCTAGTTTAGGCTAAAAATTAAAAAGTTAAAAAATTAAATATGATCAAAAGCTACCTATAGAACTTGCAGCAAAACCTGAAAAATACATAGTTAAGTGTGGGAGGGGATTACTATTCTTCACTTCTACCAAACTAATAACAATGGGATGTGGACTGCGTTGCAATTTTCTAAATACTGTGATGTCAAGGTCTGTGATTAAATGTGCAAGAATTTACTTGGAAAAAAAGACTTTGACAGACTGACTCTGATCCCAAACATCCTTGAGAAAGTCCCACTTTTGTTAGTAACTGGTTTAACTGGTTTATGCTAAGCATGAATTTAACTGGTTTATGAATTTATGAATTTAACTGGTATGAATTTAACAGTTTATGAATTTAACTGGTTTATGCTAAGCAAAGTTACTTCCTATAGATTGCAGACTATTGTCAATTATAATTGCCCTGAGAAGATAGGATAATGTCTTCAGAGATGGTCACCTAATCTTGTAAATGTTTCTGTGATAGTATTTTAAGAAGTTAGCTTGTTCTGAATAGTATTTTGTTTGGGTTTGGTTTGGCTTTGGTTTTGTTTGGCTTTGGTTTTGTTTGTCTGTTTTTCTTTTCAGTTATACTCTGATATCTCTTTGTCCATTTAATAAATTTAAAATACACATAGGAAGTTCAATTCCAAAGAAGTGAATTATGTAAAAAAAGAAATTAATCTCATTCTGGACTTTTGTAATGTCAAAACATATCTGAACGAAGTGTACTCTGTTTGTGTCAGCTCAGCTGAGCTACCTAAATAGAAATGAACTCATTTAATAAGTGGAGTTCAAATGTACACCGTATAGCTGAAGTTTAATATTAACTTTTAGACAAAAAAAAAGGAAATAAGAAATTGAGATTCTATTTTTTATTATACAGTACAGATTATACAAAGGAATAAAATTGACAGTTGCCATTACAAATTGAGGCTGATATAATTCCAACTAACATAACTCAGGAGTAACTGAACTCAAACCAGAAAATCTATCAATGTAGAACCACTTCTTCTCTTTCTAAATTTAAGGTCTAATTGGTACTTCAAATTCTGTCTTATCTCCTTCAGTATTGTGATGTTAAATTGGCTTTCTCCTTCCTCATCTTAACAGCAAAACCAGAAGTCTATAAACTTACAATAATTGATGTCTAAATTTAAATTGGATAGTTACATGCAAAATACTTCTTGAGGGTCATAAGAGACCAATGGGTGGGAAATACTGACTAATCTTGGAACTGGATCTGGCAACTGAAATATGTATATTCAAAATATTAAGGGCAGATCATCTCTTCATTTAAAGAATTTATTATAATACACTAATTTCTTCGAATATGCTAACTAAAATTAATATTAACTCCCTCAGTTTAGTGCATTTTTTGTTTTCATGCATGAAGCATTAGCTGACAGACAGGTTAAAAATGGCTACTGTACATAAAGGGCTTGTAGAAAGCCCTTTGGGTAACACTGCATCATGTCAACAAAATCCAGAGTAGTTTTTGAGTTATAAAACCTGGCAAAGTAACACACCTTTAGGCTGATTTAACATCATAACTGGATGGTTAAAGAGGACCTGAAAAAGTAGCATTCTGAAAACCATCTTTCTCTAGTACGTATTGTTTAAAGTAATTTTCTAGCTAGTATTATAAGCTTTTGTTGTGGTTTAAACCCAGCCAGCAACTAAGCACCACACAGCTGCTCGCTTACTCCCCCTGGGTGGGATGGGGAAGAGAATTGGAAGAGTAGAAGTGACAAAACTCATGGGTTGAGATAAAGACAGTTTAATAGCGAAAGCAAAAGCTGCGCACACCAGCAAAGCAAAACAAGGAATTAATTCACTACTTCCCATTGGCAGGCAGGTGTTCAGCCATCTCCAGGAAAGCAGGGCTCCATCAGGTGTAACGGTTACTTGGGAAGACAAATGTCATCACTCCAAACGTCCTCCCCTTCCTTCTTCTTCCCCAGCTTTATATACTGAGCATGACGTCATATGGTATGGAATAGCCCTTTGGCCAGTTTGGATCAACTATCTTTTCTGTGCCCCCTCCCAGCTTCTTGTGCACCTGGCAGAGCATGGGAAGCTGAAAAGTCCTTGACTAGTGCAAATATTACTTAGCAACAACTAAAACTTCAGTGTGTTATCAACACTGTTTTCAGCACAAATCCAAAACATAGCCCCGTACTAGCTACTATGAAGAAAATTAATTCTATCCCAGCCAAAACCAGCACAGTTTTTAAAATACTGTCTCTAATACTCACAAAAAAAGATTGAGGGTGATGGAGAAGAAGGGGAAATAAATAAACCTGCGCATACAAAGGTGTTACCCAGAAACAAATTGAACTGAGATAATGACTGAAATACTGCCTCTCTATAGCTATAGCACATCAGGATCCAGATATTAATTCAAAAGTAAATCCTAGTTAAATTAAAACAAATCATCGTGTTCTTTAGTAAACCCACACTATATTTTGTCTATATGTAGATAAGTAGAAGTTTCTGCAGACGTTCAATATGAACATGTGAAAAATATCTGGATATTAAAATAGGCATTTTGTTTTGTTCCGTTTTCTGATAAAGCAAGTTGTAGGAGACAAGTGATGCTGAGAATCATTGAAATAAACCTCAAACATAACCAAGACAAAATGTGAAAAACATTGTTGCTGAATACTGAATAATAATAGGGAAGATAGTACGAGGAAGACAGGAATAGCAGTTATATATCAGAAAATACATATGCCAGAATACCACAAATGATGTCTCTTGACATGAAAAAAAGGGGGAAAGATACTGTACTTTTACTACTAAGTAAAAGAGCACAAGCGCAGTTGCTAGATCACTGACTATGAACACTGTTTAGTATCTTTTTATTCCCTGGTTCTGTTTAAGATAATTCCAATCTGATACAAGGGATATTATCCTTAAGCACAATATCTCCAAGGCAATCAGTGCTAATTAATGGTTTTTGGACCTCTTTCATTACCAGTTTAGACCTAAACACTGAAAGAAACCAAAATATAAGGTAGGTCTACTGAGGAGACAACAGATTTAAATAAACAAACAAATAAATAGCTGAGAAATCATTATTTTTTCACAAAGTAAAAAAATGGAAGGGTAGAAAGCATAACCTTTTTTCTTTCTCTCTGCTTGCTCTTCCTTTCTTATTTCCATGCCACTGAGGAAGGAAATCAATAAGATCCTACCTGTCATACTCTGTATCAGAACAAAAATAACATGAGAGGAAAAATTAATATGATACAATGAAAAATAACTCCCTTTGCCTGGAAAATGATCACTTCTGCTCCTTGGCAAGTGTAGGTGGAAAGACTGTCAGCTACTGATATTTTCTTGTAATAAAGGTTAAACAAGGAATCAGCTATAATGCTGAATTCCTTTATGCTGTAAGAAACAAGGGCTGTATTTTGCAAGAGACGTTTAGATGCCATCCAGTTTAAATTACAATAATAGTCAATGAGCAATGCCTTTAAGTTGAAATACTTATACAGATATATGTTAATTATTTGTAGTGGTTATTGGCTTCTAACCAGTTAAGCAAGGTTTAAACTTGAATACGAAAAAGAAAGAGAAAAAAGAACTGTTAAAAGTAAAAATACAACAGAATATAATTCTGCTCCAATGGCAGAGGTAAAATAGAAGGAATATGGAATTAAATTATTTTAGCAATGATGATGTGGGAGTAAAATTCACAGAGCACTGAATGAATAAAGGAAAAGCAAAGCTGAACCACTCTTGAACATTTGACTGAGTTTGGAAATAGCATCAGGGAGAAATGACAATTTCTAAAAGAAGTATAGATTGACAAAACATGACAAAATTGCACCAAAGAAAAATCTACATTTGAACTATTTGTTTGAACTCTATTTCACAATAGAGCAATAGAGAAAAATTTACACTTCTAAAGTGAAATTTACTACTAGAAAAATACCTATATAGATCACAGAATCATTGAAATTCCTAATTCTCTCCACCAATTTAAAAAGGATCTTGAAAGTACATACTGTCACTTATACTGTAGATTATCCATAAAGTAAGCTCATTCTTGAGATTTTTCTCATAATGAAAAATGTCATGCTACTTGATCACACTATTGATCCACATATTTTGATTTGTTAACTTGTATTAGAAAACCATATATACCGGCAGTTGTATTTTTTTTTTCCACAATCACAACAAGGGAGCAAAAATTGGTAGTCCAACAAGACAGGATATTATTCTATAATCTAAAGTGGAAACTTGCTTTTTTAAAACTTTCTCCTCAATATTTAGCTTTGTCAGACTTCTCAATATATTTTCTCAAACTTACACTAGCAAATTTTGGTAGGTTGCTGTGTGGCTGGGTGTTCTAGTTTGTGATGAAGTTGGTCTAAAACACCTGTTCATGCACTGTCTTTAATTTAAATTGTGTTATTGTTGGTATTCAGAAGCATTAAAAAACTTAAGCAAGATGAACGAGAGTCTTTCATACACATGCTGAGTTTGAATAGCTCATTTTATAGAAGAATGATATAGTTGATTATAAATTACCCTTGTAATTATTCTACTGAAAGATTTGAAAAGTATGAATTGGAGTTCATGAACCACAAACAAAATGCATATTAATTTCTATATAAAAAGATAGTTGGAAACAGTGTTAAGTGCCAATTTGATTTACAATTACTTATGTCATTTCTCTTTTCTGTGAAATAAAAGCTCTAATTGCATTTCAGTATCAGAAAACAATACCTACATACTTTTAGTTAGTTCAGGTTTTAAACATTTTTAAGTTTGTTTTGTTTTGTTCATTTTTATTTACTATGATGCCACAGAATATAACTGAATGGACGTTTTCACTCATTTGGACTGTCATTGACTTCATTAATTATATATTCTGTGATTCATTTATTTATTTTTACACTATTTTGATATCAAAAGTTTGGCAATTTTAGTTTTATTTTACTGCAACTCTTTACAACATTATTCATCAGTTAAGTTTTCAGTTATAAACTATGCAGTAGGATGAGGTAGATGAAGTGCAACTACAACATGATACGTGACACGTAATCTTTCTGACTCTCACTCTCTCATAGGTATGATTCTCTAATAAATCATTTATTCACTACAGCCAAAAGACATCAGCACTGATCCCATATATCTTTTCCCTAGTTGTGCAATGAAGCACAGCAGTGTACACTTCCAAATAGTTTGTGCTAAAGTAATGATTGTTTTTCCATGCCAGTTTTCAGTTTTATGCAACATCTCACTCTTAAAAAATATTTCCACTGTAATGCTTTGAAAAGATCTTTGAATAAGCTATAATTTTTGAGGTGTTTTGTATGGAGAAATATGCACTTCTTATACTATTACATTTGTCCTCCTTCATTCCACTGCTAACGACTTTTTTGTTGTTTTTACATTTTACTCTTATATTCTATTTAATTTTTGTACATGTGACTTGTCCTGGTTTCAGCTGGGATAGAACTAATTTTCTTTCTAATAGCTAGTATAGTGCTGTGTTTTGGATTTAGGATGAGAATAATGTTGATAACACACTGATGTTTTAGTTGTTGCTAAGCAGTCAAGGACTTTTCAGCTTCTCATACTTGCCTGCCAATGAGAAGGCTGGAGATGAACAAGAAACTGGGAGGGGGCACAGCCAGGACAGCTCACCCAAACTTGTCAAAGGGATATTCCATACCATATGACATCATGCTAAGTATATAAACTAGGGGCAGTTGGCCAGGGCATGGCCGCTGCTCAGGGACAGGCTGGGCATCAGTCAGTTGGTGGTGAGCCATTGTTTTTTTATTTGCATCTCTTGTCTTTCCTAGGTTTTATTTCTCTCTCTTTTTGTTATTTTCCTTTTCATTACAAAGTATTGTTATTGTTGTTGTTATTATTATTTTTTTTTTCAATTATTAAACTGTTCTTATCTCAACCCACAGGTGTTCTCACTTTTACTCTTCCAATTCTCTCCCCCATTCCACTGGGGTGCGTGAGCAAGCAGCTGGGGTGATTAGTTGCTGGCTGGTGCTAAACCATGACATGACTAAACTTACATGCAGAAAAATTCTACTGAGTACTTAAATTTATCATTAGAAAAAATAGTGTTCTGCTGTATAAGTGTAAGAATATTAATTTCACACTGTCAGATAAGGTTAGAAATGCATATATGTTTAAACTTCACTACTGCACATAGATTATGTCATTCAGTCAGTAAACTAAAATGCTTAGGACAGATTTATGAATGTGCTCAAGACAACACTCTAAGTATTCTAAGTACTTAGGTCTTGTTAAATTCAAATTCCTCACTAGTTACAGACTTTTACTGAAAAATATGGCCTCAGATGAGTATACTGAGTATCAAAAGGAAGTACCTCTGAATTTGATAGCATAAAGGAACTATTCAAAATGTGATACAAGAAGAACAGTATCTTGCATTTTCAGTTTAAATGCTCAGGTATTTATCTCATTTTTTAACTGAAGATCTGTTATTAAAAACCTACATGGTAAGCTCTAACCATATGATGTTAGGAAGTGCAATCTTATATAGTGAGAATGACAAAGTTACAATTTATTGTCACTACTCACCTCATTTAATGCTATGGTTGCTTTCAGTGACAAGATAACCTTCAGGAGTTTGTTCTCTCTAGAAATCCCAGTTACAAAGTTCTTTAGAGAGTCTCAAGTGCTATCTTTGGGATTTCAAACATAGGAAACGAACAATCAGTCTTTGAATAAGCCTGCTTATAAAACAAAAAAAACCCCACCAAACAACAAAACCGAAAATGAAAAAAAAAAAAAAAGAAAGAAAAAAAGAGATTGGACAGTCCTAATTATCCTCCAAATCAACATCAAATTATATTCAGGCAGTGAGCCTTCAAGTGTCTCATCTGGAACATCTGGAGCATCTTTCAAATGAGGAGAGGCTGAAAGAGATGGGATTCTTCAGCCTAGAGAAGAGAAGGCTCAGAGGCATCTTATCAATATATATAAATACTTGATGGGAGGGAATGGAAACAAGGGAGTTGGGCTCTTCTCTGTAGTGCCCAGTGACAGGACAAGAGTCAATGGACATAAATTAAAACTTGTGAAATTACATCTAAACACAAGAAAACACCTTCTTACTGTGAGGGTGGTCAAACACTGGAACAGGTCACCCAGAAAGGTTGTGGAGTCTCCATCCTTGCAGATGCTCAGTACCCAACTGGATAAGGTCCTGGGCAACCTGCTTTAGCTGACTGTACTTGAGTGACTGGGGGGGATGAGGGGAAGGGGGGCAGGGATGGGCAAAATGACCTGCAGAAGTCCTTTCCTACCTCAACCATTGTGATTTTGTGAAGTGCAGGCTTAAGCACAGACACAGTATGTCTTCTCACAGAGCACAGTTTGTGCATTGCAGCACACGCAGGGGACTACCCTGATGCCAGAAACAAGCTGGCAGTGTGTGATAGTTATGTGGTCAAATGGCAGGCAGGAAAACAACATTATGCTTGTGTCCAGTCCAGAGATTGTCCTTGCAGAAAAATAATCAACGTGATTTTTCAAAGTTTACTTTGCAGCCAGTGATAGAACCAGGGTGGGAGGGAAATAGAAAAATACTTAGTCTCTTTACCCTGTGACAGACAAAATTCCCTTTCCCTTTGTTCTAGCAGCCTTTCATTCCCTCTCCTGAGCCAGTCTGACTTGCTTTTTCTGTTTTTGTTTCTGCTTTTCTTTTTCTATTAGTTTCCCCTTTTATTTAGTACCTGTCTGTCTTCTATAAATACCATTTTCTCACAGTGTTTCCATCTCCCTTTCTTCCAATCATTTTTTTCTTTTACTAAATGTCTTTGTAAGCCTGGTAGTATCTTGGCTTCTCCATGTCGCTATGCCTCTGGTATATACTGCTGTTAAGAGCTAGGATGCAGTGTAAGTCACCTATGACCTTCACTGACAGGTACTGTGCACGTGAGAGCTTCAGCAGCACAGACAACGAGAAAAGAAGGAAACCTTCACCGTCTTTTCAAAATCCTTTGATGCCAGGAGGAGGAATTAAAAAGAAACCCAACAGTCTGTCTGTAGTCTCTTGTGAGTGACATTGGAGATTACATGAGTGAGAATAATAGAAGGGACAAATAAGTGACTGTCACTACTGTGTGACTTTAACTTCAGATGACTGACAGTTAGCAGGTACGACAAAACTCCTTTTTTTTTTTTTTTTATTTTTTTTCTTTTTACTGCTTCTTCCACCTACCTTGTGGTTACTTTTTGTACTATCTACCCCACTGTTTCACCTTCTTACCATGTAAGTTACCATATGTTTATGCAGCCCTGACTTTAATTTCTTTAACAAAAACAGTTTGGGATTTCAGAATTGCTTGTATGATTTTGGATTTATTTAGACTTTCTTGAAATTTCCATCACCTCGTGGAAAGAAAAAATCTCGGAAATAATAATGGAGTAATATTGGTACTTCTTGGAGTTAAATTTTCTAAGGTGGTTAAGGTACATTATAAATATCTTTTGATAAATGCTGTGTGAGGGGAGAAAAATTTCAGTGCATGTGAGAAAACCTAACCCAAATTATATTACCAAGAGAGCTACACCAGCTGACGAAGGCTGGTAGAATGAACACAGATAATGACAAAATGAAAAGAACACCAAAACAACCGGGTCATGAAAGTTCAAAAAATTGGTTTTGATCAGTTCATAGATCATGATTTGGTGTGTTGTTATGGAATAGATCTCTTTAGTGAGCCATTTGTATCAATAAAAAGTAAAATCTACTTGAAGATTGAATATAGTAAGTTTCAGGGTTTAGTTTTGTTTTCAAGACATATCATGACATGGAGGAATTCTTACATACCATGGTAATCAAATTAACATTTTTTTTTATAAAGATAGCACTAAAATAGTTCAGAAGTTAAAGCATTTCCTCTTTAAAATTATCAGCTGAATTTCAAACTTGCATGCATAAATTAAGCATCAGAATTTATTTGATAAACTTGGCTAACTTTTTATTTCTAATGATGAAATATTGAACGTTTGTACCAGAAACTTGGTACGAAGGAACTTCAATGAAGTAAGTAACACTTACCTCTTTTTTTGTTTGTTTACCTTTTGATACTCTTAAAGGGGAGGAATTTGGAATGGAAGAAGTGCAAAATCAATTTGATCCAATAAACTTAAGGACTAGTATTAACTCTAAGCATTCCCATAGATTATATTTCTGGTCATCAATCCATTTGAATATCCTAAGTAAAATGAGCTGTATTTGAAAAATTCCTAACACCAGGTTTTTTTGGGTAGGAATCATCTGAGCTGGCAAGTGTATGGAACTTCTGTAAGTTACAGTATTTGTTCATAAGCTTAAGAAACACTATAGTAGTCTAATTTCAGGTTCCACCTCATTGAAATCTATGGCTTGAAGTAGCCAAGAGGAACATCTGTTGAACTCAATGCTACAGTTTTTCACCTGTTGGTTTTTGGTGGATTTGTTTTGGTCTATGTTGTTTTTACTCACATATATGTACAGTCAATCTCCACATTCTGCAATTTCTGTAAAGGTTAAGTTTGTTCCCACTCAAAAGATCCCTCAGTAATGTTATTAACAGTAGTAACCCAGTTATCTTTTTTGAAAATGTATTTATGTAAACAACATTAGGGCACCATCGAAAGGAAAACAGTGCCAGATGGATCAGTGCAGTACTGGAAATGACAGTATGACTCAGAATAAAACCTCAGTCTATTGTAATCAATGTTCATGAATGAAGTAATTATGTCTTCACTAAAACATTGTCTAAGTCTCTGCAAATGCTAAGATCTTACTACTGATGCTGTAGTTGTAGCATTTCCTAGCTCCAATACCTATTTCTATAGTATGCATATATTTATAATTTTTCCTGCAGAATACCATTAAAAAATCAAAAAATAATACTGATTTTTTTTTTTCAGGCGGTTTTTTTTTCCCCCGACATAAAAATTTCATACCACTTGAGGATGTTGGGATTTTCAGAACTAGGTGTACTATCATTAAGCATATTTTAATACTTTCTGCAAATATCATAATTTAGGCAGAAATCTATGTGTTGTATCTAATGCAAAAGAGAGAGCAGCTGTTGTTACAATTCTATATTAGCTGAAGAAAGGGAAAAAAAGTATATTAGAGGAAGTTGTAACATTATAAGATGTACTAACTCAGAGCTGTATGTTATAAACTAAAATAAATTTGCAGGCAAAATCTGTATCGAGTTAGGTGGAAAATTTGTCTAAATAAAGATCACAGTCATCCCTAGAGGAGATCTTTTTCTTTTCCCCCCATGAGATCCAAATATTACAAGAATTCCAGTCAAACATTCTCCTATCTTTGTTTTCATTACTTCTGATGTGCTCTTTCTTTCTTGTCATTGATTATTTGCTTGCACATTTTCTAATATTTGACACAAGCCTGTCTGTAAGATTTACTCACCACTGAGTGAGTAAAAGTTCCTACAGTAATATCTATACTGTTCCCATTATGTCTTTTGAGTCTATGTGAAATTTCTATTCAGAAAAGCATACTTTTCTTTTAAGGAGTCACTGAATCTTTTGAGATGTTGTGAAAAGTTTTACTTACTATAACTATTTCAAGACATACATACTGGAAGTGATTCCCTATGAAATCAGAAATGTTACAGAAAGAATTAAATTATCATAACAACAATTGAGAAAACAAAATCAAACAAAACCCAGGTTTTTTAGAAGATCCAGTGCATTAGAGAAAAGTTGTTTTCAGCTAATGAAACCCTAAATTCCATCTGAATTTACTTCCATCTTCATAAGAGGAAAATGGAATCCTAGATGTTTATGAGATAATCACTGATCAAATGTTATGATTGCTGCTAGTTGTAAGGAAAATATATTAGTTGTATTAAAATATCAATCAAACAAACTTTTATTTTGTGCTTTTATTTGTAGATATCAATTTTATTAAAATAAAGTTTATTTCATCACCCTGATTGCCTGGTCACCCAAACAAGCAACTGATAGAACTATGATTGAAATCAATTATTTCTGAAACCCAATTAAATATTTTATTAATGGAAAATGCAACCTCAAAAAAATTTCTAAATGTTGATTCTAATTTCCAAACACACGACTTGTTCTTATTTTAAATTCTGTAGTGTTCTTCTTCCAGCAATAGACAATCACAGCTTTTGCCTTATCAGTCAACATAAGCAATTCTCATTCTACTTTGGAATTCAATTCAGTATTTTCCACATTGGGTAGAATGATGATAAAGCAAATAGATTTAGAAAAAGGTTACATTTTTGAGAAAATGTAGTGTAACAGGATGAAAAATTGAACAGGTTGGTAATGCTCAGAAGTACCATGGATTTGTAATGCTGACACAAGAGTAGTGTGTGATTCTGAGTTCAGTGACTGCCCATCAGGAGCAGCATTCAGTTTTCTGTCCTTTGAAGAAAATTCTGCAACGGCTGCAGAACACAGACAGTAGTATAAAAGGAAGCAGCATGAATTTTTTTAAACACTTAGGATGTAAAGGAAACATAGTCTCACCAACAGTTAAATCTGTGAAGGATAGGATGAATTCTTCTTAATCAATAAACTATAGGTTTGTTCTACTTTTAACACTTACAAATAATTTCTCTATGCTGATAAGCATATTGAAAGCATCTATTATATTAATACCTTCATTTTCTTTAACACTCAAGGTATCATAAGAGAGAAGATGCTTCCATAATATAATTTTTAAGGGAATTCTGGCAGCTTCTGAAGTGGCTCTTTGAGTTTCTGGACCAAATCCCCAGGGTGATAAGTTACCCTGTTCTCAATTTTTAGAAGTTAAAAATTTAAATATATTTTCATTTTCCCACACTTCTGGATATTAATTCTTTACAGCAATGACATCTATGATACTGAATTTTCATGTGGTTTTCTTTTTTTTTTTTTCCCTTACCAATATGGTCCTTGATTTCCTCTATCTATTTATGCTGTTAAAAAGTGACATTTCAAAAGATTTGTATTTTATCATTTGCTTTTTGACATAGGTTTGAGATCTCATCGCTCCTAACCCATAAGGTTAGGAGCCTTATGGGTTATTAACCCATAGAAAGAAAGTTTACAGACACTTAGGGAAGGTATTCAGAAATAACAAATGATGTGCATGTATAAGAGAAGAGGAAGAAGCAGGTGAATGAACTATTAAAGCAGATAAGTATTATGAGTTGGCCGAAATAACATATATAAAATATAAAAGCATGTAGGTAGTGAGACATGTAGCTGTCAAGGCCTTTGATAATAATTTAGAAACTTGTTTTGATGTGCTGGAACAGAGTGTTCTGGGAGGAGGGGCTGGGGAAGAATGTAAGAGGGCGGCACTGAAAGTGTTTTTTACTGCAGGCTGGACAGAGAAAATTTCAGTAAAAGTCAAGCAGTTTTGGTAGTTGCAAATAAGTTGAGTACTGATAGACAGCTTAATACATTTAAGAGCTTTAACATTTTCTATCCCAGTGTTGATCAGCTGTGGTAAAATAATTTGAGTTTGGACCTCGCATAAAAAGACTCTAGTTCTCCAGGCTATGCTTTAATTTAGTAGAGAAATACATCTTCACAAAACCAAGGTAATGGCAGATTCCAGAGCAAACTATGTCTGAACAGCTCGTATTTTATTCCTGGCACAGCTCCTTCTTTCACTACTTTTTTTCCATGATTTCACTCTCCAACAACTTGTATTAAGTAGGGAGGTGTAGACAGTGGCATTTAAATATCTGATTCAAACAGCAGAGATTTCTCCTGGCCCGCACAATCTTTTACAGCGGTGTTTTCAAGCTTGGTCTGGTAAACAATTATCACATCATGGACAAGCATAAACATTTTTTTGCCACTTACCTATTGTCAACTTGTGTGCCTGTTTAGTGAAGCAATTTTTTTTTTTAAGTTAATTTCAATGAGCATCTTGCCTGCATAGGAAAACATGCTACAAAGCTTTGCTGCCTTCTTTATTTCTGACCCATACACTTAGCCATTTTCATTCCCTGCCTTGTCCTTTTCAGAGTTCATTACTGCTTTATTAAAATTTTGTCATTAGCTATTCCTATAGACAAAATATCTTTCCTACTCCACAATCCATTTTCAAACATGATCTGAGATCACATGTTTTTGCCTCTAAGTCGTAACTGGCAAGAAATACAATGCCACAATCTTTGCTGAGAGCCTTATTCTTTCTATTCGTTTTTTATATCTGCTGTTTGTTCTTTGCTCCTTTCAGTGCAAACAAGTTTCAAGAGTGTGTGTAAAAGCTAGTATCATCAAGCAAGATTTAAATCTGAAAAAAATTTGTACTCATTATATTTTCCCAGGAATCAGTTGCTTTCTTTTGTTTTGTGTTTTGCCTTCTGTTTTCAAAATTTCTGAGGTTAAGAAAAACAAAAGATAGACCAATAATAAATGTATTTAAATATTCTAAAAAAAAAAAAATCTAATTAGACCTTTTCAATAACTTCCACACAGTCTTTAAGGTTATGAGCTAAAATTCAATGACAAGTTTCCTGAAGCAGTCACAGGGTGAGTCTACTAGATTGTGCTAATTGAATCACATTAGGCATACTGTTACTGCTATTAATAAGTGTGTTGAGCAATTTCTTTTGACAGGTTGCACCCAAGGCAAAGAAATGCCAGTGAAAGCTAAAAGAGATCAAGAAGAGAAAATGTTTTTCCATTAGAACATCACTGAAACATTCTGCATCTCTTAGTGCCAGAATGAAACAACTGTGATACAACACTGAGAATGTGTACACTGTGAACATAAATCATATTTTTAATGTATACATAGTATCATTAAAGTATCCTATATCATATAAATATATTTAAAAATAGTAATAATATGTTGGAGTCTAGGGGCTAGTTCATTACAAAGGGTTAGGTCAATAATACTTGTATTATTCTCCTTGTAGAATACTAGCTCCAAAAGGGTAGGAAAAATCCTTTAATAGTAATAGGAAAAAAAGAAAATAAAAAAAAGAAAAAAAGGAATAGAAGGAATAAAAGGAATTCAACTTTAAGGGTGGGATTAAATCTGAGATTCAGACACATAAATTTAGGTGTCAACAATCTTTGTACATGCAAATAAGCTATCTCTAAACTCCTCTTGCAGCAGATGAAAACACAGGGATTCAGTTAAGCAAAAGGAAATGCCTCCTGCTACCCCATAATGATTTAGATCATCTGCATGGGGCTATAAGCTATTACACTGGACTTCAGAGAGATCTTCATCTTCTCGACTGACAACCAGATACCAGGTAAGATACCCCAAGATACTTCAAATAATATAAGAAGCCTGTGTGAGAGGAACTTAATCTTACCTTTAAGTAAAACAGTCAGAGCAAGTCATCTTACCAACCAGGAGGTTTAATTTAGTTTGCAAAACAGGTATCAAGGACCATTAGAGACACCCTGAGTGTCACAGGAATTTAGGGAGAGTTAGCCGCAAGAATATCACTCAGTGACATTACATGGAAGATTTATTTTCTAGGTGGAATGTGTATAAATGCATGGAAAGCAATTTCAAATCTATGACACAAACACAGTCATGGACACACACACACACACACTCTGTACAGAACATGTGCTCATTGCTCCATGCTAAGTCCAGGTAAACCATGAGCTCAGGCTCCAGGTAACAGGACTCTCACTCCAGCTGATAAAGATGTCAATCCTGACTCATGTCCTGACTTTAAAAGTAGCAGTTCCAGCTTGGGCTCATCCTTCAGTACAGTATTGCTCAGCCCTGGATGACCCCACAGGACTATTGTGTTAGGGAATTTTTATGGTACCCCTCTAGGTGAATTAAACACACGCTTCTGCTTAAATATAAAAGAAAAATTAATGACCAATGCATTGGGCAGAGTCCTACCACAATAAGAAGTTCTACATGGAGTCTGCAAAGGTGCATCACAAGCAAATTCCTTACATGGTCTTGCACCAGCACCAGTCCTCAGAGCAGCTGCATGGGGCACCTCAGGCAAGCCTTGTGTCCATCCCCCAGCCCAGCTCAGCTGCCCGAAGGTGACCCCTGAGTGCTCTCATTCCAGGACAGTTACAAGAGAATGTTGAGGCTGTTTCTTATCTCATCACCACAGGAAACTTGAAAGGAGTAATTCTGTCTCTGGCATTCCTGCTTCCAGCCAGTTTAACCCCTTCTTGTAGCTGGGCCTTCTTGGCCTCCATGCCAGACCATTCCTTGGTCACACTGCTGAGCAGTTACAACTAGAATTTCCCCTTCAGTTGTTTTTGCTGTTCATTGCTTTCTAACTTAGATTATCAGCATAAACTGCCAATGGTCTCATTGATGATGTCACTCCGTGCCAGTCTGTCCACAGCTGAAGCAAATCAGCAGTTGTTATCTGGGTCACTGACGTGTTACATGGATGCAAAGTTATTAACAGTTCATCTATGCTTGTTCATTTCTTTCCTGGGAGTACTTAAACCATTAAAGCAGAGCAGATTAAGTCCAGAGTTTTTGAGAAAGTCTACCTCATACCAATTACCTGTGCTTTTCTTATTTTTCCAACGCTTATCATGATCATCTAATTTAGAGCTAGGTAGATGCAGTCAAGTTCTCACCAAGACTGAACTGTGGGTTTGGGTAGGCTTCACCTTGTAATATCTGGGATACCTTGCTGGGCTTTTTCCTACTTTTCCAGAAGGATATGAATCTACTGTACATGTAATGTCAGATTTGCTAGCTACATGTCTCAAATGGTATTTCATTACTATCTGTGGGCAACTGAATCCAGCCCTATCTTTCTTTCTACTTCAAAGTGATCTGGATTGCCTTCTAGACCTCATTGACTGCAGTGAGTAGATTTATTTTGATCTTAATGGGAATTTAGATACTAACATTTAGACTATTTCAAGTTGCATAAATGCAGTGCAATTCAAACATATTAATATTTAAGAAAAAAAATTATTTTATAGTCAGTAAGAATATCAAGAGACTGAAATTACTCACCCATAAAACAGCTTTCTAGAACACATCAGATGAATCAACAAGAAGAATTGTCTACAGTGGCTGTTAAATTACCCCAGGGTGAATAATGCAGTCCAAGATATCTGAATTCTGGGCATGTAATTTTAGGTTAGATAAAATTCTCCTAAAGTTACTTTGTAGCTCAGTGTGAAGAGAATAATCTGGGAGCAGACTTGGTTCAACTTCCAAGGTATTTTATTTATAAAATATGGAAAATTCAGGAACTGTGAAAAACATACTCATATTCCTGTTTGCAATCCGTATCTCCCATTTGCTTGACTCCAGCAGAAAAAAAAAAAAACACTAAAAAAAACTTGTTAAAATAGAGTTAAATCTTAATTACAATAATAGCTTTAATTTGCACTCATGAAACTTATTGTATTGAAAATATCACATAGTGACCTGTATAGTTTTTAATAAAACACTTAGACTTAAATGATCTAATTTGATACATTAGATACAGCTGAAGTACACTTTGAGGCATAAGTAGAATATTAACATACTTTTTTTCTAAGAGTAACATCCCAATTTTGCAATATTTGTTTATTATGTTTATTATAGACTGTATAGAAAGATGCAGATTCTCAATCTTGCTTTCTGAGCTTTCCAACCTCATAGATCAAAACAAAATTAAAGAATGTGGGAATATCCAGTGTGATATTGTTCAGAACTGAATCTCAACCACCCACACTTCCCACCTCCCATCTGTTCATCTCTGAGAAATAAATACACTGTGCTTCTTATGTATCATATGTTTCGTGGAACAGCTGGTATGGGAGGCAAAGAAGCCAGATCTGTTAGCATGTTACTACCTATATGTTCAACATGCTCAATATGCTACATGAGGGGATTCACATCACCTAGACATAAGGATGGGGTTAATTTCCAAACTGTACACACTATTTACCTGATTCTTCCTACATGTAAACAAAATGTTGAAACATAAGTCCCTTGGGAGCTACTACTCTACTGAGATTTCTGTCTAAGGTTACAGGTATGACACAAGACATATGGGATGCTTGTGCCTTTGTAGAGTGGAAATTGGATGTCAGGTGGGTTATTAAAATGGGATCTAAACTGTATCGTCAGCATTCAGTCATTAAAGTCACCATTATGGCTGGTAGAGATCTAGGGCAACTCAGTTCCTTACGTATAGAAGTACACTGTCATTTGAGATTTCCTGTACCTAGCCACCTGTCCTTCAGCTGCTGATTCAGATGGGCACAGGTCTCATTAAGTCTTCTGTCATAACTACAAGTCTCATGTAGATTTCTCAGATAACCTAGGAAGCTTCAAATTACACCAGACACCTACGTTTGACAAATGAATTGATCTCATAGTCAGTACAGTCAATGGAGAGCTACTAATTTGTTTTAAAATAACTGTTTATTTTAGGGTGAGATGAGTCAATTGAGTGTATTGATTAGCCCATCTCCGTGGGAGTTTATACGACTAACTCACTTGTAGCCACTTACACTATGTACACCAAGAGTCTATATAGTTGTCATACATAGGTTCTCGATGTGTTCTAGGACATGCTTTTTATGTCCAGCTGTTGCTCCAGGAAGGTAAAAGTCCATCATAGATCCTGGGTCATATCTTTCATCCCTGTGCTGGTGTTCTAGATGTCTGAGGTTATTTGAGATATCATTAGATGCTTATGTGTGGATGACTTAAACAAGTTCCTTAAGCCTGTGAAAACTAACTCCCATGCAGTCTGTCTACTACTTGAGGGTCTCAAGATCTTCTGTGAAGAGTCTATTTTTATCTTGGATAGGTTCTTCATTCTTGTTTTTTGCATCTTTTAAAATCTTTTCACTTAATTGTCCTCTTTTTTGAAGTTCTACTTAACTGAGAGGGAACAGCGATAGCAGGACTGCTCCATGAGATGAGCTGGAGCCAAGACTGTCCACAACACAGGCAAGAGCAATGATCTTACTAACAGAGGTGCAGGCCTTGAGCTTAAAAGAAACTCCTGGGCCCATAGACAAAAGGTATTTTCAGGTGATGCTGGTCAGGGCAATTAAGGCCTATATGGGTGAACTCAGGACTCAACTCCCTGACAGCAACAATGAATAAGTAATGCTAACACCCAGAGTATGCAAAGTTTATAAAAACAGAGATGTTTCAAAGATGAAAATTCAAAAGAATTATGTAAATGAAACAAATGGTTGTTTCACATATTTAAATTTAAACTTTTGAATTTAATCAGGTTATCTGAGTATTATCTTTGGAAAAATCAGATTTGCTACTCAGAGTTTGAAATGATGACCCTTAATCTACTTTATCATCTCCTCATAATATTTTTGTGACTTGATAGTAATTACACAGTCACTGTGGCCTTTCCCAGCTGAATCCAAATGCAAGTTGCCCTTCTGAACTGACAGAGAGACCAGACAGGATATCTCATAGTACCAAAAATGGCACTACATGTCTATGTTTAGGCAACTACCTCATTAATTGGATACACCTCCATCAAGTACAACAGGACCTTAGGAAAGTCTCATGCTGACATCCATGTTTTCAAACATCTAAATTAAAAATGATGTTAATATGGAGCTAATGTAAATCCTCAAAATCTTATTAATCCTAATTGACAGCACCTACATTCAGTTTCATCTCCTATAATCTCATTGCATTTTCTGTAAAGGTCTCTTATTTTCTTATGAATTGTGCTGATGACACTTAGAAGAAGAAAGAAGATTATGGAGTGGCATAGTAACAGTAATAACCCCTGAGAAACTACTTTCATTGCTGAAAAATTCAGTATCTACAGATTTAATGGTCATTTTATGTATTATTCTGAGATAAAAAGAGAGAGAAAAACATGTAAGGGGAAAGATTTTGAGACTCAGTTGAACCAAAATGTTTTCACTATGAGGACAATCAAGCAGTAGAATAGGTCGTCCAGGGAGCCCTTGTAGTCTTCATCCTTAAAAGCTGTCAAGACCCAGCTGCATAAAACTCTGAGAAACCTGGTCTGATCTCATAGCTGACTACTCAAGCTTTTTTTTATAGAAGTCTGATACCTATCTCATTTCAAAGGTTTGGGGTTTGGTTTTTTTGTTGTTTTGTTTTTCATAAAAATATGTCTCATAGCTGACAGCATGTATTTAATTTGTAGAAATTTTATGTTTTCTAAATGCAATTTTTCTTTCATACATACATGAAAAGCAGTATCAAATCTCTATTAGTTTTGCTTTATGTAATATAGAAAAGCTAAACATTACCAATTCCTCTCTGCACTTCAGCTATTTTGCACATTTCATATGCAATAGCAAAGGCTTTCCACAGTAATGACCTTTAGTTTACAGTCTTCCAAGTATAAGAATAAAAACATTTGAAATAATATTTAATATGAAACACTGTTGGATTTAATTAAGTTTCTTGAGAGTGATATAAATACACCCTGCCACACATTTAACTCAAAGTATAGAAGTGATCTTACCTGGCTGTGTTTCTGAAGTATTTTTCTGGACTATTTTATTACTTCTAAGAACACACTTAATAAAAGTTATGTCGAGTTTAATTATAAAGGTATGTTATAGACTAATTCACATAACTCAAAGGAATAAATGTCCAAAGGAATAAATGAATGAGGGTGTGACCATGCTGCTGATAAACTCTAACAGTTAACTAAGATATGAAAGTTGGATTAAAAAAAATAGGCTGCATGCTCTTTACAACAAAATTTCATCAATAAAAACCCCTTCTTATCAGAGATATGGAGGGGAGAGGAACAAGATTACTGAAAATATAAAATCTGAATTAACACTTTCACTACAATAACTTTCTTTAGCCAATTTGCTTTTTGCTTTAAATGAGAAGTAGTTATAAGGGTACTGAGTCTGGCTGGGATGGAGTTAACTTTCTTCATGGCAGCCTGTATGGTACCATGTTTTTGGATTTGTGGCTAAAACAGTGTTGATAACACACCAATGTTTTGGCTATTGCGGAAGAGTTCTTGCTTAGTGTCAAGGTTTTATCTTTTTCTCAGAGAGTAGGCTGGGGAGACAAAGCTGGGACAGCTGACCTGGATTGTCCAAAGGGATATTCCATAACATATGATGTCATGCTCAGCAATAAAACCTAAAACAGAGAAAGAAGATGTGGGGGATGGGTGGGATGGCAGAGCGTTGTCTCCCAAGTTGGCCATTGCTCAGAGACTGGCTGGGCATAAATCTGCTTGTGGGAGTTGGTGAGTGATTGCCTGTATGTCACTTTCTTTTTTTTTTTTCTTGCCTTAATCCATTAACTGTCTTTGCCTTGACACATGAATTTTCTCACTTGTGGTCTTCCTGTCCTCTTCCCTGTCCTGTTGGGCAGAGGGTAGTAAGTAAGCGTCTGTGTAGGTGCTTGGCTGTTGGCTTTTGTCAACCCATCCTAATAAGGATAAAATTTAATTTGACAATAATTATTAATGGTTTCATTAACTATTCCTCATTCTGGAAAAACAAATATGTATAGCAATATGCATATATGTTGCTATATATGTATATTTATAGTGTCGTTCCTCTTATTGTTTCCTAGAAATTGTTTCCTCTTACTATTTCCCAGAAAACTCAGAAAGGAAAATGCTGTTTCAATTTTTGACACAAACTACTATTTGATAATGGAAGGAGACTGGTACAGAATATAGACTGATTACTCTTACTCTAAATCAAACTTTTGAGACACTGATATCTTGTACAAGAGTCAGACTGTGCATAAAATTGCTGTGAAGTGCCTTCCCCATCATGAGCTCACACCAATACTGTAAAAGAGACAACCTTGGCTGGTTAAGACAGACTTAATGACTAGAAAATAAAAGTGAGAAATGAAAAGAAGAGACTAAACATGAGGAAGAAAGAGACACATACAAGAGAAGAATTAGCAACATGTTTGGGACTTCAGATGTATTTAGTGAATGGCAAGTCGTGCCCATCGTCACCTTACAGAATGACAATGAATAAAGGCATCTCTGATTTCAGTGATATTGGGATTTCAACCCTGCCTTTTCAGCTAGTGCTTTCCATTCAAGCAGACACATTAGAAATCTTTTTGTGTTTACATAATAATTCAGTAATAAAACCTTTATAGTCACATTGTGAGACTTTACGTATTTTGTTGAATGTGAGTTGACCCACTGAGATTTGAAGGACTGCTTGCATGTTTATATGCTGTTCTAAATGAAGTAAAATTCTTCAGGCCCTGTTTTACACATGCTGTGCTTCTACCTATTAATTTTGAGACTTTCTGAAACCAGACCACCTGTGTTTTCTGCCTATACATTTTCTACTTCAAACTGTCTTGTTGCCATGGAGTCTCTGTTCTGCATCAGAAAAATAAATTATTATTTAAAAGGGAAGCTGCTTGTCAAAGTACACAGCATAACTAATCATATATCTAATATCATTAGACTGTAGAAAACTTTAAAGCAAGAGAGAGGCTTTTTTAATTGTTTATGATGTTTATCTAAAAGCTGGACTTTGTCATTAACCAAATAATTTCATGCACATGGTTCTGTCCATACTGGATACCAGGGCAGTCCCTGCAGTAATACAACTATTCGCAGTCTTTGGTGTGAATGACCAGTAGAATTAGATTCAAGAATGCAATGTGTGTGATCTGCACCAATGATATAGGTGTACCAACCATGAATTAGAGAGAGTGAAATACCTGTTGTTGAGAGAAAAACTTTGTAGAGCAACATGTATGACCAAGATAAGAGCAAGCAGAGGAATTATTCCTCTAAATGACTGAGATGGTTGAAAATGGTTCTTTAGAGTGCCTGGGTTGACTTCAGATCTCTGGAGAACAGCAGAGGACAACTGAAGATGGTACTTCTGGATTCTGTAAGCCATATTTCAAATCCCCAAGCAGTTAATTTTAAAGGCCTTCTCTCTCTCCAGAGTGGCAAAGGGTGAAAATTAATTTAAGTTACATGTATGCAGATAATCTCACATGGACTGAAACACAGCTAAAAGGCTAGCAAAGGGATAACAATATTTCAGCTTATGGAATGAATAGTGGTTCCCAGGGATACCTTCAATGTTACAGTGCTAAGGGCTAGATTTACACTTGAATGATAAGAAAGAATGAATTAGTGACAAGCTAATGGAAATCATAGCATATTCTTAATTTGGAGAAGCTGAGGACATTAGTGAGAACAAAATACTAACTCAGATCCAAAAGAGATTTATAATATTGAACAACAAATTATAACAAAGTTACAAAGTAAATAAAATTTCAGGGCATTAGCTGCTTATTTTTTTTTTAATTAAAGGCTATGAAAATTGCTAATCACAGCAGCAGATATTACAACAGACATAAACTCAAAATGGTATTGGTCACAATTAAAAACTCAGCACAATTTTAAGCTGCTTCTACAAAACAAAGACCATCTGTCCAGGGGAAGAAATTTGATCTACTGTAACTTTCCTTTGTTATGCTAAATTGCCTGGTTTATTTTGTTGCTTTCAGCAAGTGCCTGTTATATACTTATATCTCAACAATTCTTCTCTATACAGCTCAAACATAACTACAGTTGAAGATGAAGATTCCTAAAAGTTTATACAACATATAATAAATAAGAAATATTTTAAAGAATCAGCAGAAGGCTCTGTTATTTAGATGTTAATTGTGTCCCCAGGATACTTCTCTCAGATAATATTTTAAGGGAAGAAAACTAATAAACATCTGAACTCTTAACAAAAAATGCATTACTTGTCTTGAACCAATTTAGTGTTACACAAATTAAAATGAAAAAAAAAAAATTTCTGAAGACCAGCGAAACAAGTGAAAAGGAATGCAAAGTAAGGGTTGACTGTCTCTACTGGATATGATAGAGTCCCTGGCAAGACATAAGAAAAAATTTTTTGCATGGCATTGAGGTGTTTATAGAGTAACAGATAAGTTAGAAGAACAGAAAGAAAAAAATGGAAAAGGAGATTATCATCTAAATCTCCAAAGAACAGAACCAGGATCTTGTATAGATTTATCTTAATATACAGAAAAAATATCTAAGATGCATAGTACCATATGCTTGTTTAGTTTTACTTTGTATTAAATATAACACTTGTTGAAAGCTGTTACCCTATATTGTTCTAGTGGTAAACAAACTTCATTAATTAGTGTATACTTCTTTGTAAAATATATATAGTATTTTGTTATCTTTGGAAGGAAATACATTACATAGTTGTTGATTAGTATTCATGTTAACATTTGCATACAGCCGCAAAAAGAATAAAGAGCAGGAGAGAGAAAAAGAAAGACTATAACTGAGTAAACCAGCATTTTAATATTCTTTTCCAGTGTGTAAGTATATACCATCAAACTTATGACTATAGTGCCAGAGCAAAAGGGTGAGTGACTCAAAAGTCAAGCTGTAACTGAGTTTTACAGGATTTTTCAACATGTAGAATTGTCATGGTTTAACCCCAGCCACCAACTAAGCACCACACAGCCACTTGGTCACTCCCTCCCAGTGGGAAGGGGGAGAAAATCAGAAGGGTAAAAGTCAGAAAACTCATGGGTTGAGATAAAGACAGTTTAATAGGTAAAGCAAAAGCTGCGCATGCAAGCAAAACAAAACAAGGAATTCATTCACTACTTCCCATGGGCAGGCAGGTGTTCAGCCATCTCCAGGAAAGCAGGGCTCCAGAACACATAACGGTTACTTGGGAAGACGAACACCATCGCTCCGATGTCCCCCTCTTCCTTCTTGTTCTCCCAGCTTTATATGCTGAGCATGATGTCATATGGTATGGGATATCCCTTTGGCCAGTTGTGGTCAGCTGTCCCAGCTGTGTCCCCTCCCAGCTTCTTGTGCAGCCCCAGCCTACTCACTGGTGGGGCAGCGTGAGAAGCAGAAAAGGCCTTGACTCTGTGTAAGCACAGCTCAACAATAATGAAAACACCTCTGCATTATCAACACTGTTGTCAGCACAAATCCAAAACATATCCCCACACTAGTTACTGTGAATAAAATTAACTCTATCCCAGCCAAAACCAGCACAAGAATTCAAAGCAGAGTATCACATACTATAAGACTCTTCAGAAAAGTTGAAATTTTCTCATCTATCAGATCTGTTTGGTAATTAGGATTCATTTTGAGCCCTACATTAGGGAATCTCATGGAATTTATTGACTAAAATTAAACTGCTTCAGGATAGAACAAAATTAGAATGTCTCAAATCACTTGTAAAGGTCGGGAGAGTAACTTGTGAAATATCATTACAATCAAGAGGTGCTGGTGCATCTGACAGTTCCATTTCCTCATGACCGACTTACTCATTTAATGGCAGATCCTGATATTTTATTGGACTTCCTCCAGGCACTTTGAAGACGTGGAACACTAAGGACACATCAGTAGGGTTCAAAGAAGCCTTTATTTCTATTCTTTGAACTAAGTTTTTGTCGGAAGACATCTTTTCCAAAATCTGCAAAGATATAGACTGTAGCTTATTTTTTTATCAGTTCAATTGTTTCTCTTAGAAGAGTGATTTCTTTTTGGAACACTTAAGGCAGTAGAACACTTGAAGAATGAAGAATTTCTTTATGTGTCAAAGCAAGTATCCAAAATATTATTATTTATATTAAAGCAGTCCCTTTCAGTTTGTTTATGATCAATATCCATTGGATTAGTTATAGAAAAAATTATCCCCTATGGATGAAATATCCATAGAAAAATATAATTCCATAGAAAAATAGAAAAAATATTGTTTGAATTCAGTCTGGTAGTTAGTATCCATAGGCTACTGAGATAATGAAAGAAGTATAATGTAGGCTTCAGAGAAAGGTAATCTACTTCCATTTAGGACATACAGACTATTACAAGTACCAAAAAGATCTTTTCTTTTTTGCTGTAACTATTTCACTGTAAAACATTCAAGACTGGACAGGATGGCATAAAAAAACAAATTGCTGCCTTTGTGTTGCAGAAAGCACTATTAAGAAATATGACATTTTAGAATCCCCCAGTTATGACTTCCTTATTCCATCTTGAAAATAAAAGCTATACACTGTCCTTTACAAGAAACAGATAAAAAAAAAACAAAACAACAAACCACGGAAAATCTCAAGAAGCACTGCTGGTGTTTCTGTCTAGCTGATAACCCATACAATTCCAATATGTATGTTGATTATGTATGTTATCCAGTCCTCCCATTTTAATGCAATTGTCTTACTGAATAACTTTAAAAATCAAAATAAAATCAGGCATTACATTTTGTTATGAAATGGCAAATAAAAAAATAAATCATAAATCAACATCAGGCATATTTTTTTTCTTAAAATTTGGTTTTGAAATCTTTGTAATTTTTGAACTCTGAAATTTTGCAGTTCCAGATGCTTAGCAATTACAGTTCCTAGAATTTTGTGATACTCTGCACTGGAACTGCACTTAATATCCACAAAATGTCAGAATTAAACTCAGATAACTTAATTTGGTGCCCTCTTACATGTCCATTAAGATTCAGTTTTTAATTACATGACTCCACACTAGTTTTTACACACACCCAAGCTATATTCAGTGAATGAAAATGTATTTGTATTTCCCTTTATTCTTCTCAGATTACTTTAGGGACTATTCTTTACACGTGATCCAAATTTTTCATTGAATGTAAAATTATTAATCTCCAAATAATTAATTAATCTCCTAATAATTAATCTCCTAAAGAACATTACTAAGGTGTTTTGACCATAGCATTTGAATGCTGAATTGATCTCAACAACATCTTTGTGAAACTAAGTAGTACTACAGTCTTCATCTGAACAGATAAGAGGCTCAGAAAGTGTGAAGAAAAAGCTATCAGATGTCCACTAATCTCATTGCCAAATATGAAGCAGAGATGCTCTGATATTTTTCTGATCATGTAGAATTTTCACATAGAAATTCACATGCTCAAAGTATATCACTAATTAAATTTAGTGACAATTGAGAGCCATCACCCTGTCTCTAAATTTAACTCTTGGTGCCTTCTATTGGATATTCACAATATAAGGAATAAGTAATTAGTGCATATTTATGAAAATGTTGATTCACCGGCCTCAGAAAAGAACTCTGTTTAACAAAATGTGATTATATGAATTTCTTCAGGGTCAAATTCAGTCTTCTCTAAAAATAAGGACATTCTTTCTTTTCCTACTATTTTTTTGCTTCATTTTCACCACAAAAATCTGTGAGAAAAGAAACAGACATATTACAGAAAAGGGAGTAACTCAACTCACTATGCAACTATGATACACTAATTCATCCTATGCATTAGTGACATTGGAATCATGTGAAAATAATGTCATGTGATCATAGCATTAAATACTGAGGTTGAGAATATGTATTATGTGTTATGGCCTAGTATTTCAAGTAGGATGAGATTGAACCCAGGATATTATGTGCCTTCAATATCTTTCACCGAATCACAGAACAGTTGAAGTTGGAAGAGACCTCTGGAGGTCATCTGGTCCAACTCCCCCTGCTCAAGCAGGCTGCCCAAGACTGTGTCCAGATGGCTTTTGAATATCTCCAAGGGGGAGACTCCACAACCTCTCTGGGCAACCTGTTCCCATGCTTAGTCACTCTCACAGTAAAAAAAGTGTTTCCTGATGTTCAGAGGGACCCTCCTGTGTTTCAGTTTGTGCCATTGAATCTTGTCCTGTTGCTGGGCACTACTGAAAGCATGGCTCCACTGTCTTTGCACCCTCCCTTAAGGTAATTATACACATTGATGAGAATCCCCATGAGCCTTCTCTTCTCCAGGCTAAAAAGACTCAGCTCTCTCATCCTTTCCTCATATGGGAGATACTCCTTGCCCTTAATCAACTTTGTGGCTCTTCTCTGGACTCTCTCCAATATGTTGATGTCTCTCTTGTACTGAGGAGCCCAGACATGGGCACAGTCCTCCAGGTGTGGTCTCACCACTGCTGAGTAGAGGGCAGGGATCACCTCCCTTCACCTACTGGCAATGCTTTGCCTAATGTAGAATATTTCATTGTAACACTGTGTAATGCGTAAGATAAAACTATAAAAATTATTGTGATAACTTCAACTGGGACTTGTTTAATTTTCATGGATGTGTTTGTTATCTTTAATTGGTGACAAAAGGAGGAACAGGTCTTATAACAAAATTTTCTTTCAGTGACATTTATATAGTAAAGATAATTTACAGAAGGCTAATTCAGGATTACTTCTATTCCTTCTCTACCTCAGCAGAGGTAAGGATCTAAGGACAAAAACATATCAAGGTCAAAATTACTCTTATATTCGCACTAGAAATGACAGCACTGAACATTTTAAAATTAATTAATTAATACCTCAGGATCACTGATGTTTCAAAACCATCCAATTTATGAATTATCAGAAGTGTAGTTCTATACTGTAAACTTCTCTGGTAAGATGATTCATGAAGCAGGAGCTGAAGCGACTGGACCATTTCCCACAGAAGTTTATATTTCTTTGTATTTTTCAAAATGCTTCATAATACTAGTGTGTTCAAATGACCTCAGCCAGCAGCCAAGCACTGACATAGTCACTTGCTCACTTCTCTCTTCCCCAGCAGGGTCCTGAACAGAAAAGGAGCAAAAGCAAGAAAACTCATGGGTTGAAGCAAAGACAGTTTAATATGTGAAGGAAAGAGAAAACAAAACAAAACAAAAAGTGATAAAAAGTTAATAATTTACCATCTCCCACAAGAAAACCAACACTCAGGCAGTCTCTGAGCGATGGCCACCTTGAATAAAAAACACATCTTTTTTTTTGTTGTTTCTGATCATGATGTCATATGGTATGGAATATCCCTTTGGTCAGTTGGGGCCAACTGTCCCAGCTCTCTCCCCTCCCAACTTCTTGCCTGCCCCCACCCTACTCTCTGAGGGGACAGAGTAGGAAAAAGATAAAACCTTGACACTCTGTGAGCAGTGTTCAGCAATAACCAAATCACTGGTGCATTACCAACAGTGTTTTAGACACAAATCTAAAACACAGTACCATACAAGCTGCTATGAAGAAAGTTAACTCCATCCAAGGCAGACTCAGTACAATCTCCACCCTTTATTCCATACCATTTTTGTCATGTTCAGGTCCTACACTATCCAATACATTCTCATTAATGCCCTCTGAGGAACTTATGCCAGTAACACAATCTAGAGTTGACTAACAATCATTTGAAATGACATCAGGGCAAGGAATGATCACAGGATCAAAAAGCCATACTTTTTACTGAAGGGTTTTGTTTTGTTTTGTTTTGTTTTTGTTCTATGAAAGTGCCCACACAAAGACAAAATCTTGTATTTAATTTCAAGTTGTGTTATTTACAATTATTTTGATATTTTTAATAAGATGCAGTACTCACCCAATTCACTAAGGTAACACATGACTTTTTACAAGATGTGAAGCAAAGACAGCAGGTCAACAGAATAGAAACACGATGACTTGTGATGACTATAGTATGAAGACTTAAGACTTTTTTTATCAGGAAAGTCACAAATTGCATTCTTTTGGTAAAGATATAGCAGGGAAAAAAAATATTTTTAGCAAGGTTTAATCACATTGTCGTCCTACAGGGAAATGCACAAAAAAAGTAAAAACTCAGACTGATTGGGTTTTTTTTTTCAATTTAAGTAAGTTAAGCCCTGTGGCAGCTGGCATGAGTTGGGGTTTCTTAAACTTTAGTTAAAAAGGAATAGACAAGAATAGGGGAGTAATTTAAGGGTAAATGGCCTGTCCAGAGAACCTTTGAGAGGGGCAGGCTGTGAATCACTGCAACAACACCAGCCAGTTGCTCAGCACCATGGAAATCTTGATAAGCTGATATCTACCTGATCCTATAACTGACAGTGTCTCAAGTTGTTCAAGACCCCAAGAGAGACGCGAGACAAGCTCCCATACAGAAGCAATCCCAGAGAGACTTCAGGACCAGAAGGGACCCCATGGTCCAGACACAGGACCATACACCACACATCTGGGACTCCTGTGAGGACTGGCCTGATATTTCTCCCAGGCCACATTGCCTCCCCTGTAGGAGGGAAGGCATGTCACTCCTTAAAATGAAATATAAAAGTGTTTCAGTATTAAGCGCATTTAGTCTCCTCACTGTCAATTAGGTCTTACACTGTGTCAAGATCGCAATCATGGCACTAGAATTCTGGAAATTTTAATAGAGGAGACAACTGTATTTCCAAAACAAAGTTCTTTTTTTTTTTTTTAATAATATACTTGTTCATTCTGTCACAATTTGGAACTGGATATATAAAATTTACTTCAAAAGCTTATTAAATATTATATTTATTGCATTAAAAGAATATCTACATTTATCAGAACACATTATTGAAATTAGACTTCACAATCAAAAGAGGAAGTCTGTTTCTCTCTGTTGCCGTGTATTAGTACAAAATGCATTTAATTGAATGAATCTTGATTCACCAAGTTTTAGACATGAAGCTACAGGAATGTCCAGATACTTTATGATGTATGAGATCTTAGGCAATCTTTTTTTAATTTATTTGCGTGTGCGTGTACATAAGTTGTGAGTGCTTCTCATTATCATAACAAAGGTATCTGCCCAACCTATTGCATTGGGATAAATTTTACTAAGGTTGTCCTGCCAATTACAATTAAAGGTGTTCTGATCATGTTTAAAGTAACAAATTGCCCATACCTAGTCTTCTGTGACATAATGGAAACCAGGAAATTGTTCTGTCAATTACAATTAGAGGGTTGAATACCATGGTGAAAGGTCACTCAGCCTTCAGCTGAATGGAATGAGCTCAAAGAACACACTTTTAACACTATGTAATATTAATGTAACAAAACAACAGGCTTTCTGGTGTCACTCTATTAATACAAATGAAATTATGTTAGAGGCATTACAAACCAAACATATTTTAAATGAGAGACCTGCTTAACTGGGATTAAGTGCAGTTCTTTAAATTTTCTTTAATAACTTTTTTTTTTAATTGGAAAATATATCAATGCAAAAAGGAATGTCACAGAGTTGGCAGAAGTACTGAGAGAAACTATTAATATTGATTGGAAAATTATTCAGATCAACAATACAGACAGCTAAAGCACTGTGTTTAACACAGCCAGAGTGTGGTCAGTAAGGTACAGCTAAACTATTTAGATGCTAATGCAAAGAAGAAAAATAAAATAACTTAAGCTACTTAAGCATAGTGTGAAAGATGACAAAACAGAGAAAACTGGACAACAGCACAAGACAAGAGCATGAAAGTATACATTTCCATTTTCAGGGAGAAAGAATAGTAAACATGACTGGAATAGAATAGTGATGGACTGTCTGGTTTGATTTGAGGGGTTTTTTTTCTTTCTTGTTTTCTTTTCTCTCATTTCCTATGATGTTTTCCTTTAAAAGGACTGGGACTATAAGGAATGAGCATCTGGAAGAACAGGAGATTGCTCATTTCCTGGAAAACTCTTGGGCATCCTTAATTAGAGCAGTTTCTGGTAACTGCAAGATGGGCAGGATAAAGGATCACAGACAGGAGTAGGCAGCTGAAATCAAAGATGTTACTAAGAGAGTTAGGGAATATGCACAGCCCAGACTAAAAAATGACTAAAAAAATTGTTTCCTAGGGATAAAAGTAGACTATGGTAATGATACAATCATTGAATTGAAGAAAACCAAAACTGGGAGAAAGTTCTAACTTAGTAGGATATCTTGGATAAATGGAGGGTAATTTATAAAACATTTTTATTTCCATACTGTCTTACCTAGTCACTTTCAGATTTTTATATTTAAAAGTAAAGTATTTCTGTTTATATTTTACTCAAATCTGTGTTTTGACTCTGTACTATCTTTTGACCCTGTCTGATAAATTTGTTATAAAAGTATATAAAGAAATAAAAAAGTGTAGGTCAAACAGCCTCAAAGCTCTGTGCAACTGGAATCCTGTCAGAAGCATAAAACATATAATGGTGTAGGGCAGCATTAATAAAACAAACTACAAAAAAATAAGACAGGACAGCATGGATAAATCACCTTCTCTATAGCTCAGAAGATGTGTTAGTAAAGACACCGTACTGAGAAATTACCCTACTATTGAGATTTGACATTGCTTGCATCATAGAACAAGAGGAAATGGCCTCAAGTTGCACCAGGGGAGGTTTAGACTAGATATTAGGAAATTTTACTTCACTGAAAGGGTTGTCAAGCATTGGAACAGGCTGCCCAGGGAAGTGATTGAGTCACCATCCCTGGAAGTATTTAAAAGACGTTTGGATGAGGTGCTTAGGGACATGGTTTAGTGGTGGTCTTGGTAGTGTTAGGTTTACGGTTGGACTCTATGATCTTAAAGGTCTTTTCCAACCTATACAATTCTGTGATTCTGTGATTCAGTGATATCTTTTATCTGATTGTTTGGACAATGGGTGACTATCAATAGGTTTAGCAAATAAGAAAATCCCTGTTACAACTGAATATATTTATTTATTTATGTATTTATATTTATTTATGTATATTTATTTATGTATATTTATTTATTTATATAAATATATAAATATATATTTATGTATTTATTTATGTATTTATGTAAAATATATTTATTTATGTATAAATCAGCTAGGGAATTAGAGGTATCTCTGATGGAAATGTTTAAAAGAGTTCAAATGAGATCTGTTTCAACCTTCAAAACAACACTGACTGGACTGAAATTCATTAACAATATACTTTGGCAATGGTTAATTGCTATTGAGTATCAGTTATTACCACTACCTGTACAAAACAGTGAGTCTTAAATTCATCCCAAATTAGTTCTGAACACTTTCAGACCTGGAATACAGTTTGTAATTTCTTGACAAATATTATAATGTCTGGATGAAAGGTGATATCCTCTTTCACATGTAATCTTCTGGAACAAAAGGAGAATTCATGCTCCTATACTCAAATTTGTGACCCAGGTTTCTCACTCAGAGAGGATTCAAGGCATGAAGTCTCATGAAGTTTCTTATTTTAAAACTCTACATAACAAGTCTCTCTACATGGAGGGTGAGATACTCCTATTATTAGACCAAAGACCAAAGTCTTTGGCTTAGTGCTTTGTTTTTTCCCCCTTAGTGCTTTGAATTCTATTTTACATGACCTTTTTCTTCAGATTCAATTGTAAGTAACATAAGTATTAAACTGGAATTTTTTAGTTCAGTTCTTAGAACCCAGTGCCAAATTTTAAGATGGCAGCCTCAACATTCATTAAAATGGTCAATTACTGGTACTCAGATTAAAACAAATTAAAACTCTCTCCCATAAGGATTTCAGCCATACATTTTGCTGAATCTTGATTGCTAATGCATTTTAAGGAAAAGGAAAATAAATCTTCTTTTTATTAAAAATTATCATGGATTTGATAAATGATCAGAACTAGAACAAGCCCCAGATGAAACATCTTCATGATCAGAATTTAGGTGAGACCTTCATACATATTAAATAAGTTATTTCTGTGACCTAAGGAACAGAAACTGTATTTTCTTTCCAAAATAGCATAAACACATTTTATACATGCAGTGGAACATTTAGTATTCAGGCAGGCATTAGAGAATGGCAAAGACACTGACCAATTCATTAAAAAGAAAAGCAAAACCCACAGTATTCCATTCACTGCATCACAGCATTGCAAAACTAAACTGTTCTTTTAGATCTTTAACCCACTTATACTGCTTTCATTGCAGGCAGACCAATACAAAAATAAACAAACAAGGGTTTCCCAAATCATTCAGGGTTGTTTAGCCTGGAGAAAAGGAGGGTCAGGGGAGACCTTATCACTCTCTACAACTACCTGAAAGGAGGCTGTAGCGAGGTGGGTGTCAATCTCTTTTCCCAAGTAACAAGCCATTGGACGAGAGGAAATGGCCTCAAGTTGCACCAGGGGAGGTTTAGATTAGATATTAGGGAAAATTTCTTTATCAAAAAGGTGATTAAGTTTTGGAACAGGCTGCCCAGGGAAGTGGTTGAGTGACCAGCCCTGGAGGTGTTTAAAAGATGTGTAGATGTGGTGCTTATGGACATGGTGTAGTGGTGGACTTGGCAGTGTTAGGTTAACAGTTGGACTTGATGAACTTAAAGGTCTTTTCCAACCTAAATGACTCTACGATTCTATGATTCTATTAATTTTACCTTTAGATCGTTGATTGGTATAATAAAGCATCTTTTGAATTGTTTTTAGAATGTTTTTCCCCAAAGCATTCCTTCTACATATAGTACATTTCATTCTTTCTATTAATACAACAGACCATTCCCAAAGCCTTTGAAATTACCTCTTCTGCAATATTAAAATCCAGCCTAAGTGTCTTCATGAATTAGTTTTTTCCACTGCTACTTATTACTACAGATCTGGCTCTAGAAGTGGAAAATCTTATCTGGCTTTTATTGAAAGAAAAGAGGCTGTTAATTTACCAGGAGGCACAAGAGGCATCACAAGAGATGGAAGAAGCCAATATATACTTAAAGGGGGAGTTCTGTGCAAAATCAATGGTCTAACTTCAACAGAAAGAATGATAACAAGCTGCACCCTTTCTTGCCTTTAATCTGCTTTGTTGGGCCCTGTGGTTGTGTTAGAAGGCAGTCTCAATGACCTCAAACTGAAGAGAACACTGAACCATGTCATTAGCTCTGGAATGAGTGTTCTTGCTGTTCCATCCATATTACAGCCAAGTTTTAGGAGTGGGTTACAAGGCCAAACCTAGGTACCTATTTGGTAGTATGAGGTATGAGAGTGATCACACTCAGTACACCCAATTATGAAGCCAGGTGCCTGTGCAGCTAGTTGTTTCACTGCAGTCTTTTATATAATTTAAGGACATTTCTGCCTGACAATCAATTATGGACAGCTGCAATAGGTTTGGTACACAAGTCTATACATGTTCAAATTGTGCCCTAGAACTAGTCCTACCCAGCTCTCAAGTCCAGATTTCTTTGGATTTCTTTGGATTTCTTTGGATTTCTTTAGTGACTAGTAGTTGGCTGTTTGTTTTATACATCTGTAGAGTTTCTGGTATCATTCTATGCTTGCAATTTTAAGGCCTTTGCTTCAATAATGTGCTCAGACTCTTGGGAGTCTGGCTACAGGTCCATATGTTTCTTCACCAACCTTCAAGACATAGCTTCCTGATAACATAATTAGTTTTATGTTAGCTCAAACTAGTCCTACAGATATTCTTGGACTAGGGTCACTGAATCATTTACGAACATAATGGAAGATATCTATATCTATTGGAAGATATCTATGCAGTGTTTTTATAACTAACTACCTGTTATGGTCTATTAGTTATAACATCGTTATCACTGTGACATTACCAGATTTACAACATAGTTCTGAGAAAAGAGTATAAAATGAAAAATACACAATAATTCACTCAGCAGTCAAATTTGAATTACATTTCACTAGCTTTTTGGACTTTGTACTGAATTCAGTACTGTTCGTATGTGCTAGATAGGCACAGAGATGTACTCTTGGATCAGACTCCCCAGGGTACACTTTTTTGTGGTCCACAGGTGATCTTAGGCAACGGATATCTGAATTCCTCAGCTTAGAAAAGAGAGTGTATGGACAAGAACAATAGGGGAATTTAAACACCTTAGCAACAATTGGATTCTGTATAAAGTAGAACTTAAATTTTTTAAGTAAATGTGAAGCCATCCAATGAATTATCACAGAATCACAAAATGGTTGAAGTTGAAAGGAACCTCTGGAGATCATCTTGTCCAACCCCCTCCCTGCTCAAGCAGGGCCACCCAGAGCCTGTTGCCCAGGACCATGTCTAGACAGCTTTTGAATATCTCCAAGGATGGAAACTCCACAACTTCTGTAGGCATCCTGCGCCAGTGCTTGATCACCCTCACATTAAAAAAGTGTTTCCTGATTTACATAATTTTCTGACTTTTTTCCTGAAAAAAAAAATAATTCCTGAATAGTATCATTCAATTCAGAGATTCCCCTATGTTTTACTAACATTGCCACTGAAGTATCTCAAGATAAAATATGATAAGTAGCGTGATATTTGTAATTGGATTAAGTCAACTGGAGTTTCTCCGCTGAGTTAAAAAAGGTGAAAATTTTGCTTATAGTCTCTGATTTCTCAGAAAAGTTTGCAGTATTGTACCAACAGACAATAACTGGAAGCATGATTAAGTAGACACAGATGTCTTTTTATTTACACTAAGTGATATAGATATTGCTCAGCTGTGCAAAGTAATACAACAGCATCTGGCTTCTTTATATGTAACTTTGATGAACTTCTAGAACCAAGAAACTATAGAAATGCTACTTTTAATGAAATAAAAAAAGGTATTTAATTTTAAAATCTATGCTAACATTAATGTATCAGGTAAATAATGTCAATGTTTTTTGTCTAGAGTCAAGTTGCAGTAGGAGAAGATCTAAGGTATCTTACAGATCTGAATTTTTAGAACACTAATACTTTTAATTACCCATTATTATGAAAAAAATCATGTAGCTCTGGAAGAAACTACCTCAGTAACACCAGTATTTTCATGTTGATAATAATTTCTAGCACCACCTCCTTACATGTGCTTTATGATTTACTTGATAGTCCTACTGTATATAATAGAGACACTTTAAGTATCAAGAATAAATGGTTTCCTTATTCACTCTTTCAAACTTACTTGCACTTACTTTACAAAATGCTGTTTCTTTTAACTATCTGGTTAAATAATAACTCTAAATATCACTATGCAGCTGGATCTATATTCTGGATTCTTGTCCAACAAAGTAGCTTCAAAATATTTCTTCAGTTTTGTAACCCATTTGTTAAAAAAAAAAAAGGAAGAACACCTTATCCATCAGCAATATGTGAATGTCTAACAGTATAATGGATAGGCTGAGTAACCTATGGCTTTTCCAAATTTATTAATTCACATTCTGTACATAAGTTCTTGTTAGTTAAAATTATTGTATGCTGGTTATTATTTCAGACATGTTCATCTTTTCCATTCTTATTAGAGTGGTAACAAGTCTGGAAAAGTATTATTTTATGGCAGGGGTCTTTGGTGGGTCAGATATTAATTAGAGAAGTAAAGAAATTCATACTGAAACATCTTGTGCCACTTTGACCCACCTTCATTGTACTGCAACTCTGAAGTTGTCTTTTGAGACATGTTCAGTACTATACTTGCCACACATTAGTGAACATTCAGTTGAAGAAAAGGTCTAGTGAGATATAAATACCTGTCTTTTTTTTTTTTTTTTCTTATGAGACGACCTATTAAAGGCCTTATAGCTCAAAGACACCTATATAATTTTTACAGTTGGGGAAAAGAGAAATCTACACAGAGGAGGAACACAGAAAAGATGGTCCTTAAAGAGAAAGATAAGTGCATAGTATTCTCCACATCCTGTTATGCTTGTTCCTTTGTTTTTATCCATGACTCATTCTTTCTTTCTCAGTATATGAAGTTCTAGAAGACAAAAACTAATTCTGGACATGAAACAGAGACAATGGATTGTACTCGAATCCATTCAGGTGTCTCCTGCTATAAGAGAAAGGACAAAGTTATTAAGATATTCAGCTGCTGGAATGAAATTCACACTATTTAGCCTAACACAAAAGTCTCTTTTCTCCCAGTAACAGCCTACTAAACTTCAGATGTTTCTTGAGCATTGTAAAATGTGGGTAGAAATGTACTACTGTAAGTAGTATTTAGAAGAAAATTTCTATCATTAGACTATTATGTAAAATATGGACCTTAAGATTATCTTCTCCAGCTGTGTTCTCAGATAAAAGCATCTGATGGATGCTGATGAACAAAACCCCCCAAACAAAAAAAACAAACAAAGAAAGCATATAGTCTTTCAATTTCTTTCTTTTTTTAAAAGTTATGGATGAATGATTTTTAGGTTGGTTTTTTTTCTTCAGAATTTATAATTATCTGCCAAACTATGCATTAAATTTCCTCATCTCTGAAATGGTTAACCCAGAAATATATATATACCACACAAATAATTTCTGAAGTTAAAGAATAGGTTTTAAAAAGGTATTTTTAATAAGGCAAATGAAATAATTTCAGTGAAGAGTGTAAATAAATCAAACTACTACCTATGTTCAGTTCACATTTGAAATGAGAAAGCAAATTAAATGATACTAAGAACATCTAACCAAAAATAACTTGGCAATTAAGATAGAAATATTTTATTTATAGAGTTATAGAAGTTACTGAAACAACAATATTGCTGTCAATATAATAATAACTCTAAAGGGTTATAGAGACATGTATGTATGTATGTTAGCTAAAGAGTAACAAAAACTAGTTGAAGGTAAAACCTTAAGTTTGATTATTAAGACCTCATACAAATAAGAAACTTGTTCACCTAAAACATTATTTAGTGTTCCAGCTCCTACACACAGCTCAGATACACCAGCTGTGTACAGCCTCACCATCAACATCTCCTTGTGAATAAGTGCCAGACATTTCCCTGCTCAACCTACTATATGTCCTGTCATGAGAAGTCTAGTCATTTAAATATGCTGTATAGGAAGTTTCAGACAATAAACACTTCTCTGTTTCCAGGCATATAGGACCTAGCTTATGTTCCTACATCCTTCTGCTCACTTTAGTTCTAATTTCGTTTTACAGACACTTTTCATGGACAATGAGAGCACAGCAACAAAGGAAGCTGAAATGCAGTAAGAGAAAACTTAGGAGAAGTCTGAAAAATTCAAGTACAGTGAATTGCTGGGACCAGAGGGTACCCATCTGAGAGTTCTAAAAGAACTGAAATTCAAAATATCAGCATCATGGGTGAACCATGCCTTTTAAAAATGCAGCTCCTTCTGCATATTGTGAAGTCACTGATGGATTGCTGTCTATAAAAGAGAAGCCAAAGCAGGAAATCCAAATTATATTTGTGGACAAATTACAATTGTGGACAGTTTCTCCACAATTCCCTGGAAACCTATGCTTGATTTACAGAAAAAGAAAGGTTGCTCCAGTTTTCTGTGTTCAGATTTTTTGCTTTTGTTCAGCCAACAGACTTGAGAACAGAAAGCGTGGCATAACTACAAAATACGTATCAGTATGTACATGTGATTTTGTGAAATTAGTTTGCTTATGTATCTTACCTCAGCTATTTTTGCTATTGTCAGGTTTATAATGACCATTTTACATCTACTCCTGATTGCTTCTTCTATGTCCGAGGCTATTTCCACGGTACAAATTGTCATTTCTACTCACCTCTAGAATCAAACCAACAAGGGAATAATGAGCTATAAGACCTGTACATTTGAAGGTCTATCCCAAGAAATAACTTTCTGTCTCTGAACATTGAGCAGTGGAAAAAACCCCATGTATAATGACAAATTACGTGAACACAGATTTGAAAGTCAGTAGATGGGTGCAAAACGTGTTTGGGTATCTGCTGACTCTAGAGTTAGTTTAAGTATTTCATTACCTGGAGGTTGTAGAAGCTTTAACCAGGGTTGTACAACTTTTTAATAAACCTAGACACCTAACAGGTTTCTATGCCTATAGGCTGTGTGAATATACCCTCTAGGTTCTCTATGTAATGCCTGAACAGAATTAAGGATCTAAGAACAGTATCTGGCCACAGCCAGAAAAAAATGAAATGTAAATTTCTTAAATCAGGACAATGGGAAACATGGCGGCAAACATGAAAAATTCAGGGCCAGATATAATTTCCTTACATGAGCATGACTTTCAGAATGACATAAATACTTGGCAGCTCTTATGAATACACAGTAGTTTCCTTTTTTAAAAAAAAATACTGTAAATGTAAATGCAGTTTTATGAAGTCAGATTTCTTGAAATCTGAACTTTATAATCTAAATTTGTGCATCTACATTTATTGGTAATTACTTTCTTTTTATTTCTCTATTAGAGATTAAAAAATAATACTGTAGAACATATGACAAATACACATTAATTAGACAAGCATAGTTTCTGAAATAAATTATTGCCTTTCTAACATGTCTGATTTCCTTGGAGATGTTTGGATACAAGTCACCTGGTAGACATAATTTATTTGAATTTTTGTAGTGATTTAGAAAAAAAAAAAAAACCTCATAAGATTATCAAAGGCACAGGAGTTAGGAACTCAGAGATGCCACTAAGCCTTTTATTGCCACAATATTAGAAAATTTATTTTGGTTTCATGGAATTACACAGGAGGATTTGTCTTTTTTGTTTGTTTTTTTAGGCAAGCAGACAACATTATTTTAAAGCATACTAACAAACAAAGTTACATATTCTGAAAATCATGAGTTTAAACAAACATTCATTTATAACAACTTTTCTTTCCCTTGCCTGAACCAGTGTTTTTCATAATCCCATGACAAGCATATATTCTTTTATGGCACTGGAAGAAGCAGGAAAGTGAAAGGGGAGAAGATTCACTGACTGTTGGCTTAGGCATTTTTGTTAAGTGAAACCTACCCTTAGGGTAAATGTGAGGAGAGGAGAAAGAAGACAAGGAAAAGGGAAAGAGGAAAGAGGAAAGGGAGAGAGGTGAGAGGAAAGAGGAAAAGGAAAGGGAGGAGAGGCAAAGGCAGGAAAGAGACTGTGAAGCTCACCACAGAATGCCTTCATAACTGACAGCAGGCTGAATTCAAAAGGACTTGTCTGCTTTGTCAGAGAGACAGTAGCTCCCTTGTTCTGCTAGGGGCAGTGGTTTGTTCTTGTTGGCTCTTTTTAACAATAAAGTGGTTTGATCATTTGTATTGGGTTTGCATGGCAAGGTTTGGGTAGCAGGGGGGCTACGGGGGTGGCTTCTGTGAGAAGATGCCAGAAGCTATCCCCATGTCCAGTAGATCCAGTTCCAGCCAGCTTCAAGACAGACCCACAGCTGGCCAAAGCTGAGCCAATCAGCAATGGTGGTAGCGCCTCTGTGATAACATATTTAAGAAGGGGAAAAAGAACTGCTGCACAACAGCAACCAGAAGAGAGGAGTTAGAATATGTGAGAGAAACAACTCTGCAGACACCAAGGTCAGTGAAGAAGGGGGAGGAGGTGCTCCAGGCACTCAAGCAGAGATTCCCTTGCAGCCTGTGGTGAAGCCCATTGTGATGCAGGCTGCCCCCTGCAGTCCATGGAGGTCCATGGTGCAGCAGATATCCACCTGCAGCCCATGGAAGACCCCATGCTGAAGCAGGTGGATGCACCTGAAGGAGGCTGTGACCCCGTGGGAAGCCTGCGCTGGAGCAGGCTCCTGGCAGGACCTGTGGACCATGGAGAGAGGAGCCCACGCTGGAGCAGGTTTGCTGGCAGAACTTGTGACCCCATGGGGGACCCACACTGGAGCAGTCTGTTCCTGAAGGACTGCATCCCATGGAAAGGATGCATGCTGGAACAGTTAGTGAAGAACTGCAGCCCATGGGAAGGACCAACATTGGAGAAGTTCATGGAGGACTGTCTCCTGTGGGTGGGACCCCATGCTGGAGCAAGGGAAGAGTGTGAGGGGGAAGCAGTGGCAGAGTCAACGTGTGATGAACTGACTGCAATCCCCATTTCCCCGTCCTCCTGTGCTGCTCATGAAGCTAAGCCCGGGAAGAAGGGAGGGGTGGGGGGAAAGTATTTTAAGATTTGTTTTTATTTCTCATTATCCTACTCTTGATTTGACTGGTAATAAGTTAAATTAATTTCCCCGAGTTGCATCTGTTTTGCCCGTTACGGTAACTGGTGAATGATCTCCCTGTCCTTATCTCATCCCACGACCTTTGTTGTATTTTCTCTCCCCTGTCCAGCTGAGGAGGCAGAGTGATAGAATGGCTTGGTGGGCACCTGCCATCCAGCCAAGGTCAACCCACTGCATCATTCATATCTGCTTTTCTTGCAGATTATAGTCAGGGGATAGTGAACAGAAAAAAATAATATAGTCTGCAATTAAATGAAACACTTTGTAAGGAATAACAAGCATAACTTGTTCTCTAGTACTGACTACTTAATGAAGGCATATCAATAAAGTCCTTCATCATAGGCTTCAGGTTCTCCACCTTGAATATTGATCTCCAAAATCAATTTAAAAATTCATCCTTGTATCAAGGAGAAGGAATTTGGATCTATAACTAGTTTCCTAATTAGTCACTGAATGATGAGATTTTGAATTTCTCAGGTGAAGTACATGGTTAAAAACGGCATGTGTTTGGGAGGGGTCATGCAACTAATGTAATAAGACAGTTGCAGTTTGCCTATCCCCCTATCAGCCCAGGAAAGAAGGTTAAATAAATATATCAGACAAATCTGTTTATTGTGGCAAGGCCAGAAACCTTGGAAAAGCACTTGTGAGCATCGTAGCCAAAAAGGTCAGAACCTGGAGAGGCTCATACATTTTTTTTTTAAATTAGTATTTTTGTCTATCTCATCAAAATGAGAAGCTAGTTGGGTGTGTTGGGGAATTTTTATGGTATCCCTTGAGGCAAATTAAACATATGTTTGTGCTAAAATACTAAAAAATAAATAAATTAATGAACAATGTGTTGAAGAGTCCTACCACCATAAGTGGTTCTACAAGGAGTCTGCAAAGATGCATCATGAGCTGATTTCTTATATACACTTGCACCAGCACCAATACTGTGAGCTTTGGCAGAGGCACCTCAGCTTGGCCTTGGGTCCATCTCCCAGCCCAGATCTGCTGCCCAAAGGTAGCCCGAGCACTCCCAATTTCAGGATTGCAACAAGACTATGTTGTGTCTGTTTCTTATCTCATCACCAGGGGAAACTTCACTCCCTTACAGCAAGTCACTCTGTCTCTGGCATTCCTGCTGCCAGCCAGTTTAACCCCTTCTGCAGTTGAGCCTTCTTGCCCTCCATGTCAGATCATTTGTCAGTCAAAAATTACTACTCTGAGCAGTTACGAGTTGAATTTCCCCTTCAGAAATCTTCAGAAAGACTATGCAAAAGGCTATTCAAGAAGCATAAGAAAAAAACCTTTGAGAGAATAGCTCAATTCAGACATCAATTAAACTTACAACAACCTCAGAAGCAATGCAGGTCTTTGTATTACAAGAATAAAACAACTTTTTACCTGTTATCTGAAGTACTACCTCTTTTGAAGGTAGTAATTAAAAAAACAGTGAGATTTGAAATTTAAAAAAAAGTTTTCTATATTTAAGTGTAGTTTATTGTAACTAACAGCTGCAAAACTATGGGGGAAAATACTGTCATGAGCCTTGAAAAATAGCTAGGTTCTTCTTTTCCATTTGATGATTTTTGCAGTCATGCAAAGCAAAATAATGATATTAATAAGTTAGTAAATAGCATGAAAACTGGTTGAGTTAGGGACTGCTCTGAAAGTAGAGATAAATGGAATGCTGAGAATAAAAGTATTTGCTTAGGTCTGCTTACAGTCTTTATCATAAAAGATGCACTTGTTTAGTTAGCATAGATGCAGTCTAAGATAATGTAACTGAACTAACTCTTTTCATGTTGCCCTTGACTGCGTATTTTTCACTAGCAACTCAGTATCATTTATTATAAATTGGTTTTTTCTGAACTAATGTGGAAGGATAATCACTAAATCTAACATTTCAGAAAAGAAGCTAGTCCCTTGAAATACTATAGATGAATTATGCTTAGTTTACAGCCTAGGTACAAATCAGTATATTCTTCTATATTTCCCTAGACACATATTTAGTCATTCTTATTTCTCTTTAAAACATTGTATCCAGAGACCAGATTTTCAATACCTACTAAATTCTTCTAAGAAAGTTACTGCAAAATGAGTTATATTGGCTTCTTCATTTAAGTTTGTAAATAGAAGTTTAGCTTCCTGAAAATCTAGCTTTTACTTTAATATATTTCAGAAAAAGCAAGAAATAATAGTATTCTACACCTTTGAGTTGCTGGTTTAAAAAAAGATATATTTATGTCTGTCTTTGAAAAGCCTCATACTGTGGTGCTGGAAAAAGTACTGTAGACTTCTTGAAAACAAGCACACATCTGAGATTACTGTAGGTCAATAGCACCATTTGGATCCCATCAAGATTAAGCTATAGACATTTTAAATACTGGCACTTTTTCATCAATTATATTTTAATGGTCAGACACTGCTGATGCGTTTTGATGCCACAGGGTGAAAAAGTCTATTTTGAAATACTAACTGTGTCATGTTAAAAAGCCTCTGCCAGGACCTTACACATGTTCAGACAGTAGGGGACTTTATAAGAGATATGTTGAATTAAGCCTGGTTAATTCAGATGAAAGAACCGCTCTCTTGAACAGGATGAACACAATTTGTGCTACCAGATTTCCCTCATATACCCCAGTGCTCCACTGATTTAAAGAGGATGCTAAATTAAAGCAATGTCACAGCAGCAGGGAGAGGATTCCAGCAGAGATAGCATTAAAATTAACTTCTTCTTATAGCAAAAGCTGTTGGATAAGAGACTGAGGAGGCAGGGGGGGATGGGGGTGAGGCTGTGTTTAGTTCCATGACATAAGCAATATCTCTGAAAGTTATGCAGATGATAATAATGCTGCAGTACAGAGTTATCCTCAGGTAGTCCAAGTTAAAATGAACCAATTTTACTTCTGTTACAATCAATTACATAATTTTTTACTGCTTTAAGTGGAATGTATATGATAGTATGTCATACTTCCCCTTTAAATTTTTCAAAAGAAGCCCCTACTCTTTTCTCAGGGAAAAAAATAATTTGAAATACTTGCAGTATTATTGTTCTTGCTGAGTATCTGCAAGGACTATGAACAGAAAAGATTCAGGATCTATTGTCTTTCTGACAGGTTTTGGCAACTCAGGATCATTTCTTTGAAATTCAAAATGTTTAAGGAAAAAGTAAAATGGATGGTTGACTCTGATCTCAATAGGACCTGGCAGCTCCTTGGAAACTTTTGTTGTTATGAGAGGCAGTTCCTTCTAATTCTATGGACTTTTCCTAAACTATGAGACATGTTTACTCCACAGGGAGGCCTACATGCCAGTCTTCCAGTTAGGTGGGCATCTAAGAAATCTGCTGGAGCATATAGAGATCCTCTCCTTGTCCGTACTTTGAGTGTTTCTTTCGGGTGCAAAGTAAACTGTGATGGGGAATGCTGTGCACTCATATCTTGTTCTGGGATGAAATCATCATACAGCCTCATCTGCTCGCTCAGTTCCAGGAAATAATAAAAACACAAATATTTTATATTTAGTTTAGACATATATGTTAAGTTTCAAACTTGGCTATCTCCAGAAAAACCTTCCTGTTATGGAAAGAACCCACCTTAGTTCTTGCATGGAAGAATCACAGAATCACAGAATCACAGAGTGGCTGAAGTTGGAAAGGACCTCTGGAGGTCATCTGGTCCAACTCCCCCTGCTAGCAGGGACATGTACATAGATGCCCTGGACCATGTCCAGATGGCTTTTGAATATCTCCAAGGAGGGAGTCTCCACAACTTCTCTGGGCAACCAACTATGCCAGTGTTTAGTCACCTTCACAGTGAAAAAGTGTTTCCTGATGTTCAGAGGGAGCCTCCTGTGTTTCAGTTTGTGCCCATTGCCTCTGGTCCTGTTACTGGGCACCATTGAAAAGAGCCTGGCTCTGTCCTCTTTGCAGAAACCATTCAATGTGGGTGTAATTAGGTGTAAAGTTAGGTGAGATGGGCCCATCCTCTGTCAGTCATTTTTTTTAGGGAAAAAACACATATCTGACTCTAAAAACAAAATTTAGCAGTTCTTTATTGTTGTTGTGAAACAAAGAGAAATATACTGGAGAAGAACTGACTGCAGGATGGAGACCCACAAAAGTTCCAGGGAACGTTGTGCATCTGTATAATGTAGTCTAAAAGAACAGAAGCACAGTCTAATGATTTTTTCACAGACGTTCCAGCCCAGCTCTTACTGTGTCTTTGTGTTGTCGTTGTTGGTTTACGGGTTTTTTTTGTTTTTGTTTTGGGTGGGTTTTTTTAGATTTTCTATGTCTTATTTCCAAAAGAATCTTACAGACTTTGCAGAACAACATGTCAATCAGTAGTGCTGTGCATCCTTGAACAAGAGGAGGAAACAAAAAAAAAGTGGTATTAAAGGGTCAGAGTACTGTACAGGTATGCTTTGTCAAACACATATTTAAAAAAATAAATTAGTTCATTAATATACTCATATAGAATCATTCGTTGTCACAGTGGTGCATATTGCTATATGCGATTATTTTTATGCAGAATATTTTTCATTGTTGTTACCTTGAGTTTCCCATTACTTTGACAGCATTTGTAAGTGCACAGTTGCTTTGCAAAAAGCAAGAGAAGGGAGGTACCTGTGTGCCTATTAATACAGGTAACAAATTTTAGGACTAAATGTCTGCAAAGTCTGTTTGATTTTTTTTTTTTTTTAATTAAATATTACCTAATTTTGTGAGAGCATTGATAGCTTCCTTCTGTGTCAATAAAAAGTGAACTTCTCCTTTCCTATCTGACTCTCACTGAATGCGTGTCTTTGAATGTGCAGTCTCTAAATAATCTGCTTTCCTGGACTAGGAAGAGTGAAAGGGGTTGACAGAATTCTATATTTGACCTATGAAACTTTGAAATCTCATTAAATCTAAGTGCATTAAGGAAGGGAAAGGCAGGGAGAGACAAGTTCCCATTGTGAAAGAAAGAAAAAAACACTTCTGAATCAAATATTTCCTCAGTATTCATAATTCCACGAATTTAGGAAATAAGGGGAGGTTTTAATCTGTACAAATGCAATTTATAAAAAGGAGGGATCTATCAGGTGTTGGAAAAAAATTTTGAACTTTTTAAAAGGAATTTAACTTATATGCTCTGCATTTAGAGTTTTCATTAAAATATGCACATTAATGCAGCAAAGTTATTAAAGCTATACATCTTCTACATGTTAAAGATAATTTTAATAAATTACTGGGATGCTAACATCTGATACCACTTATGCAACCAGAAAAATATAGCACTTTCAGTGAATTCTAACGCATAGCGACTGAAATTTTGAAATATATCACGTTTGCAGACCTGAATGGAAAATGTTATTTTAAAGAATCAATTTTTCCAGTCTCATATGAACAACAATATTAATAATAATGATGATAATAATAAAGACAATAATGATAATAATAACAACAACAACAACTTAGAAATTCTGGAATCCAAATATTACTATCCTCTATAAGTATGAAATAATTTCACATGGATTAATCATCAAGGAACAGTTTCCAAAACAAGATTTGGATACTTAAACTGAAAGTTGAGATTTTTACATGTGTCAATTCAAAATTATAATTTCTAATATTTCTATTCAGAATTGTCCTTACGCCAGGAGCGCATAAACTCCTTAAATGCCAGTAAACTTTATCTGGCCTGTTTTATTTGCAAATATAGATGTAACTATGAGGTTAACATAAATTTAATCTTAAAGATTAACCACTTGCTTAAATATTTTAATATATTATGTTATATATAGAGATGTAATATATATAACATATATTTTATATTTATATTTTATATTTATATATATAACATATATATAAAATATAGAATATTAAAAGTGGTTTTTTTTAAGAGAGAAAACAAGCTGTGAGAATGTCTCGAGAAATTTAATGGAAATTGGCAACATTGTAACCTCTGTGCAGCTGTTGGCATCACAAGAAATCTTCCATATTTCTCTGAAGATATTTATTTTCTGGAGGAAAAAGTGTTTGACATGAAAAAAAAAAGAATCCTGTGTAAACCTTACAATGGTCTAAGGTCTTACTGCTGTATCCACACATAACTGGCACAGTGTGCAGAGGACTTAAGTTGCTGCCATAGTAACTATGGATGGGAAAAAAAAGAAAAAGACAGGAAGAAATCTTAAAAATCTGAACTCTTCTCTTAGAGCTCAGACTAGTGATTAATTTCTGTGTGAAGTGAGTAAAAATGCATGAATAAATCTCCTCTTTAAATTCTCAACACATTTATTTGTTACAAGAATAAACTTTCACTCAAAAAGACCATGCCACAAGGTAGCTGACAATTTGCAACTTCACAACCTGTATATTTGCATTACACTTGAATAATCTATGAATATAAACTTCCTAATTCAAGGGTCTGTGCATCAAAATCACTAAGATCTTCTGCCAACAAATAAAACTAAAGACTTAATAAACAATTTTAAAGCAACTTTAATCACAGCATTAGGAAATTTTTAAAAAATAATAAAAATCATGTATCTCAAAGTAACACAAATAACAAAAAACTTAATGGGACTGACAATGTCTGATTAACATTTCAGGGAATTGATTAAATTCTTCAGAGGTAATATGTGTGTGAATTATGCTTATTAGTGAAAAATGTTTAAAAATTAGATCTATTGAGACAGGTTGATAATAAAAAATAAACTCAAAGCTTTTGGATTTTTCTAATTTCTTTTTAATTTATTTTTTGAGCTTTCCTGAACTTTTTACACAAGTTTTAGAATTAAAACAGTACTTCTCACTTTTTGAATGAACTCCTTTTTCTAAACAAAAATTACAATTTCTGCAATATAAACCTATTTTAAACCTTGGAGTTACAAAGTGTTATAAAGGAATCTATAGCAGACAGCTTAAAGCTTTGGTGGAATAATCATCCACACAATGAACTCTTCCTTTGCTTTCGATAAATTCAAAAGTTGCTGATAAATTCCAAAGTGCACCACTATTTGTTATATTAAGATAATACTGTATTTCACCAAATACAGTGCTAGAAGTGGTTTGAGCTATTATTATCAAAGCAAATCTGTGTTTACTGCATAACACACTGTTAATGCTTTAGTCTTGTATAATTCTTAGTATCTGAAACCTTTCTATACAAATAATATATTCATTCAGTCTTTACAAAATATGCATTCATTAGGAAGAAACATTTTGTATTCCCTTTCTCAACAGAATTGAGTTTCTTCACTAAGAAATGTCTTTGATTTGTTGTTGAAGTTCTCAAAATATGTAAGAATCATTCAAAACTCAAAATCAATCTCATTCCCCAGATTAAATCTGTAATTTGGGTTATGCATTACTTCATTTTGCTGTTTTCAAGACACTGTAAGAATGTTGATATTTTTTCTTTCATTTGTGAATTAGAGAAAGGTTTTATGATAACAAAGAGACATTAAAACTTCAGAGAATTTTTATAGCAATATCTCTGACATAGACATGAGTGGTAATATATTCCAGTGTTAACACTTCTGCCTGTATGTGAAGATAAAGAATTTCTCACAGTTTAATGCTGTATAATAAAAAATCCTTATTATTTAATACTTTATGGTAGTTATAAATATATTAAGTCCTTCAGTGGAAACATGGGAATACTTATAAATGGACTCGATGAACAATAAGAGATGAGAAAGAAGTAAAAGATAAGGACACAGACTGTATGAATAAGATTAATTATTATTTAGCATGAATATTATGCATAACAGTGTGGAGGATTAAAAAGCCCATACAGAGTAGAAATTCCACACAACACCTATGCTGAAAATGTAGATAAAATTTAAATAATGATGAACTGGGATGAGGTTAGCCTCATGCTCTGGAGGATATGTCACTAACTCAATCATTCCCTAGGCCTACATACAATAGTCCCATGACCATGACAGCTACCACCAAAACTGTTAAACAGCTGAGCTTTTTGTGTTATCTTTTCCTTATGGGGCAAGATTTAAAAAAAAAGATAGTGACCGATGCAACATTGAAGGAGACACATAAAAAAATCAGACAGCTAAAATGACTAGATGAAGAAAAAAGAAATCACAAGTGTTAACATGAATAAGGCAGGGGGGAAATTCCCTGAGGGAGAGATAGTACAAGGTGATGGTGGTGGTGACCGTCATCTGTCCTTACCTAAGGTGCCTAAAACATGTGAATGGTGAATGCATCTTATGCAAGTGAGACTATATAGCAGTCAGTATATACCAGTCTTGTGCTGGCAGGGGCAGGACAAGTCTCTGTCAGGGGGCTGGAGCAGCCTTCACCAGTTGGAGCCAGCTGGAGCCGGTTGGAGCTGGTTCCTGGTCCCCATGCTCACATGACTGTCGCTCCAACAGGGTGGGGGCAACAACGGCCCTTTGTGTCACGGGGCGGGGAGTACCTGCCGCCTCCCCTGTGGGGCCCGACAAGGAGCTGGGGGGGGAGGCACGGGAGAAAACATAAAAACAAACCCGGGTGGACCCAAAGACCAAGGAGGAAGAAACTCCCACCATGAACATCATGTTCCCAGTGAAAGACTTGTGGCAATTGTGACCCTGATACAAACCCCCTTCTCCCTGCGGAAGGCAGACGTAGAGCCTGGACAAGCATAGGAAGGGTGAGAGTAATGCCAGAGTAAAAGGATGAACACCAGGAAGTCTTTCTATAACAATAACGGTATTATCAGTGAGAGTCTACTGTCATAATTCTATAGTTTGGACTATGAAAGTTTACTACTGTTATAACCAGACTAATAAAGACTGTATAGTGTATTTGGATTACATTGTTAAGATTTCTATTAAACTTACAGTAATTCTTACCTTTATGCATGTGATGTCTTCCTTTTTGCCCATGACAGAATTTTGAGTGTGACAGTGAATCTCAAATAAAGATTAGTGAACAAATACAATGAATGAGAAGAAAGTTAAAATACCTCTGGGTGTTACATCTGACAGTGCTCCTTACAAAATGATAGTGACTCAGTTTCCATTGTTAATTTGAGGTTTCATCAGCCAGAGATAGCCTTCAAACTTTTGCCTTGGAATGGAAATACATATTTGTATATCTGTACACATACGTGTGGCTGAATGCAGCAGGATAATTTATAGGTGGTTTGCTTTATGTATCCATGTCTATGTTTTTCCTTAAATGCTTCTGCAACAGTTAAAGGAATTCAAACATGGCTAGAAAACAGATATGTCTCCGAAGATGAAGGAAGCACATTTGAAAGACAGGAGGCTCCAAATAAATACTAGAAGTATCTTCCTACTAAACATATATGCTAGAGATAAAGACTCTCTTCTGTTCCAAGGATCAGGTAGATTAGGCAAAAAAAAGTACAGAAATGAGCTTATTAAAAAAAAAAAAAAAGAACAAAGACAATAGCTAAACAGGCCAATTTGCTATCTTCCTTTTGCAGCAAGGATATAATCTTTTGTTAACCATTTATAAAAATTTGATCCGAAGTTATATAATGGTTGGGGAAGGATTCAGCTTGCTCAAAATTCAAGGATAGGATTTATTACAAGATTAAGGTCCTAAAATGCAGGTGTCTCTCTGACTGATAGATCCCAAGGACGTTTCTGTTTTGTTTCAAATAGTTTTTTACATGAGAAATTTTAGTCGTCTTTTACCATCCTCCCCTTGCCCCCCACCAAGAATGTTGTACTTATATTCACTTTAAACATTAGGTTCACAGAATTACAGGATGGTTGAGGGTGGAAGGCATCTCTTTGGATCACCTAGTCCAACCCCCCTGCTCAAGCAAGGTCACCTACAGAAGTTTGCTCAGGATTGTGTCTAGTTGTGTAATGAGTACTTCCAAGGACTGAGACTCCACTGCCTCTCTGGGCAACCCGTTCTTGTGTTTGACCACCCTCATAGTAAGAAAGTTTATCTTGTGTTCAGATGGCATTTCATGTGTTTCAATTTGTGCCCATTGCCTCCTGTCACAGCACACTACTGAGAAGAGTCTGCTTCTCTCATCTTTTTCCCCTCCCATCAGGCATATATATAGACACATACATATATATACACATTGCTAAGATCACCCTGAGACTTCTCTTCTCCAGGACGAAGAGAGAATTTTTACAGATGAAGCCAAAAAGATTCACAGATGAACAGTCCAGCAGGAAGCCAGTAAAGAAGGAGGTGCTGCCTTCATTTGAATTGGTAATCAATTTATGCTTTGATACATATGAATGAAAGACTTCAGCTCTCCAGAGAGCTTCTGCTCACTGTAAATATGGATCTTATTATCACTTTCACTGATAAGTGTTTGGAGAGTTTTTCTTAAGGAAAGGCAGATGCGATCTCATGGCTGTAGAAAAAGAACAAATGTGTATTTTGAAATGGAAGGCCATTTCAAAATACACATTTGTTCTTTTTCTACAGCCATGAGATCATGAAAGTAACGTATACAGTGAAAGTAACGTATACAAACATTGCTCTTTTCCAAAATATGTGAATTATAGAATGACTTTTTTTATTAAAGAACTTTTTTGTATTTAATTTATTAATCCTTGGAATATGATTATTATCTGAATATTACAGGTACAGATTTTATCCATTTCTTTACGAGCAGAGGCTTACTGAGGTCAGTTAAGACCACTAGTTAATGAAGTATTTCTCATTGTGAATAAAGACAGTAGAGTTATGTCCTTAATGATTTGAAAAAGCTTGAAGACACATAATTAATTATAAAGGTTCATTTCATACAAGGTTCATTTACTAAATTATTTATGGACTCCGAACTGATTGATGAGCTATATCAGACAATAATATACCATAGTCTCATAAACGGATCAAAATCAGAGCTTAAAAAAAGTTGATCTTTTTTTGCCCCATATCCTTACAGAAAAGGCTGTTACAGAGTTTCACTGATCTGATGGATAGAAAACTTATTCTAAATTTATTCATTTACCAACTTATAGATGGTACTTCTTGTGCCAGTCCTCTTCTTTACCCCTAGTCTTACTCTGCTGTTTAGACTGCCTGTGGAGAACTTCTCAGTGTATAATTTCTTACAGAGCATTTTCCTTACATAAGAAATATTATTTCAGTCTGCACAGATTAAATTTGAATTCATTTTTTCTTGAACACCAGATTCAAGAACTGAACATGATATTCCATTTGAAGTCCCATCAGTGGCATTAACAGTTCCCTAAATCTATTATAATGTATCTTCTGATGTATTTCAGCACTGCTTTTGCTTCTCATACCAGGAACTGTATCATACTCTTGATTCTGTGCCTAAGATCAGCTATACTGCCAGATCTTCTCAAATGATAGCCATTTTGCAGAAATCATCATTATTTGATCTTAAATGCCATGACATCTTACTTTATTTAACTAAGTTTCTATCAATTCAAAATATGAGGTTTTTCATGTGTAATAGCACATTCTTTTTCTGTTGTGACAGTACTTCCAGGATTTATCTTACTGGCAGACTACATAATTCACTCTTCTGTTCATTGATCTTTACAAATATTTTTATGAACTTCACATTTTTTGTATATATTAACAATTTATGTTAGCAGACTTAAGTCTTTTACATCATTGGTTTCTTGCTGACAGACTGCTGTAAATGCAGGTATCTTTAACAGAGCTAACTAGCATGCACATGAAAGCTCAATCTATTCCCCTCTGAGGACAAAAGAGTCCTACTGAAGGCACTAGGTCTGAGAACAAGAATAAGCTCTTGTTTACTTTGGTCCCTAAGGTTTCTTCAGCCTTTTAGCTAGGCTTAGTGTTTGTTTCTTCACTAGCTTGCTAGTATGTTTCTGGAAGTGTAATATATAAATCAGAATGCATAATTCCTATGCAATTCCAGTTCAAAAACTGATCTGCAGAAAAATATATACTCTATCTCTCTGAGACTATTACACGTATAGTCCACTTCATATCAGAATCTTTTTGTCATTATTTCAGATTAATCTTATATTATTTTTTTTTCCTGTTTCACAAGTATTTCATATCTGATACAATACCTTGTCATTGTTGTATTCCTGGACTAAAGCTATTCAGATAATTTTTTAATATGTTGATCCAAGAGCCAGCACAGTACACTGTCCCTTGATGAACTTCAGAAGGTATTGTCTATGGTATTAATTTAAAGAGAATCAGTATCCCAAAATGAAGCCTACCCAAAAGCACTGTTCAGGTAAGTGATATGTGGGCTACATCTGTCCCTCTCTAACTGACAAAAATGATTTGATGTATGCTGTAGAACAGAGGAGAAATACATTCTGTTATTTAACTGTTGTCAACGTCACAATTTTTTAAGTGAGGCCTGAACTGTATCTACCTAGCTCTGACTGACTAGATCATTCAGATATGCAAGGGAAAGAAAAAAAGAAGCACGGATTTGCTACTAAATTTCTGTCCTTGTAACACATTTGAGGTGGAAGCTAGGAGGTGATAGTAACTCAGGTAACATATCCTACTTATAGTTAGATATGGGGGAAGGCAAAGTGATTGACCTAGGTAAATAGCAAGGCTTTTGGTAGCTTATACTAACATTCTAAAAGTTACAAAACAATAATGAAACAATTATCCCTTGAGGGGGAACTCTCTACAGGGATCTCTGACTCCATGTAGATGTTTGAAGCCAAGGTGGAACAGCGGTAAGTAGGGACCAGGCTGCCAACCAGGACACGTCAACCAGAGTGGGTGTTGTCCTGTACTGTTAAGATCCTTCTGAAGAGCAGCCCTGTCCTCAAATGTATCAACCACTCGCCCCAGTTTGGCGTCGTTCATGAACTTGCTGCCGGTGCCTTCTGTCCCATTGTCCAGGTTGATAATAAAGACTTAAACAGTACTGGCTCCAGTAATGATCCCTGAGGGATTGTAAGCAACTACTAGTAGCCAGCCACCAGTCAAACTTTGTACCATTGGTCACAATTCTTTGACCCTGGCGGGTCCAGTCAGTTTTCCTCCCATCTTACTGACACTTATCTCTCCCCAATTTGGCTATACATATATTAGAGGAAACTCTGTCAAAGGTCTTGCTTGCAGTCATCCACTGGTCTCCCCTCATGCACAAGGTGAATCATCTCAAGTCAATCAAGTCGTTCAATTAAGATTTACACATGGTAAATTTCTCCTGGGTATTCCCAATCACTTTGTTGTTCCTCATGTGCTTTGAAATGGCTTCCAGGAGGTTTTGCTCTGTAATTCAGACTATATTGATAAATATCTCAAAACAGTTCCTGCACTGATACTAGATGTATCTAAATATATGAATCTGAAAAAAGTAGCCAAAGCTACTCAAAGCTAAAGATTTAGCCCGCTATTTTCTTGAAAGATATTGAAGAGAGACAAAGAATAGCACAGCTAGTCTGAAGTGATGCTAGTGAGCTCAGAGTATGTCTTCCTTCTCTACACAAATGACTGCAAGTGTTACTTGTGATTTATTATTTTTATTATTATTATTATTACTATTAACAGAAGTAATAAGAGATAAGACAGCTACTAAACTTGGTACTGTTTAAGGGATAGCTAAACAAATTATCTCGTGAAACTTACACATCACCCCCAACAAATCTCAACTTGTAGGCATTTCAGAAATAAAAGGAAACAATGGCGTAATGAAAAGCTTATATAAAATGATACTAACTCCTGAAATTCAGTAACTGTTTTCAAACAGAAGAAAGAATGGATTTCAAAATTAAGGATTTCTCATTAGGAATGTTTTGCTGACAAACAGAAACAACTCCAGTTTCTGATTGAAATTATGATCAGTCTGAAATAACATTGTGTAACTCTACTCTGGTTAGAAGAAAAAACTCTTTTTCAGGTATATTTTCCTACATTCATTAAGACCTTGGATTCAATCTTTATTATGCAGTCACCATGCATCCGTACAATGACATTGATCAGAAGTTCAGAGTAGTATAGATTAAAGTTGGCCGTATTTTGAGTAGTGTAATATCCTGGGTAGAGGAGTTTTTGCTCTTTTCTTTAGATTTCATACTGAGAACAGAAAATACGTTATCATACTGTATTTTTTTCAGTATATGCAATGAATTTTGATTTTTATTTCCCAAACTTTATTCATTTGAATCTTGGATTTGCTAAACTTCAAGATTTGTCACAAAGCCAGCCTTTTCTTGAAGTCAGGCAGTGGAAGAGGAGGCTGTGTTTTCACAAATAGATTAGATAAACCTAACAGCACTTGGAGTGGAACAGGTAAGTCCTTAATTGCTGTGGGAGTTCATTCCATAGTTCTCAACCATTCCCTCACCAATAAATATCAATGTGGCTGGGATTTGAATCTTTGTTTAACAAACAGAAGATAGAATTAATCCATTACCTTGCACACCAAGCCTCCTTAATTTAAAAGGTTTGAAATGACTGAGTAATGTTTTTTTGTATTATCTTTTTTAAAAGATTCATAACACTTCCATGATTCAGTGATATCACTGAGATATTACTTTGCTAAATTTTAAAATGTAAGCTATGTTTTGACATTTAGAAGATGCTTAGGACTATGAATAACTTGCTGCACTAAACAGAAATTATGCTGTGCTATGCTTTTCTGTGTGTGTATAAAACAGCTGTTTTCTTGGTTTCTTTTGTGCTAACTGTAATTCTGAAGATTTATTTCCCTCATTCTACACCTGGAAGGGCTTAGAAGAGTTACACCCCACTGATTATGACTTAGACTAAGATTGACTACTCGTGAGTATATCAGTTACTGTAATTAATCTTTTATTTGAGCGTGTTGAAATTTCTGGCATTTTAGGGGCCTATTGATTACATTGCTTTTTATCACCTTAATGAAGATCAAAGTTCTCCAGTACTTTTTGTGCAATTGTGATACAGATGTTAGTCAAGCATTTGAATATGTGGTTAGTCAGTCTTTATTGCTTTTGTATAATCAGCAGATACATATCTGGAATTTGAGAAGAAGGTAGTATTATTACAGGAGAAATTAAAGTTTTTATTTTTTATTCTTTTATTGGGAAAAAAAATCTTTAAGAAAGAACTGACCTGTTCTACAGACATTGTTGTCAGCAGGATAACCAAAGACCAAAATTGGCAGTTCAATTTCTTTCTGAAACAAAATTAGCCATCTTTGCAAGCCACATGCAAGCTTTTGATTCTATGAAGAGCACTCTGTAATAACACAAAATTACTTTTCTGATTATTGCTCAGTAGTTATATGAAAAGTTGTCTAGTGGCGAACAATTATAAGGCAAGGAAAGGCAATTAAAAAGTTTTGGGTTTTTTAAAATTAATCTATATGTGAAATGTCAAAACCACAGTACTACATGCACTTCATACTGAAGGACTGACTGAAGGCCTCTCATGGATGTAGGGAAGCAATCAGTGAAACATTTAGACTTCTCCACCTGAAGGTATTTAGGACTCTAAATCTAATTAAACATTACTGAATAAAGATAGAAATTTTCCATGGCTGAGAATTGGATTCTCAGCCATGTCACCTGAGCAGAAGAGTAATTTTAGGCTATGAATCTAATTTCCTCAGATATGTTTCACTACATTCTTGAGATGTTTCTGAACTTACACAGAAGATAACGTTTCAGGCTCTATTGCAGTCCTTTGGCTGATATAGGGAATATCCTGTCTCTTGTGGGCTCCAGTCCAGGAGTATCGCTATCCATTATCTATTCTGCAGGGAATTTGGGCTCCTGATTTGATTTTTTCACTGTCCTGGGTACCAAACTGTAAAAGTGTACTTAGACTTATACTCACTTGTTTGACTATTTATTCTGTTCAACTTCTGCAACTAGGAACTTCCTTAAAACTACATTTCAATATTTTTCTTCTTGCCTACTCTTTTTCCAAACCTATGAACCTTGCCTCTTGCCTTCACAGTGGTTCTGCATTAAGTGGAGACCTAGGCAAAACTCCTATGTAAGATGCTGTGTAGCCTGTTGGTTTATGAATTAGGAAGCTGTTGGTTAAACCTGGGGACAAGAGGTTTAACTCAGAACCTACAGTTCCCTCTCCTTTTTTTATATAAAGGTTATGTGGTGCTAGGAATCCTTCATGCTTTTTACTGAGGTCAGTGAATCACAAACAACATATGGCTGCACTGACTAGCCAATGTTTATGAGTTTTCATGGGACATAAATTCTAGGACATCTGTTTCCTGGAGCCTCAACAATTATGTCTATACCGGCATATGTAGAATTATTTTCCAATTCCTAAATTTTGATGAACACTAAATGGCTTGGCTGAGTACCAGTTTCAAACAGGATAGGGAATAGAGTGCACACCCACATATGTGTGGAGAACTGAACATCTGCCAGTCTAGATTATAAGAAATCACAACCCATTCAGAAAGTAAGTGCATTTACATCTAAATAGAGTTAGACATGAGATATATACAGGCAGCTCAGTAAATCCAGGGGATCTACAAATTGTGTTCAGTAGCACAGCTGAAGATGCCTAGGCATGTTTTCGCCTGAAAACTTTGGTAGCTTGATCAATTCAGTTCTTAACATAGGACAGTCAAGTAAGGGTTTTCTCCATTTACTAACCTCTAACTTTTGCTTAAATAGCATTTTAGTTCTCTCAGGATCTGGAACCTGGCTCCCAGAGTTTTGCAGATCTTCCCCCCTCCTCCATTAACGTTACAAAGGATTTTTTTTGTGCTACATGTTAGGCATCAACAACATACTTAACCCAAAAGACCCAAAGTCTCCTGGATTTATCTATTTAATATGTGCCTGGCTTTCATATGAAGACCACACAATTTTTTTCCAACTAAATTTATGAATGAGGAAAATGAATTATTTCCTTACATTACCAAACCAAAGAGTTTAGGCAAAGTCTTTTATTACCTCTACCAAAATGCTGAGGTTTTGCAGAATTTTACTACCCATTCAAATATTAAAATCCCCACAATAAAAAGAAATAGAAACTAACAGAATGAGATAAAGTATATGTCTATATCAATTTTATTTGATATAACAACTGAAACTAACAATCTTGAACCATCCCATCTCATTAAACAAAGCAGTTCATTAAACATGCCAGTGCTAGATTAGAATTTTACAAATTATGTTTCTTATGCTTTTGTGAGAGTTATGGAAATGTAAAGGAGAGAGTTTAAAGAGACTGTAGACACACTTGGGGAATGTCTCCAGGGAAAGCTATCCTAAGGAGAAAGGCTATTTTATGCCTCAGTGAAGTCTATCCTCCATTATACAAGAACATTTCATATTCTCTGGAATCTTGTGTTGAGAATATTCTGGTGAAATTCAAAAAACAAGTCCTAGTTTTGTGTATGGCTGAGGCAGAAAATAACATACACATTCCTGTAGCATCTGTTTTTATTCTTTAATTATTCCAAGAACATAGCTCATTAATTATCTTGCTTGATGAAACTGGAGAAAACTATTCAAATCAGAAGAGAACTGTGTCCAAAAAAAGTCCAGTTGTTGGTTGAGAATTGTATAACTATTTCCTGGGGATTTTTGAAAAATATATATATATGTATATATGTATATATAGCTATGTATATGTGAGTGTGTATACATGTATATTATACATATATTATACATATATAATAGAAGCATATGTGTGCATATATGTATATATAAAAATATGTATTATATATATACATATGTATATATTATACATATATACACATATATAATATGTGTGTATATGTGTGTAGATGTATGTATAATATATACATATATATGTATAATATATATATATATAAAATTACAAAATAATCCACTTAAGTCCCCCAAAATGCAAAGGATTGTGAGATAATTTCCTTATTATCTAAACTTTCATCTTCATACATGGAGTGGCACTGATTTAATTCTGTGGAATTAGCCCCTGCAGGAGCAGAGTCATCTTACCTAATTTTAGCTGCTTTAAAATGCAAGTATCTAGCATCAGCTACTTGCTTAGGCTCCCTCTATAAGAGGTGAAGAATCATGTACATAGTTTATTTTGTTCTCTTTATCCTGACTATCTACCTTAGAATGGGATCACGTCTTCCCCAAAGGAACCTAAGAGCCTTGGTTAGAAAATCAGTAACTCTAAAGTGAAAAAAACCCAAATCATATTGAAATAAATCATAGCCTTACTTCTACTTAGTTCACTTTACTCAGATTCTCATACATTTGTCAACAGCTTACCACCATGGCATTGCTCAAAAGTATAATAAACAACATGATAAATAACATCTTTGGGTATAAAACACAAGTGACCTTACTTTACAAGTTAAAATAATTTTTAGGGAGGAGATTGTTTCAATTACAAATAGATTCTGTTTTGCATAATGAAGAAAAATAGTTTCTTCAAGGGTAGAATTAATCTGATCTATTTCAAATAGCAAGTTCAACAGATTTTCATGCTAAAAGTACTTACTTTTTCTATTTACTAAGTGCAGCGGGAACTGTCTTACACTAGGTGTATGTATAAAAGTACCAGGTAGCCAGATGAATTCTGCTACCCCAGTGTGTGCCATTTGTTAATCATGTACTATAATTTGATGAAATAAATGAAAAAAAAAGTTAAACATATGTTTTTGCTTTGCTTCATAATTCAGTATGTCACTAGATCATGAATAAAAATTTGGATGGCTAAAAGGAATGTGTTAAAAACATAACATAGTCAGTATGCTTAATGCATTTCTTTCCCAACATATATATAAAGTTATTCAGCAACTCTGAGAAGACCAAACCAAAGCTTGCTTAGCTTTAGAGGGCATTACAAAGGCAGAAATGGTATTTGTTATATAACTACAGATGCAGTTCTAAATATCCATGTGTTACTAAAGGCAACTATTACTTAGCTTTTGTGAGCTGCTGATAATGGTATTATTTTTAAACCACAATTAACATTAGATACTTATGGTGTCAGCTCACAAATACTATTTTTGCTTTTATTCCATAGTTCTCAGACAAACATTCATTATTGACTGATGACATTGCTCCAACACTGTGAAAATAGCTGTTAAATAATCCATTTACTACCCAATTAATTTAGCAGTTCTAGATTGCTTATTTAGATTGATAATAGCTGTTGCTACTAAAAATATTGGATTTTAGTGCACTGCTCACACAAACTAGAAGACTCAGGATATTTACCTTTACAGATTATCTTTGTTCCTATATCCTGAAATTACTTCACAATATAAGGTCTTGGTGTTATGAAGAGCTGGGAGGTGTTTTTAGTTTCTAGTCTCTTGCAGTAAGAGGGAATGTTATCTCATTTTCACATGGAGATCTTATCTTCATAGGATTCATATTTGTATGCCAAGTAGTACATTATGGTTTTGGTAAAGTACAAAGGTCCACTTGTAGGATGTCTGATTGTTGGAATCAAAGACATGGGATGAAGTTCAGCAAAGTTTCTAAGAATGTGCGTAACTGATGTGCAAGAATAATAATGTATTATTCATTAAAATCTCAAATTTGCTGAAAACCCTTGCCATTTTTGCTGTAATGTACCTGCTTTTTACTCATCTGCAATCTTAGCATTTTCAGAAGGCCCAGCCTCTCACATCTGGTGTTGACCTCTCAGATTCATTCAAGTCCTAGTTACATACCAAACTAGACTAGACTGTAGGAGATGCACTGTAGCTCAATGCACAGTAAGGTTTTGCAAAATGTCTGCCCACTGCTTTCAATCCATAACCCATCATTACTTCTCCAGCATCTACCATTTTTAAATCAAGCCTAAGTACAGAGTCAAACATTCATAGAGCAACTGAGACTTTTACTTAAGCATTATTTGAGTAATGCTGAAAGAAAAATTATGAACTGCACAATGAGAGGAATAGTATCATAGAAATGTTACTTATGAAAACAGTTATCACAAACATAGTAACATGGTGGTAAAGTAGACCAAAATGAATTATATTTGTTTTTCTTTAGAAAATGGAGATGTATGAGAAACAAAAAAAAAAATTAAAGGGAAAAAGTGATGTTTAGAGAGTCATATATAAAGTATTTGTGACATTCATAGTGGAATCAAAAGTCAGTGTTAATGAAAGGAGACATTTGTGCATGTTATTCCGTAGCTGTAAGATTTGTTGGCACCTGCTTAACAATTATGATGAATTTATCAGTTTTCCACTTTGGCAAAAATTAAGAAGTAGAGAATGGATTATACATCCCAAAATATTTGTAGGGGATAAAGACGTAGTAAATTTGCTTCCCTTCAGAGAAAATACACTTTAAAAACTAAGGAAAAGGGAAGAAAAAAAATTCTAATTATTAAACTTCTAACCTTTGTGTGAGTTCCCAAGTGCTTGCTTTAATTAAGTAATTTCTACAAGCTGAGGTTGTCTGTGACTCTTCTGCTAAGTTTATTGATTTGCATTAATAAAATGGTAGAAGCAACACATTATGAAAACCCAAAGTGTTACAAGGCCTGGGTTCTCAACTTCAAAGTCACAAAAAGGTGTGGGGTTTTTTGGATTTTGGTTGGGATTTTTTACAAACTGCTGATGGAGAAGGCTGCCCAGATGGATTCTGTTGGGATGGGAAGGTTACCATTATGATAAAGAGGTAAAACATACAAGGTTTTCTATTTTGTTTTGCCTTTAAGGCCATCGTTGGAGCAACCTGAAAGAGTCATACTGACTGCAGATAGCTGTAAATCAGACATAATCCCTATAGCATAATATTATAATGTCTTATAGTACAGATAACGTTCATTTTGCTAAGCCTAGGTAAACTGAACTCAAAAGATTGTTCTTTAATAAAAAAAGAACATATTTTTTAAAATTCATCCTCACTTTTCATAACAAATATGAAATACTTCTAGAGGTATTCAGCTGCTAAGTAATCTCTAGTTAAAAAGTCTTGGCTATTCTATTTATAAACAGTGGAATAGCATTTTTTTTCTTATTATTGTTAGTTATTCCTCACAGAAAAATGAAATTACAGAAAGGATAGTCAGTTTACAGGGCTATATACAAAATGACTGTTTCTTTTAACAGGGTTGTAAGTAAAATGTAAGACAATATCTATAGTGATTGTGCCTTTTACTTAATTTTAGTGGACAGAACAGGAGAAAGTAAGCATAGCAAACCAGTTCTTTGTCCTTTTTACATAGATTATAGTACCTTGGAGAGGGGGAGGGGGTAAAAAACAAAAATAATTAAAAAAAAAACCCACAACCCAAAACTGAGTGCATAATTCATAAGGAAAGACTCACTCAATAAAGACATACTCAGTTTGTTTGGTTTTTTTTCACATGTTCCATAGTTCACAACAGGATTTTTGTTTGAAAGGGCTTCTCAAATCCTAGCTGCATTAAGCTGCATTAATTCTATAATTATTTGCAAGTAGCTTACTCTAAAGGTCTGAGTGGAGTAGGAATTAGAGATGGACTGTTAGTTATACATAGATCTCATAATGCTCGTTCATTCCCTTTCTGTTACTTTCCATCTCCCTTTAACTGGGACAATCTTAGTTTCTTTGGTCTTTTGTATGGCTTTCATCACCCTCTTATGATCTGTCTTAATATACATCATAATATCACTGTAAAGCTCTACTGTGTGACCTTTATGAACCCTTTAACTACTACGGGGGGGGGGGGAGAACAACAACAAAAAAACAAATTAAAAACAAGCAAACAATGGCATGGTGGTCTTCAGGCCCACAGTTCATCTCTACAGAGCTAAAACTCCCATGCTTTCCTTTCACGTAGGAAGTCACATTCTCCTTTAAGGAAAAGCCTTTGTCCTAATGAGATTGTGCTCTAAAATCTTGATTTATTTGGATAAAAGTCACAAAGAAACATGCATTGCCTAGTTTACCAAATTACTTAGGAAAGTTAAGGCAAGTTAGAGACTGAGAATGTTAGCTAATTATGCTGTAGACTGATCTCCCACACTGGGTTTCAATTCAAACTACTAACATATATTACCACATTCACTGCCTTTTCAGTCCTGGACTGTTAAAACTGACATATCACAGTTAAAAATCCACTCACAATGGAAAATATAGTCTGAGAGAGGAAGAAAAACTATCTTTGTGATATATACAGGAAATGTGTTATTTCTTTAACAAGCCAAGAACTTCTCCTTAATCTCAGTGCACAATTTTTACATGATGTCTTACTCCTATGACTTCTAAAATAATCTAAAAACCTTTTACCTAAATCAGTTATTAGCATTGACTATAATAACATAAGAAAGCAATGCCTTTTTTCTTTTGGACTATTTTCCCAAAATTCTGGGTTTAACTACTTACTCTATTTAAAGATATATTAAATCCATATGGACAAAAGTACCATATTTTCTTTTATGTGAAAATTCATATCCTATAGACATTTACATTTCCTATGGATTATTTTCTATGAATTCTTCTATAGTTTAGAAGAAATGTGCACTATCATTTTTTCAAGTCTGTATGTAATTGGAAGAGTCAGCTGATCAAGTGCAACCAAGATAAATCTTGTCAGAATGAGAAAGGACCAAAAATATTACTTAGGATCAGCAGCAGGGACCATCTTTGGCAGTTATTATCTTGTATTCCTGCTCACATGAATGTCAGAAGAGTAATCTTAGTAGCCTGGGGAAAAAAAAAATAGCAGATGTTATCAAATGGAAAAGTTTGTAGGAGCCAGAATAGCAGCATCCCTCAAGGTAACTCAAGAGCAAGCTTGCACAGCAAGCCAGAGGATAAATGCTCAGCATTGACTGCCACTTTACACTGTAAATGGGGAGTACACTCTTCAGCCCCTATCATTGTCAAATTATACTCTTCTACTTACCTGTAAACTGTTTATATTTCTCGAAAGTTAAATTAGCAGCAACTAAACTAGGTTTTCCTTTTCGCAAATAAACCCAAAACATATTGATATAGGGCAGTGAATGAGTTGAGTGTAATTATCTGTAAAAGTTTTCAGAAACAAGGCTCAGTGTGAAAATTCTTTCTGATGGTCATGATATTTTTTTGTGTATTGATACATGACTGCTGCTAAAAATCTCAGTTTAATATTATATTAATGTTAGATTTAATTATTTCAAGCATTACAACTATTAAGAGGTCATAAATTTCCAAGAAAAGTTGACAGAGGTTATTTATACACATCAGTTTCTCTGATAACAAAGTCTCTTGCCAAAAGCTAAAAACTTTAAATAGAAGTCCACCCAGCCCAGCTGGAGAAATGGCTCTGTCCATTTGGACAGTTGTTCAATATCCATAGGAGTATCCATTATGCGTGGACAGATCAGCCCTATTAAACATGCTGTAGATATCCATAATAAGCCTGACATGCTTACAGTGTGCCATAATTTGTTCATATTAATTCTCCATCTGTGTTGCAAATGTAAAACACCTGGAGTGTGTCTTCTCAGTAAGTTTCATCCAAAGTGAGTGCTGAGGACAACATACAGATCTGCTCAAAAATTCACTTCTAAACCAAACTGAGATGACTGTGTAGATGCCCCTACTTCCCTCGGTCTGAAAAAGAGCATCAGAATGCAGCAAGTAATACCTGAAGATTAAGGGGAAAAGACTGTATGTTTGGTGTGCTGTTTTCTTCTGATTTTGTCTTTTATGGAAATGTATCCATCAACTAAATCTTCCCTTGGCAGTAATCCTGGATTATAGATTAATTCTGTAATAGAGGCAGACACTGGAGCTGAGTTTCTACAGTACCAGCTTCTAAGGGGAAGGAACAACTTCACAAACCAGATCAGGCATCAGCTTTTAAACAATTTACTGCAGCTAGTATTATTTGAAACAACGTTTCACATCCAAATAATAAGAATGAATAGAACATTCTGTGAATAGTCTTTTTTGTAAGTAAACTTTATAACACCAACCAAAACTTTTGCTCATTACAAAGACAAACTTGATAATACAGAAAAATGTGTTTTAGTGGTGTATTCCAGCCTCTGTACAGACAGAATAAACAGCTTGATTACTGAAATGAAGCTGAATATGAAGCATACCATAAAAAATTTATTTACTTTTCAAAAGGAGATCTCACTTTTAGCATCTATGACAGATAGGTTAACACTTTGAATTTATTTTTCATAACTTAAAATAGACTATTTATTTCTAGAAAACTGGAAATCTTTAATGTTTACAATTAAAAAAAATTCTTCAGCCTACAGAGATGAGAATAAATAAACTTCTTGTAACATGTTGCTATGCATCCTGTAGGTCACAGACATGATAATACCTTAGGCTGATTTGCAATAGAAACAAGACTTTAGAAACGTTATGTATGGCTATGCTGTGCTATGCTTGTACAGAAGTTCAGTATACTCACCGAAAATTTTTCTTTATTGTACTGACCAATATTGTCCATCAGCTTCACAGTACTTGCCTGCCTCCCCTCAAATGTTGTTTCCTTAAACTCTTGTATCTCTAAGAAACTGGAGATCTTTTTGGTTTGTGCTTCTATAGCATTTAAACGTCTATAACTAGGATATTTGTATCTTCATACTAAAAGAAGTATACTTCTTATGACATAAAAATTATACTAAATTAATAAAATTGTGATTATAGTAACAATCACTTCACTTACAGGCTTCTTCTATTAATTTTGCATTTTTTCAGTATTTTCTAAATAAAGAATTGCTAATTTTCTGCATTTCAAGACCAAGCATGAAATTCTTTTGTGTCATGCAGCTAGTCCTCTCTATACAATCTTCAAATTCTAGCCTGAATGACAGCTGTTTTTCATATTACCTCAAAATAAACAGGAAAATACTCTTTTGCTGAGTCATCGGAAGTCCTCTGCTCAGCTAGTGAGTCTGAATTCACAGAATCACTGACTGGTTGAAGTTGGAAGGGACCTCTCAAGATCATCTGGTCCAACCCTCCCTGATCAATCAGGTCCACCTACTGCTCATTGCCCAGGACCATGTCCAGACAGCTTTCGCATATGATCAAGGAAGGAGACTCCACAACCTCTCTGAGCATACCATACCAGTGCTTGGTCACCCTCACAGTAAAAAAGTATTTCCAGATTTATATAATTTTTTGATTATTTTTTTCCTGAAAAATAAAAATAATCCTGAATTGTATTATTCAATTCAAAAGTTCTCTTATGTTTTACTGACATTACCACTGAAGTATCTCAAGATAAAACATGATTGGCAGAGTGAAACATGTAACCTGATTAAGTCAATTGGAGTTTCTTTTTGATTTAAACAAAGGTAATAAATTGTATCGGTGGTCTCTGATTTCTCAGAAAAGCTTGCAGTAAAAATCTGTTTCCTGATGTTCAGATGGAACCTCCTGTGTTTCAGTTTGTGCCCATTGCCTCTGGTCCTGTCATTGGGCACCACTGAAAAGAGCCTGGCTCCCTCTTCTCTACACCTTCCCTTCAGGTATTTATATAAATACCTGATAATCCCCCCTGAGCCTTCTCTAGGCTAAACAGTCCCAGTTCTCTCAGTCTTTCCTCACAGGGCAGATGCTCCAGGCCCTCAGTCACCTTAGTGACCCTCTTTTGAACTCTCGCTAGTATGGTCATGTCTCCCTTGTACTGGGGAGTCCAGAACTGGACACAGTACTCCAGGTGTGGCCTCAGCGGTGCTGAGTAGAGCAGAAGGATCACTTCCCTCAACCTGCTGGCAACGTTCCTCCTTATGCAGCCCTGGATACCTTTAGTCTTCTTTGCTGCAAGGTCACGTTGCTGGCTTTTGTTCAACTTGGTGTCCACCAGGACTCCCAGGTCCTTTTCTGCCAAGTTGCTTTCCAGCCAGTAGACCCCAAGCATACACTGGTGCATGGGGTTGTTTCTCCCCAGGTGTAGGACTGCAGTTCCTCTTGTTGAACTTCATGAGGTCCCTGTCAGCCCATTTCTCCAGCCTGTTGAAATCCTTCTTGATGGCAGCATGACCCACTGGCATATCAGCCACTCCTCCCAGTTTTGTGTCATCAGCATATTGGCTGAGGGTACATTCAGCACCATCATGGGGCACGAGACCGACGTAAACAACTAGAAAGGTGAAAGGAGATGTTAGGAAGAAAACAAGAAGTGCTTTACCAAAAATGGTCATGGTGGAGAGAAACAGGGGGGTTGTCATACTGAATGTGTTTTGTGGCTCTGAAATCAAAAGGAGTCGTAGCAGTTCCTTACCCTCAGAAGTAACACATCAGATACTTCTGATTTACTGACAAAAGGTGGTGGTATATGGGGTAGTAATCTTTCTTCCACCAACACCTTTTATATCTGCATGAGACAAAGGCTACCACAAAGTTTATAACCATTCTAACTTGCTACAGGTCAAAGCATCCCATCCTCACAGCACTTGCAGAGATGTGGTAGGTTTTAGTAGATCCAAAGCCTAGTACAGAAATCAAAATACTGCTCTAATTGACAGAATACATATGCAAGTAAGGAGTACAGGCCTTTTTTTTTTTTTTTTTTTTGCCTGGGGTAAGAGGAAATCTTTCATTTGGCTAATTAGAGTGGAATACAGAAATGAAAAGCAAGTCTTTGTCATAATTTTGCTGCTACTGCTGCCAGTCCATTGCATTGTTTTTCTTAGCTGTTCTAACTTCTAGAAGTCATGCCCAGAGTAAGGATGGCAGCATCTGGTGGGCATAAAGATAAGACTTAAGCAATATTTATGCAAACATGTTGATCTGCATGTTTGCTGAAGGCATCTCTGCAAAACTATTGTCCTCTTTCTTAGGTTGATACAATTAACTTTAACTGTGTCAGCAAGCAGCTCACACAGGCACCATCCTCCCTAAACAACCAAAGACTTTCAGGACTGAGCATACCTCGTAGCTGCTTGCTGTAATGGTCGTGCTGCCTGTGCACCTGGCTCTGCTCTATGCTTGCTCTTCTCTTTCAGCTTCCCACTAATGCCCAGAACATATTCCTAGCCCTGTCAAGACAATATAGAACTGATAGTGGGAAGAAAGGTAAGTGAAAAAAATTCATGCTCAACTTCTAGCCTATATCCCTCTTCTCTGTCTTCTGTCCACTTCTGGCTGCTGGACAGTCTACTAAATTCATGGTCCTCTGCAGGCCAGAGGGTAGCTGCTGAGGCAAGCAGAAAACCAGAGAAGACGTGCAAGCAGTAAGGAATGGAGTCACCTATTGTTGAAGTTGGATAGCACACTGACTCCCTGAGGAAAATGCCTATGACAGCTGAGCAATCTGCTGCCAACTTTAATCTAGCAGATGCCACTGCTCTAAAACCTGGAAACCTGTTTCTCTCACTTTGCCATGCTTATGCTATTCCCATCGACCATCGTCCTTATACATTATGAAACAGCCTCTATAGCCTACACCTAAACTTACCACGGTGTCATTTGCAAACTAACTTCGCAGAAATGAATAGAAAATTGATTTTGTCCCTTAAAAGAAGATTTTTATATTCTGAATATTCTCCGTCCCAAAAAGGAATTGAAAATCACAGAAAAAACTAATAATATTAATATTTCAATAATTTTTAAAAATTAATTTTGAAAATATTTTTATGTCACAGAAATGTGTTGAGATAAGTCTATATGGCAAACTTTTAACAAATCAAAAATTAATGTTTGAAAAATTAAAACCAACAGCTGGCTTCTTTGAACATTTCTACATTCCTGTCATGGTTTAGCTTCAGTCAGCAATTAAGTACCACGCAGCCGCTCGCTCATGCTCCCCGCCTGGTGGGATGGGGGAGAGAATTGGAAGAACAAAAGTAAGAAAACTTGTGGGTTGAGATAAGAACAGTTTATTAATTGGGAAAAAAGGAAAAATTAATAATAATAATAATAATAATAATAATAATAATAATAATAATAATAAATTGTGATGAAAAGGAAAACAATGAGAGAGAGAGAGGAACAAAATGCAGGGAAAAAGACAAAACAAGTGATACAACTGCTCACCACCCACTGACCGATGCCCAGCCAGTTCCTCAGCAGCGATTGCTACCCCCTGGCCAACTCCCCCCAGCTTATATACTGAGCATGACATCATATGGTATGGAATAGCCCTTTGGCCAGTTTGGATCAACTATCTTGCCTGTGCCCCGTCCCACCTTCTTGTGCACCCAGCAGAGCATGGGAAGCTGAAAAGTCCTTGACTAGAGCAAGCACTACTTAGCAACAACTAAAACATCAGTGTGTTATCAACATTATTCTCATACTAAACCCAAAACACAGCACTATGCCAGCTACTAGGAAGAAAATTAACTCTATCCCAGCTGAAACCAGGACAGTATCCACCCCGTATCTATACCATCTACATCTTAGAACCATAGAATCATAGAATCATTAAGGTTGGAAAAGACCTCTAGGATCATCTAGTCCAACCGTCAACCCAACACCTCCATGCCTACTAAACCATGTCCCTAAGGGCCACATCTACATGTTTTTTTAACTCCTCCAGGGATGGTGACTCCACCACCTCTCTGGGCAGTCTGTTCCAATGCTTGACCATGCTTTCAGTAAATAAATTTTTCCTAATATCCAGTGTAAACCTCTCCTGACACAACTTGAGGCCATTTCCTATCATCCTATCACTAGTTACTTGGGAGAAGAGACTGACACCCACCTCACTACAACCTCCTTTCAGGTAGTTGGAGAGAGCAATAATGTCTCCCCTGAGCCTCCACTTCTCCAGGCTACACAATCCCAGTTCGCTCAGCCGCTCCTCATAAGACTTGTTCTCCAGACCCTTCACCACTTTCATTGGCCTTTTCTGGACGCGCTCCAGCAACTCAGTGTCTCTCTTGTAGTGAGGGGCCCAAAACTGAGCATGACGTCATATGGTATGGAATAGCCCTTTGGCCGGTTTGGATCGACTATCTTGGCTGTGTCCCCTCCCAGCTTCTTGTGCGCCTGGCAGAGCATGGGAAGCTGAAAAGTCCTTGACTAGTTTAAACATTACTTAGCAACAACTAAAACATCAGTGTGTTATCAGTATTATTATCATACTAAATTCAAAACACAGCACTGTATTAACTACTGGGAAGAAAATTAACTCTATCCCAGCTGAAACCAGGACAATTCCTAAGTATCTATCTCCACAAGGAGTTCATCCTTTCCATATATCCACTGGGAATATTTTTACCACTTTCACTATTATGTTTTACACTCCAGAATTACTTAATTTCAAACTATGAGAGAAGATATTTATAATATATGTATGAGAAAAGATCCAGGGATTAAAATTTCCTAAATGCTTCAGCTATCCTGAAAGAATTTTTTTTAAATATACACTTTTAAGTAAAGGAGAAGGCTAATGTAAATATCATAAATGCCACAAGAATTTGTAATACTTTTGAGAACATTATGTCATTGCTTCTTTCATCAGTAATAACAGAGATTACTCAGCAGTTTCTCAAGCTAACCAATAATGAGGATCACTGTCATAACAGGATAACATTAGACTGCAGGAGCCTAAAGCATTTCAACAAACACGTAAAAGAGTATCATTAAAATTACTTAATTTGAGGGCATGTAGTGTAGCAGTCAAGCAAAACAGCACATGAAATTGGAAAGAAGAAAATAATGTTGCCAACGATTCAAATAAATTCATATTAAAAAAAGAAAGAGGAAAAAAGAAAGACCTTGCCATGTCTGGATGTGTGCGCAGAAGTAAGCACTGTCTTGTAAAGTAATGAAATAAGATCAAATACTTGATCACATATGCTGTTCAGATTTTCCATCTCCAAGTGCTGTGTTCAACTTGTCAGGGTTTAACAATTTCCCTGGAGATCATAGCATTCTAGTTTTACTGGGGAGTAGACTGAAAGTTGTACATCAAAGAATAGCAATCTCAATAGATCCTTGTAACTTCTACCATTAATACACTCATCTATCTGAATTTCAAGAATTGTAATACCATTAAAGAGTTATAAAGACTGGGCATTTCATATATATAAATGGATGATATTTTTAAAAATAATAATAAATTGACTTTGACATAAAATAAAATTAGAAGGTAAAAGAAGAAAAATCATATGAATCAAAAGCTTGATTTTTATTACCCCTGTTTAAAAAGTCTTTAAATAATCAAAAGAAATAAGGAAAATAAGGGAAACTTCTTTAATCACAGAAATTGTTAACCAAGTGACCTACTCATGAACTTGGAGATGGAAAACCTGAACAACATATTTAATCAAGAATTTGATAATATTTTATTAGTTTACAAAATGATGCTTACATTCTGTGTAAGGGAATATGGAAAGTGATGGCATGTGCTTAAGTTACTTGGTTGAGGACTATTCAGTATAAGAAAATAAGTAACAAAGAAAGTGATAATTAAACACACAGATACACAAACCTAACAGGAAGCGATAACAGTGACAATAATGAAGATCAGAACTCTTCAGCCACTGATGGATGGGCCATAAAGGAACAACTCAGGCATAGCCTTGAAGATGGTCACCTGGAACATTGTAATTGCCATTGGGAAACAAGAATAGCAAGAGTATTAGGGGTTATTTGAGTGGGGGTCTGTGGGAATGTATGAAACTTACTATGGGATGCTTAGGGTAAGGGCCAAAGATGGGGAAAAGGGGGCATCAGGTGAGATCAGGGAGGAACAAGTGTGGGAAGACAGGAAAGGGGATAAAAGGGCCAGTTGCATATAAGCAGGGCCAGTTAGTACACTTGCCTGATTCATCCCAGCTTCTGATCACTGCTGTCTATACTATCTTTTTATTATATACATCATCTTTTATTAACTTTTTTTTTTTTCTGTGTACTTCCACTCTCTGTCCCCCTGCAAACGGGAAAGCAGTAGTCGAATCTCTCAGCCTGGGCAGAGACCCCAGGTCCCAAGGTAGCAATGTGGGTTCCAGCGGCCAGGCAGGAGGGAGTCTTGGGCTAGAGCTGCTGAAGGAGGCGCCACTCCTAACATGCGTCAACAGTCTGAATCCCAAAATTCTCTAATATGGAAGGTTTTTTATATTGAAGCCTGAATACTGTTCTGACAGAGTTGCATATTGAATGCAATATGTTATTTTTAGAGATTTCAAGTAAGAACATTTCAGTTTTCCTTCTCAACCCTTTATAAATATAGGGGCAATATCACTCTATAACAATGATTTATAAAGAAGAAAACAAAAAGTCAGGAAAGTGTGACTATTTCTGTATCTATTTTATTTATGTAGGATGAGAAAAACATTAAAGTTTGCCTCAAAACTCAAAGTCAACGAAAATTAACTACACTGGACTGGGTTGAGGTGCATTACACTGCACATTTTCATTTCAGAGCAGAAGAAAAGAAATCATATCATTACCTATTAAATCCTGTGAAAATCTTAGTATGTTTATATTTAAATAAAAAACTCAACTTAAAGTATCATAGCATCATGTACCCACACAAAAACATTAAGACAATAACAAAATAAAACAGGTGTGTTCCATACAGAATAGCAAACATGCTTTCATCCCATAAAACTCTAGCTCTTAGAATTAACTCCATGTTCTTCTAATTTTGGATATTCCTCATTAATTTTTTCCAGCCCCCCGCAAGGCCTTGTTTTCCCTTTCATGAGTTTTGCTAGCAGCAAGGATTATTTTCCCACAACTCTCATGGTAAATTAGAAATGGATGAATCTCTACAGGCTTGGAAGTACAGCTGAGATAAGCAATTTATCTGAAACTTTTCTTAGTGGCCTAGGGCCTTCAGTGGGAGTTTATCATTCAGCCTTCCCCCATATGTTTGGAGACTTAACACTGTGTTTTTCCGCTTAGGAAGAATCAAAGGAAAGCTAGTTCCAGAAGTCATATTGTCTCAGGGAAGACTGGAAGCATTAACAGTTTTAATTGTGTCAACACAAAAATAATTTGTTGCACATCTTTTTGTTTCAATAAATCTGCTCCCCACTGAGGATCATCCAGCTGTATTACCTACCAAATGGGGGGTAGACCCATGTCTTTCTCTACTTCAAATGCTTTAGCAAAGCAAAGCAAAGACACCAGGAGCAGGTTCTAGTCCCTGTTGTGTTGACAGTGCAACTTTATTCTACTTATCATTTCCTTTTGCATCTGTGTAGGATAAAGACCCATTACTACCCTGATTTTATTCCAGTTATGTAACACTAAATAATTTTAGAAAGGGGAAAGTTGTCTATCTGATGTTCTAGCTTGGGCAGTTGGTGAGTAATCTCAGCTCTAACACTCCTTGATCCTGGATCCTTAAATCTTTTATTTCTCCTCCCTCCATTCTGTTGCCATTCTCTTTCTCTGCTGACTACAGATAGAGCCTCATTCAGTAGTTATGTGGCCACAGTTCTATATTAGACAATTTTTAATAAAAGCTATTACCTTTACTACAGTCCTTGTCCCAGTTAGCTTTTTTATACCCCCATGGCTACTGCAAAATACGACTCATTCTATATCTAACATTCTTAATCCCAGACCTCCAGAGTCCTTTCTTTTATGTCCATTTGTTCATTTTTATTTAATTTCTCTCAGTCTTTTAACAGTGATCCCTGAAATAATAATGTATCTTAATTTGGATTTCAGATTTGGTTATTACTTTGCTGATGTATTTCAGAATCCTTTTTTTTTAAAATCAGAAACAGGATTGATTCAAGAGGAAAGTATTTTTGTGGGAACTGGGGCAATGGAAACAGTCTTCAGGTATCACATTAATAACAATATTTTAACTGATTGCAAAAAGTACTCCAGGATTTTTGGTAGATTTGCTGAAAATAAGCATAGATCATACTTATAGAATCTCCATTAGTGGTTGTCCCAGTTTAGATATTAGCTCAGTAATGTTGAGATATATATTGAATAGCAATCAAAACTATCTATTCTAGAAACAGATTCAGAGACTATAGGTTTATTAATTTACATTGTTTCCTCAGTGCCACTTTGCAATTACGGAACGTATCAGGCTGTGATTTTTTTCTCTCTACCTATGTGAACAATTAATCTCATTATGGTAGTGGCCTGCCAAATTGCCAGTGTCTATATAAATTTCCAGGGCTTTCACAGCCCAGAAAGCAAAATGGGATCTTGCATTTTAATTTATTAAATTGTACTCCATAATCCAACAAGTGAATATAAGCAGAATTTGTATTTCTATTATTCTGTCCACTGAGGCAGCCTTACCAAAGCTATCAATTACTAGCAGCTGAATCAGACTAATGATTCTCAGAAATATAGATTCATCACTGGTGCCTGGCGTCTTGGGATCAACTTCAATCTTTTATATGGATTTGCTTCTCAGGAAACAACTGACCATGACTGTTGAAAGCAGTCCCTCTTTCCTGAAGGGAAACATATAAGTACTAGAGGTGAAGGGGACATAAAACATCATTAATAATGACTGAAAATCTCACTCAATATGTTTAAGGAATAAACTATTCAAGACTTGATCATCAGTTGTAGAATAGACATATTAATGAGTAACAAGAATATTCAATAGACAAAAAATACAAAGAAACATTAGACTAACAAGGGCAGTCACTGTTGAGTGCACAGTTCTGCACAAGACTTGAGCCTGCAAATCATGTGATTTTAGTTGCTATCTTCTTTTCTCCATTTTTCCTGCTGCATGAAAACTACTTAGGGCAGAGACTGTGTGTTCTTATTTGAACAATTCTTGGCACAAGTGAGCTTAATAAAGACACTGTGGGAATAATAGAATCTTCCAGAAGTAACTTTTAAAATTAACAGTTAAGATTAATTTGAAAAGAGGAAACAGTTATGTGTTCAGCTGATTACATGAAAAGATTTTCTTTGTAATTTAGATAAATGTTTTCCTGGCAATGAAACTGAATATAAAAGTATTAATTATTCACAATGTAATCATTAAGAAATTGGGTAAATGTAATCACATTGCACAGCCAAATGAAATTAACAGATGTTACCAAGAGGAATAGGATAATAATAATATATTATTAAATAGTGGAAAAAATCAGGAAAAAAATATGCATAGAGATCTACTAAGACCACTATTTTTAAGACAAATGCTATCTTAAAGAGGACTGAAGGGAATAGAATATTATTATTCTGTGTGCCTGTGCATGTATTACATTATTAAATTTTCTGAAGAGGAAGTAGAAGAGATTTTAAAAATATGTCCAGTTTCTATACCCTACTATGTTTTTCCTCTCACAAATAAGAGGCTGTATGTGAAGAAAATGAGCTGAATAATTTGGTAGATAGTTAGACTTCACAAAAGAGATCTTCCACCAACCACCCTCAGGGATCTCTGGAAAATGATACTGCATCTAGAAACAGGGCTTTCTGTCTTATAACTTGCTTTCCTTGAAAGTCATACAGATTGAATTTTTTTGTTTCCCCTGAGCACTAAGTCACAATTTTCTAGACCCACATCAGAAATATGAAGTGCTAAAGGTGCTTATTAATGGGTATGGAGTGTGGATTATTAGGGAAGTATGACTATTTTGATAGTACAGACTGAATAATTCAGTTATGCTTTTAATATGAATCTTCCTTTGGAGAAGTCCGCATCTATCTTCACTAATTACAGGGGAAGACTAAGATCCTAATCTGTGTACTTAAGTTAGTTGCCTAAAATTAAGCACTATAAATATCCACCCAGATGAAAACAGCTACTTAGAACCTGAGATATACGAGATACAATTACAAACTGTTTTCTCCCTTTTAAATGTTCATATTTGTGCAAACAAGCATATTATAGGCAGAGACAAAACAAAAATGCTTTTCAAAATTAGTCAGGTAAACACAAATATATAAAAAATTTTAAAAGTACAGATATTATTTTTTAAACTGTACAGAATTGCATGCATGCTTTGACTTGAAAAGCATAGGGCTATTCTGAAGTTCTTTGAATATTAATTCTTAGCGTACAATTTTATAATACTTTATACAGGCTTTGCTTATTGAAGAAAAATTGAAATTTTCTTCAATAAAAGTAAAGAAGAGTTCAAGCTCTCTGCAACCTCTCCTTTTCAGCCTTCCTGTCTGCAAAGTGAGTAAAGAATAATCATGTCTTATGCCAGGTCCAGAGATAAAAAACAGCCCCACTGTTTCACTAAATTCCATTTAAATAGATGTAAACCCAAGGAAGCATATATGATATACTAAGTAAATATTAGGAAATAACTGATTTTAAAATTAATTTTCAATTGTAAGAATAAGTACAAAAGTGCTAACAAACAAAATTCAGCATCATTTTCAGTGAACTGAAAAATCAAACAAATGCTTTCGCAGCAGAATGAATTGTTTTATTGGGACAAAATTGTTTGTTTTATTTTGAACATTGACAGTCTTTTCAATTTTTAAGAAATGGGAAAGTTCAAAACGAAAAATGAATTTAAACAAAAAATGAGACAAATATTAGAACTTGCCATCATTGAAATGAAAGAAAAAATTACAATTTCATCATAGAAAGTCACTTACAGAAAAAAAATTACCTGTTAAATGTTTTGGTGGTTTTCCAAATTTGGTTATTTAATGGAAAAAAAATAGTGTGTACATGATATCTGTACCATTCTTTTTTAAGAGGAAGGTAGACACTCCCTTAATGTGAAGAGAAAAATCTTCATGCTTAATGCTTCTAATTTGCTTAGTTACCTAGTCAAAGACATCAGACAGAAAGATATTTTATGTAACAGTTGTTATTCAATATGCTGATTATTCCCTTCCTTCACAAATTTGTGAAGTCCTATTGCTAACCAGCATTAAATTAGATGAAATTGTTGCACTGTCTTTGTAGCTGCAAAAGTGAAAACTGCTGAAGTATTCTGCTGGAAATATATCTATATTTATTGAAATATATATGTATGTATGTATACATACATATAGATATATATGTACTATATATAGCATATATATTATTTAATATATCTTATATAATAATAGTGAATATAAGGTAATCTTGGATCAACTTGTCTAGGAATGTAAGTCATTCTGTATCATCTGTTATGGGTCACTATTATGAAAAAAGATTATACTTAACCTCCATATTACAGAAGTAGGCACATGGTTAAATTCTATGCTTATGTTTCACAGGAGGTCAAACTAGATCCTGAGGATGTTCTCTTGCTGTAAGAGCTCTGATTCAGCGGGCTGCCTATAATCAAGGAAAAAGTGAAGACAAGGTTAATGAGGACTGTACGAAACATAGTTCTCAAAAATTCCAGGCACTGTGCAGAAATCGAAGAACCCTTACATTCTGGGTAGTTAGACATGTCAGTATTTATTAAAGATTATATGAAATTTTTATCAATTGGCCTATTTTACGCAGCAACCTTAAACTGGGTAACATTTTCTTCAGAATTACACCTTCCTGTTGACTATAGAAGGAGCAAACTCATTTCAGAATTCAAGAATCTCCATGCAGAGGAATTAAAAGTAATCTTGAAATGCACCTAACCTCAACATTGACAATTTTGTATTTAAAATCCATCTTGAAAATGGTCTTTCTGCTTGCAGTTCAGACATGTGATAACTACTTTGCTCAGACAAGACCTGGAAAAGTAAACTAGCAGTTATAGGTTCAGAAAAGATTTTTAAACACATACTTTAAATTTAGCCTTAAGTAAACATTTTATTTATGTCAACATATGATTTAACTTTAATTTCTTGAACTGTATGTGATCACCATTTTTGCTATAATTCTTATATTTCCTTCAATACAATCAGTGCTGTCTTTAATAAAATGATTACTTTTTAAATGTGGTAATTTCATAATAATAGGTATATTTTACAAATATAAACTACTGGGTGTCAGAGTGCACTATTCTCGTTTCTTTTAGATTTTCCACACAAGGAGGATTTTATATTTTAATACTAAATGTACTTAATTGAAGATAATTGACATTATATGGGATTTTGATTTAGAAAAGTGATACAGCAGTATACTGAACTCACAACACAAGCTCAATATAGCAATTGCAATACACAATTGGATCACAATACAAACGTGATTCCCATGACCAGTCTGTACATGCTCACTGTCCCAACACTGGGCATCCCCAGTCACTGGGAAGAAATACATGGGTTGAAGCCAGCTCAGGTCCTTTGCTCTCTTCAAATTTCATTCTGTTGGTTGCTGGATTTTTATACTCTATGTTGGGCTGAGCCACATAAACACTGTCCCCAGGCTGATTTGGCTGTCTCAGGAAGATAATACTTTCTATTGATTATTTTAGGAAGACCATTTACATAACTAATTGACCCATTCAACTGATACAGCCGTTTATGACAAAGTCCACCTTCTGGTCCCCTTGATACTGAGAGAAGTTCAGCTTTCTTTACAATAGCTGTGGTCACTTCCTACATTCTTTTCTGAGCTTCATGAGCACATCATCCTTGCCTGTCTTCTCTGAGTCTTCTTCCATTGTTGGGGTTTGTTGCTCACTCACAAAAGGACAGAGATTGCATCTCATGACACTTCTGTTATTATTCTTTCTACTTAATTGTTATAAGATCTGAAAATCCATGACTTGCAATTTCAAATAAAATATACCAAAATGATGTTTCTCTTGGATCCAATACTTTTTCTTATAAGAAAAGGAAAATAAGCCTAAATTAACCATGTTAAATGTCAGGTGTAAATAAATGAGTAGCATTACACCAGTTTTACAATAAAATGAATTATAACCAATTCCTTCTTTTGTGTCACATTATTTACAAACACAAGATATCCTTGTTGAACTGATCCATATGGTCTTCTCTTCTTTCAAATCCAGTCAAGACATAGTCCTTCCATAACACTGCATACAAGATTAGACTGAGATAGCATTAATATATTTTCTGTGTACTGTTTAATTCTTATTTCATCTGAATCCCACCCTACATATGTTAACTGTTGTGGGAACAGAGAAAAGACAGATTAGTTAACATATGCCGTTAGCACTGTTCTGACAATTTGGAGTCTTGGTTCCCCTGCCACATACCTTTCTTATCCTCTTCAGTTTCTGATAGCTGAGTTACTAATACAAACAAGAAAAAGAGGAATAAGTTTTCAAAAGCGTTCTGGGCACAAAACCATAGAAACATACTATGGAAAACAGTATGCCTGTTTAGTAGGATGATTACTACAGTTTTAACAGTCCCCTCTTGTGCAGCTGGTATGCATATATGCAGCTATTTAATTTCACCAGTTATTTAAATAGTTTCCAAATTATGTATGTATTCAGTGTATGTATTGATTCACTTGACTAGGTTGATTCCAAAGAAGTCATTACTGTCAATCAAATAAATTATATGCATTTTCAAAATATTTATGTTTAGGCAATTACATAGTTAATGAGGAAAATAAAAAACATATTTAAAATTACATAACTTTTTGAAAGACTATCTATCACTTCCTTACCATGTATGGCCACATAGATACATTTTGACATTATCACTATTTGTTTGTTTTAATTAAATCTAACATTATGGTATATCTTGAATAATCTGGATAATTTGTTGGATTTATATAGGAATTGTGCTTCTGTAGGTGAGGATGAAAATTCACATTCTGATTCTTGCTGGATAAAGGTTTAAGGAATAGACAGTGTATAAACTGTAGAGAGCCTTCAAAGCTAATTTGCCTGGACAAGGCATTACTGACCATGTAAAGGGAGCTACATAATCTTTGTAAGGTCCAGGAGGCACACAACTGCTCAGAAAGGGAGTTTATTTATCACCTTCAGCTGGAGGGCACTCAAATACTTGAATTGCCAAGAAATAATCACCAACTATTCTGGACTTCAGCTGCTTTCCACTCTCCACTGCCAGTGCACAGAAAAGGATTCAATAGTAATCACAGGGAAGCAATGAGAAAGTGACTCTGTAGCCTACTATGTAGGATACTCACGAGTGGTGAAATAGGATTCTGATCCTTGTTGCTAGGGCTGCTTCTTTAATTTGCTTAATTAGTTATGTAAAATACATGAGCACTACTGGGGGCAGGGACCATAACCCATGCAAGCATACTAATCAGTAATTTGTGCAAGTATATACTCTTGAGAGTGCTGCTTGGCTACAGAAGCATTCTTTATTTTCACTTCTTCTCTAAACCAGTAAGCCTTGAGGTCTTCTCTGCTCTACAGAGAAGATTTATCACCAGGGGAGGAGAAAGGTGCCTGATAAACAAGACAGCTTTAAGGATCTATTACTTCAGTGCCTAACTGAAGTAAGGTCATCTGGTACAGCTCAGCAAGCCCAGGCAGCTGGAGCCCTTTCTCTCCCCACAACCTCCCACGCTCAGGTGACTGTTGCCACCCGGTGGCAGCTGCCACTGACATTTTTATACAGGATCGGCTACTATAGCCAAACAAACAAACACACACATTCCATTAGAAATACATGATCCAAGAAGACTGAGTAAATTCTCAATTTTCTGAGTTTGCCTTTATACTAAAAAGGATTTTGGAGTATTTTTCACCAATTTAACTATCCCTCGAAAATATTTTGAGGTGAAAGTATCACTAGCTTTTTACTGATTGATATCTCATTCAATATGGGTAGAGTTTTTTATTGTTTAAAAATCTATGTAATTAAATTTGACCATTTAAAAAAAGAAATTAAAAGATGTGGGGTTTTTTATTCTAAATTTATTTTATCATGGGTTTTTTTTTCAGAACGCATAATTTTCCAGAATGCAATTGCCAACCTCCCAAATACTATTTAAAAAAATAACTGCTAAAAACAATTGACATAATTGCTAGAAATATAACATGCAAAACTGCATCTATCTACTTGCTCATGAGGACGCCAACAAATGGCAAACTATAACTTTAAGAGAGATAAAATAAACAACAGATTTACAGTTCTATTAACCTATAATTGCAGTAAAAGAATACACATTGCTATGATTTAATGTTATTTGCAAGTTATTATTTCAGTGAAATAATTTCTCACTTTCTCTTACAGAATAAAGCAGAAATTTCAAGAGAGTTTTGAAAGTATGCATACATATGTAAACTGTAAATAATTTTTATTTTATCCTTTCTAAATTATGCTTGGACCATAGTTTGATTTTCCTTGATCAAATCTCTCCTCATTCTAAAAAAAATGTAGTTATGAAAATAAATGCTAGACCAACCTTGGGTTTACAAATTGTAACACCTTGTGCCTTGATTGTGATTTAGAGTGATATGTTGTCACTTCAAATTACTTTGCATTGGCAGCTGTGGTTTTTTTAGAATTACAAGTTAATTTGGCTAACATCCACAATAAATAAAGGGATGCAAAAATGTCTCTGCATTTACTGTGCTTGAATGATTGGAAGTTTTTTTAGCTTTAATGCTCCAGAATAATTTTATGTAACAGCAGGAGGTATGTAGACTTCAAACTGAACTGCTCCATCAATGTAACACTTAAGAAACCTACATAAAAGAGAGAGTTTGTTTTAATTACTGAGAAGAATGCATGAGTTCATGGAATCACTGCAAACCCTATAAACAAACTTGCTTAAAGCTAGAAGCTAGACAATTATTAATAGAATATTTTTCTGTAATGTAGGTATATTAATAGAATATATCTGTAATAGAATAGAATATTAATAGAACTTAAGGGTTTGGGTTGTTTTTGTTTTTCAGTTTTCAAAGAACTGTAAGATTCAAATCACTTCTGGAGCTTCAGATGTCTTTTCTCCTACCCCTTCCATTCCAGTAAGTGTATCTTACAAGAAAGATTGAATTGGATAATTTGTCTTCCTGGTTTGAAAAAAAAAATAAAAAAATCAGGAATTCTTCCATAGAGACTTTACATCTTCTCATCTTTGGATTCCTCATAATTTGTAAAATGCCATTCTTTAGATTCTTAGATAGACAATACTGAAAAAACCATACATTTCTTTCAGGACCTGCGTCATTCATAAACAAATACCTGTCAGTACTACACGTTTATTTGGAAAATGTACACTTCTTTCTAGAATTTAATTAAGGAAAAGAACAGAAAGAAATTTAGCATCTGTATTTTCTGTTTCTCTGTTTCGAGAACGTTTACTCTGTGAAGTAATAATTATAAAGGTGATCCAGAAAGTACAGCAGATTAACTGAAAAAAATTGCCTCATCATAGCGTCACTTAATTTATCTATGCCTGGGCTTCTGAATGGACTGAATGAACCTAGAAGTATGTTCATAGGTTCATTTTTCAGTGCTTAAGAAGCTTTAAGCACTTCAGAAATGTTTTTATAAAATCCAGTATACCAACTAATAAACAGTTCTGAAGAGCAGGAGCAAAAAAAGTGTTCTAAATGTCACATTCTCTGATTAAATTGCATATGGGTGGATGATGAATATTGATATCCCACTGCACAACCTCTGTGCCTTAAAGAAGTGGCCTGCTTATGTAGCAAACAGAGTGTAGGACTTTTCAAGAAGAACCCTATGGTTGACTTAATCTGCCATGTAAATGACCTCAGTTTAAGAGTAGATGGATATGGTTGGAGGTTATATGGGATGTCTGTATGGTTTCAGAAATTTCTGTCAGCTCTGGTCCATTTTGCAAGTGAGTACATACACAAGCCCATGCTGAAGAAAAGCACAGTTCTTGCCATCTCCCAAGAACTGTTATTTCTTCATCTAAGCAAAGGCTTGCATTAATTTTTCTCCCTTTCTATTATTTACAATATTGGTAATAATCAGAAAAACAAATATGTTATATTTATTTTCATAAGCTTGCTTATTGAGCTTTCAGAATGCCTGTTTGCATATAGATCTCTACCCTGATGTTATTTGACAACTGTTTTCTCTCTTACATCATCCTTGCTTTCAATACAGCAAGATGGCTACAGTATTCCATGCAAGTATGGGAATTGAGGAGCAAGTAAGAAAGTAAGTGAAGGGGAATATTTGTAAGGAATTTGTGAATGGTTCAGTCAGCCAAACTACCAGTGAAATTTTGAGTTTTTTACTGCATGTTACATATGTGATGCTTGACTTTTTCAAAGCGCTTTGCAAATGTTAACTAATGACCCAATACCAAAGTTGAAAGTTTGTTAATTTATATCATCTATCATCTTGATCACAAAATAAGTATTATTAAGCTTGAAGAATTTATGGTTAATCAGAAATAGTACTGAGGAAACCTCTGTGTTTAACCTTTTGATATAATAAATGGATTTTTTCAGTAGCTTAAATCAAACATCAATTTGCAATGGTTTATCCTTAAATGTTGGATGTATAGTGACACTTGCAAAAATTAGTAGTAGGAAGATCTCTGTGGCACTTTTCATCAAAGTGTCCAGAAGGCTCTGAGGGAAAACTTATCTTTACAGATAGCAAGATTTCTTCTTTGAAAAAGGCAAGAATCATAAATGTTTTCTATTTATTATGAATACCTGTATAAGCCAATTGCCATAAATGGTAATTTCACTATTATACTTCAGCACACTTCTCTGACACTTGGTTAGGCAATGCTCTAATTAGATCATTTTATGTATGGAAATGGAGGCATATGTTCTTACCAGTATTTACACTTGAAAACTCTACTGCACCTAATGGAAATTACTCCAATACTCAGTTAAAACTATTTTTGTCTAACAATAGAAGACAGACAAGGCTGTGGATAAAGATAGTATCTCTTACTGGACAAACAATTATAACTGGGAAGAATTTTCCAAGATTTGGGTACACAATTATTTATTTTAGTCTAAATGCAAACTGAAAATAATTCATCAGTTTAGTGTAATATGCATAAATTGAGCCTTTCTTGAAAGAAGTGGTAGTTGCCATCTGTGAAAAAGAAGGTATTTTAATTGGAAGTCAGGGGGGAGAGACAGAAAAATGGGGGGCAGGGAAAGAGAGAGAAGAGAGAGGGAGAGGAGATATTCACTCTAAGAAAAAAATAAAAAATATTTGTGTCTTGAAGATTTTGGAACACAGAAGGAAATAACTGGGGGAGGGAAGAAGACGAATAATAAAATACCATATATAGCAGGCGCTCTGTGAGTTTGGGGTTTCAGTATTCAACAATGCTATGAATTTTAGTTTCCAGTCTCATCTTTGGAAGATGAGCTGTCAGTCAGTGAAATTAACCTGTTTCTAATGAAGTGCTTTGTTTTCACTAGGTTTTTAGAGTGTGTTAGTTATCACACATTAACCTGGTTAATCAGAAAAAACCTCTTTTTCATCAGGAAGATATAATCAGGTTCCATCACACGTAACGGTCACTTCGGAAGACAAACGCCCTAACTCTTCCTTCCTTCTTCTTCCCCCAGCTTTATATGCTGAGCATGGCGTCATATGGTATGGAATAGCCCTTTGGTCAGTTGGGGTCAGCTGTCCGGGCTGTGTCCCCTCCCAACTTCTTATGCACCCCCCAGCCTACTCGGTGGTGGGGTGGTGTGAGAAGCAGAAAAGGCCTTGACTCTGTGTAAGCACTGCTCAGCAGTAACTAAAACATCCCTGTATTATCAACACTGTTTTCAGCTGTCATGGTTTAAAACCAGCCAGCAACTAAGCACCACACAGCCGCTCGCTCAAACTCTCCCCCTCCCCGGTGGGACGAGGGAGAGAATCAGAAAAAAAAAAAACAACTTATGGGTTGAGATAAAGACAGTTTAATAGGACAGCAGAGGAAGATAAAATAATAATACTGAAAAAAGAATGTATAAAACAAGTGATGCACCATGCAATTGCTCACCACCCACGGACCAATGCCCAGCCCGTCCCTGAGCAGTGATCACTGCTCCCTGGCCAACTCCCCCCAGTTTATGTACTGAGCATGATGTCGTACGGTATGGAATAGCCCTTTGGCCAGTTTGGATCAACTATCTTGGCTGTGCCCCCTCCCAGCTTCTTGTGCACCTGGCAGAGCATGGGAAGCTGAAAAGTCCTTGACTAGTGTAAACACCACTTAGCAACAACTAAAACATCAGTGTGTTACCAGTATTATTCTCATACTAAACCCAAAACACAGCACTATACCAGGAAGAAAATTAACTCTATCCCAGCTGAATCCAGGACATGCATGAAAGGGTGACATTATTAGCAATTACATAGAAAGATAAGAAGAATGGCTACAAGTCTGAAAATTCACAACTTTTGACCAACTATATAGAAATAAGAATAATTCATACTCATATAAAATACTTTCCAACGGGAAAGTCAAACAAGTAAGAACAAGATCACTACAGATTTAAGCATTTTTAGGTTCCTGCTATATTTCATAACTCTAGAGTATACAGTCTTCATAATTTTTCTCTAGTATTCAATCTTGTAAAAATTTCTAGAATCCTTGCCAAATTAAAGTCTGTCGTGGTTTAGCCCCAGCTGGCAACTAAGCACCACACAGCCGCTCTCTCACTCCCCCCCCAGTGGGATGGGGGAGAGAATCGGAAGAGCAAAAGTAAGAAAACTCGTGGGTTGAGACAAGAACAGTTTAATAATTGGAACAAAATAATAATAATAATAATAATAATAATAATGAATTATACTGAGAAGGAATACAATGAGAGAGAAAGAGGAACAAAACCCAAGGGAGGGAAACAAAAGGGAAAGGGAAAAAAAAATAATAAAATAAAATAAAATTATACAACCGCTCACCACCCGCCGACCGACGCCCAGCCAGTCCCCGAGCGGCGATCGCAACCCCCGGCCAACTCCCCCAGTTTATATACTGGGCATGACATCATATGGTATGGAATAGCCCTTTGGTCAGTTTGGATCAACTATCCTGGATGTGCCCCCTCCCATTTCTTGGGCGCCTGGCAGAGCATGAGAAGCTGGGGAAAAAAAACAAAAAAAAGGTCCTTGACCAATGTAAATACCGCTTAGCGACAGCCAAAACATCAGCGTGTTATCAATATCATTCTCATACTAAAATCCAAAGCACTGCACTATACCAGCTACTAGGAAGAAAATTAACTCTATCCCAGCCGAAACCAGGACAAAGTCTTAGCAGGAATTCTATTTATGTTTTCTACAAAACATAAAAATTAATTTATAGATGTGTTTTAAGAGCTATATATATATAACATTTAACAGTTTTTAATGTGTTTTAATTTTTGAAGTTAAACTAATGATTTTGCTAATTTACACTGAAAAAAACAGTGACAAGTTCAAAAGAAAAATATTTCAATTTCTACTTTAATTTAAAAAATATGTATTTGAAGAAAATGTAAACATTTTTGAAAACATTTTATTTTGTTTGAAATTTTAAATTGAGAAAGGATATGGGAAATGGAGAATAGAAAAAATAGAGACTAGAAAAAAACCTTCCTTTTATCTTTTCCCCATAAAGATGACACTTTGAGGATGAAGCTAAGTGGTTCTCTTTTTTTCTCCAACTTCTTATAATTTCTGTTCCTATCAGTTGCCTGCACTTCTTAATTCTACACTTAGCAAGACTTCTGAAGGAAATGTTAGAGAAACCAGAAACGAAGGCACAGGAGATTCATAGCTCAAATACGGCATCTGATCTCAGTGACTTTATCCACTTATATTTTGTGTAACACTGATTTACTCTCAGTGTTTCTGTCTACACCTTCAGTGTTTCATGTGCTTTTATAAGCAGTCTCTATATACATCATGACACGACATAGTACTTTTATAGTTATACTTTTGTCATTCTGATGGTATCTGTAATAGTTCATATTGACATAAAACTATAAAAAAGATAATTTGCATGTTCCCTTAAGATGCAAAGAGTCATCACAACAGGAAAGATAATGACATGTTCTAGCTAACAGTGATAATCGCAGAAAATCTGCTTAGATTCATGGGGTGCAAATAATATGTAGCTGTCAGGTTCCAAATGCTCATTTCCTGCAAATCTTTCTTATTTTTGAAACATCAAGCAAGTACCTCCTTTACTTTCACACATATTTAATTTAGAAAAATTTAGGAATGCCAGAGTACCTGCTGCATGGAGGTTTGTGCATCAGCTGTGTTTCATTAATGTGATAGCAAATCCTGAGATCATAAAGAAAAGTACTGTGGAAAGAGATGGAAAAGTAGGATCTTCCCAACTGTTCTGCCTGAATAGTAAGATCCTGTGGTTTCTACCTGGGAAGATTTGTAATTTTTTACCTTTTTTTTTTTTCCCTATTTATTTGTCTTTCTGTTCAGTACTTCTAGAATGATCTCTCCTCCTAGGGACACATGATTAAATGAAGCTATCTTGTCTGAAATCAGTAGAGACAGGAACCAATTTGAGTTTTAACTTTTAGAGATTGATGGAAGAGAAAACAACATAGGTATAAAATTTGGATAATGATGAAATAGTATGATGGGAGCCAATTACTCAGAAGAGAACCTTTGCATTAGTGATGGAAAGAGCTTTACTTTAAGCTACAGAAAATAAATATGCTTTATAGATGCTAATAACATCTCATGTAGACAAAGCATTTTCAATTTTAGAATGTTTTAGCTATAAGGCAACATTTATTTTTTTCTTAAACTACATGAACAAGGCTGTTATTAAAAGCAATTGAGATGACAGGGAGTGGCAGACGAAGAAGGAGGGAATAACTTTGCAGCTAAAAATAGTGTTTTGGGAAGAAGTACTCTGTTTTAGAGTAGTAATTTTTTAATGTAACATTTTTAATTTTCATAAAGCACCATTATAATGCTGAGTTTAGTTCTGGCTCTTGCAAAGAACAATGTTCTTTTGTTGAAAGCTTTTATCGGTTGTCTGAATTTCTACTCTGAGTGACCTATTTGAGAGTAGTCCCATTAACTTGAATTAGGTGCTTACTAAGACAGAGTTTTATAATTGGACTCTTCTTTTTAAGACACCAAATGGTTTGTCATTTTAAAAAACCCCGAAAACAGCTATCAGAAAAAAGGCAAGTTAATGCACTTTTGTTGTTAGTGAATGTCATTCAGGTACTAGACAAGCAATATCTTAATTTTTATGAGAGACTGAGTTGAAAACAAGGAAAACTTGTCTGAAGCTTCAGCCTGGAAAATCAACATTGACAAGGGAATGCTATGGTGGGAGAGGAAATCCTTTAGTGATAGTAGATGAATGCTGGAAAAGATTGCCAATGGCAGGTATACAATCAGCCTTGATGAAAGATTCAAAGCCGGTTTACACCACTGTGTGAGCCCTGGTTTAGAAATAATAAATTATTTCCTCCTTAATGCAGAGGCATTGGCTAAATGACCCAGCAGAAACCTATCACATCCAAAATACTGTTTTAAGAAAAGGCCATTACACACAGAACTGTAATACAGGTTTTTCTACTACCTAAGGAAAACACAAATCTGGATTTCCAGTGGCCATTTTGGACATGACTCAACAATGTGCCCTTGCAGCCCAGAAAATCAATCGTATCCTGGGCTACACAAAAAAAAGCATGGTCAGCAGATCAAGAGAGGTGATTCTCCCCCTCTGCTCTGCTCTTGTGATACCTTACCTGGAGTAGTGCACCCAGCTCTGGGGCCCCCAGCAAAAGAAAGATCCAGACCTACTAAAGCAGGTCCAGAGGAAGGTAACAAAAATGATCAGAGGGCTGGAACATTCCTCCTATGAGGGAAGGCTGTGAAAATCGAGGTTGTTTAGCCTGGAGAAGAGAAGGGTCCAGGGAGACCTTATTGTCGCATTTCAATACTTAAAGGTGCCTTATAAGAAAGATGGAAGGGACTTTTTACCAAGGCTGGTAGTGACAAGACAAGGGGTAACAGTTTCAAACTGAAAGAGGGTAGATTTAGATTGGGCATGAGGAAGAAATTTTTTACAATGAGGGTGGTGAGACACTGGAACAGATTGCCCAGAGAAGTTGTGGGTGCCCCATCCCTGGAAGTGTTCAGGGTCAGGTTGGATGAAGCTTTGAGCAACCTGATCTAGTGAAAGATGTCCTTACCCATGGCAGCGTGGTTGAACTAGATGACCTTTAAAGGTACCTTCCAACCCATACCATTCTGATTCTATATGATTCTATGAACTAACAACTTGACCTGTACAAAAGCAGAAGTCCCATTTGGAATTTGTTATGATTATTAGCTGCTTAAAGGAAGATGACTAAAAGCACAAAACCACCTTGCTAATATTGTGTGAAAGAATGCATTTCTACTATGTATTTCCAAAAGCATAAAGACCTGATGACAAAACTCCATCATTTAATCTGACCTCCTGTACAACATAACATGTAGAATTTCATTCAGTTACTTCATACTAACATAGGCAATCTAATTCAGTTAATCTCTGTCTTCAGGCCAGAAGTCACAAGATGAAGACTCTCAGGGTTGTACAGTTTGAACACAAATATAGAGAGGTAAATTACAGAAGGTCTGGAGCATTGCATGTCACAATTTAGATGTTCTAGGAGGTGCAGTTTTGATGTAGTTGAGCAGCTGTGTTAGCCCTTTCCCAGCTGTTTTGTGTAGCACTATCACTGGCTGAAGTCTTTCTTTGCACCAAGTGTTAATCACCCTGCTTTAGTTGCACCTTATTTTCTATTTGCATTTGCCTGTCTTGGCTCTTGTTATGCCTTTTTTGCTATACTGAAAATATCATTGTAAACAGATATGTTTATAAAACATAATTAGCTCACTTCTTTATCACCTTTAATAATCTTCTTAAACCCCTGCAGGTTTTTTGTGGGGGGTTTGTGTTTTTTCTCCCACCTCTATCCTTTCAACATAGGCCCATAAGATCTCTACAATACTGACTGTTGATAATCTGCTCTACAGAAATCTCTTACAGACTTGAAAATATTGATCTTAGAAGTTATGCCAAGCTAACTGAGAGACTGAGAAGGTTTTAGTCTCTCTTCATATATCACTTCATGCACTGCCCTGGCATTGGTACCAGACTGTCAGTGTATGATACTCTCTGACCAGGTTTGTTTAGGTATTCCACACAGGGAAGGTTTAATGTTTTAATATCAAATTTACTTATTTGAAGATATTTGGCATTACACAGGATTTTGATTTAGCAGAATGCTCACTGCTATGACTCCGGGCATCCCTAATTGCCAGGAAGGATTACGTGGGTTGAAGTCAGCTCAAACCCACTGCTTTCTTCAAGGTTCATTTCGTTGGTTGCTCAGTTTTTATAAGCCACATATACACTTCCCCCATGCTGGTCTGGCTAAATCAGGAAGACATTCACGGTTTTTGATTAACTCAGGGAAGGCCATTTACACAACCAGCTGATTCACTCAACTGATACAGCCATGTATCTAACCCAAAGGCCACCCTCTGGTCCTCTTTGTTTTCAGGTAAATTCAGCTTTCTTTACACCTGTGGTCACTCCCTTTATCCTTCCCTGAGCTTCATGAGCACATCACCTGTGCCCACCTCCTCTGTGTGTTCTTCCACTGTAGGACCTTATTGTTCAGTCATACAGATGCATCCCATTTTCAACAATCGGAGTTTTCTCTAGTCCATAGAGAAACTGCACTATCACGTTAGGTATGCTGTGCTAATGCTGTATCAAAGGGAGCAGGAAACAAGGATAAATCAGAGATAAAAACTTGCTAACCGAAGCCATTTACCATTAGCTCCCCTTTGCTGTATGACTTGATACAGGACAGATTCCTTGGCCCACACATTGACCTCGAATGACCAATGCATATGACTCAGGAGCCATAGAACAGCAAACCTACCCTTTGGGATTGTAAAAGGGCTTTAAAATACATGCCATTTTTTTTAGAGTTCTTTTGAGCTAATGTGGCTTCCAGCATAAATTTGAGCAACCTGTGGAGCTGCTCTAGTTTATGCCTACTTAACACAGTTGCCTCTGAATGTCTCTGAGACCCAGAATTGAAGACTTTGTTACTCCTTCTACCCTCAGACACAGCTAAGAGCTATGGGATGATGAAGTGCATCATAGTTGTATGCACACCAGATGCTGCTTTGCTTACCACAACCCAAACAGAAACATCAGTAGCTCATACAGTATATTGAGAGGGTGCTACATGCTTGTTTACTTGCTTATGTAGGTCAAATCACAATCTTGTCCTTTACCATTTATTGCTTTTTTTTTTTAAGTAATTGCAGTCAAAATGGCACTGTGTTCAAAATAGTTTAAGCTGAGTCTAAAAACTGAGTCCTGTTCACTCGGGCAGTGAGGGTCAGTAATTTTTATAAAGAAATTGAATATGACCTTGAAGGAGGTAATGCCCTGGATATAAGATCAAGATTGTTTGGGGAAAATTACTTCCTTCCCAAAATAGTGCCTCAAAAGACTACTGAGAACCCCTGGGAAAACCTGAAAAGTATTAAGTCATCCACGCTTTCAGCAAAAGAAAATCTGCATTGGGTAAGACTGTCCAAACTTTTGTCTGTCTGTGGGGAATAAGTCATGGTACACTATAACTTACCTTGACATGTCTATATTCAGAAACCATGTAGAGCAAGTCTTACTAAAGAAAATGTGCCAGAGGTCATTAACAAATCACTTGTAAAGTTATTGGAATTGCTGAACAAAGCAAAGAACACGTTGTACCTATTTCTTAACCATTCATCTCTGATAAAACTGAGAGAGCAAGGAATGAAAAGCTGAAACACAGTAAACCCAACAAGAATAGCAGAAGCATATTTATTTACTTGATTCTGATATTTTACATTTTCCTTCTATATTTTCAGGAAGAGTGTGTTTTTATCACATCCAAATAAAGAAAGCTGAAATTATTTTTCTTCTGATTTGGAAATAACTTTCTCTTCTGCCACAGAAATACCAGTAACAAAAAGGAAAGCAAAACACCCCTTACCACTGGCATTCTGATATGTGTCTTTGGGCAGATACCAGAGATATTCATCTTCACAGAGGGTTTGGGCTTTTTTTAAAAAAATAGTTTATTACTGAAGCTTCTTTCAAAGACTAAAAAGTCTCAAATTAATGTATCCTGTTTCTTAGGAAAGTGTCCTAGCCAGCACACTGTGATACCAGATAGAGTTTACTAATTCTTCAATCATATTCTTAAGTGAGAGTGGCTCAAACTCTGTAGGTTGAGGGGTTTTGGTTGCGTTTTTTTCACAATAGCTATACTCAGAAGACACCTTCTTGGTGTAGCTGACCTTGAAAAGACTGTTGGAGAAATTTGCAGTCAGACGATTCCTACCAGATTAAGATATGCAGATAAATGATTCTTTAAAAGTTAGAAGGAACCTAGAAGAAATCTTTGACTGAGAAACTTTAAGGGTAAAAATATTGTTAGCCCCGGGTTTGACAGAGGATTATGTAGGGGTTCTGAGTGGACACACATTTGGTATGTTCTAATTCCACCTACCTCTATGTTCTAAAGTATGTTTTTATGTATATAATATTATGTAATTTCAAAGATTAAATCCACTTTAAAAAGACATGTGAGCACTTCAGAAGCCTATGAGGACTACCCAGAGAAAGACTAAGGCTAAAACTTTCCCCAAATTGCTATCATACAACAAAGATGCTGGAGTTAATGAGAGTGATAAAAAGAAGTTCCACAAAGTCTGTCTGAGCATCTTGAACACACAGATAGGTGAGATTTTGAAAAACTATAGCCACTGTGACAATACAATTGGCAGTTCAAGATAAAAGTGTTACCTACAACTAGTAGGTAATAATAGTATAGAATAGCAATATAGAATAATAGTATATTGGTATCTAGCCTCTGCTTATCCCAAGAGGATTGAACTACATATTGCAGAAGTTTTATAGCTGACAAGTTAAGGAGTCTTCTAATAGACTCACGCTAACATACTTGTGACCTAGATGCCTAAATATGGTTTTTAATTCTCTTTAAACATAACCAAATTTTACCCCTGATATAAAGCATCAAACACAGGTGAAAGGAAGAATTCTGCATGCACCCATGCCTTCATTATTTTGTTTTGCTCAGTGTAGGTGTCCTAATATATTAGATGCTGAGAAATTCCGTATGTGTACTTATCCCTCCTTCAATCAATGACAATTTATCTGCCCACTGTGCATTGTGACATTTACTCATAAAGTGGGGTGGGTAACTCATAGGTGTTGTAGTTTTGATTGTGCAAGCAGCTGCCAGAAGAGACTTAATTTGTCTGCTTCATGAAGTATATAGATGCTTCGCTAGTCGAATAAATGCTTATATTGCTTATACATGACATACATGCTTAAATGTTTATACATGAAAGGTTGGAGATATTCTTTTTCCTTTTATTTATTTGCTAAAAGCTCTTCATCTTTGCATTAATTAAACCTTAACTGGGCAAAAGGGGATGCCAGAAGAATTCTGGGTGAGGTTGGTGGTACTTACCCAGCAAGAGACTCGTCTTCCACTTCTTGATCTATTGAATATTTAACAGCTTAAAACACAACAGAAGAGCTTCAGTGATTGTGAACTGGATGGGGTCTTCAAACCTGACCTCACTCTCTTTTAACTGATTTAATATTTGTGATGTAGGGGAGCATTCTGGGAATGTCTGAAGAGTGATTTTACTAGAATTCTAAATGCTTTAAAAAGCTTTTTTTTTTTTTTTTAATACAATTGCATAGTTCTCCAGTTGTTAAAGTGCAATCTTCAGGTTGCCTGTGGCTTTCAAAGCTCTTTAATTCATGCACGAAGAAATTTTTAAATTGTAGCCAATGACTAGCAGAACTATAATAATTTACTTAAAGCTTATCAAAAGTGCATGCCTCTACATCAAAGTCTTTGCAGTCATGAGCGTGAATAAATCTGGTCTAAAGTGGCAGTGAATAAATGACTATGTACTCAGAATTTACATTGAAATTAAAAGTTTTGATCTCTGATTACTTCAAATAACTAGCAAAAAAATTAGCTGAGTAAGACCTTCCCTGAAATTATTAAATAATAGGGATACTGAATCCCTCCTTTTATAACTTTGTACAAAACACATCATGTCACATCTCTTTAATATAACAGCACATTTGGATTAACATTTTATGTATCCCTTTACTTGATATCGATTAAGTAGCTACCAAGAGCAAAATTCTCGACATAGTATACATCACTTATATTGAGAAAGCTTAAAAAAGATAGCTACTGTTAAAATTCAGAAGTTCCTATGATTTAAGAAATAATTTTATTTTAGAAGAAGTACTTTTTATATAAGAAAGTATAACTTGAAATAAAATTTGTACAAAGATATAGGTACTACTTCCCAATAAATAGCAGGATACTGGACAACAAGGCAGAGATTAAAGAGGGTTTAAGATTTTGCAGAGAACTGATAAGAAAGAAGGCATTCTAACTGTTCCCTGTTATATAAGCATGACTTTTATTCTATTTCACAGAAACAAAATCTTCAGATTCTATCACCTGCTATAATAACATAAGATATGTTAACTGAGGAAGACTTCTGCTCTGTAGTTGTGCCAGACAGTTTCTTGGGAAGTACTTTGGAGGTAGTCAGATTCTTAAGAAGTAGATGAAAAGGATATAAAGATTTTGTCTCATTCTGTCCCATTTCAAAAGAAAAAAGTATGAAAGGAAGGGAGGAAAGAAAAAAATGAGTTTCAGTTCACTACAGTGGTGAGACTGAACTAAAGCAAATGGTAAAGAGTAGTAGAATGTAAATACATTTAGTAGTGGGGCTATGCAACAAGAATTTTTTCAAAGAATCATAGAATCATAGAAGCATGTAGGTTGGAAGATGACTCTAGAGGCCACCTAGTACAACCTTCAGTTCAAAGCAAATCCAATTTGAGTATGTAGCCTTGTCCAGTTAACTTTTGAGGGTGGAGATTCTACAAAGTTTCTCAGCAACCTTTTTGTGTTTGATCCCTCTCATAATGAAAAAACTTTTCTTATACTGAGACATTGCAGCTTGTGTCTGTTTCCTCTTGTCCTTTCATAGTGCAACTCTCAGAAAAATCTAGCTGCATCTTCTTTATACTTATCCATTAGGTATTTGTAAACAGCAAGACAGTTTCCCCTGAAACTTCTGATCAAACCCAACTCTCTCAGCTTCTTCTCATATGACGTGTGCTCTGGCTGCCTAACCATCTCATTGACTCTCTGCTGGACTCATTCTACTGCATCCATTTCACACTTGTCCAGGACGGGACACAGCACTCCAACTGCAGTCTCACCAGTGTTGAATAGAGGGGAAAGATGACCCTCCCTTGACCTGCTGGAACAGTCTTCCTAATGCAGCCCAGGATGCTATGCTGCTGGCCTTCGCCACAAGGGCACATAGCGGGCTGAGGTTCAGCTTGTCCACCAGTACTCCCAGATACTTTTCTACAAAGCTACTTTCTAGCCATTTGGTCCCCAGCCTGCACTGTTGCAGGAGGTTGTTCTGCCTCAGGTGCTGGACTTGACATTTGCATTTGCTGAACTTCTAGAGGTTCCCACTGGACAATTTCTCCAGCCTGTTCAGGCTCCTCTGAATTGCAACTTTACTCTGCAGCATATCAACTGCTCCACTCAATTTAATATTGTATGCAGACTTACTGTGTGTGCAGTCTATTACATCATCCAGATAGGTAATAAAAGCTTTAGACAATACTGACCCCAGAACTGATCCCTAAATTATACCACTAGTAATTGGTCACCAGTTGGACTCGGTACTGCTTACCATCACTTTCTGAGTCTGTGAGTCCAGTCAATTTTCTACCAACCTTATAGTGAGCAATTGCCTGTGTCATTGCTTGCACCCAGCCTCATTTCCCTAATGGCAGATGTCGGGGTGGTGAAGTCCACCAACAGAACCAGGGCCTTTGATTCTTAAGGCTTCTTCCAGCTGTCTAAAGAAGACTTCATGTACTGGCTAGCTGTAGCAGATGCCTATTTCAACATCACCCATGCTAGTCTCTCCTCTTATCCTTACATACAAGGTCTCAAGCAGATTATTTCCAGTTCCAAGGCAAAGCTGCGTGCACTCCAGTCACTCCTTTGCATTGAGTGCAACCCTCCTCCTCACTTTCTTCATCTGTCTTTCCTGAAAAGCCTGCACACAGTCACTAAGGCTCCCGTCATGCAACCTATTGCCTCTCTTCTCTGTAATCCCAGTGATGTCATAGCTCTGCAGCTGTGGACAGACCTTTAGCTTCTCCTGTTTGTTTCCCATGCTGCATGTGGTTGTATGCAGGAATTTGAGATGGACCCCAGCCATTCTGCTTTCACAGGGAAAGTGCAAGAACCACCCACATCATGCAGTGCCCCAGCTGATACTGTGTAAGCACTGTTCAGCAATAACTAAAACGTCAGTGTGCTATCAACACTATTTTCAGCACAAATCCAAAACATAGCCCCATACAAGCTACTATGAAGAAATGTAACTCTATCCCAGCCAAAACCAGTACACTCAGACATTTCCTCACTGCCCCTCCATATCTTTGCTTCTTTTCAGATGATGACAACCCTTCCCTGATATACCTGCTTTAGCCTCTTGTCCCATTTGTCAGATGCATCCTGTCCCTTGTAGGCAGTCCTTTTTCCTCAGAGAGGGTCTCATGGTCATAGTAGCCAAAGTCCTGTCTGGGTCACCAGCCAATGGACATGGTGTTGATGTGCTGGTGCATCCACTTCTGCCTCAGCCTTTTCCCCTTACTGGAGGGACTGAGACCTTCATCTGGGCCTCCAGCTGGAGTAACTGCCTCTACTACTCACTGTCTGTTGCCTTCCTCACTCCCAGAGCTCTGTAATGACTCTTGACATGTGCAGGGTTGCCCCTGGCAGTATCATGGATGCCTACATGGATGAGCAGCAAGGGGAATCAGGAGTCAGAGGGCTGGACAAGCCTTTCCAGTCTCTCTCTGAGATCCAAGAGGCAACCAAGTGGCAAGCAGCAAGACTTCCAAACCACCAGTTTATGTCAACAGGTGGGTGCCTCCATCCTCCATCAGAGGGTGTCTTCAGTGACTGTCACCCTCCTTTTCTTCTTTGGTTCAGGCTGAAGTGTCTCTGACGCCTGCCTAACTGGAAGTCATCTTCCTCACCCATTCCCAGGGTACTACACCTGTCCAGTAACTGCAGAACTGCAGAAAGAGAAGGAGCTTTTGCTGCGTTGCCAGAAGTCACAAGTTTCTAGCCTCCTCCATTGTGGGCATCTCCATCCACTGCTCCCTGTTAGGGTAGTCTCCAGCTGTCTCTCTGTTCTTGGAGCAAGGGCTGGGGCTGTTGCCTCTGTCTGGTCTTTGAAGACCCCATGAATCTCCTGTTCATCCTCCCTGATGGTGCACAGCTTGCTCACCTCCTCCCACAGCCCTTTCAGCTGGTGACTCAGCATCTCAACCAGAGCACATCTCCCAGAGGGGAGACCACTGCTTAGACCCTGAAGAGAGGCACCAGGCAGTGCTAGGGCACCCCCAGAGCAGCAGGCACTGCCAGAGACTAGGATGACAGCACCTTACCAGAGGAGTTGTGTCTGGATGGAGGTCTCTGCTGTGGTAGGAATAGCTACTCCAGTTGGTGTTGGAGATGGCGATAGCTCCATCAGTGCACAGTCTTGAGTAGAGATCCTGGGTCTCTTTGTGCCCTTACTGCACTAACTACAATGACAAGTGCTGCAGCTCTGTTAACGGCCTTTGCTCCATTTAATGACATATTTTCAGGAGCTCATGTTACTCTGCCTTTATGTTGTTTCAGATTTAGTTGGTTAATAGTTGTGTTTTACAAGAGTCTCCTGTTAAATAGCACTAATAAAAATTCGGGAATTTTATTAAAATACTGCGAAGTACTTCAATAAAAATGAATATTATTCTGTTCTTTTTAATTTTGGTAAGGTGAGCTATAATAGAGTACTGGATATAACTGAGCTACAAATGTGTACCGGATATATCCTACGAGAGTATATGCTATCATGGTATCACTTCTTGTACTCTAGTCCTGCATTCTCTGTATAAGAATATCCACATTAACTTAGAAGAAGAGCTAGCATTATAACAGCTGCTGGATTTATTTTTCCACTAATTATGGAGCTTTCAGAAAACTATGGAGCTTGTATGTTGTCTTAGTCTCACTTGTGGATAAAATAATTTATAACAATAGCTATCAATAGCAATAACAATCAATAGCAAATAAAGCTATTTGCTTTATTACTGTATTATTACAGTGAGATCTTTCACGGTGGTAAGCAATATATAGACGTCTCAGAAGTTCCTCATGAGTAATATATGCAGGACTGAACACTGCCTTTTAATGTAGTTTCTTCTGCTTCTTTTTATACTAATTAATGTATTAGAATATTAAATAAATACATATATATATTCTGATATGCAACAACAGGTGTAATCTGGAAATGCTTAAAATACTGTCAATATCATTTATATTTTAGTGATTATAGAATTTCCTAACATATTACTTATGTCATCTTCTTGCAAAGGGGAAAAAGATTAGCTTAATTTCTCTCTTCTCTTAAGTAAGAAACATTCCTCCTGCCTTTCTAACTTATTCAGTGACATGACAGTGTTTATGTTTTGTTCTCCATTCTTTTCCTAATAATTCTTTGCATTCTGAGGGTGTTTTGATCACAGCAGAGTACTATGCTTACAATTCCAGATGATTATCCAAAAAGAGCCTTATGTTATCTCTTGAAAAGAACAGTTAATTTTAAAGTCTATTATTGTAAATATATAATTAGGATATTAGAGAGGGTTTTCCATTCAGTTTTGCCATGCATACTTATGTATTTATCAATACTGGAATCTTAGCAGTTGTGAATCTGACTTCAAAGGTGGCCCTGCTTTGAGCAGAGGGTTGGACTAGATGACCTCCAGAAGTCCATTCCAACCCCAAACATTCTGAGTCTATGATTTTATTGCCCAATGAATCATGTTAGAATTCCACTTGTCTAACTTCAGATATACATGAGATGAGCATGTATGTCTGATATCTGTATCTAGCTTTCTAGTCAATGAGGAGATTCAAGATGGTTCACTTTTCTCAGCATAAGTATCTAGTGCCATCTGAGACACTGTAGGTTATCTGAGCATCCACACTGTGCTGGCAGATACAACACAGGACCTGAGACAGATCTGCTGGAGTCAGAAACCAGATGCAATACCTCTGGGCATCTCACAGCCAGGCAGTATACATCTATGTTGAAGGAAATTAATATCAGGTATAAGCACCGACTTATTTTAAATATCTGCATTAAGGTGAAATGAGTTAATCCTGGAGGTGTACTTTCTTTCCAAGAAGTATAAAGGGAGTGTTGATGACTAGCTTAGATCATAGTTGACTGTACTGCAGAACTGCTTCAGTTTTGGTAAGACCAATCCACTTAGGTTTTCATGAGAATATTCTATAGTTCTTCACAGTCATCTCAGATTTGACTCTTCTAAATTATTTTGCATCTCCAGCCAACTTTCAGTGCACTGAAAAGCACAACTCACAAGACGGACTGTCTCAGAGCTTTTCTGTTAACTTTCTTTTGCTAGGAAAACTAATCAGTTGTTTCTATTCTTTCATAATTTAACATATCATTACTCTATGAAAAGTAGCTCTTAACTGACAGTGATTACATTCTTTAAACACTTTTGATGAACAATTTTTTGGAGCACATAAAAAACCACAAGTATTTAACAAGAGTGTGGCCTATCTGCTCCTTGACTTCTCCAAAAATCTTTGATAGTTTTTGTAGAGGGAAGTTGTTCCTTAAGAATCTATATCAATCTTCTCCAATATAATAACTTCATCTATGTCTCTATTTACTTTATTATGTATTATAGTTTCTATAGATTTACACAATTCAAAGTTCAGACTTACTGGTCTGTAGTGCCCCAGGTTATCTTTATAATCCTTTAAAAAAATGCTGTCACTTCACTATCTTTTATTCCTCTGATATTGAAGTTGTCTTAACAAATACATTGTTCCATTAATAGTAACTCTGATATACTCTCTCACCAAATGTTACCATTTTACCTGTTCAGCTGATCTTATTTTAGTATCCTCTTAATTTCTTTTCCCTTTTAAAGCTAAATAACATTTAGCTTTAGATGCTTTTATTTTTTGCCTTTTTTTTTTTTCATCTTTTTGCCTTCCACAAATATGTTTAATCTGGTAACACAATGACATTGTGTGAAAAATGGCATTATATTATTTACACCCTGAACCTTGTTTTGTACATTCAAGAGCTGCTCTGGTCTGACTCTGTTCCAGAAATCAGTCATTCTGTAGAGAATAAATGTGAAGAAACTTCGTATAATATCCCTCGTGACATTTGCTCAGATTAGTGGAGGGTACTAGAAAAATTCCATTAGTATGAAGACTGTAGCCTAAGTGCAGACTGATGGGGAGGTGTGTTTAGTCTTTGTCACTCAATCACCAAGAGTAGGGACCTGGTTCATAAACACCACAGTCCCTTGCAATGTGCGCATGTCGTCTTTCCTATGGGAACTAAGGCACAAACAGAGAATGCTTTCAGAATATGTGTTGTACTGAAAGGGACCTGGATCTCACCCTAAAATAAAGTGAGGACAGAAATGAAACATGCATCCAGACTGTAAGTGTATATGGAAGGAGAGAGTGTCTGTTCCCTTAATCTGGTCAAGGACCCAAAGGGGATAATAAGAAAAGGAGAATGACATAAGCAAGAACACACAGGAATACAAACCTGACCTACAAACAATAAGGGAGGAAGTAACAGGACAACCAAACCTGGTCTGTCACACTAATTGATAAGGGTAGGTGGAATGTGGGAATGTTTATTTCACTAAGATTACCTGATGGAGGACCTTGTTAAATGGTATACTAAGGAAAAGAGGGAAGCTGTAAACAAAATGCAGAGACACAAATGTGACAGACAAACATGATGGAGACAAAGACAAGAGACAAACCTCAACAATCACACTAATTGATGTGCTATGAAGAAACAGCAGGCAAACCAGAGTTTTGTAACTGATAAGGATGCAAACCTGAGGGTTCAGGATGTTGGAGAGGGTTGGTGGGACTGTGCCAACTGATGAGGCAACGTGCAGGGGAAGGGGTGCAAGGAGGAATGGAGAGTGGGGTAGACAGAAAGGGGTATAAAAGGGGCTGGTTGCATGTCAAAATGGCCAGGTCAGTACATTTGTCTAGCTGAGCTCTGTGCCTTCTTTGCTGCATGGCTGGCTTATGTTCGACTTGCTGTCCACCAGGACCCCTAGGTCCTCCTCTGCCAGGCTACTTTCTAGCTGGTAGGCCCTCAACCTGTCATGGTGCACAGCGTTATTCCTCCCCAGGGGCAGGACTTTGCATTTGCACTCGTTGACTTTCATGAGATTCCTATTGGTTAATTTCTCCAACCTGTCAAGGTTCCTTTAAGTGGCAGCACACCTATCTGGTGTACCAACCACTCCCCCCAGTTTTGTGTTGTCTGCTAACTTGCTGAGGGTGCACTCTGTCTCATCATCCAGCTCATTAATGAAGATGTTGAACAGCATTGGCTGCAGTATCAACTCCTGGGGTACACCATTTAGTGACTGGCCTCAGCTAGATTTGGCGGTGCTGCTGCTGACCACCATTTGAGCCTGTAGATGAGCCAGTTTTCAGTCTGCCTCATTGTTCATTTATCTGTCCTGTGCTTCGTCAGTTTATCTATAAGGATGTTAGGTATGTTCAGCCTTACTGAAGGTGAAATAAAGAACATCCATTCCTCTCCCTTCACAGACGGAGCCAGTCACCTCATCATAGGAGCCATCAGGTTGGTTAAGCATGACTTGCCCTTCATAAATCTGTACTGACAGGTCTCCATCACCTTCTTGTCCTTCACGTGTCTGGAAATGGTTTTCAGGACTATTAACTCCATTACCTTCCCAAGGATCAAAGTAAGGCTGACTTTCCTATAATTCCCTGGATCTTCCTCCTTGCCTTCCTTCCTTTCTTGAAGAAAGGAGTGATATTTGCTTTCTTCCATGCTTTAGGAACCTCCCCCAGTTGCCATGACCTTTCAAAGATAATCAAGAGTGCTCTCGTAATGACATTGAGCAGCTTGCTCAGCAGTTGTGGCTGCATCCCATCAGGTCCCATGAACTTGTGTTTAACCAATTTGTTTAAATGTTCCAGAACCTAATCATCCTCTACTGAGTGTGAGTCTTCCTTGCTTCTGATTTTCCCTCAGGTCTCAGGGGTCTGGGGCTCCTGGAAGTTAGTCTTACCAGTAAGGACCAAGTTCATCTTTTCTTCATGAAAATATTGTATACTTTAGTATTTTCCATGTCTTTTGTCACTAGATCCCCTGCTCTATTCAGCAGAGGGACCATATTTTTGCTAGGCTCTATTTTGCTTGTCTTGCATGTACAAAATAATATGCTGACCTTTTTGGTGCAATTGATGGAAACTGTTCCCTGTTAAAGTACCAAGAAATATTTTCAGAGCTGGGAGGCAAATGAAACACTATTGGTTTTTTTCTGACTCATTAGATTTCATTCAGAGTCTTCACATCACATTAGATCTGTTTGTTTTTATGAAATGTGATTTTGCTCACAAATATTTGATGTACATTTAAAATAATAAAAGTATTCATAGCCAGTCATAAAGACAATTAGGGAGATTTCTTTAAATAGGGAGAAGACACTAACAGGGTATGCTCAGGGCATCTGTGTCTATGTAGTTACATTCAGCTCAACAAGAGACATTGTCACATCATGCAGGCAGTTGCAGAATATGTCAGTGTAATGCACTCCCTATTAGGAAATAAAATAAATTGAATAGAAGGGAAGAAAGAAAAAAGAGGACTGAATAAGAATAGAGGGTGGATTTTTTTGTTTGTTTGTTTTAGCCTATTTCTAGCCTACTCTTGTTTTTAGACAATTTTCTGAAAACATGTTTATGAAATTCATTGTACTACTTACAGCCTAAATTTAGAATATTACCTTTATCTCATTTACTGTGAACTATAAACAAAATGAGCTTTTTCATGTAAACAACTATACTTTATGAAGGAATCTTCTAAAATAACTTCTTTGTGCAATGAATGGATGATTCGAATTGAGTTTCCTTTTTATAAGAAAAAAGTATTGTGGTAGCATAGCTTAATTTCAAAGCTTGTTCCTGAAAGAAAACTACAAAGTCCTTGACTTTAATAAAGGAGATTAGGACTTCAGATAGATACATTGCATTTCTTTGTTTTGTTTTCCTTTTAGAAGATTTTTTAGCAATGCTGAAAGACTAAGGATACAGTTCAACTGACATAACTTCAGACATCTCTAATGGAGCTGTCTGGAATTCTAAAATACTATCATAGTAAATGGGGAGATACAGGCCATTTTAAGAAACAATTTGGATGACCATATGTACAAATCTAATTTAGAATGAGATTACTCATGCCCTAGAAGAGCTCATCTCCTTTTATTCACTCTAAAAGTATTCTGGGATACCTTATTTAGAATCAGAGAATTATAGAATATGCTGAATTGAAAGGCACCCATGAGTATCACTGAGTCCAACTCCTGACTCCACACAGGGCAACCGAAAAGTTAAACCATATAGCTAAGAGCATTGCCCAAATGCTTCTCAAACAGAGATGAGCTTGGAACCATGACCGCTTTCCTGGGGAGTTTGTTCCAGTGCTTGACTACGCTCTCAATGAAGAACTTTTTCCTAATATCTAATCTGAACTTCCAGTGATGCAGCTGTAAGCCATTTGCTTGTCTCCTATCACCAGACACCAGAGAGAAGAGATCAGCACCTCCTTCTCTGCTCCTCCTCATAAGGAAGTTGTAGACAGCAATGAAGTCACCCCTCAATCTCCTCTTCTCTAAGCTGAACAAACTTAGAATCCTCAGTCGCTCCTCATAAGTCATGCCCTCTAGTCCTTTCACAATCTTTGTTGTCCTCCTTTGGACGCATTCTAATATTTTTATATCCTTCTTACATTCAGGAGCCCAAAACTGCACACAGTACTAGAGATGAGGCTGTACCAGTGTTGAATATAGTTGGACAATCCTTTTGACCAGTTATCTATACCGTACCTAATGCCCCCAAGGATACAGTTGGCCCTTTTGGCCTCCAGGGCATATTGTTGACTCATATTGAGCTTACCATCAACCAAACCCCCTAGATCCCTTTCTGCATGTCTGCATTCCAGCTTCTTGTCCCCCAGTGTATGTGTCCATCCAGGATTACACTGTCACTGTCTCAGGTGCAGAATCCAGCATTTGTTCTTGCTAAATTTCATAAGACTGGTGATTGCCCAGCACTCTAATCTATCAAGATCTTTCTGTAAGGCCTCTCTACCCTTGAGGGAATCAACAGCTCCTCCTAGTTTAGCATTTTCAGCAAGTTTACTTTGTGTGCACTCAACTCCTGTGTCCAGGTCATTGATAAAAACATTGAAGAGAACTGGCCCTAAAATTGGGCCCTGGGGAATATCACTAGTGATTGGCTGACAACCATATGTTACCCCTTTCCTAGTCAGCTCTCTTAGTACCTGTATCAAAAAGTTATCTTCAACATGCTTCAGGAATTGCCTGGACCTGTTTGTGTCTGCTGTATAAGAATACAATAACATCTAGGAAGTTGAAGGACAAGGGCAACTGATCTAAAGATTTTCCTTAATTCCTTATATCATAATACATCTATGTCATCATCCTAGATGGGTGATCTACAGTAGAGTGCTACAAAAACATCTGCTTTATTGGCTTTTCCCCTAATCCTTACCCAGAGGCTCTCAGCAATGTTGTCCCTAACTGCAAGTGCTGTACAGTTCAACCGCTCCTTTACATGCAGCGCTACCCCTCTGTCTTGCCTGTCCTGGCTATCTCTCACAAAGAGGCTATAACCATCCATTCAGTGGAAGAACTCTTGGTAGACTAAGTAAAGATGTACAGTTATTTCACATAAATCTTACCTTGGATAACTTGAGTACATATTAATTTTCACTGGAACTTGCAATGTTAAAAGCTGTAGGTGCTTTTCAGAAATTCAGTCTTACGACTAACATATCCTAGGTTAGTATTGATCTATAGCAAAATTTGGTCTCCATAATAGAATTTATTATTTCTTTACCTGTAAATAAAAGATAAATAAAAGTTCCCTAAATGGTAGTGAAATGGCTTTTCTGAATTCAGATGAGATTTACCTGTGTCTTTTCTAACCTTACAAGTTACAGTAGGTCAGTTACACATTAAACAGATAATTTAATATAATTCAGTTGTATTTGCATAAGCATAATATACAAACCATGTGCAAATTTATAGATTATATGATCCATCATAATCACACAGCCATAAATATACGGGTCTTGAAGGTACTTTCAGAAAACACCTAGTCCATTGTTTGTTGAGGAAGGATAAGTATACTTGACTTTTGCTTGTTTAACCCACTCTTAAAAATCTCCAGAGAGGGAGATCTCAAAAACTTTTAGTACTTCATGATCCTTATATTGAGAAAATATTTTGTTTTGTTCCCCCCCACCCCATAATGTCTTAATAACCCAAATTACTAAAGAGAACAATTGTGTCATCAGTCTCCCTGTAACATTTTCCTCATTGTTTGAGTCTTTCTAGATCTTCTCTTAATCTTATAGGTATGTCTGTTTTCTTCAGCCTCTACTCAATTAATTTTGTTGCTTTCGTCCAGACCTCTAATATCTTCCTTAAGAGTTGGTGCCTGAAAGTCAACATAATAGGGTATCTTCCTTCCTGAACATCTTCACAATTAGGGAAATTGGAAAGAAAAGGAAAGGACTGTTTTATTAATTTAAGAACCTATTTTTATGTTCTTATAAAACACAGTTTATTACAGCTGCAGTCTCGCCAACATCAGGTAGCAGAAAACTATTTTTCTTTTGCTATTACTATTTACTATTACTATTTTTGCCTGACATGCAACAATCTTATTAGTCTGTCTCAGAATGAGATTTACCTTTTCTGTTCAAAACTAGTTTTCAGTCCTTTATAACCTCCATATTTTTCTCTGCAACACTGACACTTAGCCATTTTTTCCTCATTTTGTACCTATGTATTGGATTTCTCGTCTCAAGTACTTTATTGAATGTAATCCTAATGATTTGGGGCTAGTCATCCAAAACTTTGATAAAATTCTGATGTCATCTTTTTAAGTGTTTTCAACCTCCTCAGTTTTGCGGTCATACACAGTTTTCCTAAGTGCAATTTCTATCAATCAGCTAAGTAAATAATTAAAAATATGAATAATATTAATCTCATGACAGATATCTACAGGACCTCAATTGAAATGGATTACCAATTAGATAGCAAACCATATTTAATCTCTTACATTGATAATAATTTCCTGTAATAATTACACAGAGGTAAGGTGTTTTCTGTGAAGACAATATCTTCATCAGTAGGGAAGCTGGGTAGAAAAGGAGGATAAAGGAAAGCATTGTTATGAGTTTTGCAATCTAATTCTCTATCCACACAAAACTGTGGCCTTCTGGATCCCAAATTTAGAGAAAGCTATCAAGTGACTGGGTGGCAGAGAAGGAAGTGCATATTTCCTGTTTTATTTAACTTTAATATAGGCTATACAAGACTGAAATAAGTTTGAGAGTACTATTCAGAGTTGTCTTCATAGTCAGGCACAAGCAAAAGCAACCTTTTGTATTTGAATGTAACATGTGTAAGTCCTACTTGCACAAGTAGACTACTTGTCCTACTTGCACAAGGAAAGAATTTTCTTTCTGCAAAAAGGGAGAAAAGTTTGGACTTGCATTGTTTTCTTTTGCTGTTCAGGAGTTGTTATTCACAAGATTCATTAAATACATTTATCTACCATTATGCACATATATTTCCAAACCTGTATATACTCTTAACAATCACATGTTCAGACATGACAAAACACAAAGCCTTGTATGACAAGGGTGAAAGTTAGGATGCAGATGCAAAGCACTAAGTTGGCTAAATAAATGGACAGCTCATTTTCTGAGAGGAATGAAAGTTGTCCTTAACATTAGACAAAATATGAAGTTTCAATATCTACCCTTTCCAAATAAAAGGGGAGAAGTTTTATAATAGTGGATGGATGATTAGGTCAGTGACAGACTGAAAAGTGACTAAAATAACTTTAGGCTATATGATACTGACAAATTACAATCTAACTCACTGCCATCAAGGAGAAGCTTGCTATACATATATATTTATACACATACCTTTGTTTTCTGATACAACTGTAAGATCTTACAAGGACAATGGGACAGAATTTTAAGGCATTTAGATAGCTATTGCCTACCTTTCATTGAATGCAACGACTAAAAATCTTTAACAAAACTGTATTATACAGTATGCTAATAAACCTGTAAAATACAAAGTATATTTTTAGTGAAGATTTTTTAAGATTAATTAAATAATGCTTACCTTAATAACCTATCAAGGAAAGGTGGCAACTTGTATAAATCCTGAAAATGTGAGAGCATTTGAAAAGGAAGAAAATGAGCCCTAGTTCATCTCTGGGCTCATCAGTCAGCTCGTTTGTGCATCTCCTGGATCGTGCTGAAATTTGTTAATGCACTTTTAGTTTAAATAGCGTCTACTCATCAGAATAATATATTAGGAAGCATGAAATTACTCTTTTCTGTTCTTTGCTCTTCAGTGCCAGCTACAAGCTCAGTTCATAACAGAAGCAGGATAAATACAGAAATCAAGAGAGTACTGCTAAAGCCAAAGCCTTACATGGTCTGAGCCTTTTCTTTCTAATGTTGTATAAAGTTCACTGACAACAGCTTTGGATTTTTGTGCATGTGCTTAACAAATTAGTCTCTTTAATAACATTCCACTCTTAACAACATGTGGGAAGGATCTTAGCTGAGAGAGGTTCCTGCCTGTCTTTAGCAAGGGTTAAAACACTTATTAGAAGTTTCATTGACAAAAGAGCTATACAGCAACAAAAGGTAGGATATCTTGTATAACAATGGACTTTTGCCTTGACACCAGTACACTCCTGCAGGATTTTTCCCCTCCACTGCACCATCAGTTAAGAACAAGGTCTAGCAGCAGAAAGAAAATTTCACCCTGCAGGAAGAACAGCAAAGACGGCCTCCTCCTGCTGTGCCTGTACTTTAGGTTACCTTTTTGTTGTTGTTCTCCTATCAAGACAGGACAAAATGTTATCCAGTGCAGCTCAAGTGCCGCTCAAAAGAAAATAAAGTCAGAAGCTGTTCACGTAAAAAAAATACATGTGTATGTCATCAAAATATGTCTAATAGTCTTCAATCTGAAGTCACACTGAAGGCTCTATTTATTCCACGTAAAACTCACTTTAAAAATATTATGCTTCCTTTAATGTTTTGTACATGAAGGCAAGCTACATAGTGCTAAAAATGTGTAATTATATTTCCTGGTGGACAGGGAAATATATAGGCACTCAAGGAGTCAAAAGGAAATTTCATTACAGAATGATCAAGATAACTGGAAATTCATATCTAAAAGGAGTGAGGTCATTATTTAGCTGGTCAAATGCTTTGATTGCTCAAGGTGATCACAAAATTTATTCTCCTGAGAGAAATAATCGTAAAAATAAACCCTCCAAACAAACAAACAAACAAAAAAAAACCAAACCCCCATTTTCTTTTTCTTCTTAAAAGAAACATTCAATTTGAAAAACTGAAATTCTCATCTCATTTTTTTTCATTTCCTCACAATGACAACACAGTTCTTTGCAAAATATTTTTTATTCAGAAGGCCTATTATTTTAAAGAAGCCATTTTTCCTTGAAAATATATCTTTAAAAGTGAAGTATTAAGATGCTTTTCTGGTGTTCTAAAATACCAAGTACTATCACTAAACTTGACTGATGTAAATTTCATCTCAGAGTACAGCCATGGAAATGTTTAAATACAAGCATAAGAGTTAAACTTCATAAATTTATCATATTGTACTTCCGTGTTTTCAAATCTGTTTGGCTGGGTGTGAAAATATTGAATTGAAATGTACTTATCTATGTAATTAAATTATAAATATAAATTTGCATATAAATATATAAACCAATAGCTTAGTATATGTAAATATATAAAATATGTAAATATACACATATATTCTACATTTAATGATATTTATTATATATACATTTATTACAAATATATAAAATTTATATGATCTATAAATATCCAAGACTATATAAATAAATAATATAAAAAACTATTATGGAGTTCAGTTGTGTAACGTGTTAATGATCTATTCATTGGTTCTGATTAATGTAATGAGAATGTACATGGACTGACAATTTATGAGTAGCTCTGTTTATAAAGGAGCATACTAAATTTTAAAATATTTTTAGTGCCTTATATTACAGAAAAGTTTAAAATAATGTTGTTCTTTTTGTGAAACAGTTTTATTAGAATGTTTAATCAAATATTGTTCCCTATCCAGGACCAGTAGTTAAGTAAACAAGTATGTAAGCATGTGTTTGAGTTCTACATTGAAAGTTTCTTTCTTACCTGTCTGTTAATACTAGTTTACTAAAAGGCATATATTAAAAGGGTTACCTTAAACAAAGAAATAAGGGGGTATATTTATTCTGTATATTTCTGTACTTGTATTTCTGAATAAACTTTTAAGATATTGCTATATTTAATTTAAGCTAATAAAGTGAAGATAGCCATAGGTTGTAGACTGAGGTGTACATTAGTGTTATAGTATGCAATTTCCACGCAAAGGTTATAATGTATTTTCCATGTATTGCTGTCACAGGAAAAAAAGCCTAGAATAGAGAAATTTAACCTAACTTTATTACCATCCAACACAAAAACTGCTGATTACTGATTAAGGTATTGAGGGGAAAAAAAAAAAAAGAGAACACTAATATACACTTCACACATAGATTTTTCACACATACATAAATGAACATCTGTTTTTTCCTCTCCCCTGTCTCAATTTTACTTATTTTCACCATAGTTTATACTCAGTCTGTCCAATTCATCCAGACAGGTCATCTGTGGCATAGGAGGTTGAGGTGGTATGTGTCTCTGCCTTTAATGATTCCTTCCGCTCCATTCCTAAGTACCCCTGCCTGGCCTGAGCCACCCTCGGGCTGCAGTCCCACAGGGTTGTCCCTGCCCTGGTGTGGGTCGCCCATGAGCTGCAGTCCCTCAGGGGTGTCTCTGCCCCAGCATGTGTTGTCCATGGGCTGCAGTCCCAGAAGGGTGTCCCTGCCCTGGCATGGGTCACCCACAGATCCCGGTACCCTTAGGGACTTCATGGAGTGCCTCTCCAAAACATTTCTCTCCAGCCTCTAACAGCTGCCAGTGTCTTTGTTAGATATATTTGAGCAGGTGCCATGGTTGTTTCTCTGATTGGATTGTTGCCGTGAAAAGCCGAAATCAGGACTCAATAGTCAGGATGACTATTAAGCAGGTATTCTTTATTGCAGCACTGGACAGCACTGGGGATCGCTCCGCCACAAGTGCTCCGCCAGGTTAGCACAACACATCAGTTCATATACAGAAAAATCATACATATTCATCAGATTTCCTGAAAAGGGCAGTTTTATGGTGATGAGTTCCTGGAATTCATTTACATAGTCCAAGCATGCGCAGTAAAATTAGGGTTAGGGTCTTTTCACCCTCCCGGTGGTCTTCCATAGTCTTCCTCACATTGTCCGTTAGTTGAACTTCGCGCTTCCTTTGTCCATATATAGTCATTGAATTAGCTCATCAGTCCTTCGACCTCAGAATGTCATAAGGGGGTCGATTTAAACTAGTTCTTTGGTGCTTATCTTTGGCACAAACCTCCTGAGTTCCTATTATCAGTGATTTAATTAGGAAGCCTAACGAGCTTGCTCAAGGCCTGTTTAGTCCTATCAGGTAAGAAGTTACAGGAAATGTCCTATCATCAACTCTGCTCAGCAGGTGACTAAAACTATCTTTGCAGGGGAAGAGAACAAAAGAGAACCAGGATGCAAGTGAAACTCACAGTAAGGTCTTAGTCAGGGATTGTCAGGGATTTAACCCTTTCAGGATCAAGTTGGGTATAGTGTAGTTAAGTTTTGGTGCACAATTAATATTTTCGACTGTTGTTTTCCTTTGTTTCAAGGCAGGCTGGACCCCATGTCAAAGGGCACACTGCAGTTCATGATCTTTCCCTCACAGGTCGCCATTACAGCCTACTTCTACGTACACACATGCCTGCTACAAACTCCACCCTTTATCCCTGTGAAACACATATTTAAGACCAAATTATGAAGGTTAACGAAGTAACTGAACATCTATGCATTTCAACTGTGAACAAACAAGGGCTGACAATAATTTAAAAACATTATCCTTAACATGATTGTAATAATATGAATTCTGTTTTCTCTTGAGAAATCATTTCATTTTTGTATTTACACCTATGCCATTACTCCAGTTATTTTTGACCCATTTTTAGGAATGATTTTATGTTTAAGTGTTTACCAAAGAGTGGGACTTTGTATTTCTTTTTTCTCCTGTCTATACTTTTTTCTCAATGTTTTGTACTAAACAAACAAAACATACAAATGAACAAAAAACCAAACAAGAAATGAGATACAAAATACATCAATAATTTTAATTTTTTAATTTACTTATGTAACCAGATGTAACCAAAATGATTAGTTCTTTCTTTTGTAACTAAGCAACATAGAGATAGGAGTGGGGTAGACAATACTTTAATATTGTGTTTGTACACCTATGGCTATGGATATGCTACTATGCCCAAAGACAATTGCACGAGGAGTAGTACGGTCATGCTGCTATGTTCCCAGTACAGCCCCAGCCCATCTTGACAACGAGTCGAGGGTGGTTAGAAAAATTGGTTTGTGTTAAGGGTGCCAAATCATTGTTAGGGACCATGCACCATGAAGAAGGGGAGCAAGTTACATAAGCAAGGTGGGATTGCGCATGTGCAGAAGAAGGGGTCAACTAAAGGACACACCTGTACAACCACCAAGGACCACCAGAGACCCCCACAGAAGCCCCTTGGAGCTCAAGGACGCATGCGTAATGACCACGCGAATATGATAATTAGTTCTGGGAAATAGAATGAATATGCATGATCATTCTGGGAAATTTGATGCATATGTATGTAATTGGACAATATAAGTTTCAGCTGATGTAACCTGCAGTATGCACGCTAGGTGGAATGATCCCCCGTGCATCCGGTGCCGTAATAAAGAATGTCTGCTTCTTAATACTACATTGGTGTTAAGGAGTTTGATTCCCAATTTTGGTGACACTTCTATGGTTTTGGAAAATTTCTATTTATGGAATATTGGTTTATAACCACAGATTTTAACCAAGCTCCATAATTTAGATTCTTGACACTGAATTCTGAAGTGCACTTTGTGTTATTTCTTGATTCATTCCTGAGGTTAAAGTTTGCAGGGGTTTTATTTGTTTTGTTTACTTTCACTTCAACATTTTAGCTAATTACTTTCCTTTGAAGTTAGTTTAACCTTGAATGTTCAGGACTCAATCATTTCACTATTTTTCTTTTCTTGATTAGATGCTTTTAATTCTATGGAGAGGTACAGGTTTGTGGGTAAAATAGCAACCAAGAATACGAAGAGAGAAAATACCTTTTATTTCAACTATTCCTAGAAAAATAAAAATTAGGGATGAAAAAAATGTAATGAAAAAAGCAAGGGTTTCAGACTTGTCATTGCTATTTGTGCTAATACTTTCACAAGCAATCACTCATTTTAGCTGGTGAAAAAACATATATAGATAGATCAGAAAGTCTCCAAAATGCTATCTCTTACACATGCTATGTAGTCATTTCAAGATAATTTTATATAATTGACTGCTGTCATGTAAGCAAATTATAACATCAGTTTGGGATTGACTAGTTTAGACTGAATGTTGCTAGTCACCCAGGTAGTTACCATAGCATTATTGTAGCCATGTCCATTACTATATGTAAGAAAGCTCTAATGAGTTTCAAATTTCTGTTATTTCTTTTCTTAGAACTGTGTGCGTTATACATTCAATATCTTTCAAAATTAATCTTGACTTCTGGACAGCTAAGTAAACTACGGAACATTAGCACAGTCTTCTCAGGTCTGTGAACTCAGGTAGCCATCTCCATAAATTGAATCCCTAAAATGCTGAGTAAAGCATTGACATATCCTATACTTTAAAGGCATCTGAGTTGGGGGTCACAAAGTCGATGTATTCAGTACACCTGAAAATCTGTATTTTGCATGACTTTGAGTCCTCATCTGGCAGCCAAAGCTAAACAACTTTGTGAAACTAGGATTCAGAGTGTAAATTCTCTCACTTCCATTCAGCAGCTTTTGGTATTTAAACTCAGATGAGGCAACCTACTTGCATGACAATTACAACAGTTGCCGAAAAACAGATGGTGAGACCTGGGCTTTGCGTTGGTCTCGCTGAGGAGATTTGCATCGCTGTCTCTTACCCACCAGGAAAATATCCCAACTGTAAGCTTGTGGGTATCCTGGATCGGTTTGCAGTTTTCCTACAGCAGCTTGTCCAGTGTATATTTAGGACTGCAAAATGTATGGGTCAGAAAGAGAGCACTGTTATACTTGAAATGTTATTATGAGCCAAAGATGCAGATAAAAATGTATTGTTAGTCTAACTTTTTAACAGTCTTAAATTCCAAATTATATTTTGTTTTTGTTTTTTTTTAAATAGCCTAATGAATAAGTTTAAATTGTTGCTTTTCTAATACTTACCCATCTTCTTTGCCGTTGTCTTTCCCTTTCAAAGTCCCTCTGGGTTCTAAGAGACCATTTCAGGCTTCCTCAGGAGAAACAGGAAAGGGGAGTTTCCAGTGAGTCACCACTACTGCGAAGAGTGAGACATTCAAGGTTAGACAATCCCTTCCTCCTCCATCCTGAGACATTGCACTGGTGACAGGGCTGGGCACCGCTGGCAGCCCCATGGTACAGCAGGAGCAAGCAGGGGCAGGGGTACAGCACACATGGGAAAGCTGAGCCTATTGATGAGGATTTTTATAAGCACCAGGGGATCTGCTATTCAGGTTTTTCTTCCAGGACTTTTTTTGTATTTCATATCAAGCTAGATAAAGCCAGAAACAGAAACTAGAATTTGGCAAACTGGGATTATAGTTGTGGATCACAACTTTTAAGGGAATTCCTTTCCAACTAGGTTACAATCAGGCTTTTTCTTGCCTGGGAATATGTTTTATATTGACCCAATTTAAAATAAAGAAGTAACAGATGTTTCCTGGCATTTAAGACACTTTATGGGGAAAGGCAGTTTCATATTTTCATAGACACAAATGAACCTGAAAAACACTTTTTCAGAACAAGCTTTTAAATTATTGGCCCACCCTTTGTGTTTCCAGATGATGTAACCTCTATTAAATAACCTAGACAAGCTTAGTGTCTGGATCCCAGGTAGCCTTAAGCAGGATGTATATTTTGATATTCAGTTCTTTAAAGACAGTGATGGTCAGAATTCATATTGTAGAACATGAGACACAATAGCTTTTTTGACAGATATCTGAGTTTCCTGGACCATTAATCGGATTTTATTTGGCTTTGGTGGATTATGCTTCTGAACATAGACTCTAAATCACACTTTAACTATCTAAATGATGGTTTTTTTGAGTTGTCATTTGTGATTGTTATTGTTTAACCATTCATATGTGTGCATGTTTGTTTGGCAGTCATCTTTAAAGCAATTGCTGTGGGTTTTACTATAACTTAGAACTATTGTTTTACAGTTGTTTGTTTTCATGTAATTCATTATTCTACTGTCTTAATTAGAGTTCATATGATTAATAAATATTTTAAAGGAAAAGTGAGGCTATTGAAATATTCCCTCTAGCAAAGCAAAATTCACTGCAAGCTAACAGGTTTCTTAATTTCATGGTTGATCTTGAAATTGCATGAGCTCATGAATTATAACCCAAAATCCAACTAATCTTACTAGTTTTTATTTTCCTTATGATTTGGGGAAGTGATAAATCTGTTCAATTACCTCATTCCATGTAAGTACATAATCATGAAAATATGATACAGATCATTTACACCTTGGTGGGCCACAGTTGGAAGTCCTGTGCACAGATTTTTCACAGAGGACTTTTAAGTGTTGTACGCTGTAAAACTGATATAATGTATCTTCTCCAAAATTTTAACTTGAGAAATATTTTCCTCCCTATTCTAATTATTCATGCTGTTTTCAGAGAATATCAATTCTAACACTGTTTTTATTGTTTTATGCTACCTCAAATTGAAAAATGAGCCTGGCATTGTATTTTTTGTTTTAGTTCAAAAGATAGAACATGTGCATATATATTTAGATCTCTACCTACTACTCTCAGTTTATCCTGGTTTTGTATGTAGGCATTTAGAAGTCTGACTGTTCTAGATCTGAGCCACAATGGCCAATTAGTGTCACCACATTTTTTATAGCAAGTTTTCCTACATTTCATATGTGTAATACCAGTGGTACTAGACAACCTCAGAGTGATCTGTAGCAGAGTCAAGAGTTGACTCTGCTGTCAGCTCAGTGAACGCAGTGCAAGAAGAGAGCTCCTGTGATTCAAAATGTGCAGTCAGAATCAAATACTGGTGTCAGGCTTTCATGAGTTCCTGCCCACAAGCAAAGATGCGGGCTAGCTTTTGGATCCTTCAGCACTTTGCTTGCCTGCTAGGTGATCCAGTATCTGACTCCAACTCTTGTATCTGACAAGCCTGTGCATAGGCACAGTATAACACTGACTTCTATCTATTTCTAAACAGGAAGAGAAAGGTTTCTGTAAAGCTACCACTGCAGATATTTCTTTGAAGCCTGGACTGTGTAATCAGTGTAGCAGAAGTATGCAGAAGAGTGGAATAGGTCACCAAGCGTTAGGGAGGTGGGACTGGGTAAGAACAGAGACCCTACTTAATAAAGACAGAAGGATGGTGGATGGAGGAAAGTGAAGCTGTAACTTTAATAGTTTTGAAGGAATGAAATATTATGTTACAAGAGCAAAAAAAAGGATACAGAACCTGTCACCTGTAGCCACGTGTACTGCCTGACGTAGAGCTGTGTGCTCTTGCCATTGCTTCATGGTTGGTACTCATTTGTGCAGCCTCAACTGGAATCTGTCACTAAGAATGCCCAAATAAACTATGCTTGGGAGCTTATTTCATGGTAATTTGCATTACCAATAAAGTCTGTTCTGGCTCTTTAAAACGGACTCCAGTTTCAAAAGACAAAAATGGAGCAATGTCTAGAAGCCAGGGAATTGTGGATATGTTCTAAACTGCGAATTTTGAAGAAAAATATTTTCTTTTACTCAGAAGAAGAGACCTGGAAAGAAGGAGATCTATGCTCTCTCTTTCAATGGCCTTTAAGGGTCTTTCAGAAAGTAATCCTAAGAAAAAGGTATTTCTATGGGAAAGGACTGGAAAGAGAAGATGGTAGAAAGTGTGATTGTTGAGAGTAAGAAAGAAGCCAGAAAAAAACCCAAGTAAAGCAAAGGAACAAATAGTTTGGAATAAGAAGTTTAGTATTTAAATGTTTTCTTAAGGAATCTTGGAAAGGGTATAAGTATTATGCTCAAATTATGAACAAATAGGAAGCAAACCTTACACATATATATATAGAGAGAGAAGAATTCATTGTTAGTATAATACAAATCTTGATAGTCCACTTCAAGAATCAATATAAATCTAGTTCTAATTTTTACAGAAAAGGAAGCACAATAATGCACTTAAAATTGTTATACGCACACTTTTTTCCTACCCTTTTCCTTGTGTTATGCTTACCCTTCCACTGCTTCCCAGAATCCCTGGGGGCTGGTGGTTTTATTTTGGTGGTGTGGTAGGTATTACATCAAGTCGTCAGCATCTGAGTCCTGTAGAATGTGCTGTTCATGTTTCTTTTTTGTCACTCTAGGATCCGCTAGGGTAATTTTCACAAGTTTACTAACACAGTTTTACAACTTTCTCTTCCTTCATTGGTCTGAGCTCCATGTTATATTCGAGTTTACTGTACACAGTGCCTTATGCATATGTCGGATAGTATTTATTTGTTGTCTTTTTTCCCCTAAAACCAGTCTTGTCCAGGTCACAGTCTGCTTATCTTTAACTAACCATGGGTTAGTTGTTCATAGCTGTGGTATCTCCAGGGCCAAGCCCGTGCCTCATCTCTTATCATCTTGTGCCTGTGCCATCTATACCACATCCTGTGTCTCTACTACTCAAGGCCTCTGTTATCATACCTGGCCTGTCTTTCTCTACACTACATCATTGTGCCAGAGTTGTAAATATCTCAGTCTGCATAGGACAACTGCTTATTACTGCTGTCTGTATAAAACTATAGTTGCACCACACACAGACAACAGTAAAACAAATTAAACTTAGACACCTGGTCAGTTAGACAAATTGCTTCACAGCTAAACTATGTAAAACAAGCTGCAGGCATGTCAAGAAAAGCTAAGACTGAGCAAGCCTGACAAGCCTCAGTCCTGAGCCCTTGCAAATTCACTAAAAAGCTTATGGCCTGTTACTAGCAACAACACTATTGTATTACAGGTCTGTGTGATTATAGATCAGTTATACCAGGATTTAGGCATAAAGATATTAAGCAAATTTCGTCTTATGCTTTTCTTGCCCAAGGAAATAATTTCTACTAAATTTCTACTAAAAAGTGTGGAAGGCAGAAGCAGATGACTTTTATAGACCATCAGTGCCTGAAACCCAGGCTGAGAGATAAACTATATTAAGATTTTAGAGAGGTGGAGGTAAAAGGGCTCCTGCTATTGAAAGGAGGAGTGGCACTTTTGTGGTAAAGACTGCTAAACAAAACAAAGCAAAGCAAAGCAAAAACAAACAAAACAAAAGAAAAGCCTTCAATTTCTGAAAAGAAAAGAGGATAGAAGATGTTACAAGCTGTCACCCATGACTATGTAGGATTTTTGTTTCTCATCATGAAAACAGTGAGAATACCCTGAAATACATTGAATATTTGGGAAAGCATAGCTTGTCGTCTGTTTCAGAGGCATGTTTAAGTCTGGTTTGCCTTTGTCTAATCTGCATTACAAATTTGAAAGTCTTTCATAGTACAGTGCCTCTCCTCAGTTCAATGGATTAATACATTAATTTGTTGAAGCTTTGTTCATTCAAGATTAGGGCATGATAATGTTCCCAGATAGTTCATTTTTGATAGCTCTACTGCTGAGTACTGAAAAGTCTTGAAAATAACATAACTACACCTTATAGTATCTGTTCTGAATTTAAGAACAGATGTCAGTCAGATGGCTTTAGATTAAATTCACTTTTATGCAGAGGACTAGCACTCCTACAGCCCTCTCTTAGGCTGCCATTATTCAAGTGAGGGGAAGAACTCTGTAACTTCATGCATTGCACATTTTTAATAATGCAACAGTAATGTCTAGGAATTTAAACACTCACCAAAGAAGTATACCAGTTCATTTCAGTTTCCTCCTCATGAGTTAAAACATATAGCTCCCAATTTCCCCGAGAATTTCCTAATTCATCAGGGTATAGCCTTTCTCAAATAAAGCATGGAGAATCTTTTCCAGGCACTTTTTTGCTACTCAGTGACACAGCTTCAAAAATGCCAAAGTCACAGGATGAGATGAAAGATGCATGTGCGCACAAGTGAGGTAATATTTGGTAGAGCCACTCATCTGGGAACAAGGAGTCCTGGCTTCTTCCTGCTAGTATTCTTGTGCAACATCTAAACTGCTCAATGCAATTACAAAACTAAGTTCATCAGTCTCAGTCTTACTTCTGACATCTAGTACAAACTGGATGAGATTTTAATGGTTGCTATGGCATATGAGAAGTGGGGTATACAACAGAGAAAGGCATTGTTTCTGCGTGAGAGGCAGAACTCCATGTTATAGTCATTTTCAAAGGGGAGAGCAGTATCTTTCAACAGCCCCAGCTTTCTCTGGGGGAGGAATCAAGAGTCAGTGGAGAAGCAAGGGAGGATACAATAATGAAATACAACCAAGGAGAAAAATTTGGGAGCATAAAGAATACCATCAAAAGCAGTGGAACAAAATAGATAGAAGGTACCAAGGGAGGCCATTCTTTGAGTAGGATCAGATTTCAGTAAAACAGAATTCGTACTGGAAAGTACCAAGGAGGCATGTCACAAATGAATTTATAGCAACTGTAAGGTACAATCCTTTCACCAAGTTTAGAGGTAAAAAGTTGTACTGGGTCTGGCTGGGATATGATTAGTTTTCTTAATAGCAGCCCATATTGTGCTGTGTTTTACATTTGTGACTAAAACAGTGTTGATTGATAACACACCAATGTTTTAACTATTGCTGAATAGTGCTTGCACAGCATCAAGGCTTTCTCTGTTTCTTACTCTGCCCCTTCAGCGAGAAGGCTGGGGGTGGGCAAGAGTTTGGAAGCAGCCACAGCCAGGGCAGCTGACCCCAGCTGACCAAAGGGATATCCCATACCATGCAACATCATGCTCAGCAATAAAACTGGGGAGTAGTCTTTCCAAAATACCCATTGTTCAGAGACTGGCTGGGCATTGGTCTGCTGGTGGGAGGTTGTAAGTGCTGCCTCTGCATCACTTGAGGTTTTTTTCTTCTCTTTCCTTCATTTGTTAAACTGTCTTAATCTCAACCCACCGGTTTTTCTTGCTTTTGCTCTTACAATTCTTTCCCCCATCCCTCTGGGGGCAGGGGCTGAGCAAGCAGCTTAGGTGCTTAGCTGCTGGCTGAGATCAACAAAGAGAGATGGGCTGAAAAGATGCCATTCAAGAGGGATTCTGTTAGAAAGGATGTTAGTCTTGTGTGCTTCTACTGAGATGAGAAAGAATTTGAATAAAATTACTACTTTGAAGGAAGCTGATGAAGCAATGAAAAATGTATCATGCAGCACTGTAAAATGATAAAAAATAAGTTGCTTGAAACAAACAGTGATGAAAAGAAAAAAAGTCAGAGGTAGTAGGAACAGCAGGTGTGGAACTGAAAGAATGAAGGGGGAGATGAATTCACACAGAATCTTTTTTTATTACTATATTTCATTATAAAGAGATCTTTCTAATTTCATGCTGATGTAAAATTCATGTAACTTCACTGAATCTCACTGAATTAGAATAAATTCACTGAAGTAATGCAAAATCAGTTCAATGCTTTTAAAGAGCAGACAATTTAATATAAGGACAAAACAATTTTTATTATTCCTATACTATAGTATATATGGACATTATGTATTATACACATAATACGTATATATACTGCATGTATACATTATGTAGTAGGTATACTATATACACATATATACATATGTACTGTGTATATATGTATTTAAATGTAGTGTGTGTGTATATACACTTTATATAAATAAAGTACATAGAAAGAGAGCATATGTAGACAATAGCCAACTCCACCTTTATTTTGTTCTGTTCCAAGACTCTATTCATCTTGAGTAAATACATGGCAAATATTGTTCATCCACAGATTCTGGCATAGTTAAGAGAGTACATCTGTCTAGAGAAGAAGGATAAACTCTCCTTAAAACAAAGGGGAAAGGGAAAGGGAAAGGGAAAGGGAAAGGGAAAGAGAAAGGGAAAGAGAAAGGGAAAGGGAAAGGGAAAGGGAAAGGGAAAGGGAAAGGGAAAGGGAAAGGGAGAGGGAAAGGGAGAGGGACAGGGGGAAGGGAAGGGAAGGGAAGGGAAGGGAAGGGAAGGGAAGGGAAGGGAAGGGAAGGGAAGGAAGGGAAGGGAAGGGAAGGGAAGGGAAGGGAAGGGAAGGGAAGGGAAGGAAAGGAAAGGAAAGGAAAGGAAAGGAAAGGAAAGGAAAGGAAAGGAAAGGAAAGGAAAGGAAAGGAAAGGAAAGGAAAGGAAAGGAAAGGAAAGGAAAGGAAAGGAAAGGAAAGGAAAGGAAAGGAAAGGAAAGGAAAGGAAAGGAAAGGAAAGGAAAGGAAAGGAAAGGAAAGGAAAGGAAAGGAAAAATGGAAAATAATTTTGATAGTTACTTATTTACATATAGATAAACTTCTTTCTTACCAAGTTATTTGTATGTTCTCCACTTTAAAAGAAAATTATAAGTACCATTTTCCTGACTTCCTGTGGTGCCAGATGCTTCATACAGATCTTACTCTTTCATTTGGAGTCAATGCTGATTTCACCAATAATTATTAGTGTCATGTACAGTATATTAGCAATAGAAATAAAATAGGTCAAAACAACTACAATAACAACAAAACCAAAACAGGAAATTGAGCAGAAATAAAACACAAGATATACAAACCATTGATACTGGTTTTAGAACATTTTCCATTTTGTTTGTGGGTCCCATCTTCTCTATATCACTGCTACTTGCAAATGCATGTACACAGAATGAAGTGTGTTGTAGAGTACCCTCTAGGCTAAAACACTTGCTGTATTTAGTTGTTGCTGGAATGCAAGCTCTAGGGAGCTCTTCCACTGCCTTTTCACTGAGCTCCCGTACCCTTCCTACACCAGATCTTTCATGACTTATAGAAAGAGCAGATAGCCAAAATAATTCTCTGAGATGACTTCCAGTGATCTCTGCAAAAGCACTAAGAAGCACCTGATTCCTCATCTTAGGAGAGCTTTGCAACCCATAGCACTCAAGCAGTATTAATGTCATCAATCTTTCTAAGAGCAAGACTCTGCTCTAGAAATTCCAGGCAGTTTTTAGCCTCTGTCATTTTCAAATCAAGTAAATAAGTAATTCAATAGTTTTTCACCATAACTACCACAGTTAATATTAATAACTTCTAATTATTAGATCTATCTATTCCATCTTATTATATCTAATCACTACAGCTATTTTTGTCAGAGTAACTCTTCTGGTGCGGAGAATACAGTAGAGAAGTAAAGAACATTTTCCTTTTTCTTTTTTTTTTTTAAATACCTTTCAAATAAACAACTTTGCTCTCCTCCCAATGTGAAAGCAATTTTCTTAAAATTGATATAAAAATATCTGAATGCATGTTTATGTTTTTCAACAATGTTCTATATATTTGGTTTCAGATACAACTATTTTTTCATCCAATTTGGCAGCTGCAGCCCTGAGAGGCTGCAGGTGGGCTCTGAGTATATATTTCAAGACTGTAAAGTTGAATATCCACAGTTCAGACTGACTTGTCATTGAAAAATATCTGTATTAAACAGGGGCCTTTACCTTGTGGAAGAATATTAGAATGAGTTTTTTTCTGGTACGATTTATTTAATTATTAATCAAATCAGCTCACATCAGATAGTTTAGAAACATCTTTCTCTTAGTACTGATCATGTTCTCAGACTAAAGAAGGTAAACACTACAGCGGTTCACATAAGCTCCTGCTGAGATTTTGTTAGGGGATTTTTTAATCTGTTTTTGTTTTGGTTGGTTTGTTTGGTTTTTTAAAAAAATTTTTTATTGGAAGACTGTTTCAAAATATCTGCTCTCTATTTTCTGGTCTTAAGCATCTAACTAACCAGCCAACACAAAAATTTTTCACCACTCATAATAATCTACTCCTTCAAAACTAGGAACTTTTTGCCAAAAATATCTGCAGTATATTTTAAGGATTATAAGGATCACTGGGATTTTGTCACTTTGAGAACTAGAGAGCTATAACATCCCCTGCATCAAAGCAGCTGCTGGAATTTTCCCAGTGTATGTGGTTCTTTAACTACAGAAAATCAGTTTGCTTTGCATTAATTTTCTTTCCAACCTTGTCTCCATTTCAGCGTAATTCCTTTTGCAAAATAGCAATGATCTGTTTTTCAATAGAAGTTAACACAAATTTTTATTTATTTATATTTTATTGGGTTTTTAGTAACTGTGTTTCATCAGTGTAGTATTTGGAAGTTCTAGGTAGTGTCTGCAAACATTTCAAAGCATTTCAAAGACTTTCTTTTCTCTTCTACCTACTTTTGATTCTTTTATTATAATTTATTCCCACTTATTATTCCCACTTGGAATTTGGGAAATGGAGGATTATGCTATCAGACACAAACACTGAGATTTTTGGCATTATGCAACCAAATTCTGCCTCAAATATTTAATGGTACATTCTTATTACTTCTAGTTTTGCACCAGTATGTTAAACCTGTGATTTAGTACTACATTTTTAAAAATTGGCAATTTGGACACATAAACAAATGGAGAATTGCTTAAGAATAAAATTTAATGATTACTGTTATTTCAAAACCAGACAAATAAAATTCTGTCATGAGAGAACCAAAAAACAAAGGTCACTTCAGCTATTATTCCACAAATGCGTAAATTACTTCCTGCTTTGTCCAGGTTAAATTTGAAGGGAGAGATATTCAGCTCTCACATGCTGTCATGAAGACTATACAGCTGTTATCTAGAGCTGTCATTCTGTTTCATGGGGTTGGTGGATGTATGATGAGGCACAAGCGTGTAATATTGATGAAGTACGTGGTTGACTTCTGCATGGTCTATAGGTCACTGCTGCTTCCACCAATGAAAACGTATGAAGTGGTAACTGCAAAAAACCATGCCAGTCAGCTCTGAAGAAACACCCAACCTACACTGCAGAGCAGCTGGAACAGCAAGTACCAGCTCTTCAAGTTTGACTCCCTTTTCCATCTCTTTTCTGTAGAAAAGAAGCAGCCCAACCACAGCCCCCTAACCCTTGAGGGCAGCAAATTTCATATTTCTCTGCAGTGCTGAAAAGACTTCAGCTGACACTAACAATCTGCACTGGATAATATCTGCCACCAAGTACGTTTCCAATTGCTTTTGAATGTCAGGTCCTATATAACTTTTGCCCTTAGAGTATCTCCTCTCAGTTTCTCATATGTTTAAATCATGGGGATGGTCTCTCTCTCTTTCTTCTACACATATGCATTGTACTAAAAACACTGAACTAATTTTACACTGAGATATTTATGCATTATTTCAATATTACTATTATCAATACAAGCTGGAAGGAATCATCCTATTAACTAAAATTATATAATTAAATCAGTCATTTATACTTCCAATAATAATTGTCTGGAGTACAGGTTATGACTCATTCTCTTTAATAGATGATTAACAACCACTGAAATTTCTCCTCAATATAAAACTAGAAAGCTGAAGGAATATTTTCTTCCTGAAATTTCATAATATCACAGGTAAAATTTTGCCTAATTTCTATAATGGCAGAAACTGTGCCTAGCTTCAGAAGTTCTTTGGATCTGTTTTTCACAGCTGCTATTCTCTTGCACATTGGAAAATGAACAGAATATGAAAATCAACAGTAAGGTGTAATTCTGTTAACTGAAACATGAATGCCATTCGATTTTTAATATAGATCTGACAGTGACCTTATAGCAGCTCTCAGCTGCCCCTGAAAAATAGAGGCATATTGATGTTTTATTTCACTGTCTCATTGTGTGTCTTCTAACAACTCATTAAGTAATTAACCTTTTCAAAACCTTCAGTCTTAACCTATCTTTGTTCACAATGACTTTTGTGAATTAGGCCATCAAAGAGCTTTTAAAAATCCTACTGAACTGGAATTTGCCTCCAAGTAATTAATTCTAAAAAAAAAAAAAAAAAGAAAAAAAAAAAAGAAAAGAAAAGAAAAGAAAAGGGAGGGTGGGGATAGCTTTGTAATCATTGCTGAATTCCCATTTCAAGGTACAAGCTTTGTCTAAGCGCAGCTGCAAAGTTATTCATTAAAACTCCGAGTGCTTTTTAAGTAGTTTTAGTACTGACTTTTCTTTTTCAATTAACATAAACGTTAGAAAAAGTACACTACCTTTTTATACCTAATTTTAAATCTCTTTGAAGACTAGAAGTGTTACTGCTGTGCAGGTTTTTTTATCCACAATGTGCTTTTTAAGTTTTCACTTTAATGCTTACTCTTTAGAAAACTTCATTCCATGTGTAAACTGTCCTATAAATCTACCTGTCATCTTAATCACTGTCATCACATTATTGTATTAAGTTTAGTACGTTGTCAGTTTAAAACTCTATTATCATTTTCATTTCATTAAAATGAACTGTAGATAAAATTTGTTTTACGATCTGTCTAAATCACCCTTGGAGACACTTTTTCAGACTAAATTAGAAATATATTGCACTAGTAGATGAAGTAGTTTCCTTCTGGTCATATAGATCTACAAACCTACTTAAAACTGTGTCAGGAGTGATATAAAGCTGCCATTAGAAAAATCGCTAAGATTTTATAGCCATCTTCTGACACTAGCACTAACTTGTGAACTTTCTTAGTAAGCTCCCAAATGATGTTTCTTTGTATTTTATACCATCATAGAGCATTCACAATTGAGGCTGACAAAAAAATTCACTCACTCTAGATAGCATTTTGTAACTTTTTCACCAGTGACATTATGTTTAATAAAAATTAAGTTTTAGTTAAAGATTTTGTTTTGTCCTAATACTATATTTTACCTAGTTGTCTTTTGAGGTTACAATATCCGTTAGTTTACCTGATGTTCACTTTCTTTCCATTAATATTCACTAACACTACTTTTTATTCATTCAGGTTTTCACATACTTATATATATGTGTGTGTATATATATCTTACAAGGGGCAGCTGACGGAACTGGGGTTGTCTAGCCTGGAGAAAAGGAGGCTGAGGGGAGACCTTATCACTCTCTACAACTACCTGAAAAGAGGTGGGTGTTGATCTCTTCTCCCAAATAACTAGTGATAGGACAAGAGGAAATAGCCTCAAGTTGTGCCAGGGGAGGTTTAGATTGGATATTAGGAAATATTTATTCACTGAAAGGGCTATCAAGCATTGGAACAAGCTGCTCAGGGAAGTGGTTCAGTCACCATTCCTGGAGGTATTTAAAAGACATGTAGATGTGGTGTTTAGAGACACGGTTTTAGTGGTGGACTTGGCAGTGCTGGGTTTGCGGTTGGACTCAATGATCTTAAAGATCTTTTCCAGCCTAAATGATTCTATGATTCTATATACACAGTCTTCTGTGTAGTTATGTCTTAAATATGGGTAAATATGATTTAAAAAAAAATAAATAGATAAAATACAAAATGAAAAGACATGCAATAACTGAAACGGAACATTTGGAAAACTTGAGATTATAGGTGCATTAACTTGTAAATTCACTAGTCACTGTCTAAGCATCTTTAAAAGTTATATTTTTTAAATTTTATGTTCACAAACATATTATAAAAAAGATAAAAGTGTGAATATTGTTCTGCACAGTAATAATTTTATAAGTATATATATGTGAATACATTCAAAGGCAGGAGAGGGCAAAGTTTAGGCTACTAGGATTACTTAGCCATTTTCATTTCATTCTTTGCTGTGCAACAGTATAATTTTCTCACAGAATTACAGAACAGATGAGGTGGGAAGGCATCTCGGGAGATAATCTCAGCCAAATGTCCTGTTTAGAGCAGAGTCAACTATAGCAAGTTACTCTGGATTGTGTCCATTCAGGTTTTGAATATCTCCAAGGACGGAGACTCCACAAGCTCTCTGGGCAACCTGTGCCAGTGCTTGGTCACTCTCATAGTAAAAAAGTGTTTCCTGATGTTCAGATGGCACCTCCTCTGTTTCAGTTTGTGCCCATTGCCTCTAGTTCTGTCACTGGGCACCACTGAAAAGAGCTTGGCTCCATCTTCTTTGCACTTTCCCTTCAGGTATTTAAATACATTGATGAGATCCTGCCCAGAGCCTTCTCTTCTCCAGGCTGAACAGTCACAGCTGCCTCAGTCTCTCTTCATAGGACAAATGCTCACATGAGCATCTTCTTGAACCTTTGCTGGACTCACTGGATGTGCATGTCTCTCCAGGGAGTCCAGAACTGGAAACAGTACTCCAGATGTGGCCTCACCAGAGCTAAGCAGAGACAGTTTACTTTTTTAAAGGAGTTTTGACTTGAATTTGAAACTTACATCTTTGCTGGATACTTACTTTACCTTCAACAACACAATCTTCACAGAGCAGCGGACTGTGTAAATCCTATGAACCAGAGACAATGGATAGTTGGTATATGGGAGCCTGTGTAAAAAATGAAACCATAAGAAAACACCTCAATGAAAAAGCAATTTTATCTGGAGTTACAAGACTGCATGACAGATGACGTGTAAAATATCTTTTTTTTTTCTGAATTTTATGATGGTCTGGAAAAGAACATAAAAGGAATCATAAAAATTACCACAGGAGTTATATATTTTTCAAAACAAAGTACTACTGAAGAATGAAAAACACTTAACGACCTTAATATCTTTTCTGTTTTATAAAAAGTAATGACTTTTTAAACAGCTGGTTTACACCTATGTTGTATCTTCTGTCATTTTAATATATTTACACACACTGGTATACATTTAGTGAAATATTTAGGCAGCTGAAAATCTAACTTTTAAGTGCCAGCCTTCTGGGACTTTATTCTTTTGTCCAGATGAAGGAATGCAATGCTATCTGAGATGCCTTAAAGCATTCAGGACATCCACATGAACCTCACAGATGGGACACTGGACCAATAAGCAAGCCATGTCCTTCTGCAGAATAGCCAGAGGCCAGATGGCATCACCTTAGGCATCTCAGCAAGTACTAGATGCTTATATTTAGTCAACTGAATCCTGTTCTGGGACGTGATGTATTTCATTCTGTATAATGTGGGATGCTTACTTCTGTGCAGTTCTAGGACCTGGGAAATATGAACTTTACATACACAAAGTTCATGCAACTCTGGGGTAAACAACAGATAAACAGGAGTTGCATCACTTCATGACTTTAGATTCAAACACCTTGTTTCAACCAAAAGCTTACTTTGCACTCTAAAGATTATTTGTTTGTTTGTTTATTTGCTTATGGGTTCCAGTCACTATTCATCCACTAGTTTAGGTACTGAATGTTTAGACGCAGTTGAGCTTTGTCAATTAAAAAAAAAAAAAAAAACAACAACCAAAACCACACATCATGTTGTTGGTAGAGACTTTGAATATGTTTGCACATCTTCATGAGTGGTCAGGTTTTGCCCAGGAAGTAGTTATGGTCTGTGACTTAACATGGTTACTTAATAACATTTCTGTGATTGTTAATATCAGTGGTATTCATGAGAAACCATAAGCCATTAGACTGCATATATAATTTTTCATTGTAAGCCTACATAGCAAATGCCTGCATTGTGTTTACATAGCAAGGTTTTGGTACTGGGGAGGGAGGCTGCAGAGGTGGCTTCTGTGAGGAGCTATCCCCATGTCAGACAGAGCCAGTTCCAGCTGTCTCCTAGATGGACATGCCCCTGGTCAAAATTGAGCCAACCAGTGATGCTGTTGGTGTCTCTGTGATAACATATTTAAGAAAGGGTAAGAATTGCTGAGCAGCTGATGAGAGAAAAGAGTGAGAAAATGTCAGAGAAACAGCCCAGCCACCGGTCAGTGAACAAGGAGGGGCAGGAGGTGCTTCAGGTGCTGGAGCAGAGATTCCCCTGCAGCCCATGGTGAAGATCATGGTGATGCAGGTTGCCCCTCGTGCAGCCCATGAAGGACCACAGTGGAGCAGATATCCACACTGCAGCCGTGGAGGACCCCACACCGCAGAAGGTGGATGTGCCCTGAAGGAAGATGCAGCCCGTGGAGAGCCCATACTGGAGCAGGCTTCTGGCAGGAGCTGCAGCCTGTGGAGAGGAGCTCACACTGGAGCAGGTTTTCTGGCAGGAAATGTGGCTTGCAGGGAACCCATGCTGGAGTAGTAAATTCCTGAAGGACATCAGGTTGCTGTAATGAGGTTTAAATTCATTTAATTAATAAATAAAATAATCATATATAGGAAAACTAGTAAAATATTTTAAAGTTTTGTACTTTACCACCCATATTGCATAGTCTCTCTTTACTTACTGTGTCACAGTCTGAAGCCTACCCAAAAGCACTGCTCAGATAACTGAAACCTTGACTGCATCTGCACAGCTTTAACTTAGTAGACGATTCCAGTAGGTGGTGGGAAAATGAAGGAGGATAGATAATTGTTATGGGGAAAGCTTGCCAAAAGCTCTGGACTACATCTGACCTCTTTTAACAATTTAGGTATGTGTGGGAAAGAAAAAAGAAGCACAGATGAACTGTTGAAAATTTTACATCTGTATAACACATTTGGATTGGGAAATTAGAAAGTGATAGAAGCCCAGACAGCAACAGCTAAGTGGCTTTAGATATGAAGAAAGTCAAACAGGTTGGCCTGGGGGGGCATGACCAACAAGGCCACCTAAGTTAGAAAACAATAAGTAGTGAAGACAATAGTTCCTTGATGGGAAAACACACATGGAGGTCCCAGCACTGTGAAGAAAACTGAACCCAAGGAGGAACTGCTATGAATGGAAGTTATGCTTCCAGCCAAGACTTGGATACAGTGACTAGTCAGAAGTCAGTGTCTGGATCCCCTGGGTCTACAGGTTGGTTTAAATTGAACCATAGGTCCTAGGGCTCAAATTGTTGTGAGTGCGAAGAGTGTGTATGTCATAGAAAGGGAGCCTTAGAATAGAAATCATTGTCTGCCCACTATACTAGTCCCACTTAAGAAACAAATTCTAGATTTTATCTCACCACGTGGTGTGTTTCTGTTCAGGGTGCTCTCACATCCTGAATTCATCCATGACACAGTACTCTCTGGTTTTCTTTGTATTTAGGATAGTCTCCACATGCCTTCAGAATCACAAAGTCTTTCTCAATGGTTCTTCCTTCCTTTTATGCAATACCTGTCCTTGTCAGAACCTTTAAGTAAGGCTGACCTGACTGCGTGTGGACACCTATGGTGCAATGGAGTTAGTCCCCTGTGCTCCTGTTGTAATCAGTGGAATCACTAGGTCATAGTATGTCTCATTCTGAAGTATACATAGGCCAGAAAAAAACCCCAGTATTTTTTCGATATGACAGCTACAGCTATATTGAGGGAGTGGGGCTGGTTGTTTTTTTGTTTTTGTTTTTAACTGCATTATGTGGAAAATCTGAATGAAGCAAAATGTAAGAAAATGCAAATAAAAATTGTTGTTTGGGGGTTTTCTGGGTGACTCCATTCTATTTTTAAATTTTAATTTAAGAAGTGGGTATGTGATGTCTTTTTCTATTGCACTCCCTAAACATCATAAAAATACATTTTTTACTACCTAACAGTATTTCTGTATTTCTACAGCTATAAATCAGATCACAAAATAGCAACATCACAATCTTAAATCCTGTGCTGCACTTTATCAGAAAACCTTTTTTCCAAGTGACCTTTAGATTGTTCACACATTTGTAACCATGTCAGGAGGAATGAGAGAGACATGACTTCTAACCTATTTTAGGAATGACAAATTGCAACATTTAACGGGAAAACATTCCCTTCATGTGTTTTTTTTCAAGTTAATAACCTGAATCCAACATTACTTGAGATCTTCATATCAAAGTCCAATACAGAGCCATTTAATGTATATCGTAACTCCAAGAAGTACATTGAAACATCCCATCTCAATGCCATATAATGCATTGAATCTACAAAATTATAAATTTCAGATGTGGATTTCTTTGGACAGTGAAATTTTTCACTGAAGACATGATTCAAATCACACTGAAGGAAATTGGAAGTCTGGTCATTTGCTAAAATAGGTTTTGGATCATTCCCTCAGTCTGAAGAATAAAAAATCAAGCCCAAAAGAAAGCAATATTTCTGAAGAGGAAGATATTTTTTATTTTGTAATAGCAACTGACTGTTGCCATCTATTCAGAGATTATAAACTGTTTCGCTTATCCAGTGAAACTAGCTCTTCAACTTCTCCTTCAAGACCTTCATAGAAAAGAGGAAATTTATTCAGATAGGTCTTTCTCAGCTGTTATTCAAAAATTAATTTGATTATATTCCTTCTTCTACCCCTTTGCAAAGTTATTCTTAGAATTTTACAGTAATTTAGGGACAAATGATGATGCTGAGTTTTATAGTAATAGAGACATCTATAGTGTATCTATAGTGTGGGGAGACTGGATCATTAGTAGCAAGTTCCTGGAAAGAATGCAAAAAGTTCTGCACAGATTTTCTGACTGCTGAATAGATGTCATAGTTCAAGGCAATGAATGAACTGTGATTGTGAGTAGGAGGATCACTAGCCAGAGTTCAAGTTTCTGTTTTTCCTGCCATTGACTTCCTCCTTTATGGCTGCTTCCTAAAGCATGGTTACCTTAAATTCTGGGAGACCTGAAGCACTGAACATGAACTTGCATAGATTTTAGATTATATAAAATCACAGTAGAATCTGTTTTTAATTAATTATCTCTATAGTTACTGTGTGTATAAACTACTGCAAAATAACTATGCAAGCAATCCACTGTATTAATCCTCTTAGGTCCTCCTTACCCAACATAGAGTGTCCTGTTAAAAAGATCTCTGTCTTGCTGCCACCAAAAATAAAAAGGAAAAAATACAGCCCTGTGCTTCCTTGTATGCCAATGGCTTATTAAATGGGCATAAACATTTGAACTGAATGGCCTATTTAAAGACATTGTCTTGTATCTTTTGAAAAACAAACTCAGAAAGCTCCACAAGTAGGTAAAACCTTCCCAGTGAGAGTCTGTGGACTGGCTTGTTACAGCACCATCAGTGAAGCAAACCACAGTGAGACCTACTGTCCTAAACTGATTACAATTTTTCAAAGGCTTTATAGAACCATAGAATCATAGAATGCTTTGGATTGGAAGGGTTCTTTACAGGTCATCTAGTCCAACCCCCCTGCAAGGAGCAGGGACATCTTCAACTAGATCAGGTTGCTTAGAGCCCCATCCAACCTGACCTTGAATGTTTCCAGCAATGGGGCCTCCACTACCTCTCTGGGCAACCTGTTCCAGTGCCTCACCACCCTCATTGTAAAAAACTTCTTTCTTAAATCCAGTCTAAATCTGCACTCCCTTAGTTTAAAACTATTGCTCCTTGTCCTGACACAACAGGCCTTGCTAAAAATTCTGTCCCCGTCTTTCCTGTAGGCCCCCTTTAAGTACTGGAAGGCTGCTATAAGGTCTCCCCGCAGCCTTCTCTTCTCCAGGCTGAACAACCCCAACTCTCTCAGCCTTCCTTCATAGGACAGGTGTTCCAGCCCTCGGATCATTTTCGTGGCCCTCCTCTGGACCCACTCCAACAGCTCCATATCCTTCTTGTGATGAGGGCTCCAGAGCTGGACGCAGTACTCCAGGTGAGGTTTCACCAGAGCAGAGTAGAGGGGCAGAATCACCTCCCTCGACCTGCTGGCCACGCTTCTTTTGATGCAGCCCAGGATACGGCTGGCCTTCTGGGCTGCAAGCTCATGTCCAGCTTTTCATCCATCAGTACCCCCAAGTCCTTTTCCACAGGGCTGCTCTCAATCACATCATCCCCCAGCCTGTATCGAAACCAAGGATTGCCCTGACCCACGTGTAGGACCTTGCACTTGGACTTGTTTAACCTCATGAGGTTCACACAGGCCCACTTCTCAAGCTTGTCCAGGTCCCTCTGGGCAACATCCCGTCCTGGCATGTCAGCTGCACCACTCAGCTTGGTGTCATCTGCAAAATTGCTGAGGGTGCACTCGATCTCACTGTCAATGTCATTGATGAAAATATTGAACAGCACTGGTGCCAGTATGGACCCGTGAGGGACACCACTTGTCAGATCTCCATCTGGACATTGAGCCATTGACCGCTGCCCTCTGGATGCGACCATCCAACCAATTCCTTATCCACTGAACAGTTCACCCATCAAATCCATATCTCTCCAATTTAGAGAGAAGGATGTAGTGGGGGACTCTGTCAAAGGCCTTACAGAAGTCCAGATAGATGACATCCGTAGCGCTTCCCTTGTCCACTGATGTGGTAACTCCCTCGTAGAAAGCCACTAGGTTGGTCAGGCAGGACTTGCCCTTGGTGAAGCCATGCTGACTGTCTTGAATCACTTCCCTGTCCTCCATGTGCTTAGCTTCTAGGATAGCTTCTAGGAGGATCTGTTCCATGATCTTCCCAGGCACAGAGGGGAGGCTGACAGGTCAGTAGTTCCCAGGGTCATCCTTTCTACCCTTTTTAAAGATGGGCACAATGTTTCCCTTCTTCCAGTCACCAGGGACTTCACCTGATTGCCATGACTTTTCAAATATCATGGAGAGTGGCTTGACAACTACATCAGCCAATTCCCTCAGGACTCTGGGATGCATTTCCTCAGGTCCCATAGACTTAGATTATGTTCAGGTTCTTCAGGCGGTCACGAACCTGATCTTCCCTTACAGTGGGAGGGTCTTTACCCCCCTGGTCCCCAACATGTTGTCCATTGACTCGGGAGGGGTGAGGAGAGCAGTTGCCAGAGAAGACTGAAGCAAAAAAGTTATTGAGTACCTCAGCCTTCTCCTCATCTGTTGATACTAGGTCACCATTCTTGTTCATCAGTGGAGGTACACTTTACCGAGAGTCTGTGTTATAGAAAGGAAGTTTAGATCTGCTTAGGTTCACGCTTAGAAGCTGTGCATCATGTCATACCTCACATTTTAGAGTACCATCAAGATTCCTATTTCACAAGATTTTAGGCTGTCAATGGCATGTCAATAAGATAAGGTATGTTTATGTAGACAAATTCAGTGAAGTAATATCAGTTCTGTTTATATAGTGTGATAGCAGGAAAGGACAAGAGGGGTTTTACTGTTCTTCCACTCATCAGTTATATTATATCCTCTTGTTCACATTCCTGAATTCTGTTTTTTCTATTTTTTAGAAAAAGTGGTATCATGTAATAAACTAGATCTCATGGTACCTTGAAGAACAGTGAATAATCACACATATATATGACTACTATATATAGATATATGTGTGTGAAGAAAAGTAAAAAAAAAAAAAAAAAAAGATTTAGGGTATCCATATTCAAAGGAGAGGAAATGCTGGTCTTAAAATTCCTGAGAAATTTTTGAGCTGATAGTGTCTATGCATTTTGATGCAAAATTTAAATATATATGCAGATTATTTTCACAAAGTGTTTCCCTGTCTACTGACCCTTTTGTTCTCTTCAGCCACTATCTCCACAAATCTTTTTTTCTCCATCTATGCACTTAATCATAGACCTCTTAAAACTTCCAGTCCATTGTTCTCTGTCCGATTTTGCTAGTTTCACTTGCCCTTCTTCTGATTTTTTGTCCAAGTCTTCCCTTCAGTCTCCTCATTTACACAGTTGGTATATCTATATTAATGTGTTTTCTTTCAGAATAGACTATCAAAATATTTTTTTAATATTTCCTTTAATTTCTCACTGAATTTTACCAGTCTCTAGACAGATAAGCATATATTTCAAATTCCATTTCACCTCAGTGTGCAGTTTCTCCAGTTTTGCATTCCCATGCTTGATTCTGCATGATTAGGACTATTCGATTTGTTTCAACTCATGATCTATACACAAATCTGTATCTGTCCATCCAAATAATTTCTCCCTTCTCACTTTGCAAATCTTGTAGAACAAACATATTTGTTTTCATATATGAATGATACTAAATCCCTGTAACAATTCTCGTAGCCATCATTATATATTTTTTTCTCTTCTGACTAAACATCTGTTGTGTAGGTATCCCATCCATTCTCCATCAGTTTTTAACAACTGTATCCCCTTCTTTTCCCTCACCTTATAAGAAAAATCTTGGAGAGATCCTTGGAGACTGAAAAAAAGATATATCAAGCACATCTTTCAGAAAAGCAAGAAGGAGGACCCAGGATGCTATAAGCTATGCAAACTCTCCTTAGTCCCTGGAAAGAGTGTTGAACATGTCCCCTTGGAATATGCTTTCAAAAATAGAAAGAAGAAGGTGGTCATCAGGAGCAATCAGCAGGAATTTACCAATGCAAAATCATGCTTGACCAAGCTCAATGCCTTTGATGATGAACTGATGGCCCCTGTAGATGAGCTGAGAGCAGTAGGTGCAATAGTTAAATCCAGTTGCTGGTCACAAGTGGTGTTCCCCAGGGCTCAGCACTGGGGCCAGTTCTGTTTAATATCTTTATCAATGATTTGGACAAGTCAATCTAGTGTACCCTCAGTAAGTGTACAGACAACACCAAGTTGGGCAGAAGTGTTGATCTGTTTGAGGGTAGAAAGGCTCTACAGACGGACCTGGACAGGCTGGATCGATGGGTTGAGGCCAACAGTATGAGATTCAACAAGGCTAAGTGCCGGGTCCTGCACTTGGGTCACAACAACCCCATGCAACGCTACAGGCTTGGGGAAGAGTGGCTGGAAAGCTGCCTAGCAGAGAAGGACCCGGGGGTATTAGTCAACAGCCGGGTGAATATGAGCCATCAGTATGCCCAGGTAGCCAAGAAAGCCAATGGCATCCTGGCTTGTATCAAAAATAGTGTGGCTAGCAGGACTAAGGAGTTGATCGTCCCCCTGTACTCGGCACTGGTGAGGCCTCACCTTGAATACTGTGTTCAGTTTTGGGCCCCTCACCACAAGAAAGACATTGAGTTGCTGGAGCATGTCCAGAGAAGGGCAACGAAGCTGGTGAAGGGTCTAGAGAACAAGTCCTATGAGGAGCAGCTGAGGGAATTGGTATTGTTTAGCCTGGAGAAAAGGAGGCTGAGGGGACACCTTATCACTCTCTACAACTACCTGAAAGGAGGTTGTAGCAAGGTGGGTGTCAGTCTCTTCTGCCAGGTAACAAGTGATAGGACAAGAGGAAATGGCCTCAAGTTGCACCAGGGGAGGTTTAGATTAGATATTAGGAAAAATTTCTTCACTGAAAGGGTATCAAGCATTGGAACAGGCTGCCCAGGGAAGTGGTTCAGTCACCATTCCTGGAGGTATTAAAAAGACTTGTAGATGTGGCACTTAGGGGCACAGTTTAGTGGTGGACTTGGCAGTGTTGGGTTTGCAGTTGGACTCAATGATCTTAAAGGTCTTTTCCAGCTTAAATGATTCTATGATTCTATGATTTTAATATATACCTTGACTTTATGAAAGTTTTTAAGATGGACTCCCAATATAGTGTCATGAAGCTGAGGAAGTATGGCCTGGAAGAGCAAACTGTGAAGGCAGCTGAATTGGCTGAATTAAAGGGCAGCAATTACTGGCAAATCTCCTGGGCTGAAGGTCGCTTTGTCAAAAAAAGTTTTTGGTAAATTCATTTTGCATGTTTTAGTGAAGTAATACAACTAAACCAGCAGATAAACTCATTCAGACAGCAAATGCTATGTCTCTACTGAGGGGTTCATACTTATGATGCCAGAGGTTCTTTAGTGTAGGCAAGATCTAAATAATGTCAGCAACCATTACTGCTTTACTCCACTTACATTTCTGAACAGGTGCAAGTTTTGAATATTTTCTCTTTGCTTTGAAAAGAACTGCTCCATAAATCCATCGGGATGCTAAAGCTAATGATTATTTGCCTCTTGAGAGTTTTGAAGGTAGCACTTTAGTGGAGAATTGTTGAAGAAGGATAACACTTGAAATGGCCATGTGTAGTTGGGTTGTGTGTGCTAAAAATTTCCTCAGGCCTTTTCAGTCTCTGGATAAAAGATAATCAGGCGAGATGATTCATCTCTTCAACAACCATACCTAATCCATACCACCATCTGTGACAGAAATTCCATTAACTGAGTTCAGTCCTTTGGAAATCAAAATTATTTGACATACATAACCAGGAGTTGTTTCCAAAATTTCCCAGTATGGCAAGGTACAGAAAGCCCTCAAAATATTTTCTTTTTTTTTCTTTCTTCGTGCTGTACTAATGCTTAAATCAGGGCATTACTTTTATATCTGAAATGGAAGGATAAAATTTACCTGTGTCATTTGCATCATCTACTTCCCTGTTGAGTTTCTTAATGGTGATGGGGAATAAGAATTCCATGCTAGCAAAAGAATACTTTTGCAAATGATGACAGAAGCTGGTGACCCAGCTTTAATCTTAACAGAATCTGACTGTAAATAATTCTATCAGAATTCATTCCAGGTCACAGAGAAATTAAAACTAGTAGATGAAAGTTGGGGTTTGCATTTTTTTTCTCTCTCTCCCCCCCCCCCCCAATGCCAGCTATTTGAAATACATAAGATTTTATATAGTAAAAATAGAGTAAATCCTGATAGTCAACCTTCAGAGCTTTTTCATGATTGAAGGCATAATAAAGCAAGAAACTGTCAAGCTATTTTGTGAATTTTTACAAAGTAAGCCATTTTTATGATAACAGATTATTTGTGAACCAGTACAGGTTTCTACAAATGTATTATTTAGCTGTGAATGGTTCCCTTGGAAAAATGAAATGAAATGCAGTCTATGAGTGTTCTTAGACTTCTGTGGTTATTCCCTATTGCCATTTTTCATTTCAGTGCAGGACTGCTTAGCTAGGTGACACATAATCTTTTTTGTGATTGCATAACTGAAACTCTTAAAATGGAAAAATACACAAATCAGTGACAAATAAAAAATGAACAAAGAATGCAGTCCACATGAAAAATGAATATTTTTAATGAGAATATTAATTCCCTAAATATTTGTGAGAACAGCATGTTTATATAGAATTATTCAGAAAATGAACAATAAAATGTACAAAAATGTCTAAGTGGAATTTGAATGCATCCATCTAAAGGTGACTTCTGTATTATTCAGACAGTTCTAATCCTTGATGTTTAGAATACATTGAACATATTATTTTTTTGCATTTGATATTGTGCAGTAGGTAGGAGAGGAGAGTTTCCCTCTTTATGAAGTAGAATACAGTGAGAATACTCATTGCACAGGGACAAGTAAGGCAGTTGTAACATAAATAGCTGCTAGCTATTTTTTGGAAAGCACTGTTTTGGTAGGTAGCTATGAAGGAACCACTACAAACAAACTGTTATATTTTTACAAAATTGCCAACTACACTTTTTATGAGCCCGGATTGCTCTTTGCGAGTATAATAAAAGCAGACTAGCATTCATGTGTGTCTTTGATCGTGTTCAGTGCAGGCAGTGTAATACTGCAAACATAATGATGTCTGCAGGAGTTCCCTTTGTACAGCTGAGTGGCTATGTTCTTTATACTTTTTAATTTTTCTCATTATAACTTTAAATAAACAAAAAATACATACAAATAGTAAGTATATAACTGTTTTATATTTTATTAATTTTAAGGAAGGTAACACCAATAACGTCACAAAATACTAGTAACTGACGGGTTTTGTTGTTGATGTTTTAACTTCACCACTTGAAATGTATTGCATACTGCTATCATACAAAATATTTCTCAGGAAAAGTGGTCAGTGAACCCAATTCATTTTATGAGGACTTTTTTTCTCCCCCATTACCTCAGTCAAGGAAAAGAAAACTAAGCTTGTACACCTTGAATTGTTTTATCTGTAAATGTTTGTACTTCATATTTGGTCCTGGAGCAAGCTGCTTCAGAGCTTTAAATTAAAGCACTAATATGTGAGGCTTCACAAGCTTATTGCCAAGTAAGATCAGTTGGGTTCACTTTTTGTGTCTTCAAACCCCAAATTCTCCTTTAGGCATCCAAGAAGGAAGACGAACTGCAAAATTAATATCAGGCTAAATACATTCATATTGCTTCTAATTACAGGAGTTATTTACGATATAAAATAATATTCACAACAAGGTCATAATTGTGAATGCCTGATTTCCATTTATACTATTTTTCCAATCATGTGTGAGATGAATCTAATTACTGACTGCAAAAGCCCCTTTAAGGAAAATGAGTCTACCTGAGAGTACATACCTTGCTGAGATATCCCACACCTGTATTCTGGATCTCCATTGACTATAGAAGGAATATAAAGCAGTAAGGCTCCTACCTTTAGTGACTTTTTTAGGTGACTTAAATGAATTAAATGAGATGAATGCCCCACTAATCATTCATAAACTACCAGATCTTCATGATTCTGAATTATTTTGTATTACAAATAAAAAATAAATTTAATTGCAGCAGATTTATACTAGTGATGCAGATTAAAAATTATATCTGTGTAATTTCATTTTTACTTATTTCCTATAAAATGCTCTTACCTTCCACCAAATCTGATAGATACTCAGTTATACAAAGCACTTCAGAGATGTTGCAAACCTTGACCTCCCTTTAAACCTCTCTGTAGAATATCCAAACTTAATACTTAGTGGTATGCAGTAAGAATTACAGTGTTTATTCTATTAAGTACATGTTGCAGAAGAATATGTTACGAGCAACTTATTGAAATGCAGATGTGGATCTGGGATAGCAATTGTTACATATATCAATTTGATTATTGCAATAGTCAAGGTAAACATATAAGAAACACAACTGTGTGGCCATTTTGGCACAAGCAAAATAAAAAAAAAAGTGTCAATTAAATTTAATGAGATTAGTATAGCTGGATCAATGGAGTCTGATAGTGCTGTCTCTGGACTTTGAAAATATCTAAAATTTTCACTTTATGTATGTCACCTCATTAATTTTTCTTACCTATGAATTAAAAAAGGCAAACAGATAATTCTTCATACTACATATTTTTTTAAATTTTTATTGCTGTCTCTTACATTGTCCTTAATCTTCTTTGTGCTTAAACCTGGACATAGTATCTCCAGAAAGGCGTATACTAGCTAACTGTGTGAGAAGCTCATGTATTCTTATGTCTGCATAATAATCTTTATGACTGTGAACAAGAATATACTGATAGAATTTACAAAAAATATATACTAAAAATAATAGTTGTAATTCAAAATATAATGTGTTGTGATTATTTTGAATAATTGGTAACATGTTATTGGCAGAGTTTTATAGAACATTACCTATACTTTGGAAGTGAAAATTTTGAGTAAGAAAATTTGAGCATATTCAGCTATTTTCAAAACGTATGTAAACTGTTTCATGCTATGCAAACCATTAATTACTAGGAATTGTTGATAGTTTAATATCATTATTGACTAAATATATTGGTAGTTAGAATGCTACATAGAACAAAGTTGTGAAATGTATTTGTTTTGGCAATAGTAGCATAAATCTTAGTTTGAAACTCTTATAAAATAAAGAGCATTTCAATACATATGTGAAATAAGTGTATTTCCTTATATGCAAAATTAATACTGATCTATTCGAATACACAGTGATCTGTTATATTTCTGGAAAATTAAGTCTTCATAAAACCAATGTTTTTGAAATTATTATTTTTCTTCCCAACTTGCTAATTTATTAGAATAATACTAATTAAGTTTATTTTTTTTAATGATTGTGCACTTAATATTGGTATTTGAATGTCCATATTGTTATTGAGAGATAAAAGGAAAAAATAACCTGCTTAAAGCCATAGAGTTGCCAAAGGATGTTCTCATTAGGTGAGCTACAGCAAGTGTCTGGACCATGTTCAAAAAAGCCAAACCAAACCAACTAACAAAAAAGTCCCAAAACAGTGATTAAAAAATTTAAAAGTTCTTGTATTAAAACAATAAAAAATTATACCTAGAAAATAATTTCTAAATTGACTGTTAAAACATATCTCAGTAATAGTAACAAAATGTGTATTTGTTAAGGCTGCTGTTTGATTATTCACTTCTCAGAGACATGATTTGCTACCTTAACTTTCCATGAATTTAAGTCACTGTGTAGACCTCTCCCACTTTCACACCCACCCATAGCCACAGTCACACCCACACCCACTTCACTATTGAGATAAATCTTTAATAAAAAAAACATTTTTGCACACACTACTTCTGCATATTTTTCCTCAATTTCCACATTAGAACCATATACCACAGACTGCTTCAACAGTGATTTTTAATATGCTATATTTATACTAATTCATTTTATGTGGTTTCTCCATTGCTTATTGAATGCACATTATTTCTAAGTTACAACTCTAAGATAAAATATTTTACCAATGTATTTTCCATTATTTCTAATTATGCATGTTCATAAGTATATTTGAAATATTTCCACTAACTTTTAAAGTAATAATTTTAGTTGGTTTAATAATGTCCTTCACTGTAATGGGCTGCTTCATTTATCATTGCCCTGACAGTCTCTACATTCAAATTAGTAAACAAGCCTTGTAAGCCTGCTGGTGGCAAAGATACCTGATGACATGAAAAGCATTTATAAGAGCCTTTCATATTGTATCTGCACTAATATTAAATTGGTTTAGAGTGATTTATAGCAAAAATGGCCTGTTGGTTTGCCAGCAGAGAGTAATATTCATAAACCACAGTCTTGTTTCTTTGGTTATATGATGTGTTTTGAAATAACATATTAATGCTATAAAATCAACTACTTTAATTTGGTTTTGTTTCCCATTTTTCTTTTAAAATACTTATAACTGCTATTAGTGAAAATTGCACCTTATAAGGTTATTTATTTATCCTATATTCTACATAGTTGATAATTTTCCAACCATGCCATGAAGCAAAACACCTAAACTAGTTTAGTAATCTCTCAATTGAAAAAGGAACTTGCCCATTTGCAAATTTTCCTCCAGAGAGATATGATTCTTCTGCCTTTGAAGCGATGTCAGGGCAGCTGCTTCCCTCCTACTTTGTTATAGTTGGTACAGTTATGTAATTTTTCAGAATTTAAGGTAAGTAGCTTTAAGGCCAACAGGAAAACAGAAAGGTAACTGTTGGTTTGTCCATGTATACTGAAAATGGCCATTAGGAAATCTAGTTTTCCGAGACCATTCACTGATACAGGTAAAATCAGAAGAATTACCAATGTTGTTAATTGCACTGATTTTTAACTGCTTCAAACAGAACAACAAAACAGCTCAGATTCAAAGACAGAAAGAGCCTTTAAGATTATGTTCATACAAAGGAGTTTAGAGAGTGATACAACACACTTAAGTAGACTTAGGCCTCAGTTCAGTTGCTTAAACATGGCCATCTGGCACCATTTGAGATGCTGCAAAATATTCAAGAAACTGCAGGGCATAAGCACTTAAGAAATATGATGTATGGGAAACCTGCCCCTCTGGAGAGGCAGCTGGAGGCCAGGCAGAATGACCTAAGGAGTCCCAAATGATACTAAAAATCACCTACATCTTGGCAAATATACTGTGTCCCCTATTGGCTACAATGGAAGCTTGGATATCTTGCTCCTTTGTAGACTCCTGCAATAGAAGTCTAATTTGAACTGTCTTAATCTTGAGGTGAATCCCTCCTGAAGCTCAGTTTCATAGTACTATTTAACTCCTCAGCTTTGTCATGGCAGAACTTTCTGCTAACTGCTCTCTCCTGCAATGATAGCTATGTGTCATCTTGTTAGCCATATTCTTAAATCTTGGAGGAAGATCAAAATATGCCACAATACTCCTGAGGAATAAAAGAGGATTATTTGAGACAGTATATAGTGGAGCTGTCATATCTAACCATAAGAAATGACTTAAAACTGGCTGTATCCTGCGGAGCACCTGCATCTTACATTAAAAAAGTTACAATGGATATTATTGTGTTGCTCTTTCCAGGACATCTGAGTGCAAAATATTTAATCTGCAGGTCAGGGGACAGGGTTAGAGGGAAGCTTAGCTAATTAAAAGGTACATCCAGCCTGCACACAGGATTCTTGTTCCAGGGTTAGGTTCAGTTCACCAAATGTAGATACATGTATCAGATTCAAACACTCTTTTTAGTCAATGGAGGAAGCAGGCAGGCTAAGAGAGAGAATAATCACACTCCAAAATATATAATATAATATAATATAATATAATATAATATAATATAATATAATATAATATAATGTAACGTGATATAATATGTGAACAACCTCTCTAAAGTGTTATTTTCTCTCTGTTGCCAATTAAGAAGCCTCAAGTAATTATCTCAGATGTGGAAATCTGAGAATACAGAAAGATAAAATAGATAAATACTATCTTAAATGTTATTGTGGCTTCCTAGACATTTCTGTATCAAGACAGAAGTGGAAATATGGTCATATTTACGTATGTATGTATGTTTGTACATGGGCACACACATGCACGCTCATATTTACACATGTATAGAAGCAAAATTCTCATAGATGAGAAGCAGTAGCCTGAGACAAAAACTGGGGCTGGGGATAGACTTGCCAAATCATGCCAAATCCTGTAAATCAACATGGCCAACTGAAGCTAAGACCTATGTGTCTCATTCTTCCAAATGGTGTGGAAACGCATCAACAGTGAGGCATAAGGGGGGAGGAGGGGGAGAGGAAGGGGGGTAACAGAGAAAACTGAGATATTTAGAAGTACCTTTGGGCACACTGGATGACTACAATATTAATGCATCTCATTAATTTGTGATTTAATTATGTCTGGACAAGCATGGGGTGAAACTAAATAATGGACTCAGTTTATGAGAATGTCAGCTTTATTGGAAATAGAAACTAATAGTTCCGGAGTTCAATGAGAAAAGATAGAAAATTTGTCCCTGCTACATCTTAACATAAATAATTCCAACCATCCAAACCAAAACAGGTAATTTCCAAATGAAATTATTAAATACATAAATAAAGCCTTATCAGTTGGAGGGACAGAAGGATACTGTTGATGACTTTTTGAAGAATTTGGCAAGTGTTTACTGCTTCTCTGAGGCAATGGTTCCTGGTTTCAGCATAGAGACATCAGGATATTAGTCCTTCAGCCCTGACTGTACTGTACATGGGAAGAACAACTGGACATACAATGGCACTCTACAACTAATCATGCTTCCTGCTTAAATAAAGACATTTGGTTATCCCCATGATGTCTCATTATCCATCATGTAATCCATTTCATAATCCAGCATGTAGATACTGTAATTGCACATGTTGCTCTTTATTATATCTTTCCTTACTACTGTTATAATATTTACCTGGAAACAATATTCAATGAAATCATTAGGGCTAATTTGTTCTTGTGACATTGCCTTAAGGGATTACATATTTTGCTTTTGATCCTGCATTGATGTAATTTTCAATGCCTGAAGCTCATCATTGATGATTCGATGCTTATTTTGAACTCTTGTTTTTGTTAACTAGTGATTAGGACTTAAATACAAAGGTAATGACACAAAAAGGTAAAATGTAATGGTGGGAAACATTTATGTTTTAAAGAAGAATAGGGATAGGAAAACGAATGGATAGAAGAAACAAAACAAAATGAAAATATGTTAAATCATATGAAAAAGAAATTACAGACAGAAAGCATGCACATCAGTTAAGGAATTGTAATGAATAAAGTGAGATTATAAAGAAGAAAACAGCCAACTTTCAGTAAAACAAAAAATTCATAAAAAGTTAATCTAAATACCTCGTAAAACCAGGTATCACTTTATATACTCCTTAATTTTAACCCTAAAATATATACCCTAAAGCACTTACATTTTATATTGGTTATATTAAAGTCTGTTTTCAAGAATTATTAGAAAACTTCTTCAGCATTGCTTCCACTGAATTCTACATCAAACAAAAGTTTATAGAACTAGGTATTTCATCTATCCTACTCTATAGTATCAGATTTTTTTTTTGTTGCATTGTTATAATATGCTTACTTAAATGAATTTAAATATAGCACATTTTAAATAAAATATCTTCCTGTCCTACTGGCCAGAAGCTAAGCCTTCACCCAGCTGTTCACTCACTCCCCCATCAGTGGGATGGGGTAAAGAACTGGAAGAGCAAAAGCTGAAAACTCATGGGTAGAGATAAAAACAGTTTAATAAGTGAAACAAAGTTGCACACACAAGCACATCAAAGAAGGAATTCATTCACTACTTCCTATCAGCAGGTAGATGTCCAGCCACTTCCTGGAAAGCAGGGCTTCAGCTTATAGATGTCCAGCCACTACCTGGAAAGCAGGGCTTTAGCAATAGCTAAAACATTGGTGTACCGTCAACACTATTTTTGTTACAAATCCAAAACACAACAGCACACTGGCTGTTGTGAAGAAAGAAGAAAGTTGACCCCATCCCAGACTAACCCCGTACACCTACTGTGAGTTTAAGGAGAAAGTTTTAATTAAGAAATAATTAATGACTTTTTTTGTGCTCATTAATAACTTCCTGGCCAGTGTCCAGAATATATGTCAAATACTAGTCAGTATTTCTATTATTTGAGCATGTAAGTATTAAAGCAGATGAATCTATTTTTCCAAAGAGTTTATTGTAGTTTTCACGATGTACTGAAGTTTAAATTTCCAAAGAACCCTCTGTTCCTCGCTTCTGTCTTTCAGATAAATTGGCCTATTTTTCAACAGTTTCTAAAAAGATATTTCAAAGTGCTGTGAAGAAAATTAATCTTAAGTTCCGAGGAGACATTAGTGTGTGGAATGTATGAGAAAAGTTAACACCCAGCTGCTCTACAACTTCTCTCATCTCTTGTAGCTTCATGGCTTTAAATGGATAGCTAAGCAGGGAACTATAAGAGGAGGATTTTCATTTTACAGGCATACCTGGGGAAAATAAAGAGCATTTATTGCATCAGTTTTTGTTGTCATGGATATAAGAAGCAGTAGCTACTCTTTCCATAGCCTACAATTGGACAAAAATCAAAAAGGCCAATGAAACAGCATAAACATTGTGGCAACGATGAAAGAGAATGATAATAAGGAACGTAAGATCAGACTGAATCTTAAAATCAGTGATCTTGTCTGCAGACAAGCATGATCCAGGGCCTTGTCTTCTGATTACCTCACAGACTTCTGGTCAACAAGAGTTTGTAGGTCATACTTCCTTTCAGTTCTGTAGTCCTTCCTCAGTACTTCTGGTAGGTCTTCTTCAATCTCCTTTGATGTCTATATAAACACCCTTCCTGATGACTGTATAAGGGAAGAACAAGTACTGGGTGTAGGCTAGAGACATTTATTACCCATTGTGCTAAAACTATCAAGAAATTTATTTCGGATTAGGAATTTATGATTTCTCTACACAGTGAGCTTGGCCCTGAATCCACCCTAACATTAGGAATTTTAGGTGAAGAACTTGAGTTTGGAGCATCAAATACTAATAGTCAATGGCTTAGCTCCTCATAGACAGGCAGTAGATAGCAGACTACCTCATCTTCATCAACATGAGACAATGCACTCACAGCAAATGTGAGAACAATAAGAAATGTGAGGGAAGCAAAAGGCCTGATATTCCATATAGTAGACCCTCATCCCAGAGAGCCTGTGATAAATTTGAGCATTGGACCAGTAGAAACCTCACAAAATTCAACAAGCAAAAATGCAAAGATTTGCACCTGAGAGGGAATAGGGCCACATACCAACATGGGAATCCGGGAAGTGCCTGGCTGAACAACAGTTCTGATGGAAAGGACACGGGAGACACAGTGGACACTAGCCTGAATATGAGCTAACAGCATGCTCTTATCTCAAATAAAGCAAATCTTGCCCTGCTATGCTACATTAGGGGAAGTATGATCAGCAAAACAAAGTTATTATTACTCTCTCCTTATCCCTGGTGAGGCTGCACCTGGAATACTATATCCAGTTTTAGGTACCCCTGATCAAAAGGAATGTGGAGAAACTGAAGAAGGCTACCAAGCTGGCCTGCAGCCTAGAGGACAGAAATACAACAGAGATTGAGAGGTCTGGTCTTCAATCTTGTGCAGAGGAGGGTAAGGCATGATCTAACAACAGCCCACAACTACCTGAAGGGCAGTTACTAAGACAGAGATTTGGGTTTAATCCTATTAGAATATAAATTACTGAATGATAATTAATATGTTAACTGGCATAGTAACATTATTTTAATGCATGGTAATTGTAGTATACAGTAATAGTCTTTCAATGTTTCAATCTGTTTGCATTACAGTCGAGGACAGTAATGTTATTTATAAAAATCTCGAGAAGAACTGTTAAGAGCAATTATTTTTTCAGAAAGCAGATTAATGTCTTACTCCTACTTATTGATACTTTTCAAACCTTGAAAACAGAATTATATGACAGAAATTGTAAAAATATGTACTCTGGAAGATGCCCTAAAAAATTCCTATATTTCCTTCCATCTGATATAACTTATTTTGTTTTATTTGTAAGAAAGATAATTTATATGTAAGGTTAATAGTTTCCTTGGGTATTGTCTCTCATTCTTTTTTGGGATATTAACAACCATTATTTCAGGGGGTTATGATAAAAATCACAACATCTATTATAATAAAAAAAAATTATACTTATTTTACAGTGATTGTGAATGATAGAGCTTTCAGGTATTTATGGTTTAGTAACCATTTAGTAGAAATTATTTCATTTAATATCACATTTAAAATATAATTTTAATTTAACTAAGTATTGAGGCTTTCACCTTAGGTGATTGCTTCTCCTACAAATAATTGTCTTGGCCAGGTAATTATTCTTTATACTCAGCTTAAATATTACTTTTATAAATGTCAGGATATTATTTTGCATTACATTCTCTTATTCCATCCTGGATAATATATTGTTGCATGCAGTTGTTGTTTTTTTTCCAAATATTTCTTCAGATAGCTATAGAATATGGGTAACATTAAAAAGATCTGAATTCTATATTCAGAACAGATTGAGTCCCCAAAGAAAATATGTCTATTAAATTACCTGCCTTTTATTATAATCTCACCTAGCATTAGGATCTTAAAAGTTTAGGATGGTATTCTAGGCTGCATTTCAGGATGGAATGATAATTACGGTGGGAATCCTGGAGTTTTGTTCCCTTCCTCTTTCTTTCCCTCCCTCTGTAACTACAGAGAGAACTTAGGTTAACTCAGCTTTGAGATCATACTGACAGAAGTATTTCATTGACTGCAGATAAGATAAACACCACCTGGGATTTATTAAAACTGTTCAGCAAATTAAAACTACATTTTGCAAAAGTTAACAATATTTCCCAATCTGATTCTGTTCAAAATTATAATGTAAATTAAAATATGAACTATAAATGACCTCTTCTTACAGTTAGACAACCTTCCAATATTCTGAATTAACCCAAGGTAGAGAAGCTACCTTTGGCTCTCCTATACATTATACGCATTCTGAATAAACTAACATAGATTCATCTTTAATTACATGGAAGGAAGGAAGAAAGGGAAGAAGGGTGGGAGGAAAGGACTGAGTAAAAGAGAGGGAGAGGGAAGCAGGGAGGCACATAAGCCAGCATGTTTGCTCACTCTGTGGTAATGGAGATATAGTAAAAAATTATTAACTAAAAAAAACAATCATCTGAAACAAGTATTCCTAATTTGTTAATGTGTTGTTTTCAAGTGTACTTTCCTCTGAACACATGAAAGGGATATATCACCTTAAAATTCCAAAGTGAAACTTTCCAACTTACATGCTAGTCAATGGCAGACTCATGAGGTCGTTAAAACCTGTGAAAAACATAAAAGAGTGGGTAATAAAGAAATACTAAACATTTGGAAAGCTACTTACGCAATCTACTTAAAGAACAAGGTTGACAGCGATAGACTAAATGTTTTGTAGATGCTGACTATAGAATATTAATATCTCCTTTGCCTTTACTCCCTGACATCCATCCCCTCGGGGAAAAAAAAAAAACTTAAGTGAAACATAGAGACTTTCTTCACTATTAGAAAGTAATCTTCTTTCTACAAAATCCATGAGTGAGCCTAGTGGTCACAGTGAAGTTTATTACTCAAAACTAATACATTGGTAAGAATATGCAAGCATTTGTAATCTATGATCAGGTATAGATTAACCTCTTACAATAGCATGGAACATTACAGACATCTATGGTGGAAAATTTGGAGAAATAGATTTTTTTTTCAAATTTCCTTATTTTTAAACATGACATTTTATGAGCATTCCAATTCCCACATGACATTCTCCATCACTGATTAACCGTCTTTTTAATATCATGGTCTATGGATGTGGTGGGATAGGCTTGGCTAACAGTCAAACTCCCAGCAACATGCACACTCACTACCCCCCCTCAACAGGAGAGGGAGAGAAAATAGAATGAGAAATCTTGTGGGTTGAGAGAACAACAGGGAGATTGCTTACCAATTACTGTCACAGGCAAAAAAGACTCAAGTTTGGGAAAATTAATTTATTACCAGTTAAAATAGATTCAGGTAGTGAGAAACAGAAAGACAAACATTAAAACACCTTTCCTCCACTCTTTCCCAGGGTCAACTTTGTTCCTTCACTCCACACCCCTCTACCTCCCTCCCGAATAGTGCACGGAGGCTGGGAGGGGAGTGGGTATGGTCAGCACATAGAAGTTTCTCTCTGCTGCTTCTTTCTTCCAAGATCTTTCCTCTGCTCCAGTGTGTGCTCTCCATGGGCCGCATTTCCTTCAGGAATACACAGCTGCTCCAGCATGTGGTCTTCCACAGACTGCAGTGTGGATATCTGCTCCAACCTGGTCTCTTCCATGGGCTGCATGGGAAATATCTGCTCTGGCATCATGGAGCACCCCTTCCTCCTCTTCTGAACTTGGTGTTCCCTCTGCTGTTTTCACTCTCTTTTTTCCCCCTCCTCCTCTGCCTGTCTGTTGCTTTCTGGCCTTTCCTAAATACAGTTCCCCAGACATGCCACCATCTTGGCTGAGGGGCTCAGCTGTGCCCTGCAGTGGGTCCATTTTGGAGCCGTCTGGAACTGTGTGTGTCTGGCACGGGGCAGCCCCTGACCTCTTCTCACAAAGGCCACCCCTGCAACTCCCACGCTACCACAACCTTGACACCTACATCCAATACAATGGAGTAGACTGGGAAAAAGGAGGACAAAAAAAAGCAACTCTTAAATTTTTATAATAAGTATAATAGAAGATACGATTATATAAAACAAAAGGTTAATGTACCCAATTCTTATCTGTAATCAATGTTTATCTTAATAACTAAAGCAAGAGAACAACCACTCTGGGGAAATCTATGTGAAACCTGCAGCATGTGAAACACATTTTCTTTATATAACTGAATGGAAGGAGACTGTATACAAGACTTACCTCTTTATCCAAACTGAATAGTATTTCATTCCATGGATAGTTGGAAGACTTATTGAAACACTTGTGGCTTTTAGCACTATGCTACAATTAGAAAGAGTATTTGAATATGGACCAAAACATATGATAAATGATTCACAGTGACTGTTACTGAAGGCACCCAGTTGAACCATGAAGGACACCTGTAACCTGTTTAACTTTCTTCTTTATAAAAATTCTATGATGAATGAAAAAGATTTCTTCAGTCCCTGGGCTTTGCGAAGAATGCCATTATGTACCAGTTTGACTACCTATCTGTAGCAGGGCCAGGTTGTGCTATGTAGAAGGTGAAACACAGACATTGAAGAAGATAGAACAGAGTTGACATTATTGGCTAGCTCACTAGTGCAGCTGCAGAAAGAAAGTCCTCTTGTTCATCCAAAGAAGAAATATAAAGTGAGGGTCAGGATGGCAGATATGTTTATTGCAGCAAAAACCAAAAGTTGGTGAATAACCAAAACACAGGTAATTTCTGTGTCAGTGAAGTCTTTTAGTAATTTCCCCAAGCATGTTGCACTAGGATTATTACAATGATCAAAATCATAAAGCTGTCATCCACATATGCACTTATAGCAATAAACACTTAATGAAATAACTGTTTTAATTTACTAATATTAGTAAAATTTTGATGAGTCTGAATGCTCAGAATTTTCCAATAATGAGTTAAAAAATTACAGTATGCTTTGTGGTATGCTAACATGAATAATACTGTATCAGGTTCACACATAAAACTGGATTCTTCTGACAAAGCAATAGTAGTGAGGGAGGTTTCCTGCACCAGACTGTGGAATCTGCTATATGACTTCACCTGCACAAAAGCAGCAGAAAATCCAACAGATGTTCTCTAAAGAAATTTCTGCTCAGAAATTCTGAGCTCATGATCAGTCAAAACAATTTTTTCAAAACTAATCATGGAACATACCTACAGAACAATTCAATTGCCCTTAGATATCTATCCTGAACTGTCTGTGCCTGTCAGCCTTCAAAAACACGGTAACTTTTTCAAGTAACTAAAAGTTCGTGTATTATTTCAAACTGTATTTGCTGGTCCAATAAAATATTTTATGTCTATAAACAGACAGTGCATAATTTAGACAAAATATCATGTTTTTAAGCAGTTGGGCTGATAAATCCCAATAGAATTGAAAGCATATACACATTTTTGTAGGCTCTTAATCTCTAGTTGTCCAAACAGCCCCTTGGCATCAGGAATCATTGATATAAGTTAATCTTAACAGTATTTTATAAAATTTATAGCTATTCTTTAACTGATGCAAAAAGCTTTTAGCCTTTCATTAGCTCTTCATTTGTTCTCAAAACTACCAAGAAAATACATACTTTAGCACTAAAATATCCTAACTATTTAAAATAACTCTTCATTTGAAAATGCAGTGAATGAATACAGGCACTGAAATACCATAATCTTTTACTTCCACTAAAATTAAACTTTAATGTAATAGAACACTTTACTACTTTATATGAAAAAGTGTGCATTTCAATGTATTTTCTACAGTCAGGAATTTTCACAGTGTTTTTTAATGTTCCTGTAGATATAAGAAATGAGCAACCTTACATGACCTCAGTCAAGACATGTTTTAACTGGTGTAAGTTCATATCTGATGCAATTTGAACTTATGAATTTTGACTTAGTAGACACATCTTCCCCTCATGTAGTTTTGAGCAGTTAAAAGATGTCTTAACTTTCTTAATGGTTTATGTTTGTTCGGGCTTATAAAACCAAATATAAATAATTGAAATGTCTAAGCAGGGACACCTGTAGAATTAGCCATTCAGATTATCATACAAAATACTGCATTCTCAGAAATAAAATCCTTTTTTTAAAAAAAACAACCCACCAACAAACCAAAATCACAACAAAACAAAAAACCCCAAAACAACAAAAAACCCCTAACCTTATTGAAGTTATTAAAGTAAAAAAAATCTATATGATAGTGATAATTAATTCTTTGTGTTATTACTACTGTTCCTAAACTTTTGCCTTCAACGTGCCCTCTGTACTGGGTTTATGTGGCAAGGTTTTGGTAGCAGCGGGGGCTGCAGGGGTGGCTTCTGTGAAAAGACACCAGGAGCTGCCTCCATGTCAGACAAAGCCAGTTCCAGTAGCTCCAAGAGGGACCCACCACTGGCCAAACCTGAGCCTATCAGTGATGTTGGTAGTGCTTCTATGACGACATTTCAGAAATGTAAAAAACCACTGCAGAGCAGCTGTGAGAGAGGAGTGAGAAAATGTGAGAAAACATATATGCAGACAACCAAGACCAGTGAAGAAGGAAGGGGAGGAGGTGCTGCAGGAACTGGAGCAGAGATTCCCCTGCAGCTTGTGGTGAAGACCATGGTGAAACAGGTTTTTCCGCTGCAGCACATAGAGGACCACACTGGTAAAGATATACACACTGCAGCCTGTGGGGGACCCCACACTGGAACAGGTGGATATGCCCTGAAGGAAGCTGCAGCCCAGGAAAAGCCCACACAGGAGCAGGCTCCTGGCAGGAACCACAGCCTGTGGAGAGAAGCCCATGCAGGAGCAGGTTTTCTGGCAAGAACCATGACCCGTGAGGGACCCATGCTGGAGCAGTCCATTCCTGAAGCACTGTACCCATGGAGATGACCCATGCTGGAGCAGTTCTTGAAGGACTGCAGCCCATGGGAAGGACCCACACTGGAGCATTTTGTGAAGAACTGTATCCCACAGGAGTGATTTTGCACTGGAGCAGGGGAATAGCATGAGGAGGAAGGAGCAGCAGAGACAAAGCGTTATGGACTGACCGTAACCCCCATTCTCCATCCCCCTGTGCCGCTCAGCGGGGAGGAGATAGAATAGTCAGGAGCTGAGCCTGGGAAGAAGGGAAGGGTAGGGGGAACGTGGGTTTAGTTTTGTTTTTATTTCTCCCTAGCTTACTCTGTTATTAATTGGCAGTAAATTAAATTAATTTCCCCAAGTCAAGTCTGTTTTGCCTGTGATGGTAATTGGTGAGTAATGTCTGTGTCCTTATCGTGACCCATGAGCTTTTTACTCATATTTTCTCCCCCTGTCCTGTTGAGGATGTTGAGGAGGGAGAGTGATAGAGTGGTTTAGTGGGCACCTGGCGGCCAGCCAAGGTCAACCCATCATACCCTCTTATTTCATTTCCTTCGCCTGTTACTATCCGGCAAGACTTATCATCACTGTCCAGAGGACTAGTCTCTTTATGTCTTATTTAAATGAATTTATAACCCAGAGATAACTACAACAGTGCAGTAAAATGTGTAACTTCCTTGATTCTATGAGAGGGAACTACTTTTGCATTTAATATCTTACCAGGAGTACAATGGAAAAATCCTTTGCTTGACAGCACTAAATAGGATAGCTTTTATGGAGGCAAATGTATAAAACTGCAGAAAATTTTTACTACAAGAAACACAAAAAAGATGTATTTGTTTTTGTGTTAAGAAGCTAATGACAGCATGTTTCAAATGACATAAAACTTAGTAAGGTATTTGTGGTGCATAACATAAGGTACTTAAATCAGGAGCTCATGTTAATAATCTAATTAAATTTTAAGCATCTTTTTTGTGACTTCATATAGTGTAGAGAGAAGGAAGAAAAGGCTTATGCAAAGGGTGATGAAGAGCAGAATACCTTACAATCCTATTAATTCATACAGTTCATAGACTTCAACATCTAACATAATTAAAACAGTATAGTTCCTATTTTAGATTCATCCATCTGCCAGATAAATGAATGAGAAACTTCCTATAGCCAGTTAAAAAAACCTCAACATTTTTTTCCTCATCTGAATAACGGTAATGCCCAATTCAGTATGTTAGTCTTACACTATAGTATTCACACTCTTCAATAGCACCAATTAATTACATAAGTGTCTGGTATTCATATTCTCAAAATCCTGTCAAAATTATGTTTACTTTATGAGTACCTGTAAAAATTGTATGAATGGGAAACTCTGAAGTATGAATATTGAGATAAAAGTTCTTCCTGTGTACATCAAGCCTAAGTATCATGGCTGCAAAACAGCAGTATCAACATCATTCCCAAGAAAGTAATAAAGCTATTCACACACAGATATATGCATATGTGACTGATCAAAAAACCCCTACAGTGGAAGAAGGCTCAGAGGAGATGAGCACAGGCGATGCACTTATGAAGCTCAGGGTAGAGTATGGGGAGTGATCACAGCTGCTGTAAAGAAAGACGAATTTATCTCAATACAAAGGGGATGAAAGGGTGGCCATAAGACCATTGCTTTAGACAAATGGATCATCTGTCTCTTTATCAGTTGAGTGGATCAGCTGATTGTGTAAATGTCCTTCCCTGAGTTAATCCCTTCCCCTCCACTAAGGAAAGCTCTTGAGTGCTCCTGCTGACAGAGTCTCAAAGCACACACTTTTCTGCATTTTGAAGCTCCCACTCCTAGGAGTACCACAGTGCAAGGCTTTCGCATCCTGAAGGGGTTCACAAGTATGAATTAAATCCTGAATGTTTTGTATGAGAACCTAATGAAGAACAGAAACTCAATTAATGGGTCCCTGTGACTGGGTCTGTATTCTTAAATAAAATAGGCTGATCCTTTGGCACCGCAGACAGCTGATATGTCTAAGGTTTTGTCTGTAAAACTAAATTCTCCTTCCCTGTCCTTCCCTAATATGGTGACCTTGGCTCTGTTGTCTATTAGGTCTGGTCTGTGGTATTCTTTGCATCATGCTCAGCTATTGTCTGTGAGACTGTTAGTTGGCACTGGTCAAAGATATTTCACTGATCTTTTTCAGAGCATTCGAGCCTTACTGCTTGGTTGTTGTCGTGTTTAATTTGCTAGTGTAGAAGTAATATTGTGTTTATAAAGTCTGTATGATTTCACTCTATCAGTGTGCTGGTTTTGGCTGGGATAGAGTTAATTTTCTTCATAGTAGCTAGTTTTCAGCACAAATCCAAAACATAGCCCCATACTAGCTACTATGAAGAAAATTAACTCTATGCCAGCCAAAACCAGCACAGTCTCCACCCCATATTCCATTCCATTTATATCATGCTCAGGTCCCACACTATTCAATACATCCTCATTAACCACCAGCCCCCTTCCCATCCTTTGATAAAATACACAGACATCATTCCCTTAGTCTATGGACCACCCCTATAAAACATCTTTAAAATGTCCACAAATGTCCACAAAATGTCCATTGGGTTCATTTAGCCCATGACTTTGGGCTCCATCTGTTATGCTGGTCACTCAGGACAGGAGAGGTGGTGTGTTGCATGGAGTTACTGGGCACCAAAGCCAGCTCAGGTCGGGTCACTGCTGCACTTGCACTGCTTCTCGTAAGGCTTGTCGTCCACTGGTTCAGGTGGGTCCGGCTACAGTAATCCCTATAACATGCAACTCAGACCATCGGTTACAACAATTTAAAGGTATATCCATTACAATCTCCACCCCTAGTGCCTTTGGACCAGACCATCGGGTTTACCATTGCAATGAACTCCTCCCCATGTCCCTGCTCTGGCTTGTACTTATCCACAGACTGCAGTCCCTTAGGGGTGTACCTGCTCCAAGTGGAGCCTCATTTATGAGCCACAGTCTCTCCAGGGGTATACCTGCTGTGGCATAGACTTATCCATAGCCACAGTCGCTTTGAGGTGCACCTGTTCCAGCATAGCATTACCCATGGGCCACAATGCCTTCAGATATTTACCTGTCCCAGCATGGCCTTACCCACAGCCACAGTCTCTTCAGAAGTAAACCTACTCCAACATGGCCTTACCCATGGCTGCAGTCCCTTCAGGGGTGTACCTGGTCTGTCGTGGGCTTATCCATGGCCACACGCTTTCAGGTGCTCCAGCATGACTTCATGCACAGCCACAGATGCTTCAAGGTGTACCTTCTCCAGCATGGACATATCCTTGGGCCACAATACCTTCAAAGGTATACGTGCTGTGGCACCGATGTAACCACAGCTACAGACACTTCGAGATGTACCTGCTCTGCTGTGGACTTGCTCACAGCCATAGATGCTTTGGGGTGTCCTGCTCCAATGTGGACTCATCCGCAGGTCACAGTACCTTCGACTTGAGTTCACACTGGAGTTTCAGTCTGTCCAGCACAGCAGCACAGAAACAGCAGCGATGCCCTGGCCACCTGCCAGCCCAGGCACATCAGTATTGCTGTTATCAAACTGTTCCCAGGCACAGCAGAGTAAGATGACAAGCAGTACAGCACTACTACAGCAAGCAGATAAAGCAAAAAGCAGCCACTAACGAGCACTAGATTCTAATATACAGTAAGGCAAGAAAGCCCTGTGGCAAACACAGGAACCTGCCGATTAATAGCTAAACAGCAATAATAGCTATAAATTTGATCTAGCACATTCCAATCAAACCTGTTTGTTGTTACCTCAAACCCTTCAAGCCCCACATTGGGCGCCAAAAAGGACTGTAGTGGTTTAACTCCAGCTGGCAACTAAGCACCACACAGCTGCTCACTCACTCCCCCCCTGGTGGGATGGGGGAGAGAATCGGAAGAGTAAAAGTGAGAAAACTCATGGGTTGAGATAAAAACAGTTTAATAGCGAAAGCAAAAGCTGCGCACACAAGCAAAACAAACCAAGAAATTCATTCACTACTTCCCATCAGCAGGCAGGTGTTCAGCCATCTCCAGGAAAGCAAGGCTCCATCATGCATCATCGTCACTTGGGAAGACAAAATGTTGTAACTCCGAACGTCCCCTGCTTCCTTCGTCTTCCCCCAGCTTTATACGCTGAGCATGACATCATATGGTATGGAATATCCCTTTGGTCAGCTGGGGTCAGCTGTCCCAGCTGTGTCCCCTCGCAACTTCTTGTGCACTCCCAGCTTACTCGCTGGTGAGGTGGTGTGAGGAGCAGAAAAGGCCTTGGCTCTGTGTAAGCACTGCTCAGCAATAACAAAAATATCTCTGTATCATCAACACTGTTTTCAGCACAAATCCAAAACATAGCCTAGCTACTATGGAGAAAAATAACTCTATCCCAGCCAAAACCAGCACAGTCAATAAGCAGAAAGTTCTTCCCTAGCAGTTGCTACTTCGTTTTCAGAAAAATTCTTTCCTTTATATAGGTTTCATTGCTCTAAAACTTTGTACTTTCCTAGATTTTCTCACATAATGATAGGCTAGATGTTGTTTGGGTTTTTTTTTTTTTGGTTGGTTTTGATTTGTTTGTCATTCAAAAAGGTTTTTTACGTATTCATTTTACTTGGTATGGTGTGTCTGCTGAGTGAATCATCAATTTTAATGTCCAAAGTAAATGTGGAATACTTCTTCCACATTGAGAAAAGTACAATTAGATGCAGAGTGTGATACTTCACAGGAAAGTGAGTATCACAGTTGCCATCAACTATGAAATCTTAAACTGAATAAAATTAACGGAAAACGTGTTTCCTGCTAAGGGAATGAGTTAAACAAGTTATAGATGTCAAAAACATTCTGAAAAATTAAAGCTGCCTGTAAATTCTCTTATATATTTATGGTATGATGTACAGGAAAATGAAGACAATATTTGATATGGATCATAACGTTTTATCACATTAAGTATGTATGTCATTTTACCATATTTGGATCTTCAGACTCCAGTGGTGCTTGCAGAGTCATGACACACCTCTCAGCACATCCCCTTCTCATGCTCAGTCTCCTTTAAACTGTCCTGGCAGTACTCATGCTAATTTTACCTCCCAAATTAGGATTTAATCTCAGCTAAGAAATTAATCTTAAAAAAAAGGATGTCTACCTCAAGCTTCACATACCACACTCCATCACCTCCCCGATAGCCAGTGGAAATAAAAAAGTACTTTTAATAATAATTCATTTTGCTGATAATAACTAATCCAGATGGTGAAAACTGGATGCATGAACTCTGAACTTAAGAGTTTTATTGGGCAAGTTTTGTTTTTTAATGATCTTTGATCCAGGCTCAAATGAAGATATGTTCTCTTTTTTTCTCTTTTCTCTCCTTTTCTCTCTTTTTATATTTTTTTCCTCTTTTCCCTCCTCTCTCCTCTCTCTCTCCCTCCTCCCCACCCCCTTATCACCATTTTCCATATTATTCTTGTTATACTTTAGTTACCTAATTGAGGGAACTTCCTTGTAAAGAAATTCTCCGAATCTTGGAAGTCTTATTAGACACTTCCATTTTAACCAATGATTACACATTGCATTTATTCAGTAGAAGCAGACATCTACCATTATTTTTTCTTTTCATTTTTTTGTATTTTACAGATATTTTATTTTGTGCATTGGAATACATATTGACATAACCCTGAGAATTGATTACTAGAGAGTGAATTTTGAAGCTATCATCTATGCTATTAACTCATAGTCATGGGCCCTATACAGTATGAAATACAAGCTATTAATCTAGTGATTTCTGTGTACAAATCATGATATATGATTACTGAAGTCTATCAGTGTTACAAGAAAACAATTAGCAGTAACAGCCTGCCAGGAAAAGGCACGCAAATTAAGGAATAAAGTGGTCATGTAAATTGAAAAACATTAAAAAGGACAAAGAGGAAGCACCTCATTCTCCTGCCTCAGCATGAATGTCCTTCTGGCCCAGTTCTGGAGAGCAAGAAAGCGTGCACTGTTGAAGAATCAATAAACAGAAATAGATCAAACCAAACAAGTTGAGAAACAAACTGGTTGCAAGCCTAAGGAGAAACAAAACTAAAGAAAAGCTTTACCCAGGAGAAGCTGCCCTGGGTGTACCCACTTGTTCTATTAGAAAATAAAAACAGGAGGGTTACAAGTTCAGGGACTAGTCCAGTGGTGAGATCAATATCAATTACAGGGGGAGATAGCTTGGCTAAGAGGCTCACATCCTGTGCTAAGACACCAAGGCATCAAAGAAAGGATCTGTTAAATACAAATCAATAACTGCAGTTTTATTTCTTACTTTTCTTAGTGGCTCTTTACAGCTGAAAATGCCCATGGGCCCAGGACCCCATTTCACTCCAGCACAGGGCTGTCAGTTCCCACACCAGCGACACAGCAACAGTGCTGCTCTCCAGCTCCACCACAGCCCTGCCCCGCCCAGGCACGGAGGGGTCTGACCAGAGCAGGGTCTGCCCCACAGGCTGATGTCCCAGCCCAGCCCCATCCCATCCCCATCTCCATGGCCCTGCTGTCCTGGGGCTGTGTCTGACCCTGTTTCCCCTCATCCATTCTGAACCTGACCCCCACCTGTGGGCTGACATCCCAGCCTGGCCTTGGCTTGGCCCCATCCCCACTTCAGTGGGCAACAAGAGAGATTCAGAAACTCATGCTCTTCTCATAGTATAAAAATTGCAAACAAAACAAAACAAAGAAGTAGAAATTAGTAAAATATGAGAAATAATTTACAACACCACACCACCCCCCCTACCACTTTATAATGTTACACTGAACTAACAGTATAGTGTTTCAATTTGCAAAGTGACAGACAGCAAAGCTAGGAGAACTTCATATGATCAATTTCAAATGGGTATCTTTGGAAGCTTCTTATTGTACTGATATGCAAAGATTAAACTTCAGACTTTGCAATGTATCTTAAATTCAAAGCAAAACATTTTCTTGTATTAATAATGCTCTAATAATAACAATAAATAAAACTTACAGTTATTTTCCTCTTCAGTAGATTAGCAAAACATACAAGAGAGGACATTAATATATTCTATTAGTGCAATAAATGCTTGCATAATTCAAATTAAGTATGTAATAATTAGTCTAAATTTATATTAAAAATGTGTTATGGTTGCAAAATCAAAAGGTAGAAAATGCCCATATTTGATCTTCTCAATAGTATTACTTCAGCTCCTTTGTACAAATGCTGTTACAATACAGCCTTTAGTTATATTATTTTTACCATAGCATCTTTATCCCATACCAGTAATTCAATGAGTAAATGTGTGTAATCAGGTTTCTAGAAAAAGATCAACTATATTTTAAATCAGTTATTGTCAGTAGAATAGTTGTAGATATCAGAAGTTGAATAAAAGGAGCAGGAGCAAACAATTTCATCTTGTGACTGTGGAAGATGATTGTTGCTGTAGAGGACAGAAGTCTGCTCGCTCCTCTGCCACTGATCTCTTATAGAGAAATATGAAGCAATTCAGTCTTGTGTGTGTGTGTGTGTTGGCTTTTTGTGTTTGGGTTTTTTTCCTTCTTTTGCTTCTTTCTTATGTCTAGGAATAATATACAAGAAATTACTGCATATCATAAATGGTTAACTTTTCAGCTTTGTTGAAAGAATTGTGCTTTTGCATTAAAGATCATAGAATCATAGAATCATAGAATCATAGAATTATAGAACCATAGAATAGTTTGGGTTGGAAGCGACCTTTAACAGTCATCTAGTCCAACCCCCCTGCAATGAGCAGGGACCTCTTCAACTAGATCAGGTTGCTCAGAGCTCAGTCCAACCTGACCTTGAATGTTTCCAGGGATGGGTCATCTCCCACCTCTCTGGGCAACCTGTTCCAGTGTTTCACCACCATCATCATAAAAAATTTCTTCCTTATATCTAGTCTAAATCTACCCTCTTTTAGTTTAAAATCATTACCCCTTGTCCTATCGCAACAGACCCTGCTAAAAAGTTTGTCCCCATCTTTCTTATAAGCCCCCTTTAAGTACTGAAAGGACACAATAAGGTCTCCCTGCAGCCTTCTCTTCTCCAGGCTGAACAACTCCAACTCTCTCAGCCTTCCTTCATAGGAGAGGTGTTCCATTCTTCTGATCATTTTTGTGGCCCTCCTCTGGATACGCTCGAGCAGGTCCATGTCTTTCCTATGCTGAAGACTCCAGAGCTGGATGCAGTACTCCAGGTGAGGTCTCACCAGAGCAGAGTAGAGGGGCAGAATCACCTCCCTTGACCTGCTGGCCACGCTTCTTTTGATGCAGCCCAAGATACGGTTGGCTTTCTGGGCTGCGAGTGCACATTGTTGGCTCATGTCCAGCATTTCATCCACCAGTACCCCCAAGTTCTTCTCTGCAGGGCTGCTCTCAATCCCTTCATCCCCCAGCCTGTATTGATACCAGGGGTTGCCCCAGCTCAGGTGCAGGAGCTTGCACTTGGCCTTGTTGAACCTCATGAGGTTCACACAGGCCCACTTCTCAAGCTTGTCCAGGTCCCTCTGGATGGCCTCTCATCCCTCAGGCGTAGTCAACTGCACCACTCAGCTTGGTGTCATCTGCAAACTTGTTGAGGATGCACTCGATCCCACTGTCTATGTCATTGATGAAGATATTAAACAGTACTGGTCACAATACGGACCCCTGAGGGACAATACGCATCACTGATCTCCATCCAGGCATTGAGCCATTGACCGCTACCCTCTGGAGGTGACCATCCAACCAATTCCTCATCCACCGAACAGTCCACCCATCAAATCCGTATCTCTCCAATTTAGAGAGAAGGATGTTGTGGGGGACTCTGTCAAAGGCCTTACAGAAGTCCAGATAGACGACATCCATAGCTCTTCCCTTGTCCACTGATGTAGTCACTCCATCATAGAAGGCCATTAGGTTGGTCAGGCAGGACTTGCCCTTGGTGAAGCCATGCTGGCTGTCTTGAATCACCTCCCTGACCTCCACATACCTTAGCATAGTTTCTAGGAGGATCTGTTCCATGATCTTCCCAGGCACAGAGGTGAGGCTGACAGATCAGTAGTTCCCAGGGTCATCACTTTTCAAATATCACAGAGAGTGGTTTGGCAACTACATCACACAATTTCCACAGGACTCTGGGATGTATCTCCTCAGGTCCCATAGACTTAGATATGTTCAGGTTCCTCAGGTGGTCACGAACCTGATCTTCTCTTACAGTGGGAGGGACTTTGCTCCCCCAGTCCCTGTCTTGCGGTCCATCCACTCGAGAGGTGTGGGCAGAGAGGTTGCCAGAGAAGACTGAGGCAAAGAAGTTGTTCAGTACCTCAGCCTTCTCCTCATCTGTTGTTATCAGTTTGCCAGTCTTGCTCATCAAGGGGGGTACACTTTCTTTGACCTTCCTTTTCTGTCTGACATACCTGTAGAAGTCCTTCCTATTATTCTTTGCATCCCTTGCCAAGTTCACCTCCAGCTGCGCCTTGGCCTTCCTGACCCCATCCCTACACAACCAGGCAGCGTCCCTGTAGTCTTCCCAGGATACCTGTCCCTGCTTCCACTGCCTGTGCATTTCCTTCTTGCCCTTTAGTTGACCAGCAGGTCTTGACTCATCCATGCCCGTCTCTTGCCTTCCTTTCCTGATTTCTTACCCCTGGGGATCGAGAGATCTTGCACCCTATGGAAAGTGTCCTTAAAGATCTGCCAGCTCTGCTCTTGTCCCTGAGGGCAGTTTCCCAGGGCATCCTATTGACTAGCTCCTTGAAGAGCTGGAAGTTTACTTTCCTAAAATTCAGGGTCCTGACTTTACTCTTCACCTGATCCATATCCCTCAAGACTGCGAACTCCACCAGTGCATGATCACTGCAGCCCAGGCTGCCTCCGATCTCAACGTCACCGATTAGCTCACTTGCATTGGTGACCATCAGGTCCAGTATCGCATCCCATCTGGTAGGGCTGTCTATTACCTGGCCTAAGAAGTTATCCTCAATGCACTCCAGTAGTCTCCTGGATTGCCTATAGCTTGCTGTGTTACTTTTCCAGCAGATGTCAGGGTGGTTGAAGTCCTCCAGCAGGATGAGAGCTTGTGAGATCTTTGGTGTTTTTCTTTGGTTGAAACAGTGGATAATTATCATTGCTGCCCTCCATTTGAGGTAGCTGGGAAGAAAATCAATTTGAAACAAAGAAAAATTTGCTGAGAAGACAAAATGATAAACACTTAAATTCACATTTATCCCACCTAATTCCAGGCACTAAACTAAATTGGCTAAGTTTTGAATTTTGTGGACCAAAGTTCCCTCTATGTTCAATAGAGAGATATGGGCACCCTCAGCAAGGAATCCTTATATTGACCAAATCATCATCTACAGGTACTTTGCTGTCACCATTGGATGAACTCGTTAATACACATGCTTTGATGAAGCACTTAAAAAGAATTTAGGTTTTTGGTGAGTATTGTTTTAGCTACAGTGCATGTGGGATGGAGTCATTTTAGGTGGAGGATCCTGAAGAATCCTGAGATCATGAGAGAACTATTTAGTCTGAACCAGCAGTGAAACATGGTTGATAAAAGTTTAATACTCTATTTGTCAGATCCTGCCTCTGCCCAGGTAGCATTTTCTAAATGGAACAGCCTACTACTCTCCAACTTGGATTAGAATGTGAATGAGAATGGGAACCATATGTTAGAAGAAAATTGTTGAGCTTTCTGAGGATTTTGATTGTCAGGAAAGTCTCCTTTGGATTTTTTGACGTTATGCTACTTAATTTTGTCATAGTGAATCCAATGGAATATAAAATTAATGACTACTTTATTAAATATTCTAGTATAAACAAGCAAGCAAATAGTCTGAAGAAAAAATAAGTTGAACAGGGGTAAATGTGGTCTTATCAGCATAAAGGAAAGTAAAATAAACTCAAATGGCTTCCATAGCCTTATTAACTATGCGATAATGTGCATGTTCAATTGACAAGAAGTGTTGATATAGGTATTATCATAGCATTAATATGCCAAAAAGCCAAGCAGCTCCAGATATTTGTTTTAATGGACTTAAAAGCCATTAATGGTACTTATTATCTCTAAGGAGCATCCCATTACCAATACCAGCATTTTACAGTTTGACACTGAGAAAGTGTTTCTTTTGTTTTTTGAAGATTTTGAGTCACCAAAACATAAAAGGAAGAAAGTGACCGTTTCTCTTCCCTGTTCTACGAAGTGAGCTATGTGTTAAAAAGGTAGGCACCAACTTATGTAGTGTAAAGGACCTAGTGTAATTGCAACATTAGTATTACATACTGGTAATAGATAGATTTGAGAATTAGTAGTAAGGATTTTATTTTGAAACTGTTAATCTGTAGGCTGTGTAATATTTTGAACTTATTATTAATTTTTTTTCAAAAAGGGTAAATGGATTATGTGTACCATTTATATTCATTCTGACTTGATACACTGTTTTGTCTCTGTCCTGTTCTGTCCATAGATTTTTTTTTTGCATTTGCAAGAGTTTGAGCCAGCTTTAAGGCTCTAACAGCCTTTTAAAAGTATATCCAAAAAAATCCCCAAAACAAATAAACCTCCCTGTCTTTTTCTTTTCCAGCTTTGTGTTAAATGCTCTGCTGCCATTTGCCTACAAATCTTTTTTGATTCTAGAATCATAGAATCACAGAATTGTTTAGGTTGGAAAAGACCTTTAAGATCATCAAGTCCAACCGTAAACCTAGCACTGCCAAGTCCACCACTAAACCATGCCTCTAAACACCACATCTACAGGTCTTTTAAATACCTCCAGGGATGGCGACTCAACCACTTCCGTGGGCAGCCTGTTCCAATGCTTCACAACCCTTTTGGTGAAGAAATTTTTCCTAATATCCAATCTAAACCTACCCTGGTGCAACTTTAGATGATGAACAACTTGATTAAGCTGTTAATTGTATTCTCAGGTTTTCAGTCATGACCTCAAAGATGAGAAAGATTTCTCCCAGATAAAAACAAACACACAGACAAAACCAACCATACTTTGGGCATGGCATTTCTAATATAAAGAAAAACACATTTAACTTCCTTATCTTCCTAGAACTGATAACTGAATATATTTCACAGAAATATATTCTTCATGTTCACTGTTGCAAGAATAATGAATTAGTGACTTTGTGCTTCAAGGTGGAGGAATTCCAGAACCGATAGTGAAAGGCCACAGCCAAGAAGAGGAGGAAAGGAGAGAAAGAGGGGAGAAAGCCTGGGTGCATTTAGTTGAGATCAGAACAAATGCTGTTTTCTCTGAGTCTTTGTAAAAAACACCAATGAGCAAGTAGACAATATTCTTCTTCCTTTTGGGAGTGAAACATATGATAGAAAACATGAAGACAGCTGCTCTTAGATATTAAGGAATAAATGCTTTACTTGCTATGCTAATTTATTTGACTATTTTGAAAACAAAATTAAGCCAATTAAGAACAACATTAAAAAGAGAACTCCACAGTGTTCTTTTTTTATTCCAAAATTTTAATAATTCCTCACTTATAATGCCTCATTTATTCCTACAAAATAGAAAATCAGTTCCATTGGACAAATTATATTAATAATCATTGTCTTTTAACATTAGATAATATCCTGGGCACAGACTATTGTGTTTCTTCTTCTACGAAAACAAGTTGTGTAGTAGCAGAAAAAACAACAGTAAGATAATGTGGTTATATTAAGTAAATAATTTCATTACCGAGTATTTTCATAGTCTGGTTAAGTTTTATTCAGTGCTTGGCCCCAGCCAGCCATAGAACTCTTGGTACAGCAATATTTACAACTAAGAACAATAATATCTTGAAAGAAGAAAAATCAATGCCACGATTTTCCTTCTTGTAAAAATTCTATATATTTATATCTGTATTATACACAACATAGGACAGGTCTGGTGTAGCTATGTATAATGGAGTTTTCCCAGACTTCTTCAAAACTTCTTCAAAAAAGGGAACAATCGCTTTTGATTTGCCAAATCTTTGAACATTTACATTTAATCATCTGCCTTATACTGATTCTTTTCTAGTAAGTTTCATTTGACAGTGTTCAGCTCAAATAGTTTTAAGAATTGTTTTCCTTTTAGTATGGCAAAACATTTTTGCAACCATTTTGTGGAGCAATACTTAGATTATAGACTTGAAATACTGATAAAAGGGACATCTTTCCAGGTAAATGCAGGAACTGAGAGTAAGAAGGTGAAATTAGCTCTTCTCAGTGGTCTCATCACTCACATGCAAGAAACAGGAAGGGGAAAGCAGATTGATTTGCTTATAGCTAAGAGCACTAAGGGACAAGGAAAATTAGCTTGGCATAGACATGAAGACCTGGAAGGGTGTTTTTCAACAATCAGGGTTTACTAAATTACAGAATCTCCAAAACAGAAGAAATTAAGGCAAAACCTGGGGATGGAGAGAGAAGAAAAGTTAGAATAGGATGGAATGGAATGGAATGGAATGGAATGGAATGGAATGGAATGGAATGGAATAAAACAGAACAGAACAGAACAGAACAGAACAGAACAGGATAGAATAGAATAGAATAGAATAGAATAGAATAGAATAGAATAGAATAGAATAGAATAGAATAGATCAGATCAGTTGGAAGGGACCTACAATGATCATCAGTCCAACTGCAAGTTGGAGGCTAGAAGCTGATGAATAATGTTGGAGATGGTTGGAATGGCTAGACTGGGAGAAAATCATGTACAATTATTCAATAGCATTGTCTTCCAGAACCTGGAGCTAGATTTAACAATTTGTACGGTATTTTACTCACCTCTCTTTGCATTTGTTCCACACAAAAGATGCAGCCTACACCTTTTATCACCTATGCAATTAGCTTAAGCAGTAGTATGAATCTATATTGTAAATTCAAATGTCTAAAATTCTGAGACGATACAACTTGGAAGGCAGGATGATAAAATCTTTGTCTGTTTTTCATTTTGCACTTAACTTAAATAATGCTGAAAAGACCACAGGAAAAAGTCTACAGTTTCAGATCGTGACCTCAAAGAGCATACAATTTCAGAATTAAGTTTTGTCTGTCAAAAGTAATTGCTTCTGTCTTGCCTTATGTTTAGAAGTCCCTTGAAAGCAGCATTAATTACAGAATCAGAATGGCTGATGCTGGAAGGTACTTCTGGAGGTCACCTGGTCCAATCCCTCCTGCTTAAAGGCAGCCCCTCCCCTTAGGGCCCCATACAGCAGGCTGCCCAGGACTATGTCCAGATGACTTTTGAGTATCTCCAAGAAGGGAGACTCTACAACCTCTCTGGGCTACCTGTGCCAGTGCTGGGTCACCCTCACAGTAAAAAAAGTGTTTCCTTACATTCAGGTGGAACCTCCTGTGTTCAGTTTGTTCCCACTGCTTCTGGTCCCATCACTGGAAGAGCCTGGCTCCATCTTCTTTGCACTCTCCCGTCGGGTATATGCATACATTGATTGAGATCTTTAGGCCAAACAGTCCCAGGCCTTTCCTAATAGGAGAGATGCTCCAGACTCTTAGTCACTTTATTGACCCTCTTTTGGACTCTCTCTCGTATGTCCATGTCTCCCTTGTACTGGGGAGACCAGAACTGGACACAGTACTCTGGGAGTGGCCTCACCAGTGCTGAGTAGAGGGGAAGGATCTCCTCTCTCAACCTGCTGGCAACAGTCCTCCTAATGCAGCCCAGGATACCATTAGCCTTCTTTGCTGCAAGGGCACATTATTGGCTTGTGTTCAACTTGGTGTCCACCAGAATCTCCAGGTCCTTTTCTGACAAGCTGCTTTCCAGCTGGTTTGGAAAAATTAAGGCCCCCAGAATGTACTGGTGCATGGGGTTGTTGTTCCCCAGGTGCAGGACTTGGCCCTTCCTTTGTTCAACTTCATGAGGTTCCTGTCAGCCCATTTCTCCAGCAATTGCATGATCACATATTGTTCTCCACATAAACTCCAGATTTTTTTCACAGTGGAAAGGTCCAAGGCTTAATATCTTTTAGATCTATGTAAGAAATCAGGTTTCAAATTGCAGAATACTTATTCTAGAAACTGGAAAGTTTGTACTTAATATGGCATGAAGGAAGAGACAGGATTCTCTTACAGTCGATACAGATAGAGGTTTTATGTTGCAATACTGCTGAATACTTAAAAGAGCACCTGAAGATTATTTTAGATGTCTTTTGAATACAAAATATGATCAAAGAATGCTAAAGGCCTGTAGTGGGTTGACCTTGGCTGGCTGCCAGACCCCCACCCGACTGCTCTCTCATTCCCTCTCCTCAACAGGACAGGGGAGAAGTTAAGCTGAAAAAAACCTTGTGGCTTGACATAGAGACAGGAAGATCACTTACCAGTTACCATCACAAACAAAATAAACTTGGCTTGGGGAAAATTAATTTAATTTATTGCTAAGTAAAAATAGAGTAGAATGGGGATAAATAAAGACAAAAACCTAAAACACCTTTCCCCCACCTCTTTTTTCCCATGTTCAACTTCACTCCTTCATTCCCATCTCCAATCTCCTCCTTGCCCATCCACCCCAAGTGGCATGGGGGAATAGGAAGTGGGGGTTACTGTCAGTCCATAACAGTTCCTCTCCACCATTCCTTCCTTGTTACACTTTTCCCCTTGACATCCTGCCCCTTGGCCAGCGTTGCTGTGTAGGCAGGATGCCTCCCACATCATGATGTGTAGGCCATGCTACTGCCACGTAGGCATAATTCTCTCAAATCACACTACCATTGGTGGAGTGAAGGGGTGGTGCGACTCTCACCTGCATTCAGAAGGCATTTGCACATTTGGCTGTTCTGGTCAGATTATCCGGACAAGAAGTGGCCCTGATAGTCTGCCAGATGCCATGACATTGCTTACAATCTTGTGTTTGCTATTGGTGATTGGGTGAGTTGCTGTGTGGGCGTGTTGTTGCTCATCTTTCTTACTGCCTCAATAAAATTTGGTTTATAATGGGATGTGAGACTCCATTACTGTTCAGACCACACCCCTGCTCTGATGAAGGGCCTTCCCATGGGCTGCAGTCCTTCAGGGAAAACCCACTCCAGCATGGGCTCTCCGCAGGCTGCAGTGTGGATATCTGCTCAGATGTGTCCTCTCCATAGGCTGCAGGGAAATACCTGCTCCACCCTGGTCTCTTCCAAAACTTCCACAGGCTGTAGGGGGATGTCTGCTTAAGCACTGTCTCCCCCTCCCTCTTCTCTGACCTTGGTGTTCACAAGACAGTTTCTCACTGAAGTGTGAGAAAGGTTTTTTCCTCACTCCTCACATGCTGCTGTGTGGCATTTTGCCCTTTCTTAAATATGTTTACACAGAAGCACGACCAGCTTTGCTGATGGGCTCAGCTGTGTCTGGCGGTGTGTCCATTGCAGAGCTGCTGCGTCTGGCACAGGGCAGCCCCTGGCTTCTTCTCGCAGAGGCCACCCCTGCAGCCTCCCAGCTACCAAAACCTTGCCACCTACACCTGATACAAGGCCCTAAGAATTACAGTCTATGTGTCTTAAAAAAATGCATTGGTCCTAGAAGGAGATACTATAAACCAAGAGAAGTCCCAGGGGGGAAAAAAAAGAAAAAAAAGAAAATCAGAGATTAGTCAACCCAGACTGAAAGGCTTATAACAAAACATTGTACATTAGATGATTCCATGCTGCCTTTATAAACTACCAAGCATAACTGATTAGGTACTTGTAAATGATATGTTCTCTATAGTGTACTTGGATTTCCAAAAGGCTTTTAACAATGTCACTCATAAAAGACTTTAGAGGAAACTAAGCAGCTTTGGTATTAGAAAGAAAGTTCTTGCACAGAGAATGAAAAGATAGGAAGTAGATTATAGAAATAAACAAAAATTTCTTATTGTGTGGGGAAGCGACCAGTGGAGTTCCATGAGGATCTGTGATAAGACCTGAGGTTTTCAACATATTAGTAAACAAGTGAGAGATGAGTTTTTCAGGACAGTAAAAATAAACCAGTGTGGGGAACTGAAGAAAGATCTTGTGAGATCGATCAAGTAACAACAAAGAAAATGAAATTAACTACAGGAAAGTGTAAAACTATGTAAATAGGGGAAAAATCCACCTTTTGCACATAAAGTTATGGGATCTTGTTGTGGTTTAGCTTCGGTTGGCAACAAAGCACCACACAGATGCTTGTTCACCCTCCCCGCCCAGTGGGATGGGGAGAGAATCGAAAGAGCAAAAGAAAACTCATGGGTTGATATAAGAACAGATTAAAAATTTGGAAAAAAAAAAAAAAAAAGAAAAGGAAAACAACAAGAGAGCCAGAGAGGAACAAAACCCAGAAAAAACCCCAAGTGATAAAATCACTCACCACCCCCCAAATGATGCCCAGCCAGTCCCCGAGCAGCGATCGCTACCCCCTGGCCAACTCCCTCCAGTTTATATACTGAGCATGACGTCATATGGTATGGAATAGCCCTTTGGTCAGTTTGGATCAACTATCCTGGCTGAGCCCCCTCCCAGCTTCTTGTGCACCTGGCAGAGCATGGGAAGCTGAAAAGTCCTTGACTAGTGTAAGCACTACTTAGCAACGACTGAAACATCAGTGTGGTATCAACATTGATACCTCATCCTAAATCCAAAACACAGCACTATACCAGCTACTGGGAAGAAAATTAACTCTATCCCAGCTGAAACCAGGACACATCTAAACTGATCGTTTTCATTCTGAAAAAGTCTGTGATAGTTATGACAGACAGTTCTAAGGAAATATCACCTCAGTGTTCAGTAGACATTTAAAACGGAAAAATTATTAGGTATTTTTATTAAACAAAGTATGAAGTGTCTGCCTTGTGAGGTATGACTAAGTAAGCTGTAACTCTGAAATCTAGAAAATATAAATAAGATTGAGATTGGAAAAACAACCAGTGGTTTGAAAGGATGAATAGGGATAGATGAATACTATTCCTTCTAATACAAGAATTGGCGTAGCATCAAATAAATCTGATTAAATTAGGTTTTCATATTGAAGAAAAGGAGGTGCTCTTCATTAAATAAGCAATATATTTATGAAAAACGCTGAATACATCTGATGTGAAATACCTAAATCTACCTACCACTGACTAAAAAGGGTCTGATTTGCTCTGCGTCTGAAGACGCACCCCGCTGAAATCTGGTTTTGTCAGAAATTGTCCCCACAATGCCCAGGATCCACTCCATCAAGCTTTCTCCTGCTGGTGATGCAGATAGCCAACTTACACAGGGTCCAGAAAAGCTGACAAGTTTGCATGGTCTCAGATGGCAGAGGATTGGGTCTTGCAAAGCAGCAATGGGTTGGAGGAAGGGGGAGATCAGACTCCCTGGTATCACTGAAATGTGAAAGAATGAGACAAAGGCTAACAGTAGGACATCACCTAGCTACGGCCCCACCACACATCAGTGTCAGCATGTAGATTGTGGAGGGTGGTGAAGGGATGCTGAGGAAGTACTGATTGCCATGCATCCTAGTCTGCAGGTAGTCTCCTTTGTGGGGCAGGTGATGAGGTGTAATGGAGTCTGGACGCCGCAGGAGCCACCTCTTTTGCAATCTAGAGTGGTGTTAGATGTAGTCCTTGGCTTCTATGGTATGAGAAAGTGAAGAGTCACAGTCCAGAGAGCTCAGGTGGTAGTTTTGGTGAAAATGTCAGCAGTGATGATGCAGGTTTCAGCACACCAGGCAAGCTGACACAGTCCAGCATTGCTGGTCCTGCCCCTTTCACAGGCACTCACCAGGAGAAAATAGAGGTAGAGCTACAAGGAATGAGAGATGCTGCTTGTGTGACAGTCAGTGGTTTCTGCTGGCAAAGCTGAAGGAAATGAGTGGGAATGGTCAGCCTCTCACTGCTGCCCATATTGGAGTCAGGTACAGCAGAGACAGATCCTTGCTATGAACCTGTATGGCCAGTCTTTATTATTTTTATGCTACTTCATAATGAAATTAAGAGCCACTCAAAGTATATATGCTCCCACATAATATCTGCTAGAATGAGTACTGTACATAATGACTTTATGAAGTCATTACACAAGTGTATCTAGAATATTTTGAGCTACAAAACCAACATGATTATATATTTTAGACATACACAATAGTGGTAATGGTTTATGTAAGTCATTTTCAGAGACATTTAGGAGTTTCTCAGAGAAAATGAGAAATAAAATACAAACAATATTCCTGTAAAAAAAAAAAATCATAAATGGCTTCAAAATGGTTGAGGAATAAAAATCTGAACCATTAAACAATGAATTGCCCTTGGCTAAAAGCAATAAGGAGCTTTTCTATTTTTATATTTTGAGACAATGAAGAAAGTTGCTTACTAAAACCTAAGGCCTTGAAATTTTTTCTTTAGATACTGGCTTATTTCTGAAAGAAAGGGGGAAAAAAAAAAACAACCAACCAACACAAAAGCAAAATGTCAACAAGAAGTCCTAGCTAAAACTCGTTTTGCCTTTTATATCTGGAGAATATGTCTAATTAAGATTCAGAGAAGTTGAGAAACAGATTTTAAACACATAGAATTATTTTATTCATTAAGGGAAAAAATGCTTAAATATCACAAATGCACATGCCAAGTGAAATATATTTGCACTTGAAATAAGATGTTTATAAAAGATGTTACAAATTCCAGACCACCCTGATTTTTCTCCTTCTTTGCTAGATTTCTTCACTCCAAACTTTAAATACTTATTTTAATACCAGTCAGACTATTAATTGAATGATTTTTGAAATGGAGATTATATCTCCTTGGAAAACTCTGTCAGGAGAGTGTTTTGAAATATTATTAAAAAAAAAAAAACAGAGGGAAAAAAAAAGCTTGTTGAATATCTGTAAGGACTAACCAGTTCACCTTCATTTTGTCTCTGTGCAGAGAAGATACTAGTAAAGTAGGCACAAAATCCTGACCATAGAGATTCCCATGGAAATGACACAGCTCAAGTGTGCGATCATGAACTCGAGAGTCAAAAGGAGGTCTTCAGTTTCAGTCTGAAAATGAAACCTAACTACTGTTGCACTGCTGCTCATTTCTTTATTTTTTTTCTAATGAAGTAATCATAATAACCTATATACGACTTTGTCAAAGCATTGTGGAAGCTGCATGTGAGTAAGGCATAGCATATACTCAGGTAAGCAGAGTTTACATTAATGCTAATCACAGAATCATAAGATAATCCAGGTTGGAAAGGTCCTCTCTAGGTCCTTAGGCCAACCTCCTGCTCAAAGCAGCATCAGCCACTGAGATTGCTCGGGACCCTGAACAGTTGAGTTTTGAATATCTACAGGGATGGATCCTCCACAGCGTCTCTGGGAAACCTGCACCAGCATTTGACTACCCACATGTAGAAAAACTGTTTCCTTAGAGAGTAAAAATCTCCCATGTTCCAACTTGGGTCATTTGCCTCTTGTCTGTCCACTGTGCATCTCTGGAAGAGTCTTGATCTCTTTTTCTCTGGAAGAGTCTTGATTCCTTTTTCTCTGTAACTACTGCAAACACTAATTAGTTGTAGACAGCAAAAGGGTCTCCCTGGAGCCTTCTTTTCTGCAGGCTGAACAAACTCAGTTCTCTCAGCCTCTCCTTGTATTTCATGTGCTTCAGCTCTTGGATCATCTCAGTAGCCCTCCACTGGCCTCACTCCAATATGTCCTTGTCTTCTTGTATTGAGAAGACCAAGACTGGACACTGCACTCTAGATGCACTCACTCTAGATGCCCTCACTCTAGATGCCGGGAATGATTACCTCCCTTGACTTGCTACCCTCTTTCTCTTACAACCCAGAATGCCATTGGCCTTCTTTGTTATAAGGGCACATTGCTGGCTCATGTTTGACTTCCTGTCAACAAAGACCCCAGGTCCAGTTCCTCAAAGCTGATTTCTAGCCACTTAGCTCCCAGCCAGCACTGTTGCAGGGGGCTATTCTGACCTTGGTTTAGGTGTTTGCCTTTGTTCTTGTAGAACTTCACAAGGTTCCTGTCAGACCATTTCTACAACCTGTCCAGCTCCTGAATAGCAGTCCCTCCAGCATACTGAGTGCTCTCCCCCGCTTGTTATCATCTGAAAAGTGGCTGAGGGTCCATTCTGTCCCACCATCCAGGTCTCTAATAAAGCCATTAAACAGCCCCAGTATTGATCCTTGAGGGATGTTACTAGTAATCAGCCCATGACTCAGCAGTTCAAGGGAAGAATGAATGACTGTGAATATATCCCTACCAGCTGACACAGTTTTGCATATGATGAAGTCTGGGTGTATGGAACATATCATAATTCTCTGACTTGGTACCAAGTTGGATTTAGTTTGTATTTAGCTATGTAATGCATGGTCTTGGTTGCTCTGGGCTTTAACATTTGAAACCACTTTATGGATGCCATTCATAGAGGTAATAAAAACACCCAACCAAACAAAAAAAAACAAAACAGGGTCAGAGTAACTAAATGAGAGCAGTAGATAAATGTCTTATCATTCTGGATCAGGAGCAATATAAAAATATAAACCAGACCAGGATATTAAATTAGTCAAGGGTTTGAGGAGAGTCATTATCACTTTACATGTGGTACAACTTAAGTACTGTGGAAATTAACTAACTGATGTCTCTTTAATGGTGTAAAAATCATCCCTAATCCTCTGACGTGTATTTTCGCCATAGCCTCCATATGGGGAAATAGTAGATATTTATCATTATTATTGCTAGTCTCATGAATGACATTCTTAGAAAAACAGCAAGAAGCTGAAAGTCCAGTTGGCTTAGAAATCTTCCCCCTAATTGCCTGACAGTATCTTTCAAAGATAATGACATAAAAGTATAATATGACTTATTTCATTATTATCCTACCACTTCAGTGACACAGATTGCCACGTGTCAAGATTTAAAGCTACATACAACCATGCTAAGTGGCTCAGAAGAATGTAGGTTATTGTAAATGCTAGGAATAGGGACAACGTTGTGCATTTGGAAACAAATTCTAATGACAACTTTTTTGATGGTCTATTGTTTAATAATGTAATGTAAATAAATTACATTACATAAATATGTTTATACATTACATAATTTACATATGCATACATTACATATACATACATTACATAAATATGTAAATAATTTGTAATGAAAGCATTAAATAAAAGTACATAAGGTGGAATTAAAACATGAAAGCAAAAACTGAATTGAATTATCCATTTGTCCAGTGTATGGATTACACATTAATAAATTTATATTACTCAAATCCTTAGCCTAGATTCCATCTCACTATAGCTACTTAAGAGAGGCAATCAAGGCAGGTGTTTATTAGTCAAAGCTCCATTTCAATAAAAATAAAATGACTGGCACCTCCAGAGGGCAATTCAAAATATGGATGAGGTAACCTACCCCTTAAAGATGAAAGGTTTGGCAAACATCAAACTGGGAGATAGCACATGTTTTTTCCACTGTTTTTAAAGATATTTGATATGAATTCCATCTACAAACAATCGTGGTATGGGGTGTTCATTTCAGGGTCAGAAAAATAAATAAAGCATTCTGAGAGGCATATCTGGGACCTCAATGTAGGGATATTTTTATCTCTTTATATGACACCTTGTGTGAGAGACTGAAGGAGTTAATGTCTCAAACATCGTGGCGAGGTGAGGCACTATTTGCATGGCGATGGCAGGTCAGCGAGCATGGGCTGGGGGAGAGCGGGAGCAGGATGCGGAGAGCGTGTCAGAGGATGCGTGGTTCTGGGTTCCGACGGACCTTACCACGTATGGCCAGAGGTCACACAGGGTTGACCTGAGGAAGGGGCTTGCAACCAACCCCTCCCCCAGTGTCTGCGCAGAAGATTGAGAACTTTCTAGAACAAGAACCATGTAAGTCCTGAAGGGGCGTAACCAGAGGCGGGGATTAGCCAATAAAAGATATGCCCCCCCAGGGAACCACGTGCGCGCCCATCACCGGAGGATTGCCACGTCTGTCATCGTCATTGCGGGATCCAAGGGTGGTGATACTTTTTCTTTCTCTATCTTCCTCTCTCTTGTTTCCTTTTCTCGCTTCTCTCTTCCTCTACTCTTCCAATATATGCAAGTTTTGGATAAATTGGGATGGGTTGCCCGGAAAATAGCTCCATTGCCAAATCGCCTCTGTTCGTTCGTTGAGCTTGCCAGTTCGTTAAATTTGTCCGTTTGTGGAATTCGCCAGTTAATAAAGTTGCTGGCCAGACTGTTCCTCTGAGTCACTGTTGTGACTCTACTGACCACACGGCTCTACCGAGCAGAGATCGGCCCTTGTCGGTACACAAACCGTCAGGGAATCAAAAAGATTCACCCATCTCGCAACCCACCAAGTGGGACAAGACACCTTGCTATTTTTTTCCCTGTGTAATTGAAAGTGTTATATAGCAGGTGAATACAGTGGAAATACTGTATAAAGATAGTAAGTATGATACACCTAAAAGTCACTGCACGAGATACAAACATAGATACCATAATTCAAGTACCAATTTGCATTACACAAAGACTGTGTCATGCTGTAAATCAATTATTGTACTGTCATTTATCCAATCACACTGTAAAAAGAACCCTGTATACTAGAATATGGGCAATCACAATACAAAGATTGTGTATAGGGAAAAGTGTATTTTTTAACAGCCTGAGAATTTCAGGAGCCAGATACTGTTGTCCCAAATCTTGTTATTCTGAATGTCATCTCCACTTTTATTGCCTCTTTTGAATACTTTCCTTCCCAGCAAACAATGATTTTTCTGGTGTTGGAAGTGTTGCAGAGCTTGCAGAGCTTACAGAGCTCAAGGTGGAAAACAACCTTTGAGCCTGCAACTGTATTTGGGGTGCATATAATTTGCTATAATGCACATATTGCTCTATACAAAGTATGTCCAAAAGGAGTATATCACAGTGATTTGCTTGGGGAGGACAGGGAAAACAAGGGAACAGGTGGAAGGTAGACATGTACCTTCTACTGTAGTTCCATATTCTGGGATGAAGGGTGGAAAGCTAGGAAGCTAAAACCAAAGCAGATTTTTTTTTTTTAAGCAGTGTTAAACTGAGCAGAGATTATTTCTGAGAACTCATAATTTCTAGATGCTCACCAAGCTCCAAAAACTGCAAGGAAACCTGATAAAAATTAAATTACTTTAAGTCTTTGGTGAATTCTGAGTTAAGGATTTGAAGACAATAAGGCTATAAAGCTTCATTGAGAGGCTTTAAAAGCAAAGCGTTCTACCACACATTTTATTGATGCAGTTTGCAAGTGGCACCAGCAAGTTGCTCTTTTTATCAGAGGGCATCTAAACATGCATGTCCTTTTGAGACTGTGGATAATTATTTTTACTATCCTGTCACAAGGAAAAACTGCTCAACTCATGTGGTTTAAATGAAATCAGGATTGAAGTAGTTTATTGATTTATTAATGACATGTAACTAACTGGCAATCCATGAACCATATATTCAGAATCAACATCCTTAATACAACAGATAAATCACAATTATAGATAAATTAGGAGATGCTAATAAACACCTACAAATTTATAAACACCCCTGTAGAGTTAATCCTATGAAGGTCTAGCCCTGGTGTGTGCACACATACACACATACCCCCCCTGGATGTAGGGGTTGCCATCATCCCTTCCCTACTTTTGCATGCCCTCTGCCACTCCTGATGCACCTGATGGTGAAGAGGCATCTTGGGAGATGTCCCTGTGCCCTGAGGTGGGGTCCCTGTGTGCTGCCCTCACACTGCCTGCCCACTGGTGGGTGCTGGCTGCTCCCAGCACCCCACGAGGGGGCTGTGCTGCCCAGCCCGGGCAGGGGTCAAAGTACCCTGGGGACACTGCCGGCAGGGACAGACCCTCTGTGACAGCTGCTGCTTCCTCTCCACTGTCTCTCCCTATGTCACAAATGTCCGTGTTTCCTTCATACTTCTTTTAAGACTGACCTCTTCAGAAGTGTCTGTGATTTCCTGGTTGCTGTCTAATCCTGCTGATGGTCGTCTTCCTCTCTAACATGATCGTTGCAGGCACAAACCCTCTCAGACAGTTTTGTGTGTCCCATGCGTGCACACCCCCCTGGTTATACTCACATGTTTGACAGCTGCTGCTATGTGGACCATTCCACAATGGTGCAGTACGTGGGTACCTCCACAACAGCCCTTTTCCTCCTCGCAGTCAGGAGAGGTTTGATGGGGGCCAGCAGGACTTGGGTGACAGTTACACTTAGCTTGAAAATGCTTGCGCATATAGTAAAAGTAAGACAGTGTTTTACAAGAAAAGGAACTAACAAGAATTATCCATCTCCTAAACAGGTAGCAAGTAGCTTTTCTTTCATGTATATTCGTGTATTGTTTTTCCCTCATCCCTGTTCCCTTGTTTGCTCATCTGTGTAAGTGAAAATTGCCCTGAGGGGCCTATTCTCTAGTTTCCTTCGGTTGTTGCCATGACATCTGTGCAATATATTTTTTCTTTGTAATAATGTCTTTGCTTTCCAGTATGTTCAGTCAGCGGATAGTATGAGGAGAGATACAAAAGCTACTACTGTAGTCATGCATTCTTTTCAATGGACTTTATTCATTAAAAGAGAGTAATGAAATGACTGACAACAGATTTTAGGTGTGTTTATACTGTTAATCTGGTCATTTTGTGTTTCACCCTGGAGCTCTGGTCCCTAGGCCCTTTGCGCTGGGCTTGTGCTAGTTTGTTCTTGTACGTTCATTTTTAGTAAAACAGAAAGCTTCCTTCAGGAGAAAATCAAAAAGCAATTATGAAAATTGTTTTCTCCCTACAAACAATATGGACAGTGAAAGAGCTAGTTTCACACTTCCCACCCAATCTTCCAAACTATTTCACTTCCAACAGTATAAGGCATCACAGGACACTTCTTTCATACAACACCCCCATGAACACACCTCATACACCGTATCTGTGAATGTGTCTGTATGCATTCTGTAAAAATGCTATTCCTGCAGGCTGCAGAGCATCCTACTTATTATTCAGCTAGTTGGTTAGTTTGTTGGCCTGTTGTTAACATCTATGAAACTGTGATAATAACTGAAAGGCCCAGAGACATGACTAGGACTCTGAGAAAAGAAGGTGGATCACTTTTATGTTCTTGGATCACAGACAGAAGCCAGTGGCAAAAAAATGCTTATTTAACTTTAAAAAGTCCCTAAGTGGGGCATATGAAGGCTCACAATGAAATGTGTTGTTCTGATGCATCTCAGCATACATTCACATACTTATCTGAGCTGTGCTGGCTTCTAGAAGTTTAGGCACCTGACTCAACGTGTGGACTCTTACTTTGGCAGATACCCTAAACTTGCCTAAATTTGGCTGTTAGAATCTATGGATAAATCCCACTCACTTTGTCTCAGTGTGTTTTTATCCTTTAGACCAAGTCTTTTAGGGAGAGGGAAGCAATACTGGCCTGTATTTTTGTGTGTGTTTTGTATAAAGAAATATTTATATTTATATTTTAAGTAGTATACTTCCTTTTCTCTGTAGGTATTCATGGGTCCCTTTGCACTCTTTTCCATCCCCTGGGGAGAAGTATGAGTCATCTTCTCAGGTTAGATGGCCAAAGACTAAAAGCTGCCTGAAAGCGCTCAAGTCTAAAGAAGCAGAAATCTGAAGAAGGTGTAGGAAGACAGCAGATGCAAGAAAATTATAATTTATTTCAGGGAAAGTTGGTTCTTAGGCTTAAGAGTAGCCTTCCACTGTACATACCTGACTCTGTGGTAAACTACTTAGAGTCATAAAATTACTGAGGTTGGAACGGACCTCTGGAGATCATCTAGTCCAACTACCCTGGTCAGAGAAGGGTTAGCTAGGGCAGGTTGCTCAGGTTGCTGGACACCATCCATGTCCAGACAGGTTTCGACTGGCTCCAGGGATGGAGATTCCATCACCTCTCTGAGCAACCTGTTCCGGGGTTTGACTAACCTAGTTGTGATTTTTTTCCTTTTACATTTAAATAGACTTTCCTGTAGACCAGTTTGTGTCTCTTGCCTCTTGTCCTGTCATTGGATACCTCTGAGAAGTGTCTGACTTTGTCTTCTTTACTCCACCCCATCAGGCATTTATACACAGTGATTTAGTTCCCCCTGATTCTTCTCTTCTCCAGGCTGAACAGTCCCACTTCTCTCAGCCTCATATGACAGATGCTCCAATCTTTTTATCATCTTTGTTGTCCTTTGCTGAACTTGCTCAAGCATTTCCATGTCTGTCATGTACTGGGGAGCCCAGAACTGGACACAGTACTCCAAATGTGTCTCATCAGGGCTGAGCAGAGAGGAAGAATCACCTTCCTCAACCTGCTGCACTCCTTCTGGTGCAGCCAAGGAAGATGGGCTGTTGCTCTTCTTTGCTGCAAAGGCCCATTGCTGGCTCATGTTCAACTTGCTGTCCACCATAACCCCAGGTCCTTTTCTCAAAGCTGCTTTCCAGACAGTCAGCCCTCAACTTGTACTGGTGGATGGTTTTATTCTTTTCCAGGGCCAAGACTTCACACTTGCAATTGTTGAATTTCCTGGGGTTCCTCTTGGCCCATTTCTCAAGCTTGTTGATGTCCTTTTGAAGGGCAGAACAATCATTTGGTCTATCAGTCACTCCACCTAGTTTTGTATCATCTGCAGACCTGCTGAGGGTGCATACTGCCTGTTCATCCAGATCATTAATGAAAATGTTGAACAGATGCTTGCTTTCCTGCTCATTGGGATGGACTGTTCTTGGGCTTGGAGAAGGTGATCCTTGAAAATCAACCAGCCCTCCTGGACCCCTCTTCTCTCCAGGACCCTCTACCCTAGGATTCTTCCAAACAGGCCCCTAAACAGGCCAAAATCTACTCTCCTGAAGTCCAGGGTTGCAATTCTGCTATTTGCTCTGTTTCCTCCTCTCAGGATCCTGAACTCCACCATTCCATGGTCGCTTTAGCCAAAGCTGCCTCCAATCTTCACTTTCCTGACCAATTATTTGTTTGTAAGAACCAATTCCAGCAGAGCATCTCCCTTTGTCAGCTCCTTTATCCCTTGTGTCAAGAACAAGTTGTCAACAACGTGCTCCACAAACACCCTGCTTTACTTACAGCCTGCTGTGTTCACCTTCCAGCAGACACTGGGATCATCATCCATGAGGACCAGGACGTGTGAACATGAGGCTTCTGCCAGTTGTACAAAGAAGGCCACATCTACCTTTTCTTCTTTGTGCTGGGTCTGGCTGGAGTTAATTTTCTTCATAGTAGCCTGTTATGGTGCAATGTTTTGGATATGTGATCACAACAGTGTTGATAACACAGGGATGTTTTAGCTATTGCTGAGAAGTGCTTACACAGAGTCAAGGCCTTCTCTGCTTCTCATGCTGCGCCTCCAGCAAGTAGGCTGGGGGTGCACAAGAAGTGGGGAGGGGACATAACCAGGACAACTGACCCAAAATCACCAAAGGGATATTCCATGCCATATAGAGTAATCTCAGCTATAAAAAAAGGAGGGGAGGGGGGCTTTGCATAGCTAGCCATTGCTCAGGGACTGGCTGGGCATCGGTCTACCATGGGAAGTGGCGATTGCCTTTGCATCACTTGTTTGGTTTTCTCCTTTCTTTCCTCTTCCTCTTTCCTTCACTTGGTAAACTATTTTTATCTTGACCCACAAGTTTTGGGATCTTTCGCTCTTCCTATTCTCTCCCCCCATCCTGCTGGGAGCAGGGGGAGTTAGTGAGTGGCTGTGTAGGGCTTAGCTGCCAGCCAGGGTCAAACCACTACATTCTTGAATTAATTGGTGAAGGAAAATACACTCACAAAGGTTAATGGAACTGCAGAAACAAAGCCAAATGTCTAATTTATATGTATGTGGAGAAGGGATTGAGTGTACTTGCTTTATTGTGTATGGAAGGGGTTAATTTCTGTTAGCAGAACTTAGAAAGGGCTTGGTTAGTATTTCTGCTTTGTTTACGTGGTGGAGAGTGTAAAAAGGGGGTTTATCAATATCTAGGTATGCTTCTTGTCATTCAGAGACCTCATTCTCTGACCATGAGGACCCAGATGTTGTGTGTCATGCTCTGTTATTGCTCGCCTTGAACTAAATGACTGCTAACACTTATGCACTTAGGTCCCTCTCTGGAGCTGTTAATCACAATGGTAGGAGGCTGGGACCTGGTGTTTAGGAGCTGAATAATCCTGCTTTGCTGAAACTGGTTTGGGTAGAATAGCAAGTTAGCTTCATCAAACAAACTGTTCCTGTTAAGTGAAACATGGTAACTGTTGCCATCATCTTAGTTTTGGAGTTCATTCTGTTCAACAGGCTGGCTGAAATTAGCACTCAACTTTAACCTTGCAAAAGTTTAGGGTCTATTTGAAAAACACGTGTGATACTCACCCACTTAAGTGTGTATGTAAGAGAAACATAGGGTACATACAGACACTCTCATCCTGGAGATTCTGGATGCTGATGTCTTGAAGATTCTGACAGAAGGACAATCTCCCATTTTGTTCCCAGTATCAGCCTAGTCTCATGGGAGAGAGCAAACTGAAATTTAGGCCATAATAACCTCAGTTGCTTCTGTCCCAATAATTTTACAAAGTCTAACATTATAAAAGATTGAGTCCCTTCCAAGCAACGAAACCATAAACCCATGGAAGTTGCTACATTCAGTGCCAACCAAATAAATGTCCTCCCAGAACTGAGGAATTACCCTCCAGATCCAGTATGCCTCTAGTGGACTTCCCCACACCCAACGATTTCCTACTGCCTAGTAGGAGTCCAAAATTGCCACAAGACTGCCACAGATACTCTTGCTAAAAGAATGCATTCCTAAGACACGGTAAGCTTACTGAGCTTCCAATAGAGGGCTTCAAATATGGGCCATCATATGCTAAAATTCCTGGAGGAACATGAGACAAAAATGTTTTCGGAGTTAAGTTTCCTTGGCCTGTAATCTGTTTTCTGTGAAAGGCATGCAATCCAGGGCCCTAAACTAGGTGGCTACAACACTAAGTATGTGTTTATAAAACTTTCTATAAAGCAAAATTTACATTCCATGAGTAGCTACCTCTACTTACAAGAGCCAGCTCACTGTGACCTCCTAACATTGGATTGGTCAAATCCTACAGCAAACATCTGACACCGTGGACACAAATCAGTTGTTTAAACACAGGTGCCTAGGGCCACTTAAAACAGTCTAAGGCATCCTAGACATCCACATGTCACTACCAGATGTGACACATGATTTATGAGACACCTCTAATTTCTGGAGTAGCAGACAGAGGCCAGGCATGCATCTAAATTTACACATCTTCAAATGACACTAGATAGCTATATTTTGGCAACTACAATGAGCTCCATCATTTAACTCTCAGCCAAGGAGTTTCATCCACCTGTGATTCATAGGCTCATCTGATGCAGCACAGCTGTCTGACCATGGCTAATTTTAATAAGAAAATTAGTTGTTAATATGTGGGAGCATAAATGAACTAAAGCATTTCAGGATAAGTAAAAACACAAACAGAAGTAAAACTTTTCGGGTAGTAATAGCAGCTCCAGTATTCAAGATAAAAATCACTGCCATAGAAAGGTGTAAAACCCTAAGGAGAAAAAATTACATTAGAACAGAAAATCAGAAGGTAGCAACTAAGGAACAATGAGGATCAGACCAATTCAAGCAGTAATGGAGGCTGATGCTCACACCGCTGATTGAAAACTTTGGTCAGTAAAGACGTATTAGAAGCATCATCTGCATGGTGAACATAGTAAAGCTTTGCATAGCATCTGGTTAGTCCTAGGTGGTCTGATTCCTAGTCCTTTGTGCTTTTAAATTGTGTATATCCTGCTTGCAGGGTACTTTAACACTGTTCAAGTTTTGTAAAGGGAAAGACCCAAAAGGAGGGTTACAGTGAGTGATGTGATCCTCTCTCTCTTGTCACTTATGTTCAGAGATCTTTTACCACGCAGAGAGACAATAGGTCTTGAATCACAGCAGGTAGGTCAACCCCTGGACCAAGAATTACATGAGACTCATCTCCACATTCAAACACCTACATTTACAAAGGACCATAGGACCATGTAGCAAGACACAGGTTCTCACAGGAGATATAAATAGCAATGGGTGTTCATAAACATATTTCCGTATTACGGAGTACGCTGATGGAGTTACCTATTGTGCATGGTATGTGTAAGCAGGGGAAAAAATGTTTTTTCCCTGTGTATTACCTAGCAAGGAAAGAATTTTTTAACTGCATAAGGCATATATTATGATTTTTAATAGCTTACTTGGATCAATAGCTTGTGTATCTTAAGCACAGCTGTAGCAGATAAAACTACTGTTCAACAATATTTAACTATGAGATAACTATAAACTAAAGCATAGTAGTACACTACTACAATAATGAGATAACTGAGAGATAAGTATTGTAATGACAGTGAATAGTTCTAACAAATATAACATCATGTTGTCGTAGAAATACTAGTAGTCTAATGCTATGGCTATAATGGGCAATCCCCAAAGCCCTGAGCTCTCCCAGCCCTCTGTGGTCTGCAAGACTCCTCTATTGGTCCTGACAGTCCACACTCATGGCACAGAACATCCGGAGCATCCCACCTGGTGTGTCAAGGTACCCTGGAAAGGATGCTTGCAGCAATTGATTCTTAGCCACTGGGGTCTTCAGTGCTCCACCATGACTGAAGTGTCAGATTAAAATTTGACAGTCCAGACACAGGTGCAGCAGGCACAGCTCTCTCTGTAAAAGGACAAGATATAGCAAATTGCTAGTACTTCAGCATGGCCTACCTGCAGTAGTTTGACTCCGATTTGCTCAGTTTCTAAATAAATGTGGTAAATATGCCTGTGAGAACATGAGCCATAAGTCTTAGGCCTTTTTCACTTTCCTGTAGTTTTGCAAAAATTTTCCAGATAATATTTTCAAAGGGGGACTTCTTTCACCAAAGGTCACACATCATGCAAACAGTCTAGTTGTGTCTTTTCAGTTTAGTGTAGTTGAATTCCAGAGACTCTTGGTAATGCATCCTGAATTTATCCAGGGAGTAACAGTCTCAAGTAGTCTGGTACACCCAAATTAAGTTTTACATTCCCTTTTCAGGTGTAAATCTTCAGAGGGAAGATTTGGCCATGGTTAACATCAGTGAACAAATCCATTCATGCAATTAAATCTTTCATTTTAAGTTGTTTGGTTTCACTCAAGTACTTCTGAGCTGTTACACAAGTTTAACCCTGTAAGTACATAACCACCTGTAATAAATTATGAGAAGCACATATTGTACAAAAAGAAAAGCAATATATTAATACCACTGCCACAGATCAGTTATAACAGAAGCCATTGTAGATAACTAAGAATGCTAAAGTGTGCAGGTTAGGTACCACACTAATTCTGCTTTCTGGATTTCAGAACTTTATTCACAATGTCCAAAGCATGTGTCTTTCATCTTCTCAGAACTGTTTCAATTATCCACTTCAGTTTTGCTTTGATTTGTAGGGGGTGTTTTTTGTTTCTTTTATTGGTTGTTTTGGTTTTAATTCTTACAATGTTTTAAAATAGCTGATTTTGCTAATTGAGTGGAAAAAATTATGGTTTAATTCAAGCATTTGCTGTGAATAAAATTTTCACATTTCAGTACCCAAAGCTAGCTTAAGTGTCCAGTAATTGTAATGGTAAAGAAAATGTCTCAACAATTGTTTCATGCTAATCATGTAATTCAGAGAGAGAACAGGTGTTCACAATAGTATCAGATCCTGAGTTTAAATATTTAAAAATAAGAATTAAAGTTTGGAATTTTTTGTCAATAAATTAGTTTGAAATATTCTACCAAACAGGATGCTTTTCTATGTCTGTTTCCAAAATGAAATTTCCATGTATTTGATTAAGTGCTCAAATATGTTGTTATTCTCTGAAGTGACTTTTAAGACATCATGTAGCATTTTTTCCTGTATTACACACAATTATATTCATTAATATCTGTCAAAGTATTGCAATTTTCATATACTTCTTTCAAATAATTAATTATGATTTTGCAGGCAGATAAGGGATTTCAGATGTTCTTTGGTGTTAATAAAGTGCAAGATTTTTTTCTTTCAGCATTGGATTTTTTTTCCCCCCCGTTAAAAATTTATCTGTAGCCTCCAAATGTCATGGTTTCTAGTTTAAGTCAAGTAATTTGGAAAGCATATAAGAACCTTTACAAGGCCATATATTTTTATAAGCTACTCTAAATATGACATCTTCCAAAGCACAATCAATATGAAATGCAACTTGTTGATCTCATGCTGAACGCCACTGAGCTTGCTCCAACAAACGAGAAAGAATTTTGACCTTGTACATTGTGTTCTCATTGATTCACCATGTACTTTCACAATTGGAAACACTGTTCTGTTCTTTTTCTAATAAGGAACAATTCCCATTATCAAAAAAGACACAATACTACAAGTCAACATGGCCTGGCAATGTGCACTTGCAGCCCAGAAAACCAACTGTATCCTGGGCTGCATCAAAAGAAGCATGGCCAGCAGGTCGAGGGAGGTGATTCTCCCCCTCTATTCTGCTCTGGTGAGATCCCACATGGAGTACTGTGTTCAGCTCTGGGGCACCCAACATAAGAAGAACATGGACCTGTTGGAATGAGTCCAGAGGAGGGCCAGGAAGATGATCAGAGGGCTGGAGCACCTCTCCTATGAAGACAGGTTGAGAGAGTTGGCGTTGTTCAGCCTGGAGAAGAGAAGGCTCTGGGGAGACCTTATAGCAGCCTTCCAGTACCTGAAGAGGGCCTATGAGAAAGCTGGAGAGGGACTTTTTACCAGGCCATGTAGTGATAGGACAAGGGGTAATGGCTTTAAACTGAAATAGGGTAGATTTAGGTTCGATATTAGGAAGAAATTATTTGCTGTGAGTGTGGTGAGGCACAGGAACAGGTTGCCCAGAGAAGTTGTGAATGCCCCATCCCCGGAAGTGCTCAAGGCCAGGCTGGATGGGGCTTTGAGCAACCTGGTCTAGTGGAAGGTGTCCCTGTCTATGGCAGTTGTTTGGACCTTTAAGGTCCCCTCCAACCTAAACCATTCTATGATTCTGTGATTCTATGATTCTAAGTTCTAAGGATCACTGTCTCTTCAAAACGCTTTGAAGGTACACAAGAACTGCGGGCAGAGTTTCAGTACTTTGTACTATCTATCTGCTTGGTGAGTAAGGGAAGGTATTGCCACACACAAGCTACACACTGTTGGAAAAACACGTATTCTCTAGAGCAGCAGGAGAAAATCTTGTATACCATCTGCCTTCTAAGAGGTGTGAAGGGAATTTCACATGACAGAACACGAGTGACTTCCTCTGCAAACCGAGGAAACAGATTGCCAACGTTTTTTTCACTCAATATATTTTTGTTTAGTCACAGGGCTCACAACTCCCATGGTAACTTCTCTGACATATAAGATTTATTTATTTAGTTAGTTAGTTATTTTGGCAAAGGAAATATTCTGTCCTTATTGTCCAAAATGTTTTTTAAAAAATCAAACCCGAAGCAAAATAAGACACGGATTTAACAAACACTGAAAAATACTTTAAACTTGAGGGCAATAAAAAAACTTGCTTAACTCAGCTGTGATACTTAATTACCATATTGACTTTCTGCTGACTTTCTGAAGAACTGTAAATGACTATAGGAAATAATATGCATCCTGCACTTGCAATCGTCAGAATGAATACATTCAATACATGAGAATTTTTTGTGTAACTCATTAAATAGTACCAAAAATAATGAATGTTATTTCACAAATTTTCCCAGCAACTTGGAAGATGTACAGTTAAGAGCTCTCCGCATCTTTTCATTAAAGTTTTGGAATGTCAAAAAGCTAGAGAGAAAAGGAGAGAAAATATTTTTTCATTAGTTTTGGCAGTTACTTTGAGCATAAGTATTCCAATTAGGGAATGATGGCAAAAAATAGCTTTATTATTTGATCTTTTCTTTTTTGGGGTGTTTTGCTGTTGTAATTGCTGGTAATAATACGAGTTTGAAACATTCTTCATAAAAGCTAAAGAGCTTAATTTCAAATTGTATAATGATTCACATAAGAGCTCCATTTACGGACACTTTAACACTGTGAATCATTAATCACCTAGACAAATTACAACACAACTCTATTAGATTTCCTGTTATGGACTTTAGCAGATGTCTAATTAGAAACTGAAAGTGAATTCAGATTAGACCAGTACTTGGCATATGTATAGTATCAAATCATTATTTATTCAGATAAACACTTTATCAGGGGCAAGACAAAACATTACTATTTTTCTCCATTTACAATTTTCAAGTAAAGAAAGAACATTTAAATATTGCATATCCGCAGCTTTAGTCACTATGGAATATTTTAGAGTTGTAAATTAAATAATATATAGCATTCCTGTCAAAAATCTGCTGCAGGGACAATTAAGATTCTTCTATTTCATAATCTTAAAAGTTTTAAATGTATTTATTAACAATAAAAAATAAGAAAACTCTGATGAAACAAAACCTCACATCTTTCATTAAGTAGGTATCAGTAAATTTTATATTAATTTATGATGTCCTACACCGTTGCAGGTCACTGAACATACAAACATAATTTGTCCAACATTTGATTTAATATCTTCTTTTTGTCAACAATTAGTATATTTTGTTTGTAACTTAAGATATTCTTCTTGCAATTGTATACTATTATAACACAGCAAAGTTTCTAAATGCTGTAACTGATTTAATTAATCATTTCTGGACCTAGAAAACTTAAAACAGCAGCGGTGAGTAACCAGATACTCTTTTTACAGTAACAGACATAGCAAATTTTTGAGCTTGATCTTGTCACATGAAAGCCAAGAGTGGGTTTATCAGTGGATGCAGAAATCATGCCTTGAATTTGGCACTTTGGTACCTGAATCTTTAATTGCTTAAATAAATTAATAAAATAAATTTTTTAAAAAGCCAGTTCTTAGGGACAGACTCACAAAAGTAATCGTGAATTCAAGACCCATAGCATCATTAGTTCATATCAGCTTTGAACTGAAGTTCAGAAAATAATTTCTAAAAAACACTTGCCTTTGTTGTATAAAGGTTTAGTCCAAGCTATGTTGCCTTAGGCCACATTTACATTAAACTGTAGTTTGGAACAGAAATATGTTTTTGAAGAAATTCTCCTGATCATCCCATGTCACTCATTGGTTGGGTTTTTGAAGCAGTTTTAATGAGGTTTGATGAAGGTGAACTATTATTTTTATCTTTTTTATTTTTCCCCAGAAAAAAACCCCATACCTTCCTATAAAGAAAACTTAATTGGAAATTCTGTTCCAGGTGCTCATCAAATGCCCAACAATACCTGATGCAGAAATGCTTGATCTTCCATATACCTTTGAACAATACACATGCTAGTGATGTTCAGTCCAAGAGATCAACCAAATCTATTCCAAAGGAAAAACAAGCAAACAACCAAACAACACACTGTAGATGCAGAGGCCTCATAAAAATGGTTTTGATTTACTGAAGAATTCCTACTGAAGAATATGAATTTCTATGAAAAATATCTTGCTACTGTAGATATAACCTTAATGTTGACAGCAAAAAGACATTTTCAGGATATTCCTAATCTCAGTGTTTCCTTTTGTTCAATTTGAGCAATTCAGTAAGCTGATCCCCATACAACCCACTTTTAAATATATTACTCATCCACTACATCACTCAGGTAGAGTTACTGTTTAGCGGTATAGACGTATTTCTTCTAAATATTCCAACATTCGGTACCAAAGTAACTACTTTTGAAGTACCTGACTCCCATTGCAGAATCCAAAAGCCCTGCACTCACATTCTCTGTATAATGTGTGGCAACAATGTGCGCTCGCAGCCCAGAAAACCAATCGTATCCTGGGCTGCATCAAAAGAAGCATGGCCAACAGGTCGAGGGAGGTGATTCTCCCCCTCTACTCTGCTCTGGTGAGACCCCACCTGGAGTACTGCATCCAGTTTTGGGATCCCCAGTACAAGAAAGACATGAGTCTTAGAGTGGGTCTAGAGGCAGGTCGCAAAAATGATCAGAGGGCTGGAACACCTCTCTTATGAGGAAAGGCTAAGAGAGTTGGGGTTATTCAGCCTGGAGAAGAGAAGGCCCTGGGGAGACCTGATTCTGACCTTTCAACACTTAAAGGGAGTTTATAAGAAAGATGGAGAAACACTTTTTAGCAGGGTCTGGAATTATTATTTTGTTGTTTTAGTCCATTCTGTTAAAAAACACCCCCCCACCCTCAAAAAAAGAAAAAAAAGAAACCCACAAACCAAAATAAAACACATGCACTCAGAATATAATCTTTATTTTTACTCAACATCTATTTAAGATATTGGAGATCCCTCTTTTCTGTGAGGGAAGAAATCAAACCCGTGCTCTATCAGGTTTTTGGTAGGTTGTTCTTTTTTGTGGACATGTTCTTACGCAGCTGTTCCTCACTGCATAACAGAATTAAGGATTAATTGTTCAAGAAAGAAAGAATGAATAAGATTAGGTATGACATTTTGATCTAATGGCTAGGACAATTCTTGGATAGAATGAGATGACATTTTCACTTCTGCCTCAATATTGGTTTTGTGTTTTACCTAATGATTATTTAATGCAAGTCCATAGAAGCTAGATCTGTATACCAATTGGCATGTTTTCTGCCAATCTCACCCATAGGGGTGAGGGTTACACTAGAAACCGAGACTGCTGAAATGCACTTTTAGAAGTCTATTGGGTAATGATGGCATAAAACCTCCAGTGAATCTATATCTTAAGTCTCTAGTCATGTGAAAAAATTACTACCAAGCAGTTTAATAGTTTAGCATTTACCTAATCCCTAATGGGCCTTAATTACCTTAAATTTCCTATACATGTATAATATCCACTGCTTTGGTTAGGTCAAACCTCTTCTGAGAATAATGATGTCACTGTGTATGAATTCCAAAGATCCTGCTTACCTGGCAATCTTGCAGAAATAAAACCCTTACTTTCATTAAAAAACAGGGTCAGAAGTGTAAATTTAATTCCCAGTAAGTTATTAATATTAATATTTCTTATTTATAAGATCAACAAATATGGATGTTATTTACAATATTTTTATTTAATGTCAGTTTAATGCTCCTGATTTCAATGGAATTACCTTTTTTTTGTCTCCATTTTGTTTCTTCTTGTTCCTCATGAGAGGTCATTAACATTTACAAGCCTCTGTCACAATCTGTGATTATATCAGATTGTCATACAGATCAACCTCTTCAAAGCCCAAAGATGTTCTGTTATTGTACCACGATTTTGGTACTCATCTTGTAGTATAATTTGTCTATTTATATACATAAATGACTATTTTTTATGTTATCCCTCTCAATTAATTTGAAAGTACTCATTCTCTGTCATTGATTTCTCTCCTTTCTCTGCTGCTTTCATATTGTTCAGAACAGGAATTTTTCTGTCATGCTGCCTTCGTTGGAAGTGACAATTGTTTAAAGCAGACATTTAAATTAAATCATAAATTAACATTTTACTTTCTGTATTTGTTGAAGACCACAATATTGATAAGGTGGGAAAACAGATTACCACATTATCTGTAGTTATATCCCCATTCCCATAAGCTATTCTCTTTTATTATAGCATGATCTAGATTCCAACACCTGTGAGAGACTGGAAGAGTTAATGTCTGAAACATTGTGGCAAGGCGCGGTTTGCATGGCGATGGCAGGGGTCGGCTAGCACGGGATGGGGACAGCGTGTCGGAGGACGCGCAGTTCCGGGTTCTGACGTACTTTACATAACGACTTGCCACATATGGTCAGAGGTGACACAGAGTTGATCTGAGGAAGGGGCTTACCACCCCCCGAGAGACCCCTCGTGACCAGCCCCTCCCCCACCCCCCAGCGCCTGCGCAGAAGATTGAGAACTTTCTAGGACAAGAACCATGTAAGTCCTCAAGGGGCGTAACCAGAGGCGGGGATTAGCCTATAAAAGACACGCCCCCAGGGAAGAGCGCGTGCGCCCACCACCGGAGGGTTGCCGCACCTGTCATCGTCATCGTGGGATCCAAGGGTGCACCACGATCTCTCTCCCTCTCTCCCTCCCTCCCCCTTCTTATACATGTTCCAATAAGATTCCACCGTTGCCAACCCCTCTATGCTTTCCCAGTTTTCCAAGTTGATGCGTTCCATGTTCAAGTGTTCCCACCACAAATAAAGTGCCTAATTGATCGTTTGGTGTTGTTTCACCTTAATTTAACCCGAGGGGATTTGCAAATCTGAGTCACTCCCAAGTGGGGTGGAGAGGGACCTGGCAGGCAAACGCTGACTGCCGTGTGGCTGCCCTTATCGGCCTCATAACCCTTAGACAAACTGTTGACCAAGTCTGAGACTAAGACTGGATCCAGCCGCACCTAGACTCCTCTCTGAGAAGGAGTTTAGAAAGCAAGGGGGTCCCTTCTGAACCTCATGACTCAATGGGAAGGCCACCTCTTTTCCCTTAGCCACCCGCCAGACTCACACCCTTCACGTCACATATCAGTGTCACAGTTTTCCTTCTCCCTACCCCTCCGGTGGGACGTGACAACACCCAAGCTTGAATATTAACCGTGTCATGCCAGGGGCCTGTATTTTCCTTTGGGCATGTAATTACACTGACTACTAGGAAGACATCATAGTTCCTGAGGGAGCTAGAGGTAACATTTTCAGAAGTGTTCAAGCTCTGCCTAATGTTCCTCACATGGGGACAAGCTCACACAGACTAACTGCTTTTGAAAAGCTTTCCTTGAATGCTTACCTTTGATCAACTTTCATCTCTTCTTTTTATTAAGGAATCTTCCAGAAGCCAAAACAGACTTAAAAGTGAAGAGGAAATGATTGCAACTAAGACTGTCAAAGGGTACGCTGATTCAACATACTCCCTAAGCAGCTTAGTAGTGTCAGAACTCTTGGGAAGTCATTTAAATGTTATATGTTAGAAACCTTTCTAAGGTGTTAGTTCATGGAGAAACTTCTACCTCCTTTTTCTAGGGGTAAATCCTTCCTGGACACCAGTGGCCACAGCAGGGAAGAAAGATGTAGTTTATATTTGTTTGCATTATCCCAAGCTAATCTAGATAATAGAGTGCTCATGTTTGTTCTCAGTCACATATATTCATTTTTTTTTAACAGGTTTGCACATTGGTAAGGTTACTGTAACAACCATAAGCCCTTTCCTATTGCTGTCAGCTGTTCTACTGTTTGCCATTATTAATGATACAGTGTTGATTGCCTGTTTAAAGACATGCAACAAGGCTGACAGCTTTATCTGGGAATCGGTAGGATGTCAAAATTATTCATGAGTGATTCCCATCAAAAGCCTTTTCTAAATTGTCTGGACTTTGCAGCACTATAAAACTGAAATTCCTGAATTGTTGAGCCTTCACTGATTAAGGCTTCAATCAAAGGATATAGAAAGGGAAAGGATCGGAAAAAGGAGTGAAGTAAAGCATTTTCTTACTGCACAGAAATCAGCTCTCACAGAAAAGCTGATGTGGCCAAAACTTCTCCTTTTACTTTTTTTAGCCTTGACCCACCTTGACCCATCTTCCATATCTACAGTGGTACCTATTTAAGTATCAAAATAAGTCACTTAGAACAAGGAGTAGGGTTGCCGTAAGCTCCTTATAAAGTTAGTAGAGAGAAAATACATTCAATATCTGACTTTTCTTGTGGAGATTCTCTCTTCACTGACAATATAGAAAGCTATGTTCCCATAAAGTTCCTTACTTGCTTAAGTTAAGGTGCGATATATGCTAATGTTTGTATGTGTTCACATATGAGACTTTAGATAGAGACATATGTGTTCCTATCTAAATTATGCAGACACAAACATACAATATGCAGCAAGGAAACCAATACGTATATGCCAGTATTAACTTCATTTGTTTATTTATCTCTATAATATTAAACCTAGCCATCCGAAAGTACAACACAGGAAGTATCTTACAGGAAGTATCACATAACAGACCATTACCTGCCACCTTATTCATCCTGTTCTACTCTTTCAAAAGCAATTCTATCAAAGCTAATCCTGTAATATTAAAATATATACAAAATCAATATTTCATTTTTTTGAGGTAATGAAATAAGAGAATAATTGCCACATGACTGATTTCTTCTGAAAACCTTAACGAGATAGAACATATTACCCTACAAGGCTCAGAGATATCTGAAATGTTTTACTAATTTTTGTTAATCAATAAGAAAAAATAGAAACACCTAAATAAACATTATTGAAGGTGCCTCTCTGTAAGCTATATTATATATTGCAGCAATTGCCTTTCATCAAAGGTCAAAGCATAAGGTAGAGTAAAGTAGAAAGATTTTAGTTGGAATTGTCTGTCTCCATAGATAGGCAGAGTGCCATCTTATTAAGGTGTAAGGTCCCAGAAGGAAAAAGAAACAGAATATAACAACTAGTGAATATTCTCAGTAGCTTCTTGTGAAGCTTTATAAGAAGATTTTTTGTTATGAATACTTATGTGTCCAATGAAAACAGAGCTGTCAGAGAACAGAGCGGTAACCAGATCAGACACAGTTGTGTAGGCTCAGCACAGAGTCTTAGGCATACCAAAAGTACTTCTTGTGAAACTGGAGCACAATACCTATAGTCTTGGATACAAACAATAATTTTTAATTTTTACTATGAACAAATAATCAATCAATCAATCAATCAGCTGCATTTTAGCTATTGATTAATGTCTAATTGATTATTTGTTTACAGTAAAAATCAATAGCCAAAATACAGCTGATTTTTGAAGTTCTTGTGCTACTGTTTCCTGACGTAATTGTGAAGTAATTGGAAAGGACAAAGCTGCTACTTCCAAAACTATGAAGACTCCAAGCACTACACAGCACAAGTGATACGTGTCATAAATCCTGAGAATTTATCTTTGAAAAAAACACAGAAGAAAATGTATATATCAACTTTTGCTAAAGCATTCACAAGTACATATGTTTGTGCTTTTTATATAATTATGTGGAACAGCATGAGAAGGGCAAAATCTGTGTAAGAAACATTATTAGATCTGTAGCCTAATGATCTATCTTTGAAAGATACTCATAGTATTTCAAGCATCTTTTACAGTATTTTATGCATACAATATTTACATTGTTGATAAACTACATAACCAAATACTTTTATCTAAAAAGCTTTTCATGCTTATTAGAGTTTTATGTACTGTGAACCTGAATTTTAGCAGCAGTGGAACACCACTTAATCTGTGCATTTAAGGGTTTCTATATTGGCTATCACTATTGCTTTAAGAAGTTTTTAAAAAACTTAAAGCATTTTTTCTTTCATGAAGCATTTATTAGGTCACTCCTTTAAACAATATGCCTCTGAATTCTGATAATTTTCTAAATAATATTCACCTTTGCACACTAGTCTCCCATATTATCTTTGTTCTCTTACATTAACAAAAAATATAGCATTCTTGCAAGTAGGGGATTAAAAGAATATTTGTTTTCTCACTGTGTTGAGGATTTTTTTAATATTTAACTATGTAACTCCACTAAAAAAGAAAGTCTGATATAGTTTATTAGATTTTCCCTGTCCTAAATGTCCAAGTGCACTATAAATATGGTCTTTCCTTTGGCATACTGTTTATTCAACTTGTCTTCAGGCAATTGCTTTTGCAACATATATTAGCAACATTCAGAAGCACTCTCATGGTAAAGAAAACCTGGACTTTCTATTGGTTGTGGCTGTAGGATCACTACTCCATGCCCATTTGAAATCACCTTATAGATTATCTCCCTTTTTTTAATTTTAAAAAGCCTTGCTGCAGACCATAATAGTTAAATTGTATTTGTTGGTATTTTGCAGTTTCTTTTTTTAAAAAGGAAAGAATAAACTCAACAATCTTCTATCCTGCAGGACCTTCAAAATACAACCAGTCACACCTTGAATAAATGTGATGGCACCCAAAAATGATCAGATATTCAAAGGAGAAAAATAAATAGAGTCTCATGGCTAAGATTCTGCCACCTGACCCTCACAGGCTGATACATTACCCTGCTAGTAGTCCCGCTGACTTTATTTGTCGTGATATTACTCCAGAAAGAATTCTAATTTATTAAGACTAGCAAGACTGCTTGTGCAATAATCTTTGCTAGAACGCGATCAAAGCTAAGGCAGTTACAAAAAGCCATTGGAAGGAATCACAGCTGCCATAATCAGCCTGTAATCAGTAGGTCCTGTATCCTACTTGCGTTCTCACTTTGATTCTGATTTTAATCTTACAATTTTGTAGAAGCTGATTTTTGTACTACAGGGTACTCAAGTGTATGTCAGCAAAAGTAATTAATTCTCTTAAAATACAGTATGATTTACTTACTGTGTTGGAATATGAACAGACATAAATGATATGAAATAGAAAGGTTATTTTCTTACTCTGGTATAAATCAGGAATAACTTCCTTACCATTAGTCAAACCAAGCTAACTGATAGAAGTAAGAGAAGAACTGAGTCTGGATCACTTTATAGTAATTCAGTTATAACTACTGAAAATTGATTTTAAAGTTTGGCATATTTTCCAAGCAAATATTTTCTAGAACGGTAATTTTTCTGACACTTCTCAAAGGTACTCAGCATTTTTATTTATAAAACTGTTCTGCCACTCATTAAGAAATGCCAATTATAAAAACAGTTGTAAGAATTATATTAGTAGTGGCTGCATGAAATTTTATTTACAGCTGCTTTGAAAGAAGAGTCTTATTTCCTCTCTGTCTTCAGGAAAACAGCTGCTATCCTTTAGTATAAGGATAAAAGTTGGGTTACCAACAGGAGGAAAGGGGGAGGTTTTGGCCGAATAAATTTAGTGTTGAATCAGGCACTTGAGATTGAGACAGCAGGTTTCAGAGATATTTGTTATTAAAGGATTTTGCTGTATATGAGAAGAAGCTGTTTCTGACAGTTATGTTAGAAGCTAAGAGGATCATCCTTTCCTTGTGGATAAGTACATCCATCTCATATATAACTCCCTAGAGTAATGTTCTACAGATACCTAAGTGCAAAAGTGTTTGTTACTCCTTTAAAAAAATCCTTAATTATGAACAAGAATAGGAAACTTTTTGTGAGCAGCATGCTTCTTAATAATGAAGGTGTTAGCAATGCTATTCTGGGTTAGTACTATCAGATGCTTTTAAAAGCATAAATCATGCACTTTCAGTAGTTATTCTCTTGCGTTCAGTTTTCTTTAGCTTTGATGATAAATACCCCAGTGGCATCTCTGTTATATTTTCTTAATACTGTCTGGCATATGCTGCTGGTTTTGTATGTTTGCATTAGATTTTGTTTCTTGCATACCCTGCATTGTCTTCTAAGATCACTTAACTGATCAGCTAAAAGGGAAACAGTTGGGTTTTTGGGTTTTTTTTTGTTTGTTTTGTTTTTATAAATAGAGACTCTGGTGTACATGGCCATAAATCCATAGTCCCAGCTTTCTAAGAAGCTGTCTGCTTCTCCAGGAGCCTCAGAAGGTTAAGAAACTGCAACAGAAAGATTAAGAAAATTTAACTTGTGTGTGTTAAACAGCTGTTCTTCAGAGAATTCCATCGGACCAGCAGTTTGTTTCTTCTACTAGCAGAAAAAGGTTGAGTATTAGTCTTTATCTTGTTACATTACATTAACTGCTGAAGTCACTGGCCAGCTTTTCTTGAACTTCAGTGCACTTTAGCATTGTTGAAAGATGGCAGACTCCCATAAATATCACTCTATGTATATATTTATACCCATATAAATATATGTGTATATTTATATGTGTATATAAATATATGTGTATTTATACACATATAAATATATACATATATTCATACACATAAATTTATATGCATTCATATAAATGTAGTTATTTAATGCTCAGGGATTGGATGGAAGTTTGAAAAGACAAACACTGCTTTTGTAATATATCACTTTCAATTTTAGAATAGTGTTTCATGTAATATATTATTTTGGTCTTAGGTAAGTATCTTGGTGCAATTAATATATTAAATATCTATAACTTATGTCATATTTGTGTTTTTATATATCATTATAAGGGTATTATAATTAATTAAAATCAATTATATTTTAAAATTTCTCTTAGCAATGTAGTTTTAGGTATTTGAAAACTTGGAATAATCAGAAGTGTCAGAATGGCATTAAAAAAAGAAAGGAGAGTGATACAAAGATAAATGATACAATGGATACGTATTTAATTTCAAACAAAACTGAGTATAAAACTACTTCATAAAGGAACAATCTGTTCAATTAACAATAATCAAAGGAAAAGTGAAATATGATTGTCAAGTATGTTGAATGAATAAACATATAAAAGGAACAAATTTGCTGCTCCTTGTTGATACTGAGGCCCTATTTAGAGTGAAATCTTCATAAATTAATGTATGAAAGGGAAATAAAACTGACAGACGAATAGATTTACTCTGTACTTCAACTATGCATTAAAGAGATTCCAGATATACATGAAAGAAAATGAAAGTAGGTGTTATTTGACCTTTCTTTCTTTTTACCAGGTATTTTCTCCTCTTGATTTTTTGCATGTCTCCTCCTTCTTTTCCACTAGGAAATTAAAATATAATGGTCATTGTATATTATTTAGATTACTAATGTATTCATGGCTTTTGAGTATAGACGTTCCCTTGGATAGACCTTTACTATTCCACACAGACTCTCTTTCTGTCATTGCAAAGGCTGGTCTATTTGCTGTTTGCTCATATGTTCATCATCAAGTAACACAGCAACAGTATATGACCCATATATTGAATAGTGATCCTGCTTTGGCTTTTGTTTTTTTTGCTGTTTGCTTTTTTTTTTTTTTTTAAGATAAGACCTTATTCCCTCTACAAAAGAATGGTGAGGGAAATACTGCATCATATGTGCGTTAAAATTTCTCCCTGCAGTCAATGCCACCTGCCTAATAGGTTTCATGTGCCCGAGTCATCATTTTGAAAGATTCCCAGAGGCTTGGGTTGAGCATGTTGCACACTTACTGCAACTGTCTATTCCACTGCCCTGTGACTGTAAAAGACATTCAGAAATCTTGTGCACAATCTAGAACCTTTTGCACATGTGTACACAATACACAGGACTTTTCAGATGGCTGATACAGTTCAGTGCATTTAGATGACAATTTAGTGGACAAACATTTAGTTTTTAAATTTGAAATCCAAAGTGTGTGAAATTATGCAATATATTTGGTAAGTGGGAGCTTCAAAGCATGGTCAATTATTTAGTCTGTGTATGTACCTTCAAGTGTTCTTACATATTTGAATTTTTTTTGCAGATATGTAAATAATAATTACAATATGTAAAATTAATAACATTTTTTTTAACATTAAGTTTTCATTGAAATAATTTATATCAAAACTACTTTTGAAAACTGGTTGTCCACCATCTTGATACATGAAGATGACCACTTGAGGTACCCCTAAGCAGTTACAGAATCTTTCTAGTTATACTGAATCACTACTAAGTAGAACAACTAAGTTGTTCTCTCATAGCTATACCACTTCAATTATTATATGTGTTGTTCCACACAAATTTTTTTCTAGCTGATTGTGCCATAAAAGGAATGCCTTTTAACCGTATAAACACTCTATAATCTTCACCCTCAAACACTAACAATACAAGTTAGACAGTTCTTTGTTGAACAAAACTGATTTTAAACATGCACGTAAACACTTTTTAAAATTTAGCTTAAACATTTTTAACATCATTTCCAGCATGACATAGATTTAAGTTGGATTCATAACTGTAAAATGGCCTGCATGAGTTATAGCTTCATTTTGCGCTGACGATAAATGAGAAACACAATTTCAGTATATGCACTTATGTAAATAAAAACCACACAGTTCTTTATTATTATTATTGAGAATAGTCAGATTATCTTGTGCCATACGTAAACCAGGAGATTTTATTCATTACTAAATTTATACAAAAAAATGCTTGCTTGATAATGCTCACAATCAAAAGTGAAGCGCTCCTAACAGGGAATGATGACAGAAGCCTTTTTCCATAAAGCTGAAGACATGCCAACAACCATTTTGGTATCTTTTTATACTACATTTTGATATTATACTGAGGAGCAATTTACTTTACAAATAATTTTCAGGTAACAAGACATGAAGGTATTACAAATATTACAAACCATCAACAAAGATCTCAAGCATGGCCTTGTATACATTAACTACCTTTTTTTTCCATTAAAACAGATACAAGTATGAAAAAGTATTGTCTTTAAAAAAACCCCTAACTCTAGGGAGTTGTCATTAGACATGCAAATAAAATGCTGGCTTAATTGTGATTTTCCTGTTTGTTCTTGTCTTTCCAATAAAATATAATTAACATAAAACTAAAGTAAGTGACTAATACCTATTTAATTATATTTCTATGTGAATTTTAAATGAAATGCAGCACAAGTGTAGCACAAAGACAATACTACTTATAACTTCCTGCATTACAGTTTATTCAGATTGTAATTTCAATTTAATTTTAATTCTAATTTAATTGAATAATGTAGTTGCACTGAATAATGAATATAGTAATTGAACTGATGCATCCAGTGTTTATTTGTCTAGTTCAAATGGTATGAAATTCTGGAGTGAAAAAATAAAAAATCTTTTCTTTAATCTTTCACACTCAACATTAAAGGCAAATTTATGAAATGTTTTCCTTAATTTCTGTATGAGCTATATTGGCTCCATAATTATATGCATTTGCAGAAGCTATATTATAACCATACATCTGATTTTATATCCATTATCTGATTTGAGTTCCCCAAAAATTCAGTTTTACAGATAAGGCACATATAGCTCCAGCAGATACTTGATTCTGTAGAAATATATGTATGTGTGTGTGTGTGTGTGAAGTTAATGTCTATTCCTAAACTTAAAAAAAAAAAAAAAAAAAAAAAAGATAACCAGTGATTAGTCCCTGCCGCCTAGTGGCACTGTCAGATTTGTTTCCATACTGCTAAAGGAACAGCCCTTTCTATGTCAAACTACTACTAAAGGAATGAGTTATTTGGGAACAATCTAAAACTGAGCCAGGAAGCAGTCTAACAAGTAATCAAGGTTAATTATCAGGGATGCAGTACAAGAGCTCATTCACTCAACATCCTTAATTTAGCAATATAGACATATGCAATGAGATCACTGTAAATTAGGCACCTACATTCATTTCAGATTAGAGTATTAAGTATTTCTAAGTGTGCCCTTAGCTGAGTGGGGCTGAGTCTTTTAAAAGTCAACAGAAGGTAACAGTAAATCGGTTGTCTGTGTCTCCTTTTGTTCCTAATTGTGGACAGTGGTGGTATGCTCCATTTGGAGTGAAAGTTATGTACCACTGAAGTTACAGTTAGAGGGTGGAGGGTTCAAGACTGAACTGGACAAAGCTCTGAACAACCTACTCTGAATTCAGTGCTGTGCAGAAGGTTGGACTAGGTGATCTGCTTAAGTCCTTTCCAACCTGAATGATTCCATGGTTTGTTATACAACCATCTAAATGAAAAAAATATATATTTATGTATTACTGGTTTTTGCAGTAATTTATTTTTAAAATGAGATGGAATACAAGTGGAAAAATACTATAATGAAAAGTTCACATGTCATTTGCAGACATAATTAACTGAATTTGGCATTTTTCATTATTTGTAATCAACAAAGTAATTCATAGTTCAGTGATGATGGTTTTTGGAAAGGAGCTTTAATTTGTTATCCTACAAAATAAATTAAAGAAAGGAAGATGAAGAAATATTGCAAAAAATTGATCATATTTGATCATTATATGTAACAATATATTGCATTGCATATCTCTATATTTATGTTTATATGTAAATAATATCATCTGTAATATTCCCGACTTTAAATTATTTTGGTTAATGAGAAAATTCAAAATTAAATGCATATTTAAACCTATAAAATCCAATTATAAAAAAGAATAAGTGATGATACTTCACAATCATAAAAATCTAATAAACTTTTGTGATTGGAAAATCAACAAATATCTTGACTATAAATAACTACAACCAGGCTTGATTAATCATTTTTGTATTGATGTGACGCAAGTGTTCATGGATCTCTTGAATCAACACTAACTGCAATACAGCTGTGAATCTAGCTCTTTCAATTTCACTTGGTTGATATATAACCCTTTTTACTTCCTAAATTTTTGTCCTGCTTTGTTCTACTTTGTTTAGACAAGAGTGAATGAAATAGTTTCTTCAATTAATGTTTTGAGTGTAAGACCAAATATAACTGTGAGAAAGTCTGTTTTAAAAGGTCAGACCAAACATACCAGCTTATGTTTTTGTACATTTACAGTTACAACAGTAGCCAATGCAAAAATAAGTAATAATCAAGTGGTAGGTAAATCTGATCTAGAAATGACAGCAGCTTCTACCTTTATAAAAGTTGTCTCTAACTCATAGACTTGGAAGCCACCTTAGAAGGTCTGACCTTTTAATTTTGTTTTTCATTTGCTTGCTTCATTGTTCACCTTGTTGTATTTATTTTGAATTTCCACTCTGGTCAAAAGACCAGCAACAGCAATAGAGTGAAGATAAGGACACAAGAAAAAGACCAGGACACAGGCTGAATGAAGAATCCTGGGATGGAGAATATTGAAGGAAAGTGGGATGAAGGAGCTTACACTATTTAGGCCAGGAAACTGAGACCTGGCTGTGAAAGGGGAATAAATGGGAAGCAGAAAGCAGTCAAAGATTCGGTCAGCAGATATGGGAAAAGGGATTCTGTCTCACTGGCCTGTTTCATAAGACTGCAGATTGCTGGCTGAAACTAGCAAGTATATAGAATACTAAGGGGTATTTAGAAGACACAGGGTTGGACCACAAGGGAGCTGCCAGAGGAAGATGGAAGAGATGTGGCAAAAGGTATATGTAAGGGTATGTGGAAGGAGAGAACCTCTACTCCTTTAAGGGTGTCTGGGCAAGGATGTTTTCAGTGCAAAAAGGGATAATGAGAAAGGCGGAAAGCCATACACAAGACCATACAGAGACACAAACCTGACTGGCACATGATAAGGGAGGGAGTGATAAGAACCAAATCTAGCCAGTCAAACTAATTGATAAGGGTATGTTGAATGTGAGAATGTTTATTTCAGTAAAATTGCCTGATTGATGACCTTGTCAAATAGGACTCGAAGGAAAAGGGGGAAACCATAAACATTTGGAAGCATAGACTTGACAAACGTAACGGAGACAAAGACAGGAAGCAAACATTTGTCAGTCACGCTAATTGAAGTGTGTGAAATGATCTTGTGAGTCACAAAACTGCACACAAACTGTGACTTTGCAACTGTTCAGCATGCAAACCTGAGGGTCCAGGATGTTGGAGGGGGGTTGGTGGGACTGTGCCAACTGATGAGGGAAGGGATGGCAGGGAGGAACAAAGGAGGAACAGACAGAAAGGGATATAAAAGGGTCTGGTTGTGTGTAAATTATGGCTGGTCAGTACACTTGTCTGACCAAGCTCTGCATGTGATCACCGCAGTCTGTCCTATCTTCTTATTATATCCTTTGCTTTCATTTATTTCATACCAAGGGAAAAATATACTTCTGTGATTTGGAGAATAGACCATGTAAGAAAAAGAAGGATGCTGGATAGCCCAAAACACTTGCCAAAGAATGCTTCACCTAGAAACCCAGGTTAATGTATTTATAGTTCCAAACTGGTATACTTAAAACTGAAGAGCAACATTAAGAATTTTAATTTACTGATGTCTAAAATAGTTTTATTATTTTGAAGGACTGACCTAACCAATTTGAACAATATTACATAGACTTCCCTATTCCAGACACAAAGGCAGAAATAGTAAACTGTAACAGCCAATGCTGCCTTGGCATTTTTATCTGAGTTTCTTGAAAATAAGAGATCTATAGGATGGTTTTCAAGATCAGTGAGATCTACATTCTTTTTTCCAAAAAGCTGTTCTGTGAAAACTCCAGGGGGCAGACATCACATGGAAACATTTATGAAATTGCTCATTGATTTCTTTCTCAGAGGTAAAATGTTCTGCACTCACTTCCCTGCACTCTTCTTCAATTCAAAGCATTATGCAGAAAAAACCTTAGGAATAAAAGGCTAATTTTTTTCCCTCCTCTCCCATCACCTGGGCATCACAGGGCAAGGTCTTTCAGAAAGCACAGCCAGACCTTTCTCCTTTTGCTTACTCTGAATGACCAGCCCCTGCTGCCTGTCGTGCAGGCTCATCTGGCATACATTTAACGTTCTGGTGGAAACTGGCTAGCTGTCAAAAAGTGGTCAGTTTTCCTTATTCTCCAAAATTTACACAGAAGCCTCTGCTTGCTGCCCTCTGGGAAAATGTAAGGGATTATGATTTCTCTGAACTCAGATTTCATCACCAGCCTAATCTGCAGTCTCTTGTGCATTGAAAGAACACAGAGTAGGAAGGAATTGGGATGACTATAACTACTGATTCCAATAGGTATCTTGCTATTACCAACACACTTTAATTCTTCCTTCTTTATTACAAAAGGATTAGCGTTGTTCCCCAAGATATTTCCAAGATATTTGAATTTCTTTGGGTCTGCCACCTATGTCCTCCCATTGCGCCTGCTTTCACTTCTCTTCATACTGGAACATGCTACAAGTCAATTGTTTTCATCATGTGAAAGAAATGTCATCCACTTTGCTACATGCATACTCTTATATGATGCTAACAGATTTGGTTAGCTCCTCAGAACTGACTGCGACCACTCCCCTTAAATGAAACTCACTCTGCTTTAATATGTCTTCTAGACCCAACTGAAGTTCCCATTGTCCTGCTGCAGTTTGTCATAGCCAAAGACAGACAAAACTTTGTTCTACCCTTGAAACCTGAGCAGCTAGAATATTAACTTCCTTTTTAATAATCCTTTACATTGTTTTGTTGACCTTCCAAGATATTTGGAATAAGCTCCAGAGCAACTGTCCCATGCACAAGCAGTTCAGGATCCTTGAAGTTTAAGATCCTTTAAGTAACATAATCTAACCTCTCTATAGGGTGAAAATTTCCACAGTCTCACAAATTAATGGATGCTTCTTCCTCATCTTCATTCTGACTTCTTCAAATACACACACACAGACCTCTCTCTCATTTTCCTATGTATACCATTTTTCCTGTGATGATCATTAACTATTTTATTTACAATTTTAAAATTATCTTTATGACTTCCCTTTGAATGACTGCAGCTTTGAGATAATGCTCAGCCTCACTTCAGCTGCCCTTCACAATTTCTCACTCTGAAGAGGGAAGGCACACCAGATACATGTCATGAGATATCATGCTGATTTGGGGATTTATTTGCTATGAAGACCTCACAATGCACAGCTGGACATCTTCCTTATTGTTTCTCTGCTTTTCTATGAGTTAAGCAACACCATTATTGTGTTTTATGCCGTCTTCTAAAAAACAAAGATCACAATGAATTCATTTGCACAAATTCTAGTTGTCTGGAAAAGAAAAAATAGGAAACAATTTCTGTTTCGATCTCCTGTTGCTTCAGTTGCACTGTATTTCATCATTTCCAAAAAGTTTATGATTCCCATTTTCTTCAAGACAAGAATTGTTAATTCTATATTTTATGTTATTCTTCTTTGCTTTGTATATCACATTGTTGAGGAAAGATACTAACAGGATGTTTCTGTTTAGGGTCTTACAGAGTGTCAGTTTCTGCTGTATCATGATTAACCTCTTTTTGTCCCTTTAGACTTATAATTAACATTTTAATTATCTTTTTCTTATAATCAATACTAGTTCAATAGCTGCTGACTGAAGAGCACCACTTGATAGTCTCCTCCGACTTCTTAGATATGATAGACATTTTGACTCAGTCAGATACCAAGCTCAGTTAAGTTAGACCAAAACTCTTCACATTTCAGGTGCAGAAATCAGGAAACCTAAATATACCTATCTAAAAGCTGAATGTCTATGCTCTCTTATTTATCTAGACTATTTACACATAAAGAACCTATACTAGCATTTGTCCTACAAACAGTCCGAAGACAATAGATTCATTAGGTTATATTCAACAGTTAAAGTCATGCAATATGAATCCTACTCCCATGATAGAACCTAAGCTGTTAGATCTCACAAGGAGAGTAGAACATATGAAATCAAGTCCTTAGTGACCAACTAAAGTAAAGAAATAAAATATGCTGTTATGATAACTGTGGAAGTACATCAATAGTTCCTTAGCCCTTTGGAACTGTTTTTGATGATTGTTAAAAATATTATCCCTATTAGTATTATCAACTTCTCCATCTCAGATATGTATAACTTCTCCATCTCAGATATACTGAATGATTATTCCAGAAGTGTTTCATTTTAGCAGATACTGCCTCACTTCATCTTTTGCTGCAGACTCCAACTTTGCTGATCTACTTACAAGACAATATGCAGTAGATACATTATCTCAGCATGAGTTATGTCCTCGCATCTTCTCTATATAACAGAACTAGAATGGAAACACTTTCTACTGCAGAGATTTCTCCACATTCTCTCTCCTGTCCCTGACACACATATAGCTGTGTCCTTTTCTAAGAATCCCTGATCAAATATTCAGCAAGGGAAAGAGTATTGCTATGTTTCATAGTTATTTAGTTGAATTGTTCTTCCTTTCTTCATATAATGATTCTTTGATTACTTTGAATTGTATTATTTCTGTTTTATCTCCTTCTGCCATTTTTCTGTATGTGTTTAAGTGTCCATGATGCTGCAAATAGTTTTGCTGCTCCTAACATGAATATTGAAGAGTCCCGTAAAAGCTAGTAGATCATGTCTTTTCTGAGGCCTAGAGCTGATCTGGAATTTTATGCTGACATTTTTAGCATAACAAGACAGGAGTTTATGTTGCTTTCCAAATACTGGAAGACCTGAGGGCTTAGGATGTGTTTTGATCATGTCTCTTCTGTCTTTTCTGGTAAGTACTTCCCATAGGTATGAAGGTCTGCTGAAATGGAAGAAAATATTATATCCCCTGGCTGAAGTCAATTTCATCTTCTTTCTATGAATTCATGCAGCAGAATATAGATATGCTGAAAAAGTAAAAATGTGCTATATTTAATTAGGAGCCTTCTTTACCATCTCTGAAATGTAGAGCAGAGTTCAGAGTAACTAGACCTCATCCTCATTAAGACCTATGATAATTAAAGAAGTAATTCAGTTTTTCCTACTGAAGTGTGACAGTATTTTCCTTTTGGATTATTGTGGTGTTGACCTAATTTACTTCGGACTACCAGTCTAAAATTCGTGGTGTGTATCAAGTCCAGCAGCCAGCAATAAATCATCTAGCAATTTCTGCAGATATTTGGACAGAAGGGAAAATTAAAAGTCCCCAGTAGTGAAATAAATCTTCAGTGGATATAATGGATTAAAAACATCCATAATATAATATAATTAATATAATATGATATGATATGATATGATATGATATGATATAATATAATATAATATAATATAATATAATATAATATAATATAATATAATATAATATAAAAAATGTTCTCTTCTATCTGAATGTTCTCTCTTGGTTTTTGAAGTTCTGTCCGTAAGCGTAATCACGGAAAACTTGTTTCTGATTTACTGAAACGTGATGAACATAGGCTGTTATTCAGGGATAAAATATGTGCTATTCCTGTTTTTCTTAAGCAATTCAGTAGAAATTCATATAAATTTATGTTAAAAACTGTGAATAACCATTTAAAGTTGTGTTAGATTCAGTACATAATTTCAAGGATTCACAGTTAATCCACTATACCTTTCAGATATGGATACATCAGGTAAAATTCTGTTCAACTCAGATGATAACATGAACACATTATGGTATAACTGATACAATCACCTTGCATGCTCTTGGAATAAAATATACTTGATAGAGAAGAAAATGAATGTGTTGTAATAAGCTGTAGGAAAAGTAACAATTGTTGGAAAGACACTCAAATAACTATATAATCTTGCTTGTGGCAAAATGCTTCAGCATTAGTCGTTATAACAACGATGACATGAATGTGTGATATACAGGTATTGTTATTGCATATGCAGTGCTAGTATAAAATTATGTTTAGCCTATTACCTTGGACTCCTCTTTACATTATTTACAGAGTAAATAATGTGAAGTAAGTTTAAAGCACAGCATGCTTATCGTCTTCAGTGTTAACGGCAAATAAGCACTTATGCAACCTGCAACATGCAGTGGCCTCTACAGTGTGAAATGAGCAAAAATTAATTTTCAGTAATAGCATGCATATTTAAAAACATAGTCTGAGACTATGTAGAGATTACTATGTTGAGATAATATAGTGAAACTCATTAATATATGCATTACTGAAATTAAGTTTCACATTTTACAGGCTCCTTAAAACTGTTTTCTCTCTTTTATAAATTGTTTACAGAGGTTACATTAAAATCACATTCTACTAATACATTTTTATAACACATAATCCCAAGTACTTCTAAGAGCAAAGCCAGATGAAAATTTGAGAAAAATTATTTAATTTCATCCTTTGAACTCAAATAATATTTGAGGGCATTAAAATAAACAAGTAGTAAGATGCAAGACAGATGTAGGGAGTATGAATGAATTTTAAAAATGTGTGTGTTGAATATAGATATTCATGTATGTCCATATGTGTTCTGGAGTGTATGTTATGCCAGGACTGTAGGCATGACTGTTTTACTCTTAAACATTTACTCCTCTCTGAAGAAAACACAGTTTGACATCCCCCAATAAAGCAAGAGTAATCTTTGAAAGAGAACTAGTGTTAAGATAAGAACAAATTATACTGCTGGAAAGTGTTTTACTACTGTTTTCTCAATGTGCTGCTGCCCTTCAGCTGTTGCTATAGAAATCCAGCAGACGAGGAGTATATCAGGGCTTTATAGATAGGAAGTTCACTTAAGCCAATCCATGCTCTGCCCATTTAGACTTATCACAGTTGCCTCCATGTCATTAAGTAAAAAGAAGCAACAATGGGAGTGCTGCTACATGAAAGTTTAAGAACCCATTGCTTTCCTTCAGGTCCACAAGGCAGCCTGCCCAGTGTTCAGACACAATAGAATTTCTAATCAAACTCTTAAGTAGATTACATAGCTCACTGAACCTGACTGAGCTACAGTATCCTTCTCTTCTTTCTCTGATTCTCTAAATCCCTACTGCTTTCTTAACAGCCACATGGCATACACTATAGCTATCTCTGAAACTTACCTATTTTATTTGGCTCAAAGACCTGCTTCCTTTCCCTCTTCTATCTCTCTCTCTCATTTGCACACTCTACTATTTTTCTTCCTCCTTTCTTTCTTTTTTTTCAGTCAAAATTTCCCCTACATGAAGAAATTTCCTAAATAAATCATAAAAATGCAAGTTTCAGCTTGATTTGATCCTTGAGATGTAGGAAGGGAAAAAGCTATATGGGGAAAAAAAAAAAAAGAGTTTTTATTAATCTAGGAGAAAAAAAGATTGCCTAGAAAGCCATTTTTATTTCAATATATAAAATTACAGGGTACGTATATGTTTGCAGTGATCTTTCCCTGTTAGAAGGTCAATTTCTAGATACAAAAATTCTAGCAAAGTTATACATAAAACACTGGGATAAATATATTAGCTGTGAAAAACACATATTCTTTTGACAGATAATATAGCATCATTAATGACTTCTGGCATATCCCTCACATTTATTTATATCTGTATTATATTTATATCTATTTATATCCCTCCATTTTATTTATAACAGCATAGTCTCCTGTAGAGAAATACTTAAAGGTTAGATGTAAAATGATGTTACAGAAATAACAAACATATTCCACCTCTGACTTGTGAAATACTTAAAACTTTCAGACCTGAGGCTTCATTCAGTGTCTGTTGATGTAATTGGAAAGTGTGACATTAATTTTAATGGAAACAGTACTTTGCCTATGAAACCAAGGATTTGTGAGCTTAGGCAAAGGAGAAAAACTGATGCAAAGCCATGGTCCCTGCCTCTAATTTATCAATTGCCATTACCTGTTTTGTTCTGGCCATTTTGTGCATTATAACACAGAGTTATTGCTTTGATGTTTCATATCAGCTCTATACTTACGAACTTTACCATTCACAATGTAATATTATGGTTTATAAATTAAACTACATTGCATTTGCAAAAGACGGTTGTCTGTCATGTCAAAAATGTATCTTTTTCAGGAATCATCCTTCTTACTTCTTTAATGAAAAAAATATTAATATCTTGTTACTTTCCAGGATTATTACAGTGAATGGTCTAGTTATGAAGCAGTATAAGAATTTTTGTCTATTTCCTTTGCAATAAAGTCAAAATCCTCCCCTCTTTGGCCTCTCCTTTATCAACTTCATTTAATATGTTGTCTTCTTTTTAGTTCTTTGGCTTTTGGCACCAGAATTTTATCTTGTTTTCTTTCTTGAGATGACTTCCTCATGACCATTTTATAAAACAATATATTTTGCTCAAGGGCCAATCCATTAAAAGTATTTTTTCCCTATAAATCTAATTCATAGTTCACCTTCAACATCTATGCCATTCTGGTGGCAGTTTGGTCACACTAGGTGGTGCTGTCACATACAATCTTTTCACGAAGTATGACGTTTATTCTCAATCAGTAAGGGATTTTTTTTCTTTTTTGATGGAATTTCTCTTTTTTGGGGTGGAGGGGAGCTGTAGAAACCACCAAGGATTTTCATGATTATGTTTCTTTCTTAGAAATAGGTTTTATTGCACAGTTTGATCCTGGAAATTATAAACTGGCTAGGAACCTGGGTTCCAGTCGGAACCAGTAGCAAAGCAAGTGTTTTGTAAGTAACATGACATCAGGAAAAAAATGGTATGCTTAATGTCAGTACACCCACCAACCACTGTCAAAAATGCACAATAAATTAATAAGTTCCATAGGTCTTCAGGTCTAATTTATGCTATTTTCTATATTGCATCTGTCAAGTGGGCCTATGTCAAGCATTCAATTAACCAACCTTAATTCTTCTGACACTGCCCAACAGCAGATGTTTAATTAAATGGTACAGGAAATAGCACACGTACTGTATAAATCCTCCCTGGGATATCATTCCAAAACCAGCCTGTGACTAAATTTTGCCAAGCTAAATGTGTACCCAAGCCATCATGTATACTATACTCCTATTTCATATAACCATAGCTAATTATATGTAAAAGTACTTTGAAGTTCTTGCTTAAACCAGTTAAACAGTTGCTTGATAATTTCATTAGTTATTACCTACTATTAGGATAATGAGAAATAGTGAATAATCACTACTCACCTCCTCCATTCATTCACGATTTTAACTGTCTCTACCAAAGTCTCCCTAACCTAGCTTATTTTCATAAGCTGAAGTGCTTAGTATAGCTAACATTCCCATGCCCCAAAGTAGGAAGTACTTTTGGATATAGAAATCTCTTCTGCTTCTGTTGAAGTCTTTTTGGGATGAAGATACAGGTCAGAAGAACTGTGCATAGTATTGGAAGTGCTTGCAAACCATACATTAAACAGGAATAAATAATCTTTCTATTTTTTCCTTTTTTTTTCTTGTTTTTTTTTTTAAGTTAATGTATCATTTGCCTCTCTGATGCTGAACTGACTTAAAATTTCCAGAGAACTGTCAAAAGCAGCTTCAGGATCACTTTCATGAGAAATAAGAGCTAACTTTCAGCAATTTTTTCCTCAGGCATATTACCTTGCACTTACCAACACTGAATTTCATCTTCTGTTGCATCAGCTATTCGTGTCACATTTTCAAATCCTTCTGCAAGTCTGTATCATCAGTTTGAGATTTGTCCAGCTGGAAAAATTACAAGATTTGTTCCCTTCTCCAAGTCATTTAAGAGTGATAAAAAAAGAACAACCAACATAAATTATTGGGTGAGGCTGTCATATATCATTTTGCCCCTTTTGTTCTTGGATCTCTTTTTTTGTGCTGTTCATTGTATCCAAGTGGATTTTGGCAAGTGTCTTGTTATGCTAAATCTCTCCCACAGCAGTGCCAAGTCTATGTTCCTGGCCAAGTAGGGAGTAAGGAAGATGAGGAAGAAGAGCAAGTTTCTGTGATCAGTGGGAGAGCACCAGCAGTAGTCACGAGACTCTGGAGCCTTTTTAAATTATGTAAAAAGCGGGGGAGTTGACTATATTATTTATAGGACTTGTAGGGCAAGAAAGACGAGGTTCATGAACACAGAAACTTCAAGGCTGGGAATATAGGGCGGGGGAGAAACGTAACAAAATCCAGAAGGTTGGGGAGTTGAGAGGGAGCCTAGTGTGGTGGCAAAACTAAGAGACTACTTGGAGCAGAAAAAAGTGGACCCGCTTGAAAGGTTATGACTGAAGTACTTGGTAAGTTTGGGATTTTGAAGACAGGGAGGGAAGATCAGCCATCCAGGACATTTCCTTTGGGAAGTGCTGTAGAGCATGGGACTTTGAGATCTCAGCTCAGGGGCAGCAGGAAGAAAAATTGGAGCTCTGAGATGAGCCAGAGCAGCCTCAGAATTAATACCTTGTTACAGGGTGTCAAAGGGATCCATTTCTCCATACTCAGATTTTTTGTTGGAAATGTCATAGAAACCACCCTGAATTATGAAAACTAACCATAACCTTTCTTTATTTTCTATCTTTCAACTAGTGGTTAATTTATAAAGGCAGTTGTGTCTTATTCAAACATCATTCATCATCATACACTCTAAAGACTTTGTAAACACTCATACAGATCATTTATGAAAATGTCCTTTAATAGGGAAACTTTGATTCTATTTCTTCATTTTACAAATTGGTAAATGAAGACAATTAAATTATTTGCTTGTAGTCACAAAGAAAGTGTGCCAGTCTGGGACTTACGAAGATGTTTTATTTCTCAGTTTTGCACACCAGATAATGTAATTAAAGAAAATTTATAGGTCAGCAAAACAAAATAAAAAGAAACTGAAAATAATTGAGTGAAAAACTGGTAATGCTAATAGGAAACCCAGGAATGCTAATAGGAAACAAATCAGGCACTGAGGCGAGCTGCTCTGGAGCTGGCCCGATCTGCAGCGGAGTGGCGGATCTCGGTCCACAGGGGGTTTTCCTGAGACACTCGCCAGGAGCCTGCAGCGCTCGCAGGAGATGACGATGAGGTTGCCAGAGCAACCGTGACCACCGCCACGCCTACACAAAGCAGCCTAGGGAGCACTAGCCACTAGGAGCACTGCGAACAGAGTGGGCAAACGGGGCATGGCACATCAGCCAGGGTGTGTCGTGGAAGTTTGCACAGCAGTTTGTGTGGAATGGCACGCAGGAAGCACATAGTCACCCTACCAGCTCAAGAAGTGAGTTCAGCTGGTGGTCATCACCCTCTCAGAAGGAGCTTATCTATGGTATCCACCTGGCGGAAACCCATGTCCTCTGCACTCACCAGAACGGATGTGGCAACCCAGACAGAGTTTCCCATGGAAACATGCAGCCACCCAGGTCTCAGGCTGCAGAGAGTGCCAGAGCCTTTCAGTTGTAACAGATGGCAGCAGTGAGAACAGCTGTGTGAGGTGTGACCAGGTGGACAATCTGCTCAGCTTGGTGGCAGAGCTACAAGAGGAAGTAGAAAGGTTAAGGAGCATCAGGGAGTCTGAGAAAGAGATAGACTAGTGGAACCATGCTCTGCCCTCCCTGAGACAGAAACAGGAACAGCCAAACAGAAAAAACCCAAGATCAAGGAGATCCTGTATCCTCCCCCTGACAGGCTGAAGGCCGTAGCTTACAGGAAAGGAGTGAATGGAGGCAAGTCCATGCTCAGGGCGGCAGGCGAACCCCCTCCTTGTCTACCTTGCCTTCCTTGGTGCCTCTGTAAAACAGGTATGAGGCTCTGGATGTGGAAGACCAGTCAATGGATGATGTGGATGACAGTCCATCTACATCAGAGGTGTCGCCAAAGTCAGAAAGGCCTACCTCCCATATCATGACCACCTCCACGAGGAAGGAAAGACAGGTTATAGTTGCAGATGACTCTCTTCTGAGGGGAACAGAGGGTCCGATATACCAGACAGACCCTCCTCTTATGGAAGTCCGCTGCCTCCCTGGGGCCCAGGTTGAGGACATCGCTAGGAAAATTCCTAGCCTGGTATGGCCCTTGGACTATTACCCATTATTGCTCTTCCATGTAGGTGGCAATGAAGCCACGACATGTAGTCCAAGGGTGATCAAGGGAGATTTCAGGGCCTTGGGACAGTTGGTGAGGGAATCTGGAGCACAGGTTATATTTTGCTCTCTCCTTCCAGTTGTGGGCAGCAACATTAGAAGAAACAGATGGGCCCATTCTTTTAATACATAGCTCCGTGGCTGGTGTCACTGCCACAATTTGAGGTTATTCGATAACGGGATGGCCTACACAGTACCAGACTGGCTGGCATCAGATGGGATTCACCTTTCTCAAAGGGGGAAGAGGGTCTTTTCTCACATGCTCTCCGTACTCATTGACAGAGCTTTAAACTAGACTTGAAGGGGGAGGGCAATAATATCAGGCTTGCCCGTGACAACCTGTGGGATGACATGCCAAGGTTAGAGGGACAGCTAGCAAGGGCCCTCAGCCTGTTGCTCTGAGATGTGCTGGCTACACTGCAGCACACTTGAAGTTTTATGGAGATGATCCAGGGGCTCCTGAGGTAATAGGAGCCAACACAGAAACACCAGTGAAAGACCTCAAAGGAATTAAGGGGTGTTCCTCTAAGGTGGCATGGCCAACAGCCCAGCTGAAGTGCCTCTACACCAATGCACACAGAGAAGAGAAGGCTCCAGGGAGACCTTATTGCAGTCTTTCAGTACTTAAAGGGGGCTTATAAGAAAGATGGGGACAAATTTTTTAGCAGGGTCTGTTGCAATAGGACAAGGGGTAATGGTTTTAAACTAAAAGAGGGTAGATTTAGACTAGGTATAAGGAAGAATTTTTTTATGATGAGGGTGGTGAAACACTGGAACAGGTTGCCCAGAGAGGTGGTCGATGCCCCATCCCTGGAGACATTCAAGGTCAGGTTGGATGGGGCTCTGAGCAACCTGATCTAGTTGAAGATGTCCCTGCTTATTGCAGGGGGTTGGACTAGATGACCGTTAAAGGTCCCTTCCAACCCAAACCATTCTGTGATTCTATGACTCTGTGATTTTAAATTCATTCTCACTCTCCAAAAACGGACATGAAAATTAGAGGTAGGCTTATGTCAGAGAATCTCAACAGAGGGTAAGATTACTTACTGAACTGGCAAGGCTTACTGTCCTGTGCTTTGTTTTAAGTAACTTTATCCTTCCTTGGAAAATGTACATCTTTCATCAAACCAACAGAAAAAGGAAATCTTCCCTTTTTGCTTTTCATAAATTATTTTTCCTTTGGAGACCTTTAGATTTTCCACTAATATTTTACAAAAGTAGTCCTAGGGTTTACTTAAACATAAAAGTAATACAAACTTACTCTTTTTTTTACAGTACTGCAGTGTTAATTTAATTGTTTTATTAGCAACCTCCTTTAGAAAAAAAAATTGAAATGTGTTTTATGAACTAATAAACTTTATCTTATTTTCCTTTCCCTGCCTAATGGGGGTAGACTGTAAGTGAATTACTGTTTTACGTTCCTTTGTCTTTTTCAGAAAATTACTAGGAGTTAGGAGTTTTGGATCCACATTATAAAATACAGCACCAAGCTCTAAATAGCTGAAAAATAAGAAAATGGCCATATAAGTTAAGACTCTGAAAACTTCAGAAGTTTCAGAAGACTGTTCTATCAAAAAAGCAGATAGATCAGCAGCACTTGGGGATGAGGATGAACAGTTGTATTTAACAAAAAAGAGAGACAGAGAGCCTGAGCAAGAAAGATCACTTTTTGACAAATTATAAGCTTCTGAGTTTTCATGAACTAGCCAGACGGGGTTTTCATATATTTTTACAGTAGTTTGGTCTTGGAGATTAGAGAACTGGAGGGTGACTGACCCTGAGAATAGTGTTGGCTGGCATTATTAATGAAGTGCCACAATCCTGCTGGGGAACAACATGCACTGTATCACTGTCTCTGTTTGTATGTCGCTGTGGCTAAAAGTGTCAAGGACCCCAAACCCAAGGAAAAAAGATAAGACAAGGCTCCCTATTTGCATAGGGTGATAATACATTCTGGCCAGTTTCTCTGATGCTCTTAAGTGGCATAATTCCATCAAACTGTTTTACATCAGCAGAGAATATGAATAAATGTTCAGTTTTAAAAACTGAGCTGAAAAGGGTTCCCATTTTAAAGCATTAATGTGAAAGCTTTGTAAATAATATTTAAAGCAATAATAAGCCTTAGTCCCACAAGCAACTCACCTGAGCTACATTTTCCTGATTGAGAATAACTGTTTTAAAAATATTTATTTTGGATTTGACTGGCTTCAGCTCTTCTGGTGGGCTTTTGGGGGGAAAAAGAAGGAAACTGAGGATGGATTCAATTTGTTTTCACCAGCGCTACTCAGTATACCATGGAATATGGAGCACCCACTGAGTGGAAAATTTTGCCAGAAAGTATCTGAGATTGTACAGTCAGAGTAATTTGACATCTGTGGTTTAGCATTTTTATGAGTCACTTATTAAATGCATTTAAAAATATGTTTTTCTTTTAATCTACCTTACTTGTGTCATTATCTCTTCTCTGTAATACACTCATTAGAAAGGGTTCTAAAAAAAAACCAAAACAAAACCCCTGAGTTCAGCACCCCTGTTGTTGATCAAGAAGCAAGAGCAATGCACACTCTGAAACACTGCTGTCTGATTAGGATGATTGCCTTAGTGATTTACTTGCAACTTTATTTGTGAAAGATGGCACAATAAAAATCTCTGAAATCCAGGGGAAGTGAGATCCCAGTGAGGGACTTCTGCTACAACCTCTTCATCAATATTATGGACGACAACACAATTTTCTTAGAAATTAATTAGGATGAAAGGTAGAATAATTCATAACAAACAGGGGGATAAACCAAAGATTTTTCAGCATATGAATGATGTAAACAATATTTAAGAACTACAAAATAATACAAGTAAAAATATTAAATACTTTGTTTTCTAAAGTAGGGCCACCTAGAGTTTTATACTTAGAATACTAATTATAAATGTGTGAATTTATCTGCTAGATAAACTATAAAATATATTAAAGGTGAACCAAACATTTCTTTAGAAAACCTTTTCATTTTTTTTCACTTCTTCCTTTTTTATTACAACTAGACAATAGAAACACATTACAAAAAGCTTCACACAACTCAAATAGGCAAAACTGGCATTTTTTCATGGCAACTTTCACTCTAAAGCTAATTTACCTGGATCAGAGTGGGTTATACTTCACCAAGTGCCCCTGTCTTCACCATAGTTTTTTCCATCGGCATTACCTGCCCTTGGCTCCGGCATCACCTCAGCCTGGTGCAGGTGCTCACAGTGGATGATTGAAGCTGGTGTCCCCCTGCCCTGGCCCCTGCAGCTTTGCGGCCCCAGCAGGGGCAGGGCAGGCCTCTCTCAGGGAGCTGAGGTGGCCTTGGCCAGTTGGGGCCAGTCGGAGCCGGTTGGAGTTTGTTCCCCAGGAGCTGGTGCTCACGTACCTGTTACTGCCCCTTGGGAGCTGCCGCTGGCCAGGCTGGGGTTATGACATAACAGACTCCAGCCTGGCGGCCTGGTACTTGCCTGATGCCCAGGGCTGGGGCTGCCCTAGTGCCCCCCGACTGCCCTGCTCCCTGGCTGGGCTGTGAGATGGGCACTGGCTCCCAGGCCTGACTTCCTGGGGAGCTCCCACAACTTCTGTCCCCTGGGGAGCATCCAGCCCACACTGCGCCCTCACAACTCGCCCCACCATGACCATCAGATTTTTGCTGATGAGGACTACACAGTGCTAATGGCTCTAGGCAACCCCCTCACTCACCCCCGTTATGCCTAAGGAAGATGGAAGTGTTCACCTTGGAACACATGGGGACACCGGAGAGGCGAGCACACCACCAGAGAAAGGGGTCAGATACTGGGAAGGTATTGTATAACAGTTTGAATCATATTATTAATAAGACTTTTCTGTATTAATTAGGTAACTGGGACCATTAGACTGCTAAAATATTAATTGCACTAACAGTGAATTCTTGGCTTTGTGTATATGGTGTGTTCTTTTTTGTCCATAAGAAGATTTTGATGTAACAGCAGTAACATAAAAAGACCTATAATGATTATGAGAAATATTTTGGCAAAAGTGCCTTACAAAAATTAGACTTTTTCACTATCCTTCCTTTGAGCAAAGCCCTCTTTCCAGTGTTTCATTCAGCTTCTTTGTGGAAATAGAGAATTCTATTTGTTTTCCTGGGTAACCGAAGGATGATGAGGAAAATCTTCAGAGAAGAAGAAACTTTTTCAGAAGCTCATTTTGAGCTGAATGTTGATAGAAAGGTCAATACTTTATTACTGAAGAGAAATCTGATCCTTCAGATGCATGAGCAGTCATACTGAAATCACTCATAGGAGAGCTGAGGTGCAGAGAGGAAATCAGTGAACCCTCTATATACAACGTAGAGTTACCAAGTTCGAGAAGACAGTGCAGAAATAACGGAGTCTAGGAGAAGGGGTAAGATTGGGCTGCATTTTTCAGGAACTGTATTTTAAAAAAGAAGCTGTCTCCAGCACAGTTTGGTAGACATAAAAAAACATTAGTATACTTCTAAAATGTTTACGATTCTCAGGTTAGGTGTGTGGTGATGTATGGTGGAGAATAAGTGTGCCAGCCTTCCATTTACTTGAGTAGCAGAATTTTATCCTGAAGTTCCCAGGAAACCAAAAGACTTTTTTTCCTAGACTGTTCTGTTTTCTAATGAAAATTGTCTACTGCACTTCTACTGTAGTAAAATATACAAGAAAATCACACTTATAACAATAATTTATTTTCCTCATAAGTTTGCTTACCTGTTTTTCTCTTTTACCTTGCAAGACCCTTTCTCACTGAATAGACCATTAGTAGTTCCATTTATTTCAAAGAAAGGCGTACTACATACATGGATAGAGGTTTTATAAATGGGTCCAGATTAATGTGTCATTCTCTTATCATTACCACGAATGAGTCAGACTCCACGATTCACTGGAGTAGGAAGTAAAAAATTAATGAGCTAAAGTTGTTTTACTTTATCTTCTCAAACCTTAGTGTTCTGGATGAATGAGAATAGACAGGGTGTGCTGGTTTTGGCTAGGACAGAGTTAATTTTCTTCATAGTAGCTAGTATGGGGCTATGTTTTGGATTTGTGCTGGAAACAGTGTTGATAATACAGGGATGTTTTCGTTACTGCTGAGCAGTGCTTACACAGAGTCAAGGACTTTTCTGCTTTTCACACCACCCCAGCAGCGAGTAGGCTGGGGGTGCACAAGAAACTGGGAGGGGACACAGCCGGGACAGCTGACCCCAACTGACCAAAGGGCTATTCCATACCATTATGACATCATGCTCAGCATATAAAGCTGGAGCAAGAAGGAGGAAGGGGGGGATGTTCGTAGTTCTGGTGTTTGTCTTCCCATTACGTAACTATTACGCGTGATGGAGCCCTGCTTTCCTGGAGATGGCTGAACACCTGCCTGCCTATGGTGGCTGAATGAATTCCTTGTTTTGTTTTGCTTGTGCGTGCATATTTGCTTTACCTGTTAAACTGTCTTTATCTCAACCCACGAGTTTTCTCACTTTTACTCTTCCGATTCTCTTCTCCACCCCACCCAGGGGGAGTGAACGAGTGGCTATGTGGTGCTTAGTTGTCGGGGTTAAACCATGACACAGGGGCATGAACATTTTTAGTTAACATATGCATGACATCAAAATATGTCCAGAAGGATATTGCTACTACCTGAACCTTTTACTTAGCACCCTCTGAAATGCTTGACATCACAGAAAGGTTATATATTCACTGCATTTTACTGCCAAGTATAAGCTTTAACATATTGTCCTGCCATTTCATCGTATAAGTTGATATAGATACATTGCTGCACATAAAGGAGCAATTACATTTCATACATTTTTCTGCTAAAAAAGAAAACAGTATTCAGCCTGCCAAGATTTCTCATTAAAAGATTAAAAAATTAGAAATACTTGTTAGTAATTAGATAATTAGTAAGTAGATTAGAAACCTCTAAAGAGAAATGCACTTAAGCCTACAAGTATGTTACAATGTATCTGTTTGAATTAATTTCTGTGGTATAATTAGTATTATGTATTACCTTCACAGTTTTGATTAAAATGTGTAATCTGAGGTACCATTAAGTCTAACACTTTGCATCGCAGTGGATTCTTCATATAACTAATTAGCACAAAGGTTGTATTTCTCATTTTTCCAATACCAACATATCATTAAAGAACATCGCTGATTATGTTGACAGATGTGGTAGAACACCATAGAGATGAAATTTTCAGTTTCCTAAAGGGTGAATACAATTACAAATTTAGCAAAGCAAAAATCTTTGATTTAGTACATTACCTTTGTACAGTTGTGCCAATAAGAAAGAATTTTGATAGTTACACAAAGAAAAAACCCTGCTCTGATGCAAGAATTAAAATAAAAGTCTCTTTACGTGTCATTTGTGAAGAATTTAAGAATACATATATGGAGTCTACATGGCTGAAATATTACTTATGAACATTTTAAGTAAGTTACAGTAAAGGACACAGTTACTGCTAAGGACAATGTCAAATGAGAAGATTCATGGTTTTAAACAGGTGAAAACACCCAAATTTGATGACAGGAAACCTGAAAATGAGTACGAATAAAAACCTTGGATCCAGTCTTATATTTTTTCCTCCTCCCTGTCTTCCACAATTCCTATGTATCTCACTTTTCTCTTAATCTCAGCCTTTCCTATGATTCCTAGCCTTCTGAATGTTGTGATCATCTACAAATTATCTCCACTATTCTGTCTTCTCCCGTCTTGTATTTCCTTAGATTTTCTGTCTATCCACTTATGTATATATGCAGAATAAGAATGATTTCTCTGGAGCCATCTGTTTTCTCTCCAAAAGTAGTAAATGAAGGTCATTCTTAAGTGAACAGTTTCATATCCACATGGAAATAATAGAAAGAAGTTACCTCCTTTATGCATCCATTATGGACACATGATGGTGATTTAAAAAATAGCATTTTTTCTTCCTAACCCTTATGAAAGTGTACTTATATCATGAAGTTTGTTTGCCCAGCAGTCATTTACATAGCAACCAGGTCCTTTTCTGGAGGAAATAAATTGTTTCCTCAGAGTAGACCTGAGAAATCAATTACAGTGTTGGAGTTAAGCACCTAAATGTTTTCTGGAATTTTTTAGCTTGAAATGTGGAAGACACCTTTTTCTTAAACTGTTACTAATTTCAGCAGGAGTTAAGTCTCCTAAATACAAGTTAGTCACCCAGTAATCACTGTAGAAATGGCCACAAGGGCCATTTTCTAATAATTGTGCCTGTTATTTGAATAATGGCAATAATGTTTAAAATTTTGTGCTCTTAATTAGGAAAGCTTGAAAAATTAAGTAATTCCCCTTTCCCAATAAAAGGAGACATAATAAAATTATAGAAAGCTGGAAGCTAGAAACATCTTGGGATGGGATTAATTTATCTGGGAGGACCACTTTGAGAGCAGCATTTGGAACTGATCTCCAGAGGGAGGGAAGATATACTAATGAGCACTGAATATTTGTAAATTTGTAAATATGGCCACTGGAGTCAATGGCTGTCCGTGTATTTTACATATAACTAAGCTTTCATATAAACAGATACTAGGGAAATATCCCAGACTTAGACCTCCTCTGCCATACGGGATGTAAAGAAAACAAGCTGAACCTTATTAATGAAAACAAGCTGTTCCAGCTTGTCTATGTTAGAAATTCCCATTGTGTAACAGCAGGTCCTGTTTCTGGGGTGGAGGCATCAAACAATGGAGACATAGGATGTTTGTTTTCTGTATGTTTTATGTAGGCATTGTTTGCTTCCCTGCCTTTAGGTACCCATCTATCTCAACAGCTACTGTTTGCCTAGATTTCTAATTCCCCCTTTATCTACAAGGAGGCAGGAAAGGCTGAGACAAAGTGACATTTTGAAAGAAATTCCTGTTGGATTACTTCAATTTTATTTTACATATGTTGTTATTAGGGCAGTCTCATGTCCTGAAAGGCTAAGATATTTGGGACACTTCTGTTTATTCTTAAAGAGACTCTGAGGATATTCACTGCCCTTTAGTACACATTCTTACTAGTCATCTAATGATTGCATACTAAAGATTACGTAGATAAATTTAAATTAGAAATGCATTTTGAACTCTGTTCTTTTTGATATTGACTGAATCTGTTTCAGTTCTTCTTGGCAACTGCCTGGATGATGTTGTTTAAATGTGATTTTCTTCCTATCCCTGTATCCAAACCTTGTTCATCCTGGCCCTCATTTGTGCTTCTTTGTGCCACAGCACCTCTTTCACCATTTCACTTACAAAAAAAGATTAAACTATCACAGGAAGTGGGAGAGTAAATGCAATTGAATGCATGTTTAGGAGGCCTGGATGTGCATGAATTTGCCTCAGTACAGAGTTTGGCCCTACGCCTTTAGTCTTTAAAGCAAATTAAAATCTGAATGGCATTTCTCCAGGAAACATGCTTGATGGAATCCGAATCCCAAATATTAAACATAGGCTGAGTCTCAGAAGCAATTTTTCCCTTCATAAATAATTTTAGGAGGTGTAATCATTCTTTTCAATAAACACCTAAGGTTACAGTGCTCTCCTAGCCCAGAGATTTAAAATGCTGCACTGAAGCTAAACTAAAAATTGATGATACTGAACTGTAAGGAATTAGTTACTATGTTCATCACTGGCTGGTGACTGTGTTAGGTTTCTGAAGTTAAAACAAAAACAAGCAGAATAGACAAAAAATATGAAACAAAATATGTTTTTGTAATTGAGTTTGCAGCTTTAAGCCATCTTAAGGTACTTACCACAGGATTTCTAAGCAGTACATATGGGTTTAGAGGTTCTAAACAATTTCTTAGAGAAGCAAGAGTCAAGAGCTTTCATGAGAGTTACTATACCAGACCTGCCCTAATATTGTTTTGTCTTGGAGCTGAAGTTACTTGCTAAAGGGCTCAAAACATTTTATGTCTTTTATGAACTTGAGTGGTGAACAAACCCTGATTTTATTACCCTGAATTTTCTCTATTGAATGTGTGACCTTTTAAATATGAAGGAGTTGGTTGGCCTACACTTTAGCTGGAGCCGTTTTCAGGAAATTCCTGTAATATTTTGACAGTATAATAATTCTGAGTGTTTATATAGGTATAACTCATAGGCAGGAGCTCTGGACCAGAAAAAAATCATGAGTAACTTAGGACATATTAAATATCAGAAAATAACAATTTGATAGCTAATTTCATTTAGTAAGCACATTTGAAAACAGTAGACTAAAGGTTAAATTACCATATAATTTCTTAGGTAAGCAAAGAAATATTCTCTAATATCACTGACTAGTTTAGAAATGTAGCTTATTTTTATCTGAGACTAAAAGACTCGGATTCAGAGACAGAAATGGAAAAACAAATATATAAAGTTTGTAAATCCAGCATCTCAAAAGAAGTAATGAAAATAAGTTCTGTTTTCTTTTTTTTTCCCTCTAAAACTTAATACCTATAAATGTAATTAAACAGAACAAGCAAAGCCTTCTGTTACCTCTCAAAATAGTACAATATTCCACCAACTGTACAAGCAAAATGATGATTTGTCTTTTCTGCCATATAAAACTGAGATGACAGCTTTGGTAAGACTTGGGATACTCATTAGAAATCTGTTCCTTATTCCACTGCGGTTAGTGGGATTGAGGTGTAGCTGAATAATGGAAATAGTTCACAACTCCTGAACTGATATAAGAGTAGGGTGTTGCCAAAGATGTCAGGATCAAAAACTGGGAGATGGAGGAAAGCAAGAATGTGAAACACCCTTTTTGTGGGCAGTCAGCAGTTACATCAGGTCAATATGAAGGTAACTGCACCCTGAATGAAGGTGCCTACTGTAAGAGTAAGTGGAAGGAGAGTGTCTGCTCCTTTAAGGGTACTTGGTCAAAGGAGCCATAAACAAGAACATACAGAGACAAACCTGACCAACACACGGTAATGGAGGTCACGAAGAGAATAAGCCTGGTCAGTGGCATGAATTGGTAAGGATATGTAGGGTGTGAAAATGTTTTTTTTTTTTAGGGAAAGGAGGGAGACAAACACACAGAGACATAAAACCTGGCCAATTAGTGTTGACAAACAACAACCAGAAACAAGCCTCACTAATTGGGACAGGCAAACTGGGACTTTGCAACTGATAAGGATGCAAATCTGAGGGTCCGGGATATTGGAGGGGGTTGGTGGGACTGTGCCAACTGATGAGGCAATGTGCAGGGGAGGGAACAGAGAGGGGGGTAGGCAGAAAGGAGTATAAAAGGGGTCAGCTGTGTGTAAATTAGGGCTGGTCAGTACACATGTCTGGCTGAGCCCTGTGCCTGATCACTACAGTCTGTCCTGTCTTCTAATATCTTCTTATTAAATCTTTTCTTAACTCGCTGTCTGTGTAATCTCTCTCTATCGTGTGAGTGTGTGTGCACGCGTGTGTGTGTGCGCGCGTGTGCGCGCGCGCACGCTGGAGGGACTGAGTACCAGCTGCTGGTGAGACCTGTGTGTGTGAGTGAAATTTTGTGTCAGTTACTGGAGTCAGACTGGGGGTGTGGGCTCCCCTGACCTATGGTGTCACCTACTGGAGCCAGTGGGGTCTCAGCATCAGCAACTGGAGTGAGTGGGGGTCTTTAACCTCCAGCCACTGTGGCAGGAATGGTGTGTGTCCCTAAAACCATCTACTGGAAGGACCAGAGTGAGTGAGGTCAGTGAGGGGCTCAGCGCTGGCAGATGGAATGTGGTCAGAGAAATCCCATTCTGAGAGTTTTCCTTTTTAATTGTCATATAAATATAAATACAAATACAAATATAAATATATATATCACAAAATCTCTCTTATGTGTGTGTGTGTATACACACATATACATGTATGTAAATATTTACTAAATTTAACAAGGGTGGACCTGTTAAACAGATTTAAAGATTTCATAGGCAAAAATCTTGCAAGTTAAGTTGTAAGACCAACAGAGTGCAAAATATTATGACAAGGTATTTAGAAGACCCTCATTGATAACAAGATTGTGTTTCAGTAGCTCAGACCACAATTGTGGTAAAATTTCCTCCCTTGACTAGCATAATATTGAACTTTATGTCCATACTGCTAAATAAAGGAGTCAGAGAATCAGCTCATATATTCCATTTCTGCTCAGTCATGCCACTTGTTAGCTTTCTCTCTGGATGTGTTTTGGATGTCTCTATTTAGCTGTCTCCAAGGCAAAGCTTGTATGCTTCTGGGGATAAATCTCAGGAGGGATTACTCCCAGATGGTTGTTTCCTTCCAGTGTCCTAGAAAATTTTACACGCACAGACATGCCTCTGTGTCCATACACACCTGAGTATGCAACATATACCTCCGATGCCATGTTGTAAAAATGTCAGTCTCCTGGGGGCACAGCATAGTCTCCACATTATTTGAGGCACACCAAAACAGAAAAACACAAGACAGTAATTGTGTTCATGGAGCACCACATAAGGCCCATAGGAGATTCAGGCCCAAGTGTGGAGTATGGAGATGGCCAGTGCTGTTCTGGAGAGGGCCATTACTGAGTACTGTGAACAGGCAGTTCCACTTGGCCTCAAGGTCATACACCTTTCTCTGCTTTTTTTATTTAGTGCTAGTGCTATAGACACAGGACCGTTTGTGATGATGAGTTTTAACCAGGATAAGAACAATTTGCCTACCCAATGCAAAACCATGCTTTTTTTTTACAATTCTGTGTCAGAGAGAGAACACGCAGATTCTCATTTTTCTGGCCCTCCCAGTTCAAAAGGGTAGGGGGTCTGGCAAGTCATATCCATGTTTCTAAGGTGGAATATGTTAAGAATGAGCTATGAAATACTTAAAAAAACGGAAGGCAGTAAATGATTAATTTCAAATGGCATTAGTCCACATATAGGTGGGAAGTAAAGGGCAAAGAGTAACTATTCTGGCAAAATAAGCATTTTGATGGAACCTACTCTCTTTATTTGAAGTTACAGTACTTTGGTAAATACTAACAAAGGCTTTTGAGGACTAGAGGTAATACATCTCAGTTTCCATAGCACAACTTCTCCCTTCTGACAGCTCCACTTAATGAGCAATAATACTGGCTCATCTTGTTATTAATGTTTGGCTTTTCTGTCCATTTGTTCATGAAACAAATACCTTAAAATGGTTTTAAATCTCTGCTGACCTGTTTGGGAAATGATGACCTGGGCAATAAGCTGGCTGAACTATCCTGGGCAATAAGCTGGCTGGACTTATAAACAGAGCTTTAAACTAGATTTAGCAGGGCAAGGAGATGGTGTTTTAAACAGTGGAGAAGAGCTAGGGGCTGCTGAGGCATTAGGAAGCAACAGGGAAACACCTGTGAATTGCCTCAAGGGAATTAGGGTGAGCTCCTCCAAAAAGGAGATGTGGCCGATAGCTGAGAGGAAGTGCCTCTATACCAATGCACGCAGCATGGGAACCAAACAGGAGGAGCTGGTAGCCGCTGCCCAGATGGAAAACTACGACCTGATTGCTATCACAGAAATTTGGTGGGATGAATCATATGATTGGAGTGCTGTGATTGACAGCTATAAACTATGCAGAAGGGACAGGCAAGGAAGGAGAGGTGAGGGAGTTGCCCTCTATGTCAAAAATGGGATTGATTGCATGGAGCTATCTTTGAAAAACAGCAATGTGTAGGTCAAGAGCTTATGGGTGAAAATTAGAGACCAAGTCAACAAAGGAAACTTTGTGGTTGGTGTCTACTACAGGCCACCTGATCAAGAAGAGGATGTTGATGAAGAGTTCTTTCTTCAACTGCAGGAAGCATCACGCTCGCAGGCCCTGATAGGGGACACACATGGACATCATTCAACCACATGGACATCTGCTGGAAAAGCAGCACAGAAAACTGCAAGCAGTCCAGGAAACTACTGGAGTGCATTGAGGACAACTTCGTGGTACAGGTGATGGAAAGCCTGACCAGAGAAGAGGCACTGCTGGACCTGTTGCTCACTAATGCGGAAGAATTTATTGGAGAGTCAAGACTGGAGGTAGCCTGGGCTGCAGTGATCATGCCCTCATGGAATTCTCAATCTTGAGGGGTACAGGATGGGTAAAAAGCAGAGTCAGGACCCTAAACATCAGAAGGGCAAACTTGCATCTGTTTAGAGCACTAGTGCGTGGGATCCCTTGGGAAACTGCCCTCAGAGGCAAGGGAGCGAATGAGAGCTGGGAGATAAAGATATTTTTTGTGAGGCACAAGAGCTCTCAATCCCAATGTGCAAGAAGTCAGGCAGGGGAGGCAGGAGGCCAGCTTGGCTAAATCAAGACCTCTTAGCCAAACTAAAACACAAAGACAAAATGCTTAGGCAGTGGAGGCAGGGATATACATCCTGGGGAGACTATAGGGATATGGCCCAAGAGTGCAGGGTGGGGATAAGGAAAGCCAAAGCACAGCTGGAGCTGAACTTGGCTACGAATGTGAAAAATAAAAAGAAGGGTTTCTTCAGGTACATAGGACAACAAAGGCAGATGAAGGAAACTGTACTTACCCTGATGAGTGAAACAGGAGACCTGGCTACAACTGACATGGAGAAGGCTGAGGTATTCAACAACTTTTTTGCCTCAGTCTTCAACGGCAATTGCTCAAGCCACGCCACCCAATTCACAGAATCCAAAGGCAGGGACTGGGAGAATGAAGTACTGCCCACCATAAGAGAAGAGCAGGTTCGAGACCATCTAAGAAACTGAATGTGCACAAGTCTATGGGACCTGATGAGATGCATCCAAGGGTCCTGAGGGAACTGGCAGGTGAAGGTGCTAAGCCACTATCCATCATATTTGAAAAGTCATGCCAGACTGGTAAAGTTCCCAGTGACTGGAAAAGGGTAAATATAACCTGCATTTTTAAAAAAGAGAAAAAGGGAAGACTCAGGGAACTACAGGCCGCTCAGTCTCACCTCTGTGCCCAGCAAGATCATGGAGCAGATTCTCCTGGAAACTATGCTAAGGCACATGGAAAACAGAGAGGTGATTGGTGACAGCCAACATGGCTTCACCAACAGCAAGTTGTGCCTGACAAATTTGGTGGCCTTCTACGATAGGGTTACAGCATTGGTGGGTAAGGGAGGAGCGACTGACATCATCTACCTGGACTTGTGCAAAGCATTTGATACTGTCCCACACAACATGCTTGTCTCTAAAACAAAGAGACATGGATTTGACGGATGGACCATCTGGTGGATAGGGAATTGGCTGGGTGGTCACACTCAAAGAGTTGCAGTCAAAGGCTCAATGTCCAGGTGGAGACCAATGATGAGTGGTGTCCCTCAGGGGTCCGTATTGGGACCAGTATTATTTTACATCTTTGTCAGGCACATGGACAATGGGATTGAGCGCACCCTCAGCAAGTTTGCAGGTAACACCAAGCTGAGTGGTGTGGTTGATACTCTAGAGGGAAGGGATGTCATCCGGAGGGACCTTGACAGGCTAGAAAGGTGGACCCATGCAGACCTCATGAAGTTCAACAAGGCTAAGTGTAAGGTCCTGCACCTGGGTCAGGGCAATCCCAAACATGGATACAAGCTGGGTGATGAGTGGATTGAGAGCAGCCATGCGGAGAAGGACTTGGGGGTATTGGTGGATGAAAAACTGAATATGAGCTGGCAATATGCCCTCGCAGCCCAGAAAGCCAATCATATCCTGGGCGGCATCCGAAGAAGCATGGCCAGCAAGTCAAGGGAGGTGATTCTCCCCCTCTACTCAGCTCTCGTGAGACCCCACCTGGAGTACTGTGCTCAGCTCTGAGCCCCCCAGCATAAGAAAGCCACAGACCTGCTCAAGCGGGTCCAGAGGAGGGCCCTGAAGATGATCAGAGGGGGCTGGAGCATGTCCCATATGAGGACAGGCTGGGGTTGTTTAGCCTGGAGAAGAGAAAGCTCGGTGGAGACCTTATAGCAGCCTTCCAGTACTTTAAGGGGGCCTACAGGAAAGATGGGGATGGACTCCTGATCACGGACTGTATTGATAGGATGAGGGGTAATGGTTTTAAACTGAAAGAGGGCAGATTTAGATTAGATTTTAGGAAGAAATTCTTTACTGTGAGGGTGGTGAGACACTGGAACAGGTTGCCCAGAGAAGTTGTGGATGCCCCCTCCTGGAAGTGTTCAAGGCCAGGTTGGATGAGGCTTTGAGCAACCTGATCTAGTGGAAGGTGTCCTTAACCATGGCAGGGGAGGTTGGAACTGGATGATCTTTAAGGTCCCTTCCAACCCAAATCATTCTATGATTCTATGACCGAAACAGGCAACATGTTTGGGGTTTTTTTGGTTACCGTTGTACAGAAAACCAATGTGAGTTTACCCATTGTGCAGGTTCTTAGGTTGGTATTCTACTTTTTACTTCAATTCTTTAAAAGTAACAACTGTTTCCAAAGTTGCAAGCCACAGGATATCTGGGAAATTACAGACCTAGGTGCTTCATCTCAGTATGAAATTGATTTAGAGTGTAATTAAAGTGAGATTAGTAAAATATCTGACTCAGTATCACGTTATAGGCACAAATTCATACAAGTGAAAATTATGCTTTCTTAACCTGTTAGAGGTTATTGAAAAATTAATAAACAATAGATGAATGTCACCCTAATTGATGTAATTTATGCCTTGAATTTTTTTTCTGGTAATGTGGTACATAAAAGCTCATTAGAGTTAAGGGATAACCAAAAGATAAAAGTCTAAGTCTTGTCACAGGTTTTTAAACTGGTTAATCAGTAGGAAAGGATTCACAATGAAGGATTGTTCCTCAGGGCTATAAGGTGCAATATCTGATCAGGCAAGAAACTCTGCTGATTTATAGTTAATCCATTCTTTGAAGCTAGTAATTGTTTTTATGCTTATTTTACAAACAAGAAACTGAAATAGAGTGTAATCTCAAATTCAGCTCTTAATATCTATGATAGGTGCGACGAGTCACACTCTGTAGTGTTCTCTCTCTCTGACAACAGAGGTCGAGCTGAGACAGTGAAAATTTGTGGAAATTGTCCCACCAGAAGAGTGTTTTGATAATGAAGAGGGAAATATACATCTGTCCTCTCAGGGTGCTAAGAATCTAAATAAATGCAAGGAATACATTTTTTTCCTTTTTAATCAGGAGTAGGAAAAAATCTGAAATATTTCAGAAAAAATCTGAAAATTCCATCACATTTGAACAACTGTTTGATGTTAATATCTGTATAATTTTATTTTAAAATGTGCCCTGGAAAAAAAACAGAAATATTTTTCATGGATATAAGTCAATAACAAAATGCATGGCTGAATCATTTTCAAAGCTCAGGAATTTTAGACGGAGTTAAAACATTACACATGAACCACACTACGTGAGCCACACCTGACAAGTTATATATTTGCTGTGTCTAATGTGCTTTTGGAGTTAAACCTATGGGATTCATTTAGTATATATTTTAGTTTCTCTATTTCTTGGTAAATCCACATTATATTTCTGCCACCTAATCTTTATTTAGCAAATAATTATAATTTGTATTAGTGCAAAGCAATAGCCTCCAAGCTTACATCTGGCCATAACAGACCATGCTGGAGCCTTTGCTGATTTGAAATGGTCCTGGAAAGCACTTTGCACATGAAGAGGAAAGGCTCAGCTGGTAGCACTCTAGTTGTACAACCTTCATCACATCTGAGTAACCCTGAGTCTCCATGGGTGAAAGGTTTGCAAAATATTCAGTAAATTATTTTATGATGGACTTTTCTATTATGCAGAAATGCTGCTAGCATTTTCTGTAGTACTGTATCTAGTGTGAGCTCATGACCCACCACAATATTGTTTAACTGACTCTATAGGAGGTAATAGATGGCTTCCAAAGGATTGGCCACTCCACAATATTTATCCACCTGTTATTGCCAGGTTTCTTTAACAGTTTATTGCCATATATTGACTTGTAAATAATGAAGACTTTGACTAGTGCTTCCAAACTTAAATCCTTCCCTTCTTTGTGATTCAGACAAAGAAAAGATGCCGTCATGCTTTCCTGAAACCAATGTTCTTCTGTGTTGCAATTCTTCTGATTGTGATTTTTATTTGCAGCAGGTTGTGTTCTTAAAAAAGGCTAGCATAGGTAACAAATGCCTTCTTATTCCCTTGTGCGAGATTATTTGGATTACATGGATAAAATAATAGGTCCTACTACTTTGGTATTTGAAAACAGTCCACAAAAAGGTACTCTGTCTGCTAAAAAAGGCTATGATTATCTTGAACATTTACAGCTTGATTTTACAGCCAGGGAATCTGTGGAGGGTACTACTCATTAAGACACCTGTTACTGAGCATAAAGCAAATAAGAATTCACAGTAAATCAGAGAGGTTATGCTGGAAAATTCCCATTGTATAAGAATATTGTATCTGTATCTCTACAGTAAGGATATTCGATGCGAGACAGGAAGGTCAGCTATTCAGTTGTTACTGCATTTCGTATCTGTTAAGTGATAAAAGTAAATAAATTCCTTATATGTTCAAACCCCCTAAAACTTCAAAGATAAATCATGCATAATAATTTTTACTGTGATAAGATTCATATGTGCCTTTTTTTTTAATCTCTTCCATAGATTTAAACCTATTTCTATTATAGGTTAGGAATACATAATGAAATTACTGAAATGTTGCATTTTGCTGAACTAGAGAAACAGAAAGGGAGTGAATCAGAACAGTTAAGCTACTATCCTACACTGAATTATACTGTTAAGGAATTTTCATTGAATCTATGGAACATTATCCTCATGGATTTCTGACTCACCATAGCAACCACATTAAAAAAAAAAAAAAAAAGATGTTTAATAAAAGCAATTTCACTTGAATTTTCTTTTAAAATATAACATACCTAAGGGCAGAGAAATAAAGATATGACAATACATATGTTTTCACACACTATTTACAATCAATGCATAATTCATAACTTCATTATGTGTTATTTACAACTTTATGATAGAACTGATCAACTATGATTTCATTCACTGGGATGTTCTGACTTTTTTGAATTTTTGTGAACTAAAATTGGAAAAAATATTTTTACATCTAAATAAATCACTGTGTGAATACATTGGAAAATATCAATATGTTTACTTTCCACATGTTTTAATAGTTATGTAGTTGATATCAGAAAATTTCACTATAGAACGTTAAGTGGAAATGTTAAATATTACATTAAATTTATGTAAAATATATAAGACAAGTTACATCTGAATAAGTATGTTTTGAGTGGGATTATTTCAACACAAAAATTGGAATCAACGGTTACTGTTGTCATAATTAATATTATTGTAATGCTTATATATCAAATAATTATAAAAATCTTTTTATGAAAAATATTTAATTTAGTAAAACTATGCTTTATTCTGGAAAAAATATTTCATAAAAATATTTACAACAGTTCTATTTATGGGTTATTAGTAACACAGAGCTGAGAAGGATTATGTAATAGCACATTGCCTCTTCAAGGAACTTAAAATAATATGAGGTTTTGATATTTTTTTTTAAATTTTACACATACCCATTGTATTTATATTTTTTTAAATAATTAATGAAGAAGAGTCTCTTGCTTCTGAATACTCAAAGCAATTATGGCTATGTATATACAACTAAGTTGAAGAGGTCCATAGAGTGGTTACTCAAAACCTTGTTTTGGGTGAAAGGAAATATATCTTACATATAAGATGAAGAATTTAGTTTAAGTTCAATTGAAATCTTAGCTGTCTAATCCATAAAGTATTTGTTTAATTATTACAGAGGAAAGAAAAAAAGAAAAGAATACACTTCAGAAAAAGTTTCATAGTAATGAAGTTTAAATTATTATAGATACACTTTCTTGTATCTACCATTTCCTCTGGTGTTACGCTCACCCTCCCACTGCCCCTCAGGGTCCTCTGGTCCTGAATTTGCTATATTGTTCTACATATGGTATATGTCTGTGGGGTTTTGTTTGGTTTGGTTTGGTTTGGTTTGGTTTGGTTTTGTTTGGTGAGTTGTCTATAGTCCTGGGGTCTCCAGTATAATCCTGTGGCCTTTATATTATTGTCCCATACCAGTACTCCTCTACCCTGAATCCTGGGTCCCCACTTTCAAGGCCCTTTCTATCATACCAGACCTATTTGCATCTAAATTACATTTTTATGTTAACAGTGAATATTTCTATCCACACAGATTACCAACTTGTTACTACTATCTGTATAAAAATTGTGATTATCCCATACAATTATACAAAGCTAAGCAAAGTGAAACAAATGAGATGATAACTACTTGGTCATTAGAAAATTACTGTTACAGCTAAACAAGCTAAAACAAAGAGGAGTTCAGACATAGCCTGATGAGCCTCATCCAAGTTGGTGCAAAGCCTCTGGCCTGTAACTACCAATGGTAATTTTGTATCTACTGGGCTAAATGGTTGCAAGGCAAGGTGTTGCCATCTGGCTTGCTTCCTGTGTTCAACAGCTAGCTTTTGTTAGAAGAGGTTGTCTGGTTCCAACTGGGTCTCCTCATGGTGCCAAGTGGTACCCTACTGGCAGAATACATTGCCATCTTGTTTGAGTGTGATTTTCAGCTCAAATTATGCAAAAGAAAATGTGAGGGTTGTGTGGAAGACCACCAGAGGCATCATTTTTTTAGTTCAAAATTCAGTGTGCATGCTCTATGCCATGGGGTGTGACATGATCATGAGGAAGGAGAATGTAAAGAGCTACTTAGGCAAAGCTTAAGTACTGTTGGATGGCAGAGGAGGATGAAGATAATTTATTTTCCTCCTCTTTTGAGGGCAGCCCGTGGACTCCCCACAAATGTATTCAGACTTTGTCTTAAAAGAGTTATTTTGGGAAGGGGTGGTTAGCCAAGAAATCAGGAAGCAAATTAATGTTCAATCAATGTGGATGATTAGGGGATGAATGCTCAAGCTTGTTTAACTGTGTAGACGTATCCATGGGTCTAAATAAAAGTCTGTGTATCCTCACTTTGAAAAGAAGAGCTCTGAAGTTTTGAAAGTGTCTGAGATATATAGTAAACACTTTGTTCCTCTCTCCACCTTTTAACACCTTTCTTAGACAACCAGTGCCAGACATTTTACATATTTAGTGTATTAAATTGACAGTATTATTAAAATTACCCATACATTCCTATCCAGAGGTCCATAAATAATTTCAATTATTGATTTTAATGGTGCACCTGCTCCAAGTTATTGCAATGCCATTAATGACTCATTAATGTGCTTAGATTTCCTGCTGATACCAGCTGAATGAATGAAGAATATTTCCTGTAACATTACAAAATGATCCAGAAGACAGAAAAAAAATGTGTGTACATTTCTTTCCATTTTAATGAATGTAGTGCTTGTTAAATACATTGTATTAGCAGAACTAGAAAGGACTCTATCAAATGTGTAGCTGTAGGTGCATCATCTTTTATTATTTTATTAATTTTAATAGTAGTAAGACGATCAGCTTAAAAGGAATGACATTGGAGAGCACTCTGGAAGAAGGGCTATTTGCTTAGAATTACTTGATTAGGGACATTTGGAAGAGCACAGAGGCTTAGTGATAAAAAAAAATGAGGAAGACTTTTCTGAGATGTATATCTTGAAGGATTTGAAAAAAATTTTTAGCAGTTAAAGACAATAACACTGCATGAAATGCTAGAAAAAAATAACCTAAGGGAACACTAAGAACTAGATTAGTTTCTTTGAACTTTGCAGTGTGCCATAGCAAATCCTTGTATCCTAGTTCCCCAGTCATCCAGATTGAAGGGACTTCCTGTAATGAATCATGTTTACCATCTCCCCTGCATCTTTTTTAGATACATAGTTATGCATTTTCAACTGAGAACAGGAAGGCACATCCAGGTCTAGTTGTGCAAGATAACTCTTAGGTAAAGAGTGCAATAAGTACTATGAGATACCAGGAAAAAAATACTTCCCCTCCGCCCTGCCTCTGCTTCCAAAAAAGTAGGTGAAGTTAAAATTACACTAGGACATGGAGGTAAAAACAAGATCATGAATCTGTCACATGCTTGGAAGCCAGTAAGAACCTGAAGATTTGAAAGCCGAGAGAGGGGAACAGAGGAATTTGGGAACTGACTTGACAGAATCATTTTAATTGGAAAGACTTAAAACCAAAATTTTTGAAGCTGTCTTCCATCATAGATAATTCAGCATTAAATCAAACTACTCAAAAATCCCTAATGACACTTGTCATATTTGTAGTGTGGCCAGTTAGTTATTATGACAAGGAATGTCAGTCTTCCCAAGAAAAGCAATTTCTTTATTGCAGGAGTCAATGATCAAAACTTTTTGGCCTATGTTATATAGGAACTTAGGTTAGATTAACAAAATGGTTTGACATGTAAGTCTATCAAACCATCTTCCAGAAAATTATTTCAGGAGTTGCTTTTCCTCTGTTGAACCAAATAGTATATACTAACTGGCTGCTTTTCTGTACTCCACTATAAATGTTATTGTTCATCTCCTGAAGTAGATTTAAAATACAATTTATTTCTTAAATTATAACTCCTTCTGAAAACAACGGCAAATTTTAAATCTGGAATGCATTATTTAAAATTAATTATACGGTCTGGTTTTTTGTAGAATTATTTATCATATACATCATATAGAGCACAACAGTCAGTAATCTTTCCCCTAATACTTTAGCACACTTACTAAAAAGTCATGCCCAAAATAGTGAGGCTATTTTTAGGATACAGGAAATTGATTTAGATATTTTATCTAAAATCTAACAGTGCAAGAAGCACATTGTAATATACTACAATAGAGATCTTACTCATTTACTGATTTTTTAATATATTTTTCTAAGATTTAAATTTTGTCAGTTTTTTCTCTCATATCTTTCTCATGAAGTAGTGAGTTTGCCAGGAAGACTCTGTGATGATGATTTGTCTTACAAAGATACTTTACCACTAAGCTGGTGATTCACACAAGTAAAAATTCTTATGCTGCAACCTCAGAGCATTCCTTTTCCTGCTATAGTCTGTTCTTCAAAACAATGTAACTTCTAGTAATTTTTATTGCAATGCAGTACAGGTAGCTGTATCTGAGGGCATTTAAGTTACAAACATCATGAAGACATTTCACTCAAAGAAAGGAGAACATCAGGCAGCTGTCTTTGACCATCATTAGACTGAATTAGGTTTGCATTTAGTGTCAAGGAAGAAAATGTCCTTAATCCACTAATTCAGCATGAACATTTCTATTAACTAATCCTCTCAAACTGTAGCAAATGCCATGCTATACGGACTTCATAACATAATGCATTCCAAGCTTAGGAAAATAATTCTGATTTGGAAAAAGCTTTAGCCTCTATATCTACCATTCACTGAATTGTCTTGCAATGCTTTTAGGCATACTAAAATGTGCTTGGTTTTTTGGGTTGGTTGGGATTTTGGGGGGCTTTTGGTGGTGGGTTTTTGGGGTGCCCCCTTCCATCCCCATTACTTGGTACCATTTTGCTTGGTTTATCTGAATCCTATGTCATTGTTTTTCATGTGATTTGGATCCTGATTAATTCTAAATCATAAACAATATGAACTTGTTTATATGTACTCAAAACGTTTGGAAGTCAGTGCCCTTTTGATTATTTGCACAACTCTGTAAATGGCACTATTTAATGTATTACTTTTCACAATACATGTATTGATTCACAGATTTTTTTCTTAAGGTCAGTAAAGGTAATATTCTCAAAAAAGTTTAGATAATATGTGATATCAGTGACAGTATTTATATAAACTGATTCAGTTTAGATATATATCCAGAACTGAATGTTTTCATAATCTACATTTCACGTGGCCAGATTGACTGAAATCCTGTAAAAGTAACTTATCTTTTTCATGAGATGAATGTAATTCAGAAATGAACCACATATTTAATGAAAAATATTGTACTATTTTTGGACCTTGCAACATTTGTGTATATCATCAATGCATTACATAGAAAAAACTTATCCTAAAATGACTACTGGGATGGAATTCATCAGTTGAAATATAGCTGACTGTAGGAAAATATAAAGTAGACCCCTACATCTGGATTTTCAGCATAGACTCACTTATAGTCAATAAAGGAATGGAGTGCAGCAAACATTTCTCCTCTCATAAAATAGAAGTCTAAAATAGATAGTATGAATTATTTCCTAAAAGTGATTATTTCTCTCCCTTGAGTATAAAAAGAAGCCTAGAGTGGTTAGGTGATAAATATCTGAAGCTAAATTAGTTGAATCATACTGTAGACATTTAAAGACAGATACTTCAACATATCTGTATGAATAAATTTTACACTTATAAATGTGGATGCTTATTTATAAGAATATCATTATTGAAAGAAATGGCATTAATCATATAACCAACTGCATTGAAAGAGGCCTTTAAGACTGGACTTAATTGTCTTGGCAGAACTACCTGACAAACAATAACAATTTGATATGCTTGCTCACATTGAGTTGAATCTTGACATCTCACTGAGTAAATGGGATTACTGAATAGAGTAGCATTGGTCTTAAGTAAGAAATTCTGGACTTCTTAGAAGTTCTTAAACTTGAATGAGATTTATGTGTGCTTTAGGATTTGCATCCTCTAGAATCTGTAAATTTCTATCCGTATACCTACAGTTGAGTTATTTCATGCTCAGTGCTTTACTTTGCTGAACCTAAAATGTTAGCATTCATACTTTATTGATCTTTGGCATTATTACCTGTTTCAATGTTTTGTTTTGTATTTTCTTATGTAGTATGTAGTGATTTATTTTCCTTTCACAGAAACATATCTCTCTGATCCAGGAAGTTGCTCTTTTACAATAGACTGATTATAGGAGAGGTAACTTGTAAGGAAAAAAAAAAAAGTTCAAAGTAGAATTGATGGCAGCCAGTAAATCTGTTCTTTTCTCCATTAGCATGAAACACTGAAATGAGATATTTGGAACTATTTTTTTTAATGCTTTCACAAGTCACATGACAAGTTTGTCTTTGTGGAGGGTTAACCTCAGCTAGGGGCCAAACTCCCATCCAGACACTCTTTTACTCCCCCTCATCAGCAGTACAAGGAGAGAAAATAGGATGAAAAAGCTTGTGGGTTGAGATAAAGACACGGAGATTGCTTACCAGCTACTATCATGGGCATAACAGAGTTACCTTGGGGAAAATTACTGTAATTTATTTCCAGTTAAAATCACTTGGGTTGTGAGAAACAAAGACAAAAAAATTAAAACACCTTCCCCCTCACCCCACCCATCTTTCCAGGCTCAACTTCCCTTCTTCATTCCCAGCTCTTCAACCTCTTCCCCACCCTGTTGAGCAGTGCAGGGGGATGGGGAACAGCGGGTTGTGGCCAGCCCATAACAGTTCCTCTCTGCTGCTCCTTCCTCCTCACACTTTTCCCATGCTGCAGTGTGGGTCCTCTCCATGGGCTGCAGTCCTTCAGGAAATACCCATCTGCTCCAGTGTGGGGTCCTCCATGGGCTGCAGTCTGGATATCTGCTCCGGTGTGGTCCTCTCCAGGGGCTGCAGAGAAATAACTGCTCCACTGTGGGAGCTGCAGTGTGGGATTCTGCTCTGGGACCTGGAGCATCTCCTCCCTTTCCTTCTTCTTTGACCTTCATGTCTGCGTAGTTCTTTCTCTCACATTTTTCTTACTACTCTCTCACACAGCTGCTGCACAGCATTTTTTACCCTTTCTTAAATATGTTGTCACAGAGGCAAGCCCTCTGCTGTTTTTCACTTTCCCTACCCCCCCCCCCCAGCTCCTCCTCCTCTGGCCTTTCTTAAATAAGTTGTCCCCAAGGCACCACCATTTTGGCTGAGGGGCTCAGCCATGCCATGCAATGAGTCCATCAGAAACAGCTAGAACTGGCTGTGTCCAGCACGGGGCAGACCCGGTCTCTTCTCACAGGGGACACCCCTGCAGCCCCCTCCACTGCCAACACCTCGACACCTATACCCCATACATAAACATGGACATAAACATGCAGGAACATGAACAATGAATTGTCATTTAATATAACATCTTTGGTAATGGAAGATGATTACTCAGAATATAAATTAGTTGACTGACGAGTTACAAAAGTAGATTTTACTTTTGTTATTTTCTTATATTGGTAGTTTTATTAAAAATATATGTTTGACTATTTAGTTCTGATTAGCGAAGTATGATTTTTAGATTAATCTTTTTCAGAAGGTAGTGTGTTAAACAAATCTTTTAAATACATCAGGTTTCTGAATAATAAAAAAGATAAACAACATCCCAAATCCATCCCAATAAAAACCATTAATCAGAGAATTATGTCGAAATGATTTTCCACTGCCAAGAACTGACAGTTTTAATGGTGCTGTCAAGGCAGTATCTTCATCTACAAAAGGCATAAATCTGGAATCTGAGAGAAAAGGTAGCTACAGGTATGTACCAAGAAGTATTTGGTTTTGTTGTTTCTTTTTCATGAGGGGTGTTGGACAATAAGAAACAGATATCATCTATATTAACAAACTAAGTTCTACCAGGGAACACTTCCAGCAGAAGATTCCATTATATAGATAATATTGCTAACTTGTTCAAATGGTCCAGTGATGGTTTTGACCAAGGGCAACTAGGAATTTCCCCAAAATTTCTTGGTCGTGGATTCAAAGTTGGGGGAATCCTGGTTATATATACAAGTAGGGGGATGAGAGGCTGGAGACCAGCCCTGCAGAAAGAGATCTGGGGGTCAGAGTTGATGGCAAGTTGACTATGAGTCAACAGTGTGCCCTGGCAGCCTAAAGAGCCAACCGTGTCCTGGGGTGCACCACGCACAGCATAGCTAGCCAGTCGAGGGAGGTGATTGTCCCACTCTACACTGCACTGGTGCAGCCCCACCTCAATTACTGTGTGCAGTTTTGGGTGCCCCAATATAAGAAGGACATCAAACTATTAGAGTGTGTCCAGAGGAGGGCAACTAATTTGGTGAAAGGCCTCGAGGGCAAGACTTACAAGGAGTGGCTGAGGTCAGTTGGCTTGTCCATCTTGGTGAAGAGAAGGCTGAGGGGTGACCTCATCGCAGTCCACAACTTCCTCAAGGGGAGCAGCAGAGGGGGAGGTGCTGATCTCCTCTCTCTGGTGACCAGCAATAGGACACAAGGGAATGGTATGAAGCTGTGTGAGGGGAAGTTTCAGATTGGACATTAGGTTCTTCACTGCGAGGGTGGTCGGTCACTGGAACAGGCTCCCCAGGGAAGTGGTCATGGCACCAAGCCTGTCAGAATTCAAGGAGTGTCTGGACGATGCTCTTAGTCATATGGTTTAGTTTTATGTAGTCCTGCAAGGAACAAGAAGTTGGACTCAATGATCCTTATGAGTCCCTTCCAATTCGAGATCTTCTATAATTCTATGAAACTTATCATAAGCTAAGGACTGTTCTAAATAGACAGTCTTCATACTCACACCTTGTTCTGGAGACAGTTTAGTAGTTTGTATGCAGAGCAGTCCATGGTCTCAGAGCCAAAGATCTGTTCTGAACAAATTTAATTTATTGTCAGAGACTCAGCCTTTCACTTAGTTTGTGTATTACAGTCATTCTGGCCAAGACAATTCTATCCATACACTGAACACATAACTGTAATAATGAAAATCTTCTCAGCTAACTTTAGTCAGGATGTTGTATAGGATGGGATTCATGTGCCTAAAGATAAATGTCTAGTGCAATTTGAGATGCCCTACCATATACTGTGTGGCCTCCCGCTGCCACTTCAGAAGGATATATGTCTCCTATCTGTCCTCTGTCTCATCTGTCCCATGAGGATGTCTCAGATACTGTAGAACTTCTAAGAAGATAGTAGATTTAGGCAAATAAATTACAGATTTATAGTATCTGCATAGCTTTGTAGACTCCGAAGACTCAACTAGACTCAATTCATTATCCACAGGTAGGAACCTTGTTCCATGTGAAATGTGCTGGTTAATAAAAGATTGTGCAAAGGACTGAAATAAATGCCACAGCACATCCAAGAGACCTCTTTGCATAGTAGGTGTGTAAAGTTGGACAACCGAATGAAGCCCTGATGACTGGAAATCTAGTGACTAAATGAGTACCGAAATGCCGAATGTGCATGCAGGCACCTAAAATTAGGAGTGATTTGAATCATACACATATTCTAAGCCAGCTGTTTGTATTACCTGTATAATCAATGGAGAGATTCTGGCATCTCTAGAGAACAATTCATTGCACCACTCTTAGGGATGCATCTCTCTCAGTGATTGTCTGGAAGTGCTTCTGTCTACTGAATAGAATGTGGAAGAAGTAGTCTATCTTAGACTAGTGAGCTAACATAAACTGAGAGATTAAATCCCATTCCAAGTGTTTAAGAAAGTGTGGACTTTTCAAAATCTAGGGTTTGTTTGCCTAAACACAAGTGCCCAGTTTTATTTGCCATGCCCTAGGTTATATGACGGATATTGCACAAGAGCTACGGTAGTCGTGAACCTTTCTGAACTGGCAGGTGGTAATGAAGATAGCCTAGGTTATCCTAAATTGTAGTAGATGCCAATATTTAGGCAACTGAATTGATTCCCTACTATCCATTTAAATTTGTTTAAATATTCAAGGTTATTTTTTAGAGCTGACACTAGTTCATTTTTACGATTATGGTCCAGTGTCTATTCTAACGTTTTCATCTACTTGAGCGCAAGTAATTATTATTAGGAACTGCCAATGTAGGGAATAAGCAAATCTTCATAGGAGAAAAAATACGTGAAGTAGTACCTAATACTTACCCCACATTGCATTGCTGTCATTCTTTCAAAATCAAAACACCTTATAAAGGTATAAAGAACATATTCTCTAAACTTGAGAATTTTACGGGGTCTACTTGTCCTTCAGAAAACAGATGAGATTATTTTAAAAAGTCACAACAGTATTTGGGTCAAGTACTTTTTTTTTTAATTTGTATAGGCATTTGGGTTTCTGTCTTGACTTAATAGTCTAATATTTCACTCACATCAGTCCTAATCACTGTAGTGTGAGTTGCAAGAAAGATTTCAGAAGATTCATTATTAGTGAATCACCAAAATTGCTATGATTTGTTTAGATGTAACAAGATGCTGAATATTTGGAATGATATAGGGTACCATAGGTAGGTCACACAGATCTTCATGTTATTTTTTAATAAAAGTTCAGGACCTGAGAAAGAAAGGAAGTTGCATAACCATGCTGCTCATCTTTCAGCTAAGTTCATTGAGGTTTTCTTGGTGAAATCTCAACAAAGGGACTTACATAGGAATATAATTATTAAGTTGTGAAGCTGACATTCATATTTCCAAGGAAAAAACTCTATACTGAAATTCTCTGGTACCTGTGGACCAGATTTTGCCACTTTTGCAGTCAACAGCAAATAGCTATCCAGATAGTCCTCATGAAACTAGTGAGATGTGGTGTAGATATAGCTGTATAGTCCTGACCTCTTTTAACGAGTTTTAGTTCTTGACAGTTAACACAAAAAACATGTTTCCTTTAGCATTTAACTATGTATTCTGATTGATATTCTTAGAGCCTATTTGATCATCTCTGAACCTTCAGTTTATCAGTATCTGTTTTTATAATGCATTGGAATTATATTGTCCCTTAAAAAAAATAGTCATTTTTGTTAGCATAGTGAGGAAGGAATTATGTACAAAAAGCTGATTAGTAGTCTTGGTAATCACCTTTTATCTTCTTTCTATAAAACAAAATTATTTTAATTTGAATTTGATTTAATCCCATTTATTAATTAGTAATGGTAAATTCTGTTGTGATTAGTTATAACATTTCTCACTCTCCTTTTCCCTGTTCCCTCCCTCCCTCCCCCTTTCCTCCTTCCTTTGTTTCTTTCCTCCTTTCCTACCTTCCTTAAAGAGCTGTCCTTAAAGGTTCTAGTGACATGAAGTAAGAACAGAGCTGTGGCTCTGTTTTTATTTTTATTGGAAATTTTAAAAAAAATGGAGTTTTCTCTTTTTTTTTTCCTTTTTTTTTTTAGTTAAAGAAAACGATCATCCCAGAATGCCCCTTCATCTATCGTAAGGGCATATATAATACCACAAACAGCTAATACAGGATGTCAAGGAAACAGGAATAAAAGCAATAGAAAATTAAATTGAGATTGCTTCTGCTTCTTGACACAGAACCCACAGGACAGAACATTCTTTCTACAAATAGGTTAGTGAAGTTAGCTTTCAGTTTTACTTAAAAAGCTTTAACAACTCTTTCTATAAAAACTTAATGCTATTCCTTTTATAGCAGTAAAATAGGTATTGCATTATATGTACTACACATGCATTTCACTATACAAATTCAAATATATGTATGTTTTTTCCACATATATACATACACAAATAAACAGTGAACATGTAAATGCCCCCATTATGACTTTTGTATAGTGTCCTCTGTAAACAGCTCAAAAGTAGCAGTTTATTGTTTCAACTCTCCTTCCATGCATTATTGTCATAATGCTCCTTTCTAAATACAGTTTTGTAATGTTTTGAAGTGTATAGTACCTCGTTATATCTATCTATCCATCTATCCATCTATCCATCTATCTATCTATCTAGAGAGGAATATATGCAAGATAAGTGAGAGTATAAAGAACTAATTAATGTGATCAGAGAAGCACTGTCAAAAATATGATATATTAATATGAAGTACTACAGATGGCAAAACAATTTAATATATTTTATGGGTATTTAGTGCATATATTTGTGTTACTAATCGTGTTCTTATAGGGACTACTTACCCAAGTCTTCTTGAATATTCAACCCTGAAAACTATATCCAAACTTTCACAATTAGAATGCTTCTGTTTTTAAAGATCTCTGCCTGCCAAGCCTAATGGTCAAGTTTAGATCCTGTTTTGTATATGTAAATATATATAAGTATTTAAACTTCTGAAAATGTAGAGCTAGTGTACAGATAAAGCACTGTATTGCATATTATTTGGGCATCAGAACAGAATAAAAAATAATTTTTGGTTGCCTTTGTTGAAACTGTAGAGTCCAGAGTCTTGAAATAAGTATCATCATTTAAATTGTACTACTGCTTTGGCTGTCTGAATATAACACTCTTATTTATCAGCATATACTTCCTTATAAGTCTATCTTAATCATGAATTGCTGATGTCAGTGGAAGTGGCACAAGAACAGCTGACACAAAGATTGAACATGGAATTGACATTGTTTTACTGCTGTAATCTGGTTTGATTCCTCGATCATCTACACACAGACATTGTATTACCATGTCTGAGTAGAAAATCTACTCAATCTCTTTGATTTTTTCATGGTCACGTGCCTTTGAACTGGGAAGTTCTCATCCTCTGTGAGGTTTATCATAAGCTTTTGTTATTTCCAAGGTGCGTTTTCATTTATCTCAGACTGTATAGGTAGGAAAGATATATGATTTCACCCACGAAATACTTTCTAGGATTGATGTGAAAATGTGGCTGTTCATGAGAAGTTCATGAAAAAAGTGCAAAACATTTGAAGCTATTAATGTGGACCAACAACATTACGTATGGCTCTACTATATTTCTCATTGTCTCAATGATACTTGCACTATAGAGAGTGAGACAAACTGACATGAACTACACTGTAGTCTTTTGCAAACAAAGAACTTCATAAATCTTTACTCATATTTATTGTTTGCCTCTGTGATCTTCATGGAAACATCCTATCTAATGAAAATCAATTTTGTGTTATTGAAAGTACTGTTTATAGTGAAATCTGTAGGCCAGAAAATAAGATTTTGCCATTATTAGTAGATGGTTTTGTGTTTGCCTGGCAGTGCAGGTGTATTGGGTTTATGTGGTAAGGTTTATGAGCACAGGTCTTACGAGGGTTTATGAGCACAAGTCTTATGAGGAGCGGCTGAGGGAACTGGGATTGTTTAGCCTGGAGAAAAGGAGGCTGAGGGGAGACCTTATTGCTCTCTACAACTACCTGAAAGGGGGCTGTAGTGAGGTGGGTGTTGGTCTCTTCTCCCAAGTAACAAGTGATAGGACAAGAGGAAATGGCCTCAGGTTGTGCCAGGGGAGGTTTACACTGGATATTAGGAAATTTTACTTCACTGAAAGGGTTATCAAGCATTGGAATAGGCTGCCCAGGGAGGTGGTTGAGTCACCATCCCTGGAAGTATTTAAAAGACGTATGGATGAAGTGCTTATGGACATGGTATAGTAGTGGTCTTGGTAGTGTTAGGTTTACGGTTGGACTCAATGATCTTAAAGGTCTTTTCCAACCTATACGATTCTGTGATTCTGTGATTCTGTTTTGGTAGCAGGGGGGGCTGCAGGGGTGGCCTCTGTGGGAAGAGATCAGGAGCTTCCCCCATGCCAGACAGAGCCATTTCCAGCAAGCTCCAAGACAGACCCACTGCTGGTGAAAGCTGAGCTAATCAGTGATGCTGGTGGTGCCTCTGTGATAACATATTAAAGAAAGGGTTAAAAACCCACTGTGCAGAAGCTGTGAGAGAGGAGTGAAAAAACATGAGAGAAACACCTTACAGAGACTAAGGTTAGTGAGGAAGGAGGAGGAGAAGGTGCTCCAGGCACCAGAGCAGAGATTCACCTGCAACCCATGGTGAAGAACATGGTGAAGCAGGTAGTCCCCCTGCAGCCCATGGAGGGCTACGGTGGAGCAGATATCCACCCTGCAGCCCATGGAGGACCCCACACTGCAGCACGTGGACATGCCCTGAGGGAAGCTGCAGCCTGTGGAGAGCCCATGCCAGAGCAGGCTTCTGGCAGGAACTGTGGCTCATGCGGGACCCACACTGGAGCAGTCTGTTCCTGAAGGCCTCAATTTACATACAACCGGTCCCTTTTATACCCTTTTCTGTCTACTCATCCTTGTGTTCCCCCCTGCTCCCCTTTCCCCTGCATGCTCCCCATGGGTTTGTACAGCTCTATCAATTCAATGCAAATATCAAGTCAGACTAGCTAGCAAGTAGGATAGGAGGCCTGGAAGCCAGGTATTGAAGCAGCCACAAGTCCAGGCTGAGTACTGGAAAGACCAGAGGGTCTGCAAGTTGACTGCTGGATTGACCAGAAGGTCCAAAGCAACTACTGGACAGACCATGGTGTCTCTCAGTTAACTGGTAATACATTTACATGTGACTGTATATAAGGCAACTGGAGATGAGAGGATCCAAGGGGCAGCTACTTGGTAGAGTGTTTAAGGGCAGCTACTGGATGGATCCATAATGTATGTGTCTGTATGTACATTGGTGTGTGCACAGGGTCTGGATATCAGAAACTGGAGTGCAGCTGTGGGCTTTGGGGGTTCACACACCCAGGTACCAGTACCTGGGGGAAGTGAAGATCAAGGGCCAGTTAGTGAGGCATCCTTAGACGGTAAGTGTTTAAGGCCAGTTACTGGAGCGATCCATATTGTAGATACGTATATTATGTGTACATATCTACATACTATGTACGTATCTACATACTATATACTACATACGTATCTTCATACTATGTATGAAGGGTGTACTCTTTGCTGGGTTGAGAACTGGCTGGATGGCCGGGTCCAAAGAGTGGTGGTGAATGGAGTTTACTCCAGTTGGTGGCTGGTCACAAGCGGTGCTCCCCAGGGCTCTGTGTTGGGGCCAGTTCTGTTTAATATCTTTATCAATGATCTGGATGAAGGGATCGAGTGCACCCTCAGTAAGTTTGCAGATGACACCAAGTTGTGCGAGAGTGTTGATCTGCTTGAGGGGAGGAAGGCTCTACAGAGGGACCTGGACAGGCTGGATCAATGGGCCGAGGTCAATTGTATGGGGTTCAACAAGGCTAAGTGCAAGGTCCTGCACTTGGGCCACAGCAACCCCATGCAAAGCTACAGGCTTGGGGAAGAGTGGCTGGAAAGCTGCCTGGCAGAGAAGGACCTGGGCATGTTGGTTGACAGCCACCTGAATATGAGCCAGCAGTGTGCCCAGGTGGCCAAGAAAGCCAATAGCATCCTGGCTTGTATCAAAAATAGCGTGGCCAGCAGGACCAGGGAAGTGATTGTGCCCTTGTACTCGGCACTGGTGAGGCCGCACCTCGAATCCTGTGTTCAGTTTTGGACCCCTCACTACAAGAGAGACATTGAGGTGTTGGAGCATGTCCAGAGAAGGGCAATTAAGCTGGTGAAGTGTCTAGAGCAGAAGTCTTATGAGGAGCGGCTGAGGGAACTGGGATTGTTTAGCCTGGAGAAAAGGAGGCTGAGGGGAGACCTTATCACTCTCTACAGCTACCTGAAAGGAGGTTGTAGAGAGGTGGGGGTTGGTCTCTTCTCCCAGGCAACAAGTGATAGGACGAGAGGAAATGGTCTCATGTTGCGGCAGGGGAGGTTTAGACTGGATATTAGGAAATTTTACTTCACTGAAAGGGTTATCAAGCATTGGAAGAGGCTGCCCAGGGAAGTGGTTGAGTCGCCATCCCTGGAAGTATTTAAAAGATGTTTGGATGAGGTGCTTAGGGACATGGTATAGTGGTGGTCTTGGTAGTGTTAGGTTTATGGTTGGACTCGATGATCTTAAAGGTCTTTTCCAACCTATACGATTCTGTGATTCTGTGATTCTGTATATATTTCCCACTAACAGAATTCCATCTTGATCAGCCAGAGAAGGGGATGGGATCAAGCCATTTATGTCATCTGTATTTGCCTGAGTGCTTCTGGCTTTGTGCCCAGCTGTGCGGACAGCTATGTGTACGTGTATGTATATATTGTGTATGTATGTTTCTGCATGTGCCTACAGCAATACATGCTCAGCCTCACTAATGGCTGGACCTGGGAACAGAAAACTGCAACAGCCTGTATTCTACTGGGCTACCAGATCTGGAAGCTCCTAACATGAACCCAGATGGCAAAACAGCCTTTGCAGTCCTTCCATCATGTTTGAAAAACCTCAGGTAGCTATGAAGTTGCAAAAGGCAAATATCTGAATCTCATGAATGGAAGAATGAATGTGATGGGAGCAGATAACTCCTCAGAGGCTTATGTGTGAAATTTTTTTTTAGCATTATGACACTGACCAAGTCTTTGATAGTGATTCAGGGTCCCACGCTTTTGTTAAACTTTCAGATGTTGACACAGATGTGCACATCTCCAACAGGCTTTGCAATACACTAGTGGTGTCTATACCCATTGGTTAATCAACCAAGTCCTTAGGGTGCTGTGGACCAGATCTTGGAACTGATTCTTGACAGCCATAACAAGAGGAAATGAATTTTGACAAAATCCTATGGTGAAAAGAGACGGTGTATATTTCACATGCTTGGCCCTGTAGTATTCTTGTCATTTTCCCAGGCTGTTCAGAAATCTTAGGAATTCTAATTTTGGATTTACCCTGGAGCCTGAAATTTGACTTCAGTCAACTTGTGTATTCAGGCATAATTCTCTATCTGCCTTACAATTCAGTATCATTCAAGGTCTTTGATTCACATTCTTTTCCCCTTGTAGATGTTACTTTGTAATTCAGCTAGTTTTTCTGACACTTCTGAAATTCTGGCAGTTTGCTAGAACTTCTTCTGAGGTATAAATAATTTCCTGTAGGTACTGCAGAGCTTAAGATGACCAAACACTTGCAAAATCCTGACTGTCATGTCAAAATCCTTGCCAGTCTTGTAGCAAATTGTGTATGATATTACAGCCCAACAATTCAACTCAGAATGTAAGAAAGATTATGATTTGGAAAAGTTTTCTTGCTCTTGTCATCAGCTATTAGCTCACAGATGCTGTATTCCTCTGGACATGTGAGGAGAGGCTGAGATAACTGAGCTTCATCAGTCAGGAAGAGAAGACTAAGCACAGATTTTTTGGCTGTTTTGAATTACCTGAATTGGAGGAGGAAAGAGGGGGGAGGGGAGGGGAAAGGAGGGGAGGGCAGAGCAGGGCAGGGCAGGGAAAGGACAAACTTTTCTCAGAGGTGCGCAGTGATAGATGAGAGATGAATTGGAACACTGAAAATTGTCATTAGATATAGGAAGATGTTTTTTCACCATAAGAGGTGTCAAACAGTGTAATGGATTGTCCAGAGAGTTTGTGGAATCTGAGTCCTCAACTATTCAAAACTTAGCTGGACATAGCTCAGAGCAACCTGCTCTAAATTGGCTCTGCTTTCACTGAGGATTTAGACCAGATGAGCTCCAAAGATGACTTCTAACCTACATTGTTTTATGATTCAGGATGTGTTACTGCATGCCTAGCAGCCCACAAGTGGGGTGCATTATTTTGCCTTTTTAATTAGTCACTCATTTCAGGTACATGCAGTGATAATAAGTTTTTTCAGCTTACCATTGGCATTGTGATAACTTTTAAAGAATTTGGAAATACAAGCCCAGCTTTTTAATTTTGGCATGGGGATACAGTATAGTTAGTGATTCCTCTAAGACTACTAGGATCATGTAGCAACTCTTAAAATTTCTTAAGGCTTCAGATTTGTCCAGCTGTGTTCTTTAGTTTTATTTTTGGTCTCCCCTCAAGGCATCAAAACAACATAGTTTGTAGTTTCTCTGCCACACAGTAGTAATTTGCTAGAACTGATACTAGCTCATATAATATTTTAGCTAATTTTTCTGGTGAAAATACTATAGGGGAAGGACTGTGGCAAAAATTTCCACATATTTTCTCTCCTCCTAGAACAGGAAAAGAGTATTTTTTATATGTGACATTTCAGAAAGGATAGCATATTTGTAAAATTTACTAATAATGACATACACAAATTAGCTTTTTCAGTCATCAGGTGAAAGAGCAGAACTGTGCAGCACCACCAGATATAGAACAGTGTGAATAAGCTCTTTTTTGGCTGTTTTTCAAACTGACAATTGCCTAAAATCTGGAAATGTGTTCTTCATTTGACTCACTCATCATGTACGAGTGAATTGTCATAAAATTTTACCTAATGGACAAGAATACCACAGCTCACAGTCACTTTGTTTCTACAAGCCTTACAGAATTCAATCTGTTTCAGTTTCAGAGATTTTTGTATGAGCCCATATTGTGACAATGTAATATTTTTATAATTTATATCAAAACTACTTCAAAGCTCTTCTTTCTGCAATTCATCCTCTACATTAGCCTACATAAAGATGCACGCTTCCTGGAAAAGCACAGATGAAAAGCCCCAATCCCATGGTGACCACAGGTTTATGTTCCAGTAGTCTCTGGAAAGAGGAACACAAAATTTATTACTACACACAGTTTTAACAGAGAGGTTATCTAGAAAGAGATAAAACAAATGAAGGAGTTTAAAAGGACCAAAGAATGAGAGGAGATAAACAAGGCAGGTGATATAAAGATGAAGTTAAATTAGTCCATCAAACATGTCTAAAACTTAAAACCCACAGATAATCTGCACAAGGCATGAAGAAGTTCACTCAAAAAAAATTTAAGAAAAGAATTCAATTATCCAGGGAAATTTTTTCTTGTCTGCTTTTTCCTGACAGATAGAACTTCTCTCTGACCACTCTTTGTTTTCTTGCCCTAAGTCCATACAGGAAAGGTATTTGGACTTTGGTGTTTCACTATGTACAGGACTGGAATACTTCTTTTTCCTGGTTTTAACGTAGGCAGCTTGAAAAAATGATGATCCACCTTTTGGCCATCTGTAATCCCTGCTTGGGTTGCTAGTGCTCCTATTGTCTGAGCCATTTGGAGAACCCCCCATTTACATCTATCTTCCGCAGAAATTAAGTCCAAACAGATCCATGTATTGCTATTGTTGAAATAATACATACAGACAGTTTAACTATCCAATGATCACATGAAGAAATGGTTCATTCTTCATTTTGACCATGAATTTTCTTTATAAACATATCATTGCATTTATTTATGCATTCTGAAGTCAATGAATTAATCCAGTAGTTTATATTCCCTCCTTTATTACATTTCATTTTTATTTAAAGGCTCATACTCATCCTTTGTCTCTCTGATATTAAAGATACTCACACGAGGACAGAGAAGTTGTTGAAATCAATAAGAGTAAATAGAGTACATTACTATTGTGATATCATTGATGCTAACTGCATGGAGGGAAGTACTCTGTGTCAAATAGTTGGTCCAATTCACAGTTTTACCTGTTCTTCAGGAATCTTGACCTAGCTGGATCCTGCTAACCTGTAAGAGTTCACTTTTCAGACCCTACAAACTCAGAAATACAAAAATACAGAAAATAACATGCAGGTACTATGTACATGACAGAATCAAAAAAAGCAGATCAAAATACATATTATTTTAATAGATTATATCTATTCTGTGCACTCTTTCTTGTTCTAAAAATCTGTAACATAGTACACAGTAACCATCTTTATTATCAACTGAAAATATTTTTGCTTCTTAATCCCTCTGCATAATGAGCTATGAAAATTATAAAGATACATATTTTGAAGTGTAATGTAGCTACAACCATGCAACTTTTGAAGCTTGTTATTTTTTTTTCTTTTGTGTTCCAGATGCTTATTTTTAAGTTGAGTTTGGCCCAGGGTATCGTTTCTTGGGGGGCTTTTTGGGAATACATGTTCTAGCTCCCTGTCTGCAGTCACACCAAACATGACTATGCCAACTACATACATCTTTTTTGACTTAAGCTATAGAGCAACAGATATAATGAACAGGCTTATGCCTAGATGCAAACACAGCTGTGAGCTCTGAGCTGTTATGCATTTCTAGAACAGACCCATACATTGGGACAGGGCAGTGATGGGTAATTATGTCATAGGAAGCTATGTAGGCTTGTGAGCATTTTCTGGGAGGCTCAGAATGTAACTGGCCTCACACAGAGATGAAGTCAAATTGATGATTTCTTGCCTGAAGGAGACACATCATTTTCTAAATTCTGAATGCTTTTTATTGACCAAAAGGAGTCAAAGGCTCTGTAAGTATATAATTTTTTTGTATTATATTAGCATATAGAGGGCAGACCCACCAGAGTTTTTCTCAAAAAGGCCATCCCAGTTTTTTAATCCCAGTTTTTTTAAGGAGCTAGCTTATTCTTTGTCAACACCAAATTCTACACATAAACTGCATCTAAATTTTTTTAGAGCCATACACATATTCTCAGTAAATGCACTTATAAATATTTTTAAATACCAGGTCTTTTGTCAGTTGAAGGATGAAAGAAATCAAGTTTTTCTAAATGCCAAACACAATAGTATCAAGAAATAATTGTCTGTTAAAGAAACAGCATTCTAAATTTTCCACGTCTGCCTGTAATTTTTTATAAAATTTGTTTTCTGTCTTAAAAAAATGGCTTTAGTAGAAACAGAATAAAATCAAAGCCAGCTACTATTTGAGTATACTTTATTTAAAATTTACATTTTGATTAAAATTATTAAAACTACATGGCTTTTAATTTAAAAATTTGTAGAAAGTTCACATTTTTTCTCCTTGTCATGAAACCCCTACTTCCAACTAGGGGAAAATTAACAGAACATATTTTTCCTCCTAATTTTGTCACATGTTTTTGTATCCTCATCTACTTTCCAAATACAAACACACTTTGTCCACTACTTACTTATTTACTTACTTATTTATTTAGTTGTCTTACTTATTTATTCATTTAGGAAGATGGGTATAGCAGGTATATAGCAATCACTGTTGTGTTTGCAGCACAGTGATTGCTATGCACCTGTTATACCCATCCTGCAAATCGCATCTCCAGTCCCATCTGTCCAGCTGAAACCAGTTCAAAACCAATGACCCAGTGGAACAAGACATTCACTCCAACCAATCCGTGGCCAAAGCTCAGCCCCTACGTGGTAGAAGTCCCTCTCTTTGGGTTTCAACTTCTGCACAACTTCTGCACTGAATACTGTGCATTGTGTCACCCTCTCCCCATTGGGGCTATTGTTTTAACTATATATTGCTTCCTATCAGCATAAACCACCAATGGCTTTGCTATTCTCATAACCCTGGGCCAATCTCTTTAACTTTCTCCATCCCAGGAGTCAACTAGTGGTTACATCTCCAGTTTCTGTCAATCTCTAGCTTGCTGCCCAAGTGTGTTATGAAAAAAATGTTTTCTTTGTTATCCAGATCATACTGAGTCAGCCTAGTCAGTTCAAGCTGGGCAGATGTAGTCAGGTCTCATTTGTCTGGGTGGTACTGCTGGGTGGGCTACATTCAGTTACAACAGCTGATATGTCAAAAGAAAGTAATACAAATATTCAAAAAGTTCAGAATGCTATATGGCAATATGTATGTCTTATGGAAAACATTCAGAACTTGACAGGGTTTTTTAATAGAAACACAACAAAAATTTTGGGAAAAACCCTGTGTGTGCTGAAATAAGAGAGAGGTTTTCTGTTGATCTGGAAAAGTCCATAGTTTCATCTTAGTCATTTGCACTGAACATTTACATTACCCTTAAGATTTTGGGATTTCATAATTCCCTTTTGACTTTTTTTCTATGTTTGTACAGAGAACAATTTATCCATGATATTCAGATCTTGATTCACTAGAGACTTTGACTGTGTTAGTTTCTGATTTTGTAGACAGCAACAGAATAAGAAAGTGCATGTTTCAATACACAAGTGATAAGCCTGAGTTTTCGTCATTGTTTTATAAGTGGGTAAGAAGTTATGAAATATAAATTTACAAATTCAGAGGATCACAGCCAAACAACTCTCTGCCTCTGAGGTTCAGTGCATACAAGTTACTCATGCAAACAAATCCACACTTTGTGAAGAAAGCAAGTTTTGTAAGGTACTTACTGTCAAGTTAGGTCAATCAAGCCACTGTTAGCTCTAATTAGCAATCCCACAGGCTATTAAAATTGTTTACCTTCTGTTGAAATATGCACAAAAAGGCACATTATTTTTTCCCACTTGTGAAAACATCAAAGAAAAGTATTTTCTATCTGAACCTGAAAACCAATTATAAATGAGGAGAAGCACAGCAGTGATATCAACCAAATTTAGGAAACCATTTGTATTGCTAATTGCAGCATTATAGCTAGCTGAGGGAGTATGTAACGCTATTCCTGTTAGGCTCTAAATAAAGGGTCCCAAATAAATGTTGGCTTTTTTAATATAAAATTTCACAAGGACAGCGAAATAGACTGAAAGATCTCTGAATCTCTTATGAGTTCTATAGCTATATCAATTCTTATCTCAATATCTGAATAAAGAGGTAGAATATTAATAAGTTTTTGTTCCTATTTAAGTACATAAATTAGTGGCCTTGTTTTCAAAAGGAAGAGAGTCTAGCATAGATCAACCACTTGATCTTGTTCATTTTTTAAAAAGCTAACGTATAATAGAAAATTCAAATAAGAAATGAAGGGCCTAGGGAAATCCATAGTTTTCTCATCTCAGTTTTTGAAATTGCTTATAATTATATTGTCTATAGAGGGGAAAGCAAGCTCTATGGAAAGCAATGAGCATGGGTTTTAGAACTTACAAGCCTACAAGCCACTTTGCATTAGAATTGAATTTAGGGAAAAAAAAAAACAAACAGCATTAAATTCTTCACTGGATCAGGAAGAAATTATTGCACTAACACTTGTTTTAAGTGAACATAATTTCGTGTTCTGATTGAACTTGTCTAGCTAAAGACAAAAAGGATCCAACAAGGATGTAGTCCAGAACAAGGTTTTTGCCCTAAAATGAGGCAACATGCCACAAACATTTGTTTTGGTTTATCTGAGCTGCTAAATGTGCTTAGATGCTAGTGGCAAGAAAGAAGGTTTTAAGTAATAATTTTAAACATATCTATCAAACCACTTAAATAGTATTTAAATAGTAAATCACTTAAGTAGTACTTCTCTGGATGCATTTAAGGTACTTGAATACGTCCAGAGGAGGGCAACAAAGCTGCTGAAAGGGCTGGAAGGCATGTCCTACGAGGAGTGACTAAGGATTTTGGGTTTGTCTAGTTTGGAGAAAAGGAGGCTGAGGGGCGACCTCATTGCTCTCTACAGCTTCCTGAGGAGGGGAAGTGGAGAGGGAGGTGCCCAGCTCTTCTCCCTGATATCCAGTGACAAGACATGCAGGAAGAATGGTTGAAAGTTGTGTCAAGGAAAGTTCAGGCTGGACATTAGGAAACATTTCTTCACAGAGAGGGTGGTCAAACACTGGAACAGGCTTCCTAGAGGGATGGTTGATGCCCCATGACTGTCAGTGTTTAAGAGGCATTTGGACAATCCCCTTAATAATAGGCTTTACTTTAACTTTTGGCCGGCCCTGAAGTGGTCAGGCAGTTGGACTAGATGATTGTTGTAGGTCCCTTCCAACTGAACTATTCTATTCTATTCTATTCTATGCTATGCTATGCTATGCTATGCTATGCTATTTTAACTTTTTTTTCAGGTAAGTTTACAGTCACCCATTCCATACTCATGATAACAGATTAGATTTACCAGAAACCTTATTATGTTTTATAATTATTTTAATCCAAATACATGCAATGACAATGCTAGCAATCCATTATAGCTGAGATGGGAAACTGTAATTTTAATGAAGCTTGTTATTTGTCTTTCAATATTCAAATAAAATAAAGGCATATGGTTGTTTTTTCATTACATATTACTCTTGAAGAATGAAAAATATGAACTGCATCTCTAGTTACCATACAAAAGTTATTTATTTAAAGGTTTTTTAATGATTATTATTTGAGAAATAAATATGCATAAACAAATTCACCAATATTTAGATCATCCCAATATGCATGTAGAATACAATATTGAAGTCACTACCTTTCTTTTCATCCTTTCCATAACAATATATTGGCTGGTTTGGCACTTCCTAACAGATTTGTTAGACTTCATCTAGCACGATGTATGACTGATTATTTCTTTTTAATTAAAACAATACAATCCAAAGGATTCTAATCCCTTATATCCCTGACATAAATGAGATTACTCACTCATTTGCCACATAGTGGATTAACCTGCCTCTCTAAATGTATGCTCACCAGAAAACAGCAATCATGTTAATGCCTTTCTTCCAGCCTCTCTAAAGCTGCACAGGAGAAAAGATGGGTTTCTTTGAGACCATGAGATTAACAGATATGAGCTGTAGCAGACCAAGGAGGAAAAAAAAAAATCCTGAATCAAGTAGTCCTAAATCAAACAGCCTGACAGCTGATTACATGGAGGAAGCTCTAGGTCAGGAATTTCTGGTTATTACAGCTCAGGCAATATGGTACAAGAAAAGAAACAGCCTAGCCAGAACAGTTTAGGCTTTTGAAGGTGAATCCTTAATGCATTAATTCTACACAGAAGGTCACAGGAAGTTAATGAAACTCAAAGGTGTCCACTGCTGGCATAAAAGTGCAAATCCCGCTATTCAGACTGCTGACTGAAGTGGAATGCAACGTTATTATTTTGGTCTATATGTATTTCACTGTAGGTTTTGTGTCAGTGAAAACTCAAGTGTTCAAAGTAAATCTGACCTGAAAGCATTATATTTTCAAAGTTATCATCAAAACCACTATGTTTTGCTCACTGTCCTCTCAAGACAGATTTTTGGGGTATAGACAGTAAGAACATTAAAGAAATTTCTCCTTCTCTCAAGAAAAAATAGTTCTGGAAAGGCTTTGCACTGTGTTTTATTTAATAAGTGCTCTGGAATTCCTTGTATTAAATGTTGTGTGTTTCATGAAACTAAATTGAATTGCATAGAATGTCTTCCTCCCTTATATCAAAACATTTTCAAAGATATTCTAAAAAGCACTTGCTGGACACTGATCAAAGCTTCTGTAATACAAGTAGGGAAGTTATCATCACTCTTCTTTTGTGATTCTGAGGGAAATAAAGAAAACATGACTATTCAAAGCTATGACTATTGTCATGGCCAAATGATGTTCAAACTTCACAAATGTTGAATTCTTCCTTAATTCTAAGATCTGCAAGTTAAAATGGGTCTAAATAAATTCCATAGTATTACCACAAATAGGGGGGGAGGGAGGGGAAGATTTTTTTTTTTAAAGCTGAATGAAAGACTCAGGCCTGTTTGCAGAAATAAGGAAATAAGGAAAAGACAAAGGAAAAGCCCCAGAATTCTCACCCTACTTTTTTTTCCAAAACTAATTTTCTTCCATTTACCCCCCCACCCCGCCCCTTACTTCAATAGAGACTGTCATGCTGAGTTTAATTCTGGTACTAATATATATACTTTGCAATATACTCTCCTAGTAAGGTCAATTATGAATTTAAACCTTGTAATCAAATTAGAAAATATTAATATATACAATATAATTAGAACTACTGCCTATGCTCTGTAATCTTATTCTGAATTTTAAATATATGACTTATTTGCTTACCATAGAATGAGATGTTGCGGTAACTTTGCTTTATAAAGAAACTTTGCTCTTTCAAAAAGAACTCTCAAAATATAATTTTAAAATGTAATAAAAAGCAATTCCAGCTGAATTTAACAGATTCAGAAGCTTCAGCTGAACTGTTTTACAACTAAGTTGAGAAGCTGGTTAATATAACAATAAATCCTTGCTGATTGTGAGAGTAAGGAAATGAGGGCTGCTGGGTGGAAAAGACAAATGCTGGGGCAATTCAAGGTTTCCATCAAAACTCAGGGTTAAGAGTAAAGAGCAGGGAGGAGTTACTGGAGTCATCATAATAATGAAAAACAAACACTGTCTTAGAAGTAATATTTATTTTTTCACATTGGTCTAGATTTTTTTTTTAAGAAGAAGAGTTTCAGATAATTTTAAGCATTATCCTTTTCACTAAATGGAACACAATTAAATAGATTTGAATACTCCTTTTAAGATATAGTTTTATATATATCTTATATACATCATATTTCAGCCCTGTATGATTGCTGAGGTGTTAAATCCTGAAAAAGGGCATGAAATTGAAACACTGAAAGACTGGGAATTCTGGCAGTGCTACTGAGATTAGTTACTGCGTAACAGTTTGCAAAGGAGATACTGCAGCTAGCATCATTATGTTTCTTTTTGCTGTCAGTTTAGCATGACTTATCTCAAATGGTAATTGCATGTGTTGTATTATAATTCCACTACAGAGCTTACATGGTACCATTGCAATTTCAGTATACAGAAATAGCCAGTAAAATTAATTAATGTTATCTTTACAGTGAATAAATTATTACTGCGCAATGTTTCCAGTTATTTAATACACTTTATGAATATTTGGATTTCTTTCTTTTTTATTTGTTACCATGATATAGCTTTTTCCTACTACAGTGAAAAATAGTATGCATTAATTCTTCTAAGGAAAAGATACTGGTTTTATGGAATACTACCATGATTTACTTTCCCTGAGTAAAAAAAGTAAGCTTCCTTCCACCCACGAGATTCCTTCATTCTTCAGCTGAAGAATGCTGATGCATTTATCATCCTTAATTACAGTGTTATGATAGGTAAATCCATGGATTGTAGCCACAGATAAGAAAATCTGTTTCTCCTGGTAAAACAGCTTGATCTGGCCACTTAATGTAATGGAGTTTTGAATCCTTGGAGCAGAAATATTCTGGTGGTGCTACTAAGGATAAGTAAAAATTATGAATTAGTTTAAACAACTCACTTGAATCAGTTAATATTACTCCAAGGAGAAGGCAAGCCAAGGAATGCCATATTTGCCCTTGATGCTACGAACACTTTTGTAATCTACGTTCTTTGGCCAGATTTAAAAAATATTGTGATGGAAATTAGGAAGAAGAGGATTATATTCAAAGAACAGTTATTCAGCATCTGTTTTAGTTACCTAAAATTAGGCTAAAGCCAAGGAACATAAATCGTAGATTTGTACTGCTGTCCATACTCTGTCAATGATGGATTAAATCCCTGTGTTGTAGAAGGAAACAAGATCATCACTTCAGCATGTTCCCATGTGTTGTTTGAACATTTGGATTTTTTCAACATTAAATGACTGATCACCCTTGGTGATTAACAACTGAGCAGCTCCAAAGCTTGCTATCTGAATCTAGCATATATGTATATTTTGTGGGGGGTTTTGTTCAAGTGTTGAATACTACTGCACTTTCTAGTTTTGTTTTCACAAGGGATATTTAAATCTTTCTGCTTCCAAGAGTTTGTCTTCATAGTATTTTTCATCTGTTGAAGCAGGAAGACTAAGAACTCTTATGACAGAACATCCTTTTAGATTACCCTCCATATAGACACAAAAGATCCCATCTAGTTTTCTACTATTAATCTGCTTATCCAAAATGAGTAAAATTTCTTGAACTGCCGTCCTAATGCTATGCATAATAAATATTGCTACAGCATGTGTTGAATGTTTGAGGAAATAAATAATTTATTTGAAAATCATCTATGTACTTAAAAGTAGTTCCAGTAATCTCCTTAGTCAAATATTTGTCAAAAGTAGGAAATTGTTCCATTTTACAAGACTGATGCAAAGTTTAACTATAAAAGCTCTTCTGTCTATCTGCTGTAATAAATCATTATTCCTGCAATTAAACTAATCTTTAATTACTGAGTAGTCTTTGGAAACAAAGAGCTCAATCATTTTAATGACAATTACATAAAAATGAATTTGCAGAATATTTTAAAGTGTTCCCTTTAGTTCTCAATAACCTTGTCTTAAGAAGATGTTCGGCTCAAAAATGCATGGGTTATACTGTCACTGGCTGCAGTATGCAATAAACAAAAGTTAGCTTTAAAATATGACTAACTTTCTTCCAGTGATACATTGATGTTCAATATACATTGAAAAATCTCTTAATTAGCTTTTTTACATCTTTGCAGTTCTCACACCTCAAGACTTGTGGTTTATGACTAATATTTCCTTAGTTGCTACCATCAAGGGTTTTTTTTTTCCTACCATAGGAGATTATTCTTAAGCATCATGTTCTTTATGAGCAATTTTTTTTTAGACTGTTTCCCCCGCCTTCCCCAAAATGTCAGGTTTTGCAAGTGAATGAACTTCTGAGTTTTGACTTTTGCACAGAATGACAAATCTTCGGTGTCCTTTGAATGTAATTACTGGATGGGTTGGTAGCATAAGGTAATTCTCCCCTTTTACTAACATGAATTGTAGATGATAAGAAAATTCCTCCTCAGAGAATTTCTTTCAAAGTTACTTTCAGTTCATTCATTACACAGGATCTTTCTTCAGGAGATGTGTGTGACAGCAGATCCAAAAAATGTCACAATTCCTTCTTATTTCATTTCAATAATATTAGATTCAGAAAGGGGCAATAATTATTTCATCTGACTCTGATTAGATTTCAGATCTTAATTATAGCCTATGGTACACATCACTGTCTCTCAGACAAACAAGGCATATGTATACTGCTATTTTGAAAATCCATTACCAATCTATTTTTTCCTATTTACTGATATAATAGTTATTGTGACCTCATTTCTGAATTTTTAAGTTATAATTTATCTGATGTTTATAATGTAAAGCATGCATGCCATCTGGATGTTTTCATGTGATCCTTGAAGCTGAGTCAATGTCATTTGCTTAGAACAGTTGCCTCAGCATACTGACAATACTTCACAGATCACTTGAAATGTGAATGGTAGAAGTGTAGGAAATGACAGATTTGCATCATGTTGCTCAGCTGCTCTAGACTTTTGAGGACATCCTGTCTGATTTGTCCTTCAGATTTTTTTTTTTTTAAGTAGAAATAAAATGTTTTCTGAATTTAATGGGAATATTTGTTGCACAAGTACTGTTGGGAAAGGAGAATAATAAGGTCACATGCTTTTACAATTTGGGGGTGGGGAGTTAGATAAAACTCCTGCTGATTGTAATGAAAGTTTACCTAAGTGAGAACTTCTGAATTTAGCTTTAATAGTTTACTTGTTTCCCCATTACAGTTCTTTGCAAAATGACTTAAATGCTGAGCATAACATGTAAAAATATGTACTAGAAATGAATAGCTGCCCCTTGTCCAAATATCTTTAGCAGTACTCACAGACACTGAAAACATAAACAGTGATAGGCAAAATCAAATTTTTGATGAATATTTACATATGTATGATGAGTTAATGTTTTAAAATGTGGAAGAGAAAGATAGGAAATAATTCCATCTTTTTCTCTCTTTCCTCTTGGATTCTCAGGTAAAATCCAAAAATCAATGCAGTATTCAAGAACTCAAGGTATATCACTAGACCCACCACTTAGTAACAAGTGCAATACTTTGAAAATTATCATTTAATCTCACTTAAAACTAATAGGCCAATAAGCTAATCAGCTGGTCTGCATCTGTGAATGTCATACTACTGGTTTGCCTTTGTGAAGAGTAGAGGGTATTTGAAAAATTAATCATGTGGAGTACTGTATTTGTCCATTAATAACAGTATCACATTTTGATGAGTTTACAGACTTTTTGTGGTAACTGAAATTGCTGATAAGCGAGGCCATTCAAAGGAGATAATTCTTGAGTTTCGTTTAGGGAAGTGGCACTCAACCTTTAACAGCTGAGGAGCATGGGGATGCTTAGGCAGGTTTCTCTGTGGATTCTTTCACACTTTTAAGTTCCCATGCCCAGTCTATTTCTCCTCTCCACCTATTAATTCATAATACTTTTCTCAGCAAATACAACTCTTTCAGATGTTTAACACCAGAGTCACTGCACATACTGCAAGGGATTTTTCCAGAGATCTTATATGTCACTAGCAGAGCTGTATCAATCCAAGTCTTCTTAGAAGTTTCCTTTTTTTTTTTTTTTTTTTTTTTGACACTTATCCAGCCCCTAAAACTCTGTTATAAACATGAAACTCTTTCCGGAGTGATGAAGTAATTCCAGAAGTAATTCTGGACTGGCCGGAAGGCAAAGATTTTGGGATATCACCAGAGGAGGAGGTGACGCGTGCTGAGGAGGCCCCATTGTACAATAAACTACCAGAAAATGAGAAGCAATATGCCCTGTTCACTGATGGGTCCTGGCATATTGTGGGAAAACATCAGAGATGGAAAGCTGCTGTATGGAGCGCTATACAACAAGTTGTAGAAACTGCTGAAGGAGACGGTGAATCGAGCCAATTTGCAGAAGTCAAGGCCATCCAGCTGGCATTAGACATTGCTGAATGAGAAAAGTGGCCAGTGCTCTATCTCTATACTGACTCATGGATGGTGGCAAATGCCATGGAGGTGGTTACAGCAATGGAAGCAGAACAACTGTCACCACAGAGGCAAACCAACTGGGCTGCCACATTGTGGCAAGGTAGTGCTGCCCGGGTAGAGAACCTGGTTGTAAAAGTACATCACGTAGATGCTCATCTACCCAAGAGTTGGGCCACTGAAGAACATCAAAACAACCAGCAGGTGGATCAGGTTACTAAAATTGAAGTGGCTCAGGTGGATCTGGACTGGCAACATAAGGGTGAATTATTTATAGCTTGCTGGGCCCATGACACCTCAGGCTGTCAAGAAAGAGATGCAACATATAGGTGGGCTCATGATCGAGGGGTGGACTTGACCATGGACACTATTGCACAGGTTATCCATGAATGTGAAACATGTGCTGCAATTAAACAAGCCAAGCGGTTAAAGCCTCTGTGGTATGGAGGGCAATGGCTGAAATATAAATATGGGGACACCTGGCAGATGGATTACATCATACTCCCACAAACCCTCCAAGGCAAGTGCTATGTGCTTACAATGGTGGAAGCAACCACCGGATGGCTGGAAACATATCCTGTGCCTCATGTCCCCGCCTGGAATACTATCCTGGGCCTTGAAAAGCAAGTCCTATGACTGCATGGAACCCTAGAGAGAACTGAGTCAGACAACAGGACTCATTTCTGAAACAACCTCATAGACACCTGGGCTAAAGAACATGGCATTGAGGGGGTATTTCACATCCCCTATGATGCACTAGGCTCTGGGAAAAATGAACGATACAATGAACTGTTAAAGACTACACTGAGAGCAATGGGTGGTGGGGACATTCAAATATTAGGATACACATTTAGCAAAGGCCACCTGGTTAGTCAACACTAGGGGATCTGCCAATCGAGCTGGCCCTGCCCAGTCAAAACTTTTATGTACTGTAGAAGGGGATAAAGTCCCTGTAGTGCACATAAAAAACATGCTGGGGAAGTCAGTCTGGGTTACTCCTGCCTCAGGCAAAGGCAAGCCCATTAGTGGGATTGCTTTTGCTCAAGGACCTGGGTCCACTTGGTGGGTAATGCAAAAGGACGGGGAAGCCCAATGTATACCTCATGTATATGCCATATCAATAGTATTACAGTAAGAATCACCCAGATTAATGAAGAATGAACTTTCATGAAATGGAGCAAAGTACAGTGATGATGGAACCAGAACTGGCTTCAGCATGCAACAATCCAACACCACACACCATCTCTCCTGCTCTGAAAGACTGTTATGACAGATGGAGCCGAAAGTCATGGACTAAATGAACTCAACAGACGTTTTAGAGGGATGGCCCATAGAATAAGGGGATGTGTGTATATATCAAAAGACAGGGAAAACTGGAGGTGATCCATTGGAATGGATTGGAAAGGGTAGGACTTGGGCATGATGTAGATGGTATAGAATAAGGGGTGGATACCGTCCTGGTTTTGGCTGGGATAGAGTTAATTTTCTTCCTAGTAGCTGGTATAGTGCTGTGTTTTGGATTTAGGATGAGAATAATGTTGATAACACACTGATGTTTTAGTTGTTGCTAAGTAATGCTTATACCAATCAAGGACTTTTCAGCTTCCCATGCTCTGCCAGGCGCACAAGAAGCTTGGAGGGGGCACAGCCAAGATAGTTGATCCAAACTGGCCAAAGGGCTATTTCATACCATATGACATCATGCTCAGTATATAAACAGGGGGGAGTTGGCCAGGGAGCAGTGATTGCTGCTCAGGGACGGGCTGGGCATCGGTCGGTTGGTGGTCAGCAATTGCATTGTGTATCACTTGTTTTATACATTCTTTTATCATTATTATTATTATTATTATTATTATTATTATTATTATTATTATCTCTTCCTCTGCTGTGCTATTAAACTGTCTTTATCTCAACCCATGGGTTTTAATTTTTTTTCCGATTCTCTCCCCCATCCCACCGGGGAGCAGGGGAGTGTGAGCGAGCGGCTGTGTGGTGCTTAGTTGCTGACTGGGTTTAAACCACGACAGCTGAAAACAGTGTTGATAATACAGAGATGTTTTCATTACTGGTGAGCAGTGCTTACACACCATCAAGGCCTTTTCTGCTTCTCACACCACCCCACCAGTGAGTGGGCTGGGGGTGCACAAGAAGCTGAGAGGGGACACCGCTGAGACAGCTGATCCCAACTGACCAAAGGCATATCCCATACCATATGACATCATGCTCAGCATATAAAGGTGGGCGAAAAAGAAGGAAGAGGGGACATTCAGAGTTATGTCATTTGTCTTCCCAATTGACCATTACGTGTGATGGAGCCCTGCTTTCCTGGAGATGGCTGAACACCTGCCTGCCAATGGGAAGTAGTGAATGAATTCCTTGTTTTGCTTTGCATGCATGTGCATCTTTTGCTTTACTTATTAAACCGACTTTATCTCAACCCACAAGTTTTCTCACTTTTACCCTTCTGATTCTCTCCTCTATGCCACCAGAGGGGGAGTGAGCAAGTGGCTGTGTGGTGCTTAGTGGTCAGCTGGGGTTAAATCTCGACACCAGGGATGGGGCATCTACAGCCTCTCTGGGCAACCTGTTCCAGTGTTTCACCACCACCATAGTTAAAAAATTCTTCCTTATATCTAGTCTAAATCTACCATATTTTAGTTTAAAATCATCACCCCTTGTCCTATTGCTACTGGCCCCATTAAAAAGTCTGCCTCCATCTTTCTTGTAAGACCCCTTTAAATATTGAAAAGCTGCAGTAACGTCTTCCAGGAGCCCTCTCTTCTCCAAGCTGAACAACCCCAACTCTCTCAGCCTTTCTTCAGAGGAGAGGTGATCCATCCCTCTGATTATTTTCATGGCCCTCCTCTGGACCTCCTTCAACAGGTCCATGTCTTTCCTGAACTGAGAACTCCAGAGCTGGATGCAATACTCCACATGGGGTCTCACCAGGAGGGAGTAAAGTGGCATAATCACCTCCCTTGACCTGCTGGCCATGCTTCTTCGGATGCAGCCCAGGATACAGTTGGCTTTCTGGGCTGCACATTGCTGGCTCATGTCCACCTTTTCATCCACCAGTATCCCGAAGTCCTTCTCCACAGGACTGCTCTCAATCCCTTCATCCCCCAGCCTGCATTTATAGTGGTGGTTGCCCCGACCCAGGTGCAGGACCCTGCACTTGGCCTTGTTGATTGAGGTTCATATGGGCCTACTTCTCAAGCTTATCCAGGTCCCTCTGCATGGCATCCTGTCCCTGAGGTGTGTCACCTGCACCACTCAGCTTGTTGTCATCTGCAAATTTGCTGAGGGTGCACTCAATCCCCCTGTCTATGTCATTGATGAAGATATTAAACAGTACCGGTCCCAAAGATGGAGCCAGTCTGTTTTCATTGGTGCCCAATGACAGGACCAGAGGCAATGGGAACAAACTGAAACACAGGAGGTTCCCTCTGAAAATGAGGAAACACTTTTTCACTGTGAGGGTGACTGAGCACTGGTGCAGGTTGCCCAGACAGGTTGTGGAGTCTCCCTCCTTGGAGATATCCAAAAGCCATATAGACATGGTCCTGGGCAACTGGCTGTAGGTGGCCCTGCTTGGAGGGGTTGGACCAGATGATCTCCAGAGCTCCCTTCCAACCTCAACTGTTCTGTGATTGTGTGGTTCTGTGATTCATGGTAGTCCACTCTTCCCTCTCAAATGCTGTTAATTTTAATTGTTCATGTATACATTCCTACCAGCCACTGGTCCTTTCTGAAACTCTTCAGTTCATTTGCAGACCTAGCAGAAATTCAGTCTTCCAACATAATTATTATCAGTCACAACTATAGGTTTCCTCAAATCTTCAGAGCACAAGTTTTGCCTTTAGGTGATGCCCAGCTCTGATTCAGTCTGTTTTGAGGCTAGTACTGCTTCTGCACTTCTTCCATTCCCTACTTTTTTAACAAGGAAAAGGAGCAATATTATATCACATGTGAACTGGTTCTTGAATTCTCCTAAAGGAAAGTTTTCTTGAGGCAGGATCCCCATGCAGACTTCATGAACACCTGCACAACAGTAGGATATGTTAGATCAAAAGACTTCTCAACAGAAGTCAAGATACCGCTGGGCAGGAAAGCCTGTTCTGTAAGTGCAAGTTTGCACACAGAAACAATTATATAAGATGAACTGTATTTGGAATAATTGTCTAGAGAGGTGTTTTTGTGTGACAGCTGGATCACAAAAATTCACATAGGAAGGCTGACCAAGGAGAAGAATTAAAATAAGGTCTTGTTATAACTATTCTCTTACCAAATTTCTTCCATTCCTTTCCACAGGTCATCAGGTACTCAGGAGGATACTACAGAAACTGACATATGACTCTGTCTCATAAATTCCCTCCAAGGCAAGCATTTAAACACATTGTGTTCAAAAAATTTCGAACAAGTCCTCTGCATGGTTATAATAGTTGCTAGAACAGGCATAGAGAAATTACTTTGCCTCCAGACTGCATCTGCTTTTTTTTCATTTCCTGTTGCACAACAAGAATAAGCAGGACGTTAAGAAGACAATGGAAGCAGCCAGAACTAACTCTAGCTATTAACAGCCAGCTCTGTGTTGAAATTGCAAGGTAATGTAATTGCAAGGTACTGTCAGAGCTATTCCCAGACCTGTTCTTAAGTGTGAATGTGAGAATGTAGGAGGGAACTGCTGTCAAATGTGTTAAGGTTTCTACCTCACTATTGCCAGTTACATTCTGTCTATCTAGAAAGAGCGTACATAAACAGTGTTCACACACACACATGCTATACTATATAAATATACTACATATTTTCGCCTACTATATACACAGGAGCTAAAACCTACAAGCTACGGCTTGTATGCTTTGTTTAAAATTAAAATAGGTTTAAATGGTGTGCAGGTTAAAAGGGGAAGGTCCCTGTATCTCTAACATTTTGGAATCCAGTGAGTACTATTATAATCTTACCTTTATTACCTCATTAACTGCTTGAAGAGAAGAATTTAAAACAATGATGTATTCTGCTCCCCTTTCTGCTTTATTATCAAAAGAGTAACTAAAGTTTTTTGAGACACCAAAGAAAAGTCAGCTGTTTACAAGTTTCATCACTTGATAGAGAGCGTAAAAATTTGAAAACAATCATTTTCATTTCCTTTTGAATCACAGCCAAACAAATTTCTTGGTTCTTGATCTCCTCTGGGGCCCTTCTGGTGACCCTCAGACCTCAAGTATAGTTATTTCTTTCTCTCTCTTTTTATGTAGGTCAAAGTGCCTGGAATAGTGTGCAGTGGTGTAACAGCTCAGCAGAATGATTCTTAGAGGACAAAACTGAGTACCTACATTGTATGCCCTGAGATGTAGCATAAGAGCATGTGGGAATATTTGAGGGTGCAAAGCCTGCCAGAAGAGTGGAGAGCACTGCGGAGGGCAGAGGAAACTACAGTTGGTGTACTCATATTAATAACTACCCTTTCGGTGCAGCCCTTGAACCAAACTATTCTTGTAACCATATTAAAACAAACTTGGACTTTCAAAGAGGTGCTTGGAGAAGTCTCAAACAGAGGCAGGGAGTGAGAAAAGAAACATTACAGATGATTAAGGGTCTAGCTTTTGAGCTTTCTCTGACTCTCTAAAAGATAGTAGTGAAAATATGCCACAAATGCTTTTCTTTATAATGTTTTTTAAAGTTTTTAAAATGAAGGTAAGCTTGCTTAATAAGATTTTTTTTTCCTTTGAAACTGAAATGTTATTCCAAACAGAAATAACCACAGATGGTGGATTCATTTACTTTAACTTTAATTCTTCTACTTTCTGAAAATACAGCAGCAACACATATGTGTTTCCTTTATAATCAGTGGAAAGGAAAATTCCTGTCACTTACTTAACTTCCTGAGTAATCTTAGAAACCTCTCAGTGGAAAAGCATATCTTTTTCTACTGAGTATAAATGAAGCATGGATTTCTGAATTCCTTCTAAAACCCAAAGTAAGTTGTAAACAATCTCATTCTTACGGGGTAGTACAACTGACCAAGAATGCAGACTAGCTTAGTGCTTTTGCAATAGTAAAGGCGTACCTACCTGACATCCCATTAGGTGCTCTATGTAGGTAGGTGTCATAACAGCCACATCCTTTATTTAAAGCTGTTACTAACATGGCATGTATTAATTGATACCAAATGAATTTAAGAAATTCAAATAATAGCACAAAACAGAAGTTTCTGGTTGCCAATGCACTTGTGGCTAATATTCCCCTAATAAAGAAAATTATTAAATACAAAGAAAATTATGCATAGTCTTTCCAAAATATAATGCTATTCAATTCATATTACAAGCTTCATCAAAAACAAGTCTTGATTATAAAGCCTAATTAAACTCTCATTAGATACACAGAGAGGTTATCTTTCAAAACTACACAATATATCATAACAGTTGCTTATACTGCTGTCTAGTGTACTTGAAACATCATGTACAACCATTGCCATATCTTGCACGGCTTTAACATTTAAATGTCTGAATATGGTATTTTTAAATGTTATAGTTTGAAAAAAACCAAACAAACTAACAATTCTGTGATTAAATTACTGCAAAAATACAGTTATTTTACCTTTTTAAAATATTTATTAGAACATCTGGGCTTGCTAATAGAATTTTTTTTAGGGTTTTAAGGTGTATGAAAAAAAGCGAAAACAAATTTGATAAGACAAAACCCAATATTACACCTTATTGTAGTTCAAGCCTACCCTTATTTTCAGAGGTAACATTCCCACATAATTGTATTTTATCAACTTTTTTATAGATAAATGCACAGAAGAGAGGAGGTATTTAAAAAATAAACAGATGCCAATCTCTCAGTTACATTAAGAGAGAGCAGGTTAGTAGTTACCTTTAAAAATCTGGTTCATAGTTCTGTACATTCAGGTTATCTTTTTACAAACATCAGACGTTGTTAAAAGTTATGTGTCTAAACTTTTTAAAACTAATTGATGTCAGAAATTTCAACTTATGATGACTTTAAATTAGAAAAAGTATAGCCGGCAAACTGGTTAACTTTCTATTAAGACATTAATAAATCTGTTGAAAATCATCAGCACACAGACAGTGTTTACAGTGAGCAGTGCAGATGCAAAGTGGAACTATGCCAGCTTCAACCTGTTAAGACATTGGCTCGTGATGCCATCTGTACTTCTGTGGCTCTTCTGTTTGAAAAGAGTATGATAGGCCCTCACTGCCTTTTTAATCACTGAGCTATGGTGTGTCAAACAATTTTGAGAGACTTCTGTTTCAAGACATAGCACTACCTTAAACTGACTTTACTGAAGGCTTAGCTGTTATGAAAGTGAAATTGTAAATTGTGGCTATTCAAGCTGTTGTTTCCTACCCAGCATGGATTTCAATAAAATGTAGTGCATGGTCTTAACCACGCTACAACCCTGAGGAATCAGTGACATTTGTACAGGCACGGGAGTCATGGAGAGAGACTATAAATACCATCCAATAGCAAAGGTGAGTTTGACTGAACTTTGTAAATTAAATATTATTGGCTTTGTTAAGTTCAGTAGGTGAAGGGAAGAAAGAACAATAATATTTTTATTTAATTTTACCTACCTTGTCCCTTGCACTGAGTAATGTCATTGAATTAATCTTTATTAAAGGAAGCCTAATGATAGGAGATTATATCCTTTTTAGGAAACATAAATCCCTTCCAAACTTTAGATCTTTGCTCTTTCTTAGAATCATTCTCTTTCCTTGTTTGTTTGTTTGTTTGCTTGCACTGCTCAGAACATCAGTTCATTAAAAATCCATTTTTTTCTTATAACTTTGCTAAATTTTCATATGGCTGGGTATTTTGTGGATCCAGATTGTATCATAACAAATAGACAAAAACACCATGACAGACACATTTTAAACATAACTGTAAATTCATACATAGCTGTGTTAAAATGCCTTTTTTTTTGGCAACTTCTGAAGATCAAAGAAGTCCAACAGATGTGCTGTTTTTCCAATCTCCACTTTTTCACATTTGAATATTTGGGATTCATCAATCGACAGCAGGTTCTTCTTTCCTGTTTCTTTTAATTCCTGACATTATAATCCAGTATTTTATGCTGGATAAATTACTAAATATATCTAAATTACTAAATTATATTTACAATAAACTAAATCATATTACAAAATTATATTTACAATCATTAAATTATGTTTACAAACTCACTAAATCACTAAATTATAATTACAGTATGTTCTAAAATGAATATCTATAGCCTGATTCATAATACGTAATATTTTTCCAGAATTTGCACTAATATTCTCTTATTCTGTTTCTTTTAATCTTTTCTTTTAGCAATTGCTAGAAGAAGCTTTATATTGTTGATTTTAGATTGTGTAACAAGTTACAATATTTAACAATATAAGTCCTATAATATATCTACTGATTTGTTCCCTGTGCTACAATCTGTTCTGCTCTTTCTTGAGCACCAGTCTTGGTGCTAGTTCTTGCACTACTTTCTATAGGCACCATGGTAATAGAACATTTATTTAGGATTTTTTAATAGACTGGTCCGATTGGAATTCTACAGAAAATATAGCATAAAATTCTCTGGTAAGGTCTGGTTAGGCAGCTGCTGATAGCACAGCTGCAGTGTAGTCAAAAGTTTGAGGAAAAAAAATGTTCAAAGCCAACTTGGAAACTAAGTCTTCATGCAGACTAATTTCTGTAAAAATTCTCTGAGATTTGCATAATGGAAGAAGAGGGCCTCTGAGATCTTCCATGAGGATAGCCTAATATCCTGGCTAATGAGGGATTTGTAAAAGGATCTTACATGGAAATTTTCTTTCCTCACACGACTAGTACAGCATTCTTCAGTGGGAAGGAGAGGTGTAAGGTATAGATCAATGAGCAATGTCTTGCAACTCTGGTAGATACTCTCACAACTCAGTGCTGCAAATCTAATTTTACATGACTAATTCCACCAAAACTGCAAAATGGTTTCATGGCGACAAAACCATGTTCATGCACTTTCAGTAGCTGGTACAACAAAACAGAACAGCAATTTGTTTGGAGACATACATTTCATTCTCTGTTTCATTACTAAAACAAGGTTGTTTATACTTCAAGTAACAAGTCAAGGAAAAGCCATCTCTGATGTGAATAGGGAGTGGGAGGACAGCTGAGACTCCCTTACTTCATATCACTTAATCTGTTGGGCAGTCTCCCCTTTTCTGTGAAAACTTTGAAATAGTAGCAGGCCAAGAATCCAGGATTTTTTTTACCAGGGAGAGGAATTTCCTCTCCATTTCTTTTTTGTCCCCGACTTCCAGACACATGAAGCATCTCTTACCTGAACTGTGTTTCATTTGCCTTACAACAGACATCTGCGTTTGAGGGATAGTCCTCCCTGTCCAGAAAGGTAAGGGTCTCCTACAAATCAGGTCTCATATATGCAGTTTCCATGTAGTTGTCTCAGATACCCTAGAGACTTTCAATATTTAAGTAATCAAACTGCATTCATTAAATCAAGGCATGAGTTAGCTGAGTTGCTGCTCTGAGAGCATGGGTAGCATCAGTGCTGCAGCAGGAAAGCTGGATGTGAGGGCTGATGTGAAGGCTACAATTTCTCTTCTTCCTTCTCCCCTTCTCCCCCATCAATCTTTCACATCGTTCTTCATTCTAGAATTTCTAAATATACACAATATTAATAACAGATATATTTAATTTTAATGCTAAATATGTCAAAATACTACAAAATGCTACAAAAACAGTAAGCTTAAAGATGTGGATATGTCTTGGTTTCACAGATGGCATTGAAATATGGACTCTTTTCTAAAATCTGAGAGGAAGTAAAAGGTAGACACAGGTGACTGAAGCAATCAGTGTTTGGCATGTGCTAATTCTGAAAAGAGAGCATAAAGAGCTCAGATTAGGCACTAGGCCAAAATGTAGGATGTAATTAAAAAATAGAGAAATTAGCTGGCATCCTATCTGGCATGTGAAAATGTCTGATAGGCTCCATTAAAACAAAAGGATTTGTGAGAATACTTATTTATAATTACACTGATTTTATTTTATTTCAGAGGAGGCCTATTATGTTGCCTAAAGACGGTTGAATGGTTTTATATTTATTATATAAAATAAAATACATCCAGTAAGAAGAACTACAATCAGAACTGGTGAAATTGTGCATTTACAAAATAAATTAATTAATTCTAACTATGTTTGCAACATTTTTGTTTCACTTGCTTTGCATATTCCAGCAAAGGAACGTCACTAGAAATACAGCCCACAAAAATGGACTGTAAATGTTGATCTTGGGTAAATAAAGACTGATTGGAAGAGTTTGTAAAACTGCATACAAACCCAGTAAATAGGATTTTTAGACTACAATTCAGCTGTTGCGGATTGGTTAGATGAGTTAGGAAATCAAGGAACATAGGCTGCCCTACTCAGTTTATGTAACATGTTGCAAATTTTAATTATCGTCAATGAATTGTTCAGGAGTGATTTCAGGCTATTCGGTGAATTTGATCTGTTTCCTCAGATTAAATGTCTACATTTAACTTTCATGAAAGACTTGATTAACAAAATATTAGGAATTATTCTCCCAGTTCAGATTTCTGTGTCCTTTGGCATACCTTTTCTAGGTTATATAACTGTTGATGGTATTGATCAACTTCATGTTAACTCTGACTTGAATTCTTTGCATACTATAAAGCTCATTGAAAATTAAGGGGAGATATGGGTGATCAAGGAGTGCCACATCTAGGAGGTGCTCTAGCCATTTACTGCACCATTTCATTGATTTATTTCATTAAGACCTATACATCCTGTTACTTTCTTAAACTGGGAAAAAAGAGGGGGAAAAAAAATCACAAATTCCTGTCATAAATGATAATTTATTTTATCCTACATCTTGACAATTTCACTACAGGATGGACTATCCAAGATGACAAATGGAGAAGGTAATAGCAGCCTCTTTCCCAGGAAATGGGAAATGGAAATTCCCTCTTTCTTTGGAAATCCAAAGTCTTTACACGTTTTTGATCCCAAAGACTTTATGAGGCTCTTCACTGCAGAAGGGTAGGTTTGTCTAAGAAAATTGCACACTGCAGTTTTTCTGAGAAAAAACTCATCCTGCTGCTTTCTTTGGGATGGTGTCATTTAATTCACATAACCCTCAGCATCTTTACACAAATAAAGAATTAGATTTTATAACTTATTTTAGACTGCTGTATTGTATAGCAATAAAAAGTTACTGATTCTGCAAATTTATATAACAAAAACCAGCTCACATCTTCACACTGAAGAGTCCCACATGTCAATAAAATTAATGTGAATCATGCAAACCCCTAAACACATGAGTATTTTATGCACTTGAATGGCTTCCAGGTATTAAATGTATAATTTAAAACCTTTGCTATTTGAATGAGTTACAGCGTAGAAAATGAATGTCTGTATTAAGAAAAGCTGCCTATATTGTATTCATTACTTTTTCCAATTTGGATCTTAGTCATGATCAACAAATTAATGGTATAATTGTCATATTGACTTATTTTTTCAAATATTATTTCTGAATAAGATAATTGAGAAGAAAAAGGATACTATCATGTATAACCTTGATCTTACGTGCTTTACATTTTAACTATTGAAATTAAAGACAAATTGTTTTAAGGTACTTTATGCATCATTTTAGTCTTACCATTCAGATAAAAACAAATGCAGAGAAATTAGACATTACTGTGAGGTCCCTGAGCTTAATTCAAGGAAAATTAAATTTCTTTAGGCAACACAGTTGGAAATAAGAATCACAGGCTAATACATTCCTTGAAAATATTAAATTTATAAAAAATGTAATAGACATTACTGTATATATGAAAAGTATAGTGAGTATAGAGGTTAGATTGTTTAAAACACAGTTGTTTCAGTGGCTTAAAAACAGTCTCATATCTATGAGACTTCAGTCTATCAGGGTAGACTTCAATCTACATAAAGCACTGGTGATGCTGGATCAAAGTTTTAGAACTCTATCACTATGAAAGCAGGATGCATAGTTGCCAAATAACATCAAGCATATCTACTGGAGCAGTAGATATGCATTATTTTCCCTGATATAAATAACTACCTAAAGTATAGAACCATAAAGAAATCTCCCAAATATTAAACTAATCTAGAAAAGATATAATCATTTTTCAATTATATTTTTCTTCAGACTCAACCTACATTTAATTCATAATCAAAACTTCTGTTTACCAAGCAGTACTGTTCACACTGTAGAATCAGAAAAAAACCCTATATTTCCACTAGACTGCTTTATATACAAACTGAACAATGTTATCAGAATTTTGTCTAGTCTGTATAATTTTTTACATGGGTATACATGTTTATTTAAATTAGTTTTCATAGTAGGATAAAAAAGTTCTTTGAAAATTTAGGTTAAAATCAGACTAGTTAACATTTTGCCTTAGCCCTGTAAAAGGCACATCACAGAGTTCTGGTCACTGCGTAAAATGTTCTTTAGTTTTCCTGCAACTTAAATGAAAGACACAAACGTGTGCAGAGACAAGAAGCTGAGACTCTTTTGTGCCAATATAGCACTAAACTACTGACAAATCTGACTTGCTTTTTCTCAGCTAAACCACTTCCTAGCTAAACAGTTGTTCAGCTTGATGGCTGGGGATAGGAAATCATTCCCTCCTGGTTTTAGCCTTTATCAGCCGTATCTCTTGCAATGCCACTATCTCAATGTACCAGGCAGCAGTCTCAGGCAAAGAAAAGCCTCAGATGCAAGTCATGAAAGGAGTACTCTAGCTAGCTGGTGATAATACAGAAGGATATGATGATGACTGCCAGTGTTTGCCATAGCAACAATGAGGGGCTGTTATCTTACTTAGCAAAGATTATTTTTTTCTATGATCCTAAAATTTATTGAGTCTACCATTAATGAAGAATCTTGACCCTACTGATCTACATAGATTAATTAGAATTCTAAAATATTTCAATTTCTATCTCAGGGATTTGATTTTCCTTATTCTCAGGAATTATCTGTTTTTATAAGCAACAGCAATCTTTTTAATAGTCTTCTCACGTGCATTGTTCTTATTTTTTCATAGTTATTCTTCAAAATAAGGTTATATGAAAACTTGTTATCTTTGGCACTACACAAATTGATTGATATATAATTTTTATTACAAAATGCTATCATGAAAATTATTTTTATTCATGGAGATGTTTTGTTTGGGGCCACAATTGCTGTATCAACTTTGTTGTTTTGGTTTGTGGGGTTCTTTGTTGGGTTTTGTTGTTGGGTTTTTTTCCAAAAAACAGCTGGGTTTCACTTATGTTACAGGGATATAATTTTCCCATCCATAGTCATCGTTGTTGTTGTTGTTGTTGTTATTATTATTATTAACACATTACATCCTCAACTACTTTATTCTCCATGTCAAAGACACCCAACACCCAATGGTGAAGGAATTTTGCTTACACTGTACACTTCAGGCTCTGTCCCTCCTGTTAAATACCCCCAAAAATAGTCCATGTTATGTTATTAATGTAGCAGAAAAATCAGTGTGTCACAATTTTTCATCTCACAATGTCTAAAGAAAGAATTAATATCACTGGATTACTATCATTTCTACCTTTCCAGTTCTCTCCCCATCCCACTGTGGGGCAGTGAGTGAGCACCCTTAGCTGTCTATTGGGGTGAACCCACAACACCCTTCCAACGCTTAAGATCTTTTGGCAACTGTGTCTAGGGGTTTTCTTCTGACTGTAAAGATTTGGCCTCAGATAATTCACATACTTTTAGTGGAATAACTGTATGGTTGAGCTAATTTGTTTGGATGATCTACTTGATGGACATAGCAATTCCTGTTCAAAGTACTTCTGCTAGTATAACTTAGGCCAATTATCCGATTGAAATTATATGTGAGTACAAATGAAAACAAATATTCCTACAATACTTTCCACACAGATATGCCTTTTAAGAGTGTCAGGGTTTTATTTGGTTTTTATTTAAACAGTCCTTCAAAAGTGGAAAAGCTTTGGCATTAGCACTAGCATGAGTTCCATTCAGTAAATATTGAAAGTGCTAAATTTGTTTTAGGAGGTTCCTTAGTAAGACAGTTTAAGAATAATAAAACCACTACCTCCATGCCAAATGTTTAGGAAAGTAGATCGGAATGACGTTATACAAGAATTTCAGAACTCAATGAAAGGACAGCCCAGATACTTCATGGTATTCCTGAAATAAACCGTGCAATATCATGTCAAGATAAGACGCACCAATGCAAATAATATTGGAAAACCATACACAAAACATTCTATATATATGTCAAAATAAATCTGAGGGCATACTTTAAATATAGGTCCAAATGTTGATAAATTGAGTAGGTATTTTACTTTCCTACAAAAAACACATTCAAAGTAATAGAACCAAGTAAAGTACTACTAAAGCTGAAGACCAGAATAAAAACTGTTCTGTGTTTGACTTTTGTTATTTAATTATTTATAAAATAGTTTCTATTAATTTCTATTATGTTATTTTATACAAGTTGCTAACCATACTGGTAGTTTATGTTGTTTTAGTCTGAATAAGTTATTCAATGTGCTGGTTCATTTTACAAACTGCAATCCCTGAAAGAATGGGATTCCATTCATTAAGGCTGAGATCACGTTTTTCTGTCACAAATCAAACTAATTTTATAAGTCAGTAGGCCAAAAGACATAATGTTAAGAAGCTATTTTAGAAGGGTCTTGTATTAGGTTGAAAGTTGTTCTTTTTCAAATAATAATCACTTGGAAAGATAGACCTGTGGAGAACTAGGGACATAAAAGTTTTGTGGTTTTTTTTTTCTTCTTGAAAAAACATAACTTCTGTCTCAAAATAAAAAGACCTCATCAAGCCAGATAGATATTCTTTACAAAAAAAATAAATAAATAAAGTAGTTAAACAAAGATTAGAACCATAAATATGAGAGATTTCCTTAAGGTTTTCATGTTCACGAACAAAGGAGACTATTTATTTATATTGTTATGACAGAGAAAAACATTTGACATTTTAATCAAATGTCATCACATTGAACTTCATTGTAAATATTACATAGAACAAGACGAAATAGCACATGCAAATTGTTCTCCCTTTTTGGGAACTCATTGGAGAACAGAGAATCTGGAGTAACTTTATATCATCCTTCAACTGGTTCTTATAATGAGTGAATGTATATGGCTAAAGCATGATGAACTAAAGCTATTGCCAACAAAAAGACAAAAAGACTGAGGAAAAAGGGTCAATATCAGTGCTACAATATGGAGAATCCAAAGAACATGGAAGTGTTATGAAGCAGCAATGTCCTTGATCACAATCCTGACAATCTTCAGCAAAAAGTAAGAAAATGGGGAATTTATTATTTGGATATAAATTATCACTAAAATTTAAGTGTCTGTATATGTAGGTACATGTAGGCTTTGTGATATGGTCCACCTCGGTTCCCTTTGTAGTTAATATAAAGCGGAACTGTTTCTCTCCATTGGGAAATAGGGTGTGATCACCTTATCTGATGTATTTTAGGAGGAGATGAACTACATTTAAGAACTGTCTGTTCTTCTCTATCAACAGTAAGTGAATTCACATACCTAGCTCAGCTGGGAAGTTTGGAGAATTATTGCAGGAACTTCATGAGACAGGAAAGGCAATTTCCTGATGCCTAAACAACCCCTAAAATAAAGGACATTTTTGTCAAAGTGCAAAAAGGTGACTGATGGAAATAAAAGCCTATTTCATTAGACTTTATTAGAATTCTTGCACAGGTGTTTCCAGAGCAGGTAGAACTGGGTCTTGCAGAAGTGCTGTGTTACAGACTAAAAAATATACTTGTCCCATAGCCCCTTTGCATTTCATACATAGGTTTTTTTTCGTATTGTACTGAGTTTGCGTGGCAAGGTTTTGGTAGTGGGGCGGCTACAGGGGTGGCTTCTGTGGGAAGATGCCAGAAGCTTCCCCCATGTCCGACAGAGCCAGTGTCAGCCACCTCCAAGACGGACCCACCGCTGGCCAAGGCTGAGTCAATCAGAGACAGTGGTAGCACCTCTGTGATAACATATTTAAGAAGGGGAAAAAAACCTGCTGCACAACAGCAGCAGGAAGAGAGGAGTGAGAATATGTGAGAGATACTACTCTGGAGACACCAAGGTCAATGAAGAAGGAGATGCTCCAAGCGCTGGAGCAGAGATTTCCCTGCAGCCCGTGGTGAATACCATGGTGAAGCAGGTTGCTGCCCTGTAGCCCATGGAGGTCCATGGTGGAGCAGATATCCACCTGCAGTCCATGGAGGACCCCACGCCAGAGCAGGTGGATGTGCCCCAAAGGAGGCTGTGACCCTGTGGGAAGCCTGCACTGGAGCAAGCTCCTGGCAGGACCTGTGAACCCATGGAGAGGAGCCCACGCTGGAGCAGGCTCCTGGCAGGACCTGTGAACCCATGGGGGACCCACACTGGAGCAGTCTGTTCCTGAAGGACTGCACCCTATGGAAAGGACCCACGCTGGAGCAGTTTGTGAAGAACTGCAGCCCATGGGAAGGACCCATGTTGGAGAAGTTCATGGAGGACTGTCTCCTGTGGCTGGCACCCCACGCTGGAACAGTGGAAAAGACTGAGGAGGAAGGAGTGGCAGAGACAACGTGATGAATAGACTGCAATCCCCATTCACCATTCCCCTGCACCGCTCAGGGGAAGGAAGTAGAGAATTTGGGAGTAAAGTTGAGCCCAGGAAGAAGGGAGGGGTGGGGGGAGGGTGTTTTAAGATTTGGTTCTATTTCTCATTACCCTGCTCTGATTTGATTGGTAATAAATTAAATTAATTTCTCCAAGTCGAGTCTGTTTTACCTGTGATGGTAATTGCTGACTGATCTCTCCCTGTCCTTATCTTGAGCCATGAGCCTTTTGTTATATTTTTTCTCCCCCTGTCCAGTTGTGGAGGGGGAGTGACAGAGCGGATTGATGGACACCTGGCATACAGCCAAGGTCAACCCACCACACCTATATACAATACTCAATCACTCAAAACTAGTACAAGCCGATTTTCAAAGGAACTCAAAAGGCATTTCTTATCAATGACTCCGGGGTAACTGAAAGTCAAGTTAAGTCAACAGAAATTCCTTCACAGATATAAATAAATTTTCAGTTACTCCCTTGATGATTGTGTCAAGATCAGCATTTAAAAAAGGCTGATAAGACCTGATATTTAGAAGTTGGCCCTGCTTTGAGTGGGGAGTCGGAAGAGATGACCTCCAAGGGTCCCTGCTGACTTAACCTAGTTTATGAGCTTATGATTCTATGATTTGAACATCAGTAACTCAATCAAGTCTTTCCAAATGCCATGTGAAAACTAAAATTGGAACAAGAGAAATAATCCCTAATAAAATATTTCTTTAAAAACTTTGATAAAAACAAAATTAACCTCTTAAATCAGCATAACTTTCACAATGGAAAAATCCCATTTATTGATTTTAGTGTTTAGTCCCATAAAAACAGGCGACCTGAAAATTAGATGGATAGATGGATAAGCAAATGTCCTCATATACATTTTTCAAGATCATAACATGGTCCCATAGCACAATAACAAATAAGCTTATAAAAATTTATAAATAACATTTTAAATTAAACAATAAATTTTAGTCCTTGTATTCTTACAAAGGATAAGGTATAAATCAGTCTTAATATTTATCTTCAGAAAGAGAAAGGGGCATAAAAGTGACCTTGTGACTGGTTGAGAAAAAGATTAATCAAAATAACACACAATATTTCATGCAGCCCTGAAAAGACAAGACTTTGTCAATACATAGATACTGAAACACTAGGTGAGTATAAATGGTCTCAAATTTATATTCTTTTTTCTCTCTCAAAATTATTTAAATAGCATTGGATGGAACATCCTACTACTGACAGAAAAAAAGGAAGACAAAATATATTAACCATATCCAACGGAGATGATCAAGCATTGTACCCTTAAAAGCAAATTATAATCTTTCCTTTGGCTGTTTGCCAGAGTTCTCGATTTTTACTTCAACTTTGTAAAAAAATTATAGACCCATACTATAGACAAACGTATGTTGCTCAGAGAGGTTGTGGAATTTCTATCCTTGGAGATATTCAAAAGTGGTCTGCGTATGGTCCTGGGCTGCCTGCTCTAGGAGGCACTGCTTGAGCAGAGGAGGTGGACAAGATGACCTCCAGAGGTTCCTTCCAACCTCAGCCATGCTGTGATTCTGTGATACATTGGTGGTGATATCTGTGTGGGTATATATAGATATTAATATATCCGTATATATTTACTCATCTGTTTAGGGAACACTTGCTAAAACATAGTGTATCAATTACTGAAAGTCACCAAGACAACATCTTCCAGTTTCCAAAGGAATATATTGCAATAACGATAAAACTCTCTATGTTTTGGTGGATATTTTCTAATTTCAGTCCTTGCTGATTATGTTTCTCTGAATGTATTTATTATGTCTGCACTTGGGTAAACTGTATGTAGATTTTAGTGACAACTCTTTATGACTCCCTGCTCTCAGAAAAGGATAATTCTAAAACTCTGTTTTACAACTAATTTTGAACAGTGGAGCTCTCTTTCCCTGACATTCAATTTTCTTAAGAGAGTTTAAGACCTGAGCATCCAGTCTACTTCCCCACGATTTGTTCTATGGAACTGTGGGTTAAGAAGCTAACAATTGTCATACAGTATCAACACAGGATAGTCCACCTATTTCAGCTTCATGTCCTTGACAGTACTTACGATCAGATATTTTACAAAAATAGTGCAAGAAGTAGCAAACTTTGCTGTTAAATAAATGATGTATTGTACTGGGTCTGGCTGGGATGGAGTTAATTTTCTTCTGAGCAGCCTGCATGGTGCCGTTTTAGATTAGTGATCAAAACAGTGTTGATAACACACCTGTTTTTGCTATTGCTGAACAGTGCCTGCACAACATCAAGGACTTCTCTGTTTCTTACTCTCCCTGCCCCCGCAGGGAATTGGCTAGGGGTGGGCAAGAGGCTGGTATTCAACACAGCCAGGACAGCTGACCCAAATCGACTAAAGGGGTATTCAATACCATATAACATCATGCTTAGGAATAAAATGGGGGAAGGAGGGAAGGTCTGGAGCAAGGTAGGCATTGCTTGGAGACTGGCTGGGAATCAGTCTGCTAGTGGGAGGTGGTGAGTGAGTGCCTCTGCATCACTTGTTTTACTTTGTTTTGTTTCTCTTCATTTATTAAACTTTCTTTATTTTGACCCATGAGTTTTTCTTGCTTTTGTCCTTCCAATTCTCTCCCCCATCCCACTGATCATCTCCATTCCAAAACTCTTGGCTATTTTAACAGTTTAACTCTGAATTTTCGCATTATCCACATAACATTTAACTCTCAAGTCTTGATAAACATATTGCTCAAGGGCTACCAAGTTATAACGACTTCCCTGTACTAATCAGGCATTATTTAAAAGTTTTTCCATCATCAACTTTTCTGCTTTTCAGCGTAATTGAGTGACAGTTTATTATTGTGCTAGAAAACAGGCTACAAGGATGGGTTTCATAAAGAAACAACAATAACATTTCATGATATATTAATTTTTTTTTCTGAGCATTTCACCTTTTATTCCATAAACAGTGGCCAAAGTGGAATACAGAATCCAAACAATGACAAATATCTGCTCTTTCATATCCCCCTTGGAAGCCTAGTCTTTTGACAACTTGCAAGTCCTGAGATGATGAAAGGTGACTTGATTTGAGTACTTTGCTACCCAAAATGGGCATGTCAAATTTCATGAGATAAAGAACTCCCAATGGTTTAGAAAGTGAATGCCTCAAGGCTGCTTAGAAACCTGTGGCAACCTGATGGCTATACAATAATAATGCGCTATTTGGCATAAAGATTTTCTTGGGCTCCACAGGGTAGAGTAACGAACACATCTGTCGACGTGGCTTTTCTCTGCTTTCACAAATGGGAAGAAAATATACTTACTAAGAAAATATACTCACTAAGATACTGAAATAAAATATAAAATTTATTTTTTGAGTCTCTCTGTGGCTACTGATTTTCACAGCCTTTTTCAACAGTGTTTTTTGAATATTTCTTTAAATATCATGGAGGTCATCTCACCCATTTACATACATACGTTACAATGCTTAGAGTGATTGGATAATGGTGAATGATTAAAATACTGTGATTTGGATCTGGCTTTGAAAAAGAAGGAAGAGGAAAAGCCATAGTAAAAGCATAAAAACCAACCAAACAAAAAAACTTACTGTGTAAAACTAACAAGTAATGGCAACACAGAGAGAAAGTAATTTTCACTGAGTGACATCCTGATGCACAGTTTAATATAGCAAGGCAGCACTACTCAGAATATGCAACATATTCAAATCCAAGAGATTGTCTTCCTGAGGAAATCCTGTGTGTGATAAGGCACAGACTCATTTGTACAAATACTTCTATATCTGTGATACCAATATCACAGACACATAAAAAATCACTGGCCTGTGGCATCCGCTTATTACTGCAGAAGAAGAAGAAACTTGAAAAAATGTTTTTTTAAGAATATCAAAAGTACTGAGAACATGCATTTACAGGTCCTTTCCTTTTACATGAATACAGCCCATTAATTTTTTTTTCCTGGAAATTAGTACAGAAATTGAGGATATTTTAAAGATAAAATTAGTGTACTCAGAAACTGGACATCTAGAAAGGCTCCCACTGAGCCGCAGTCAGTTACTGTGCTACATACAGGAGAGCAGCTTGACAGTCTGATACACCCAGCCCTGATTGCAGAGGGATTTTCACTGTAACTCCTCAGGGGTCTTCCACATTTCTGCACTACATGGTCATCCTCAAGAAGGTAATAAAGTTAGAAGCAATAAGGAACACGTAAGTAAGGTGGATCAGGGTCAGGGATAACAAAACAAAGTGAAGTCATGATGCTTAGAATGTCATCCCCCTCTTTCCTCCCCTTCTTCTTAACACTGATTCCTTGTATGAACTGGCAAACACTTTCAGCTATTTCCAAGTAACACAAAGGAAAAAAAAAGAAAAGAGAGTCGGGCCAAGGTTCCTTGGCTAAGCTTGTAAGCCCCCTCTGCATTGACACCTAAAATTTTCATACATAAAATGGTAGCCTGAAAACTACCAGATTTACTCATAACGGGAGAAAAAAAAGAAAACAAAAAAAACGTAGTTAAAAGAAAATTTTGAAACTGCTTTAGATGTAAAATGCAGGTCATAAAAACTATCCTGATTTTAATTATTGACTGGTGTCAAATCTACAATTGGATCTCTCTGGCTTCATTGTAGATTTTTTTCCTGTCCTTTCATATTTGACATATTCTTTAAGATGACATTCTGGGATTTAATTCAAAAAATGCCAGTGTTTACTATATACAGCTTTGTATTATTCTAATGTGTACTGTGCACTTCTCAGAAGAAATAAGAAAGTATGGTTTCTGTTCCCAATTGTTTTTCCTCTCTGTGCTATAATTATGCAAACTTTTCAAGGAGACAATGAGAGAAGGGGATTAGAAAAAGAATTCAGAAAATGTGGCATAACACAAACATTTTAGCTCAGGTTATTGCTGTATTTCTGAGAAATGCAGTTGCAGAGGAATTCCACAAATGAAAATGAAATATTTATACTGCATTACATCACAATATGTTTGTTTCTCTGTATATTCAATATGAACAAAAAAATGAAGAACAGAGGGTCTGCAGGAGAAATGGAGTTGTAGATAGCATCCTTACTGAAGTAAAAAGGGGAGGATATGACTATACTTCTGACTGTAGCAAAATTGGGAGGACACAATCCCATCACTCCTATTTAGTTTCAATATTGCTGCTGTTTCTTCTTCATAAATACTACAAACCCAATTTAATATGTCTCAGAGAAACTAAAAAAACAGAGTTTACTGCTTTATGTTCATTCTGGAAGCTTAAAAAAAAAACAAAACAGAAGATAATAAGCATTTTATTTCAAAACTTGATATCTTAGAATTTCCTAACTTCAGAAAAAAAATGCAGTATGTCATTGGAATACAAAACAATAAAAGAGTAATAAAAACATAGAAATGGAAATTAGAGGCATAGGGCACTGCGACTTTTTTTTCTGATAAAGCTTCAGAAATCCCAGTACTAGTGAACAGACTCTGGTTGCCACAGAAGTTGTCAGTATTCTGGAAAAACTGCAGCTGTACTTTGAGTCCCACAGACAGCTAACTTCTGACAGCTGTGAATGGTTCTTTGTAAATGTAGACTTCTCTCTTTGACTCAAAGCTGAGCTTCTGGAAAAGCTCCAAAGCAGCCACTCTTGTGTGGCTGAAAAATGCTCTAAATGCATGCTAGGAGATGGCATGGCAGACTAGGCATATCTAAACGTGCATAAAATCTGCCGATGCTCTATCTTTCTTTCCCTATACAGGGATTGCAAGTTTTGCACTTCCTGTATACTTAAAACTGAGGAACGCCAGTAGGTAAAAGGAGCACCATAAAAACACAGGATCAAAACCACATTGCAACAGAATGCTATTGAGTTAATGTAGATGGTAACTTTGGTTTCAAGTACTCAAGCACCCTGTCAGAAAAATAACCTCAAAAAGTTTAAAGATGTTAGAAACAAAAATTACTTTTTTAACAGCATGATAAACTCAGGTGAAATACAATTTGTTTCAACAGTCTCTTTTCAATCATTATTTACTCAATCTCAATTAAAATTGGTGAGATTTCAACTGTTTTCTTAGTAAGGAATGTATTTTAAAAACTGTCCTTTTTCTTGAATCCTGAATTTTCCTTTTTTAACCCCACAACCTTTCAGCTTAGGAAGCCTATTTATCATACGCTCTGATTTATTTTTCCCTATCTTGGGAATGACACGCTTACAGCATTCTTAGCAATTACTATGATGCTGCCACCTCATACATCATTTAGGCAATCTGCACACCCAGATTCTCCAAGGTATTTAAACACTGAACTTCCACTGATTTCAAACTTGTTTTCAGAAAGCTGTTAGATACATAACTGTGGTCCTCAGTGGTCCTTAGCTCCTTTTCAAATGCCTCCACTTTATCTAGATTCATTGTCACAAAATGTCATGTGATATTCCACTTGCAGTTACTACAGATACATTCAATTCTTTATTGTAACTTACAGAATTATCAAAATACCCAAACTCACTAAGCATGCACCCCTGTGTGATGCATGTGTGAAAATCACATCTAAAAGGGCAGATTCTGCTTTACTGTTATGGGGTCAAATTAGTAGTGGAGAGTGTAGAAAAATTACGCCTATATTCACATACCCTGCATGTAGGCAAAGAGCAAATGCAGACACTGTGTCTTGGGGAACTGTTTGATTACTTTTCCTCTGTAGTTGTGTGGTATCTTAAAGAAGGCAGATGAGTGAGGAATGATGCATTACTACTGGGTAGCAAGGGACACCCCCAAAAAAGACAGTTATACTTGTAGATTTAATATAGGAGAGTTATACATAGGAGATATATATTTATATGCTCTCCTATACGTACACGCAGACACACACACATATATATAAGCATATAGGAGAGTTACACTTCTAGGACCTTCATATGCACTCTACCATCTGCAGAGCTACTCCTCTTCATCTTTCTCTTGAACGGATGCTGCAAGCATTTTCCTCCCTTATCACACAGCTATATCAGTTTTCAGTGGAGAAGAACCTTATTCAGGGGTCAGACTGACCTTAAAAATCTTTGGGAGAAGCAGATTCAATACTGCCTTTGAAATATGATGTGACCATAAGATATATGAAACAAAGGCAAGTGTATGTATTTGCCCTTGTATTGTTACTTTCTCATATCTGCAATATAGAAAATATTGAAAAAGAATAGGAGGGTATACCCCAGAAAAAAATGCATTTAAGAATTAAAATCATCCTGCTTTAGTACAATTCATAAAAAAAATACTCTTTCTTTTTCAATATTTTTCAGCATGTGGTAGGTATTCTAGAATGTATTCAGAATTTTTCAGTATGTATTAAGTAGCTGATTTAGAAGAACTAAATTATCCTCATCACAAAGTTAATTCAGAGGGGAGTAGCAAATTCCATGCTGTAAAACTGAATTCTGAGGTCTTATTCAGTTAAAAGTTTTGGCAATTATAGTCTGGCGCATTTATGTATCCTGGCATTTTAATGGAGAGCATCTTGCAAAACAAGTGATTGGCTGGAAACATATAATGCCACACAGTAGACTGCATCCGTATCTGAAAGTTCATCTCACATTAATCTTTAGAGTCTCTGGAATTGGTTCCTATTTACATGAGAATATTCAAGAGTCTGGTAATTATGATCATTTATTCTCCACTGAAAAAGTAAGATACGCATGTGGGGTGGAAGGAAAGAAAATAATATCTGCACATTATATCCTGATAAAACTGAAGAGGATTTTTTCCCTGATTGCAAAGTTATCTTTTCCAGATCTTTGTAAACTCTGTGCTGTTTACAAATACATTTTTAAACTTGAAAACATAACTGCAAGCATTGACCTTCAGTTACTGAGTCACTTCACATCTTTGGTGAAAAAGTCACCAAAGGAAACTATAACTTTTTAAAAGTCTTGTCAGTGTGTGGAGGATCTAGCCAACATTGATAACCACTATACTAAGCATTGCAGCTTCATACAGCTCTTTTTATATTGGTTAATTTGAATCACTGAAAAAGTAACCCTGCTCTTGTTCATTTACAGTTTGAAAAGGTCATGCCGAACTACTATATGAACAAATTGAATACTACAAACAGTCAGTGACTAAAAAGGGATTCCTGGAGTGGAATGCCAGGCTAAGGTTGCTCACATCATTTGAAAGATTATTAACTGACTACTATAAATGAAAAAAGGATGTGTAAACAAGCCAAATGAAACAGAGTAAAAATATTAAAGGTTTAGATCCATAAATGGCTTCATAAAATATAAAAGCCTAGCCTGCTAGCTCAGAGCTTCCTCTGACTGGGAAGAAGTGATTTTGAAACCCGTCAATTTGAAGAGACTGTTAAACTCATGTTCTCAAGTTCCTTGGTCAAAATTTCTTATCACTGAACTTCTCTATGAAAGGAGTAGTCTCACCACAGTTTACAATAAAATAGCATGCTGTGAGGGGTATACTCTTCCCAGAATGTTCCTTGAATGACATATTTGTGACAGCTGAGCCAAATACTCTGGTTTTAATGATCTGTAAAACCAATAATTTGGTATCAAATTGCACTGGTGTTCAGAGACACAGAGTTGAAAAGAAACAAATAAATGAAAAAACCTCAAGATATTAACTTAAGCATAGAAAATACATTTTATATAATAAAATAAATATAGGATTTGTGGCAGAATCATGTCATATTAGATGTGTTATAAAGAAACCAGAACAATGCCACAATCAACAGACTAGCAACAACAGAATAACAAGAAGAAACAAAGTAAAATCCCTGTTAGCAGTTTTCAGAATATTGTAAGGTATCAAAAAAAGCCCCAGAATTCTCTAGGCAAAGATCTTTGATATTAGCTTATAGCATTTAGACTGAAAATGCTGTGGGCTGGTACTAAAGACAGTGCTTTCATATGGCAGTTGTTTTTAGCTGCTTTTCAAAAAAGAGTTTTATATCTGATAAAAATGTAGAGTTAACCTAACATTAGGTATTTCCAACATCCTCAGTATCAGTATAAGTGTCATTATCTGCTTAAGTTGTTGATGGTTGAGGTCAGGACAACGTAGCTGTGATGTGTCATAATGTTAAGGCTGGAGAGAGGAGATATTCCTCACTCTCTGAATTGGTATAAGTATCATAATGGCTGTAACTTTCTTGTTGGAGCATATATGTTGAAGGATATGACAAGGAAAGACCTCTTACAAGACCTTTCTGTGGTAGATACTAGGATGTAGATGATACATGCAAGTAGTGCACGTCACTCATGCTAAAGAGCGTTGTTAAGTATTTGACAAAAGATGTCTTCTGATTCTCCATGCTCAAAAACCAAATGGACTGCAGAAAAGTTAGTAGGTCAGAAAACAGCACTGGAAAAAACTGAGCAGAGCAATGAACAGATTTGAAGTAATGAGTTGCTTTTAAGACCTACAACATCTCAGCAACCAACTGTGAATTTCTCATGTGCACTGTCTTTCTTTTGGGAGATGTGAAGGGGAAATGTAAGGCTAATTAACTCTTGAACAGGCTTGCACTGAATTATAACTCATCATGGAACATTTTGATACAGGTTAATAATAAAGATTTCTGTTAGTGGTCTGACTCAGTCAAACATAATTTTTGTCTGTCTCAGAATCTTTTGTCCCTCAGATTTGTTAATTCATCTGTTTTATGATTAAAGACTTCCCACAGACACAACCTCAAACTCAGATTTCTCATTACTAACCTTTAAAGAACATAACATAATAGTGTAGATCTTTCATGTAAGCTGCTTCTCTTAATTTCCAAAACTGAGGTTAGCAGCATGGATGCTTACTCATTTTTAGTGAGTTCTGGCATAGACAAAAAAAGATTATTGAACTTGAGTTTCTCCCATCTAGCTGTCAGCACTTAAATGAGCCTTTAAATTATCTTAGATCCCTACTTTCCCTGAGGGACAAAAGGACATAGTCAACTGAAAGAAATAGCTATCTTGAGAGGGTGATTCAGTTCTTAAGGAGGCTTTTAACACCTGTTTATCATTAAGTACAGAGGCAGCCTAGAGCAAATAAGCCTCCGTTAAAGCAGGCTCCAGTACCTATTTGCTGTGCTTGAATTTTTTCAGTAAGAACAGCTAGTCTCCCACAGGAGCAATTTCTTGTCTCGTCAGGGTTAGGTGTCACAGAAGGGCTCTTCTGAGTGGAACTGTTTTGAATTATATTTCGATTTACCTGAAGTCCATCTCAGCCCCCTTTTAGTATGCAAGTACCTGAACTTATCCACAGGTTTAACTCAAGTTATTATTTAATGTATTTCTTAGTTCATTGAAGTTTTAACTTTGTAATCTGTTGTTATCAACAAATTTTGCTGAATCTTCTGTAAAAAACAGTAAACAACAAAGATAATAATAAACACCACGTGATGCATTTTCTCAGGTGCTAATTTATCTAATGTACAAGTCAGATGTCTAAGCAAACACTCTTTAAAGCTTTGGCTTGTAAATTAACAGCTTTAATTAACATTTTCATTCATGAAAACTATTGAAAGGGTTCTATCTGTAGTGGAAGAGTATTCAAGCTAATAAATAACTTTTGCAGTTGTGCAAATGATGAAGAAAACTGTATGGCATCTCCAAAGCTATTTCTTATGAATAGGGAAGTGATTGTGCCCCTGTACTCGGCACTGGTGAGGCCGCACCTCAAATACTGTGTTCAGTTTTGGGCCACTCACTACAAGAGAGACATCGAGGAGCTGGAGCGAGTCCAGAGAAGGGCAACAAAGCTGGTGAAGGGTCTAGAGCAGAAGTCTTCCGAGGAGCGGCTGAGGGAACTGGGGTTGTTTAGCCTGGAGAAAAGGAGGCTGAGGGGAGACCTTATCACTCTCTACAACTCCCTGAAAGGAGGTTGTAGAGAGGTGGGGGTCGTCTCTTCTCCCAAGTAACAAGTGATAGGATGAGAGGAAATGGCCTCAAGTTGTGCCAGGGGAGGTTTAGACTGGATATTAGGAAATTTTATTTCACTGAAAGGGTTATCAAGCATTGGAACAGGCTGCCCAGGGAAGTGGTTGAGTCGCCATCCCTGGAAGTATTTAAAAGACGTTTGGATGAGGTGCTTAGGGACATGGTGTAGTAGTGGTCTTGGTAGTGTTAGGTTTACGGTTGGTCTCGATGATCTTAAAGGTCTTTTCCAACCTATACGATTCTGTGATTCTGTGATTCTATTTCAGGCATCCAAATTTTATTCCTACTTGCAAAAAGAAAAATAAAATTTTATAATAAATAATTATAAGATAATTTGGAAAAAAAAAGATTTTACTTATCTTGGAACAGTTTAAAAGTTCTGTATTACTGGTTTGGCTATCTACTGACATCTGCAAGGTAGAACTCAGAAAGGGGAACAGACTTGTGAGTGAAGAACCTATAGGTAGTTCAGGTTTCAATCTTAACCTGCACATATGCCAGGCATATTATCATGGGAAATGGGGTGAATGTCACCTATTACACCTACTTTGAAAGAGTAAAAATATGAACTTTCGATGCAGAAGTACCAAAAAAAAAAGTGAAGTCTCTCTGTTCACAGATTTTGTTACTGGGGCTTCCATTTTTCTGGACTAATAGTATCAGTGGAGTTAAATGCTACCCATAATGTTAGAATTTGGTCCAGAATGAAACAAGATTTATGTAAGTTAGGAAAATCTGCAATAAAATGCAAAGACAATTTGATTAGAAAAATAAAAGAAAAAGAAATTGTAGTAATACAGTTATGCCTCAAAATCTGAAAGTATTAATAAAATTTTAAAAATCATAACTGCAGTTTAATGAAGATTAGAAAAGGAAACAAAAATCAGATAGAGGCACATCAAAATAGTATATACTAAATAAACATAAGAGATTATTAATTTACTATTCAACAACTATATGATAATGCAACACGAATCCATGATCCAAAGTTTTTTTGCAGGATGAAAATATTTATTACTTCTTACTCTACATAAGTAATAAATATGATATTTAAAAATACACTTTTTATTTGAAAGAGTATGCTGTAAGGAGCAGCATATGATGAATGACTAGGGATTACATACTTGTGATATCTACAAGTGTGAGAAGGTTTTTCATGATAGTACTAGATTCTTTCAGCTAAGAATTTGGAGTGAAGGTACATATGGGACACGCAAGTCAATTAAATCAGTTTTTGTCAAAAGCAGAAATAGAAAATAAAGTATGTATGTTTTATAGTAACATTTTGGGTGTTAGTGTAGCAAATTAAATTATGTGGTAGTCAGCAGTCATTACTGATAAATCACGTGGCAGTCATTGTTCTGGTTATCCAGCCAAATCTGCAAATTTCATTGGCGAGACTGATGACAGCATTTTTATGGTTTTTTAATACTTTCCTTTCAGCATAACGAAGACACTTATTCCATTTTATCTTGGATGTGGAGGTTAACCATTGAGCTCTATTAACTGTATGCAAACAAAAAAATGCAGGTTTAAAATATTATTAAGAACAATGGAATATGTAATGAAAGAAAATAAAATATGAATTAACAGAAAACTCTTTTCATGAAACAAGTTGTTGACTAAATAGTAATTGCTATGATAAGAAAACATAATCACAAAGCAAGGAAAGTGATTTCTTATTATGGCATCCACATGACATTTTAATCCATCTATAATAGCAAAAAAGGAAACAAACAAAAATCCCCACTCCTGGCTACACAGGTCTGCTATCACATCATTAATGCTAACAGCAATGTTCCACAATCCATATGTTCATCCACATAAATTTAACAGAATAACAAATGAAAAATATGTATCATTATAGATATAACTACATAAAATGAACTTGATCATACAGAAATTTTCATACGCACTTTCTAGCAACCATGTGAACTATTTTTTGAAAGAGAACTTAAGATGTTTCCTGTAATACTAAGTTTTTTAAAGTACTTTTGCTAATGCAAGTCTGAATGTTGATACAGCATCTGCCTCATGTTTAGTAGCACTATATTTCCCAAAAAGTCCACCCAGGTCAATAAGACTACAGATGACATAAAGGATAAATATATGTTAAACTCTTTACAGTTATATTTAGGTATCTCTGGTTTTAATACATTGACTGACCATTCACCAAATATGTATTAAGCCCACTTGATTTTAGGTATCAGCTCAGGCACTACGCTAAATGCATTATGTTCCCATGATCAGTAGAGAGGGACATGTATTTAGAGCAGACTTCAGGTCACATAAGTAGAATCATCGTTTGGAGATGCTCATCTCACATAATTATCTATAGGACAGTATTTAAGATGAATTGGCCCTCATTTAGACACCATGCATGGTTGCCTAGTAAGACTATTTCAAAACACGGTACCTGTCTGCCTTTAAAAAGTATGTTTTATTTTATAAAGCGAAGTAAAATATTTCTTGACTTTTCTACAATAGTTCGGAAATCGTTCAAGCGGAAGGAATTAATTTCATTTAGCACTCTGTAGATCCATTTCAGAAGTAGGTAACATTTTGTAAAGGAAGACAGCTTCCTAACAAAGGCTGAAGCTTGCAGAACATACATAGGCTTCAAAATGCTAAAGTTTATCTTAGGCAAGACAGACTTCATGATTTAGGTACTGATACTGTTATTTATTAAACTTCTCTGTTGCCATCCATTTCAGCAATACATTTGCATTAAAAAAATGGATTGAAGCAAGACATAAAATGACATTAAACATTTCCAACATTTTACTATATTAAGAGTTAGATTCATTTTCCGGATGAGATATTGGAGAGGGAGCTCTGAGAAACGAATTGAATTCATTCAATAAAGTATTCCATATTCCATATGCAACGTTTCAGTTAACTGATCTCAAATCAAGACTGAGGATAATATTTCCTTTCACCTCTCCTTCATCTGCTTTTTCTACTTTGGCTGCAAATTTCCAGGTAGCCAAGTACAGTTAAGTAACTTCACACTATTCAGTTACCATGGGATTTCAAGAGGACTGACACTCTCACTCCAACTGATTTTTCTCTAAGTCATAAGTTGTAATATGGCAATATGTATTGATACTATCTGATTAGATATCTCTAATGGAGAATCCAGATGCCATTTGCAACTACTAGGTATCACCACAGTAGCAATAAACACAGTAAATACCATGTGGCTTTGTACTTAAGCTTTGTAGGATGCTCATGTTCCACAGGGACATGTATAGAAATCTAGAGCTGAAACTACATTAGATCTACATTGATACCACTTCTATGCAGAAAGTTACGCTTATCAGCATTTTTTTCCTCTGAAGACTATAACTCTATTTTTCTCTTTAACAGAAGGTGTGAAAGGGTGCTTGGTGTATTATAACTAGCAATAGAATAAGACTAAACAATGTTTGTAGGGCATTTTGGTATTCTTAACTAAGGTATATCATATAGTTATTATGACCTTTTTTAAATTTTTATTCAATGTACTATATTTTTAGTGTCTTACAAGATATCTGTATACTTTATATAGATCATACATGCAATATAGAAGCTTTTCTTACATATATCACTACCATTTTTCACTTAAACTAATAAGTTCACCAGTAAATAATAAAACACTGGTATTATTCAGTTATTTTACTGATAATAAAACACAAGCAGATTCTTACTTGTGTTTTCCACTGGCCTATAATAATGGTTAAAATCCCTTGCTCACAAATCATGTTCTATTTCTTCATTTTGAATGGTGAAGCACTAGTCCTCCTCCTTCCATTGCCTATTGTATAGAAATTTTAAACTGATTATCAGTTCCAGCAATTAGTAAATTAACAGAGTAAAGAAAGAAAAGGCCAGTCCTTACGTACCATTTCTCTTTTTATGCGTTACCATAAAAATTGTAATCAATAAAGATGTTTAAGCTAACCTGATCCCAGCCTGTGGTTCAAAGAATATGAGACCACAGCACAGTATCTTTAAAGACAGATTTTCAGTTTTCTAATAAATTTGTCTCATAGCTTTCTTGATCTGCCAACACTCAGTCTTGTCAGCTAACCAGATATATTTAAATTAAATTTAATTTAAAATAGACAAGTGAAAATCCAAACCCAATACCAGATTATCATATCTGGTTTGATACAAGTTGCTTTCACTTCGACTTTCAGTCAGTTTACTTCCAAAGAAGAACCAGTAACATGAAGTAGACAAGGCTGACTAAGAATAACAAGCTATGGTTCATGAATGCATTCATCAATTCATGAGTTTTCAGTGCAGTGGACTTGTAACTCTCTCACCTTTGAGTTAAAAGACTGTGGACTCAAATTTTAAATCAAGACCACGACTCTCTTAAAACCAGTAGAGACATTCCAACAAAATTATGTTGTTAGTAAATACCTTTAAAATAAAACCTCTTTCCCTAATCCCAAATTCTTAGACTATATGTGATACAATCTTCAGCAGTAAAATGTTTAACAGTGCTGACATCTCCAAAAGAGAATTATTGTTCTCTACAAGTTCAAAACAAGTAAACGCGGAATTACAGTTTCAGGATTACTGACTGCAGGTTCAGAAAAGCAGCTTTTCTGTAATCGTGTTTTGTATAGTATTGAGAAGGGTGAAAGCTTGTTTGTTTGTTTGTTTTTTAAGTAAAGGTCTGTATTTTGAAAAAGAGATGGCACTGCTCAAGAATTCCCGGTTTCCAGACAATATAATTATAATCCAGCTCTCAATGTTGTACATGCTGCCTTTTGGTGTTACAGGAAGTAATTATTTAATCCTCTGAGGTTTCTGTTCAAGTATCTGGCTTATTATAACTGAAAGAATATATCTTCACACCTCTTTGCATTTTCCGGTTTTGTTTGTTTTTTTAAAATAATGTTATTATTAATAACAATTATTATTATTATTATTATTATTATTATTATTATTATTATTATTATTATTATTATTATTATAAAAGCTCTCATGTCATAATGGCTGCTGACTTTGATTAAACAACTGGCCCACTAGAAGAATGTTTGCATAACATTTAATAACAACTTGATTATTAAAAGAATTATGGCATAAACCAAATTATTTTATATTACTAGTGATCTATTTAAACATTAATTGTAAGGGTTAGATGGCTGTACAATCCTTCAAAGGCCTTTACTTCTTGAAACATCCCATTTATCAGGATGTTCTAAAGAAGCTAATCACAATACACATGTTTATTCATCATTCTTAGACATATATAATTAATTAAAAAGGTTTACTATGTGAAAATCCATTTTTATACCAAACTGTATGAATAATTTTAAAATTATAATAAATTTACCAAATAGAAAACTTGAACTGACTTTTTTTAGAATATTTTATCCAATTTTATATATAAAACTACATAATATCAAAAAAGCCCACTCTAAGACCACATTAATATCCAGGTTTTTTAAAAGTTTGTTTTGAAATCTAACTGCACAATCATGAATCTATTAATATGTCCTCTTCAGTAATGTGCAAGACAGTTGTCAAATAGAACTCTAAAAATCACAAAGAATGTTTACTATCATGTTTTTTACTCCTCCTGCTCAATTTCTCTTCTTCTTCTCCTTCAGTTAATGTTTCCATTAAGCATTTTCCTGCACATAGATGCATATAGGGACACCTAGTGGCAGCAATCGATGAAAACTCCCCAGTCAGAAGACCTGGAGGAGTCACCACTGGTATGAAATCCAGATCACGCTGAATAGCCAGAACATGCAACTTCAGTTCATTGTGAGGCTTCTGTGCTTTTACTGGAGTGAGTCCACTTACTTAAAAAACAAAACAAAGAAAAAACAAAATACTCCTCACTTCCTTTTAATGCAACATAACATAGTTATAGTGCCTATTAGGCAGAATGGTTAAATAATAGATTGATTTTTAATTATCACTGTGTAAATACAGCTTCATATTTAGCCTAAATAAAGACCAAACTGTCTCATTAAGAAGCAGCCTATTCTATGTTATTAAGTGAATGCATGTATATAAATATGTGAAACTAACACGTATTATGTTTATATTTTGTAAATAAGTGTTTAAACATATGATATAAAATCCATAAGACTGGATTTGGTTTTTAGAGATCAAATTGAAGGTACACTTTTTAAAAAAAATTTATAAATTACTGTGCGTGCAGATAGGTTGTCTTAAATAACGCTTCCAAAAAAGTAAAATACCTGATTATTCTCAGGCAAAATTATTCAAATGATAAAACATAAAGCTAAGCACCTGTATCCACTTATAGTCACACAGGGCTAAGTTTACAAAAATAAATATATGCTCCTACTTATCATTTACAGTGTCTAGATCCAGTATTCAGAAACCATTGAGACTGCCGAAGTTCTTGCTAGGTACCTTCATGGGCCTCAAGGATCTACATTCCTTGATGGGTATTTTATTGCCAATAACATTTAACTAGACAGCAATTTTTTTCACAGACATTAGGAATCACATTAGTGCTGTTACTACTGAGCCACTTGGAAGTCTAATTTTTACATAATCACTGATTTTCAATTTCTGACTTCCCCTGCTTGGTTTGCTTGTGAGGAACAGTTCAATAGAAATTCTCATGGGATCCTTAACTCCCCCAAAGTGAACAGGAACAAGATAGGTCAGCCTCTATGTTTGAGGGATAGTATACTCACCATATTCAAATTTCTATTAACTAATTTGGAGTAAAAATTTTAACCCAGCTCCTTCTATTGAATGTTTTAACCATTAAGACAGAAAACACTTGGTAATTCTCTGAGTTTCTCCTGTTAAATCTGTTTTACTTCCTGTAAGAAAATTAAAGCAGAAAGAAAAGAATAATAACTTAATAGATTTGTACCTTAGGGTTACCCCTGTGTGTAACAATATGAATAAACCTCTGTATAATTCCTATCCTACAATCTCCACCAGAAAAACTAAGAAGCTACTCCAGAGGATGTGTTCAGGTCCACATGAGATCAGAATCCTTTTATTTCAGTTATTATGGATAGATTTAGGTACCTAATACTAGACATATTTTATGCAATATAATTTTAATTATTTGATAATCCTAAGTATAGCAAGGAGATAAGAGAGATGAAAAGTCTGATCTAATGTATAATGACAGAACATCATTAGAGAGATTTTTTCCTATATGTCACTTAATCCATGCCATGTCCTGTTGAAAATGCTGAAAGTTTAGCTAGTATTTTTGGGAGAATGGAAATGAGTTGAATATGATTTTCATAAGAAGTAGTAATAGCAAGCATAGGAACACAGAGCTGGAAGGGACTATCTAAATTTCTACATCCTCACAGTTGTGGGTTACCATATACTAGATATGTAGTTAAAAAAAAAAAAAGGTCTAGAGAACTTTTACTGTAGATGGTACTACCCACTTTCCAATACTGTTTCAAAAACCTTTTATTTCGCAGTAAAGACCAAAAGCCAGACCGCTAATGTTCCTTGGGAAAGAACAAAAAAGCGGGGAAGAAGGGGAACAAGGGCACTGCCAATGGTCTACTGAGGCCCCTGCAATAGGAGGAAATATGCTAGAAATTGTTTGAAGAATGTTCTAGGAACTAAAACATGTCCCACTTTACAAAGGAGAACAAAAGAAAGAAAGAAATTAACAGAACTCAGAATCTAAATCATACAATAAGGGGAGAAAACATCCTTCCTGACCTGAGAGCCTGCAGTAAGCCCTGAGGCAGAGAACAGATACAGTATGAATGTAGAACAACCATATTCCATCTTCTTCAAAAAGCCCTTTCCTTCCCAACTCGGCACAAATGTCACTTTCCTAACAGGAACTGTCCCATTCAATTACACAATATTTTCTGCAAGCTTTTCAAGTTCTATCTTAAAACAACTTTGGTTTATTGGCCTGATTACCTATTTGGAAGACCCTTCCAGTATCTCACTTCTCAGATGGTCAGTAAAGTTCTTCACATTTCCAGGTTGTGTTAAAATATAATCAATAGATAGGTATTTTATGGCATGCCAACATCACTCTTTAGTTCAAACACTTTCTGTCTTTTTTAGTATTTAAATAAAAATGCATTTGTAAGGAATCAATGCCCTTTCAATATCTATTTGGCTATGTACCATGGCTATTAACCATGCATAATACAACAGGAACTCATGAAAAAGCACATCTTTTACAATAGTATTAACACCTTCCCACCTGTTAGGACAATCCTGCCTAATACATCATAGAATCACATTCTCTTTTCCCTTTATATCAGTACTTCTTTTATTATGGCAACATATAGTCACTTTCTGATTGACCACTACCTTCAGATTTTTAGAATTTTGTACAAAATTGGATCTTCCCAGTTTATAGCAAGTTTTCATTCATGACTTTGTAGATTGCGTTACTCAATTTCACACCACTCCTATCAGTCCAGGACAAAAGAAAACAATATATAAATACACATTAATTAAATTTATAAATATTGATGTGTTACAATATTGACAGTAACATTACATTTGTAAACATTTATATAGTGTATATATATTTACATCTATATGTATCTCAATACAAACACAGACACATATATAGAGATATATACATGTAGGTATGTGTATGTATATATATACATGTATATATACATATATGTGTGTATATAGAAGTCTTCTTGTCTAACTATCTGGTTCTCAGCAAGACCGCTGGTTTTGTATGGTCTACAAACTCTGTCCAGACCCACTTACCAAATACCCTGAAATCAGTGCTAAGTGTATTACAAAGGACTGGCCTCAAAACTGGTCACCAAGAAACTCCACTAATGACTTCCATCCATTCAGATAACTCCCCTCTAAACATTAGGTACTGTCCCCTTGTCTAAGCTTCTTGGAAATTTTGGACTTGCTTACTTCTGGACTTGCATTTCATGTGTTGATTCTTTCAGTACTCTAGGACAGAAATTTTCTGGACCAAATGCTTGTGCCACACAGTACCAGATATGCTGATGATGTGATTTCTCTTGCCCTATTCCTATTTTCATTATATATCAAAATTTACATATACAGTCTTACCAGAAACAGAAGCAACTTCTCCAGTAACTATTTAGTCCAGGCCTACTTTATTCTCAATGTCCACCCCATCCTTTAACATCCATCCCACTTCTTAAGTTCTCATTTCACTTATGTGGCTTAAGAAGTTTTTACTATGTTTCAGTTTTCTGGGCAAGTTTTGGTTTAATAATGTTTCTGACCATTATCAGTTTGGTTTTGTACCTTCTAATTATTGATGCAGATTTCTCCTTGCTAATCAATATCTCTTTTCTATTCTTTATAGGTTTTATCCTTACCCTTAATAACTTGCTTAAGGTTTTTACCTTCTGGGAATTCTTTTTCATCCCTGTTGTTTGGGGTTTTTTTTGTTTCTCCCCCTCTCCCCCAATGTAAACATTCAATAGTGTTTGCATTTTTTTACATAAAGTAATATCATGCCTTATCTGAATTCTAATTCTGGTGCTCCTCACTCAAGACTATCTCACTAAACTTTTTTGTTTCTCATTTTGCTTTTCTGAAACATTGGACTGCAGTTACAGATCCTCCACATTTTTCTGTCTTCCAACTTCATATGAAGTAGAAAAACTCAAACCCACCAGATTTAAGATTATTTTCTATCATCAGTTTTTCCTGCAGATCCTATCATTCACTAAAATTAAGTCTAAGTTATCCTTGCCTCTTGCTTGCTCAGTGTCTGTTCCCTAGAAGAAGCTATCATGTTCAAATTCATATCATCCCCAACATCATTGGCTGAGTTTTTTTCTGATATTTGCCCATGAGAAATCACACAAATTTGCATAATCACACAATATCACTTTTTACTTTTTTTTTCGGTATTTGTAGGCATTATTATCCAGATCAAATCTGTACCAGCAGACTCATAATAGATTGCATCCCCATGAGGCTTTTTTCCTACTCTTTCCTCAATAATTTTCATTCAAGCAGACACTATCTCATCTTCACCCTCAAATGTAACTTCTTTATTGCACTATTGCTTAACAGTCTTTACTTCTTAACAATTTTTAGTGCATTAACATGAAATTATTTCAACACCTTTTTTGTCTTTCCTAATCAGTTTGTATCCTTCAGTTCCAATATATTTCACTGACAACTTGGGTACCTCCAGGTTCCTGTTTTCCCATAATGTCTGGTTCCACATGCTGTATCAACTGTTCCTGCTACTTTTATTGATTGAAGTACTATAGAAAGGGGGTAGACCTGTACAGCTACAAGTTGTTGTAGATATAATCCATGTATTCATCATATCCTTTTGTTTATCTATCTTTTCTATTGTTCCATCCTCATTCACGTCCCTCTATTTGTATTCCATATGAGGATTATATGAGTTATGTCCAACTTTCCTCCTGAGTTTTTCAGTTTAAAGGTTTTTAGGATCTCCTGGTTTAATGAAAGGCAGATGAAAGATAAATTAGCAAAAGTAGTAATAGTAATTACTATTACTATTACTATAAAACACTATAGTAATAAAGACCTCTTTATTTCTCATAAATTTAGCAGCATTTATTGTTTGATGTTCATGTGCTCAGGTTTATAATGACAGTTCCAGTTCAAATATTCAGATATAACTTTTCACTGTAAGGAATACTTTCAGATTATGTAGACTCCATTCAAATGGAGTCTAATTCCTTACTGATTTCAGTAAGGAATACAGAGCTGTGCCCTCTCATGCTAGTCATGCATATTGAAATAAATATTCTGCAAAACTCTACAGAACTTTAAGGTATTTTACTAAAAATATAATGTTAATCATAATAAGAATGAATGGAACAGCAACATGATAGTTTTACACTAGTAACTATTTAAACCTTGTGTGTGCTACTAAAATAATCTAGCAGTCTAACAAATTGGAAGTAAGATTTTATTAAATCAGATTTTCTGTTCATTATACTTTTTAATATCTCATTAGCACAGGACCAGAATAATTAAACTGAAAGATATGTACAATACTGACTTTTACATAACAGTTTTTAACATGATTTCAGGTTTATGAAATGTCAACTTTTCCAAAATGGTTTAGTTGAAAGAATTAAGCTTAGCCTAGCTGCCAAAGTTATTTAAAATATCTTTCTCCCTTATGAATAAAAAAGTATTTATGTGTGTCTAATTTTGTGTGTCAGAGAGAAAAATAACATAGAAACACAGACAGATGCTATAAATATGACAGGCCTGAAAAATACAAGCATATATACATAAAATCCCATACATTCAAAATACAGAATTATTAATTCAAAACAATAATGTTTTTAAAATATAGTGAGGTCATAAGAAACTCCTGTAAAACATGCCTATTTACTATCTGTGAATTCTTTTTATTCCACTATCATCATATATTTCATGTGGAATATTAGAAACACTTTAAAGAGTGTATGTGGGGGGAAAAAAGTGCCCAGTGTGGTTTGGTATTATTTTCCTGACTAAAAGTAGTATCTTGGAGCTCAATCTAAAGCCATTCAAAACCTTCCACTGAATCAATTGGTTTTGCATCCAAAACAGGAATGTCAAAGATTCTTTAATAATAGAAGTACTTTGTCCCACTGAGCAGCTTTCCAAAAGCTTCTACAAGGTCAGGAATATTACCTGTTTATGTAAGAAAGCTGTCTTCCATCCAAACACCAGATCTTGCGTATTTCAGGCCTAGGGAAAGAGGATTTGAGTCATACTCCTTTTATATTTGCAAAGAGAAGAATACACCTTTAGGGGAAGGCTGAGCACTAAGAAAAAGGTGGTTCTTTACAATCATCCCTGGGTTTAGCATGTTGGGATGTTAAGATATGAGGTGATAGGGGTCTGCTGAAGATATAGATGTGATGAATTCACATATCATATGCAGAGTAGTCTTCCCTCCTCAATGTTTAGACTCGCACAAGCAAACCCATGAAGGCACAACTACGTCTAGCATTACATTGGAGTTAAAGCTGGGTTCCAACCTCTGTGCTGTGCACATGGAGTGTACTTTATGTGTTCCTGTACGCATAACACCTATTTGATTTACATACTAAAATGTACACAGCACAAACAGTAATGAATACACAAATGCTAACGTGTGCGCATCTTTGCATCTGTGCAATTAAATTACCTTTTTCTGGGTTTTCTGAAGATCAGCCAAATACGTAATTTCGCGGAAAATAAAAACCTAATGCTAAACGTAAAAAAACATCACCACCGCCACAGCCAGCTTTGCGCAGAAAAAACCCTCCATGTTCCGTATGCAAACGGAATACCGGCAGCTCTCCCACCCGGCAACAAAGAGAACGCAGTCAGCACGGCGTCGCCTACTTCGTCCCTCCCCGCCGCGGCCACCGACGCCCCCCGGTAGGCCAGTCGCCCCGCGGCGCCCGCCCGCCCTGCGGGGCCGCCCGCGGCCGCGGACAGCGCGCCTGCGGCGCGGCCCCGCGCCGGGCACCGCGGCCCATCCGCCGCCCTGCGCTGCCACCTGGCGGCGGCGGGAGGCGCCGCACCGCGCCGTGGCGGCAGCCCGCGGCCAGGCGGCCCGGCGGCGGCGGCCGCCCGGAGCGCTCGGGAGCGCCGCCGGCACCGCGGCCTCCCCCGCTGCCGCGGGGAGCGGGCCGGGCGGAGATGGGGGGCGTCCGCGGAGCCGCGTGGTTGTTGCTGCTGCATCCCGACCCCCTCCGCGCCCCGTGGCTGGGGTGGGCAGAGGGGAAACGATAAAATAAACGAGCCCGACACACACCGCGCGTCTCCGGTCTCGGAGGATGCGGGTAGCGAAACCCGCCGTTTCCTTTCACCGCGACCCTCCAGTTCCCCACGGTCTCCGTGGATGCAGCGGAGGCTCCCGCACAGCGAGCAGCGGCAGCGGCGGCCGCCGGGCCACCGGCTCCCGCCGCCCCGCTCCGCTCCTCGCCGCCCGGCCACAGCCAGCAGGAGCTGCAGGCAGAGGACGGGGGCAGCTGCGCCGCCGCGCCGCTGCCTACCGCGGGCCACCGGGCCCCGGGACTGAGACCCGAGGGCGTGGGGGAGAGCGGAGGCGGTGTCCGGGGCGGCGGCGGAGCGCGGGGAAAGTTGGCCAGTGCCGGGGAAAGTGTGAGTACAGCCCCGCCACGCGTGGGGTGGGGGTGTGGCGGGGGCGGGGGCGCGGCGCTCGTATCGGCATGTGTCTGCCTGCGCGTGTGCGTGTGCGGTGTGTGACCGTGCGTGCGCGGTGCGCGGCGCCGAGCGGGGCCGGCTGCCCGCCGCGCCGTCAGCCGGGGACACCCTCCCCGCCGCCCCGGACCGCGGCCCTCCCCCGCCGCCCCCTCCCTCCCGCCTCCCTCGCCACCCCCCGCCGCCTCTCCCCTTCCCGCACCCCCGATCTGCTCAGCCGCCCCCCCCGCCGCCGCCCCGCCCTCCTCCCCTCCCACCGCCCCCTCCCGCTGCCCTCAGCGGCGGCGGGGAGAGCGCGGCGCTCCGCCGGCCGCCACCGCCCCCGCCGTGAGGGCGCGCGCCGGAGTGCGCGCGCGGAGTGCGCGCCCCCGCGGCTGCCCGGGCACGCGCGCGCGCGCCCCGCACTTGTGTGACCGTGTGTGTGCGTGTGTGTGTGTGCGTGTGTGTGTGTGTGTGCGTGTGTGCGCGCCCCTGTGCGAGCGCTGGTGTCTCGGCGCCGCCTGCGTGCGGGGGGTGTTTGTGTGCGCTCCGCACCGAGCCGCCCCGGCTGCTGCGATACTCGCCTCCGCCGCCGCCCCGGCGGCTCCGCGCAGCGCCCGCGCAGCGGGTAGGCATCTTCATGGGTTGCCACCATGCTTGGGCCCTGGAGATTTCGGGCGAAGTAAGTACCGGGGTTGACTTTTCTCGCGCTCTCTTTCTCTCTTTTCTTCCTCCCTTCCTTCCTCCCCCCCGCCCCTTCACCGCCGGGTCTTTCCTTGCTGTTGCTTTCCACCCCCAACCCCTCCCCCGTCCCCCCCCGGAAAGCCATTTCTCCCAACTCTGGGTGCTGCTCAGTTGGGTGGCAGTGTCCGGCTGGGGCTGCTTGCTTGCTGCTGCTGTCGGCGGTACTGAAAGCTGCTTCGAGCCGGATATGCAGTGCGGTAATCTAAGGGTTGAACTCTTCGGGGAAAAAACCGTACACAAGAAAAATCCCGATGCAACCCCTTTCCTCTTCTCCCCTCCCCCTCTTCCCCCCCCCCCATATGAACCTCTGTAGGGAGCTGGAGAACAGCAGCACGCAGTCATCACAGAGGGGTTTCCAGGGCGGGATTGCAACCTTGCATATAGCCAGCTACAACTTTATTTTCTTTACCTCCCATCCCCCTCTCCCCCCCTTTTTTTTCAGGGAAGGGGAGAACGGAGGAGGGAGGGAATATTATATTTGCCTCCTTTACTAACCGTAATTGAATTAAAGTTGTAAAATGCTTGGGAGTTTAACATTGACCAGGCAGGTTTTCAATGGCTTTTTTTTTTTTCCTCCGAAGAACTGTCGGTTAATGGATGAATGGATCTGATCGAGCTGAGAAAGAATATGCTAGATACATGCCTTTGAGTAAGATTTGTTCTGCCTTTATGCAGTGAAGCCTTTTGCTTTGAGTAATTCCGATCCAGTTGACGTCTGGTCAGAATCAGAGAGAGATTCGCCGAGACTTCCGATTTCTTGCTGCATGACTGCCTTTGCTGCAAGTGCTAGATTTGCAGCCTTGAACCTGATGCCACAGGAGATGTCTTGCAGTACTGAGACTTCCCGTTTTTTAGGATGCGTTCCTCCAAACCAGAGTTGTGGCATGAGGATTGGAGCTCTGAGGTGGACGATAGAAAATGCAAGCCTGCTCCAAGATCCCAGCATTTAAGCCTGGATGATTTATTAGTCTTCCCCTACTGACACACACAATGCATTTATTTTCCCTATTCATATTGCTTTTAGACTAGTAGAAGTAGAAGAAAGCCACAAGGAGTCAGAAAGACTGCAAGAAGGAATGGAAATAGGATTTGTTTCCTGCTAGGTGAAATTCGGGTATTAAATTACTGATGTAGGTCAATGGTAGGGTTTCCCTTCCACCTCCCCTTGGCTTTTAATCAGCCTGGGTGTCTTCTCCCCTAAGGGATGAAAAGTACTGACAGCCATCACTGCTTATAATCAGTAACTCTGATGCTTGGAGTGTTGGCAATGAGATATTTCCATGAGACCTATTTAGATCTCTCCACTTCTACCAGGCTAGTTTTGCAGAACGTTGGGAATAAGCGATATGTCAGATATGGCTGAGACGCCGAAGATGATCCGCATGTTTTACATTTTTCACAAATTTTGGGTGAGTGGTTAAAACATTTCCTTAAGAGTGTGTGTGTGTGTGTGTGTGTGTGTCTGAGCCTGTCTGTGTAAGAACTGAAGACCTTTGCTTGATAGTCAGCTCTGTTACATTGTATATAACTCATGGGGGGGGAATTATAATATCAATTAAAATTATTTACTTGTGTAAAGATACAAAATTTCTTTCACTGAAGAGAGCTGTTAAGCGCACTGAAGTAGGAGGTTAATGTATTTAATCTCATTACTGAAGAATTCCACCACAAAAGTCATCTAGGGGGTTTGTGTGTGTGTGTGTGTGTGTGCATGTCTGTGTGGGTGGGTGTGTGCTTTGTAAATGTATAGATAGAAAAAAAACCCATAAAACAGTTTTAAGAAATGAGTGATGTGCAGAATGTGTCAGTATTCTCTCTGTTGCATTAAGCTGCCGTTTTCAGCACTGAGCATTTTTCTTTGGATTCTTACCATGGCATTTCCACCACCGGTTAAAAATCAAGGTAGAAGGAGGGGAAGACCTTGGTGCGCTGTTCACTGGGGAGGTTCTGAAGGGAAGGGGGAGCTGGGTAATAGGGGAGGTGGGAAACCTCGTAAAATGGTGCTTCTTTTCTCTTAAATTAGAACCATGAAACTGAACTGACAGCCATTTTATGTATATTTATGGGGCTGGTCGTGAAAAAGAAATCCAAGGAAGCATTGAAATGCACCCCACAGGAACAGAACCAGAACAATTCCTACTGTGACCTCACCTTTTTAAACACCACAGGCATTTGACTCACTAGGAGTTGCCCATCAACCTTTTAATCAATGCATGTCATCCAGTTTTCGAAAGTGTGGGAATTAGAAGTGACAGGAGGGGTTTTTTTTGTTTGATTAACAATCCATTCTCTACCCCACTGAAGATACATATAAACTTTGTGTCCATTTTAAATTTTATGGGGCTGTGCTATTATGCTGCTTTCTTTTTTTCTCCTTACCCTTACAGGAAATAAAATGTACGCTTGCTGCTCTACAGTAACTTTGGAACAGGACCTCAACAAAAAAATGCATATCTGGATGCTGCAGACGATCGCATTTGCTTTAACATCGCTAGTCCTTTCGTGGGCAGAAAGCATCGAGTATTATGGGGAAATCTGTGATAATGCATGTCCTTGTGAGGAGAAGGACAGCATCTTAACAGTGAGCTGTGAAAACAGAGGGATCATCAGCCTTTTTGAGATCAGTCCACCAAGGTTCCCTGTCTACCACCTCTTGTTGTCTGGGAACCTTTTGAACAGACTGTACCCGAACCAGTTTGTCAATTACACGGGGGCTTCCATTTTGCATCTGGGAAGCAATGACATACAAGACATCGAAACGGGGGCCTTTCATGGTCTGAGAGGTTTAAGGAGGCTGCACCTGAACAACAACAAGCTGGAACTTTTACGAGATGACACTTTCCTTGGGCTAGAGAGTTTGGAATACCTACAGGTCGATTATAATTATATTAGCATCATTGAACCTAATGCCTTCAGCAAACTGCATTTGCTGCAGGTGCTGATTCTCAATGACAATCTCCTCTCCAGTTTGCCCAACAACCTTTTCCGTTTTGTGCCCTTAACTCACCTGGACCTGAGGGGTAACCGGTTGAAGCTGTTGCCCTATGTGGGCCTTTTGCAGCACATGGATAAAGTGGTGGAGCTGCAGCTGGAGGAAAACCCCTGGAATTGCTCCTGTGAGTTGATTGCTCTAAAGGATTGGCTGGACAGTATCTCCTACTCTGCTCTGGTGGGAGATGTGGTTTGTGAGACCCCTTTCCGCTTACATGGTCGAGACTTGGATGAAGTCTCCAAGCAGGAGCTTTGCCCCAGGAGGCTCATCTCGGATTATGAAATGAGACCGCAGACACCATTGAGCACCACAGGGTATTTCCACACTACCCCGGCTTCGGTCAACTCCGTGGCCACTTCTTCTTCAGCTGTTTACAAATCCCCCTTGAAGCCCCCCAAAGGGACCCGCCAACCCAACAAGACGAGGGTGCGCCCCACCTCCCGCCTGCCCTCAAAAGACCTGGGATACAGCAACTACGGCCCCAGCATTGCCTACCAGACCAAATCCCCGGTGCCTTTGGAGTGTCCTACTGCCTGCACTTGCAACTTGCAGATTTCTGACCTGGGCCTCAATGTCAATTGTCAGGAGAGGAAGATTGAGAGCATTTCTGAACTGCAGCCCAAACCCTATAATCCTAAGAAGATGTATCTGACGGAAAACTACATTGCTCTGGTACGCAGGGCAGATTTTGTGGATGCTACCGGGCTGGATTTGCTGCACCTGGGCAATAATCGTATCTCGGTCATTCAGGACCGGGCTTTTGGGGATTTAACTAATTTGCGAAGGCTGTACCTGAATGGGAACCGGATCGAGCGGCTGAGCCCGGAGCTGTTCTATGGGCTGCAAAGCCTGCAGTACCTCTTCCTGCAGTACAACGTCATCCGGGAGATAGAGGCAGGCACCTTTGAACCTGTCCCCAACCTTCAGCTCTTGTTTTTGAACAACAATCTGCTGAGGTCTTTGCCGGGGAACATTTTTTCTCGTCTGTCTCTCTACAGGCTGAGCCTGCGGAGCAACCACTTCTCCTACCTGCCAGTGAGCGGGGTGCTGGACCAGCTGAAATCCCTGCTGCAGATCGACCTGCACGAGAACCCCTGGGACTGCACTTGCGACGTGGTGGGCATGAAGCTGTGGCTGGAGCAGCTCAACACCGGTGTCCTGGTGGACCAGGTTATCTGCGAGTCCCCTAAGAAGTTTGCCCAGAGCGACATGCGGGCCGTCCGGGCGGAGCTGCTGTGCCCCGACTACTCGGACATCGTCGTCTCCACGCCCACGCCGTCCCCCGGCCAGCTGCCGGCCAGGACCACCCCCTCCTCCTCCACCGTGCGCCTCAACGGCACGGCGGCGGCAGGCGGCTCTGCGCCCGCGGGCAGCGCCGGCGGCAGCAGCTCCTCGGTGCCGCTCTCGGTGCTCATCCTCAGTCTGCTGCTGGTCTTCATCATGTCCGTCTTCGTGGCGGCGGGGCTCTTCGTGCTGGTGATGAAGCGGCGCAAGAAGGGCCAGGGTGACCACGCCAGCGCCAACAACTCCGACGTGAGCTCCTTCAATATGCAGTACAGCGTCTACAGCGGCGGCCACCACCACCACCACCACCACCCCCACCTCCAGCAGCACCCGCCCCACCGCGGCGGCGGCGGAGGGGGCGGTGGCGGGGGGGGCGCGGCGCTGCCCAAAGTGAAGACCCCCGCCGGCCACGTCTACGAGTACATCCCGCACCCCCTGGGTCACATGTGCAAAAACCCCATCTACCGCTCCCGAGAGGGCAACGCGGGCGAGGATTACAAAGACCTCCACGAGCTCAAGGTCACCTACAGCAGCCACCCCCTGCAACCCGGCGGGGGCGCGCCGCCGCCCCCGCCGCCCCCGCCGCCGCCGGCGCCCGGCGGGGAGGATGCGCCCGTGCGCAGCCCCGCGTACAGCGTGAGCACCATCGAGCCGCGGGAGGAGCTGCTCTCGCCGGTGCAAGACGCCGATCGCTTTTACCGGGGCATTTTGGAGCCCGACAAACACTCCCCCTCCTCCACGCTGGGCACGCCCGGCTCCACCCTCCCCGACTACCCCAAGCTCCCCGCCGCCTACACCTACTCCCCCAACTATGACCTTAGGCGTGCCCACCAGTACTTGCACCCGGGGCCGGGGGACGGCAGGCTCCGGGAGACGGTGCTCTACAGCCCCCCGAGTACTGTCTATGTAGAGCCCAACAGGAACGAGTACTTGGAGCTAAAAGCAAAACTAAACGCAGAGCCGGACTACCTCGAAGTGCTGGAAAAACAGACCACTTTCAGCCAGTTCTGAGAAACAGCCCCCCCCGCCGCCCCCCCGCCAACCATAGCAGCTCCTTCTCTAGAGTATTTGTATTTAACAACCACACGCAAAACAAAGAAACGTAAATGCTGACCTCCCCCCCACCTCGCCCTCCTCCTTTTTGCCCCCTTTAATTCATTTTATTGTAGGGTGAAGTGCCTTGGCACAGGATTTTTCAGCTTCGGGGAATTATTCTGAAAGGGTGTGCTGTTTATTTTATTTTCTTTTCAGTTGTGGTTTTTTCTTCTTTTATTTTTTTTCTTTTACTGTGTTTGGAATTAGGAAACCACCTATTGTGTAAACTGGGCACAACACTGGATTGTGCATGTGCCCGTTTGTGCTTGGGGAAGGTGGCAGGAGGGTTTTGTCAGGTCATATTCAGGTTACAAGTACAAAAGTCATGGTCACTTTTTTTTTGTACATTGTTTAATTTTGTTTTCTTTCTGGTTGAAGAGTACAGCGCACATTTTCCCTTTTTAGCCATGGGTGAGTCTAAATGGCTTTTATGGAGAGATTAGCACACCCTGACTTTAATACAAGGTTTCCTTTTTTTAAGGATGTGTTTGTATGCTTTTTGGACTTTTGAATTAAAAAATATATTATGATCTTTAAAAGGATCACTGTAGATGTGGACAAATCATTAAAGAGTGCAGAGATATATGATCCATAACTGGTTAGTGAAAATAACTTATTGATGAAATATAAAAAAATATTTTATTGTAGCACCTATTTTTATATGCACATTAGCATTTCTCTTTCCTTCACTATTTTAGGGCCTAATCCTGCAAATTCTTACTCACTTGAGTATCTCTACTTGTGAAAGAAGTCCCAGCTTAGGCCTTCATCCTGCAGGCACTTAAGCACATGAAAAACTTTACCAATGTGTTTAGTCCCATAGACTCACTCACTGAGCAAAGTTAGTCAAATGCCCAAAAGATTAAGGTAGAGGATGCAGAACTATTCTTACCAGTAAAACTACTGGGATGTTTAAGTGTTTTTTTTTCTTTTTTTCAGGATGGGGTCCAAAGTCTGTGGATTGCTTTAAAGTGTTGCACTACATTGAGAGCTTTTTTTCCAAAGCTGATGTAGTATCAGGAGGACCTTTTAAATCAATACAGATAATGCCAATTATGACCAAATCTTAACAGACAATCTAAGACATATAATCTGATCAAAATAGAAAAAATCATGTTCCTCTATTTAAAAATGTACCTTTTAGCAACCTCCTGCTCAGGCATCTGGTTGGGCAAACTAGTGAGGGCCATGTAGAAGGCATTCATTTCAGCAGGAAAAAAAAAAAGTGTTTCATTTTTGATTTGCCAGTTTTTGTTTGGTTTGTTTTTTTTAAAATTTTTCATTAGTTAACCAAAATATAATGATTTTAAAACTGTTGTAGCCAGTTTCTGATTGTTTAGTCAAGTACGATTGCACTTGTACAGGTCCACATGTTTACTGGCATCCTGAAAGACCAAATGATGGACTGTACACATCTATATATAATGTCTTTACCCCTTTGGGCAGCAGGCAATGGCAAGGATATTCATAAATACAGCATCACTGTAAGATGGGACAACTGATGTCTCATATGTATCCCAGCACATGTGATTTTTTAATAGTTTCTGAATAAACACTTGATAAATATTTCAAATGTAAGAACATGAAGTAATGAGTATCTGAAGTTTAAAATTTCTTGCCAAAATAATCTGTTTGTACGTTGGATTCTCTTTACTAGCAATTATGGCTCATCAGAAAGATCTAACATTTTTAGGCAAAGCATAATGTGTTGTCTATTTTCAAAACACAACATACGGTAATTACCAGCATATATAACATGGATCAGAGAGTGACACACGGATATGTGTTTCACCAACATATTGGATAAGATAGTTTTATATTTATATTTTGTTTCCTTGCTGAAGTGTTCTTTAATATATGGAACAGGGTAAGTGATATTTCATATGCGTTTTTGTCTTTCTTCTTTAGGTTATAATGTTTGGTATTGTTTGCAGAGTTGCTCACTAGTACATCTTTTATTGCAAAAGGGCTCTGTTCAGTTCTGCTTTTCCTATCCATGCACAATCTGTCACTTTCTACAAAAACAAAGCTATATAACTGGTCCTTTGGAATTCAAGATAAATGTTTTGTTGGCATGTGTTCTTCCCTCTATGCCACCCACACCAAGCAAAAGCAAAAAAAAAAAAAAGCATGACTCTATTTAGCTTGGACACTTTAGTAAGTGGAGTGTTATTTCAGTTTGAAATGCAGATATGAGGAGTGTTCTTTTGTCACTAGAGACACAACACATGGCTATTCTGTGCACTGCTCTAGATCTCCTGCAGACTTCTCATTGACACTAGAGAGACAGATGAGTATTGCTGCCTGAGGTGCAGTTCTGGAGCCCTAATTTTGAATTACCTCCTTTATTGCTGAAACCAGTGGCCTGGTTCTCCTCCTATTTAAACTCAGTAGAGGCACACTGTTGTTAAATGTGTGTAAGTAAAAAATTTTCAGCCTCACTGGCTTTGTCATTCACTAAGAGAAAGGCTAACTCAGGATTGAATGAGAAGGTCCTGCAAACAGTATGTGTCCATTTATGTATATATATATTTTTTTCTCTGTGATTCTAAACTCATAAACAGGAGATTGCATAAGTGTCAATACAAATGTAGGATTAGGTTCTTAATGTGAAAGGTACATTTTACATGGCATTCTGCCACAAAGAGGCAGCATCCACAAATGAGTAAATGAGCAGGAATTGCTTGGATTTGTAAGAAATAGCTGATAGAAATGTCTCAGCAGTCTGTCTATGCTTACATTCTGATGCTGCCATTTCTGAGGCCAATAGTACTGCTGCTTTTGTGTTTCTACACACACTTAATAACTGGTTATGAAGAATTTTTCTATGGGTCTACACTAAAATCAGAACAATTAATTTAAATCTCTTCATTTTCTCATCTTCAGTAGAAAAAAAATATTATCAGTTCCATTATTGGAGAAAAAAATTAAATGGCATCAATTACCTTCAGAAAGTGCATTTTTGAAGAGAAATCCTTAAAAAAGAACACTGAGTGCAAAATAATATTATTTAGTCCATAATTACCCTGAAACACACCTGAAAGGGCTATTTGTGAATGAGGATTTTAATGGAAGTAGGATTTCCCACTCAGTGGCTACAATGATATATCACCTTAAGGAAAATTATAGTAAGAAAAAGTAGATGGGAATGTGACTTGACAAAGGAAGATGTGGTTCTGATATGAAAACCCAGGATAATTTGTTTAAAGAAAAAAACATTAGTATAAGTATATGACCTTTGTTTTGTTAGCTAGATAGTGAAACCTTCTGCATGGTGATCTGCGGAGTTAGTGCTGACCAAAGGGGTAAAAGTGTAAGAAGAAAAATAATCCCCTATTTTAAGAATTCTGAATATTATTTTAGTTTGGTTTAGGTTGGTTATCAGACTGGTTTAGGTTGGTTATTAAAATGATTTTTCCCCCCTCCCTTTTTTTTTTTTTTTGTCTTTTGACAAGTATTATTGAGCTTACTGAGTCACACATATGGCCTCACATTTTATTTCAAAGGGGCATGAAATTCTGTCATAAAAGAGGAAAAAAGGTGGAAGACAATCCTAATTTCTCAATGTAACTACTAGAATCAAACCATGGATTGTGATAATATAGAACATTTATTCTTATGAAGTAAAAGACATGTTCTTTGTACTTTCTTTTGTTTTCTCATATTGTGCCTATTTAATGTCCTAAATACTAATGGTGAGTTTAGGGGTGAGATATCTTTCTCTCTCTCTCTCCTTTTTCTTTGTTCATCCTTTCCTTTCCTTTCCTTTCCTTTCCTTTCCTTTCCTTTCCTTTCCTTTCCTTTCCTTTCCTTTCCTTTCCTTTCCTTTCCTTTCCTTTCCTTTCCTTTCCTTTCCTTTCCTTTCCTTTCCTTTCCTTTCCTTTCCTTTCCTTTCCTTTCCTTTCCTTTCCTTTCCTTTCCTTTCCTTTCCTTTCCTTTCCTTTCCTTTCCTTTCCTTTCCTTTCCTTTCCTTTCCTTTCCTCTCCTTTCCTCTCCTTTCCTCTCCTTTCCTCTCCTTTCCTCTCCTCTCCTCTCCTTTCCTCTCCTTTCCTTTCCTCTCCTTTCCTCTCCTCTCTCCTCTCCTCTCCTCTCCTCTCCTCTCCTCTCCTCTCCTCTCCTCTCCTCTCCTCTCCTCTCCTCTCCTCTCTTCTCCTCTCCTCTCCTCTCCTCTCCTCTCCTCTCCTCTCCTCTCCTCTCCTCATCTTTTCTATATTACATACTTTACTCCCATCTTTCATAAAAGGAGCTCAATTTCAACTGGCTAATCCCAGAAGATATACCTTGTAATTTCTAGACATTCTTACACACTACTTGAAACACCAGATCCTATGTCAGTCCTGTCATCAATTTGAACTCTGACATAAATGCAGCTTCCACTTTTATAATTCCAGGGCCCAAATTCTCACACTTTTTTTTAGATTTACCTCTCATTATTTTAGTGGTCATTTAAGGTTGTAAAAACATGTTCAGTTTATTCTGCATACCGCAGTATATAATTTCTGAATGTTATCCTATATTTTCATTTTTTACAAAGCATATAGCTAAACTTTAGGAGTATTCTTTTTAGGAAAACATATTATATGTGGTGGTACCTTTTCTCATATCACATAATAATTTAAAGTAATATAACAAAATTAATGGTAAAATATCATTAAAAAATACCCTCTGACCCATGGAAAACACAATTTAGAAAATATTTCTGAAAAGGCAGGAATAGCTAATCATAGTTGTTGGTAAAACATGAAGGTAACATCCTGGTTCTGTAGATTGTTTAGACTTTTATGTAGCTGGAGCTAAAATGTCTGGCCAGTGTGTTGTGTGTTTCTCACAGAAACTTAAGAGTCTGCTTAATGCATATGGTTCCCTCTCAGAGGGCGAGTCCATTAAAGCACTACATCCTGAAGGGCAGGGTAAACAAGAGCTCCTTCATTTTTAGAGGGCAGGTTCTTCATATTGTTCAGTGTCTCCGGGGACCCTGAATAGCCTTTCATTTGGTTAAAGACTGGCATACTGAAATGCAGCATGTCCAAACCAGCCTCTAGAGAAGGGGGCCAAAATCTTGGTTTGTCTTATGCGGAACTGAGAATGCTATTGGCACTACTGGCATTAAACAAGAAAAATGGGGAGAAAAGGGAGAGTGAATGGCAGACACAATTCCATAGCTGTCAGCCTTCAAATGGTCTTCACATCTGTATTGATTATTTGATTGTAGGGAATTGTACCTCCTTTCTGAAGCATCCATTTACTCTGGAAAATGTAGAACCTCAAGCTAAGGCGTGACAAGAGGATGGAGGAGTAGATGACTGAGGCGGTTCTGTGAGAGGAGTGGGCAGGATAGCAGCACTCTGAACGGGGCGGCCATACTAATGGTTCATTTACATCATTTCCCAACCCTTCTAAGAAGCTTTGCAATGTTCTCTGATTAAATGAGAGCACATAGATCTCCTTGCAGTCCAGCAATACTGCCTTACGGATTTGTGTTTATCCATCTATGTATAAATACTATCCTAATATAAATATCACAAGTCTTTACAATTTATATTGCTTTTTTCTGTTCATTATTCAGCTACATTTCAGACTACCTAGCAGTATGATAATACTTCAGAAATACTAAGTACAATTATGCTTTAGAATAATTGTTTATTCTTAAAAGACTGAACAGAACAGGGTTAGGAAACAAAAAGAGGCACATTTAAGTCCTAGGAACCAGAGGCATTTAGTTAATTGAATATACAAAGAAATAAAGTGTAATGAAGTTTGTAATTAAATGGTTATCAAATTAACTATTTAACTTACATCTAATGGGCCACATTTTGCTTCTAGTTGTGTAAGTACAAAACTGGATTCCATTGACTTAAGGAAGTTACAAAACATTTACCTTGCTCTTATGAGTTTGGCTTTTTGTCATTGAAATAAGCCATTCTCTTAGCATTTTTGTTTTGTGAAGGGAAAAATTTGAATAAGGTAGTGATAAACGTTTGTAGTTCTGCTATGTACCTCCAAAATGAATTTCATCTATTTCCAATCTGCTGACAAATTAAATGAACATTAATGTAGTATAGCACTGTAAAATTTATCTGGGAACCATATTCTCCTGATTATATGGGAAGTTTAGTTTACATCCATATATACAAATGTGGTTCCTGAGAATGATGGACCATATTAACTGACAACATACCTTTATGTAATTCTGTGGGCTTGGTCCTGAAACCTTGAATTAGATGAAATAACTATGGAAAAAAATTGTTCCTTTTGTGGTGTTTTTGCCATGGAAGATGCAACCACTTTTATTGCAATTTTGAAGCCTCTTATTTACAGTATTTTTAAATTTTGCAGAAAACTATAGACCGTCTCAAATGTAATTTTTTTTTTTTTTTTTCTGTTTGGACACATCTTTACTATTGTATATCATGACACGGTTCTGGGTGACCCTCCAAAAATATGTCTAGAGTGGGGTAAGATAAAAAGTTGAAATAATAATTGTTTACTTCAATATCTCATGTAATAAAACATTTCTTCTCATGTTTTCAACAATATATCTGATTTTGTGAACATTAGATTATCAACACCTTCTGGTAATTTGGTACCAATACTGTGACAAAAAGTTTCTATTCCTATTTGGGAAAGGGGACAAAGTGTGAGATTGCTGTTGTCAGAGACATCATATCAACTTTATTCAAAAATACTTTTAAATAAAAGTAATGACTAAGTTAGTTTCTTAAAATAAAACTTGAAAGGTGACAATCTAGTAGTTTTCTAATTTCTGAAAACAGTTTAATTACCAAGTAGATTATTATTTTAACCATCTGTATATTAAAAAAGAAATATATATATATATGTGTATATATATATGGAAGTGTATGCATACATATATATTTATAAGTATGCATATATATGTGTATATGTATGCATACACATGTATTTATCTATATTTCTTTAATTAACATTGTCTTTACTGTGATGTAAGAATATTTCCATGTGTGTTTTGAAAGCTTTTAGGCCTGGAATGAAGCAAAATTGCTTCATATAGCATATGAAGCATGTAAATGCTATATCCACAGAGTCACCAAAAAGTCACTCCAGTCCTACAAGACTTCACCTTGTCTAATATAGTAATATAAATGTTTATTTGGGGTTGCTAGGAACAAAAGTTCAGGCCCAAATCCAGTTTGCAACTAGCTGAATATAGATTGAGGGACATTAATATTTCTGCACCTTAAAACTCTGCCTTTTACATTTGAAGTAATATCACATAACAGGAGTGGCCTGAATTTAACTTTGCTGTCACTTCATTACAATAATAATTAGCTTGTCCAGGCAAATGGATAAATAAACACATACCAAATGTATTTATGAAAATTGAAACAGGTCTTACAAAGTTCTCACTATTAGATATCTGAATTTAGTTTTAAAATAATAAAACCATAACTATTTAATTATGCAATAATTATTGCATGACAAAGTTTTTTTTCTCTTTCTTAATGCTGAACTTAGGTGAACTATTCAGTTTTTCAGTCAAAACTATAATAAGGCTAGTAGTCTCAATGGCAGTTGCTTTCTGCTAAAATTAAAGCAGGGTTGTTCACAGTATTGATACTCTTCAGCTATGATACAGTTTTATTATTGTAAATTCTATTTTAAAATTTATAAAATTGAACATTGAAATGCATTTTCAGGTTGACAGTTTATTAAGTTGAATCAAATATGTCATTACATTTATCTAAAATTTATTAACGCAATTTTAAATTGTTTTCACATAGTTTTTTTAAGTCATTCATGGAACTATTTATAAGTGAGATAATGATGTGGTTACATGAGTCTATGTATAGTTACATGCAGTACTGCACATTCAGTTAGATGTTATCTGACAATTTATAGCAAACCCAAATGTATAGGTTACAGTATGTTTCACATTAGGCTCAAAATTCAAGAATATGTACATTTTTCTGTTCAAATTTATACAAAATGCTTACAGTAAGATCAAAGAACTTGCACCATATACTTTCAAAGAATGAATATTCTGCTGAATCATTTCTTGCCAAGTATAAATTTCTTCCTTTAGTGATGATGAAAAGTGCATCAAAGGAAAAATTGTCTAATCAGTATATTTGACGTTTTTGAATTGAATGAAAATTCTCCCATCGATTTCATTTTTTGAAAGTATGGAATGTCTTTACAGTTTGTCTTATGTTTTTGTCTCTTCCTGTTAGAGACTGTTAGCTTACCTTGCATAGGGAAAATACCTTCTGCAAAGGTGTTTCAAATCTCAATCGGCTATAACATCTCTATCAATTATAAGTTTGGGTGTTTCTAAAGGTTGTTTTCTTCATTCAGTGACTACATTATGCTTGATCTTTTAAGGGTGAATATTTTCAGTTTATTTCCATCCAAAGATAGTATGCAATGTAGTTAATACTGGTTGTGGAAATGATTTAATAATACTATATACTGATGGGTTCATTAAGTTTATAATATTAATGTTTAAAAAACATTCTAACTCTTTAAAATGGATTTAACAGTTATACATTTTCTATTTTAGTTTTCTGTTTCTTTGTCTTATTCTTTTTTCCTACACATTACTGAATCAAACTGCTTGTCTTTGTTTTGGAGTCTGCTTTTTATTTTATTTTGAGTACGGAGCACAATTGTCTGCAGAGGGATCTATGCTATTGTTCTTAAGTGTGTATGTTTTCTGTTAAAGAAAAATACTGTACTCTTTTAGATAGCTATTGATTTTCTAAGCAGAATCATATGGTCTACATTTCTGCCCTCCTTGTTTCTGCATTCTTACACTGTGAGGCTGTGAAGAGGCATAAGTGTTTGCTTTTGTAGCTCTGATAGCTGGAATAAGACCTTAAGCAAAATCCTCATCAATGTCAAAGGAAATTATGTTTTAGATAGGGATTTTTTAAAAAATTCTATCTATAGCTTCATTAGTGTAAATCTGTAACATGAATACATACATGCATAAACATAAAATTATATGTATGTATGTCTGAAGCACCAGTCAGTGCAGAATGAAGCTTTTTTTGTTGTTGTAGTTGATTTTTTTTAATGCACCTTGTCTCAAAAAGAGGAACTGTCTTAAAAGTAGGCAATGCTTATATAATTAAGCTTTTCAGCAGAGTAATTTAAGTGGTAAAATGAACTCCTTATTGACAATTTCTGATTGGGTCTGAAATGTCTCTTTTTACCTTTTTGGCACGGCAGGTACTAGCTACCAACAAGTAAGTGGCAATGTACCATAATATCATGTTGAACAGTATAATCTATTAGGTTTATAGTGCAATATATTACTTAAAAAGTTTTAAATGGTAAAGTCTACTAATGCACATAGTACTAACTTGTACATCAACTCTTCTTTAATGATTTTTTTTTCCTAAAGAATGAGAAGTTACTACTCTTTTGAGAAAAGTTGTTTCTATAAATATGAAAAGTAGTTAAAATAATGATTCTAAATTCACCAATTTTTAGAAACATCACTGAATGTATTTATAATGGTTAATTTTTCATCCATACGTAATTTTATATACTGAATGTGTTCTATAATTTTCAGTATATTTTATATACTGAATGTTATCTGTAATTAAATATTTCTTAAGAATTCTCAGATTACTAAGAAGTTTTTGTTAGATTTGGTTAGGATCAGAGGTTTAATTATGGAGAAAAAAAGCATCCTCTTATCATTTTGTCTTTATAATATTTATCTTAGGATCAATTGTCCAAATTAATTGGAATAATTTTTTAAAATGTTAAAATACATCTTAATTTTACCTCATTTTCTATTTGAATGTTTGAGAATTATTTACTGCTCTATGTAATAATCTATCGTGAAATACCAAATTTCACAACTTTGGCCTGAGCAATACTATATTATTTCAACTTACAGTTACATAGTGAAACTATTTTTCTTTTATGTTTGTCTTAGTTACCCTTACCTCCTGCTTTGTGTGTTGATGTAAGGCCTCACAAATGATCATTTAATCATTAAAGCTCGATATTACTTCACAACCCTCATGGAAAAATAATTTAACACAGCAATGAAGACAAAAGTTCAAAGCTAGATTTTTACTCTTTGACTACTTCCACATGTGAACAAGTTGATTGATGTGAGTAGTCTCATCAGGTTCAGTCAGAGTTTTTGTGTAACACACTTTCATGTGTCTGACACATACAGGCTTAAGTCAGTCCTTAGTCTGAGTTCTGGTTTGCTTGATGAAGTCAGTGTTTCTGAACGTATTAGGATAATGATTACTGTTACCAAAGTCTTTTTTCCTCTAAAAAGGGAACTTTCTGGTTTTATTCATGTAGACAATACACAACTAGGTGTGTGTATCAGAGAGCATTTTGATATGCTCAGAAAGGCCTGAGGACCTTGAAATCTAATGCTAATTCAATTTCTAGATGCAATCTAATGCTAGTTCAAATGCTTACTTTTTGTTTTCCTGTATTTTATTTTTAATTGAATGTTACTGGCTTGAAAAGGTTACTCATAATAATGTTTAAGCCTAATGGCAGAAAGGTACTGGGAGGGTTAATGAGTATATTTATTTATTCAGAGATTTGAACTGTAAAGCTATATATGGAAGATAAGTAGTTATAGGTTCTGAATGTCTTCATTTTGTCTTGTCTTCTAAAAAAGTTAGATTTTTTTATTCTAACAGGAAATACAGAATTTGAATGAAATATAAGGATGTTAAATAGCTGTCATCCAAAGGCTTCAATAAGAATTGTTATTATTGTTTTTGTTGTTGTCACTGAACTCTGAAAAATCAGGTCATGTTTATTTTTGGGACTTACTGGGTTTTTAGGAGGTGAGTGAACAATGGCTAAGAGGCCTTGCATCTCTCTGTGTTACAACTAGCTAAATTGTACAGTGATGAAATAGGAGCCCTTTTTAGTGAAATCATGTTTTGGGAATATGGTCAATTTACATTTATCTCTGCATTTCAAATATCTAAAAGATAAAAGTTGTCAAAACTATTTCTTAATACTGAGAAGAAAGTAGTTATTTGTAGGCCGGAGATTCTGAAAGCAAGGATTGTTGTTACCAGAAGTGAAAATGATGATTTTAGTTTCATTGTCCAAATGTAGAGGTGCAAAAGTAAAAACATACAGAACGTAGAGTATTGAATACTCAGAATATTACAAAATCTTAAACTTGTAAACATCCTTTTTAGATATACACAACCTTTTATCCCTTGATATGAGAGTCTTACATATAAAGGAGGTTTTAGCTGTAGTTAGGGCAACATCAGTCTGAAGAGAGGCAGATATTTTGGTCTATCTTATTTTATATAACCTTAGAAAAATCCTTTTGGTCAGCTTAGATTTTTTTTTTTTATTACACAGGAATCAAAATTCTTCATGTCAAAGTTGGAAAATAAAGTGTCACAAAATGTCTCAGTTCCTGGACAAATAATCATTCAGCAACAGCATTAAAATTGCTACAGCAAAGTGAAATTTGAAATTAAGATATGATGTTCTGTGGCTATGGGAGATATTTATGAGAGTGCTTTGTTGACAACTAATTGATAATTATGGCTTGTATTCTTCTAACACCTTTCTTCCCAAAGGATCCTAAAGTGCCTTACAAAATTAGGGCTTGTTCCTGCCCTGATTGAAGTCAATGGGAGCACTGCCAATGGGAACAGCACTGGGCACTCAAGAAGCTAATAAAAGCTGCATTCAGACATCACTTCTACCACTGAAATGTGTAACTGTTCAACTTACACAGCAATACTCCCCAGTGTTTAAGACAGGAAGTGAATATTATCATACGCAGATTGCAAATTTTAAAAATAAAATATAATTTTAAAGGGATACATGGTCCAAATATTAGTGTTAATGTCCCAGCTTTTGGTTAAGATTTCTGTTTGAGACTTCATCCAAACACATTTTTGTATTTTTTTCAGAAGATTTGAACATTAGTTCCAGTAGTTCTAATGGCCGATATCACTTTCATTATTCATAGGTTGTATACACATATTTTGGAGCTCAGATTTGCATTTTTTGTGCAATAGTATAAAATAATTTCAGAAAAATATAACATGGATATATAAGAAATCTTCTATATTTATTGTACCTTTTTGCTGATTATTTTTTAACTGATACCTGAGGAAAGCTTGGTATTACAATGAGTATTTGGCATATATTTCCATACTCTTTCATTTTACATATTAAGCTGATGGCTACTATATGTCAAGGACAGGTTTTGATGTTTGTATACCTGAGATGCCAGTTGAAAGAAAGCCTTATGCCTATATCAGAATATGCAGAATATGCAGAATATGCAGAATATGCAGTATTCTGATATTTTTATTTCTTTTTAGTATAGGGCCTTTCATATAAAATTTGTCTGCTATAATAACACTGTGGCATGCATTGATACAAAAAAAAGTGGGAACTAATGCAGATATTTGTAATACTATGAAAAGGCCTGAATTTTTTTTTTTCACTCAGCATTTTTTTCTCAACCATTCATATTGGTGAGTGATTAAATAATTAAATTCTTTAACAAATTTTAAATTATTAAAATTTAACAAATGAAAGAGGAAAACTTTCAAGACACCATAAAAAGTTCCTTAGGTGTTGGACTGTTTTGTTGTACTCCAGTTAGATGCTTTAAGATGGGACTGAAAAATAAGCAGCTCCAAGGGGAACTAACCATCAGAACAACTTATCTAACAGACTATCTGTCAACTGAAGTCTTTAAATCAGATGGTGTATACATGCTGTATATTCAAAAATAAGTTCGAGATTACATGGCTAGATAAATTCAACACTAGTCTTACTGAATCCTTCTAGTCTTATTGAATAAAGATTTATTAAATCCTCTGGCAAAATCACAGAAGATGCAGGTTTGCATTTTTGACATGTCTAAGGTGAAAATATTCTGTAGAGTTCATAGAAATACTATATTTACCTTATTAAAAAAAAACAACCCCACAACAAAAACAACAAACAAACAGATGTAACCCCAATTTCAAAGAATGTTCTTTTTTTCATACTGTACCTGGATAAAATATTTACAGTGTAACTAAATTCCCTTGGCCATCCAAGAACAGAAGGTTAAGAAGGTAGTTCATAAAAGGGGGTTTCAGAGAAATTGCAGCATATTGTATGCATCTGTTATATAGATGTGGCTTTCAAGTAGTTGTGAATGTGTTAGAGGAAGGCATTCTGTTAGAACTTAATTCAGAATTAATTCATTAAGATAGAACTTAATTTAGTTAGAACTTAAATGTCTCCCTCTACTAGAAACACAATATTTTACAGCCTTTTATAACAATAACAGCCTGGAAATATAAAAATTACTGTTTATGCTGGATTAACAACTGCCATGTTTTCTTACCTACATTTCTGGCTAGAAAACTCACATCTTCCCCAAAAAGAATTTGACATAAGTAAAAATAATTTGACATAATTGTTCCAGAAAGCTACAGACAGATATAGAAAACAGCCATTGCAGTTAACAGCCAATTATTTTCATTTTCTTTCATATGTGTTTTCAATAAAAGTATTATATTCTTAATACTTTTAATTAATTCATTATTATGTCATAAACACATTTTATAGGTTATAGTTTAAAGACATATTAAGGTTGATATTGAACTGTCTCTTCTACATACACAAAAAAAAAAGTAAGAAAGAAGTAACTATGCATCTGCTGATGACAGGCCAGGAGGAATTTAGCACTTCAGTCAAAAATAGGATTAGATTTTTATCCTTAGGATAGGCTTAGTGTGTGATCTCATGGTCACTTAATATGTTTCCTATTAGATCTTCCCTTAGGCCTGTTTTTGCAGTCCTTAATCAGGCAAAACACCCAAAGAAATCAGTGCACTTTTGCTCAGCAAAGAAGTTTTCAATCTCTTCTTTAGACTTCAAATTATTTAATTCATACACAATTATATAATAAATAAAGGGCTAAATTACAGTTACTCAGAAAAATTTAAGATGAACTTTTATGCCTTTGAGGATCTGGGCCTAAATGACTAATGCAATACTAAGATCATATATCCATCTTGTATTAGAAATAAATTAGCTATTGTCAAATTCTGCATTCTTTGCTAATTTTCATCTTGCTCAGCAAAGCATTGTAGGATCCGACCTTTAAAACCTTTTGTATTGTATTTCTTCACTAATAAATATTTTGTAAGACTTTACTGGGTACTACAATACTTCTTTCTTTTCATTAATTTCCATTAAACATGTTTTCATTGGCATATCTGTAACCATTATAGGACACATGAACTTTGTATTAGAAAGTGAGGTGAAAATAGCACTTTTTTTTTTGGACATACTGAATATAAAAAACCCACACCTTTTTCCTGAGAAAGTACTATTTTTCAAATGTATTTTAGAATTTGTTAAATAAAAATCTTCCTGACAAACAAAACATGACTTTGCCTAAAATAAAAACAAAACAAAACATTCAACTTATCAATTTTTATATTGAACTGTAACCTTTGTCAAAAGTTAATATTGATCAATATTTAAATGCGTATCACCAATCTTGCCCCCCCCAAAACCCAACAAAATCTGTCAGTAAACAAATGGTTGATCTAAACTGCTAGAAATAGTTGCATTCAGCTATCCTATAGAATGCATTGCTTTGTACTCTTAAGTTTAATTAATATACCATAGTAATTAAGAGTATAAAATACACATTTTCATATAGTCATCTCATAATTGCAAACTATAAGAACAGATTTTAACAATGCATTATATTTCAAAGTTTTGAAATACTTTAATTAATTAATAAGTAAATAATTCTTTAAGATTTGTTTTAATAGATCTTTAAAAAGCCATACTCAAAAAAACATGAGGTCAAGCAATGTCATTTCACCGAATGGTTTTAAATGTGTTATTGTCAAATAGAATGTATATTTAAAGTGCAGTTCTATAGCAAAAATAATGCTCTTAATATTTAATATATTGCTGATATTTAGTCTTGCATGCTCTGAACCATATGAGTAACTTTACTTTCAGAAATTTAATAATATCACCAAGAGCCACTTATGGGAGTAAAATTGTTCATATACCTAAGCATTTGCAGGACTGAGCCTTCAATTTTTGATTGTTTGATCAATTGGAAAAAAATCTACTGAGTATTCACTGGATCTTTTGACCTCATAAAATTGGTTCATGTATTTTTGTCTGACAGCTTCCTATAGCAATGAAAAAAACCCCTTCACTTTGTACTTTATCCTTCAAAGAACAGTAAAGAAAGCAAATATCAAATAATATTAATACCTCAGAAATGCAGTGAGATACTTAACAGAATAATCCAAAGATTGTCTTTAGATTTCTAATATTTATATTTGCAGTATTAAACATTAAGCATTAGAAACATTAGAAAGCATCATGTATTAGATACATAACTTTATAACCATAGACACATTTGCTATGTATACTTTTCATTTTCTTTTAGATATTATGTACATCATGTATCATGTATCATGTACATAGGTGTACATGATATCTATGTATGCTTATATATGTATATAAAAGTCTCATGTACTTTAAAACACATTAGACTTAAATTATGCAGCAAAGTGCCACCATAATGTATCTGACAGTTTCACTGAAATCTGTTACAATGTTAGTTTATTAAACAGTGTCAGATAATTTTCATTGTTACTGGTATATTTCTGGGGAGAAAAAAGCTGGGATATGTAATGAAGACTCTTTTCATTCTGACAGAGAAGTACTATCCTTGTGGTGCTTAGGCACTTTACAAGAGAAGAGTTTTTTGCAATAGGATGCCTCCTGTGGTGCAGTGAGGCATGAAGCAAGACAAGAGGTAGACGGAACTGAAGAATGTCATATGAGGGAATGCTAACATCATAGGAAACATTCACAAGGGGAAGACAGCTGTTGTTATGAACTATTAAAGCCAACAGCAGGGTGTTCTTTTCTTTCAAGGTTTTAAAAGCCTGAGATGGCATTTCCTTCTATCTTCTTGCCACTGCTGTCTGTCCTCCTCCCTCTCAAAGGAGGTCTGCTATGTCAGGTAGCTTTCATCGTGGCATGCACTGAATCATGAGGGTTCTGCCTTTCGTTGCCCTCTCTTTTGCCCTTCACTTAAAGATTATCTGGAACTGGGCCTCAGAGCACCAAAGAACAACTCTCATCTCAAAAAACACTGCGGGCAGGGCTAAAGAGAAATGACAAGCAGACAAGCTGAAAACCTACTGAAATGGCTGAAAATGGATATTGTTTGGAGGGAGATGCATTTATAATTGTATGCCTATGTCTATGGAAGTGATACTAGAGATATCTGCAACTTAGTACAATTGTAAATTATGTGATTATTAAGTTCAGACACAGTGGCCTCTGATTTTCAAGGACGGAGTAGGGGATGGGGATGACAAAGAGGAAAACTGAGGTAGCAATAACATTGACTATTCTTATTAGACCAAATGTTAGTCCTTAGTTACATACATTTAAGTCCTTTAACTTTAGTAAGCTTATTTTGCTTAAATCAAAGTATATGTGTGATTAGCTAGGAGTATGCTTTAATTTCTGCATATATATACATATACAAAAAAAACATGTATAGATTTCCACACTCTGTTTTTTTACAGGATTGTAACAAATAGTGGCCTAAAATTTTCATGCTAAAAAAAAATTGATAGCTGTAACATCCAGGTTGTATAATCTACAAATGATTTGTATAATGATTTCCTGTGAAGATCAGTATACAATTTGTGGCCTTGATTTCTCCACATGTCTTATACTGATGAACTCAGTTGACATTTCTGTCTGGCAGTTACTCCTGATTTAGATCAGACTAAGTGAAAGGATGTGCAAAGGATGTGTCCAGAGTGTAGTCTGCTACATTAGTCTGCTTCTTGAGGTGAAGCACTTCAGAATAAAGAAGAATACCTTTATATTAGATTTATATTCTAGATCTGGGAAATCTAATTTGGACTACAGTCACTTATTTATCATACAACATGGTTCAAAAGCAACTGACACAAAGGTCACGTATAGCAGACATAAAAATGCATAGCATAATGGAGTTCAGATTCCGATGGGCTCTTTTTCAGTGCAGCTACATATACTTGAGAATGACAAACAAAACCCAAAAACCCCAAGCCGACAGCCATACAATAATAATGCGATCGGGACTAATATTTTCTCATGGATTTACTTCATTGAAGCAGTTGTCAATATTTAAACACCAGAGATGCTTCTTCATCATAATGTTTTCATTTCTGCAAATTCTTTAGAAAACAATATCTGCGTTAATCTAGACATCATGTAGAGGGAATACAAGTATTCCTAGTTGTATTCAAGTTTTTCAATTACTGTTTCTATCCCAAATTTGAAGGTGCAGAGCTATATCATACTGAAAATGAATGTTAAGGGTTTCTTGAGTTTTTCATTATACTAGAGTCAGGACTGTCTTTTAGGAAGACCACTTTAAAAAAAAAATTTAAATGCATTCTATTCAGATATGGTGATACTGAATGTCAAAATAATTCTGTGATTACCTGTATTTAAAGACATACTATATGATCTCCAGAAAAGCAATATCCTGATAGTTGCTAAATAAGGATCTTTTATTCTCTAGAAGAATGCTCTAGATAACTGTTTCAATAGCTTTGTTCTCTTGTCATTATTACACAGTGTTTCTATTGCTTTCACACATTTGTTGGTATCTGCCAAGCAGAACCAAATTTAGCCTGAAGTCTGGAGGAAGATAGAAGGAAAATATATTAGGTATTGGGATGATAATTTGGAGGAAAAAGAAGTGTTGAAAATTTTATGCTCATATTTTTGGTTGCACAACCTATGTGCCAAATATTGCATATACCCATTACGCACAAATTTAGATATCAAAGTTTACATCAACAAATAAAAGTTATATATGCAAAATTACACCCAGATTTTTGTATCCACCTTTTAATATTACACATACAGCAGGTTATGTAGGAAAATTGACCTAACTAACAGAAAAAGTTCAGGGCACTTGGAAAATCTGGTATTACAATTCTGATCATTATTAGAAAGTGTTAACAGTATGCTGAAAACTAATTCTCCACATATTTTCTGACTTTAATAGAACATCAAGTCTTTACTGCATATTACATCTTGCTGTGACACTTCTGATAATTATAAAGTTTTCCATCTGTCACAAGAATTATATATACATTAGAAATTATTTCTAATTGTATCACCCTTCCAAACTTTTAGTTATCATTAAATTGGAAATACTTTATTTTTCAGTTATAATTTTATTTCCTTTATAAAACTGCTAATATTTATAGACTTTACTACTTAATTAGTTCTAATGAAGAAAGTAATTTTCTTCTCAACTCTACAGTTGATTGACATGATATCATATGTACTTGTTGAACTTCTTTTTTTCTATGTTATTCAGGCCTGCTGCGCTGCATGGAAGTATGAATGCTCTATTGTTTTGAATAGTGGTTGTAAAAGCGTACCAGCAAAGATGTACTTTCTCTCTTAGATGTATATAGAAGTTTGCTTTTTGTCTATCTGTCCTAAAGCATTCTTACTCACAGTCCATTTACAAGTTAATAACTGCAAAAATCTGGTCTCATTAAAATTATCAGACCTACGTTGCGTCGGGCTTTCCCAAACTGTTCTAAGTAATGGTACCGTAGGCAATATATAGATACAAATCACACTGGTCTGAAGCAAAAGTGGTGGGTGAATTCTTATTATATTCTAAAAGATTTATAGTTATGTACCATAAGCTGTATGCTTTTTCGTGATTACAAATTATGATTTGTTATAATATTTCATTGTGAGAAGTGCATTTTATGTTTATATTAATTTCATGGTAAATTATTTGTTCTGATCAGTGTGAACTGATCAGAGTCACAGACCAAAAATTACTATTTGAAGCCTTTATGAGGTTATTCACTACTCAATGTGGAGGTGGTCTAACCTTATTCATCAGTTCACTTCCTTCTTATTTTAAAACTACGTTAGTTCAGTACATAAAGTCATATTAAGCAGAATAGACTGTGCTCAGTAGCTTCATTCTGCAAATAAAATTATTGTCTTAATGAAACCTGAATCTTTAGCCTTAAACTAAAGGCATGAAGAGGTCTTTAATTTCTTTTTGGAGAAGAACGGTTAGATTCCTTTTTTAATTGTTATTGCTTTTCTTCAAATCCCAGAACAACACATAGATGCTGAATATTAATAAAGACAACATTCTTGGAGACATTAGGTGTGTAACAACTTTTAATCACTCTAAGTAATACACACAAAAAGTTTAAGGTAGTTTTTATTCAGTAACAAAGCATCTTCAGTCAATAAATAGGAGACAATTTTCCTTTTCAAGTTTTCATTTTTAAGCCAAGAAAACACTTGTGGAAGCCACAATCTGTCTTTCACTTGGTGGCCGGTATGTTGGGGATTATTTTTGCTGTCTAAGAATCATGTATACTAAAATCTGGGCAACAGACTATTCTTGTTCTGGATCCCATACATTAAAAGTGTCCTATTCTCAACAAAATAGTATCTCAGGAAATCATCAACACTGCCATATACATGGTAAAATGCCTTCCCTGGTGTGTGAGATGTATTAAAGTTGTGAAGACCGGTGCTCACTTGCATCTGTTGAAATAACTAGCTGTCAGTCACTGTGGAGATTGGAGAAGAAAAAGCCCCCTGGTGATAAAACTCCTCCCATCTTTCTCCCACACATGCACACAAATGCACACACATACATATACCCATATTCACACAAACAAAAAATAAATGGTGTGTTATTTCTGCTATGTCATTAAATCTAATATTGCTTTAAAAAAAAAAACTACAGCAAAACTAAAAAAAATGACAAACCAACTTTTTAAAAGTTTATTTCTACAACTCTAGACATTGCCATGTGGAAAGATTGCTAAAACTCTGAAAATAGTAGAGGAAAAAAATATTCTGACTATTTTTAACTATATTAGAATTATATCTTTCATGAATGGTGGCCTATGTATGGATATGTCAAATATATGGAATTATTTTAATATGTGTATAATGATCATAAAACTTCTAAATGAACTTTTGATTTTTCTGTTGATAATTCTGTTGATATACCCTCTATGCCAATGTGCCTAGGTGCTGCTGCCACAATGCCATCACCTGACAGACATTTAAGCTCCCTCATCCAAAATGATTTAAAATATTTATGGTCTCACTTGAGACACTTCTGTGGGAATAAGGGAACATTTCAACTTTGATAAGGCATGACTATTTTATGGTAGGTTCCTAGATCAAATTTCAGAATGTTGACATTAAACATGTTCTCCTATGTAACCTGCTAAGCCATTTGCACTACTATTGATGGTTTTATCTAAAAAACCCACTTTAATCAGTGGCACAAATTTACTTTCTGTAGCACTTAATTATCTAATGTTCAAATCACACATAAATTGAATAATAATTTCAGAATTACATTATCCTAAAACTATTGATAAATTAAATAGCAAAAATGAGTGGCTGACCTGGTAGACTTGATTCACAAAAACAAAAAAGGTAAATATAACAGCTTCAGAGAAGTGGAATTAGCAAGATAATGTGTCAGGAAGTCTTGAAGAGTTAAACTTATTATGGTAGTTGAATAATCTCTTAAGTTACAGTATCAATTTTTAGTAGAAAAGTTTGTGATGAAAAGAGGAAATAGAACCTTATAATTAAGAAAAACATTATGATTAAAAAGATTCTGAACTACTAAAATAATCTGTAGTAGTAGATAGGGTGCATTTACATTAGTCTGTGTGGCACATTGAGTGAGGGACTTTCACCTAACCACCCTGATGTGCATATGGCTTATATTCTAGTTGTTTTGTGCTTGACAGCAGAAATCTGATGATCAGAATCGGAGAAGCCTCATTATTTTCTAAATAGAGTAGGTGATACATTCGGAAGATTATTCTAGAGAAAAGGAATACAGAATTATCTTGCAGTGACTGTGAAAGATCAATTTAGTTACAACTTATTGACCTCTAATTCTTGTGATTTTATGATCAGTTCTTATGTAATCCTTTTCAGTGCAATGGAGACTTGCCTATTGAAGACTGTAGGGTTCAGCATTTAAGACTCAGTTGGATAATTTGTATATAATATTTCCTGGTATTACAGCATTACATTTTTGTCCAAATTCTGTTTCCTCCAGTTATCAGAGTCCTCCCATCCATATAGTTCTTAGGCATTGTTTCCATGTGAAAACTAGTTAAAAGTTGTTTTTTTTCTTCTTTTGTTTTTTTTTTTTGTTGGGTTTTTGGTTTGTTTTCAGTTTGGTTTGGGGTTTTTTTTACATTTTTATTGCTCACACATAGTTTAGTCACACAGACTAACTTCAAGCAACTTGCATAAATGTCTGAATTGTAAGGCTGATTTCTTTGTATCATCTGGAAGCTAGAATCTGGAAGCTAGAAAGCAGAGTTGCTAGATTCTGTAATCTTGCAGGGAATTTATCTCAATCATTCTCCAACCTACCTCTCTGAGGATGAAGGCACAGCAAAGACGCAGGGTGAATCAAGTAATGTTTGCCTGAGTAATGTGCGAAATTTTTAAAATACAGTATTATCTAACTAGAAGTGGAAGCTGAATGTAATTTCTGTCAGGTTATCTGCTGGTACTAATGTTTCACTGAAGATTTTAGCCTTGTTTTTTCTTACAAGTGTAGTTACCAGGAAAAAAGTCTTTTTATGCAAGAAATACGTCAAAAAAGAACATTTTAACTGAAAAATATGGTTATTGGAAAAAGGGTCATTTTGAAAGTACAATTTTCAGGAAAAGGGCTTTCTCACACAAGAAGTACAGATACTAGAAAAGTGCGTAAATATTCTTCAAATTTTATTAAGATATTTGAAGTTTCACTTATGTTAAATGCAGGTTGATATCAAATGTCATCAGCTTCCATTATGACTTTGACAGCCTTCCTTGATAAAAGACTAGAAAATGCTTGACGATCCTTCCCATGGAAATTAGAATCTAAGGCATTGTGAAAGATATCACCTCTGCACCTAAATATTATTTCCAAAGAACAATAATTGAATACTTACCCGAAAAAAGAAAAATAAAAGTTTGTTAACACCATATTTCAGTTGACAGAAATTGGGATCCATCACAAATTTTTAAATCTGGTCAAGGAGGAGAATGAAAATCTTTTTTTATCCTTCAATGGCTAACATCATGACCATGAAGGAATACATCCATAACTATCATGCTGCTTCTCTCTGGGGTGTGTGTGATACCAATCACCAGATACAATATTCTTGCTGCCGTAAGGCTGCTAAAGCAGAAAAAAGGTACTGAATGGATAAGATTTTTCTTTTCTGACACAATATTTATTATGCCCACTTAGTTTTGTATGGAACACTATCTTTTCATAAGAATAAGGGTGTGTTTTCAGAAGTGTTTAGTTTATTTTTCAAATTACCTTTTATCAAGTATTTTATGCATGACTTTGTGGCATGACTTGATTCATCATGTATTGGTATCTGTATAAATCAGGAATAGCTACTTCGAACAATTATGGTGGCACAAAGCCACAGTTCTCTAGGAAAGAAGAATTAGAGTGTATCTCTTGGTTCATCATGCTATAGTGAAATGATGAACCAAATAGTAACATCTATTATTAGAGTAACTACTATTATTCTAATAGATTTCTAATAGTTACTTCTAGTAACTTCTATTATTATAGTAGTAACTTCTAAACCCCATATTTTTCACATTTTTCCCTAAACTTCCTGTTATTTTCTAATACAATTTAGTGTTTCAATAATCTCATAAAAACCCTCAATTCAGTTCACCTTTAAACATTTTCCTGATAAAGTACCACAATGTCCCTACCCAGGAACAAGTACCTGTACTGGTGAGATATATCTCCAGAAAGATGTTCATTTACACTGAAATGATTTAAAAACAAATAGTTAATTTAGGTGTTCTGAATGGCAGGCTTGTATTTTAAAGACTTTTTTCCCCAGATTCAGAAACAGCTCTAATGCCACATAACATAATCTATTGTGTGATTTTAATTTTTTTCTTAATTTCCTAAATTTCATTAAATGACAACTTAAATTCACAAAAATCTTTCCTATTTCATGGAGTATTGTCATTGTTACGTGTTCCAAGCACATTACAGATCTTGATGTTTAAAGTTATAGTATGCTTAACTGTTCTTCATTTCCTAACATCCTGATTGAGTTTACTCTCCTAAATCTTAAATCAACATGCTGACAAGCAGGCTCTTTATTTTCCTTCTCCCACTGTTTTTGTAAGTCTTCATGTTTTTAAATTAACTTAACTTTGAAGGTCTTCAGTATATTACATATATAAGTCAAATGCTATCCAGTTAGTATTGTAAATTAGGTATTATTTTTATAAGTTTCTTTTTTTATTAAACCCAGATTTTCCTTATTAGATACAGTTAATAACGTTCTTTCCATCACAAACTAGAGGTTAGATGCTTTAAACTACAAGAAATTTGAGTTTGTGATACAGAAAACTCAGAGACTGAAAGAAAAATGTGTTTTTCTGTTTTAGCAGCAATATATTTTGTCTTTATAAATGGATTTTCCATAGGCTATATGTGGAAAAGTGAGTAACACTTGCAAACTCAGAATTGAACATCCTTTTAAATCATGTGTGTATTTACAAATATTTCATCCAGAAATCTCCTATAGAATGAATATACTATTAAAGTAAAAATAATAATACGTAAATATGTCTAGTGTATATATTTTAGTTGAGTAGGACAAAGTCAATAGAAACATGAGTGAAGAGGTTGTAGAAAGATTTTCTTTATAGCTCTAGAAGATAATATCTAACACATCTGGGAAGGCATTTAAATAATTCAAATGGAGAAAAAAAAATAAAAGCTGTATCATCCTTCCTTGGGGAAGTATAAAAGAGAGGGCTACATATGCAGAAATTGATTTAAGGATCCATTTCGTCCTCTGCTTCTGAGAGAAAGGGTCCTGCGAGCATATCACCAAATCTGGCAAATTGGATCCATAAGATATGATGCCTTGCATATTCATAAGATATGTAAAGTGTCAGTGTGTCTCTGTATAGTTCAGTCATACCTAGAAATAGATTATCCTTACATCATACATTCAGAAACATGAGGAAAAGCATAGGGAATTATTTCCTCACTATCTGCCAGCTGATTACCAGCACAACAGAACTGCGTCATCATCTCACTTGCATCTCTTGGCATAGACCACAACACCATTGTGTCAGGAGCTGTATAAAGCAATTCCTGTCCCAGATAGCTTGAAGGATAAATCAAGAGATGGAGGACAGATAAAACAATAAAAGAACCTGAGATGAACAGTCATTTTTGTTATACAATTTCTAAAAATTTTTATTTGTATGGGACTTTAAAAGAGAAGACAATATTAGCGTTGCCAACAATCACATGTTTCAGACTCTGAAACTTAAATGTAATTTAGGTAATGGTGTAATTCTAATCCTAATTCTATTGTTTGGACTTCTCTGTGGAAAACAAATAAACAAACAAAACCCCTATATCCATTATTTACCTTTTTACACTGACAAATGAAAGCACAAAGGCAAAGAAAGTATAGCTTAGAGCCAACAATGAGAAAACTCAATAATCTTTAGTTACTCAGATCCAAGCCTAATTTACACAGCTGTCCAATTTAAGGTCTTGTTTGAAGAATTAAGTAAGACTTTGGACTATGTATAAAATTATTTTCCTCCAATGAAAAAGGGCCTTTGGGAAGTACTTCTTTCTCTGATCATTGCAGACTTATTTGTTTTTTAAAAAGTTTTTTAAAAAGAAGATATTAGAGCACTGTTGGATAGGTTGGAAAAGCTACCTGACATTTTATTTAGCCTATATTTGTGTGATAAATACACATTAACTGTTTGGTTCACAGCCATAAAGGGAAAAGTTTAGGAAAGAACAATGGTAATTTAGCATAGACAGGAAAATAAATAAATAAATAAATAAATAAATAAATAATTCGTGTGAAAAAAATTCTCTCTGAGTCAGCTTGGCAAATTTAGTCTCAGTGGTTTTATTTAATTCTGCATCTTTTGTCAGGATAACTCCTATCAATAGACCACCTTCCAAAGAAGATGCAGGTATTTTGTCTGCAAATTTTAAGTTAGTTACAGAAATATCATTCCTGTAATTGGTAGAACCACATTAATGACCCTTATACATGATTTTGCACTGGCTTTAATAGGTTAGAGTATAAACATAACGAACTGCAAGTTGATATGGAATGCAATATCCATTTGAAAGGTCAGGTAACAAATTGTGCAGCTAGCCTTACTGATTGCCATGCTAAGTCAAAAGGCAGAGATATATCCAATTTGACTTAGAGTCACAGAATTGACTATGTGTTAATAAATCATTAATAAAAATAGTCCATTTCATATGAATTCATTTTGGAAACAGGAAGATGGTTTTGGCAAAGGTTAACTTGTATTATAAACGTTTAGAGTTTTGCTTCTGATTTACATGCAAAAATAACTTACATGAAACTTTGTACCTCTGAAGTATGCCAGTTTTACTTTCTGTTTAACATTAGTTTAGTGATGCTTTTTATCTTGAAAAATGTGTATATAACTGATGCAGTAGATATGGCAATGTAATGCTATGCAGAGTGCGAAAATATGCAAAGTGTTGGAAATAATCTTGACATTTAAGAAAAATATATCCATCCTACTTACCATGTGCAGGCTAGATCTGAAACAGAAGCAGCAGCATTTTTAAGCTATTAGGTAATAGATTATTTAGTTTTAAGTAATGGCATCTAAACTCTGCTCTTGGGTCAAAAGGTATTTTTACGCATGAGAAATAGAGGCTTTAGCTGTAAGTGTCTAGAACTTTTTCTTCTCTACTTTTTTTTTTTCTGTTTTTTTTTTAAAGGAGGTAATTTCTCTATGGGGTTGGAAACTAGAAACATTTATTGAACAACAGTTTAAAATTATGTCTTCAATAAATTAACAATTTATGTTCCATTGCACAGTCTAAATCTGGTGAAGATGAAGGACATCAATGTATCTTTGGTAATATTTGATTTTAGAGTAATATCTTATGAAGAGTAACTCTTCTGAAAATAGCATTTGCTTGTATTTAGATAATTTTATTAACACCTTGTTACCTCAGCTACACCAACACAAGGTCATGATCTAACTGCACAAAATGAATTAGTAACTTAACTCATTTTTATTAAACAGGTTATAAAAAATAGGAGGTTGCATATATAAAAATAAAATATTTAGTCTAGAAAAATATTAATGTATTTTTTTTTACTGTTTTGAAGATGGTGTATCTGAGTTCTTTAGGTGCATTTATGGATTTATCTTTGTAATATACGTGTTAGACATTGAAGTACTAACCCAATTTAACTGCTATGGATTTTAAGTTTATTCATAAGTTAAGTTTATCCATAAGCATCTTTTAAGTTAAGTTATTTGGATTTTCAAAGTCTTCAATGCTTACATTTTTAATTCTATATGATGTTATTATTATAGACAAATTGCATAATATGACAGGAAAGGAAACTCTCATACATCCAGGTATGGAATTAAGACTTTTATGAGCTTCAATCCAGGGCTTAATTGCAAGGCTACAATCTGCTAAAGATTGCACATATTATTTGCTGAATCAGCCAATATTTGTTCATCACATAATTTTTCCTAACATCAGGGTAACCACTGAAATTTCCAGATTATTCTTTCCAGTTCAGGCTTTTTTAGAAACACATGGATTCTATGGTACTGAATAGTTACTGAAAACAAGCTGTATGCATGAATAATTAAACTTGTAAAAACATCAAACTATCTGTTAAATTGTTATAGTTATAATAATTAAAAATATCATCATTTGAAAAAAAATCAGCAAAGTTATGTTAAAATTCAAATGTGAAAAGCTGTGAAAAACTTTTTGTTATTAACTTGTATTTTTAACCATTAAGATATTGGAACTGAAGGGAATTCAAAATGTTTGCGGTAAATTCTTTTACCACTGTTCATACTGACGGGTAGGTACAAAGCTATCAAACCAGATTATGGTACAGGAAACTGATATGTAGTTTAAAGAGCTTTGTCAGAGAAACAGATGATGAGGAAAAGTTTTTCTCCAATTTCTAATGACACTTTTTTTTCCCCTTTGATTTGGATGTGAAGGACCCCTGGAGTTCAGTCTAGAGCACTATGTTCTACTTTCTTTAAAATGCAATATTGCTGTACAGCTTTGTTTGTTTGTTTGTTTGGTTTGTTTGTTTGGTTTTTTTTGTTGTTTTGTTGTTTTAGGGTTTTTTTAATTGTAATTATTTTCTTTTTTATTATATCCAAACAGCAGTATGAAATAGACCTTTGCTTTTACAGTAGGCAGTAGCAAGGATATTTTATTGACTGGCCTGTCTCCCAGTTTTAATATGGTACTGTTCTTCATATGTGCCAGAAACATGCAACCAAGTCAATCTATCAGGAAGTACAACATCTCATAGGTAACAATATTTCACGGCAGTGTTTAAAGTGTATCATTCCTTCTTCAAACTTTTAACATTCTCATTTCTATGTCATCACAGTGAGTTCCTGATCAGTAGGTTCAGCACCAGGAGAACCTCCATCAGTTTGTGCAAAAGAACATGATGCATGCTTTGGAACACTTTAAGGTCAGCATATTTTAATAGAACCAATAAAGCCATTGCTGTAGAAAATTCCTTTTCTGGAGTGAAAATTTGGAAGGAAGGCTTGCTCCCCTTCCCACATGCAGGTGCAGAATTTATCTATAAACACTGGATACTGCTGATCTGCATTTTCCCATCATTTTTTACAGAATACAAGCTCTTTCTCATATGGGCATTCCCTCAGGAACATAAGAACAGCCATACTGGTTTAGACTGCGGGTCCATAATCTCAGTATTCTGTGCAGAACAATGGCCGTAAATGGATGATTGAGAAGAGCAGGAACAGAGCAAGTATATTTGATACACTCATCCAACGCTTGTTCAGAATCATCCCTACCAAAATTATTTTTAACCTCATAAGACTTTTCAAGTCTGAGTTATTTATTTTTGAGTTACTCAATTAGTCTCACTGGATTTCCCTTCCAAGTTCAAATCTTAAAAAATATTGTTCTACCTATGCGTTGAAATACAATACACAGTTGTGCTGCATGAATGTCAAATTCTGCTTTTCACATATCTTGAAGAAGGTGTCAAAACTCACCTTAGCTTCAGCTGCAAAAGGATGAGGTTGCTAACTCTCTGCTCACATATTATTCCTGTTATTCCCCTCTCAAATATATCTAACACTTCAACTCGTGTAGTGATGAAAGTTTAATCCTCTGCAGCTCTGATCCTTTGAATCACTTTTTAGTTTCTCTGTGCCATTCCACCTTATCTGGCTTAGAGGCGTCTTATCACTTTCAGTGCTTTAATACGATAATTTCATTTTTTTTCCCGTTTTGCTAAAACAAACAAACAAATAATAAAATAAGCGAATGGATAAAACTAAACAGGTGTATAATGGAACTAATTTTATACAAGATTCTGCCAAAAAGAAAAGCAGACAAATTAAAAAAAAAAAGGAATAGGCAAAAAATATTTTAGCTAATTTGTAAAAATATGGGCTATTAGTTTTATTAACAATACTGATAGATAAAACAGTGCCAGCATAAAATGATAGTACTAATTCACATTGTAGGATCTCTATTCTAACTGTGGAATCTGAGTGCTACCATTTAAATACGATATGTCTAGCTAGGTCAGTGATGAATTTGCTAGATCAAATTTTCAGAGGGTATAAATTGCTGTAGAATCAGTAGTACCATAGTAGGAATATTGAATTATTTGTGCTGGAAACAAAATCCCATGAGTTTTCCTATGTTAGAAGAGACTTTATTTGTGATGAACATGCATTGTTTTTCTGTTGGGACAACTAACTTAAAAATAACTTTTTTTTTTTGCATCTGACAATCCCTCTTCTGTAACTTTCTCTCTTCAATAGTACAAGAATGGTGGAAATATACTTAATTCAATGTAATGCAATGTAAAATATGATAATGCTGTGTTTATATCTTTCACCCTGGAGGATTCCGAAGTGACTTGCAGAACACAGAAAAGGCTCTGCAGCATGGCAATATTTTTAAATCTTTATTGTGGTATGCTAGAATAAATTAGGCACTAAAGTGAAGGGCTAAATTTTTTTTTTTTTTTAGTGACACCAAAAACTTAAAAAAAACAAACTTAAGACACCAAAACTACAGGCTAAATGAGTGTAGGAATTCTCTTGGTTGGAACATGTAAAAGATATCAGCATTAACAATCTTGCTCTTTCCATGGGATCTTAAAATGGCTATAAGGTTTTCAGTTTATGGTTTCATTTGTCAAACATTACCTACAACACACAATTTAGCACACTAAGGTAATACTGATATTCTAAGATCACAGAGGAAAATTCCACTAATAAATCACCAGAATTAAAGTTGCTAGCACCTATGGGTTCAGCAGGGACAGGCTTTATTAGGTTGACACTAGCCATCTAAAAGAAAGGGTTCTTACCTTAGTCCAGTCTCCTTCTGCAGACAGGGGAGAAAGAAAATACCTCCACCAAATGTCTTTTATCTACCCACCATAGAGGGAGCTAAGAGGATGATAATAACAAAATGGATAGCTTCAGATGTTTTAAGTTAAATACAATGAATCCCAAACTCAGTAACTGCTGAAAAAAAGCAAAACTCAATAACTGCTGAAAAAAAGCACAAATTTCATCTTGTATATGGCTGGAAGGCAACAAAAAGTCAGAAGCAGAAAAGAGTTCAGTAAAAATCTGCTGTTAATACATAGTGGAAAAGTTAAAAATTAATATTTTCCACTGTCCCATGCATTCCCAAGGGCTACAGGAACTGATTTAAAATTCTTGCTCAGCCTGTCTGATGATTTTTTTAGTGCTTCCTTCCATGCTGCTGTAAGGGAGGTATGTATATGGATGCAAAACATCAGACTTGAGTTCAGGTAAAGTAAGACACTAATGATACCCTACAGAAAAAGCATTTTGAGGAACTGGACAGAGTATTAATCTCAGTTTCTGTTAATCATCTTCCAATGATTAATCATTAAAAAAAAAATCTAATTCAGAGTCATCTTAGACTAGCATTCATTACTTGTAGATCTGTTTTTTGGATGATCCAGTGACACTAGAGAGACTTCCTGCAAACTTAGTTTAACAACAGAATATGCTCAGCTTTCCTGGAGGAGAAGCCACCCTCACAGATATGTACCTTTGTCACCTCCATGTTCAATGCAGAGTAAAAGATCCTTCCTGCCAGGACAGAGCTTAATAGAGATCCAGTAATGGCTGAAGCATTTTGGTTTTGCCAAAACACATATTATAATAATATATAATTATAATAATACTAAAATGTTACTGTTTCTTGATCTTGCTTTGTCAATCTACCAGTCTGCTTTAAGCAAGAAAGACTATAGTTCAGTGCATCTCAACTAAACATACATCCAGGTGAAGGTCTTATGTATATGACCTTGACTCGGTTAAACAATTGAAAACATGCTTATAAATATGCCTATGATGTGCATTGCTGAATCAGAGACTGACCTTTTAATATGTTGGGAACATGCTGCTGTACAACTTGAGGTCCCCTCAGTCATTTTTGTAATAAATGACAGAGCTCTTGCTGCCTCAGCTGTTCTCTATTTGCTTCCCACTTACTTGCTCCAGGGCAGCCCATTAGCAACCACAGAATGCAATATGCAACACAGAACCAGAGAAGAAACATTTTCTCTCACTTTATGACCACTGTAAAATTAGCTAATTTTTCATCCTGTGTCATTCTCACACAAAGCACAAAAATGCATCAACATATTGTTGTGGTTTTGTCATTATTATATACAATAAGACCCCAAAAGTGAAGTGATTAAAAAGCATTTCATACTTCCAGAAGTAACTATTACATTGTATGATAGTTTTAGATTGGTTTATATATTTTTTGTTACTTTTGACTGCAGAAGTGATCCTTAAAATTTTATCAAAGAGAGAATCTGGAGAATCTGTTAAATCTTCAGTTCAAAAACAATAACGAAAAACTAACAAAAGAAACAGTTTTGAAGTCAAGAATAAATCAAAACCCCACAACAAAGTACTACATTATTTTCCATTCCACAAGAAGTGAGAGCTACAGCAGCTCTAGAGTTATGGTGTTTCCCAGACAACTCAGGTAAAGTCACATTAAGCATTCCTGACTTTGCAATAGACTACACTTGGTTTAATTTCATTTTAGGCATATGAACTGTAATAAATCTGAATAGCAAAGAAACGGAGTGACATATTTGTTACATATACAAGCTTTTATTTTGCAAACTGATCTAAAAGCATCCCTTTGTACTCTAAAGTCAACAGTATTATGATTTAATACTATATCTCATTTTGATCAGTCCTTTCCCTGTAAATGATTTATTTATTTTTTTACAAATATTTACTTCTGATATTGATTTCTTCTGAACAATATAGAGTATTTGCTATTAATCTAGAGAACATAATGATTAAAATTGTCAGCAAAAGCTTACATAAAGCTTTAGGATTTCCCATAATGCACAACTAACTACTTTACTCCCTTGCACAAAATTCTCAATGTTGATAAGCATCCTTCAGCAACAGTTTGTCAGTACTACTGTGAAACATTTTGAACATTTCCACCATCTTAAAGTGTGCCTATGACAGCAGCAGTTTGTACTTTGTCTGTAGTGGCTTCTCCAAAATGTCATAATTCTTTTTTCTCTATGAATACCACTTTTGGTGTGGATTTTTTAATTTTTAGATTATTAGACAGAAGTATTTCTATGTAAGATATCACCACTGTAATGTTGATGCAAAGTTCAGAGAATTCATTACATCTGTTCTTTAACTCACCTAATCTCAAACATCAGAAAGTTAGTCACCTAATTAAAGTTAGTAATTTGGGGGTTTTGGTAGTTAATAGAGAAAGGCAGATATTAAACAGGTCCTTTGTAAAGAGCTCTGTGGTGCATTCATCTTGGCTGGCTGTCAGGTGCCCACCAAGCTTCTCTATCACTCCCTCTCCTCAGTAGGACAGGGGAAAAAAATATGCTGGAAATTTCATGGGTTGAGATAAGGACAGGGAGATCATTCACCAATATCATCACAGGCAAACCAGACTTGACTTAGGGAAATTAATTTAGCTTATTGCCAATTAATAATATTGCCCTCCTGCGTGGGCTCTCCACAGGCTGCAGCTTCCTTCAGGGCACACCCACCTGCTCTGGCCTGGGGTGCTCAGTGGGCTGCAGTGTAGATATCTGTGTCATTATGGTCTGCCCCACAGGCTGCAAGGGAATCTCTGCTCCGGCATCTGGAGCACCTCCTCCTGCTCCTTCCTCACTGACCTTGGTGTCTGCATAGTTGTTTCTCTCCCATTTTCTCAATCTTCTCTCACAGCTGCTGCATAGCATTTTTACCCTTTCTGAGATATGTTATCACAGAGGTGCCACCGATGTCACTGATGGGCTAAGCTTTGGCCAGCAGTGGGTCCATCTTAGAGCTGGCTGGAACTGGCTCTGTCTGACATGGGGGCAGCTCCTGGTGTCTTCTCACAGAAGCCACCGCTGCAGACTCCCTGCTACCAAAAATTTGCCACATGAACCCAATACAAGCTTGGAGGACGAGACAGGGAGCTGCTTCTCTCTGTCCCTGCCTCTGGGCTAGCCTCAGCCCAGCGCTGTGGGGAAAAGGGATAAACACCAAGCAGGAGGTAAAAGAGCTATTTAAGACCAGGTTTTGCATAAGAACAAATCAATATAGGTATTAAATATATATGTACATCAGAGAACTGTGATTCCTCTAATTTTACTAGAAATAAAAATAAATCAAAACTAGTTTTATGGAAGAACTTGATTGATTTATGGAAGAAATATATAATGAGGTAGTTTGCAATAGCTATTACTCAAGCTTTCAGGATTTCTTTTGCTTAGCATTGGGATAATTGCCATGCCCTTTAATATATTAAACAACAAAAAGCTGTTCTACCTTCTTGTTAGACTGGTATTTTGATGCAGATGCAACCTTTTTGCTTTCACTTTTATTGAAAAGAATTCCACCTACAAACACCAAAACATGAACGTGACCAAAATGTTATGTAGTTACATTTTAAAGAGTTAAAAGGTATAATCAGCTTTTAACCTTATTTTAAAGTTCTGGTCCAACTCACTGTTCTTCATTACTTCATAACAGTACTACAAAGTTCAGAGAAAGCTGGCTAGAAGTATAATGTCTTATCAACTACACCTACATTTCATCAGCAAAGCAGCTCACAGTGGTAAGGACACACTGTGCATTTAGACCTTTTTCTTTGGTTTTCAACTGATTTACTGGGTAAGTTACCCAAACACTGGGGAGAGAGGTTTCTTTTAATGTTTTAAATTAATATTATTCAAATACTGAAGCAAATGGATTTGTTTACTTAACATACAAAACCACTTAATCTTTCTGAATCATTACTCCTGTGTCTTTCTGTACATTAAATATCACAGCAAGTGATTTTGCAAAGCAGTTAAATGTGAATCATTCAATCCAGTAGCTATTTGATTTGAAGCTATATGACCTCAGCTACCACTCTAAAACACTTTCCACCACTTACATAAAGAAGAGGTAATTGTTTATTCCCTCCAAGTGTTCAGTCCAGGCTGGAGAAGTGAATAATGGGGTTAGTAATTTCTGTGTTTTGAAAAGAGATGCCTTGAAAGACATTTTTGTAAAGGTCTAAACTGCTGTTTTCTCTATGTAGATTAAAAAAGGCAAAAGTATTTTTCACAGGAGAAAATTAGCCCACTAAGTTCTGTGCTATAAGGCTATATAAAGACCTGTTATGCATCAGTCCTGTAAAGTACAAAAGACTGTCTTTTAAGGACTGTAATGACCACATAATCAGTAAAGCATAATCTATACATTATTTTCATAATAGAGGCTTTCAGCAAAGAAGTTAGATTGATCAAAGTCAGACAGCATTTCTGGTACATTCTTGAAATGAAAGTAAAGAAACCTAGTAGAGTTTAACTTAAGTCATTAATTGACTCACTTGAAAAAAGATGGAAGAAACACTTAAAATATTATCCTTGGGTACACTGAGGATATAACATAAAAAATACTGAAACTATTTATCAAATTGATACAAAAATGCAAATAGGAATGTCAAGTAATTTTTATTTAATGAGAAAAATGCACTTAATTTTATCTATGCAGGAAGTAAAGAATATGAAAATTGTAAAGGTGAAAAATCTTTGTATTTATAAGAAAAATAATTGATATTACAAAATCGTGTAAGGTTTCAGCAGAATTAATTACAGCAGAAAACAGGAAGATTTTCCTTTACAAATAGTTAAGCATACATATGAAAGAATCAAAATAAATTACCATGTTGAAAAGGCTAAATCTAATCCAATCTTTCTGAGACATGAGAGAGTTTTTGGCAGCATACTGCAAGGATTCATGTTGGGAACACTGCTGTTTCTTCATATAAACTATTAAATAAGTGATATTTGAAGATAAAGTATTCTCAAACTAAAATAATTTGGAATTTTAAGCTAAAAAAGAAAGCTAAGTCTAAAGCCTAAGATCTGTTGGCATGCATGAAACCTTAGCAGACTAGTGTGAGCAGTAACTAACTTTCATTTCTTATTCATTGTCTTAAACATTCTGCAATTTTGACATTAAAGGAATATGGTGAAAACATGTTCTGAGCACATTATTGATATCTAGAAAAAGCAAACTATGTATCTGAGATGAGGTTTACATATTTGTAGTTTGGGTGGTGTGTCTGATGTACACAGTTTAACATATTTATGAGAGCTCAATAACTGGTTTCTCAGATTCGGGATAAAACTGAAAACTGCGGCAAAAAGAAACCAAAGAAAAACCTAGGCTGTTTTGCCCTAGTAAAGGATATGTTTTATTTTTAGGGTTTTATTTCCTTTTAACCAGAGAATGAGTTTATCTTCTTAATAGAATTTTGAAACAAATTGTTGGTGGATTCCTGCCATATAATTTTAGTCACCTTGTTGAAGAGTCTAAGTTAGAAACACTACATGGAATCCAAAATAAGTCATGCATCTAACTTGGACTTGCCAGATGGTCTGATTTGACAAAGATGTCGTGAGGTTATGCATGGAGAAAATTAGAAGGGCCAAAGCCCAACTAGAACTTAACCTGGCTACTGCCATAAAAGACAATAAAATATGTTTCTACAAATACAGAAGAAGGGCTAAGGAGAAGGGCAACAGAAGAAGGGCTAAGGAGAATCTCCATCCTTTAGTGGATATGGGGGGAAACATAGTGATAAAGGATGAGGAAAAGGCTGAGGTATTTAATGCCTTCTTTGTCCCAGTCTTTAATAGTCAGACCAGTTGTTCTCAGGGTACCTAGCCTCCTGAGCTGGAAGACAAAGACAGGGAGAAGAATGAAGCACCCATAATCCAAGGGGAAGTGGTTAGTGACCTGCTACACCACTTAGACATGCACAGATCTATGGGGCCAGATGGGATCTAGCCAAGGGTACTGAGGGAGCTGGCAGAACTGCTCACCAAGCCACTTTCAATCATCTATCAGCAGTCCTAGGTAATCGGGGAGGTCCCAGTTGACTGGAGGTTAGCAAATGTGATACCCATCTACAAGAAGGTCCAAAAGGAGGATCCGGGGAACTACAGGCCTGTCAGTCTGTCCTCGGTGCCAGGGAAGGTAATGGAGCAGATCATCTTGAGTGCCATCACACGGACATATAGGACAACCAGGTGATTGGGCCCAGTCAGCATGGGTTTATGAAAGGCAGGTCCTGCTTGACAAACCTGATCTTCTATGACAAGGCGACCCACTTAGTGGATGAGGGAAAGGCTGTGGATGTTGCCTACATAGACTTTAGTAAAGCCTTTGACATGGTTTCCCACAACATACTCCTGGAGAAACTGGCTGCTTATGGCCTGGAAAGGCGTACTCTTCTCTGGGTAAAGAACTGGCTGGATGGCCAGGCCCAAAGAGAGGTGGTGAATGATGTTAACTCTAGTTGGCAGCTGGTCACAAGTGGTGTTCCCCAGGGCTCAGCACTGGGGCCAGTTCTGTTTAAAAACTTTATCAGTGATGTGGATGAGGGGATCAAGTGCACCCTCAGTAAGTTTGCAGGTGACACCAAGTTGGGTGGGAGCATTGATCTGCTTGAGGGTAAGAAAGCTCTACAGAGGGATCTGGACAGGCTGAATTGATGGGCCAAGGCCAATTGTATGAGTGCCGGGTCCTGCACTTGGGTCACAACAACCCCATGCAATGCTACAGGCTTGGGGAAGAGTGGCTGGAAAGCTGTCCGGTGGAAAAGGACCTGGGGGTGCTGGTTGATAGCCAGCTGAATATGAGCCAGCAGTGTGCCCAGGTGGCCAAGAAGGCCGATAGCATCCTGGCTTGTATGAGAAGTAGTGTGGCCAGCAGAACTAGGGAATTGATCGTCCCCCTGTACTCGGCACTGGTGAGGCCGCACCTTGAATCCTGTGTTCTGTTTTGGGCCCTCACCACAAGAAAGACATTGAGGTGCTGGAGCACGTCGAAAGGAGGGCAGCGAAGCTGGTGAAGGGTCTGGAGCACAAGTCTTATGAAGAGTGGCTGAGGGAACTGGGGTTGTTTAGCCTGGAGAAAAGGAGGCTGAGGCAAGACCTTATTGCTCTCTACAACTACCTGAAAGGAAGTTGTAGCGAGATGGGTGTTGTTCTCTTCTCACAAGTAACAAGCGATAGGATGAGAGGAAATGGTCTCCTGTTGCACCAGGGGAGGTTTAGATTGGATATTAGGAAGAATTTCTTCACCGAAGGGGCTGTCAAGCATTGCAACAGGCTGCCCAGGGAAGTGGTTGAGTCACCATCCCTGGAGGTATTTAAAAGACATGTAGATGTGGTATTTAGAGACACGGTTTAGTGGTGGACTTGGCAGTGTTAGGTTAACAGTTAGACTTGATGATCTTAAAGCTCTTTTCCAACCTATACGATTCTATGATTCTATGATTGTATGACCATCAGTATTTTTTAGGTTACTGTACTAGTGTGCTGACAGACCATTAAAAGTCATATATGTTTAGCTTCCAGAAGCTGCAGAATCTGCTTCTGCACAGATAATCAGAAAAAAAAAAGCAGATCAACTATAGTATTATTACTCTAAATATGTATTTAACAATTTAACCTCAGCTTTTAACCTAGATTTTCAAATGGGGATCCATATTGCTGTTTATGAGTTAATATTGGAAGTACTTTTGGAAGATAATGCCAGTAAGCAAAAGCCTAAAAGCCTGAGTCAATAAAACGTCTGGTGAGAGATTCTTCTCTACAAATTTAAGAAATCCACAATGTCAATATGCCACAGTTATTCAGGCTCTTTTATAGCCAATGGAGGGAAACAGACTTTTAAAGGGCACAATTCATTTGACTTTAGTTATCTACTGTAGGATTAAATGAATGACACTCCAAAACAGCCTCTTCTTTCCACCAGCTAAGCCAAAAGAAGAAAGGGAACTCTAACTGATTTATTCTGGTTAAGACTTTACAGAGGAGACTTTAGTAATTTGACTTAATTGCATAAACATACGACTTTAGCACCATTTGAGATGATCTTGGGTACCAGAGATTGGCTCCTCAAGCTGGCAGATGAACCACAGGACTTCTGCCATTCTGAACCGCCCACTTGAAACTAAACAGTATATTCAAGGGCATCTTACATGGCACTAAATATCTGAATTTAAGCAAATGAATTTAGCCTTTGAATACAGTTTCAAAGACAAAAATTAAAAGGGTCGGTTAAATAAAATGATAACATTATAAAGGAAGTGAAAAAGCCTGGAATTGCCACCCCTCTTAAATGTTTTGCATGCTTTGTTTTTACGTGATGAAGAGTGACAAGGCAAATACCACGTTCCTTAGACCATCAAGGAGACAAAAACTTCCTCAGATCATTTCATAAACTGGAGATAAAAACAAATCCATAGAGTTGCCATTCCTCTGTTACAGAATAGTGATGTAAGTGGACCTCAGAACTATTAAAGATGTTAGGCTTGAAGGCACCTTTTTTTTGTTTATTTTGTATTTTTTTGTTGTTTGGTGGGGGGTTTTTTTTGTGTGTAGGGTTTTTTCTTGTACTGATGATTCTGGGAATTTAAATATTTACAAAATGGGGACCTCAATCTGAATACGCATCTAAATTCTTTTGTGCTCACTAGATAGGTATGGGCAAATAAAAGGTGCAATTCATTTGACAATTTAGCTTGCTTGACAACTCTCTTTTTATCCCTTCATTGGCACTGGTCATTACAATCCCTCTGGCAGGCATGTGACATAGCTTCAGCACAGGAGCTGTGTTTGACTTATGAGCTGTAGGGATACTCTACACAAGGCATAAGCAAAGATTTATTTTTTTTAAAGTTTCATGAGAACTCATATTGAAAATCTAGGGGAGGACAACAAAAATATTCATTGTGATACAGTGATTAGTCTCTCAAAGATTCTTAAAAATTTTTACCTTTAAAAAAATAATTAAATCTACCACAATGCTAAGTAGTAAAAAAAGTTGTTAAGAATATGTTCTAGAGAACATTCTTGCTTTATCAGAAAGACAGACCTAATGTTATACCTCTGTTTATGCTTTAAGTTCTATAACTGTTGAGCTGAATTTCAACATAGTAAAATACATGTGAGGGGCTGATTATAGTGCATGGATTGCTGTGATATCTGCATAGATAAGTGATTATTATTACTAGTGTTATATAAGGAGAGTAGAGAAATTTGTAAGTAAAATCAAAACTGTAAAGAGAAAAGTGGTTCTGGCATCTTAAAGTCATATTCCTTGTTCTGCAAAGCTGCTCTGTATAGCATTTTTATTTTCATATGATCTCTTAAAAGGATCCAATATTATAGATATCTATGTTTTAGTTTACTTTTTGCATTTTAAATGTATATGTCATTATATCTTGGTATTATCAAGTATTATTATATCAGAATGGTCTAAAATTAAAATAAGGATGCAAGTATATATATTTTAACAGCGAGCTTTCAAATAGAATACGTCCCATTAACTTAAATTAAACATCAGAATTAACCTGAATTAAAATTTAGTAGATTGTGTTCTAGATTATATTTGGGTCTTTGCTAGTCTCTTCTAAATTATTTCCATCATTTTGCAGGTATTGATTGAATTAGTTATGTCACCACGATTGCTCACATATGTTTACTCTTTTACTGAGTGCTGGATAAGTGCTAGGAACATCACATAAGTCCTTTGAACAAAATTCTTTTGACTCTAGATGTTCTGAATTTCATATTAGCACATAAGAACATGTATTTGCCATGAGAATAAACATAAAAGATTAGTCAGCATATTATTGGAGACAGAAATCTGGGTGGATGCAATCAGCTCATATTTGGAAAACAAAAAAAACAATAACAAAGAATCTCATGTTAGGTAAGAGATTGAACTGATTCATGAACTTCTTGTACTGTACCTCTATAGAACAGAATTTTATATGTGACTTCCAGAAGATGAAAAGTGAGTTTCTGGCCAGAATTAATTTTATCTAATTTACTATCCTTAATTATATTCCTACATTTTGGGAAGATGAATCCAGGTCCAGCAGGCTTCCTTAAATAAATAGAATATTTACAGATATTTAAAAATGTTCAAAGTATATAGAACTTCATAGAGGATCATCTTCATCTGTAGTATTTTATCCTTTCATTTAAATATGTCTGCTTTACTTTGAAACTTTGATGACACCTTTTGCTTACCACATGTTGCCGAGAACATAAGAGATCCTATCGAAAAAAACTTCAAAAATAAAATGACCAGTATTTCTGCTTCACACTAAAAGACCCTTTTCTTTCCCAGTGAAAGCAATAGTTATAATTTTATATTGTTTCTAAACATTAACGCTAATGCTTAAATGCTTTTTTTGTCAGTCATTAAATAATGTTATCTAAAATATTTAGACTAAGAATTGATCTTTGATTAGAATAATTAGAAATATATCTTTTGATGATTACTACCCATTTCAATTAAATTTATAATCTATTTAGTGTAAACAATTTTGATTTTGTTTCAAGTTTTAGTTTTAAGGAAAATATCAAGTAGTTAACAAAGCAAAAATTTTTCTGAGATCTATCATGTTTTGGTATTTTTAACTTCATCAATTAACTTGTGGTCTCATCAAAAGTGTAAGGTGTGAGTCTAACAAGTTCTATTTTTTGAAGACTGATATTGATTGGTATTGTGTTATGTTTTAATTATCTATCATCATACCACATACCACCTAATATAATATTTATAACACTGAATTAACAGCATTATAATTTACTGAGTAATCTCAATTATCTTTTAAAAATATTATGCAAGCTTTATTCTTATTTTCTGGAACTTCCCCAGTGTTTCGATATTAATGAAAGTACAGTATTGTTTCAGAAAGATTTATTCACCAATTCTTTTAATACTTTTGGCTGTACATTTGTTTTTGCTTGTTTGTTTGTTTAATTACAAAACTAACTATTTTTCTATTTAGTTTTAACCAGCTTTCTATCAGATCTGTTTCAGAACACAAACTGTATTAGTATTTGATGTCCATATGAGGTCAATCTACCTCCCTTAACACATAACACAGGTTCTTGACATTGTCTCCAAGAAGCTATATAAATCACAGTTTACAGCACTGGGATCAAGAGTCAATAAAACAGTCAAAGGTATAAATTCAAATCATTTGCTCTTTTGATTTTTTATGTGCTTCTTCAAAATCTCATTAAAAAAAGGACAAAACACTTTTTAAAAAAACTTTGTTATGTGTTTCTACCATGACCATTGATTATATTTCTAAACAGATTTTCATTTAATACATATTTTTCAATTGAACTGATGAGAACATAAATGGTTTTGTGATCTTGTCTTGATTAATATGTCATAGATGGATTCATATCAGACTTGTTTACCTACACAGCTTGCAAACTTACAGACATCAGGAAAAGTTGTTAAGAAAAGGGTAAAATACATGGGCAGCTTGGCTTGACGCAGCTTTAATCAACATCAGGTGATGTGGTAAATCAGGTATGCTCTTGCTTTTATGAATGTATTTTACTTTTAAATGCACATCTTTTTAAAATAACTGGATCTGACACAAGACCTTTCTCATTTCCAACATGTTAATAGCAGGATTTACATTGTGCACTGGTTAGCAGAAATCCTTCACCTATACTGATTTGAGTTGATTGTCTTCCTTACAACTGTGACTATACAACATCTATACCTAGTGATACAAAATCTAGTCATCTATTAGCTTGAGGAAAGAACCACTGGGTTGAAATAAAACTCATCGTTACCACCATAACTGAGATGAGCTGATTTGTCTTGTCTGGTAATTTTTTCTGAAAGTTTTAATTACTATGTAAAACAAACATGCTTCTATAGCAAAAACTAATCCTTAACATTTTCAAAACCTATATATTAAAATATACAAAATGATTTTTTCTTAATCCAAACTTTAAAAATTGTCTTTCTCTGAAAGTTATTTACAGAAGTGACTTCTGAAGTGTCTCTGATGTTTAACTCCAAGCATGGGCCAAAACAATTTCCTTGGCTGGACTCCCATCATCTTATCAGCATAGTGCAGCTCACATGCAGACTGAAACTGCTTTACAAACTGCAGCCTCTCAAACTCTCCTCAGAGGACAAGTCCTCCAGCCCTGACCATCCTGGTGGCCTCTTCTGGAGCTTCCCAGTTTATCAATGTCTTTCATGTATTGCAAACCCCAGAACTGGATGCAGATGTGGTCTAATGAGTGCTGAGTAGAAGAGGATAATCACTGATCAACTGGCTGTGCTCCTGTTAACACCAAATACTGCCTTCATTGCTGCCAGGACACACTGCTGACCTTCTTTGAGCCTGCTGTCCCCAGAGGCCACCAAGTACTTTTCTGCAGAGCTGAGTTCCAGCCATTAAGTTCCCAGCCTGAACATTGCAGAACTTCCATCCATTTGCCTTTGTCCTTGTTGAATTTCACAAGGTTCTGGTGGCCCATTCGTCTAACATGTATAGGTCCCTCTGGATGGCAATCCTGCTCTCCATTGTATCAACTGCCCTTACAGAGTGTCATCATCCACAAATCTGATGATTGGTGCTCCCTGTTGTCTCATTCAGCCCACTGATAAACAGGAAGTATGAGGATATGTGCCAGTATAGAACATCAAGGAACTCCATTTGTAACCAGCCTCCAGTAACCTCTACTCTTTGAACCTGATGGTCAAGCCAGTTTTTCACCCATCTGGTAGTCCACCCATCTGGACCATCCAGACTGGATAAAAGGATGGTGTGGGAGACCATGCCGAAAGCCTTGCTAAAGTTAAGGTAGAAAAATGCTGCTGCTCTCCCCTCATGCATGGATCTAGTCACTTCATCATAAAAGGCAATCATCAGGCTTGTTGTGCATGATGGTAAATCCATGCTGGGCATTCCCAGTCACTTTATTCCCATTCATGTGCTGCAAAATGGCTTCCACAAAGGCTTGCTGCAAGATTTTCCCAGGGACAAAAGTGAGAATGACTAGCCTGTAGTACAGTAGATTATTCTGTTATATATGAGAACTCTGAAATTATTCTTAAAATGTTTGTGCTGCTATGTTTTGCAAAGCAGCAGAATTTTGAACTATCTATAATACATTTACGTGATTCTGAATGACATCTGGAAGACAAAATTGCAATTCCTTAATTCCATAGAGAACATAGGAAAGAACCTCTGTGTTATGCTGAGAAAACCCATTTGTGAAATTCTAAAAAAAAAAACCCAAACCCATATTCTGCCAGATTGACTAAGCATAGTTAACAAAACAAAACCACAATCAGATTCTAAAGCAGTCATAGTTTCTACGTAAGATAAGTTTTACCAAGTCTGAACCTATTTTAATACAAGGAGCAGTGTCAGTAAGCTATATTTGTGCAACTTTAACATTTTTATGGGAATACAAATCACTAGATTAAAGTATTATTTAAATGCATTATAACCTTCTAACAGAAGCAGAGATAATCTCTTTTGAATGCTTTTTTAAATGCATTTCCATTATATGTTCAAAGAACTAGTAATGAAGGATTTAACTTTGTATGATCACACCTGTAAACATTAGTGATTTGAAAAAGATAAAAAATTTAATGGGCCTAGCAGGATTTGGAAACTATGCTTCCACAGTAAAGTCAGGCATACATTTAATTAGGAAAAGACATATGGCAATTTAAAACAGAGGTGCCATATTCAGAAATTCAAAAGAGCTTTAGGCATATAAAAATTTAATATAGAGTGGATGAAGACAGGGTTTCTTCCTGTAGATAGCTGAGATTGCTGACTGTAATACATTGTGCTGGATTTATGTTTTAGGAAATAGAAATGCTAATACAAATGTAAAAAGAAAAATGTCTGCAAACATTCTCTTTCTCTGATTTAAAAGAAATCAGACCCCTTTTAGTGAATAAAGACTGTCCTCAAAAAAGTGATGACTCTGGCTAACATAGGAAGCTGATCACTCAAGCAAAGAGTCTGACAAATCTTTTTTCTTGTAGCGCTTGAGTACTAACTTAACATAACATGAGCTGATGCATAACATAACAAATTGCTTTCTATTCACTGATGTATAGGTACCAGATCTGGGAAAAAATAAATCATTTTCATGTACTTGCACCCATGCTGGCTCACCAGAATCCCACAGATCTTCAGGGAGAAGCAGCTGAGGAAAGCATCTCTTTTGATGTAGCAGAGAGCAAACCTTTAGTTCTGGGTACATGTAGCCTGATATCCTAGCTACTTGAGTTTCTCTACCTGTTTGTTCCATTGTGTTAAATGTTCCCCCAAATTATCTTTCTTCTCCAAAATAAATTACATTCTTGTTTACTTATCTTTAACAGTTTTAGCTCTTTAAATCTTTTCTCCTCCTCATGATCAAAATATTGTCTACTTTTTCTATAGCAGCATCGATAACTGAAAGGTATGAACCAGACTGAATGTTGTATACAATGCAACAGAGAGGAAACAATGTCTCCCCGAAATAATTGTTGAAATGTTTAGTCTGCTTTACTGCTCTGGCAAGTCTCAAGATTCTTATAAATTACAGAACTATACTTGACAAGTCACCTTCCCAAAATTATTCCTGTAATTGGTAATGAGGAGTATTGTTTTCTGTTCATCTGGACTTCACCGGAGTCTTCCAGGGCTTCTGTTCCTTTTTAACTAATAATCAGAGTGAATCTACTTTGGAGATACTTCTCTCTGATTCCCATACCAACACAGCTTTAAAGGAACACTTCTTAATGCATGTTTGCAAGTCTTCTGTAGTGCTGTTAATATTCTGCTATTTCTGTTTTCAACTTTCTTAAGAGCTTATTTTCCTGAAAGACATGCTTTATTTTTTCTAAACATATTTACTCCATTGCCTTTCCAGATCTATTGTTTTCAAAACTGCTAACTCAGTACTGGATACTTTTACCTTTTTTTCCCCTGATAGTGATGCAAATTTCCAGTTAGTTGCTAGTACAATCATACAATTTCATTTTCTTAGCAGATATCAGGTCAACTCCAAAATTCCTGTGCTTCACAGATTTTTCCTACTTTTCTACAAAGTTCTACATTTTTATTCAGTTTTCATATCACTTGTTTTGGCATTGCACTGACTTGTAAAGCTGATTGCAAATTCAACACAAATATAAATAATATTTTGTTTGTTTGTTTGTTTAAAGGTACTGTTCCATTCATTTTCTGCTACAGTGTTATCAATTATTGCTATTAAGAAATCCTTTAAGTAAGCATTTCTGCTATCCTGCTCTTTGCCCATGCTGCTCACACTCTGCTGGTGCTTGGAAAATATTGCTTCTCTTTCTGTCTGGACAGTTTTTCCCCTGGTACTGCAGTCTATTTGGTGTTCTCTACAGGCTCAGACTTTGATGATGGGACATAGTTTCCTAAACATTATATCCTAGTTTTCTCATTTGAGTCCATCCTGGATTCCCAATACATCAGCATAAAGTTGATAAAATGACCTGAAGTTTGCAGAAGATTGGTGCTCTTGTGGAGTGGCAGATGGAAGTGAGCTGGGATACCTTAAAGTATCTAAAACTGCATTATGTTCCTATGTTTAGGCCACTGAATCATACTCTAAGCTCTCCATATCTTTCTTCCTCTCCTGGATTATTTTGGATTTCAAATTGGTAATGACAAAGCTGTGTCACATCTCCATAAACTTCATTATGCAGTGGATGATTTCCTTGCTTGGAAAATACTGATCAGGATCACATTCTGATTTTGTATTTCAACAGTTACATACTTTATTAGTCTGTCAAATGTATAAGGTTAGTTCTGGATAATATAAAAACTTTTTTCAGATTTCTTCAAATCTCTTTAAAGCACAAAGTACTATAATGGATGTTAAGGGATGTTACAAGCAGCAGCTACCTCCAGCAGCTCCAGGGCCTGTGGATTCCTCCTGCCTGGTTGCTGGAGCCCAATCCGGAGACCCAGGTTGCTGGTGTAACTGCTGGTTTCCCATTTCCAGAGTCAACCAGTAGCAAAACTGAACATGTATCCCAGAGACAGACAGACAGACAGACGCACAAACACAGAGGACACCGACACGGCTGGTCACACAGCCTGCCACAGACAAGGCGCTGCCTTCAACAGCACCCACGTACAGGACTCACATGAGACACAAGCCCAGACAGCCACGTCCCCTCCTCCTCTTGGGCTGGCAGAGGCAGAAGGTCACTAGTGCAGCACACGCATGACACTTTCCAGGTTCACAAGCACATGTGCATTCGTGGATCCCCCGAGCATTGGCACAACCCTTCTGCCCACCTGATAACCCTGCCCGGTCCCAGGCATCCTACTTGCTGGCTCATCCAGCTTGAAGTTTGCCAGCAAACATACATGCACACACCCCCTGCACACACTCAGTTTAGGTAAGATACAGAAACTCACCCCCAGCAGCCAGAACCAGGCACACAGGCTGTGACCTGTGGTCCCGTTCCAGCTGCTGGCGCTGAGCCCCTCACTCGTCTCAATCGTCCCCAGTCCCCCCAGTAGCTGGTTTTAGGTGTACACACCATTCCCACCCCAGTGCCTGGAGCTGAGACACTGGTAGCTGGCAGTGAGGCATCCATTCACTCCACTTGCTGGCACCACAGGCTGGGGACACCTACAACCTTGGTGTGACTCCAGCAGCTCGCACCAAATCCTCTAACTCTGGTCAAGCTAGTAGCTGGCATTGAGTCCTTGCAGCGTTCACACACATTGGATAGAGAGGGAGATTACACACAGACATAGTTAAGAACAGATTTAATAAGACAGGACAGACTATGTTTTGGTTGTTGCCTCCCCCCTTTCCTTATCATCCCAATTTGACAAGATACTCAATCAGATGATCTGAAACAAACATTCTCACGCTTTGCACACCCTTATTAATTAGTGTAACTGACCAGGTTTGGTTCTTGTCATTGTGAGAGCATGCACTGGAGAACCCTGCAATACACCTTCTCTCCCTCCTGGGCTCCATGTAGCACATGCAGACGAAGCCTTGAAGGGAACTCCAAGGGAACTCCAATAGAAATGGCAGAAGATGGTATTTATTCTCATAAAGCTCTTTGGCAGTGTAACAGGATTGTGTGGAAGCAGCATAGTCAATGGATGGAAACAGATGCCTTTTAAAAAAAAATCCAGTAGGACTACAGCTATTCATTAGCTAAAATGAATTTTCCCCTGAAAATTTTTAAAGACAACTACTGTCTACCCTTTGATCATATGTGAAACTTCTTCAGTTGGGAAAAAAGGGAACCTAAAATTTAAAAATAAATTCAGTGCCTAAGTTCGATATATTGGATCCCATCTTCTGCCCTTATATGTTATAATGCAAGTAAGATTAGTTCTATTAAAGATAAAAGATAAATTTATTCGATTTTTCCTATTAAATTCTTACAAACTTTCATAACTTTTGCATATTCTCTCCAAAGGGGAGAATTTGGTTCAGGTAGCAAGCAGCAGTTTTCAAAAAATAGATCTGCAATTATGAAGAGTACAACCACCTTGCAGTTTAATGTAGCTGAAATACACAGTTAACCTTGATATGCTATGACTGAATCCAGGTATTCACAGAAGAAGGCAAGTTAAAGCCATCCTAAAAACCTATTCCTTCATGAATGATATTGCATCAGGCTCATGTTTCTGTTTAGCTTAATTGTAGGGTGGAATTTATTTAAGGAAATGATTCTGAGACTGATAAGCTGTAATAAGATAAATAAAATGTTTTCTCATTTTTATAGAATAATAAAAAGATATGACATATTGTAGTATCGACTATCAATCACAATTAGGTTTCTAAATAAGATCCATGCTAACAATTTGTAAGGAGTAATACCAAGACTTCTCATTCATAGTGTCGTCCTTATATTAATTAAAAAAAAAATCCTAGAAATCGCTGGAAAGTAACTACTAACCCTCTTTATGGATGGTACCCTGATACCTAGAGAAGTTAATTGGTTTGCCTGAGGGCATACAGTCAGCAGCAAAAGTAACATTGATTCAGTTTCTAGTCTACAGCTATACTACACTGCCGTCTTCCTCTCCTGATAGAAAGTCTCTCTTTGAACAAACTTCCACCTTATCTGTATTTTGAATTTTCAGGATAGTTCAAACACTGAACAACAGGTACTCTTGCTACATCCATACTACTAAATGAAAGAATATGAAGAACCTCTGGAGCCTGACTGCCCACTCTGCTTAATTGGGCCTCTTCAGCTTGGCCATTCCAACATAAATCTTAAGCAGTATGGATGCTAACCAGGCTTCACCACTTGACCTTGGGGCCTTTTTTTCTATTCAGCAATTTAGTCACAGCTTCTGAATTCAAATCTAATTCTAGTAAATTCAGTACTAAAAATTGTGTTGATACTATGTGAAGATAGTCAAGAGTCTGCATGATATTGCTGTTAAAAGCTGTATCCAAATGGAGCAAAAGTGTTTGCAGTGTGTTCCTGGTTTACGTTACAGCAGTCCTTTTTGTGCTCTCAATATTTCCCTTCCATGGGTACCATGTTGTGTGTTTGCATATCTAGAAGCTTGTGTGCATCTGGCTCTTGCATGCACTTCAGCATGGACTTCAGATGTAAGCAGGATACATCCCATCATGAGGGAACCTGTAACTGGTTCTTGGTCCACCACTTCAGACACATTTTAATTGTATTATTTTAGAAAAATAACACAATAGGCAGAATGGTCATTGATGTAAAAATGTGTCTGATGATAGTTTCAATAAATGCAGATAAATGTTTCTTGGAGTGCCTATACTGCAATTATCTCTCAGAGCAAGATTAAGTTGTAAGAATTGTAATGTTATATGTGGGACTATTGTAGCTAGCCTGGGAATGCAGAGCCTGGAATCTATTATAATCTCCAATTTTAAGTAAATCCATTTCTTGCTTTGGTGATGGCAGTAAAAAGCTTGAAAATGTGAGACATAAAAGACTCAGTTATATTTTCAGAGATGTAGTCTTTGAAATAATAACTGCTTCTTATCTTTTAACATTTCTATTACTTCCTATCCATGAGGAAGAACATAAAAAGTAAACTTAGTGCATGACATAGAGACAACGTTACCTTCTAATTGTGGGTAAAAATACTAGGCTTGGGGCTTCTACTATCGCTACTGAGCATAAGACTCACAACTGCTTTCACATGTAGCTGTTTTTCCTGTTTCTACAACCTGAAGCAGGTCTGGACCTGAAGCAGGTTCTCAGGTAAAGATCTGTGCTGTCATGTGCCAAATCAACCTGTACTTCACTGCTTCACATCCAAAGGGCCTTCAAAGTCAGCATAGTTAATCCAGCAAACAGTGTGGAGAGAAAGAAGTTAAATTTAACTTCTGAAGTACAAAATGCCCATTTTTTTCAGAATAAAAAAAAATCAGTGAAACAAACCAGTAAGAATTCTCCAGACTACACACAGTTGCTTGGAATCTTATTAAAGGAAAACTAGTGAGAATCAGATAGTAAAGAACTAGTAGACTGGATCTGAAGTAATTTCTAATAATCGTTGGATCCTGCAAAAGATGTTTTTTAATCTTTCCATAGAATTGTTTTTACACAAACACTTTTTGATAGCATTATAAAATGTAAAAGGAAGACTTGTATTGGAGACAAGACAGGGGAATCATAAACAGCCTGAAATCAGTGGCAAGACTGTGATTTCGATGGATATTAGATTAAGCTCATTCAAAAGGGGGAAAAATGGAGGATTTTAAAAACAACAGGGAGGGAATGGTATGGTTATATTAATTTGATACCTTTCTATACCTAGCTAGTAATTTTTTGTTAAAATAAAACATATCAGACAGACATCCAATATTGTTTTAAAGATTGTAAGTCATGGAAAAATTCCCATACCTTTAGGATATCTCTTCCAGCATTAATTGCTTTCACTATGAAAGGTTTCCATTTTATTTCTAGTACAAGCTCTGCTTACTTCAGCTGGAGGCCATTACAATTTTATAATGCTTTCCCTGCTAATTAAAAAAGATCCTTCCACCTTCAACAGAAACCTCCTTGTACAGAGGTCTATCCTACCTACTATAAATAGATCCTATAACTATTCTCTATATAGTTCACATTATATATCAATTTTTTCAAGCTTCTTTTTGATAAGTAGATAATGTTCCTATTTTTAGGTCCTCTCAACTGTGTTTAACTTTTTAGAGCTTTCTTAAAATACAGATATATGGTACTCAAGTAATGACTTAATCAATGCTGTATACCATTTCACTGCTTAGTATTTCTCTTTTTATTAGGAAAATGACATAACCAATATTTTTGCTACAGGAAACTTGCTGTAGGCTCATATTAATCTGGTGATGAACAATAATCCAACATCCTAGTCAGACTGAATGTGACCAGATTAATTACTTTCCAGGATGCCTATCCACTCTTCATAAATGCATATAGATTTTTTCCAGACAATGTGAGACACTGATATTTATTAATTGATTTTTAATTTTAAACATAAATTAACCTTTTCACCTATTCACATCCCCAAATCAGTAAAAAAAGCCTTATGCAAGAGAAATCACAGATATATTTAACATATATTGCTGAAATTGATAGATATGAAAAAAAAAATACTTGAAAGCATAAGTCAGTTTCTAACTGGTGGGATTATAAAGAAATTTTCCCTATGAGTAAATTAATCTATAATTGTCTAATCTGGGATTTGTATACAGTGGGTACCAGCTAGAGGCAGGAGACAAATGAGAAAACAATGTATCAGCTAATTAGTATTCCAGTTTTATGAAATGATATGCCAAAATTTAACTAGAAGAGGGAAGTTAATCAAAGTCCTCCTGAGACTTTATAAGCAGACAGGCATTTTGCTGTTTGAGCTCGCTCTGCAAGTCAGAAGCAGAGCTGGTGTCCTAAAAGAACATTTCCTCTTCATGGCAGACCAGGGCTTCAGGATGTTACAGCACAGTTACCCCTACATTGCATTTCATAAATATTGCCAGTACTTTCTTTCTCTCCTGGGTAAATGGAATGAGAACAAGAACTTCTCCTTTTTTTCTTGTACAGCTTAAAATGTCTGTTTTCTCTGATCATTGTAATAATGGTATCCACATTTGCATTTTATCTTTTGATCTAACTGGAATTCTTTAGCAGCATTTTATACAAGAGTAATTTGGAGAGTCTAATCACTTCATGATGTGTTACAAAACAAGTATTTCTTTTCTAAAGATTTTATTTGACATCTTCAAAATGTAATATCCATTCTCTTGGCTAGCTTTCATTAGCTAAATTTTGACAGCTTGAAAAAAGTTCCTGAAGAAAGTGTGTCTGTTTTGACTACAGACTTATACTGGAATTGGCGTTGTTCCTAATTCCATTGATGCTGTTTTAACAAAATCAAATCTAATCTTCAGAACAAATGTTCTTATTTATTAAAATATATATTGATGCACATTGATCTATCTATCTTTTTGCCATACCATTACAGAAGCTTTATCTGCAGAGCAGCTGAAAGACACGAGTCCTAGGATTGTTCAAAAGTTTGGTGAATTTCTAAATTCTCATTATGCTTATCCACATTGCCCTTGTACACTGACTGAATCTGATTTCAAGGAGGATCACAAACTATTACATCTCTCCATTGTCAGCTGCATGGGGTAACATTCATTCGCATACTGTAGATGCCTAAATTTAGGTGTCAAAAGGTGCATCTCTATAGGTGAACTGCATATCAAAGTGTCTAATTCAATCCAAGGAGATAGAGGGCTTTATTTGTTGCAATTGCAATCTGAGATACTCTAATATCCAAGATAGTTGGATAAAAAAAATTTCCAGATTCCTATGGGTGGTGGGTTGGCCTTGGTCAACTGCCAGACCCCCACCCAGCTGCTCTCTCATTCCTCCCCCTCAACACAACAAGAGGAGAAAATAAGATGAAAAAACTCATTGTTTTAGATAAAGACAGGGAGATCACTTACAAATTATTCTCATGGGCAAAACAGACTCAGTTTGGGGAAAATTAATGTAATTTATTGCCAATTAAAATCGATTTGGAAGTTGAGAAACAAAGACAAAAACGAAAACACCTTCCCCCCAAAGCCACTCATTTTTCCCAGGCTCAACTTCACTCCTTTACTCCCTACTCCCCTATGCCCTTGCCCCGAGTGGGACAGGGATGGTGGGGAACAGGTGGTTACAGTCAGCACATGTGTGTTCCTCTCTGCTGCTCCTTCTTCCTCCCACTTTTCACTGTCTCCATTGTGGGTCCTCCACATGGCCTGCAGTCCTTCAGGATAAACTTGCTCCAGCATGGGTCCTTCATGGGCCACAGTGTAGATATCTACTGCGGTGTGACAGTCTCCACAGGGTGCAGTGAAATATCTGCCCACCTCCATGGGCTGCAGTTCCTATCAGGACAACCTGCTCCAGCATGGGCTCCTGACAGGTGGCAATTTCTTCAGGAAATATCCACCTGCTCCAGTGTGGGGTCCTCCACAAGCTGCAGTGTGGATACCTGCTCTGGTGTGGGTCTCTCCATGGGCTGAAGGGGAATATCTGCTCTGGAGTCTGGAGCACCTCCTTCCCCTCCTTCTTCTCTGACCTTGGTGTCCTCAGGGATGTTTCTCACACATTTTTTTTCCTCACTCCTCACTGCCTGTGCAGTGTTTTGCCTTTTCTTTAATACATTTTCCCCAAGGCAGCACCAGCTTGGCTGATGGGTTCAGCTGTGTCCTGCAGTGGGTCCGCTGCAACCAGCTGTGTTTGGGCAGCCCCTGGCCTTTTCTTACAGACACCATCCCTGCAGCCCACCCCCACCTGAACCTTGCCATCTACTCCTGATATACTGTGCATGGACAACTGTATCAAGTTTCTACTCAACACAGTCAATGGAGTCTACAGAGCTTTCAGATGATAAAATGTATGTGTCTCATTTAGCTGAATAGCTCTCTACACTTGATGACTGATTAATTCGCCTAAGCACAGGTATTTAATGCCTTCCAGGAGTCCTTAGGTTATTCCTGGCTGATATTCAGATGATGCTCTGAAAAGATGTGGGTCTCCTCTAAGTCCTGTGTGACATTTGCCAGCCTCTTGCTGGTAATGGAGACATGATGTCTCAGATGACACTGAGGGCCCAACCACTGATTATACTGAACAGAGATTCAATTTGTTTGCCTACATGCAGACATTTAGTGCCATCTGCTATGTCTTAGGATATACAAACATCTGGACAGGCTGGCAGATATGGTTCAGAATGACAGCAAGCTTGCGTTATTTTGGAGAGAGACAGTTGGAAGCCAGGTGGGATAGCCCAGAAAAACTCTAGGCACTGCTGTTCAGGCAAATGAATCCCATCATGATCTTAAGAGCAGGCAGAATCAGTTATAATATAAACGTAATAATTTAATTTTACCTAAATCTTGTCATCATCATCATCATCTTACTGAATAACCCAGAGCCATTTCTGACCCTTATGATATCCAAAGTATTTGTATGGGACTTGCAGATATTTTACAGGACCCACAGGAAACTCATCACACGCTAGGAGGCAGGAGGAAGACAGACAGGACATGCTGAGGCATGTAGACACTTGTAGGCAATGAGGTACTTCCTTATATTAAATTTAACCCACCTTTTGCATGACAGCCATATATTGTCCTCAATGCCTCATTGATACTGTACTCAAATAGAAGGTAGAATAGCCACCCTGCTCTCATTCTGTCTTTCATTGTTTTACCTCAATCCTGCAAAACTCCCCTGTGATCCAAGATTGTTGTGCAGCCGTGAAGGTCAGCACAGTTTTAGATGTTCCCCTGGTGTAACAAATAAACACAGATGAATTAATAGAGGTAAATCAATTACACTGAATTTAGATAACTGACTCCCTTTCTAATTTCTAAACACTGCTATGCATACAGTGCCAACATTCAGTAGATATTTATATTTCATATTTCATATTTTAATGATGTGCAGCTTCATGAATATACTGATCATCTCATGTAAGGCAATAAAAACATAAAAGCTATTTTAATCTGTATCTATAGTAGTTCTATTTCTGCTTGTCCATTTATCTACAGAGATAACAACAATCAGCACTTCCATAGAAAAATATTCTTGAACTAAAAAACATAATTGTAATCAGTGTGAAAGAACCTGATGAATAAACCCTCAAACAGTACAAACACAGCCTCTCTTTTTATTCTTTTTATATAGAATTATTTTCATCCTCATATTTGTGGTCACTGGAATGATGTCATATGAATTATACTGATACTATTATCAATGTGCTCATGCAAGACTTTTGCAGCGCAGTTGGGTGCAGGCACAACTTCTTTCCCAAAGATTAACTTCTAGGTGTTCTAGAGAAGAGAAATTCTGAAAATCTTAAGATAGTAAAGAGTACTTTAGAAAATTGTCTTTTAATTTTTTTTTTAATTAGACATCTCACATTCTTATATGTCTCTAAAGCCTGCTCTCTAATTTGATGTACAACATTTTGGGCACATTTATGGTGGGTTTCGTTTTGAAATTAGTATTTATTAATAATTTGTAAGGATAAGGTCAAAGGCAACGTTGTCTCTCTAGTTTTGGTTCTAAGAAAGAAGGAATTCTGAAGAAAAATAATCCTATTAAGAAATAAAATTTTTTTAGCCTTTTCATCTCAAGTCCTTGATCACATGAAACACAACACTGATTTTTTTGCTGAAACTATTTTTTACTTAGACTTCCTTCACAGAAGCTTTTTTCGTGTGTGTTTGACAGAAAAAAGGGAAAAGTTACTGAAACCAAACTAATATAAGGTCTCACCTTGTTTCTGTCCTATGTGCAAAATAGCTTTATTAATGCTTCAGCTGATTTCAGTCAAATCAGAGGCACTGGTGCAAGTCTTGAATTCTTACAGCTTCATTCTTTACACTTACATTCTTACAGCTTCACAGAAATATGTGATTCCATAGAAGTCAGTTGATTTAGGTGCCACAGCTGCAAGATGCTGCAATGCAAAACTATCCTTAATAGCCACCAAAAATCCGTGAAGGAGAGGACACGTAAAGTATCCTAATCATTAGGTAATTTTCAGTACGATGTTGCAGGTTTCTAGTTCTGTTTAGGGAAGAAACCTTGGATAGAGAGAAGCATCATTTAAGACTTTGATTCTGCAAAGACAAAAGACATTTATGAGCCCTGCCGTAGGTCTTACTTACAACGATTGGCCAGAGAGACTCGTAGTATGGATATTTGGATATTTCATTCTGCCTTATAATATGTAGTCCCTAGGTCCTAGATAATTTTGTATAATCTATTTAAATCTTTCTTTTTTTGTCTCTTGTTTGGGTTTCCTCAGGTTTTTTTATTTGTTGGCTTTTAACATTCATGACTTCCAGTGATAATGAAATTACTTTTTTTTTACTTTTAAGGTTTACCACATTTGCATACAAATGTTACACAAGATTTTCTCCATTGCCAACTGACACGCAGTAGATATGAAAAGAAAAAAAACATATTTTAATTTAAAAATCTAATTAAACCCTAGTATAATCTCAGACAATCTACATATATAGGTAGCATAATCTTTGTTGCTGTACATAAGGAATGGGATTCAAGTAATCAATATAGGTGTATGCTTTAATGTGAGAAGATCACTCTCCAAATTCCACTGAGTCTATTGCTCATGGTGAGATAGTTTCCTTAGGCAGGGTAGAGTTTTCTATAGGCATCTTATGCCATTTAACACCCCTGTGACATCTCACCTGAATTTAACTGCCACTTCAGAAAGACACGGGTAATCCTGTGTTCTACCTGCCAAGTGCATGTGGATGTCTCAGATATCTTAGAGCACCTTGTTTAGGAAACTGACTTATTCTCCTTAAGTGCTTTGCTGATAACAGGAGCTTAGACACCCAACCTGCACCCAGGTACCTAAATTTAGCTGCCTAGACCTGAGCCCACCTCCTAGATGGTTGACACTGGAATCCCACCCGTAACAGGAGCAAGTGTTACACTCAAAATCCTGTTGTGGGCTAAAAGGGTAACACTATGTATATAGAGTTGAGAATTTACTGCAAGTCAGAATTGTCTATTTAGGACAGAAAAACCTCATTAATAATAAAGTTGACTTGTTATAAAAGAAAACTTCCTAGTATCTATTTCCTCTCCTTGGTTTTGCACTTATCCCAGTGTCCCCCTGACTCCTAAGGCTGCCAGGAGGAGCAGGGTGCCCACAGTGGGTGGCCCCCCCTTGACATGGGGCCCCAACAAAGGGCTGTTGTGTCCCTCCAACCCTGGGGTCTTAGAGGCCATTGCCCCCAAGTGAGCAGCAGCTCCCACCAGGAGGAGGACAGTCACTTGAGAGTGGGGTGGGGTGCAGGGGGAACCAGCTCCAAGCCCCAAAGACTGCCCCTGTCCCTGAGAGAGACCTACTCTGCCCCTGTCCCCACCCCTGTCCCTGTCAGGCCATGTCCACTGCTGGGTCTTCAGTGGGTCAGGGTGGGTGAAGAGGAGGAGGGTACAAGAAATGCAAGAAATACCAGATATTATGTGTTTCTAGTTACTTCATTTTCAGCAGAAAGCTGCCATCATGTACAGAACTATTTTGTGCAACAAAGGTCCTCTTGTTCTTACAGAAATGCAAGAAAAAACCCATGGTCTTGATGTAGATGAAAAAAACATCAAGTGACAATAGAGCCCAGTGACTAGGGAACTAGAGAGAGTCAGCCTGGAAACCTTGATCTATTCCTGTCTGTGCCATTTATCTCCTTTATATAGCAAAAAAGGATTCTGCATTTAAGTACTGAAGTTAGAGCATATATAATCATAAGAAACAGCCTACATAAAGATTCCTCCAGAAAGTGTTTTCAAGGAACTGAACAGAGTTTAGACTGCTGACACAGGCGTGTAAAATTAGATTGCTCAAACATATGGTGTGAATATATTTATCAACTTTCAATTTTGCTGCTTTCCCTTAATTTTTAGTGGAACCATTAATGGCCTCTATTCCCTGGACCATATGTAGCTAAATCTATGTATGTTTTATTTGCCTAATATGGGACTGAAATTGAATCTAGGCATCCACATTCCAGGCTGTGAACCTGGGAACACCTCAGCAGCTGCTAATCTGATGGGCATCTCAGCCCAATGAGCATCACATTATTTTTTAGGATGGAACATTTATTACTGCATATTTGCCACTGTTTTGACAATGCCAAGCACATCAGTGTTAGATATAGCTAAGCAAATTGTAAGTACTTCTGCGTAAATCACCAAAGAGCCTGGTATTTTCAGAGGATGTCCAATGATGCTGAAAGGCTCAGGCTTTTTGTAATATTATTACTAGAACTTTCTAATGCACTTGGAATCATAGGTAATTTAATTCAGTTGCATCTTTTTACAAAACTCTTTTTTTTTTTTTTAACAACTGAAAAAATTTTGAGGAAGTGCTCAGTTCCCACATCAGCCTGGGAGAATTCAAACTCAAATATTCTGGGACAGTGTTCTGATCACCAGATTAGTAATTGAGCAAGCTGAAATCATTCTTTATAGTAAAGCTTTTTCACTGTGATTAATATACTTCAAGAAACATTTGTTACATTGAATATAAAGAAAAGAGGTATGACTAATACTGTGTAATTAGATTATTTAGCAAGGAGGATAAATGTAGGCCCTTGCCTCTGCTTCCTGTATTATTTCTAAATTTCATCCAATATCTGCTTCATGATTATGGGATCAAAAGCTACAACCTACATATGCTTATTGGCAGGAAACCATCCCCTTTCTAACTTAAGAAAAGATCCATAGAATCATAGAATCATTTAGGTTGGAAAAGACCTTTAAGATCATCGAGTCCAACCATAAACCTAACACTGCCAAGTCCACCATTAACCATGTCCTTAAACACCACATCTACATGTCTTTTAAATACCTCCAGGGATGATGACTCAACCACTTCCCTGGCTAGCCTGTTGCAATGCTTGACAACCCTTTTGGTGAAGAAATTCTTCCTAATAGCCAATCTAAAGCTCCCCTGGCACAAGTTGAGGTTGTTTCCTCTCGTCCTATCACTTGTTACTTGGGAAAAGAGACTGACACCCACCTTGCTACAGCCTCCTTTCAGGCAGTTGTAGAGAGCAATAAGGTCTCCCCTGAGCTTCCTTTTCTCCAGACTAAACAAACCCAGTTCCCTCAGCTGCTCCTCTTAAGACTAAAAACATAATTTCCCTGTAGTCTCAGGTCTTGAAAATCTTGAAAATATGCAAGGATGAGGATCCCACAACCAATTTGGGTAACATGTTCTAGTGCCTCGGCAACCTTTTAGTGAAAAAAATTTCCTAACAATTTGAACTTGATTAGACTCATGGCCAGTTCCCCTTGTATCTCCTAACACAATGAGAAGAGATGAACTGCAGTGTCTTGGTAACTGTCCTTCAAGTACTTGCATGCAGCTGTTAAATCACCTCTTAAATGTGTAATTTTTCAGACTCCCTCCATTTTCTCCATATCCCTCTGGAACTGGGAGAGGCGAGCAAAAGTGGTACAATGTCCCAGTTGTGACTTTGCTAGCACTGAGTAGAGAAAAACTATCATTTCCCTTGATGGGCCAGGTACCAGTCTCCCACTGAATCACAGTATGCCTTATTTGTGAGGTTGGTTTTTATCTATTCATTGTTACTCCCAAGTTGTTTTCAGCAGAGCTGGCATTCAGTTAGTTGTTTAGCATGCATTGTTGTCTGGGGTTGTCCTACCCAGGATGCAGAAATAGGCTTTTATCCTTGAGGAACTTCAAGAGTTTTCCATCGGTCCAGTCCTTAAGTTTATCATGGTATTTCTAGGTCAAAGAGCTGTTATGTATGCTAGATACTACCTCCAAATTAGTTTTGCCTACAGATTTTCTGACCGTACATTTTGTCTCATTACCATGGTTGTTGATAAAGATATTGAACAACATGTGCCCCACTATCAACCCCCAAGGCAAGGACTACACTCATTCCCAGTGACAAATGGACATGGAGCTATTGATTTCTATCCTTTAAGCTCAGAAGAATATTATGTCAAAAGTCTTCCAAAAGTCAAAACACATTACATCTACCACTGTTCCACCATCCACATAGTCATTTCATCATAGAAAACAATTGAAGTTATTCAAACATGATTTGACGTTATTAAACCCTTGCTGGCTATTCTTCTACATCTTCTTGCCCTTTATGTGCTCGTAAATGGATTCCAAGGCAACATCATACACTTATGAAAATATAGAACTTATCAATAAGTAGATACAATAATATGTGTTTGCATTCTATAATGAAATATTGGCTTTATGCATGGTGGGAGAGCAATGGTTGTTGTTTACTTTGTTATTTACTTTAGCAAGTCTATTGACACCTAATATACTTCTAGAAAATTGCTGAAATATATCCTGGATAGGCAGACTACAAGGTGATAGGACAAGTAGCAATATCACTGAGCTCAAAGGGTTGTGATGAGCACTACTGTGTCTAGCTGGTGGCTGATTACTGGTGGCATGTGTTGAGGTCAACACTTGTTTATTATATGTCTAGATAATGGGACAGACCGTACCCTCAGCAAAATCACAGATGATACCAAACTGAGGGGACCAGTTGGTACTCTGGAAGGCAAGGCTGCTATTCAAAGCATCCTCACCAGGCTGTAGAAAAGGGCTGACAAAAAACTCATGCTATGCAACAAAAGCAAATGCAAAACCCTGCACCTGGACCAAAATAACCATACTCAGCAGTACAGACTGGAAACTGACTGGGTTGAAGGCAATTTTGGTGAAAATGGTATGGAGGATCCTGATGGTCAAGCTGAATGTGAGACAGCAGTGTGCTCTTGTGGCAAAGCAGGCCAACAGCATCCTGGCTGTATTACCAAGACCATCTCCCAACAGGTTGAGGGAAATGATCCTTCCCCTCTCTTTGGCACTCATGAAGCTGTACCTATAGTACTGTGTCTAGTATGGAGTTCCCCAGCATAACAAATACAATGCCATACTGAATTGAGTCCACCAGCTAGACATGGTAGTGTTCATCACAATCCAGTGGAAGACTACCAAGGTGGCTGGAGGCTGAAGCATGTACTACCAAAGAAAAGGCTGAAAGCTGTCTGCCAAAACCAGAAAACTAAGGGATGAGGGATGGGATATCTTATTGCTGTCTACAGTTACCTAAAGTGAAGGTATAACACAACGGAGGTAGAGTCTTCTTGGGGGTGCACAGTGACAGGATGAAAAGCAACAGAGACAAGCTGCAGCATGATAAATTCAAATTATGTAGTAAGAAAAAATGAAGGCAGTCAAACACTGGAACAGATTGTCCAGAGAGGTTGTGGAGTGTCCATCCTTGGAGATATTCAGAACTCAACTGGACACAGCTCTGTGCAAGCTGAAATAAGTTGTCCATGAGCTGTCCAAGCCAGATGACCTGGCCTTCCAACAAAAATTATGCTGTGATTTTATCTGCCTATTATATAGCTATATCAAGTGAAATAAATTTGATGACAACTGTGGCTTGGTTTACTTAGGCATGATTCATTTACATTAGGTTTGGATGTCTACAGTTAGATGTTTACATTTGATTTAATCAACCTAAGTTCTCTTTCCATTTAACAGAACAAACCTTAAGATCCTACTTGCCTTAATGTGGTTATCCAAAGCAAAATCCAATAACTAGAAGATTTTTAGCTTAGAAGCTCAATTTGGTTGTCTAGTGCCATTTGAAAAACCTTTAGAAAAAGGAACAGCCTCATAGATGTATAGGAGGCTAAACATCTTTTGGAAAACTAGGTGAAAGCCTACCAGAGTACCCTAGTGTATCTTGAATAATACTATTTGCCACCAAATTTTGAGATATATCTAAAAAAATGCCCTCTGATGTAATTTATTGAACATGCATCCTCTCAAATACATTTTTAAATTATTATTTGAACTTAACTTTTGAGGCATGAGCATGATTTTTCATTGCAAGATTTTCAATGCTGTTCAAAAATAAAGCTACTTTCAATACATTGTTTACTTTAACAGGTCTTTATTTTACTTTTATGGGCATTTATCATTACTGATTGGCATAGAGGTAACTAATTTCAACAGGAATGTTTTCTATATTTAAAGCTACTCAGTAGTAGGAAAATTGTTTAAATAGTTCAGCATATTTCTCAGCAAAAGAGCTTTTAAAATATCTTTTGAAAAATGTTTGTACTTATGACCCTTTAGTGACTAGGAATCAACTACAGACAACTTTTCAGCTTCTAGGAAGAAAATTGCCTTAAAACTTCATTATCTATATTTGTCTGCCTGCCTTGTTAGCATTTTATGAATAGGCAAAAGCACATCCTGAAGATTTTCTTTCCACTGAACAATTTTATACGAGAACTTTTCATACATTTTTATAGCAAAAAAATATTAAAAGGCTGAAAAGCTGGAGCATACTAGGCAACTATTGCTCACATTGTCTATATACTTGTGAGTGATCTCAAACCCTCTTCTTTAATCTGGATATATATTTATCAGAATTACAAAAAGAAAAGAATAAGCCTTGCTCACAGTTTTGAATTATACACCAATGAATATTTGGGAAATCATATCAAACTGGTTTTTTTAATGTAAAAGAGAAAAAAACAGTGTATTAATTCTATAATGAAATTATGTGAACCTCAATGGAAAGAATTTCATATAATTTTATCACATATGATTCTGAGAAACAAATTGCTAGACAATATAATTGTGGTCTCACCTGCTTGTATTTCCTTTTTCAAATGGTCATATTACTCAGTGTTCAGTAGACAACTATTTTCAAATGGATATTTACTGAAGTATTGCAGCTGTGGCACCAAAACTATTCAAAACACTGCAGCTTTTGTTTTAAATGGCTGAATTTTTCTTTTGCTTTAAGAAAAGAAGTAAAAAAAACACAAAACACACACATACAAGACTGACTAAAACTGAATTTTAAACTCACAGAAAATGCTGAACATAAACAAATTACTTGGCTGTAGCTGCAAAAGCACCTAGCCAGGCACAATGCTATTAATACCATAACTCATTGCAACGAAAGCAGTAAAATGTTGATTAACTGTAACCTTAGAAACCCACCCACATCTCCCTACATTTCCCCAGCTCAGCTACCTACAGAAACAAGCAGGTCACAAGTAGGCCCTCCCATAATCATCAACACATTTTCCTTTTCATTCCATCACTCCCCCATAATCTGAAGTTTCACTTGTGTTTGTGTAACAGCAATTCCTTAGAAATTATTCATAGGCAAAGATATGCATATGCCATAAGAACTACAGCTAGTTAAATGCCAGATTTATCATGTGTAGTCCAATAGAATTAGATAATGTGCATAAACCCAGTATTTGATCCTATTACTATCTAATTATTCCTAATACTTTCATCTTCTTCTATATGCCTAATACTTTTTCTTTCTAATTTTTATCTCAATTGTTTTAACTGACCCGTGACAAGATACAAAACTCATAGCAACAACTACATGTCAGTCTCAATTAACTCCCTTTTGAATATCTATTTCTGGTTTAATTTCCATTTTGCCTACTTTAATTTTTTTTTCTGTAAAAATAAAATTTTGATCTTGACAGACTGATTATTCACATATTATGCTTATAATTTATTACTGTTACTAATAGATAGCAAAGACAATATCTTAATTTATTAGCTTTTATTTATTGTTTTGTATGAAGACAAAGCTCAGGGAACACAGCCCAAATAAAATATGATCTTCATAAATCACAACATGACTTTTGGAGAACAAAACTATTTGACCATTTAAGTCATCCAATGCTGTTATTAAAACTGAGTAATATCTATAGCTACTTAGCTGAGACAGACCTCCGACAAATATTGTTATGCCTTTCTTTGACTACTTAATTCACTTTTCACTCCACTGTATCAGACACTGCATGGAAAGATCTAAGCTAACTCTCTCAGCCTTCTTTCTGCAGCTCTTCATTTGGAGTGTTGTTACACACACTTGATTTTCTCTTTTTTCATTGCTCAAAGCCATTTATAGAAGAAATACTGAAAAAGATACCAAGAGTGATTTATTATTCAAATACGAATTCCAGAAGATTTTATATTTCTTGACTCAATTACTCTTCTATGATCTTCAGGCTACAACTCCAAGATCAATGACTCTCAGTGAAAAGGAAAATTCACCCCTTCAAGGACCACATACACTCAAATGTTTAATTATTGAATAAATATTGATTAGATATTTAATCAAATTACTTTTTAAAAGGTTCCTACACCTGGTCAACACAAGCTTTGTATTACTGAATTATACTAGTGTAGGATGTAATACATGTAGTGAATATTAGTCAATGGTACCAAACCAACCTTCTTATTAGTCTCTGTTACGTCAGTATAACATTTACATATAGAACTTGTGCTAAAAATAACAGTCACCATGCAGTGTAAAGAACTGAAACTGAATGTAACATGCATACTGTTGTTTAATTTTAACATAACAATTTCATCTAGAAAATTATTTCACCTGTCATAGTTTATAACTAAAGACTATTATATATTGTAAAGTACTGAACAACTACCAGAAGCCTCTAACAGAGGCATGGAAAATCAAAACTGTTTGTTTTCTTTGTATAAAAGATGTTTAATTGTGTTGGGCAGGGAGGAGGAAAATTCAAGGGATATCATCCAGTTTAATATGTTCATACCAAAGTTTTAGTTTAGCAACATTTACCTATAAAAAACTAAACATACTAGATACTGACTTTTGGGGGAGATTGACTTTCCATCTCTTTTAGTATTTTATTTCATAAGGGAATAAATACAGATAATTGTGAATTGGTTAACTGGCCAATAAACAACTGATTACTGCAATCATTTCTCTTCTTACACAGCTATTAAGTCTACTAGTTATACTGATAAAACTGAATACCTACTTAGGGACAAAGGGAGAAGAAATTACTTTATTACTCTAACTATGCCAGTAAATAAATAAATATAACTTTTGCAGAGTGATTATGAGTGCAGAAATGCCTCTGATTTTTGAATGCCATTCTTAGCAAACCGATGGAGCTGAATTCTCATTTTGGAATAAGGCCTTGTTTGGCAGAATAGGCTTATAAAAATACCGCATATTGATAAACCATAATTAATAATTAAAAATATGTTTAGACTTAAAAGAAAAACAAACTACCTCTTATACTATAGCCTAAATCTAGGTATGCAGGCAGTTACAGCATAATAACTTATGTCCTATTGTCCTGGTTTCAGCTGGAATAGAGTTAATTTTCTTCCTAGTAGCTAATACAGTGCTGTGTTTTGAATTTAGTATGAGAATAATGTGGATAACACACTGATGTTTCAGTTGTTGCTAAGTAATGCTTATACTAGTCAAGGACTTTTCAGTTTCCCATGCTCTGCCAGGTGCAGAAGAAGCTGGGAGGGGACACAGCCAGAACAGCTGACCCCAGCTGACCAAAGGGCTACTCCATACCATATGATGTCATGCTCAGCATATAAAGCTGGGGAAGAAGAAGGAAGGGGGGGACATTCGAAGCGGTGGCGTTTGTCTTCCCAAGTAACCATTGCGGGTGATGGAGCCCTGCTTTCCTGGAGATGGCTGAACACCTGCCTGCCCATGGGAAGTAGTGAATGAATTCCTTGCTTTGCTTTGCTTGAGTGCATGGCTTTTGCTTTACCTATTAAACTGCCTTTATCTCAGCCCATGAGTTTTCTCACTTTTACCCTTCCAATTCTCTCCCCCATCCCACCAGGGGGGAGTGAGCAAGCGGCTGTGTAGGGCTTAGTTTCTGGCTGCGCTTAAACCATGACACCTATAAATCCATATTTTAGTTTACCTTATGGTCCTGCATATGATGAGAAGCAAAAGAAAAATGAATATTTTCAAAATCATAATGGTGAAAGTCAGCATGTAAAGAAAGTAAATAAGTGTTATAGAAAGTAAAATCTTCTAATACTGTGGTGAAAGAGGTAATAATATGAATAAAATATGAATTAAATAAATGTCATCTCCCAGTGGCAGAGATTAACCACAACTGCACCTCTTCCCAGCACACTAAACTTTAATTGGTGAGGGTAACAGTGCCTTTGAACTTTTAACAGCAGGCACTTGAACACATTAATAAGGTAATTGACACCTGAATTCAAAAGCTTTGCCTCATGTTGTAAAAAAGGCTTTGATCTTTAATAATTTTTCAGCCAAACCTCTTTCGTATTTTCTACACAATGTTGAAGAAAAGACATGAACTATGAAACTACTTGTTATATGAAGAAAAAACAAGCCCCAAAACAATAATCTGTTTTAAACTGCTAAGTTCTGTTCCCTATCCAGAACCTGAAGACGATAAAAAGAACCTCAAACAACCCAACCCCAAACAACCCAAACACTTTTTCAGTGGTTTTATTTTATTTCTTCCTGGTTCATTTGTTCACATGAAAAGACTAAAAGTAATCTAACTGATACTTCTGCTGAACAGTCAGTGTGAACCTCTGTTGCAGTAGCAGGGTAGTCATCATCGACACGCCCATCATGAATATTTATATTTCTCTACTTACTTTCTTTTGAACTCAGTCCTGCAGTTTCCAATGTGCTTGAATCTTTAGTTAAGAATAAATAAATAAATAAATAAATAAATTTTTAATCAATAATGTTTAATCAAAAATGTTTAACCAATTTCACTCTTTAATTCTGAGCCCTTTGGGAAGGTCAGGTCATTTGGATCTTTTTTGATCAAGTGTTTCTTTCACTGCCTTTCTCCATTATAAAATCAAGAGACTACATATATCTCTTCTTCTCATGAACCCAAAGGTTTACCTTGGAAGTATGTACTCTTTTGTTTCCACCTTTAGTCTGCCTCAGGACATATAGGTATAACCAGAAGATACTTCACATGAACACTCAAGTATAAGATCCTTTTAGGCTGGTATGTTTGCAGAGATTTACCTTTCATATGTTCTTCTCCTGTTTTCACTCTTCCTTCCTTTGTGAATTCTGCAGCTGTGACAAACAGTTTTAGTGATTTTGTGTATCTAGAATTACATATGCAAAAAGTCTAATAGTGCCATTATCTGTGTAAATATTGAACTCTAATGCAGAGTTCTTCTGTCAAAATTACCCTTAGTGGTAGAGGTATCCCTATGTCACTCATACGTATCTGAGGTATTTTTAATATAGCCATGGCAATTTATCTAGCTTTCAATTTAAAACAGCAGAATCACAGAAGGGCTGAGGTTAGGAGTGATCTTGAGACCCTCTAGTCTAACCCCCCTGCTCAAAGCACAGTCAGCTGGCTGTTCAGGGCCATGTCCAGTCAGGTTTTGTGTATCTCCAGGAATGAAAACACTAATAAGGACAACCTATTCCAGTGTTTGACCACCCTTACATAAAAAAATATTAAATAAAATGACCTTATATTTAAGTGAAATTTACTGTGTTTCAGTTTCTGCCCATTGCCTCTTGTTCTGTCACTGGGTGCCACTGAGAAGAGTCTGGCTCTCTTTTTCACTCATTCCAATCAGGTATTTCCTGAAAATAAAATCACATTTTTTTTCAGTACAGCATCTGTAACAGTAAAACAGCAGATTTCAGTACTAAAATATTTGTTTAGGGAACAGTTAATGAACTCTTCTAAAAATTATTATTATTATTATTTTCTGCTGCTTATCTGCACTTATCACTTAAAGAACTTTTGCTGATTTCTGTTAATGCTACTTATTATTTTCCTATTCAGTCTTCAACTAGGCTTTCAATTATCCAATTAACTGCAAAACTATGCTTTATATATTACCTGAGCTTCAGTTAGCTTTCAGAGTGACACTGAGGTATGAAATTTGTGTTAATACTCTCTGGGTATCATGTTATCCTGTAGAAGAATAGAGAGCAGGGAACCTCAAGAAAACTGGTCTGAAACACGAAGCATTATAAGTCTGCTGAAGTGGTCTGTGGCTGATCTATTTTGCAGTGGGCTGAAGGGACTAGACTGCAATGAGAATCTGAACTAGTCTGTCTGTACAGCACAGCATAGATGTTTCATCTCGACTGAGGCTAGTTCTGGGATTTCTAATGCACCACTATAATGTCTGGCACAGCTATAGAAAGATTTTTACAGCTGCACAGAGATAAGGGAGCAGTAAAAAAAAACCACAAACCAACCAAAAACCACCCTAGATTTATTCTATCATCTCGATGCAATGTTCAGAAGTGCTCACCTTTGACCAAACTCTGCCTGAACTGAGTTCTATGGCAATAGTAAACACTTCTGAAAACATCACCTCCAAAAATGAAAGTAACCCCAAGTGAGGCTTTTCTGATTATGGCAACTATGTGAAATAATGAATGCTTGGTGCTTTTGATGAAGCTCTCTTTTAATGCAGTGAGTGTAATCTTTGTCCCGCTGAATTTAATAGCCATTTTGCTATTGATTATAGTGGAACTGGGATTTCATCCTCTGTCACAATGGAGTAATAATTTCCTATGTATCAACTCCAGAGTCTTTTATGGCTAAATGGCAAAAACTAATACTACTATTCTGTTGCTTCCTTGAAAATCTCGTAAGTAGATATAGTAGATAAAAGCAGATTCAATAAAGAAGTGGGAGTACTGGGAAAATGATCAGGAAAAATAAAAAGAAAGGAGGAGTACTGCACCAAGTTTCCTAGACTTCTGTTTTCCTTTTTTGTTATGAGATTATGTTTGTTTATAGAATATGAAGCAGAAAATGTGGTGAAAGAAAGAAAGGATATTTCCTTTAATATAGTGACTGTTAACTGTGTGGGACTGTGAAAGCTAGGCTAATGTAATATTTTTGTAAGAAATTGCAATCATTTTGAGTGGTTATGGGAACCTCTGGGGGTTTTGGGTTTTTGTTTGTTTGTTTTAAAGGTGTCAGTGAAACCAGTGTGACAAAATGAACACTTATTTATCTGAAAAAAAATTACAGGTACTTTGAAAATGTTTTAATGAAATAAAATTATTTTAGATAATAATGAATGTCACTGTATCAGTGGCAATGAGGAGGCAATAAAAAAGAAATAGAGACCAAAAGCTGTTAGGAGAAGCTGAGCTGTGATACCAAGTAATGGAGTATCCAGTTCAGCTGTTGGTCTGTCTTCTAAGCAATGGAGCCACATACTGCATCGCACTAATGTGGATAGGGAATATAGAATCATAGAATCATAGAATGATTTGGATTTGAAGGGACCTTTACAGGTCATCTAGTCCAACTCCCTGCAAGAGCAGGGATGAATATGTTTGTGTATAAGCTATATGATGTGTTAGGAAGTGGTTGGGAAGTTGCTGTTGCTCTCAGACCTGAAACAGGCACTGACATAGTGATACCAGGATGTTTGGGCTGTCCATCCAGATGCTCTCCTCTTGGCCAGAGAAGGGATGCAGCACTACCCCATTGCTGGTCCTCCTGACTGCCAAAGCAGGCCATACAGTTGTGTGGTATGGTTGGAACAATAGGCTTTCCTGATTTAGGCTGTGGTGATCAAGTGCAGAGCTGTCTAACAGGTACCCCAATCATTGCACCAATCATGCAATTTGCATCTTTTTTAATCCTTTTTTTTCAGTTTCTTCACCCTATTTTTCTTTGGGCTCATACCTCCCTTTCTCCCCAGCCTCAAGGCCATGAGATACTGACATCCAGGTAGAGTATTTTTGCTGTTTTGCTGGCTTGTGCCACTAGAGTGAGCCCTTTTCTTGTCTGTAGGTTGAGATCTTTGAACTGCTGCTGGATCTTGTCCCACTTTTGTACATCTTTGTTATCTACCTCTGAGGTCATTGTGCCAATGATGTACTATTGTATTATGTCCCACAGTCCTGAGCCATGCTACAAGTTCCAAGAGTGATATCAACTGTAAAAGATATATCTGATATAGCATGTCTGTGGCCTCAGGTGTCCACCAATGGTGTCAGGTGCCAGAGTTGCTGTGGAACAAGCATTTAGCTCTTTCATGTTTTTAACTAGAAGCTGTCCTCTGAAATTCAGAGTTATAAATTGACTAAGAGTGGAGTCACAGTAAACATTTTGGATGGTCCTGCAGCTATCACCTGCACTTTGTGCTTTATAGGCATTTCTTCTGTACTGTCATATGATCATGGTCTTCTGTCATCTTTTAAGGAAAACAATGCGATTGCTAGAGAGTCTTGATTAAGGCACAGGGCCATTGGACATCCCAAAGAGCAAATTAGAGTTCATGTGCTGACTCTGAAACAGAAAGAAAGAAAGAGTGATGTTAGATGGGTACTTAGTTACAAGCACATATATGCATTCACAAACACACATCAGCGGTATGTGTGTGTATAAATATATATACACATTACATACATAGGTGAACACATGGCTTACCTATATATGCAAAAGAAACTATGGCAGCATGCAGAAGCTACAGTCAGGTTCTCTATTAAAAGATGACTTAATGGTAGATGGAAAAAGGGAGTAGTGCCTAAGTGAATGGAATGGAGACCCCAGGCAAACCTGTACAAAAACAGTGTTGTTGCCTGGCTGCCATCCCAGAAAGCTTGTTTTGGCATCTCAAGTTCTGCACTGTATATGCCCAATGGCACTACCCTCCCACATGGGCTGAGAGACTGGGTATCACCTTCATGCTGGAATTTGTTTGGGGTGGACTAGGTGTTCTTTCTCATAACTGATAACTAGAGCAGGGGGGGTGGACCAGATGACATCCAGAGGTCCCTTCCAACCTCAGATATTCTGTGATTCTGAACTCTCTCAAAAGGCATATCACAGAATCACAGAATCACAGAACAGTGATTTGAGATAGTGATATAGTCTCTCTTCCTAACACAGCTGTTCCATCATTTGATCATTTTGTTAGCCCTGGGGCTAAGTCTGGGGCTCTGATTTGAAGGGGGAACAGTTGACTGGGATGATAACTGAGGTCTACAAAATCATTAGGGTGGTAGATAAAGTGAACAAGAGTTGTTATTCACCAAATACTATAACATTAAAACTAGGATAACCTCAATGAAACCAGCTTAAACCAGATAAAAGAAAGAATCTCTTTACACAGCAGGTAGTGAACTTCTGCAACTTGCAGTCATAGGAAGTAGTGGAGGCAGCCAGTGTCAGCAGGTTCAAATTCATGGGTGACTGAATAAATAAAGAACAAATGGATACTGAAAGGAATGGGCAAAGAGACACATGTTAGTATCCCTAATACAACAATCATGGACTCAGAGAAGGAATGATGGGAGTGGATCACAGAAAGGGACCAGGCTCATGTGCTCTCCCTAATTATGTCTCTGATCACCCCTACTGGGGACAGATTTGCCTCTACTGGTCTGTCCAGGAGAGCATGACTTACGTTATATTCTTATCATTGATCTCCTTTTGAGAGTAGGCCATAGTTCAGTCCCCAAAACTTTTAGGAGAGGATTAAACAAAAGATATGATTAATAAATGGTAAAGTCAAAGAAGGGAGGAAGAATGATGATAACAATGGCCACAGAGACTGATATGCAAAGTATGATTTTTTTCCCAAGGTTTAAAAAATTACAAATTAGGCTATTAAATCCATGAAGAGATTTTTAATTTTTTTTTCTTATAAATGCCACGTCTTCTTGATTTGTGTTAGCCTGAGGAGGTCTGATATACACCATCTCAGAAGGACTAGAAATAAGAACTTTTTCACAGAAGAAATAAACAATTCTGGTATGCTCACTCAAACGATAACGGAGCGAGCTCAAAAGATAACAGAGCAAATACAGTGCAGTATCATACAAATTAAAATTACTTAGTTCACTTATAAGGTTCTTTAAAACATGGTATATACTTGGGGGTTTTTGTTTGTTGTTTGTTTTGTTTTATTGTCATGCCATTTTCTATACCACTAAGGGAATTTATATTATTTTGTTTCTACAATGTAGCAAATATCTTTTTAAAGCTTTTCTAAAAAATAATTTTAAAATGACATATAGAGATTTTTGTAGCACTAGTTTAGGATGATAGGCAAAATTCACTAATGATTTCTTTCCTTGTGGCTATACCAAGCTTATGCCTGAAAACCATTGCATCTGTACTGTCATGCATTCTTTGGAAATACAATATGCAAATGAAAATTCTAATTGGCTAAGGACAGATGCAGGCTGGAAATTTTTGATTACTACTCTTAAGAAAAAAATGAGGAAAAAAAGGAAGTACACATAGTAAAAGAAATTCAGTCAAGTGCAAAGCACATATCAGGAGGATAAAATGAAAAGAAATAAGGTCAATACTATTTTAAGGCAGAAAAGTCTTTTGAAGTGAAAATAGGAGCAAGTAGGACAATATTAAAAACATTGTTTGAGTCTCTATGTATAAATGATTACAAGGAATGTCCATACTGAATCCCTGTAGGACAGTTTCTTAATATAATAACTAGGTTGGTAGTAGTGAAATAGTAATTTTAAATGGAACAGACAAGGTTTCAAAAGCATATACACCAAATTGAAAATAATCTTCATATTCAGTGAGCTGTGATGTCAGTTGTTTTGTGCATTTCTGGCAACCAGGTATTATTGTTCCCTCAGTTTCCATCTATCATGGTATATTTAAATCAAGAATTTACATCAAGTATTTGTATGTATCATCTTAGATTAAGATAAAAACTAAATGGGTGGAATTCCTGTGATTTAGGTCTACTCTTCAGCTAACTATTAGATCAGTCAATCAATTTCACTGTATAACTCACTCAAAGAGGGAATACTGAGAAAATATACAAAATTATGATAAAAAATATATTATAAAAGTCTTCTGGGGCTAACATGTAAAGCAATATTACTATTTCCACCATCAAACTAGGATTGGATCGAATGACGTGTTATGTATATAGGGTTGTGGCATTTTTTTTAGAAATGTTATTACATTTGTTTTTAACCTATATTCCCCTTCCTCTCTCCAATTTCTACTTCTATCTTTTTGCACACTAAGCTGTCTAGCATTATGAATTTGGGTGCAGTTTACTGAATGCTTTATTCACTTTTGACTTCTCTAGTGCTGAGAATTTCCATAAATCTGATTTAGCTAGCTACCACAACTACATTTGCATTTGCTTTGTGCCATCAAAGTGGTTTAACACAGCTGAAACATCCCAGTGAGTCTAGCTATGTGTCTTAATTCAAAACATAGCAAGCCTCAACCAAGCTGACATCTTTGCGCAAAGTATTATGAAAATATACAGGAAGTGATAATCTGAGCTCAGAGAATTTTGTAATGCAGAAGTCAAACCATAATATCAATATAAAACAAGTGAGCAGGAAAAGAAGAAAAAAAAAGATTTTTTTTTTCCCAATACTATTTTTTAGCTTAATAAAATTAGAGCAGATAAGTATGATGTATGTTATACATGCTATATAACTGTAAAAAAGTAGAATTTAATGAAGAGAAGTATAGACCTCATTTCTTTGTTTAACTTTTCTACATCTCCCATTATTTTTTTTAGGCATCAGCACCTAAGTACCACGCCATGTAATGTAATAATTTAATACCTTCAGCATTTCCATCTTATCTTAAAAAATGCAAGTTTCAATTTACCTAGCAATTAATCTTTGAAATTGTTGATAGCTCCTTGGACAGTGTATTTACCAAATCATTGGAAAGTAATTTTTATGGGGTCAGTACTTGCCTTACAGCTTAATATCAGGAATGGAAATAACAAAGAAAGAGACAAAGTCCACAGTGTGGAGCTTTGTTGGCAATAATACATTGTCTTTTTGAATAGTGAAATTTCATCCGACAGTGTACCTAGTTCAAAATGCCACCATATGAATAGCTGAATAAGTCCTAAGAGTCAAGTGAAATCAGGATCTGTGTCTGTATTATTACTAGACGTGGACAGACATTTTATCAATTTGCAATGAAATTAAAAAAAAAAAAGTTTTTTTTTTAAAGAAAATATTTATTTCATGTTTATTTGTAAGTTCTTCATTCAACTGAATGAAGAGTGAAGGCTATTTCTGCAGATCTTTTCAGATCAAGAAAAGTAGAAAAACTCAAAAAAAGTACTATCTACTAGGTTGCTCTGAAAGGTACAGAGTATTTCCTAACCTCACTATATGTCGTTGTTGCACATCACAGGCATTCCTCCTGACCACACTTCCAGCATGATCCACACACATCACAACAGTATATGAATGAAAGTGTGGCTCTTTTGTTGACTGTTTTCCCTTAGCCCTCTCACACCCCACCAGCTTCCTAAAAACCATTAAGAGATGTTGCAGGTCTTGTTGGCCCCTGTGTGTGGTCTGCTCCCAGATTTACTGGGTGATGTGAAAGAGGGGTGCTACTGAGCTCAGAGCTAAGAGTCCCTTCTTCTGGTGGGACTCCAGCAAGTGTTATATTTCAGGCACACCCTTTGCAATATTACAGTCGCCATGCCCTCCAGCCCAGGGTAAACTGTCCAGCAGACCACAGACTAGGACAGCTATTTCTGTTTGGTATACTGGATCAAAAAATCAGAGATATATAGTGGTGCTCCACAGAAAATAAATGAGATCTCAGCACAGCAGTACTGGCAGAGGACTCTGTAATGGAAACTGCTAAGGAGACTGTAAGGAGAACAAGGTCAGATGAGCTGTTCTCCTGCAGGTTGCCTAAGGATTATCAGGTCTGAAATCTCCCATGGGTCTGAAATCTCCCATGGGTATATACCACACCTTTCAGCTGCAAGCATAGCAAAAAATGAATCACAGTAGAAACCACCTTTGAAATTCACACTAAAGTTCCAGAAAATTGCATTCATTTAAAAAATTTCTTTTACTTTTATGAGATTTTGAATATTGCTCTTTTATTTGTTTCTTTGGGGGAAGAGATGTGTGTACACTTCTTCCTTTTATAATTCAGTCAGTGTATTTAAGCTTACAAACTCTGAAACACTTACTCAGGTGGGGAATGGAATATTTCTTTATGTATAGAGTTCTGTTTCATAATTTCCTTTCAAAAGATGATATCAATAGCAACTTTTGAAATTAGCACTGAGCTACAGCAGGAGGTAAGCTACCTCTGCAACACCTCCCCCACCCCGCTCAATAACAATAAAAAGCAAAAATCAGATAGGTTGGCAGCATGACTGAGCATCAACAGATTTATCTTTCTTGTCCTTTCCCTATCAGGCCCACATACAACAGAACAAAAAACTGGAATTACTCTTACAACTGAAATGTACAGTTGCGCAACACTGAAGTAAAGCTAGTACCCTGACACTGAACAGTTACTGCTCCAAAATACTTACATTTGTCCTTTCAGTAAAAAGAAGAAAAAAAAAAAGAGCACAACAGGCTGAAAAGGATTGTACTTCTATTTTCCAAGTATAAGTAGTCAGACCACTCTAACAACTCTGGTCTGAACAATGAATATTTCAGAGAGGTAATACCTAGTAACATCAGAGACTGATGGAAGTGTCTGAGTATGAGGGATTAAAAAAAAAGTAACTGTGAATACTATAGTAGAGTTGCTCTGCTCAGCAGGTAACTACTGAACTTTAGAGTATCATACTCACAGCTCCCAAGTGACTCCTGACCAAGGGAGAGAAATCTGAGGGAAACTGTAAGACGGTGTCTTTCTGAGTCTGGAACAAAATGAAATAGATAACTTACTTTCTCTTTCTCTAAAAGTGAATAATGCATTTACACATTGAACACATGCTGGAATTAAAAAAAAAAAGAATTAAAAAAAATTAGCTTTACATTTCTGAAGCTTTTCTTCCTTCTGTTTTGCTACTTTCCTCTGGCTTCCTCCTTACACCTTTTTGATATTTGCTTTCTCAACATAAAATCTTCTGTGTGATTGAGACACTTGTCCTAAAAGAACCCTCTCAATATTTTTCAGTCTTTTCTCATATTCTTCATGTGCTTCAGCCCTCTGATTAGAGATGTGTGTCTAATTTTGCAGGAAGACTTAGGTTCCTAGATTAGGACTAAAAGATAATTTTGGTAATTAATTTAGGCTAATCTAAAGTGTGACTAAAAATCCCTTACCAACTCCTTATATATCTAATACTTTGCCAGTGCATTCCCTACATGCCTAAATTATCTTTCCATCATTGCCTACATCTATGTTTTTATGGGAATCAAAAAGCTCAACACTTACCTCAGTGTTAAGCAGACTTCTAATTCTTAGACTATACCTTCTTGCAACTCAAGAGGAATGTGATCCAAAAGCTTTCCTCAAAACACCTCTAGTGCACTTTTAAGAATAAGTCTACCAGAAAACCCAGAAAATGCAGTAATCCTCATCCATCATCATGTGGCCAGCAAAGTGCATTCTGCTTCATACCTGTACTTTCTATAGATTTTTTTTAAAGCTAGAACACTTATCAAACCTTTCATGTGCAATATCATCTACAGCCTAATGGAAGCTGAGGTCTCTGGAAGATGCCTTCAGGACAAGGGAACATTAAAAAAGATGGCCTTGTTTCATAGATACACAGATGGATAACCATTCAGAAAAGGAAAATGCTTAAATTTAGACCATTCACTTCAGAGATGGGGAAACTTGAATTTTTATAGTTTTCTAGGCACTGCATATGAATTTTATTCAATATCAGTTTATATAAACTGTGACACTTGTATCTATGCTAATTGGGCTTTAATGGCTACAGATTTAGGAAAGAGCTAGTTTACAAGAAACTTTAGGTCTGCTGTGCTGTTCTTGTCCTGCAGATCAAAGAATCAGTCTAACTTTCTGATTTGCCAACTGAGTTATGTGAAAGACCATGTTTGTAGCATCCAATGAACTAAGATAATGCATGTTTAACTTTTCTGAGATTACAGCTCAAAGAATAGATAGCTTGTTTTATGAAACCTAATGTCTTCTGTGCACATGGATGTCTCCGACCTTTTCAGAAAATTAACAAGTCATTAGTGTTCAATAAGAATGGCCATGACGTTCAGACTAGAACTCTAGGGAACTCTAGCTCTACTAGCCAAACTGAAAAAAGTTATAGTAAGTTATTTTAGCAATCTTTGTTTGGAAATTAAAGACACAAAATTTGAAGTGTATTTCAATTTAAGAGGACTACAGCATAAAAAAGACTTTCTAATTTTAGCTTTGCAACTTAAAAGGTAGTAGCAGCAGCATAAGCTAGTTAGTGTGTTTATTGAATGTGTGCTTACTGAGAGCTGAAAGTTATAAGAGACAATGTGATGAGTGCAAGTTGCTTGAAAACTCATCATTAAGTTTATGAACAATTGTATCCATTATCTTAAGAGAGACATTGTTCTTCTATTACTTATGAAAGTACTTAGTATTTCTATTGGAAAGGTGAAAAACTATGGCTTTTCTCCTTGTAGGTATAATTATTTGCTCACTAGAATGCTGCTGAACATCAGTGAAACTGAGGCTGAACTGAAAACACAACAAGCTAGAAGCATACAAATATATGGAGAGAAAGTTTAATAAAATTAAATGTTTGGTGGAAAATGCAGTGGCCAAAGAAACTAATGGAAGGTTACAAATCTCAGTTATTTAGCTTTATTAACTAAACTTTGTAACAAAAAACCCCCTGCATCCCTTTATAGGAGTTTTAGCTTCCCTTTAAATTAAGAAAGTCCTACATTTGGAAGAAAAGTAAAGGGAGTATTTTCTAGGCTAAGAAGAAGTTCAAGAAAATCATAGCTAACACTTGTCATATGTCTTGAGCATGAAGACAAAACCAAGGAGGACATCTTGCTGATTAGCCCTCTGAAAAAAAAAAAACAAAAAACAAAAAACCAAACCCAAAACAGCATCTTCCATGAAGTATTCTGGAAGACTGGAAATTCATCCACGCAATGTCAGAAATATTTAAAGTTATTTTGGTTGTAAGGGGAAATGCTATGCTAAACCCTGAGGTGAAATCTTGGATCTCAGCACTTTGATTTGGTACCTTGAGATGATATTGAATAGGAAAATATTTCCTGGGAATTCACCTGTGTTGTTGTAGAATTTTCATAGAAAAATTCCTGTTGGAAGGGACCTTCGGAGGTCTCTAGTCCGACCTCCTGCTCAGAGTTGGGTCAACTCTGAGATCAGGCCAGGATGCTCAGGGCTTTTTCCAGGTCAATCTTGAAAATCTCCAAGGATGAAGGCTACACTGTCACTCTGGACAATGTGATCCACTGCCTGAATGTCCTCCAGTCTGAATCTCTCTTCTTTCAGCTTATGTCCATTGTCTGTCATTTTCCCATGCACTGCTGGGAAGAGCCTGGCTCCATCTTCATGATAATCTCCTCCTAATATCCTCCTGGCAGGCTGCTGTGAGGTGCCCCTGTTCATGGAGACCCAGATGCTGTTGGCCATCTTTGCTGCTAGGACACACTACTGACTCATGTTCAGCTCACTTTCTCCAGGGGCTTTCTGTCTCCTGCCCTCCAGCACATCTCTTTACTGTCTCCTGCCCTCCAGCATATTGACTGGTTCCTCAGTTTGGTGTTATATGCAAACTTGATAAGCACACACTCTTGTCACCTCCTCCAGGTATAGATAAAATATCTTAAACAGTACAGGTCCCTGTGGTACTCCTCATGTTACTAGCCTCCAGGTAGACTACGGCCCATTAAATGCTATGCTCCAAGTCCAACTAGCCAACCATGCTTTTACCAATCTAGTTGTCCTAACTAGACACCATGCATTAAAGTAAAAGTAAAACTAACAGCAGGACACTTTGTGACCTATTAGGTGAGTTGCATCAGACCTAGAGCTGGAGGTTAGAGGAGTCAAGGTATGTGAGAAAATAGCATCTATGAAGTCCTTTCCAGCTATGGGTATGGGAGCCAATGGTAAACTGCTCATGTAGACCTATGATCAGATTCTTACTTCTGCTTTTTCCTTCCATAAACAATTTAAAATAGGTCCCACTGTGGGAGATAATAATTACACACCCTGTCCTGTGAAACTGGAAAGTTTGATACATTTGAAATTGTGATTATTCATCATACTAGTGGTGTTACCACTTTATTATGAATTAAACAAATGGCTATTTTTCTGTCTGTCTACACTGTTTCATAGGTTCTTTCCTTCCCCCCCCTTTTCTCCCATCCATCAAAAATGTACTTGATGCTATGAAATTCAACATTGTATTGCTAGATTTCTGAATGAATGGCTCTGTCATTGAATTGGCAACCCCAACTAGATTTGTAGGTTCTGTAGACCAGTGGTCTCCAAAGTGGGGTGAGCGCACCCTGTGGGGCTGTGCCAGATGATCCATTGGTATGCAAGAAGAAAGTATTAGACCTACAGTAGCAGATGATGTAATTTATAAATAAATATACATATATTGAGAGTGCATGCTCAAAATTTTTTTACTGATAGGAGTGCATGATCAGAAAAGTTTGGAGATCACTGTTGTATTCTACAGCACATTAAGTACGTCAGAACCAAATTCAAGAAAAGTCTCAAAATGCTATCCTGTCAGGCCTCAAATTGCTCCACATGCTCTCCTATTGCATCCAACTGCATACAACATACATCCTTGCTGTAACCAAACACCCAAACTACTACTCTGGTTGGCTCTGACACAGACATTGCTTCAGAAAATTTGCACTAAAATATCATAAGGGAAAAAAACCCTGCAAAAATAACCCATACTAAACATGCCTTAAATCTGTTAAAGATCTAGGTCAAGTATGCACTATGAAAATGGTGGTTTGATCCAGGTGATTGATCTGGATACAGGATGCACTTCAACACTTGGTCTAGAGGTCTTTATAAGAGATGATTTAACTGAAAGTATATGTGATGAATATCCCGTTGAAGTTTTGTCTCTGTATCTGAAGACTTTAGAGTAGTTTAAAATGACTATTTTTATCAAAGAATAATAAATTATTTTAAAACAGTAGATAAAATATAAAAATAAAAGCACAAAATACTTTTTGTGTACAGTTACTTAATACAGTTTTATATAGGTAAGCAATTAGGAATTAAATACTTTGTGACTTCTGGAGTCATACTGAATTTGTTTTAAATTATACTAAATTTCTTTTAACTTAATGGTAACTGCAAAAACCTGACATATGTCACCTTAAGGGAATTGTTTCAGTAAAGGATGTAGGAGTTTGCAAGAGAGCTGAAGAAGGTAACAACAGAAGTATTTACCAAAGCCAAGATGAGAAAAGGGTGCTTTATTTTTCTAAATTAATACCTAGAAACTTAAGAATCAGTTCAGAATACTTAACTACTAGTTAAGTATAATTTTAAGCCAATACTAGATAACATGATTACAAAATCTCATTAAAGAAACCTCAGTGGAACTTTTTTTTTCTTTTTCCTAAATATTGAATATTTATCTCCAAGAGGTAACTTTTTCTGTAAGTTTCAGTAGGAGAAGTAAACTTAAAAAAAAATTACCCAGGAAAACAACAGTTGCCTTTCTTGTCACTAACTTTATTTTGCAGTACAATATATTCTGCTACTTACCTTTTTATGAGCAACTTGCTTTTAAAGTATCTGCACATAATTTGGCATAATTTTTATGCAGTTCAGCACGATATGATTCAATTGGCAGTCTTTGCTCTATTGAGATGATCTTAGACTGAAACATAATTACCACCAATCCCTAGAGTGTGTGGTCCTTCCAGGTCAAGGATGAAACCACTGGCATAATAAGCAAGAAACCTGAATGAATTACCAGAAGTTTAGTTTAAGTTCCATGTGGCTAAACAGGCAATGGTATCTCAAGCTGTTGTAGCATTTTTATCTCTGAACTGCAGATTCTAAATGTATCAGAACTTGCAACTATTTTAAACAGTTTTTAATTTAAATAGGAATATTATGCAACTGAAACACAATTATGAAAAAAAAAAAAAAGCTCATCATGTATTACTAACAATGGAATAAAAATGCAAGTCCTATTAAGTGTGTAGCACTTCCAGAAAAAAATGATAGCCAAGGAGAAAAAAAATAAAACTGTAAACAGTTTTCCAGTCAATGATAGTCTTGCAGCATACTGCAGTGGTGTCAAAGAATATGCAAAAGCTAAAGCAGTTTGTGATGATTTGTTTAAACTAATGGCAGACATATACAGTGTACATACCTATATCTAAGTTACTTCACAAGGTTCTTTTGATAGTCAGTGGGTACAAACAAAGGCTCTTGGGATGTGATTTGTATACTCTGTTTTGGATTTCTGTATTATGAGGTGTGTTTTTCTGCAGAAGGGCTGCCTTCTTCCCTTTGTCTACACTTGAGGGACTGGATAAGACATAGTAATTTCTTTTTGTCCTTTTATTGTTGCTTCTAAAGAAGATATTGAAAAATATGTATATATATAAACAAAAAATATTTAAAGTAGTAAAAATATCTGGACTTATATTTTCAAAACACACAGACAAGCTTCTGACATCCAATACTTTAGATTGATTTGCCCTGTTTGAAAATGTGTTCTCTAAATGTACCCAAAATGCCAGTCATTCAGTTATGTACTGCCCAGAAAAATACTATATTTTTTGTTATTATTTTATGACTCTGTGAGAAAGCAATAAATTGGATGCAATCACAGTGAAAATATTGTAAGAACAGTATCAGATGTTTTTATTGAATATATACTTCTTATCTGTCCCTCATTTTTGAAGCCCAAATGGAAATAATGATAATCTTAAGCTATAAATAGGCATTTTTGCTAATTTACATATTCAGTAGATCTTTTCAGTACTGACAAGACCCACCTCTATTGCTGAGAAACAGTATAAGGCTGCTCAGTCATTTTACCAAAGAATTTTATAAGTAGACAATGGGCTCATCTCACCTGTAATTTTCTATGTATCTATCTCAGGCATTCTCTTTCTAATGGGTCTGTTCTTCCCATCACTGTTGCCAACACTCAAAACTTTATGCATATTGCATTTTATTTCTCCACTCACTGTTCCAGATACTGACTTCCAAGCACCTCTTTATGTATTCTCTGGGATAGCTGAGAGTTTAACCTTCTCATCACAGCCCAGTCCATGACTATTCACATCCTTCTTGCTAATGAAGCAAGCCAATCTCCTCAGTAGATGTAATGCTACTCTCTTAATTCAAAATTCTGAAGACAAGCAGGGGAAGAGAAGTAAGCAACTCTGACACTCACTTCCTCCACCGATGCCCTTATAGTTTGGTCAGGCAAGCTGCAACATTTGATGTATAAGCAGCCAGAGTCCATGAAAGATCACTGGAAAACATCATTCAGTTAAAGCCAATTTGTGTCACTTGAAATCACAGACACACTGGACCTTAAGAAATACACATTTCAACATGTCAGCCCTACATGTAAATGTAAGAGGATAGGAGATCAGCAAGGATTTCAAGCATGAGGACAGAAGTATATATTGTAACACAGTCTGTTAAGAAGATTTTTGGGCTGTTATTGGCACATTTCAGAATGAAGCAAGGACCGCTCTGAAGTGAACAGTAATCTTATTTCTATTGCACATACCAGAACATTAAACACATTGATTGCTTTCAATGAGCAGGCTCACTTCAGACTAACAGCTAATAAGGATGAAGATTTCAACAAACTCTTCTGGAAATTGAAGAAAACACTGAAAGTCTAAAAACATTTAAGCACATTTCTAGGTACTGTCCCCTGAAAGAATGAGTGAATGCTGACACTACAGCTTCCAATTATTGTGTGAACTGTGTAAATAGATGGTAGCTCCTATTCATTGTTCTTCAAAGTGCTGAGACATGGTAGCAAAAACATAATGACAGAATCTTAGTCCTAAAGAGGTTATAATTTAAACAGAGTGAGACAAAAGGAAAAAAGTTAGAGAAAAGGAATCACCATCAGATCAGGAGTTTGTATTTGTGAACCACAGAACCACAGTCTCCTGATTCCCCGGTTAGCTCCTAGAATACAGTAATATTTCTAGCTGAAATAATCACACCAAAAAAAGTAGAAAAGGCAATATTTGGAAAGACTGATTGTCAAATAGGGCTCCTTGGTCAGGAGTGAGGAACCAAAAAAGAAGGTATACTGAGAAAAAAAAAAAAGGTGATGGATGTATCAAAACATTGATCATCTGCAAAGTGACCATATGCCTCATCTTAGCCCTCACTACTCATGAGATTCTTGAATAAGCTCCCTACCCCCAATTTTTCCCTTACCCCCAATGAACTTTACTTCACAGCTAATGTTCAGTATGAGCTAGACCTGTTTTGGTATAAGGGTAACATTATGCTAAGTACTTCTTCATTGAAAAGCTACTTCAGAAATTGGATTTTCTACAAATTCAGTGTTTACCAGGATTCAGCATTAGGTATTCTGAAGCCTGAATGCAGAGGGAACAGCAAATATAATCTCATGAATAGCAGAATCAGAATTAGTTTCTGTATGTGGTTAAAAAAAATCTTTTACATATTGTGTGCACAATTTGGTATTTCTCTACTTTGTGTTAGCTGTATGTCTTAGAAAACTTGCCAAGTAATAAGGTACTGGCATTTACAAGAGTGGTTGAATATCTGGCAAAATGCATATATTTGAAGAATTTGATGCAGATTTAACTTGCAGCTGCTGCTTATACAATCATTCTGCTGTGTTTGTTGGTCTCTGATGTATGCAAAAGACTGATTATAGTTTGGCACAGCTCCTGGTGGCTTAACCAGGGGGACATTTCCCTTAATCTCACCTGGCAGTGAAGTTGCAAATGAGCCACAGTATTTGAGTCTTAGCAACAGTGGTTTGTAATCAGCGATTCCAATTATGGGATGAGGGAATACTAATTGACCACCAGCTGTCAGAGCAAATGGGCAAGACAAAGTTATTAACTTTCTGTCTTGACCCTCAAAAATGGAACAGAACAGATAAAGGTAAAATTTCCTCTTTTGGAAATAAGAAAACAAGATTAAAATGGCCTTTCTTGTTTGATCAAGAGAAGATTATAGTTTATTTCATCTAAAGAAACATTTGGGAGTGACTAAATATAACCTTGGTAGATCAAGAACCAATATGCAAAATCCTTTATTAACTATTAGATGTGTAGAAGCCCTTTACTTATATTTTCAATATAGTAGCTTTACACAGAGATACTCACATTCTTGAGGGGAAAAAATACATAAATATGCCAATGAGTAATTAAACAAAAATAGAATATACTACCCTGAATTTTCAAAATTACTTGCTCCGGTGTGTATCAAAAATACTAATTTTCTTTCCACTATCCAGTTTTATGACCATCAGTGAATTGTCTCAGCTCCTTAAGTATGTGTATAGCATGAAACTTCTTTTATGCATGCCTGTTTGATTACCTAAACCATTTATGATTTATTTTTTGCTTCTGAAACAAATTATGTTCTAAATGAGTCATTTTGACTGATATCAAGTTGTGTCTCCTCAAGTTGTTCTATTGCCTCATGGGATTTTTAGTTCCCACTCCTTCTCTTAGGATAGATCTCCTGTGCAAGGTTCCAAATGCCTTTCCCATGATACACCAAAAAATGTATGTCTTCCATCATACAGTAAGCCAAATAATTGCCTCCTGGATATGTAGTCCTGACAGAGAAATTCAACCCACTAAGAATGGAGGTTTGAGCTACAGCTTCCAACAAATCCAAAACCAAAAAATAATTCTTCTCATTGTTAAAATGACCAAAAGCATTCAGTAGTTTTAATAACTGAAATGACTTTGGTTCGATCCAAAATTAGCATTAAAAGGGATAATGACAAAATCTTGTAAAAGGGAAATAGGAATGGGGCAACTGAACCGTTGCAATGGAAAAATTTGTTTTAAAGAAAAAAAACAAACCACCACCACCATTAAAAGTACCTTTTCTCCTTTAAAAAAATTGCAACAAGTTAGACTATTCTACTGTGTTTGGTGAAAAATAAATATTGAAAGAGAACATACAAATTGCTATTATAAACAGACAATGATAGCCATATCTTGTCCATAAATCAAAGGGTTCAGATGGTGATTTGTGTTTATAACACTGAAAGAAAAAGGTAACATCAGAAGGAAAAAGGGTAAGAGGTGAATACTTGATAAATTATGTTATACTGTGGGAGAGACTAAAATATCATTCAATAGTATTACTCAGCTTGCCAGTACATACAGTGAGCATTTGAATCCTCCAGTGAACAAAATTCTTTGCATACATGTGCAGCTATGCAAAACTAAGTAGGATATTTAGTCCCTATTAAAAAAGAAGTCACTAAGCTGTTGGCCAGTAACTAGGGAACTAGGACACAGCCAACTACAGAGGGAAATTCAACTCTTTTTCCAAGTGTTCACAAGTTCTTTGTTCTGATACTTTTTTTTTTTTTTTACACAGTTCTTTCTTTGAGGCAGGTAAATGCCTCCTCTGACTTTAGCACTTCCTTTCCTTCCAGTGGTTATAGTCCTTTCCTTATTTTCTTCTGTCTTATATAAAAAGTATTAAATCCCACAATACCAGCAATTGTTTTCACTTTTTGTTCTGTTTTGAGTTCAGCCATAGGTTGATAATGGTAACTGTTGTTTATACTAACTACAGTTTGTGTAGCTGTGGTGGGTTAACCTTGGCTGTATGCCAGGTGCCCACCAAGCTGCTCTGTCACTCCCCCTCCTCAACTGGACAGGGGGAGAGAAAATATAACAAAAGCCTCGTGGGTCGAGATAAGGACAGGGAGAGATCACTCAGCAATTACCATCACAGGCAAAACAGACTTGACTCAGAGAAATTAATTTAATTTATTACCAATCAAATCAGAGCAGGGTAATGAGAAATAAAACCAAATCTTAAAACACCTTCCCCTCACCCCTCCCTTTATCCCAGGCTCAACTTCACTCCTGGCTTCTCTACTTCCTCCCCCTGAGCAGTGCAGGGCGACAGGGAATGGGGGTTGCGGTCAGTTCATCACACATTGTCTCTGCCACTCCTTCCTCCTCATGCTCCTCCCTGCTCCAGCATGGGGTCCCTCCCATGGGATACAGTCTTCCATGAACTTCTCCAACATGGGTCCTTCCCACAGGCTGCAGTTCTTCACAAACTGCTCCAGCATGGGTCCTTTCCATAGGGGTGCAGCCCTTCAGGAACAGACTGCTCCAGTGTGGGTCCTTTCCATGGTGTTGCAACTCCTGCCAGAAAACATGCTCCAGTGTGGGCACCTCTTCATGGGGTCACAGGTCCTGCCAGGAGCCTGCTCCAGTGCAGGCTTCCCATGGGGTCACAGCCTCCTTTGGGCACATCCACCTGCTCCAGTGTGGGGTCCTCCACGGGCTGCAGGGTGGATATCTGCTCCATCGTGAACCTCCATGTGCTGCAGGGCAACAACCTGCTTCACCATGGTCTTCACCACAGGATGCAGGGGAATCTCTGCTCCAGCACCTGGAGCACCTCCTCCCCCTCCTTCTTCAGTGGCCTTGGTGTCTGCAGAGTTGTTTCTCTCACATCTTCTCACTCCTCTCTTCCAACTGCTGTTGCGCAGCAGCTTTTACCCTTCTTAAATGTTATCACAGAGGTGCTACCACCGTCGCTGATTGGCTCAGCTTTGTCTAGTGGCAAGTCTGACTTGGAGCCGGCTGGCAGTAGCTCTGTTGGACACAGGGGAAGCTTCTGGCATTTTCTCACAGAAGCCACCCCTGTAACCCCAGCTGCTACCAAAATCTTGCCACGTCAGCCCAATACAGTGGCCTACTGTATCGAAGAGACTACCCAGAGAAGAAACTAGATGGCTATCGTCATTGCAAATCTAATCTCTGTACACATAAGAAGAATGCATGTAACTGGAATTGGATACAAAGATAATTCCAAAACCCGAGATCAGAAAATTCTGAATAGGGGACAAAATTGGATTCATGTCAATAATTAAAGTAAGCTTGGATTTACATCTAGTTAAAAAAATAATTTAAAAAATGTCTTCCTTTATCTTTCAACATTATTTCTTATAACACTGAGCATTTAATAGTTAAAAAGTATATTTTTTAGACCTGGTGAGCTCTCAATAGCAAATGGAGAACCAGCACCAGCAAAACAGCTGTTTTGTCCATTAAGCCATTACTGTTGCTATTTTCTTCTTGCTAATGTGGTTAATATTTTCTTAGTCATAATTTGCAAAACAGTTCTAGAAGCCTCAGGGTTCAGATAACATATAGTATAATCCTTTCATTTAACATGGAGATTGCCCAACAGAGGTAATGCAGTAAACATTTATAAAAATATTCCTGCTCAAATTTCGGTGAAATATGGATGAGTCTGGATCTCAGCCAGCCATGTAGAATTGTAGACCAACTTCCCTAGAGTTTTAAGATTTCAGGAACAACTGTTCTATTTTTTGTTATGCACCCAGGAAATAATTACCAGATTTGGATCTTTGTTTTTATTCCCTTTCATCGCAAGTTGTTTCTTGAGATACTGGTTGTCCAGTACATAAGAGGTAAAATGACGATGGAGAGAACGGATTAAGAAACAGGAAGCAGAGGGAAACTCATAAAGAAGAGTTAGATAATTTCTGATTGAAATAAATAAATGTGGTCAAATTATGCATATAAGAAAATGTGTCTTTATTTTCAGAGGGTGCAAGTTTTCCTGGCTTTCAATTATGTCAACAGCTTTCTTGAGTGATTCAGCATTCTGAAATCCAAACCATATTTAGTTACTTAAATGTAGATTTATATACAGGCTTTTGGGCACAGCCTACAAAAACAGATCTTGTAAGAACTCAGTCATCTCTATTTCTGGTCTTTGCAATTAACATTCTTTCTATTGCCATATTTCTTACATTTCTACTTCATAAATTATACGTAACTGGGGCTAGAACTGAATTAATTCCACCTATCTTTATGAAACTGACTGAAATGCCTAAATGAGATCATAGATACTTATTGAACTGGGAAAAGGAAAAACTTCCTTTTTTTCCGCATTAGTAATGGAGGCCTTTAATAGAGAAAATGTAAGATGTAGAACAAAATGGCAGATAGTGTAACTGGTTTTATTCTTCCCTTTCTCTTTCCCAGTCATACCTAAACCAAATAATATATTCAGCATGTGCTGTTGTCAATAGCTGAGAAATCTGTGGGTGCTATTCTAAGCTGGCAAGCCTATATTATTTATGTATGAGTATCTTTCTTCTAACAATATGTAAGGCATGATTAAGACATAGGATATTTTAATAAATAAAAAACCACAGAAGTAAAAAATTTAAACACTATGTAAACATCAGAATTCTGTTTTCAAATGCGACTTGATTTCACATGGAGCTGTGACTACTCAGTGCCTGTGCAAAGTAGATTCCAAATCTTTATTCTTATTAGTGATTCAAGCAGCACATGAAACCCAGGATGCTAAGCCAGAAAACAGAAAAACAGTCTTATAAACAATACAGAAATTCACTAGAAAACAAAAGATGCTCCTATGCCTTTCTTCAGAAAGCTCTGTTCTACATCTTTAAACTAATTCTTCTTGTCTATCTCACAATCCAAAAGCTGAGAAATAGGAACATTTTTTCCTCCCCTTCTTGCCTGAACACTGAGAATCTTTCATCTGGCAGAGCTAGACCTTGTTCAGTCTTTCGCATTTACTTAAACAATACACTAAACTTCCTTGAAATCTATGACATCACATGAGAACAACAGAGACAAGTTTTGTCTCTCGGAAGCATGTGGATAATAAAAGCATGTGTCTCTCCTTCTTGCATGTGTTTTTGATGCAAGAAGGAGTGACAAACACACATAAGGGGGAAAAAAGTGTCCTGAGTGGAACAAATCAATATATATTTTTAAATACAGGATTGTCATTAAATCTATATAGGAATAAAATAAGTGACAGAGGAATAGAAATAAACAAGTTGCTTTCTACAAACAGTATTTGGTGATTACTGGATAAATTTAATCCCTATTTCTACATGATAAACATTCCATGGAGTGATGTGGAATTGTAACTGATGCATTTAACACCAGAGTTATGGTCCAAATATATATTGGTAATTAATAGTTTGTATCTAAAGGCCCTAAAGCTGGTGGATTGTGATTCCCTAGGATGTTTGCGAATCTCACCAAATTCTTCCCAAGCCTCCATCTTAGGGGGTAAGAGGAGAACAGAAGAACAGTAGTCTATGATGTTTTTTTCTTACGGTATTATAATACAGTATTATAGTATAGGAGTATTATGTTATTATAGAGACTGGACGCTAGCCCTGGGAAGAGCAGTTGGCAATGCATATGTAACTAATGCTGCATAAATTGAAGATACATTTGACATGATCTGTTAGTATGAATGTGAGACAGGGAGATGTATCTGTTGATGTGGCAATTCACAACTATCTTGTGCCCTGATACCTAAAGGCATGACAGATCATGCCTTATTAGTCATGTAGACTTGAAGATTCATGTTTTACCCCATGGCACCAGCCTTATTTGCAGTGATAGCATTTTTAGTATGCAACCTAAAACTTTTTCTGATTAGTTGATAGATTCTTAACCAGGTACAAATGCACAGTAAAAAAGGTTGTTGAACAGTTGCAAACAACCTGCTTGGTGCTCTTCACTTTGATTTCACATCGAAGGGGAGATACTCTGAATTAGGTGGATACTGAAAATTCCAGATATTTATAATTCCACTATGTCAATTCACTGCAGTCCTGCCTCCTCCATCACCACTGAGCATAGAACTTTGCGCAGCAATGCCATGGTTCCACAGCAGAGGGTTAATTACTAGAGTACAAAATTATCTTGCCAGTTATGAAGTGCTGAACAAGTATGAAGCTACTCTGCTATTATGCAAAATTATTCCATAGAGTAAGTCCTCAGGCAAACATTCATTCCCATTATCTTGCATTCAGGTGATACTCTTGGTCTTCTCTTGGCAAGCCTATGAGCCTTGCTGGCCGATTTTTCAGTTCTTTGTGATGTTGCTCTTCTCCTTTGTGACCATACATGCACTCCCCCCACCACCAACTCCACCTACATTTAAGAATGTATTTTCCTGGCTGGACACTTGCTAATCTCACATCTTTATCTGCCAGGGCTGCAGCATTCTTTGTATGGTTACTTCCATACTTTTTATGGTATCCTGGTCAAGAGTGTGACACTGTGAGTGGATCCTTAGCTCATACAGGAAGCAGGTTGTGAGACAGAGGCCTTGAGACTGTTAAAACATGGGGCAAGCTTGTGAATCATAGAATCACAGAATCACAGAATCACAGAATCATGTAGGTTGGAAAAGACCCTTAAGATCATCAAGTCCAACCGTAAACCTAACGCTACCAAGACCACCACTACACCATGTCCATAAGCACCTCCTCCAAACATCTTTTAAATACCTCCAGGGATGGCGACTCAACCACTTCCCTGGGCAGCCTGTTCCAATGCTGGATAACCCTTTCAGTGAAATAAAATTTCCTAATATCCAAACTAAACCTCCCCTGGCACAACTTGAGGCCATTTCCTCTCGTCCTATCACTTGTTACCTGGGAGGAGAGACTGACACCGACCTCTCCACAACCTCCTTTCAGAATGCTGTGGGAAACAGTGTCAAATGCTTTACTGAAGTCTAGACAGACAACATCCACAGCCTTCCCCTCATCCACTAAGTGGGTTACCTTGTCATAGAAGGAGATCAGGTTCGTCAAGCAGGACCTGCCTTTCCTAAACCCATGCTGGCTGGGCTTGATCCCTTGGTTATCCTCTACATGCCGTGTGATGGCACTCAGGATGATCTGCTCCATCAGCTTCCCCGGTACCAAGGTCAGGCTGACAGGCCTGTAGTTCCCCGGATGAACTTGAGCACAGATCATCTCTAGATCATTTGCAATGTTTAACTGTTCATTCATTCACTTGCTCTGTTTTAGACCATTCCAATGAGCTTAGTCCAAGCAAATTTTGCTGTAGAAATAGCTAACATTAATGTATATGGGGGCAATCCCATTTGTGCCATTTGGCCTGGATTGATCCCTAAGACTGATCCATGGCTCTGTGTTATTTAACAGCATAGATGCAGTCAGCAGGAACAGCATACTCTGTTCCCCATGCAATATGTAATTTGATCTCAAATGGACCCTAGAAGAGATGTGGGGCTGGCGGAAGGAGGAGTAGCCTCTGTGCAGGAAACCATGTTCTAAAATAGAGGAATGATGTAATCTGATGATATTGTACAGACTGGAAAAATGTTCAAGGCCTGGACTATTCATCTTTGGCAGACATACAGGAATGCAATGGAAATGAATTGACACCCTTGGGCAGCTTGGGTATCCTATTCAAACTATGAGGTGTTGAATTACATCCTAAATTGGAGTGCAGATGTAATCCTTTGAATACAACTGAAATTCTGTACAGGAACAGAATACTTTGTTTGAGAACATCAGCTGTTCTCAGAAAGGAAGTTGTGGGATAATTGCTGGAGGTGACTTAGAAATTAAACTTATATTCACACTGTTAGGTAAGGCACAGCATTGAAGAAGATTCCTGGGTGGAATGCGGCTGACATGCAAGGCCATTCCATGGAAGTTCCCTAGGCCTGTAACCTTAGACATCGGTGACGCCAGGGGAGCTTGGTGTACTGACTCTAAGAAGGTACTGTTCGGAGGGTGGAGTGGTGTGGAGACGCCGCGGCCAGGCTCTGCCATTAAATGGGAACCCCAAGGTATTGTGTGTGACCAGTAAGCTGCACATTTGCTATCCTGGGCCAACAGTCTGTCATGTTTCTGACAAAATGCTGTCCTTCGATGAACTTTGCTCATTATAACATCATTATAATACCAAAACACACCTCCATCCCAAAAGCTACCCACCTCCATGGTGCGACCACCCCTCACTGAGCTTGTGCTTTGAATTTTTCCTAGCCTATACCTTTAAAAGCGAAGCGAGAAAACTTTACACCATTCCTAAACAAAGATGTCTGACTAGAGTCACTCAGGCTCCACCCGAAAGGTGAAAGATAGTATAAAATGGCTTAAGAGAAAGCAAATGTTAGGGAAGACACCATCGCGTACCACTCTGACCTCTGGGATCAGTTGACGGGCTGAGCCTCTCTTCCCCCACATCGGGATGCCTTTGGATAAGATTCGAACACTTGGTTATTCCAAGTGCCTCCCCAGGAAACTTAGAAATCTCTCTAGAGTTGCTTTATCATCTTTAACGCGTTTATAGCCATGAGTGTCACTCATACTCTTGGTATTTGCACGTGCTTTGCAGACAGTAAATTTATCACCGGTAATCCAAAGAATCTGTGTATCTGTTGCTCTAATAAACTGCACTCTTTATTAATCTAGCCGTGGTAGTTATTGAACACAACCAGACTCTTTAAGTGTGGCCATGATAGTTCATGCAACACGACTAGACTGGGGGTGCAGCGCATTTAAATTAACGCTGTCGCCTTAATTCTGATGAATGGCTGCATATACAGTCCTTAGAAAATAACCGTTGACCAAGTCTGAGACTAAGACTGGACTTAGCTGTACCTAGACTCCTCTCTGAGAAGGAGTTTAGAAAGCAAGGGGGTCCTGTCTGAACCTCGTGACTCAACGGGAGGGTTCCCTCCCCTCAGCCACTCCTCAGACTCCTACGCGCCAGTAAGTCTTAACGCAACAGAAGTGAAATGCAGATCATTGCGGGAGAAAGTAATCAAATATCAAAAGACTATAGCCACATTTTTTTTTACATAGACCTCCTTGGTTACATGAATTTCCCCTCTTGCTGCAGCTGTTTCTCCTGCAGTGTGTGTTTCCTTTTTTGTGCCTCCTTAAATCACCTCTTCTCCCATCCAATTCTCGCAGGCTTATCAGACTCAAACCAAATGGTGGTGATGTCGACAAAGCAAAATCTGACATAAAGCAGATCAGATCTGACTCAAACAGATTTGCTTCAATTTCTTCTCCAAAAGTAAAGCTTGGTCCCTATGACCCATCTCAACAAATCTTGGTCTCTATTATCTTCCTTCTCTCTAAATTGCATCTTCTTCACATTTTCCCAACCAGAGGACTTATGCCATGTCAAACAGTCTTGCCTTCACACCTAAGAGCGTATAAAATTGAGCTTCTGATCAGTGCAGTGAAACACCTGTCTCTAGCTACTTCTCTGCAATAGCAATGTTTTTCACTGACCCTTTACAAGTGACAATCCTGCAATTAACTCTTTTCACAGCACAAGGTGCAGTGACAGTTTTGGGACACACTGGTCAAGAGATCTGAGGTCAGGAGAAAAGGTCGTTTTAATGACCTGTAACGGTAAGGTTCAGTATCTCAGTGTGCAGTTGAGGACTGTCTGTAGGATCTGTTCTGAGAGGGGCTAAGCTATTCCTTCTGCCCTCCAGCAAGAGCTCTGCTCTACTCCAGGAAGTTTACAAGCATGATTTACACTACCTACAAGAAGACTTCTTTCTCAGTCCTTCAGCCAGTGACTGCTGGCGACAAAAGAACAGCAAAAACAATCTCATCCAAGAAAAATAAGCTAATGATTACATTCTTTGAAAAACAGTTAAAAAGGAAACATTTTCTTTCTAGAAAACGTGAAACTAATAATTTTGTTGTATGTCAAAAAAATGAAGTATTTTTCATAAAAACCATTACGGAAGAAACAAGTGATACTGTTGGAAGAGAAAACTCAATGAGGCACATATAATCATGGATAGAGCAAGGCAAGAAAGAGCATCCAGGATCATGAGAGGTTACACACAGCTATTGTAGAGGTTTGTTCTTCATTATCAATAGGCTAGAGTTCTGTTGAAAGCTTATGCAGTGAGCTGGAGCAGAGAGCATCAAGAGCAGAGTCCAGCATCAAGAGAGGCATATATTTATGGGCTATTGTTTCAAAAGTAACAAAATATAGAATCATAGAATTATAGAATCACAGAATCGTATAGGCTGAAAAAGAGCTTTAAGATCATCAAGTTTAACCGTTAACCTAACACTGCCAAGTCCACCACTAAATCGTATCTCTAAACACCACATCTACATGTCTTTTAAATACTTCCAGGGATGGTGACTCAAACACATCCCTGGGCAGCCTACTCCAATGCTTGACAACCCCTTTGGTGAATAAATTCTTCCTAATATCCAATCTAAACCTCCCCTGGTGCAACAGGAGACCATTTCCTCTCGTCCTATCACTTGTTACTTGGGAGAAGAGACTGACTCCCATCTCGCCACAGCCTTGTTTCAGGTAGGTGTAAAGAGAGATAAGGTCTCCCCTCAGCCTCCTTTTCTCCAGACTAAACAACCCTAGTTCCTGCAGCTGCTCTTCATAAGTCTTGTACTCCAGACCCTTCACCAGCTTCGTTGCCCTCCTTTGGCCATGCTCCAGCACCTCAATGTCTTTCTTGTGGTGAGGGGCCCAAAACAGAACACAGGATTCAAGGTGCGGCCTCACCAGTGCCGAGTACAGGGGGACGATCAATTCCCTAGTTCTGCTGGCCACACTACTTCTCATACAAGCCAGGATGCTATCGGCCTTCTTGGCCACCTGGGCACACTGCAGGCTCATATTCAGGCGGCTGTCAACCAACACCCCCAGGTCCTTCTCTGCTGGGCTGCTTTCCAGCCACTCTTCCCCAAGCCTGTAGCATTGCATGGGGTTGTTGTGATCCAAGTGCAGGACCCGGCACTCATACAATTGGCCTTGGCCCATCGATCCAGCCTGTCCAGATCCCTCTGTAGAGCTTTCCTACCCTGAAGCAGATCAATGCTCCCACCCAACTTGGTGTCACCTGCAAAGTTACTGAGGGTGCACTCGATCCCCTCATCCACATCACTGATAAAGTTTTTAAACAGAACTGGCCCCAGTGCTGAGCCCTGGGGAACACCACTTGTGACCAGCTGCCAACTAGAGTTAACATCATTCACCACCTCTCTTTGGGCCTGGCCATCCAGCCAGTTCTTTACCCAGAGAAGAGTACGCCTTTCCAGGCCATAAGCAGCCAGTTTCTCCAGGAGTATGTTGTGGGAAACCATGTCAAAGGCTTTACTAAAGTCTATGTAGGCAACATCCACAGCCTTTCCCTCATCCACTAAGTGGGTCGCCTTGTCATAAAGTAGATCAGGTTTGTCAAGCAGGACCTGCCTTTCATAAACCCATGCTGACTGGGCCCAATCACCTGGTTTTCCTGTACGTGCCGTGTGACGGCACTCAAGATAATCTGCTCCATTACCTTCCCCAGCACTGAGGACAGACTGACAGGCCTGTGGCTTCCCAGATCCTCCTTCTGGCCCTTCTTGTAGATGGGTATCACATTTGCTAACCTCCAGTCAACTGGGACCTCCCCGATTAGCCAGGACTGCTGATAGATGATTGAAAGTGGCTTGGTGAGCAGTTCTGCCAGCTCCCTCAGTACCCTTGGCTAGATCCCCAGGGCTTAATTCTGCTCCCCATCCCTGCCTTCCAGCTCAGGGGTCTGGCTACCCCGAGAACAAATGGTCTTACTGTTAAAGACTGGGGCAAAGAAGGCATTAAGTACCTCAGCCTTTTCGCCATCTTTTGTCACTATGTTTCCCCTGCATCCAATAATAGATATTTTTCTATTTGAACAGCATGAGGTGATCAGGAATTTTGTATAATTAGCTTACTATTGAATTTTTCATACTTTGGACCTCTCCCAGTTCACAGGTTTTTACAGTCAAAATCTTATTATGGGCAAAAGGGAACAAACTGAAGCTATGGATCCAGAAATTTATTTTTGCCTAATTAAATTTTTAAATTAGTACAGAAAAGTCTCATTGATAATACCCTTGAAAGGGTTATACAAGAAATGTGACTAACACCAATACCTCTTCCCTGAGGTTATGCGTCTCTGCCTGTGTTGCTGGGGTCCCCAGGCTGATGGAACTAGTCCCCCTCAGCACAGGGTGGTGGCTGCCACAGTGAGGGTCGGAGCTCTGCTGTCCCTGCCAGGAGGAGTGGGGTGCTTGCAGTGGGTGCAGCCCCCTTGGACCCAGGGCCCCTCTTGGTATGCTGTGGGTATGTCTGTCTCCTGCCCTGGAGGCTCCTTCTGGGTGCCCCATGGAGGAGGTGACTGGTGACCCCTTGCCCCGTGACACAAAGGGCTGTTGTTCCCCCCACCCAGGGTCTGTCAGGTCATTGCTTCCAGCTGGCTGGTGGCCATTGGCAGCTCCTGCTGGGCAGCAACAGTCATGAGAGCAGTGAGGTGGAGGAACCAGCTCCAACCATCTCCAACTCGCTCCAGCCGGCTCCAAACAGCCAATATCTAGCCCAGTCTCCCTAAGAGAGACCTGCCCTGCCCCATTTTACATTTTTTTAACTAGAAATGGCAGAAATATGATTCACTGGGTACTGTCTGAGTGAATAAGCTGCAGTGGGCAGCTGCTGCTAATGGCCATGGCTCTGTGTGAGCTTCCCACTCTCAGTCTTCTGCTGTATCTTCCCTTCTGCCCTCACAGACACTGTGCAGGATCCTGAAGGCAAACATGATCCTCACAAGAGAATCTGGTAAATCTCAGTCTTGGAAGAGTAAGCCCTCCTGCTCAGTCTTGGGTAGGCACATGTATCTTCCCCATCCAATCCCAGCTGCATACATAGCAACCAAAGAGGCCCTGATAATAACCAGGGTTGTCAGTGACTCACGGGAATGACACACAAGTCAGCTCAGTGACTCACTAAGTACTTTAGTAGCAGTGATGTACTGCCCTGCTTGCAGGCAAGACTTGTACAAAATACAAGCAGCTTGGCAGTTCCCTGGTTGTGATGGTCATAAGGACAGCAGAGTATTTATAACAGCCTCCAACCCAGCATAAAAATACTCTTTCCATTGCTGGAATACTGTTTTTAAAAAAGAAAAAAAAAGTAGCAACTAAACCTTTTTCGAAAGAAAAGGTCAGGGAAAGAACATATGCTTTTCTTAACACCTGTAGAATAGCTCGCTATGATCCTCCATGACGTTATATGTACCTTCAAGTACTCCAAATGCAGGGCTTCCCAGAAGATACATATGACCTCAATAAAGTACCCTAAGCTAATTGGCAATAGAGTAGTAGACACCATGGTTGTCAATATAAAAAATGCTGTACTAATTGTTCTTTAATATTCAGAGTTCTTCCGTTTCATGTGTTCCTCATCAAGTAAAGGGTTGTTCGACACATTTTCATAAACACGGTCTGTTATTATATGCTGTAGGTCTCTATCAATGCTGATCCTCTCTAATTTTAGGCAAAGCCTGTAACACCGATCGCCCTGTACTCAAGGAACCATACACGTATGAGAATGGGAATGAGAACTTATTTACCTATCGTGACAAGGAATAGCAAACTATGTAATAGGACATAGTGTACTCTGCTTGAGCTTGTCCTTGATAATAGTATAGGGACAGCTTTTACTCAAGGTAAGAAGTAGCTGGTACCCTACTCCCAGCTTCCAGCAGAAGTTCTCCCCACTCCTGCAGACAGCCATATATGTACCATTCACCCTGAGAAGTCACAACTCTCTTCTGGTCATATGGTCTGTTGTGACTGGCAGGACCAGCCACCACTTCCAGTTTACCCAGATGTACATCAGACCAGGAAGTCCCTTCCCCTACAAACACAGGGAACTGCCATTTTGTTTCAGCCACCATTTTATGGCAGGGAGGATACTCAAAGGATAGCAGAGCTGGAAGTCTCTCCCACGACATGCTCAGGGTCCACCATGTTGTTTCAGACACCATTTTATGACAAGGAGATTCCTTTTTTTGACAATGTCATGTGCCATGTGTTCTCATAATGCTCAGTTATTGCCGAGCCGCCCCTACCCAGAAGCATATCAGAAAAGGCAGTGTCCTCTCACTACGTACAGGGAGGCTGCCACTTCTGAGAGCATCATTCCCCACATTCTGCTTTGTGATTTGCTGATGGCCATTTTTGACACTGTTGTACCCACATATTCTTAGATCTTCCTCTGACTTGCTGCCTGCTTCCTTTGGTACCCCTAGGAAGCCCATAAAGGGGCCCCTGGCACAACCACTGTTACATGCAAAGAAGAGACTGATCCTGTGAGCTGGAGTGAGAGGCCCCAGTGTCTGGGCCCAGCCTAACAGGATGGCCATGCAGTGTTACTGGGGCAGACTTTGGGCTTTGCATGGTGCTGCAAGACATAGGCAACACTGACTGCAAAAATGGAAAACCAGAAAAATATTTTAACTTCATAAGAATGTGTGCATGGGGTCAATAAGAAAAAGACCCTAAGTCTCTAAAAACACCACATGAACTAGGAGAAGCGGCCAATGGGCTTAGGAACCACAAAATGGATTTTGAGGTGTCACACAGAGAGGGTGGGTGGTGTGGGAGAGTTTCCTTTGCCCATAGTTTTGGGTGTGTTACAACTACCTGTAAGACCATTATGGGGTGCAGGCTGGTGCTGTATGTGCTATCCTTAGGTCAATGACATTACATAACCTTTCAAAAAGCTCCAGCTGACTGACTGGGGAGGGAGATGTCAGAAATATGCTGTGACTTGTTTGCGTCTGTGCCTGCAGTAGCTGAAAAAAGGAGAATGGGCATAGAAGAGACAGCAGTGTTGAAGGGAAAAAAGGAGGAAGCCTGGAGATGGCTGACTGGTAGACAACTCCCCTCATACCCTGTTAAAAAAGTGTCTCTGTATTAGAGTTAAACTGATTTTCCAGTGTTTCATTTTGCACATGTGTGTAGTAGCAGCATGTCGGCAGACATGTCTACACCATCACTTTTTTTAAAAGAGATTCATTGTGATCCTAGGGAGGTGGGAAGATTTGGGTATAAATCCCGTTTCTGAAGCTGCTAAATGGTGGATTACCAATCTGAACAGAAGCCAAGTGGCAATCTGTTTTGCAAACAAGGATGCTTATAGTTTACACAAGGCTGCAAAAAAGCACTTTGAAAAAAACAAGTTGATTGAGGTGGAGGTGGGTGTACAATGGCATGCAGGCTTATTGGATTTACAACAGTTTTCCAAACACAATGATGGTGTTATGTACATCTTAACAGTGATAGACATATTATCTAAGTATGCCTGGACCATTTTTCTGAAAGGCAAAACAGGTTCTGAAATAGCTGTGGCTTTTGACACAGTTCCACTGGTATCAGGGCTATTAAAGCAGTATTTCAGCTTACAAAAAATGTAGAACTGAGCAGGTGCCTAGGAATTGCTAAGATGCAAATGATATCCACAATGATTAGACAAAATTTTCTGCACAAGACGTAACTGATCTCAGAAACTGAAGTGCAACTACTTTGGAAACAGATGCATTCATAAGCATCTGTCCAACACACAACAGCATGTGTGCTGCAACACAATCTGAAGAAGAGGTAAAAACTGTATTGTGTTCTTTGTCCCATCTGGATATAACTTCCACTCCTAGGTGATCTAGTATTAGTTATTCTGATTCTTACATCAGTCCTTAAGAGCTCTGGATGATTGAGCATGTAGGTCTGATAAGGATTTCTGACCTGGATTTAAAATATTTAATGCTAACTATCCATATTTTCATTAAATTTCTATAGTAGCTAATAATCCAAAATGTTTAAAAACATATACCTTAGCTTCAGTTTGATTTTGTTTCTAACATGCTTCTAGCCACTGGATTTAGTTACACTTTTGCCTGCTAGATTAAGAAGCCTTTAAGTATCAAAAATCATTTCTCCTTGAAGATACTACAATTCTTTCAATTAAATTGCTTCCTAACTTTTCCTTTAGTAAGCTAAATAGATTGAACTCTTTAAGTCTTTCATGCATTTGTGAGCACACAGATTCACATGAAGAGCATGATCCAGCTATGCATTATTTCAGACTTACATCAGCTTTACTTTATTAAAGCTATGCATCCATTTCCTTTTAGAGGGTACTCACTGATGATGTTTAACACTGTCACATTTGTTTACCTTTCTTTTGAAAGACTATCATATCCTCTAGAAGAGATTGTTGTCCTTTGAATAAGATATACTTTTCATTTCATCATCAGTTTCCTCCATATTTTTCTGTCATTATCAGTTTGTTACAAAATTGATTTTAAAAAATGTTTTATGATTAAATTAAAAATTTATGTGAAAGTTATTTTTCTGCCTACATCCATTTATGCATTTATGCAGTACACAACGTATACAACTCTGCATCATTATATATTATTCCTCTCTAGAAATAGCATGATATGTGCTGAAATAACACTGATGTATTCCTTGGAGAGGGACGGAGAGACGAGGGTTGAGCAGTAGATTTCCAGTCATTTGGTTCCAGTGGTGTGTTTGCTTCTGTAGTATCCATCAATCTCTTTTACTGTCCAGGTGTCCAAGGCAATTTACAGTACATCATAACTTCCTAGAAATATAGCATATTTGTTTTATTAATGAACTATTTTATTTCTAATGCACCAGATTAGCTAATATGTTCTGCAACCAAAACATGGAATAGTCTCATATACAAATATATACAAACATACACAGATTAAATACAAACTCTCATATGCAAACTGCATGTATAGGAACACTTTCCATGTTTGTTTTTTCTTAAAACTCTGCATCTAAAGGTGGTAGACTCATACAGATGACGGGTAACTACATTTGATTCAGGATATTACAATAAATTCAGTGTTTTGTAATTAGAGATTGGTTCTAATCATGATCCTCAGATTCAAAGTAAATTATTTATAAAGCTCATTCATATTTGGGTCTTTTTTTTTTTTTTTTTTTTGAGACATTCTGGGTCAGAGTGAAATATTCAGTTGCCTTCAGATACTTTATTCACCTCATAGCACTAAGTAATTGCTGACTTATAGTTTCTCAAACCTGATGAGACTTTTTCCTTGCAAGCAAAACAAAGAAGCAAACAAAAAACCAAAAATTGCTTTGATCAGAAGAAAGCCTGTGTTAGGAAAAAAATTAAGGTAAGTGAAAATTCTACAAAGTAAATTTTATAAGATAGGAAATGAACATATAAATAAGCAGACAGAGAATGAGAGATATTAACAGATAAGAACAGAATTGTTTGCATAAACAAGACTAGACGAAAACATATTAAGATGACAGACTAAAATAAATGTAATACTAACCATATTTTAATGTCAGCATATTAGTGAATATATGCCTACCCTGGGTTCAGTACTAGTAATTCTCTTTTAGAAAAGGAATATAGCAGTGACATAATATTTCCTGTGGAGATGAGCAAATGTTATTGTAATAAAGGACTTGTATGTAGCAGATAGAATTACTCACATTTAATTTCAGTCTTCTAAATAACGGAGGCAAACTAAGGAACAAAAAAGGCAGGATTCAGATGCATCCACAATAGTTATATCTAGATGGCTATCACACCAATGTGAAGCGTTCTTGGTTTATTTTTTAACATGGGGTCCTAGTTTCAGCTGGGATAATTTTCTTCCTAGTAGCTGGTATAGTGCTGTGTTTTGGATTTAGGATGAGAATAATCTTGATAACACACTGATGTTTTTTGTTGTTGCTAAGTAGTGCTTACACTGGTCAAGGCCTTTTCAGCTTCCCATGCTCTGCCAGGCACACAAGAAGCTGGGAGGGGGCACAGCCAGGATAGTTGATCCAAACTGGCCAAAGGGCTATTCCATACCATATGATGTCATGCTCAGTATATAAACTGGTGGAGTTGGCCAGCAGGTAGCGATCACTGCTCGGGGACTGGCTGGGTGTTGGTCGGCGAGTGGTGAGCAGTTGCATCACTTTTTCCTGGGTTTTGTTCCCCTCTCTCTCTCTTGTTGTTTTCCTTTTCATTACAATATTATTATTATTGTTGTTGTTGTTATTATTATTATTATATTTTTTCCAATTATTAAACTGTTCTTATCTCAACCCATGAGTTTTCTTACTTTAGCTTTTCCGATTCTCTCCCCCATCCCACTGGAGGGGGAAGGTGAGTGAGTGGCTGCGTGGTGCTTAGTTGCTGACTGAAGCTAAATCACGACATGTGGATAACTAAATTCTGCTGGCTGTCTAGAAAGACTGTCTAATTTAGACAGCTGAGCCTTTCCTGGTCAGGTGAAGCATCTAATTTTTATGTACTGTGGTGTTTATTTTAGTATTTACCTCAAGCAGTCTAGATCTTGGAATAAATTGCTATTTCCACATTTTTCATGTAGAGAACAATCTTAATGTTCTAAATTAAATGAAAATAAATTATCTTCATGTTTTCAAGACCAAACAGTATTTATTATTATACTAGATTAATATTTCTCATTACATTATAGTGCAAAGGGAAAAGACGCAATTAATCCAAAAAAGTTCAGATCTAATTTATTTAAAGACAGAGAATTACAGATTATGACCAGATCCCCAAAGGTATTGAATGCCTGTAACTCTTTTGTTTTTAAGATGTGACATTCTAATTTGAAGTTATTTATCATATAACAATAATATCAGAAATAATGTTTAATTACCATTTAATGTATAATAAAACAATTAACACTTCTAAATTACATAATTCCTTAGAATGACACCACCTTTTATAGCAAAAGTAAAGGAGGATCCTAATTAACATTTATTTTTTAATAGGAAGTAGTGACTTTACAGTGGAAAGAGCCTGCTAAAAGAAGCATACATGCCTAAAATAAATCTGTATTTAAAAACAGGAATCATCTGACAGCAAAGGCAATGGCTTTCACCAGTTTCCTCGTGCACAATTGCCAGTTTTGAAAACATATAAAAGAACTTATTTATCAGAAGAGGATTATTGTCTTTAGGAATACCATTATTACCATAGATGTTATCACAGAGTCACAGAAACACCAGTTGGAAGGACTCTCTGGAGGTCATGTAGTACAGTCTCCCACTAACTGTGGGATTACAATCAGCACCAGATTAGGGCAGCTATGAATTTTTCTAGATGAATCTTGAAAAATTCCACAAATGGAGATTCTGCAACCTCTCTGAACTGCCTGTTTCAATGCTGCACTGCCTGTGAAAAATGCTTTTGTTAATATCTAATCTGAACCTCCAAAGATATAACCTCTGTCTGTTCCACCCTGCTCTATCATCTATACTAATGAGAATAGTTTGGCTCTGTCATTATGGTAACTGCTCTTCAATTAGCTGTAGGTCATTCCTAGACCACTCTTTAGCTTCTTTTTCACCAGTATGAACAAATCTGAGTCCCTCAGCCTGTTTTTGTAGCATATGTTTCTCTAGGCTTCTGACCATCTTGATATACTTTCTGCTGGACCCCTCCAGTTTCTCCCTGTCCCTTTGATCTGAGGGACAAAAACTGGGCACAGCATACCAACTTTATTCTTCTACAGAAGGAATAAAACATACAAGCACTTCTAAGGTAGACTTTGAAAGAATCTTGTATTTTCTACACATGCTTCAGTCCTCAAACAGGACAGTGCTGCTGTCTGTGCCACTGCATTGAAGCATTTGAACTACAAATATAAGGCCCTAGAAGTCATCACCAGGATTAGAATTGGACTGAAGACAAAAAAAAAAAAAATTAAATGCAAGGAGATTAAAAATACTATTAATATTTTAATTGTCGTGTTCTTGATTCAGTCCCTGTAAGATGGTCAATACGATACTTTCCTCTACAACAAGTATACTGGGGAGTAGTCTGGTTCAAGACTAATGGAGTCTTATTTGTGCAGGTGGAACAGTCTATCTCTAGAGGCAAGATACCATCTGTCTGTCTAAAAGCAAGCGCTGCTGGCTGATCCATCAAGTGGAATAGCTGTTGATTCACTTGCCTTTTTTTTGGCTATAAGTGAAGTGATGTGAAAGCAGTCAGCAACAACTTGGAAGAGAAACAAAACAATCCAGTTGGTTTAATCCCATTAATATAAGGAACAAAAAATAAAATCTGAGGGAATTCTGCACAGAAATTGAGTTTAAAACCTTGAAACATAGGTATCTTCCAAATTAATAAGGTAATTAAAAGCTATTTCAATACTTTGAGAGTAGCTTAACTATTAAATTTAAACAGTATTTTGTAATTTACAATCAACAATATTTTGCAATATTATTAGGTGTTACTGTCAACGTTTTTAGGCATCTGAAAAAGGCTCTTAAAATACATTGCTGTGTATTAAGATTATTATCAACATTTTAGCATTAGCTCTTATCCTCATGCATACCACTATTATTCTTTTACTGTTTACATGGGCTCATTTTATTCTGTTTTTCATTGTTTGCTTGCTTGTTCAAAAAGCAAGGAAACATATAGATCTGTAAACAATCAGATACTTATCTTAGGGAGAGAAATTATCATATGGTACTATAAAATTATCCCTGCTTATATTGCGTAAAGACAATAATTTGGTTATTAATGTCTTGCAGGCACATACATTTTCTATGCATTTGGTTGAGTTACATAATATTACCAACAGGCCAAAATTTTAAATCAAAAAGCAGAATTTACAGCTGATGTCCGTGGCTCTGATCTTTCAAATACATTGACATGTGACTACGTAAGTATTAATTCCTTTGGACAAATCGTTTGAATAAAACTACTTATGTTACAGACCTAGGCCTAAGCTTCCAAGTGGCTCATAGAAGGTGCTGTTGCAGCAAAGAAAGGAAATTACCTCTTTTCCCTAATGCTCAAGCAATAATCTACAAGTAGTTCAGCTCATTCATGACTCCTAGCTATAGCACAGTTCATTTTGAAAGAGTGGACAGTTATTCTAGCTTCATAATGAATATGAATGTCAGATTGCTATAGCTGTATACAGTCCTTGTGTGTTCCCAAAAGCTAACCCTCATATTAAGCATGTGCAAGAGACAGTAGTTAATGTTGCCACAACATTTCTTTTCCCTCCGAATAAAGCTTTCTTGGATTAAAGCCATAGATTGATCTGAAAGGCAATACTGCTTTAAAGAGGTGTAAAACTAAAATAAGTCTAAAATATTTAATAAGAAATTTTGAAGATTTGAAAAACCCTGATGCATCACAGTTGTAGGACCAGAGCTTGAAAGATGTACTATTCTTTCACAAACACTCAGTGTTTCCTGCACCTTTGTTTATAACCAATTATGTCCAGTGATGAGGCAGTGGGTTCCCTGTTCCCTTTCCAGATAGCCTAGGATCTAGGCAAGCACAGCAATTGACAATATTGACAGTCTATGTTGGTGTCTATTTTATACTGTGGGATGTTGTGATGGAATTACAGTACACTAAAGTGGAACTTCCTTCCCTGTTTCCTTAAAGCACACACTCCCCAAAACACCAAAAAGGTTCCATTCCAGTTTTTAGAGCACAGAATAATAAACTAAGGAAAGCTATTCTTTAAACAGAGCAACTCAGATTTTCTGTGTGAGACATTAAAATAAAATTATGTCTGTCACACATGAACTATTATGGCCCCATGTATTGTGGGCCACTTCTCTCATCTTGCTTTCTAATCCAGAAATTTTTAGTGTCTTCCTAGGTTGAAAAACTCCATGTAGTCCCATCTTTGTTCCTAAGAAAGAAGCTTTCTTTTCATGGTCTCTGAAACTTGGCTCAGGTTTAGATTTGCTCCCTGCTGCATGCAGGCACTCTGCTTTCCACAAGATACTGCAAATTTGCAGTCTTGCTGTGTCTCACATCTTTCTTCTCCCTCCATTGAGAAGCTTCCCCAGCCTGAACACTCTTACGTCTCCAAGGGATGAGGAATCTGAAGGGGGTCCCAGTTGTCGCCATGTGGAGCAGTCAGGGCAGCAAAACCAGATTACTGTTATAAACACTCAACCACATCATCTTTAACAGAACATGACACACCACACATGAGACAAGATAGGAACCAGTAATCAAATGGTTCTATGTCTGACAAAGATACCTTCATTCGCACCAGTCAAAAGTTTACTGTTACAAATAAAAAAGGGGCATAATAAAAACCTTTTTTAGTTTTCCAACATAAAACTTGGAAATCTAAAAATCGGTTAATGCAGAAATTTGTGAAAATGTGTATTAATAACAGATCTATACAGAAGCAAAGGCAAACTCAATTTTTTTGGTAAACAAGGTGTACAAATATAACGTCTACCTGACTGTAGAGTACCAGGAGTTTTTATACAACAAAACAGTTAGAGGATTAATGAACATGTGAGAGGTTACAGGAAAACAAAAAGCAATGAAGAATTCTGCTTTTCAGTCAGTGTTGCCAACTCTTGGAACCCATCTAATTAGTAGTCATATAATAAATATTATTTTTTTCTTAAATCTTCAATTTCTGGGAATATGTTTTTGTGTAAGAACCCCTTCCCTTCCATCTTTCCTACATTTCTGGTTTTATAGTTGCAGAGAAAAATCCCAATATGAGACCACACTTTACCCAAAAGTTTGGAAGAAGAAAAATAAAACTAATGGCTGTGTATGTTTTGGGGTTTTTTTTGTTTGCTTGGTTGGGGTTTTTTTAAACTTTTTTTCAATTTAAGGAATTGCTGACTGATTCATTATTGCAGAATGCTTGATATTGACAGTATAATTAAATATTGCTTGTAGTGAATGCCTGCTGAACAGGTAGCTATGCAAACAAACCTATTAAGTAATCCACAATCTGTCAACTAAAATTTTAGACATCTTTTCTTGGAAAGATTAATATATAGCTTTTTTATGGTAGAATGTAAATGCTTATCAGGTTGATTTTATTATCACACAGGTTTTAACTGGGCAAAAATTATTGATGTAAATAGAGTTACAAGGATGGATTTAGCAGTTTTTTTCACAGCAAAAGGCAACTAACTACTTGTAAAGACTCAACTTCCTTATTTTATTTATATTAATTTTAATCTATTAACTTAAAAAACACATCCTGTCCATTACATACAATTGTTCACATTAAAATAATTATAATATATGAGATGACTCCTAGTATATTAAATAAATTGTTCACAAACTGCATAAGTTTTACTTATTTTGAAAAAAAGAGTTATGGTTGTTAATATTTATATAAAGAGCTTATTATTCATTAACGTCTTGTTGAATAAATTCTGGACATCAGCATTGACAGCAGTGGTATCATGTTATTCATATGACCAGTTACACGGGGTGAATAATGAATGAGAAACAGTCATAACAAGCAATTTGCTGACAATCCTTAGGCTGAAAATAACTGATTAAAGCTATTTTGGGAAAACTGATCTGTAACAAGGATAGTCAGAGAAATCCGGATGAGTTTGTGATTGATTCAGGAATGAAACATACCTACCATTCATAAAAATTCTTGGGGTTTTTTTGAGAGCTTGACCATTAGCCTTTTAAGATGTTTCAGGCTCATTTGTGACAAGCAGAAATTGCATTTCCCAGTGCCTTGCTTGATTTTTTGATTGGTTTTCCACTCTTCCCCAAATAATCTGTAAAAAAAAAAAAAACAAACCAAAAAACCCAAACACCCCCCCCAAAAAACCCCCCCAAACCCCAAACAAACAACAACAACAAAAACAACAAGGAGCATAAAAACTGGACTTAAGCCCATAATTTGGCAGTTAAAATATATATTTTATCCAGATACTGTGTCATTATTATTTGGACAGTATTACACAAAATTATACTTGTTTATTTTTACACAAAGAGAGCCCTACAGGGAGCGCTGCCAGGCAAGAGGGTAGAGGAAAAAGAGGAGGTGGGAAATGCTATTGGTTGCTGTGGAAACCAGTAACATTAGCATGATGCTTTGAAAAAAAACACTGAAGGACAGAACTTTAAATATATTCAAATTTATCTTTAGATGTCCACTGTTGCAGTGATATGTCTATGAAAAGATCCATGTAAAATGTTGATAATCCTGAAGGAATGCAAGAAGACGTTTCCACGGCATCATCAGCTTCACACACCCACCCCACCCTCCCCCAATATTTTGAAAATTGAGTTTGTTTTCTCTTGTGTTTTTGAGATCTTTGGGGTTTCTAATTTATATGGAAATAAAAAAAAATGTCTTTCAAACAAGGAAGGCTGAGAAAATTAATACCAAGTGTAAGAAAATGATGAGCTGTCCATAACAGCTGGAAGTTTCCCATATCCAGAGTATCCAGAATATACAGGTTTGTTTTCTTAATGAGTTCAGTATAGTCTAGATTCAATACTGCAATTTTTTACAAGACTAGTCCAGTTTAGACCCTTTTAGACTAAAAGGGCTTTGTATGAGCCAAATCATTTGCAGGTCAAAACCTTAAGTATAATCAATCATTTCTCTGTCAGTTTCTTTAAGATTCAGAATATTAAAGAAGCACTCAAATAAGGAACAACTATCATATAGAATTAAATGCATTAACATCTTGGACATATTCAATTATGAAAAGTAGCTTGAGATAATAAGACATTCACTTTTGATTTAATTTTGATGAAGGAAAGTGTATAGGCTGGATTATATGAAATACAAGTTAATAACTGACCCACAAATTTTAATTCAACCTGAGTTGTTCAACTGATTTACAGTATGAACATTTCAGTCTGCATTTGTTTCATTCTTTTTTACGTTGTACACTATGAAATACATAAAAGTATATTAAAAAGTTAACAAATAATATTTCTTCACACAAACAAATATTTGTAAAGATGATATTGGGAGCACACCAGAATTTTGTAGTCATTATAAAGTAAAACATTTTTTCCCAAAGAAATGGAAGTTCCCTTAAATGTTGTCATATATCTGAAAAAAAAACCCCCACAACTTTGTATTTTATAAGACACTTTATTTTCTTCATTTTAGTGTCTGATCTTTTTTTCTGTATTTCCAGGTTTACAAGTAAACATACATAGATTATCAGCTGAGATAGAGTTAAACACCAATTATAGCATGGTGCAGTTTGTTTTCCATTCTTTAATACACATTATGGAATTTGCATTGCAATATCAAAGGTTCTTGAATGCATTTTATGTTTTCTTTGAGGCAGGCCTCACAAGAGAGCGTGGCTTGCCGTGATAAGCTAACTCTGCTGGAGCACATCAATCCCGTACAGTAAAACCAGTGAAAGGTTTAAACATGTAAGTCAGAGAGATGAAATGCAAGCCATCTAGTACTAAGCATGTCAAATAATTTCCAAGAACACTGCCCCTTGTTTTACTTGCATATATTAAGGAAGCACATTTTTCCTTCCTGCTAAAGAGTATTTGATTTAAACATGTTGACATAGCCCTTAGTGCTGTGTAGGATGGAAGATTTTGCCTTGTGGATGTAAACAGGTAAATATAATTTTATAGTCAAAATTTGAAAATACTATCATTCATTCATACTTCTGGAATATAATTTTAAAAGAATGAAATACTAAGACTGAAGCAAAAGTTAGGATAAAGTAAAAATGTTGCCATCCTCACCTTGGTGTTTCATTTTTAATTGTTCTCTTTCATGTGTACACAGATTGCTGGAGGAAGATGCTGCAGTCAAAAGTGTGCCATGAAGATATGACAGATATTTTAATATTAGTACATTTATGTACTAATTAAATACTAATATTTTAATATTAGTACATTTATCTGTCACATTTTAAGGAAGACTGTCTTAATGTACCACCGCCTCTCCTGTTTTTGGTCACTTTGATAGCCTTCTGTCCAGCACTGCAATGAGAATCACAGTGAGGAAATCCATCACCATGTGTCAATCTGCTTCTACTGGCTCTTACAGAAAGGAATCAAATAGACCAGTTTTGGTCTGTGTTCTGGTATATTTTCATGTCTCTTTTTAGCCTTGTTATAATTACAGTTTGTAACCTAAAGGAAGGTGCCAAATTTTAGCGTTCTTCCAGTATACAGTTTAGCCTTTCTTTCACTGTTATATGATTTTCAGAGGATTCTAGAAAATATTCTGGTTTATAGACATATCCTTTGCATTAAAAAAAAGTAATTAAAAGATGTCATATTCTTGATCATGAGCTACTGGATGATCATTATACCTAAAAATATGCTAGGAAACCTTTTCTTGTTCTCTGTCTCATAAGAATACTTTGTCAAAAAAACCTTCTAGCTCTTTTATTGCCTTCTGTATTCACAGCTCTTGCCTTTTTGCCCCATTAAAATTTTGGGGAAAACAATTACAAAGCATGCCATCTCCATTGCCCAATTTTTCATTAGCTACATTCCACGTGGAGTGCATCAGTTTCTTTTACCCTTAATGTGTTCACTGCTCCAACTTGAATCAGTTTAGCTAAGTAATCCTACACAGTATTTTGTAGGATTAGTAGGATTGTGTAGGATGGTTTTGTCTTTAGCCAACATAACCGTATCTCTGTCACCCAGTAAAAAACACAGAGGTACACCTCCATGTCTTAGACTTGATTCCTGCTGTCTGCCATTCCATTAAGAGGTTTTGGATGAAGTCTACTTACAGGAGTAAGTAGCACTAGTATTTCAGTCACCCTATCTCTAAAGTGGTTTTTTTTGACATCACTACCTACAAATTTCCACCTGAACCCACTTGGGAAACATCTGTCATCTGACATGTCATCTGACATGTTAAAATACTTTGCAGATGGACATCCTCTAATTTCAATAGCAACCATTTCTTCAAATACTGCACATAGTATTAAAATAAGGCATCTGAGGTCAAGAATAAAACCTTGCTTTCAAATTGTGTTGTATCCTGAGTTGTGCTGTATCTTTTCACCAACAGATTCTGAAGTTCCCTTCTTAAAATATTTCACTGACTTTTCATATAGAATTGTCTCCTGACTTTCTGCTGGATGTAGGCCAAGTCTGCATGGACAATTTCAAATTTGGCACAACAGATTCTGCTTCAGTTAAGCTATGCCCCGGATAACTGGCAAGGGGTTTTTTTAGTGTTGTTTTGTTTTTTTTTTTTAAACACTTCACAAGTAGTCTACTTGTATAGTTTACTCCATTTGTTTTGTAAGGGTTTTATAAGTGGTTTTGTAATTGTAAGTCTTACGATCTACATGAGGACATTGTTAGTAAAAGGCTGGCATCTTTGTCTGAAAACACTGATAGGTACTGCCCAGCTCTTACCTGGTTACTCATTCACAAAAAAGGTATAGCTCAGAGTGTCTGGAATGGCCATGGATTCCAGCTTCATCTACATGACTCATAACTGTTTTTTTCAGGTAAACATCTTTTTGTTTTCTGGTAGCTGCTGCTGTCAGTGGAAATATTTGCTAATACTAACCAAAAGGATTACTGGAACAATGCAAGTAGTGGTTCAACGGCACACTGCTTATAAGGCTAGTGATCAGAGCCAACAACATAATATAAAAGCAAACATAATGAATGCTAATTTAATACTAGTGATTTTTATAACATAAGCATAATATGAAGATTCAAATTCATGTAGTGGAACATTCAAGTGCCATCTGCACTGATCAGTGTATCTAAAAAAAGAATTGGAGTACAAGGTAGATTCAGACTGTTTTAAGTAACTAACTGAGGAACTGCAGTGCCTAAAACTTAGATGCCTTCTATATCCAGAGAAATCCAGATAGTTTTCCATCAAGGTGATACTCAACATGGAGAAAGGAAGTCCTGGAACCCCAATCTCTATGTATTTTTTACAGTAGAAGACTCATCTAGCTATGTAGCTACTTATGTTACCTTTAATACGATAATTGTGTAGTGCAAAATGCATAAAGATAACAGAAGTAAAGATTAGAACTCTATCTGCCCCTTTCAAGGTGAGAGCACAAAAATTACAATTAATCTTAATTTTGCCTGATTTCCTTCCCTTGCAATGATTTTTTTATTGCTGGCTACACAATTGCCTAGACTGATATCCTATCCTAGACTGATATATAAGGAAAAAAATATAAATGAGCACAGAATATTATGAACGATGAGTATCTGAGGCAGGTGGTGCTTATCTCCTATCCGCCCCCCCCCAATTTTTGGTAAAATACTTATGATCAGTTTACATGTCCCTTAAGTCACTTTTCTTTTGCTGATACAGGACAAACATTTATCCTTCTACTAACACTTTATTACTTTAGCACCAGCTTTCAGTCTCGGAAAAGCATTATTTTCATAGTGTGACCCTTGTATACCTTCAATTTCACTGAAGTATTTGCATTTTCAGTATAACATTCTGTATAAAACAACAAACCAGAAAGCTTTGAATTATTTTAAATAAAAGACAAAGTGATAGAAAATAGACAATGAGAATGTTACTAGTGAGAACAAATACAAGGAAATTTTAATGTAATGAAAGTCAACTTACTGACAAAATTGAAATTTGATTGCTTTGCACTATATTTCCCAACCTGCGGCGTAATAAAATTTAGGAAATAGAATATATGTTAAACCACACTGTTCTGTACCAGGTAAAAAAAAAAAAAAAAGTAACTATATTCAGTGATATATTGATTTTGTGTTTTTAAAGTATAAATCTGATCTAATTTCAAGAAAACAACAAATTTTCATCCATTTTGTTGTTTGTACCCCCCAATGCCCACACTGTACTTAGTATCAAGCTTGTGAATTATCTTCCAACATGCATTTCCATCCTTTAATTTCAGCTCACTGAAGATTTATTTTCTGGGAGAAAGCAACAAAAAGTTTCCATTTTTCTCCTGAGCTTTATAATGTTTGCCTTTTCATTGCAGCACAGTCAGCAGGGCATCCAGGTTAATCTGGAAGTACTCTATGGTTTATCACCTCCTCAGAGGAAAGTGGCTACTCTGGAACAGCATCTGATTTTTATTCATGAACTCTAGATTGAAGAAAATCTTTTTATTTATTTTATTTTTAAAGACCTAGACACATAGTGACCTAATTTTCTTCAAGATGAATCCTTAAATAGCACTTGAGATATAAATACTTCCAAATCTCACAGTACATCTTAGATAATTTCTAGATTGTGTTTCTAACTGCCAATATAGAAGCTTTAAAAAAGAAATTTTAAAAAAGAAATTTTAAAAATCTATGCATAATTAGGCTTACATTATAGATTAAAAGGAAAAACCTGATATTTTAGTAATTGACATCCAGTCCAAAGGAGCAAAAAGATATACTGTAAAGTGAAATTAAATAGCCTGTTTTCTTTCCAAGCGAGATTGTTCAGAATAAATATCTAAAGAATATATTTGTATCTGCTGTCCCCAGAGTTGTCTAGCAAAAGAAGACACTTTCATTTTAAGTCCAGGATCCTGTAGGAAATTGGCTACCATTGACTGGTCAAATCTGTTTGAATATCCATTTAATTGAGCCATGAAAAATAAATGTGATTATGATTAAGATATACCTAAGTCTTTGCAAGTTTTCTCTACAGAAGTAAAGTCTATAGCCACTTGACACTACTTCTCAAAGTGCATCTCACACATTGCATAATGAGCTGGCTTTTATTTTGTTTTTAACTTTGCTCTGAAAAGGTCAATAAACACTTTTTTTTGAATCTTCTATCTTTAATGTAAAAGAAAACTAGAAAATGGTCAAGGAAATATTCATATGGTCAGGGAAAACTGAGAAGGATGGAAGTGGCAGGATGTTTTCTTTAATTATTCCTTGGTGCACAAAGAAAATCAGTGTCACCTACAAAATGAAAAAATAGAAACTAGAAGTATATCTTTTTTTCTGATAGTCTACTGTTTAAGTCACTCATTTTGTGTATCATAGTACTGAGTTTGAATTCCCATTTATATTTTAGCTGCAAAAATTCTTGAAGTAGGATAAACCATCTCCTTTTTGAGTATCATACCCCAGGAGTAAACATTACATAAAAAATTATTGGAAAAAAACCCCAAACCACCTGGATGTATCTGTTTAGAAACTGAATGCTTTTTTAACCAACTGAAAGCTAATTCTTATATATGCTCTTTTCCTTTCTCTTCTGATTAATTTTTGGGTTTGCGGCCTTTTTTTTTTTTTTTACAAAACAGCTTCAGAAGGGGAGATCAAAAGCGACTCCATTGTAATACTGTCATTTAAAAAATATTAAACTACAGTATCTTTTAATACTGGGAAGAGAGAATGCTGGGATCAAATACCTGATTCAAATGAAGCCCACATGATTTGAAATTGGTCAAGCACCCTAAGTGAAGACCTATGAAAAGGGTTTCTTCAGACAACATCCATTTAGCACTTTATTGTAAATAGCCCAACAACTTCGTCTTTATGCAGTGTAAATTCAGGAGGAGTAGGGAGAGGAGAGAAGAATAGTTTATGTAAACACTTTTTGTATTATTATTTTCTCAATTTTTGTATTATTACTTTCCCAGTTGACCAGTAACTGAGAAAAGCAATTATTCACACAAACCTATCCAGGGAGCCCAAAGCAGACAGCAGTGTCTGGGCAGGAAAGAAATCTGTTTCTAGAAAAGAAATTCCATTTACTAGTTAAGCCTTGGAATTGTCAGGGAACAGCTCAATTGAATAAGTTATGGATTGAGCTAAGGGATAACTCATGAAGTGAAAGATATACAGGGTATAGCATAGATAATCTGTTTCTGTCTGGTTTTCTGTTGTGGTTCTAATGTTGTGGTACTAATAAAACCAGAGTCAACTGTATGAGGTAACAACAGTGAAAAACCTGCATACATAAAAGCCAGCTCAGGCCTGCAGAATATGGATGATACTTATTTGTTCTCAAATCCAGATACCCAGGTGAAAATAACAGATTATTTTTTTTTCTTTCCATCTTGATTTTGTGAAAATAAAAAGTGGTAAACAGAAAAAAACCAAGCTTTTCTCAGTAGAGATACTGAAACATAATTTTTGATCGCTATGTGATTTAAGAAATTTTAAACTGGAATTTTAAATCTAGATCTACAGGATTTACACTCCAAAGCTTTCATGACACATTGTACATTAGCAGATTAACCTGATAATAACCCTGGACTAATGTGTGTTTGAAATTAATCATAGCTACACTTCATTCAAGCAACTACAACATCATGAAACTATAATATGTTAATGAAACATACTTTCATATACTATGAAAGTCCAATGAATATACTTTGTTTAAAAATATTCAGATTTAGTACCAGATCTTTAATTTGTGATTGTGTTAAATATCTGTGTATTGTCTTTATACCTGCTCTGTTAAGCTGTGCCAACACATATTCTGTTTACTAGTAATGATAATTTCCCAGTGTAATACAGTTGTTCAAAACCAGATTTCTTCAATAAATACATAATGTCCCAAATTACATTCATAGCACATTTAATTAAATTGTTTTCCATTTCATTCCATCTGGAGTTTCAAAGGGTTATAGCAGCTCAAGAATATTTGACAGAACTCAGCCAAGCAGGTACCTGATTTTGATACATTAACCTTGGCACTAAGGGTAACTTTACTCACTCTATACATTGAGATACCGTCTTCACACAATGACAGAAAATTACTGTACTTCTAGCTTTAGCAGAGAGGCTATGAATCAGTAGCTGTCATCCCAACTCAATATACAGAGAGGTAACACATATTTATATGACTTATGAACAAAGTAGCACTAAGAGAAAGAAAGAACAGAATCACAGTGTCTTGTTGTGATTAAAACATTATTGGTTTAAAATTCATCCATTCTGATTACAAGGTCACAGAAGACTGAAATTTATTAAAACATAATAAGGAGAGACAGTGGTGATATTAAATTTTGAGGGCATTGTTCACACTATTTGAGTAAGCTTATGGAATTTTCCACCCAGCTTGCCATATGATCCAAGTCTAAAATGAAAACTCAAAGTTTTAATTCACTTATGGGCAAAATCAATTAACTCTCCAATTCATATGTGTGTTTTCCTTCCCCATACTTAGTCTGTGTGGATTCTAATAATCTCATAGTGTTTTCTAAAGTAGCTTTAAATTCTTTTTAAATAAATAAAGAGAAAAAATTCTAAATTTCTCATTTAATTTTATTATCTGAAGTAAGGAAGAAAAATGTGGAAAGCCTGAATTGGATTCTTTTCACTGTAGTGAGTTTGAAGACCTCAGTGTCACACACCATTGCACTCTATGCTACCTATAATTTTTAAAATAAGGTAATATTGCACTTTATTAACTAAATTATGTTTAAGTTTTGTCTTTGGCTTCTTCACAGCTCAATATTTCTTCCTAAAACAATTCTGAGACTTCAGACCATTCAGGCAAACAAATCAAGTCAAGTTGAGCTGTTTTGTACAAGACAGGTAAACCTCATACAGGATTGACATAGATGTCTATTCATGACATTTATTCATAACTCCTTTTTCATGGAACTTGCTGTGAAAGAAAGGATGCCCATCAGAGAAGTACTGTATTTCAACAATTTCTGTCTTTAAAAAGCTTCTTTCTATAGAACTGAAGAAGAATTTTATGATGATGTATTTTACAAGTTTGAACTCTTTCTCCACACTCAATACAAAAGAAATGACAACAACAATGCTAAAAGATGAGGCTGCTACAGAGAGGCTAGATCCCTGGAGATTGTCTTCTAGGGCATAAGAACATCATAAACTTTCACACTTCTCATCAATACTGCCCTCATCCATGGAGAGGCAGAAAAGCAGCACAGCAGCCTGAGCTGAGGGTAGGAGAGTGCAAGTAGGCATAATGCTCCATGCTGCCTCTCTCCCTCCTTTTAGCTGTTCCCAGAGAAGGGGCTTGTTGGTGTCAGGCAACTTGTCAAGAGCTGTCCAAGTGGACAGCCCAAAAGATGAAAAAGCTCAATTTTTGGCTTCTACTACAGATTTGCCTCTCCTCTCCTCTCCTCTCCTCTCCTCTCCTCTCCTCTCCTCTCCTCTCCTCTCCTCTCCTCTCCTCTCCTCTCCTCTCCTCTCCTCTCCTCTCTCTCTTCCCTCTCTCTCTCCTCTCCTCTCTCCTCTCCTCTCCTCTCCTCTCCTCTCTCCTCTCCTCTCCTCTCCTCTCTCTCCTCTCCTCTCTCTCCTCTCCTCTCCTCTCCTCTCCTCTCTCTCTCTCTCTCTCCTCTCCTCTCCTCTCCCTCCCTCCCCTCCCTCCCTCCCTCCCTCCCTCCCCTCCCTCCCTCCCTCCCTCCCTCCCTCCCCTCCCTCCTCCCTCCCTCCTCCTCCCCTCCCCTCCCTCCCTCCCCTCCTCCCTCCCTCCCCTCCCCTCCCTCCCTCCCTCCCTCCCCTCCCCTCCCCTCCTTCCCTTCCCTTCCCTTCCCTTCCCTTCCCTTCCCTTCCCTTCCCTTCCCTTCCCTTCCCTTCCCTTCCCTTCCCTTCCCTTCCCTTCCCTTCCCTTCCCTTCCCTTCCCTTCCTTCCCTTCCCTTCCCTTCCCTTCCTTCCTTCCCTTCCCTTCCCTTCCCTTCCCTTCCCTTCCCTTCCCTTCCCTTCCCTTCCCTTCCCTTCCCTTCCCTTCCCTTCCCTTCCCTTCCCTTCCCTTCCCTTCCCTTCCCTTCCCTTCCCTTCCCTTCCCTTCCCTTCCCTTCCCTATTTCCACCAGAAAACAACTCCAAGTTTCTGCTAGCTATAATTCTCCTTAACTCATAAACTTGGGATGTCCACCTGGGGCAAAAAATTTTATTGGATAAGAATATTTGATAGGAATGCTTAGTTAAAAAAACCCTGACTAATCTGAACTTTGGTCTTGCAAGGTTAGATTAAGTTAATCTAAGGCTATCCTGCACTAGAAGCAGAACTCATTATCTACTACTGTATCTGGTGGTTGTACTGCCTTCCCTACGTTGGCATTAGCACACTGATTGAATTTTGTTTGTTTGTTTGGAGGCGAGATTAATTTTCAGACATGTCAAGCTGATAGCAGGAGGAAGCAGAAAAATCATGTTGGAGGTGGGGTGAGAATGATTTTGATGGTCTGAAATTAGCTTTAATTTTGAAACTTTGTCTTCAGAACCCCTGTTCTGCTAAGCAGAGTTGTTAATGTGGCATTTAATGGTTATTTTTTGTGTATCTATACTTCCTCTTTACTTTATTCAAATTAAGTTTACTGATGTTCATTCTGCATTGATTTCAGTATGTCTGATAATCTCTCTGTTGGTCCGGCATTTTGTGAAAAGACAAATACCTGAGAAATGTCATTACTCTTTTTTACCCATTAAAGCAGCATATCCATAAAGATCTTTTGAGCTCCCATATGTTCCTTCTATACCTTCCTCAGAGGATTTTCTCCTTTTCCCTTTCATTTCATTAGATTTTCATTATTAACTTTTGATGGACAATAAATGGAACTCTGTTAAAAAGACACTGAAAGAGATATAATTGTCCCTGTGTTGTAAGATGGATATTGATTTGCCATCAAAAGAAATGTATTTACAATTGTTTTCATTATGGAATGTGGGAATGCAGAAATTAAACTTCCAACAATTGTAATGAGATATATAGATGTGTAGGAAATAATGACCTATACCTGCAAATGCAACTGGTAAAAATGCCTCTCAATATTGATGTCTACAATTTGGAGCACAATCCTGCTCAAATAATCTTACTGGTATCAGTGCGACTGTTTTTCTATTAAAGGCCTGTATCTCCAAGGAAAACTGCTAAAACTGTGTTGTAAGGCTGTGTTTACATGCCCGTGTATAGCACAGAACACTTGGGATCCCAATCTCCTTCGTGTCCAGATAGGATGTCTGATTTAGTGCACCACATCTCTCATCTGGGATATGAATCTGCAGTTATTTTCTGTAGAAAGCAGAGCACACTCAGGTCTTGCTCTTGAGATAGCTTTGGGTTTCAGCAGTGGTATGTACTCAGACCTTGAGCATTTCTAGGTTTCTTAGTGGAAAAGTTGCCTAAGTTGACACCATTAATAAAGAAATGTGAAAACTTTGTTCCACACTCCTAAATTAGAAACAAACAAACAAAACCCAAAAACCATTCTAGATTTCTAGAATGAACAGTAATAAGCTCTACTGTGAGAGGTATTTTTGGTCAGGGAAAATAAGTAAATGAATAAATTCTGATTGGAATGGTGAGAAAAGCAACCTTTGAGCTATTTTTCTAAGGTAAGTTTGTAAATAAGGAAACCACAGTTGCTGCAAAGTTGGAAAGAATGTTGCATATAGAAGTCCTCCAATGTTCTCTTTCTGGTACTAATATTTTTGGAGCAATTTAGAAGTGGCATGGAGAATGAAGGTGCCTACAGTGCCAAAGAAAGCTGACTATAGATGTGCAGACTAGAAGTTGATCAGATAGTACCTCAGTCCCCATTCATCTCCATTTTCATTTTTCTGAAAGGACTACTGTGTTCAAATGCCAATATGGAGACATTTCGTATGTCAGCTATTTGCAGATAGTCCTTCCTTACTTAAGAAAGATGGCTTCCAATGCCTATGCTATGATAATACACTGGATGGATGCCCATTCTAATCCTCATGCATATTTCTCACATGATGAATTTTTATTGCAGATTAGGAGTGACAAGAACAGGCTCTCTGCCTTAAAAATGCTCTATATTAATTTACATATATATAACCCAAAGCCTTTCTTTTGTGAAATGGGCCAGTAAGCTACCATTTGACTCCCTGTGCTATATATACTTATCTCATAACAATATTATCCTGTTTATTATTATTACTGTGTGCTTAAAAAAGCTCTTTTTAAAGGTCCTGGAAAACAGCCAGGGAGTAATATTCTGTTCCTGGGCACCTGGTGCAAAGTGTTTTGCATTTACATAGCTTATTGATGCAGACTGACCTGATCCATGCTGTATAATGTATGGAGTGAAGTGTGATTCAGTACTACACTACAGGCTTTCTTCACTGCGTGCCCACATGGCTGCAGTACCTTATTCCCACTACACATACCTTTAACCTGCTCTCTCTAATTTTGTGAATAGTCATTACACACCTTTGTAGGAAATACTGTTGCACTGTATCCACAATGCAGTGAATTTACATGCAAGACATTATAGGAAGGAAAAGTAATTTTATTTAAAAGAAAAACTGAAACAAAACATGCTTCACTCACTCCCACTCTCTTACCACACAAGCACTACAATGTATGTGATGCCCAAGAGGCCCGCCCAGTGGTCAGGGACCAAGGTAAGAGTGTTCAGGCTGTCTGGCCAGCAGTCAACCACCTCATGTCCAGATGTTAGGATGCATCCTTTGCAATGATGTGGAAGACAAGGGAGGACAATTATCAAGTCCTCTTCATGTCTCCTGGGTTAGTGACCACATGCCTTTTTTTACCCTTTCGTAGCTGGCAGTGCATCTATCCTCATACACATCTGTGAGCCAGCACTGTCCTTGTCTCCAAATCTGGGTGTTTTATGAAACTGCATATAGATGTGCTGGGGTGGTGATGACCTGCTAATCTGGATGCCATTAACACAGGCACTGACAGCCCTATCCCTGCTGCATGTTCCTGCTGGTGCCTCCGCACCAAGACATTCCCATTCATTCTCCATTCACACCAATCTTAGCCTTTCTGATGCAATTCTTTACATCTTTATAGTACCCCATTGATTTTTAATTTCAAGCAGTAGTGCTGAGAGTTATTTAAATCCTTCTGCATCAAAAACCCTTGTGTGATTGGGGAACATTACTGGAACTGAAAGATGAATAAATAATATGCCTGAAGGCTCTGAAAGAGTTGAAATTCACTTGTCATGTGTCAAAGATAGTAAGAGGACTGCCTCACAAATCAGCTCATTTATAGCTGTACCATTGAAGGGACCTGCCTGGTTTTCCCTAGAGTGGCTCCTGTAAGCAACCCAGAAAATATGGCATCTGTATAAGAAATAGAAGGGAAACAGGAAGTGATTCAAAATGACAGTGTAGATGTACCCATAGCCTATATCTAGATTTACCTGCTGATGTGTGTTACAGGACAATTTGGATCTCTGGTCCTTCAAGTCAAAAACCTCTTGGACCATGTTCTATTCCTTCTCTGGATATTGTATCTCTGTGGAAAAAAAGGAAAAGTGTTTATGAAAAGAGAAGATGTATGAAGGAGAGGCTTCAGTACTAGCCATAATATAATCTAATTATGAAGTTATGGCCAGGACTCATACGTTCATCTGAAACTGGCAAAAGAGAGATACCATGAAATTTCATGGTCATACACGTTGAAAAGATAGATAGATAGACAGACAGATAACATAAACGTTACCCCATACAATGTACAGCGAGCTTCAGCAAAGCAAAGAAAAAAACACAAAAAACCCCACCCAAAACCAAACAAATGAAAGAAACCAAACAAACAAACCACACCCACCCCCTTCCTTTAATATTAGAGACATATGATTACTTACAAGTTTGGATTATTAAATTTTTATTACAGAACTAGTTCACATCCTCCGTAAGATTGAACCTAACAAAAAATGACCATGTCAGAGTGAGCTTATTTTCAAATGTCATTGTTGAACAAAGGATAGAGATTTAGGTTCAGTGTGCTTGTGATATTTTATGTCCTTTCCTCAGCTCATAGTTTGTCATCAGTGCTGTAATCACAAAATTCCCAAGAAAATAACTTTCTGTTTTAGAAATTGAACACCAGTTTTACCTACATTGAAACAGAAAAGGGTAACTTCAGGGATTATGAGAGATGATCAGTAGATAAGAATTATGAAGATAAAACAATGAGGAAAGAGTTTGCCTTTTAATTTGATACTCCAGATAAATGAGGTAGCTGAGGTAAAATCTAGAATCACTTCTCACTTTGTAAGGAAAAAAGATCTTTGGCTTTTAGTCACATTCATTCTTAATAAATCCGGGAAATGTACTATGTGCAAGATTGATTTGAATAAACATCGATATCTACAATGCTGACATCTGCATCTGAAACAGTGCCTGTAAATAACAGAAACACAGGAAATTGTTGATTGAAATTAATCTTTGTTTCAGTTAAGTAAGTTGTATGGATTCCATCCTACTTCTTGTCATAAAGCCCAATGGCAGTCCAAAGTAGTTAGGTCAGCTGTAAATGTTAACCTGTGTTTAGGTGTGATGAACACCACCATTTTTCCAGTGCCATGAATTTAATTAAACAAACAAACAAAACCAACCAACCAACCAAACAACCCCCCAAAAAAGCACAAAAAAGCTATGTTAAAGCTGATTTACAAGAAATTGCCCCCCTCCCCAAATTACTAATATCGAGACAAAAAAAATCTGGTGATTTTGTACTACAAACAGAGCTCATAATGATGAACAAATTGTGGATATACAATTGCAGCCTAGAATATTCAACATGAGCTTGATTAGAAAATTATTTTAATTTTTTGTGACAATTTTTTTCAGTTCTAATGACATTTCAGATTTAAAAAAAGCTAAATACATTGTGTTGCATTGGATTTAATTTAAACAAACTTCAGCTGCTAAAATTAAATAACTAGTGAAAAGTTAAATGCAAAATTTTTATTTCCCCTCATAGATTAGTATATCAGCACAAGGAACAGCTGGTGAGTAACATGAGATGAGTATAGCAAAAAAAAAAAAAAAAGCCACGTGTTTACTGCTATCTCATTCTTGCCCTTCATTACTTGCATATTTTTCATTCAACACAAATCTACACTGAACTCCTTGTTGGTCATGGGACTCATTTTTGTTGCCGTGTGCCTACTCATCACCTTAACCTCCCTTCTAAGCAGTCCTGATAATGCATAAAAAATGCACTATAAATAAATAGTAAGAAGTATACTTAGTCCTTTACCCATTGAAATCAGGAATGAATGTCTCATTAGGTACAGCTATAGCAGTAATGCAAAGTATTGTCTTAATATTCTCATTGTGCAAAACAAGAGACAAACAGCTTCTATTAAGTCCTAAAAAATTCACTGTCACTGTGTAACAGCGTTGCATGACCCAGAATTGAGATTAGTATCGAAATGGGAATACTGCTTGAGAATTTGACATCTGAAGTTGTTTACTCATTTGTAATTTAGGTGCAGGGCAGAGATACTGTTTTTCTAACATCTTAAATTACACTTCAGATACCACTAGCCTTAAGGTAAGAAGTGTATATATTAGCTGAACTACATACTGAAAGTAAGAGGCTTGATCTAGATTCCTTACTTTTCATTTCTTGGGATACTCATCTTTCTTCATTTCACTGCTTACTGAGAACACATTACATAGGCTTAAAGTACGCTTGTGATTGACTGTATTTTGAAAGTTTAATAAGGGGTGAAGGAGACATTGGCTTTTCCTGACACCAAAAGACTTTCCAAGCAGAGAGCCCTAACAAAAAATTATAGGATTGAGTCATTTCCTACCCTTCCTTTTGCACCTCAATCATTGTGCCAAAAGAAAAGAATGACTCATGGGGACAAGAAGAGAGAAATCAATCAAGAAAAGTACTGACCCTGAAACTCAGACCTAAGTAACCCCTGCATGCATGGGAAACGGAAAAGGAATCCTAGAACATGGCTTTTTAGTGGGGTACTGCTTCAACATTTTAAATTAAAAAGCCATCAAATAAAATGTGCAAACAATACCAAAAGCAGGCATAAAACAATTCGGAAGGAAGAGCGAAGAATAGCTAAAAATAGTTCATTTTCTGGTTGATTGCTTTAACTGCTATATTATTATATAAAAGATCCAAGATAGTACAGCTTTGCTTTGCCTGTATAATTTAATAGATTTAATCATGGCTATTCTGCTTTATAGTGAGTTCAATTATTACTACATACATTAAGAATGCTCATAGAATGCCTTTCCTCTAAGGCTTTCAGAAGATTCAGATGCAAAAATGTTCAGCTTGTGAATGCAACAAGGATTAAAGAACATAAACTTTGACTACTGTGGGCATGGTGGTGACATCTCTGAATTTTCTGGTTGTTGCTTAAGTTTCCTTTGCAAAAATGTACGTACCTATGGAGTGAAAGCTACACAGACTTTTGGTGAATTTTTATATTAGAATGATGCTCACCTGTGGAAAATTGAGTGGAATTCTATGTAATTCTGAGGAAACTTAGGGGACAAAATAATTGTGTAAGTACATAGCCATACAATTACATAAGTATAAAGCCATCAAGCTGAATGTAACTAATGCATTCATTTATTTTTCTAGTGGCACATTCCAGGCTGTTTGAACATCATAACCAGCAAACTTTCAGCTGTTCATTCTTACCATAAATTGGATTTACTGTAAACCAAAAGGAAATCAATCATTCCTCAGCCCATCAGTTTTCCTACTCTTCCTTTGAGTTCATTTTGCAAAGGACTGTGGAACATTAAGTCTTTTATTTGTATTATGGTTTTCATTACTGAATAACACCATGATCTCTAGCGGACCACATTGTAGAAGTACATGAAACTATTTCTTTCTGCTGATTTCAAGTAGATAAGAAATGCAAGGGCAAAAGCCCGAGAGAATGAACATAGCTTTTAGCTTCTCTGTCACACAGTAAACCATCCAGAACAACTGAGTCAAAATATAATCCTTGGTCTGCTTTCGAAACCTGTGTAGTTAAGCTTAGTCTTCCTTGGGAGCTGCTGTAATATTACAATATAACTTTTAATATGCAGACACTTTAACTCATTTCAGTAAGGCTGATTCCACAGTGGGATTCCATTGACATGCACAATATGAACAGAAATCATTATTTAGGCAGAAAGTTTATAATACTTTTTATGTATAATTTTAAAAGATCTTTTAATAAAAAAGTATTAGGTTGTCTTTATGCCTTAAGAATATCAGTAACACAGAAGTTGTTCAGTGTCAATTAAAAAAAAAAAAAAAAGCCAGCTGTTACCTGTTTTATAAAATAACTCCTGAAACACATGAAGTATGTTTGGAGAGGAGACATTGTTTTATTCTGCACAGGCTGCAAGGCGGAATATTTCCACAAATCAAGCACACCTACTGTAATTCTCTTCAACATTTACACATGAAAGTTAACATACCATGCCTATCTAATACATAATCATTAGACTGACTAAGCATCCTCTTCTTCCATTGGTCCGTATTTTCTCCGCTTAAAGTTACAGTGTGATTTTAATTCACTGTACACGCTCAAAAGGAGTGTGTGTGGGGTAGTCCTTTCGTCCCTCAGTTGAGTGGGTGGTTGCAATCTCCCCCTACTATCTTTACCTTTCCCCGAGTTACTGTGACTCCCATTGTTTTCATGGTTGTTGTGGTGTCCCTTTATCTTTACGACCTTCCCTGTAGAAGGATGTTCCTGTTATTAGTCCCTGAAGTGTTACAGCTTTGCATTCTTTGAGGAGACGCTAGTTAGTGAAATATATGCTTGTTAGTGAAGTATGCAGTGCCAGTACCTTCTTATCTGGCCTGAGCATTATCTATTACCTTGAAGATTCTACAATTCTCATATGCTAGTTTCCACTCCTAACTGTGATCCCTTCTTAGCTACTAGTAACTCCTATACTATTTCTGTTTTATTCAAAAATATATACATATATATATGGTTTAAGGTAACACAGCCATTGCCACATTTGAGTGCATGTAGATCATTCCACACATAACAGAAGGAAAAGCCCAAATGACAGACAGAACAGAAATTCTACTATGAAATAGGTTGGCAGTTTCCACCTTGACTTTTCCTTAAGCAATATGTGAACATTCATGCATACATACATGCAGGTTGTTCCATTAGAAGAATCTATCCTATGGATAGTTCTGCTAATTAATGTAAGTATATGGAAATAGCTGAAGGAAGAAATGGAGTAGCAGAGGGCTGCCAAAACTGTTACACATTTTTGCTTGAGCAAGTATCAAATTGGCTTTCAAAAATTACAGATAAAGTAAAGAAAATGAAGGAAAAGGAGGGGGGAATTCCTCTAACTTAGAAGCTAAGGACGTTAAGGAAAAAATAATTCAGTCTGAGATGTATAACCATAGATTATTCAATACAATGTAAAGAGTGATGTTTTATCCTACTTTTTATAAATACATATAATATAATACAATGCAATACAATACAGTACAATAAACTACAATATAATGTCTGCAATACAAATAACAATTATATATAAAATTAAATATATAGATAATTGCAATATATATATAATTCCAAAAAATGAATATATTTCTGTTAGGAAAACAATTAGTCCCTGACCCATCTAGGGTGAACAACTTTTACAACTACATCAGGCCACAAGCAGAAATGACTCAAAAGATCTTACTGAATTTTGGAAGTCTTGAGCCAGCTTGAAAGTGAATAGTTCCTGCAGAGGAGGAATGGGGCCTAAAAATCTATGGTTGCAGAGGTGCCAGCTGAGGATAGGGTTAACAGAAACACTTTGTCTGCCAGCAAAGCTACCTGAAGAACTTTCCATCAGGGCCCCTTCTTTGCATTAGCATACAGCAGTTCCCTTTCATTTGTTTTGATTCAAGGTTTTGTGTAGCCACATTATAAATTGGGTTACTAAAATAATTTGAACTGAATAATTCTATGGAAAATATCTGCAAATCTTATGCAGTTTAATCTTAGCCTTGAATTTCAGAATTTGTAGATGAGGAGAACTAACACAGAAGTGTAAAAAGGGTGACGTACCAATGCCACCCTAGGGAGCTGATTTTGAACTAGGAGAAGAAAACACATTACAGCAATGAGAAGTGATAAATGAAATCCTCAATTTCTGCCTGTATGGTAGTTCCACAATCATTAATATGGACCTGTAATTATCTAGTATGTACCTGCTAGCATAGCAGTACTGGTGTGATCCAGATTAAACAAAAACACACTGTCATGTTTCTATTAATTCAATCAAGCACACAATATTAAGTTTATGTCAAAATGGTGCTTGTATATTGACTTTAAGTTAACTATGGGAAAACAGCACAAACCCTGCTTAAAACGTAGTGATTCAAGGTTGTGTCCTTATTTTTTAACAAATGTAAAAACTGGTGAGTTAATTTATAACAGACACACTTTACATTGTATCAAAAATAGTATTGTTGATCTTTCATGAAAGGTTGATGCATCCCACTTAAATTTAGACAGCTGAAGTGTAACTGTCTGTATCTGAGGTATATGTACGTATGAGTACAACTCAGCTCACCTTGAAGTAGATGTTGGCAATGGGACTGAAGAATTGCAATAGGTGTATACTGATTTCTCCACATTAATTACAAAGATGACACTTGCTCAAATGTAGTTATTTCCACTGTAGTCATTATAGCTAGATGAGATTAATCCAGTCCCAGGAGTGCTAAATCTGATTTAGGCATAAGTAAGGATATGTGGAAGGAGAGTGTCTGCTCCTTTACGGGTATCTGGTCAAAGGAGCCATAAAGACCCAACGAACACCTAATAGGGGAGGTTGTCATAAGAACAAACCTGGTTGGTGGCACAAATTGGGGTGTGAAAAAGTTTATCTTTTTGGTTGGGAGGACAAGGAAAGAGAGACAAACACACAGAGACATAAAACCTGACCAATTAGCATTAACGAACAATAACCAGAAACAAACCTGGTCAGTCACACTAATTGATGGGATATCAAGAAACTGCAGGCAAATGGGACTTTGCAATAGATGAGAATGCAAACCTGGGAGTCCTGCATGTTGGAGGGGGTTGGTGGGACTGTGCCAACTGATGAGGTAATGTGCAGGGGAAGGGGGAGCAGGGAGGAACAGAAAGCGGGGGGGGAGGAGGCAGAAAGGGGTATAAAAGGGGCCAGTCATCTATAAGCACACTGGTCTGGCTGAGCCCTGCATCTGATCACCACAGTCTGTCCTGTCTTCTTACATCTTCTTATTAAATCTTTTCTTAACTCTCTCTCACCATAATCTCACTCTATCCCATGTGTGTGTGTGTGCGCGCGCCCGTGCGCACTGCAAGGACTCAGTGGCAGCTGCTGGTGAGACCTCTGTGTGTGTGAGTGAAATTTGGGGCCAGCTACTGGAGTCAGGGCTGCGGGTGCCTCTGACCTGTGGTCTCAGCTACTGGAGCCAGTGGGGTCTCAGCATCAGCTATTGGAGCCAGTGAGGGGTTTACCCTCCAGCCACTGGGGCAGGAACAGTGTGTGTCCCCCCAAAAAACAGCTACTGGGGGGACCGGGATGAGTGAGGGGCTCAGTGCCAGTGGGCAGAGTTGGACCATGGGTCACAGCCCGTATGCCTGGTGCCAGCTACTGGGATATATAAGATTAGATTCTCAGGTCAAAAAAATCTAGTCCATTGTTGTTTCAAAGAAACATTGCATATAATTTCATCAAAAAACAGATTTCAATTAGCATGCCAGAAGCCAATATCTTTAATACAAATGTTTTCCTAATTCCCTGCTTAAAATCATGACTAGCTTATAAACTATTTCTTTTTTTATCATAATTGTCTTTTAGCTTGAATAGTTTTTTCCTCACCAGGTTTTGCATTCCTCTAATAGAGAAATACAATACAGAGAATATAGAGAGTTCTCTATATAAATGTATCTATCTACAGCGTTTAACTTGCTAGGTTAAGTTGTTTTAGTCTTTAACTATAAACCAGTTTAATTCCTCAACTCATCTGAAGTGGAATTTCTCTGTACTTTCCAGTTTTGAAGGTATCTTGCCTGAACAGAGATGATCAGAGCTGAAGACAATATTTCTAAAGGAACAAAAATATAAATATTTTCTTGTGTCTAAGAAATTTATGGAACCAAAGATTGCATCATTCTGTGATCTACTAATATCTAGATTTTCCTCCTTCTTCCTTATTTCTGTCTGAGGACCTCCCACCTTGCTATAGAATTTTCTACTGTTAGTTTCCAAGTGTCTGATTTTGTACTGCATTATATTGCTTTTAACTCAGTTGTATTATTGCTGTCCTCTAGCTGACCCTGTTCATTATTCCTTTATATTGGTGCATCCCAGTTTTGTGTCATCAGCATATTTCCAATTCTTTCGTGCACAGGTCACTAAATAAAATATAAGAAAAATATTAAGCAAAATCAAATCGACAAAAAAGTGTTGTGAAACCTTACTAGTAACATCCTTCCTTACCAGTTGTTTCCTTTTCAGTACAGACTGATTGGTCCAGCTGTTCTTACATTAATCTCCATCTCCTTCATCTTAATTAATAACATCTCCCCTGGCAATATATCAACTGCTCTACTGAAGTCCAGATAAAGTAGTTTAGATAAAGCATTGCCTTTGTCTGAAGAAAAAAAAAAAAAGACGTTTTCTTAACAAAGAAACGTATGAGGTTAATCTGTTACTCTGATATATCCCTTCTACTTTTTATCTGCTTTCTATTTAATTCTCTGTCTTCAATGTCATTAAGTAACTTTTCTTTCCAAATGTAGCCATTGCACTCACACCTTCCCTCATATTTTAATCTTTATATAATACAGCTACTACATTTTCTGTTTGTCTATAAAAATGAACCATGTTTGGTTTTGTTGCATTACTGGACATACTGATCCTATGAATTAATGTAGCAATTATCTCAGAATTCTGTAATGAAGAAATATCTGATTTCTCTGACATAAGCAGTTGAGACCACTCAGGTTAACCTCCTCATTGGATGTTTCATTTCCCACCCTCCATCACCACATTTGTATGAGCTATCCTGCATATCACTAGTGCTAAAGGATTTTTTTTTTAATTTTTATTTTTTAAAACTGAATTCAAATATTTTATCATACTTAGAGGAGATTGCACTTGAATCCTCCCTACATAGCAATGGACTAATTATTCGTGAATATTTTCTGGTTTGTACTTTTGGGTGTTTTTTGTGTTTTCTTTGTCCCCACAGCTTTTCTGGAAATTTTCCTGGACAAGGTGGATAGGAGTTCATAGTAACCACCTTGGACTCTCATCACTTTCTGGCTCAGCGTGCTCGAGTAACTTTTACGTATTTGAAGGGACTCCAAAAGACACAATTTTAAAAGACAAGCCATTATTTGGTTAGAATCAATAAACTACTAGGTTAAACAATATTGGACTCTGTGTCCAAAGAGTCTTTTCTGGCTGGGCAGCTGTCAGCAACTGGTGGAAGGTTCAGCCTATGTTGCGCCTGCATCAGCCTGACTCTCAGTGTTGCTCAACTGCCATTTCAGGCTTCCTGCTTATCTCTTTATGTCCATGGTTGGGTTTTGTTTGTTTGGGTTTTTTTGGGAAGGGGGTGTTTTGTTTTGTTTCTTTTTTTCTGGAATCATTGAGCTGCAGACTGTCCCCATACCAGCAATGTTACTTCTGTCTGCAATTTTATATTTCTTATCTTGCATGGCTCTACTCAGCAGACTTTCTCTATCAAAACTAGGCCTTGAATCACTGACAGCTCGACCCCTGGGAGGAGAGGAAGGTAGTTTTATAGTTTAATTCATTTTATCAGGAAGTAGAAATAGACATCAAGTGAATCAGATGAATCATACTTTCAGTGTGATTGACTACTTTTTTCCTTCAACTATACACGATGGATAGGGTGATCAGCTAAGAAGCAGATGTCTGCATCAGGGACATCTAAGTCAGGTGAGAAGAAATCTCTTCAAGCTGTCTGCCTTTAACCCTTCAAAGGAAATGACCACGGTACACTTACAAAAGAACCACTTATTCTTCACATGTCCTTGCCGTTTTAAAAATAGCTATTTTTGAGTGTTCGCTGTTAACTGTTTATATCATCAGGATTAAATGATAGCTGCAGCCTGTAACACAGAGTTTTAGCAGATCTTCTCTGCCTAACTTTAGGTTTGAGACTAGGTGGGCAGTACCTCAAGGGATCCTCAAAGGTCCTAACCACATTCCACTAATCTCTTTCCACTAGGAAAGGTTAGGAGGGCCAGTATAGTAAGCAAAAAACTGTAGGTGTGAATTGGAGTTAAGCGTTAGGCAGAACTGATCCATCTCTGATCTTCACATATGACAGAAGTCCTGCCCAGAAGTCCTGCCTATGAGTCCTGCCAGTCTCAATACTGTGATCTATCCATAGGCTTTAAATTTTAGGACAGTATTTTTCAGGTTATTTTGCCAGAAATGAGAGATAAACCAGTAATTCTGGAAGCAAGTCCATTTTCAATTTGAAAATTAAAAGAAGACTGTGATACTAATTTTCTAGCTGAAAATACTGTTCCATTCTTCAGTCTGCAGAATCAGTGAAATATTTAGAATGTGATGTGCTAGAATCAATATAAAAATACAGTAATACAGTGATAACTTGTTGATATAAGTGAAAATTGAAAACATAATTTGAGAAAGTTCAAAGATTTATCACTGCAAGTATTTTTTTCTCCTCTAAGTACCAGATCTTTAATCACTATGAACTGGCTGTAATCTTCTGGAACTCCAGTCAAGATTATACTTCACCTCTAGACACACATAGGTCTGGACTGTAGATGGTTTTGTGTGGTCAGGCTAAAACAGGTAAAGAGACAGATTTTTTATAGCATTGCAAAAGTCTTTGTGTGATGGGAAAATAAAGGACAAAAGCTTAAAACTGAAAACTCTATTAAAGCACCATTAAAGTTATTGAGAGCTTCACCACTGATTTCAGTGGCTCTAAGATGTTGTTAAAAGAAAACTGCAAACTAATATCACTAGGTTTATCATCTTAATCAAAATTTCAGGAGAAGAGCTGAGTTTATAAGCATAAGAAGAATTTGCAATTATTAAGCTGGAATGTATCCAGTGGCTTCTCAGTTAAGGACAACCTGAACTTTTTTGGTTTTGGGTTTTTTGTTTGTTTGTTTTCTTTACAAGTACGAAAATCAGTAGTAATACAAAAAAATTATATGAGGCAGCATAATTTTTACTTGCCAGAAAAGTATCCCAAGGTTACAGATATGTGCTATTCAAAACCTTGAAAAATGTTTCAACAAAAAATATCAAGTTAATACCAGTATTACTTTTTTATGGAATTTTGGAGAGCGTTTGTTTGTTGTTTTGAAGGCTTGGAATGGAGACTGACATTTTTCTGAAAACTTGAAGATTATGCTACAATAGAAATAAAAGAACATGAAAATAATGATTAGCTATTCAATTTGGCCAGTGTGCTATCATTATTCAAGCTGCATGAACCATAATAATAAAACAGTGCTGCTGATGAAAAGTGAGTTACCAGGTTCTCATACAGCATAATATCCTTAGCACTCTGCTTTATGTTGCTTTCTGACTCTTGACTGGCACACAGATGTATATACCCATGATTATGGGCATGTGCTGACATCTAAGCCACAAGGATAAGTCTCAGGATGTGTGAAACGCCCTAATATATTACATGAGCATAGCTCCAGAAGGAGCTGGTTGAAATAACTCCTCTCATATCTTATTCCTATGACTCTCAACAGGAAATACAACATTGATTTACTGAATGTCTAAATAGTCCATAGTGTCATAATTGATTAGATTTACCTCATGACATTTGTCATATGAAAATCATATTATATTATCCATCATATTACACATGATTATCCATCATTAGTGAATTCAGTGGTCATTTTTTCCCCAAATTCAAGGAGTTCTGGATTTCCACATATATGTATATGTGTATATAAAAATACGTATGCATAGCTGTGAAACGTTATACATATGTATACACAGTTTCTCTGTCTCTCTTTTTTTGTCTGTATGTTTATGCAGGAACATGCAAATTCCTCCTCTAGAAATATCAGTGAAAGGACAAGTAAGCTTGTATTAAATAGTTAAATAAACTCTGCTAGGTTTCAATGAACACAATAGGAAAAAAAAAAAAAAGAGTTAATAGCTTGACCAGCTCATCTCCCTGTAGGCCTGTTCTCTACAGAGCATTTTGTAGTGACTTAAACACTTAGCTCAAAGGGACTCCTTCTTATCCTAACTTAATGGACCTAAAAGTCATTATAATAGCACTTGGTCTGAAACCATTACTGCACAATCTGTTTCATACTGTGGGCCAGAAGGGAAATAATACAACACAGAGGTAATATATAGTTATCATCTACATTTACAATAATGGAACCAATATATAGGGTATTAGATAATCCCAAAATTTTCTGTGGAAGTAAAGCCATCTTTCTTTCCTTTGAGGAGACTTATCAAACAATTTATTATCAATATGAAAGGACAAAAATATGCAGTGTCATTGATGTTTTCAGCAAAAAAGATCCTAATAACAAAGTTCTGCACTGAGTGTTCTTTACTGGGAAGGAATATTTGGATTTTGCTCAAAAACCTGTAAGTACTCAACATTCATTTCTGCATTAATATAAACACTGACAATTTCTTAGAATATTTCTTCTAGTTCTTGTGTGTATTTTAATAATTTGTTATTGTCTCTATGATTGTAAATACTCAAACCCCTGCTGTAAATTATATCAGCTCAGGATCTGGAAATTATAATTCAAATATAGTGTTACTTTGAGCAAAGACTTTGCAGAACAAAAATTGTTTTAATTTAATTCCTTTATATTTCCATAAAGAAACCATCTAGAAGCCCTCAAACCTTAAACCTAAGGTTAAAGAGGTTGGTTCCATTCTCCAGTCCGTATAATAAAATTACTTGATATAAGGGATGTCAGACCATATTTTGCTTAAGGCGATGCTGATTTCCCTGCCTGTTGATGAGATACATGAAAAATAAAATCTTTTTTTTTTTATAAGTATTTGTTTTGTAGAGCGACAGGTGTAAAAATAACAGAATATCTTTTATTGTCTAAAATATTCTGAACAAGCACAAGAAATAAATCTGTTAAATAAGGTTTCATTTCTACATTTTCACTTCTTAGACTGGAATCATGCTCTAAATAGAAATAAGTGTTAGAAGAAAGAGAAGGAAAATAAAACCAACAGCAGTACAGAACAACTGTTTTGAATGTAGTTATATTTTAATTTTAACTGATTTTTAGTTACTGTTTCTAAAAAAATTATTAATATAAAAAAAAAAAGCAGCTTGCAAACACTGTATGTTAATGGTTTTCAAAATCCATTACCATTAACAGGGACTTCAGCTAGGTTTGGAAATTTTAGCTGCTCTGGGCAAATAATATTTTTTATATGTTAGTGAAATATCTCAAGGTTGTGGTTTTGGTTTGGGTTGTTGGTTTTTTTTCTTCCCCTTTCTTGCATTATCATAAATCATTAGAATGTAGATTTCTCTTCTTATTCTGACACATTTTCCTGACAGTCATGGTAGTCAACGTCTAATGAAATACCAATATTCTTATTTAACTTCTATTAAATGCCTATTTATTGTATCCAAAGTTCAGACAGACATCTATAATCATACAAAAAGAACAACTTACCAAAGTCTGCCTCTTAGAATTTTTCTACCCTCTCCAGCTTCATCAGACCACCAGCAGTGGTTATAGGAGATAGAAAGACAGATAGATAGATAGATAGATAAACAGATAGGCAGATTGATTGATAGATCAATAGAGACATACATGTTACAGTACTTGCATTGATAAATGCATAATATTATTTCTGACCATGAAAATTACATTTTCAGGTGAGCCACTGATCCAAAAGGAAGCAGCAGGTTTCAATAAATTAGAATTATAGAAAACAGCTGGGCTGCATTCTACCTATTGCCTCACCAATACTGTGGGTTAATAAAAACAATTCCTGTGCTTATGCTACTCTTTCTATAAATTTTTACCTGGTATTTCTTTCACCTGTGAGGATTACTATCATGTATGAAATATCTACCAAAATGTCCCATTTTCTTTAGTCATTGCATATTTTTACAGGACATAAGAATAGAAACAAATATTTGGATATTGTTACTTGAAGACCAGCTGACATTTCAGCTTTACTTTTATGAGTAATAAATGTGAAGTATAGGTAATGAAGCAGGAAGTCTTGAAAAGGCTGTAGGTCAAAATCAAATTTTATCTCCTTGAAAGACAAGTAGTATTAAAAATGGTTGTCTCCTGCCTGTTGGAATTTGCAATTAAATGACCTTCCAACTAAAACAGTATGGCAGTCTCAGGAACATTATTGTGTTTCAGAAAAAATTTACCAGACTAAATACAAAAGAAAGGCCTATAACAGAGTGTGAACAGACCATTTCAGGTTTTAGTGCATCATATGATTTAGTACAACGTACAGTATTCCAAGCAACATGGTCATTCACCAGCACAATTCTTAAAAGAACCCAAACCCCATCTTTTCAGAAACTATTAATGTAAAATTTTCAATATCCTACTCAAAACAAATAATTTCTATTTGGATTCCATGGAAGTTTAGCATCATTATTCTAGATCTAGGTGATGGGGGTTGTCATAAAGAAAAAAAATGTTAACTTGAAAAACAAAATTCCAAAAGAACAAAGTAGATAAATAAATGATAATTATTGCCAGAAAAATACTGTTTACTTCATTTTATTTTGTTTAAACAGTAGAAGATATAAAGCTTTCTTTGACAATGATAGGTCTGCAAGCTAAGAATGCTGGTTTTTAATTGTAGTCAGTCTTTATTTCATTATTTTTAATATTTATAATTAGCAACTTTGTTATGTTCTGTGGTTATTCTATTTCAGTACAAAACATCAACTTCACTGTGGAATAGAATATAAAAATGAGAGGAAGGCCAAGATTTTTATGTAAATAACATATGTGAATAACTGTGAATAACTATAACAAGCAAAAGTTTTCACCACTGACAGTCATAGCAGGGCTTTATTTACATTTATAGTGAAAAAATGATGCTTATAGTGAAGAAAATATTTTACAGCTCCTTTTGAAGAAAAAACGTTGCTCAAGCCCAATTCATCTTCAAAAATTTTGATTGTCCTTTTTCTAATTTCAGAGTGAGTGCTCCAAAAATAGATATGAACCCAAGCTTATGTACTCTACACTTGATTAATATTGGACACCTAGATAGCAAAAAATACCAAATGTACAAGGTCAGGGAAGTAGCCAACCCCTTTCAGCAAAGGTAAGACTTGCAAGTCAGCTACAAGCTATGGTATTCCATGTGTCTTGAAGTAATATGATTTTTTCCTATCTTTTCTTTTAGTACTAATACTAAATAGCACTGACACGTACGTTAATATGTGATCTAATACATTTGCATAGTCTACTTGACTGTCATCAAGGGATTGCATTACCCATTCTGATTAGCAAACAGAATGTCTAAGCTATCAATTTTTTAAAAATCTATCTTTTCACTAAGTAGCTTGTTAATATCAGTTAAGTAACTTATATTACTTCAGGATATATGTAGTTACATACATAATTTACATTACTTAGTGAGCCAAAATAATATTCTAAATTAATGGTGAGAATATCCTTTACTAAATTCTACTGCTTAAAAGCTAGTTGTCTAGTCTAAGTTAGTGGTCAAGTCTCCTCATATAGTCCAGAATAAGAGTAAAATAACTATATCTAAGAGGCAACAGAGCCTACCTTTCTTAGACATTTATTTTAGTAGTAGATAAAGTTATATTAGACAAGTCACACGCTAGGTGCTTAATTTTCAGATGTCCATTCTCTGGTAATGAAAAAAAAGCTTCCTTCTGAAAGTGAAAATTTTGCAATTTAGTTGGAAAAAAAATGAATAAACTTAAGAGGTGAACATAAGCAAATCTCAGGAGTGAAAGACGGAAACGGTGTGTTTTTGTATTTGAAACAGAATAGCATGAAAGCATGAAGGAAAGTAGAAATTAATAGTAGATACAATAATTTCACTAACTGCGTAACTGCATTTATATGAACTGTAAACAGTGACACTGATTAAAGAAAAAAAAAAAATTGAATAGTGCTGATTTTACCAATATAAAATTGTCCACTAAAAAAAGAATTTGACAAGAATAACTACTGTACCTTAAGATATGAAGGCATTCACCCATAATAACCTCTATTTCTGTTTGTTGGACCTATACATCTTACTCCTAACTCAGTTTCATGACATGCAAAAATTTTTTACTATCCAGTTCTAAGCAGAGATTATACTTAGAACTTTAATTACTAGTGTGGTGGAACTTCAACGTAAACAGAATCTACTGAATCAATTTTTAAGAAATAATTAATAACTTGTGCTATTAAAAGCAGGGGAAAATATGGAACACTAACAGTGAAGAAATAATGTCATGTACATTCTTATATGCCTAAAAGAAAAATACATCAAGATAATGTTAGTTAGATTCTGCTCAGTTGGGCAGAACCTTTTATAAGCTCTTCTGTACTCACAAATTTACATTTTTAATCAATTTTAAATTAAATTTTCTGGTATTATCACATATGAAATTATTACAGAAGCACAGAATGGTTTGGGTTGGAAGGGACCTTTAAAAATAATCTAGTTCCAACCCCCCTGCCATGGGCAGGGACATCTTCCACTAGGTCAGGTTGCTTAAAGCCCTGTCCAACCTGACTTTGAACACTTCCAGGGATGGGGCATCTACAACTGCTCTAGGATACCTGTTCCAGTGTCTCACTACCCTCATCATAAACAATTTTTTCCTCATATCTAATCAAAATCTACCCTCTTCTAGTTTAACACCATTACCCCATGTCCTATCATTACAGACCATGGTAAAAGGTCTTTCTCCATCTTTCTTATAAGCCTCCTTTAAGTATTGAAAGGCTGCAATAAGGCCTCCCCAGAGCCTTCTCTTCTCCAGGTTGAACAACTGCAACTCCCACAGCCTTTCTTCATAGGAAAGGTGTTCCAGCCCTCTGATCATTTGCATGGCCCTTCTCTGGACCTGCTCTACTAGGTCCATGTCTTTCTTGTGCTGGGGACTCCAGAGCTGGATGCAGTACCCCAGGTGGGGACTCAGCAGAGTAGAAGGGGCAGAATCACCTCCCTCAACCTGCTGGCCACGCTTCTTTTTATGTGGCCCAGGATACGATTTGCTTTCTGGGCTCCAAACACATATTGCCGAGTCATGTTAATTTTTCATCCACCAGAATCCCCAAGTCCTGCTCTGCCTGGCTGCTCTCAATCCATTCATCCCCCAGTCTATTTTGATACTGGTCACTTCCCCAACCCAGGTGCAGGACCACTTGGCCTTGTTGAACCTCATGAGGCTCACATGGGCCCACTTTTACTTAAAATGTTACCAGTGCTAATTACCTTTTCATTATGCTGTTTTGTCGTTTCTTCTTATCATTGCAGTATTTATTTTCTAAACACAGAGTGCCTCAGCTTTCATCAGCATGCAGATTCTGAATCTTACTTCCTTTTGGAAATACTAGTTTTACCTTTGCTGCAACACAAAACTTTTTATCATGCATTCTGCCACAATCATCTTTTCCTCTGTAGTCACAAAATCTATCATTTATTGCCTTTATGCTTATCTTAATCATATATTTTTAATATAATCATGCCACGATTGTCATTTCTCATACATCTGATAACTTATAAGAAGTAAAGTATTATCTTTACCTACTAATAACATTCCTATGCAGGTAATAGTATGGAAAATAACAGAAACATAATTGTGCTACCAGTGTCTTGATAACGGTGAGGTCCTTGTTTCTGCCAAAGTGAGCTACTTTTCCAATAATATCACTTCAGTCAAGAGACGTCTGCTTGTGTACTTAAAATTACTAAAACGCTGGCAGTTTTTTGATGCTAGGAGGATCTTTTAATGCCAGATGTACTTCCTGAACACAAAGAGCAAATTCTTTAAAAAGTTATCCAGCAATTCATAAATTTTGAAACTGTGCTAACAAAGAAATGAGGAAAATGGAATGAGAAATTCCCTCCCTTTCTCCTCAGTCCAAAACAGGAAGGAGGCTAAAAAAAGCCCTTCTATTAACAATATTAACCCTAACAGGAAAATGTGATCAGGTTTGACCATGTCAAGGTCCTGAAGATCAAGGGCCTGAAAAGCTAAAGTTCCTCTTGCTTAAGAAACACTGTAAGTTTCTTTGGATAGTTCAGTGAACTCTGTCCCAGCCTAGAACTTTCCCTTGAGAAATTGTATTCTAGATGCAGAGTCCATGAATCGTTCTTTGAAGCAATGATTAATGACTAAGAAGTCAAATACAAATCCCAGCTCCAGCAGTAATTATCAGGCTATCTCATTTATTAAGTTTGTCAATATCCTGGCCAAAACAAATGAATGAGTTATAATCTAAGATAATTTCAATTTCAAAGGTCAAGTAGATGCTGTGAAATGCAGTTTTGACTGTAGCAAGGTGAAGAAATCTTATAATTTTTACATACAATGTTTCTGGAAATATAACTTATTTCATCTTTCTGCCTTTTTTTTTTTACTTCTCATTATCTATTTGTATTTTTGTTATGTATTAAAATCAACAACAATATCAAGAACTTCACCCATATTTTAATTTTTTCCTAGCAAAGATATCAGAATCTTCAGTTAATTAAGAGCAAACAATGACCTCATAATATCAAACTACAAAGGATACAACTATAATTTATACTGTCTCTGTGTGAAGCAGAGAAGTTAAGTTACAAGCACTCTTGGAAAAAAAAGGGAATTAAAAAAAAATTAAAATAAAACAAAAATATCCTCCTTTCAAATAATCAAAGAATTTCTAAATGAATAGTAATACTATTCTGAGATGGTGGTTCAATGTGTAAGCATACTAAAGCAATCTGCAGTATTAAACTCAAGTAGTTTTTCATGTTCGTATTTCATATGGCTTGAGTTTTGGTTACAAAACCTTTCTTTTCCATAGCATAAAAAAAAAGCTGATAAAACTAGTCAATATGAATAATTTTACAGTGCAAACCTTCTTGACATGTTCAGGACAAAACAGTACATAAAGTGATTGATGTGCTTGTGAAAATATATACAAGTATACCAATTATGATAAAAATTTTACCAATAAAAAAACTACAGCTGGGATTCTCAGTTTGTATTTTGGCTACTCTGAAAAAAGTAGTTTGACTTTGAAAACTGTTGAATAATTAGTAACTCAGTGAAAAGGAGGATTATTTATTAACTGAACATTGGAGCAGGAAGGTGAAGCCTTTCCTGAGCCATAAATGTTCTTAGAAACCTTAGGAGTAACTTGACTTTTTGTCACAAGCAAAGACATTTTTGTATATGTAGAACATTTGCTATAGCGTACCCTAACAGAGAAAGTAATGATTAGAAAGGGATGGATTCCATCATAAAAAGCATAACTTGATGGAATTCCCTTTCATATACTGTAGTCCTTTGTAATGGTAAGTGTTCTGGCCTCTGAAGTAGTAACAGCAAATGCTTGCCTTTCATTCTAGGCCCTTGGAAAAAAAAAGATACTAAAATAATCTGGTTTATTCTTACCTCAAGATACACAATTGCAGAATTCAATGACACTGGTTATTTTAATCTTAAGGCAAATTACACATACATGCTTCCCAAAGAATTTAGGAAACTTCTAAATGCATGACAAGTTAGTTGATGTTCTTGTATCGTACACTAGGGTTTTAGGATATTTATTTCTTCAAGCTTTTTGCGAAGTATGGTATTTCAGGATGGCATATTCTCCTGATAATGACAAGCACAAACAATTGCATGTGTTACTAAAGATTGTAAGCTAGGAACAGCAAGCCACATAGTTTCTCTGTCCATCTCCACAAAAATATAACTATTTTCCTAAATCTGTTATGTTACATTTACTGTAAACTACTCTTTCTCCTCTGTTCCTAAGGCTTTCAAACCCATAGTCCTCTCATCAAACTCTTATCTTCATATGTATCTCACTAAAATAAACCACTGTTTGTCTGCTATCCCTTTACAGTGCCATTCCACTTTCTTCATCCACTTAAACCAAGATGCAGGTTAATTCTTCTAATGTTCTACTGTGGCTAGTCTAACCCCAGACATCATACTTCCCAAGTTCCCACAGCCCTGCTACTTTGAAGATGGCAAAGCCTGTAGTAGGTTACTAATAACCATGACTACCTTGCAAAGGTGAATAAATGAGAAATTCAGTTTTCAGCCATTGATTAACTTTGAAGGGGGCAGTCACTCAATATCAGCTGTGTGAACATCTTAACTACACAACAACTGATCATTGTGCGAGTTATCATCACTGTCACTGGCTACTGTTGTTCACCTGCTACACACAGGAACAGCTATTTGGAAATTTAGAAGATGAAATTATCTATCAAGTGAGTAAAATGTGGCAGACCAAACAAGATCAAATGCAAAAGGTAGAAGAAACTATTCTGTGGCTTATATGCCTCTGGTTCCTTATTTGTTCTGAAAACTTGCATGACAGTAGTGAAGCTTGTACTCAGATCCTCAGCATCTCTTGTAATTGATTGATCATATTCCTTTTCAGTACACCATCCCTTGCTGTTCATATAGTCACAGCATTACTAGGTCTTTAAAAACTATGTTCATCTAAAGCATAACATAAATACACTGCATTTCCCATTTATAACTGTCCTGGTTTAGCTTCAGTCGGCAACGAAGCACCACAGAGCTGCTCTCTCACCCTTCCCCCCCAGGTGGGATGGGAGAGAGAATTGGAAGAGCAGAAGTAAGAAAACTCATGGGTTGAGATAAGAACAGATTAATGGGGGGAGGGAATTTAAAAAAAATTGTAATGAAAAGGAAAACAAGAGAGAGGAACAAAACCCAGGAGAGAAAAAAAAACCAAGTGATGCAACCACTCACTGCCCACTGACTGACACCCAGCCAGTCCCCGAGATGGCTACCACCCAGCCAGGCCAACTCCCCCCAGCTTCTATACTGAGCGTGACGTCATTAACTCTATCCCTGCCCAAACCACGAAAATAGCTTTAAAATCCTTTTTTTTTTTCACTCTGGAATACCTTATTTTGAAAACAGAGTTGTTCTGCACCACTGATGTACCATACTTTGTGATTTATAAAGATGTTCAGGCAATAGGTTATAACAAATTTAGAAGAAAATAACAGTGTCCTTTTCTATGCTTCTCAAACTGTGACAGAGAAAGGAGGAAACTAAGCACTGTTTGCTTTGACTAGCAATAGGCATACCTCTTTGTTTCCTTCCTCTCTCAGGAACTATTGCAGTTTGATCAGTGTTGTGTGAATTAAAATCCTATTTTATTGACTGTTGTCAGATAACCCCTTTTTCTAATATTTACTATGGGGACATTTTAAAAAAGGATTTGAAATATATGTTTGTATATACAACAAAACAGAAGTGACAAGTCTTGATTTTTTACTCATAGTATCACCTGGAAGAATATATGTGAAAATCTGCACTTCTGTATATTTTCATAATCTTCATATTCTTCATATTTTCATTTGGAGGTGGGGTAGAGAGTGAGAAACAGCAGAGGGATCATCTTAGGGAAAAGATATTTAAGAAAGAGCAAAATATGCTGGACAGAGAGAGAAGGAAAGAACAAAAAGACTGAGAAGTGGCAGTGGGAACATGGTCAGATAAGAAGGAGGAGATGTTCCATGGTGCTGGAGCAGATATTTCCCTGAAGCTTGTGGAGACCCCACGCTGGAGCAGTTTTCCTGACAGGAACAGCAGCCTGTGGAAGAGCCCAGGCTGGCTGATTTTTTTTTTTTTTTTTTTTCCTGAAGGACTGCAGGCTATGGGAAACCCATACCAGAGCAGGGAAAAGGTGTGAGGAGGAAGAGCGACAGAGAAAAACTGCTAGGTACTGACCATAACTCCCCATTCCTCTTGTGCTGTTCAGGGGGAAAAAGGAAATCGGAATGAAGGACTGAAGCTGGGCATGGGAAAGGGCAGAAGAAAGGTGGCGTTTTAATATTTGTCTTTTTGTTTCTTACTACCTGAAACTATTTTATTGGCAAGAAATTTAATTTTTCCCAAGTCGAGTCTGGTTTGCCCATGATGGTAATTGGTAAGCAATCTCACTGTCTTTATCTTGACCATGAGCTTTCTCATCCTATTTTCTCCCCTAGTCCTACTGAGGTGGGTAAATGAGTGAGCAGCTGGGTGGGTATTTGGCTGTTAGCCAATGCTAACCCACCACAAGCTCATGACCTGAAACTCTGAGAAACTGTTGAATAAGTCTTCAGGCTATTTTATCTTATTATTAAAAAATGGAAAATTTTTGTTCATGATTCACCCCAGTTAAAACTCTCTTCAGTAGTTTTGTACTATCTGGATGTCACTGCTTAATATCTTCTGCTTAATACATTTTTGTTTGATTATACTGTACAAGGTTTACACTGAATTCTACACAGTCATTAACACTGTATTTGTTAATATTGTATGGATTTCTGTATGATGTTGATTACCAAGCCTAAGTTAAATGGATATTTTTTGAATATTTAATTATCTTACTTTTTTTTTTTTAATTTAAATTGGACTTGCTTGATATGCAGACACAAGTCTATGGGACATACATTAGTCCATGGGACCCAATGAGGTGCACTCCAGGGTCCTGAGGGAACCGGCAGATGTAGTTGCTGAGCTGCTCTCCATTATATTTGAAAAGTCATGGCAGTCAGGCAAAGTCCCCAGTGACTGGAAAAAGGAAAACATCACACCCATTTCTAAAAAGGGTAAAAAGGAGAACCCTGAGAACTACTGACCAGTCAGTCTCACCTCAGTGCCCAGTAAGATCATGCAACAAATCCTCCTGGAAGCTATGTCAAACTACATGGATGACAGGGAGGTAATTAGAGACAGCTAGCATGGCTTCAGCAAGGGCAAATAATGCCTGACTAATCTATTGGCCTTCTATGATGGAGTATCTTCATTGGTGGGTAAAGAAAGAGATATTGATGCAATCTAACTTGACTTCTGTAAGGCCTTTCACACAGTCCCACACAACATTCCTTGTCACTAAATTGGAGAGATATGGGTTTGTCTGGATGGCCACATCAAAAGAGTTAAAGTCAATTGTTCAATGTCCAAATGGAGATTGGTAACAAGTGGTGTCCCTCAAGGATCTGTACTGAAACCAGTACTGTTCAACATCTTTATTAAGGACATAGACAGTGGGATTGAATGCACCCTTGGCAAGTTTGCAGATGACACCAAGATGAGTGGTGCATCTGATTTGCTAGAGGGAAGGATGCCGTCCAGAGGGACCTTGACAGGCTTGAGGAGTGGGCCCATGCAAATGATCAGAGGGCTGGAACACCTCTCCTATGAAGAAAGGCTGTGGGAGTTGCAGTTGTTCAACCTGGAGAAGAGAAGGCTCTGGGGAGGCCTTATTGCAGCCTTTCAATACTTAAAGGAGGCTTATAAGAAAGATGGAGAAAGACTTTTTACCATGGTCTGTAATGATAGGACATGGGGTAATGGTGTTAAACTAAAAGAAGGTAGATTTTGATTAGATATGAGGAAAAAATTGTTTATGATGAGGGTAGTGAGACACTGGAACAGGTATCCTAGAGCAGTTGTAGATGCCCCATCCCTGGAAGTGTTCAAAGTCAGGTTGGACAGGGCTTTAAGCAACCTGACCTAGTGGAAGATGTCCCTGCCCATGGCAGGGGGGTTGGAACTAGATTATTTTTAAAGGTCCCTTCCAACCCAAACCAGTCTATAATTCTATGAAAGCAATGAAAACATTTTTAAATTAAATTATTAATTTTGTATTGTGCCTAACCCCTTTAAAATAATTTCACAGAGCTTGTAATGCTGACAGTTACTAGGGGTCCTATGTATCTCTCATGTTAAGACAATTTTTACAGTCTTGTAATTTTAAAACTATCCATCAGATCTGAAATCCTTCACGACAGATGTCCCTCTATAAGTGGATTTTTGTTTGTTTCTGTGCTTTCATTTGTAGGATAGGGAATGAAAGGAGGAAAATCTAGTTAAAAATGGTACATCTGATTCTGAGTAAAAGGCCTGAGGCTTTTGTTGTTAGCAAAAAGGAAATTAGTAATAAAGAAAGCAAACAGAAAACCAAACTGGCAACCTTGGTGGAGAATTGACATCCTTCTAATTTGAAGTGTCTTTAAGACAGTGGCATTTTTTTCAGATGTATATTTTCTCTAGTCTCTGTGAAATATGCCATATTTGGCCAAAATGTTACATCTTTAAGTTTATGATTCATATGCATTTAGAAACCCATGAGTTTGAGCTTCCCAAGTAAGATCCCCCTAAGACCCATATTCTTTACCACTCTTGGATGGTAGTGTGCCACCAATAACTGTCCAGTCATCAGATTTCTGTGGTCAGGGTCTAATTGTATACCGAGTTACTCATATGAGGAAGGGCAAAGGAAGAAGGTGCTCTTAAATTTCTCAGAGAACACGAATGATACTGGCAGAGTGTTATGAATAGGGTCTGCTAGATGAGGCTGATTGTTCTACACACAGATGTTATGTCTGATCCAGGTGGAAGGGAAAACCTTTTCAAAGAAGAACCACCCCATCATATATATTAAGAGTCAGTGCATTTTGATGGAGTATCTTAATATTCCCTGAGGCTGAGAAAAGCTCAAATATGAAACTGCCTGTCCTGTGCAACAATTTTAATTACTAAGTTGATGCCAACATGCCTTATCCTTGAAGTAGGGCCTAGTGTTTTTTACACAGAAGTACTACTTAGGCACTGTTTGCCACTTGTCTTGCAGAAATACTATATAGACATTGTTTACTCCTTGTCTTTTTAGTTCAGTGGTAGTCTTTGTAGTTCAGATTCTAAGAAACTGAGGATGACATCTAGAAACACAAGAATAAGAAAGGGTAGTGAGTAAAAACAAGGAGGTAAAACAATGCATGTAGGCTTCTGAAAATGTCACTGCAATTTCCAGGATAAATTTTTGTCTTTCTGTAATAGCAAGCAGAAGTGCTAAAAAGAACAATGAGCAAAAGAGTAGTTTTTAAAAATATCTATATTTACAGATCAGACTTGTTTAAAAGCTTAAAGCAAAGTGAAGAAGGACAAGCCATTTATGAACCTGTCCTGATGAAGTTTGAAGTTTGAAGATGATAGTAAGAATACAAAATCTGAAAAACATCACTATAAAGAGACAAGAATTTGAAAGGGAGAATAATTTTGAGCAGAATCTGAGGAAATCGCATCAAACATCAAATTCTGAAGAGCACGTGCTCACTTTGCCGAAACCATGCTGTAGAAAAGATCAGATTAAAAGAAGAAACAAGCCTTCTAAAGGTTTTGAAATAAAAAACAAAAAAGCAAATTGGATTTGCCAGGTGCAAGACAAAAGCAGATGAGACAGTGACTGAAGGTAAAATAAGTAAAGGTAAAACTAGGTGATTTCCCAGTGAACTGGGTTAGCAATCAGACTAATAGAAAGAAGCTGAAGAAAAAATAAACCTGAAAATTGTGAAGAGAAGCTTGCAAATGCCAAATAACAGAAGCAATTCTATGTCTTATCAATATCTTACCTGTGGATATCTGTATTTTCAGGAAACAGAGCTAGTTTGCAAAAACTGCCAAAAGGGAGAGGCTCTTATCAAAAAAGGCTTTGCATGATAAAAAAGATTTCAGCATTACTCTGTAGAGCAGCAGCATAAGAGAATAAATATCATTTGGAATTGCTCAAAACACAGATGTATCAACTGGATGGAATCTTTATTCCACACAGGGGGACATGTTACTACTTCTGAGCTGCACACAAGTACATATCTTAATGTAATATCTTGAGTTACAGTAAATGGTTTGAAGAAAAAAAGCTATTTTGAAAACAGGCAACCAACAATCTAATTACATGATAAAAAGGCTTTCCTACAGTGGGTATATGTGAAAAAGATGCAAAAATAAAATTAAATATTGAAAAGATGTTTGTTATTCTTTTGAGAAATGGATTACATCATCAGTTGCTGAAAATATTCCAAGTTGGTCTAATTGAGAGAGGTCAAGAACCCTGTATAGTTATAATATAAGTATAATATAGATAAGATCATGATGTTAGATGTGCAGATAGATAAATAGGTAGACAGACAGATTGATCATTGTGTCAGAATACCATACAAAATACTTGTATAACATTTCTATGCTATCAGTGTTTCATGATATTGTTATCAGTTTTATTATAAAGCACAAGAAAGTCATCAGGAATAGTCAGCATGGATTCACCAAGGGGAAGCCATGCTTGACAAACTTGATAAACTTCTATGATGAAAGGACTGGCATGGTACGTGAGGAGAGAGAACAGTGGATATTGTCTACCTAGACTTCACTAAGGCTTTTAACACTGTCTCCCATAAGATCCTCATATAGAAGCTGATGAAGTATGGGCTAGACATTGATGTGGATTGAAAACTCTGAACAGATGGGACCAGAGGTCTACCTGGAAGCTACCAGTGTACCCCAGGGGTCAATACTGGGTCCAGTCCTTTTTAACATCTTCATTAATGATCTGGGTGATAGGGCAGTGTGTACCCTCAGCAAGTTTGCAGATGACACCAAACCTGGAGGAGTGACTGATAAGCCAGAGGGTGGTGCTGCCATCCAGAGGGACCTCTACAGTCTGGATAAAGGCTGAAAGAAACCCCATGCAGTTCAACAAGGGGAAGTGCAAAGTCCTGCACCTGGAGAGGAATAATGACAGGCACCAGTATATATTGGGGGCCGATCTGCTAGAAAGCAGCTTTGCAGAAAAGGACTTGGTGGACACCAAGTTGAACATGAGACAGCAATTTGACCTTGCCACAAAGAAGGCTAATGGTATCCTGGGCTGCATTAGGAGGAGTGTTGCCAGCAGACTGGGGGAGGTGATCCCTGCCCTCTACTCAGCACTGGTGAGGCCACACCTGGAGTACTGTGTGCAGTTCTGGGCTCCCCAGTGCAAGGGAGACATGGACATAATGGAGAGAGTTCAGTGAAGGGCCCCAAAGATGATTAAGAGTCAGGAGCATGTCACATGAGGAGAGGCTGAGAGATCTGGGACTGTTTACCCTGGAGAAGAGAAAGCTCAGGGGGATCTCACCAATGTATATAAATACCTGAAGGGAGGGTGCAAAGAAGATGGAGTCACGCTCTTTTCAGTGGTGCCCAGTGACAGGACCAGAGGCAATAGGTACAAAATGAAACACAGAAGGCTCCCTCTGAACATCAGGAAACAATTTTTTACTGCGAGGGTAACTGAGCACTGGCACAGGGCCCAGGGAAGCTGTGGAGTCTTCCTCCTTTGAGATATTCAAAAGCTGTCTAGACATGGCCCTGGACAACCTGCTTTAGCTGACCATACTTGGACAGGGGGGTTGGAACAGATGACATCCAGAGGTCCCTTCCAATCTCAGCCATTCTGTGATTCTGTTATTCTGTCGTTTCCTGTCTTTATTTGTGATTATTTTTCTTTAGAAAGAAGTTTAAGTTTCTGAAACTTGAAAACACTCTAGTTTCAAGTAGTGGTTCAAGTCAAATTAGTCTAGGAAACAAATAGCATAGATCTGTTTCCGTCTCTCACACATTCTTTCTTAAAATTCTTATTTACCTATTATTGTATTTATCACTATCATGTCAGATGTAAATTCAGAATCTTGCTTAATTAATATAGCAGAACATGATACAAAAGCTCAGGAGTAAATTACTAATTCTACCTTCAAACAATGTTTGTTTTCTGTCCAGTCAAGGACATACAGATTTAACAGTAAATAAAACAAAATGCTAGTCTATAATAACTCAACCCTCTCTATCCTATAAAATGAAGGGTGTTTCAGGAAAGAGAAAAATGATCAATCTGAGCTTTTAATTAAAGACTTTTTCATAACAAATATACAAAAGATATTAAACACACCATCTTAAGTTATATTTTAAGCTTTTGTTTTAATCTTTTTGCAACAAGTTTCTATGTATTGCATAAAAGATTATGTATAGTATGGGACGAAGAATAAGAATGAAGTGACAAAGTAATTGGAGTTACATTCTGACAGTAAAACATAACTGGTTTTGCTGATACTATGGGTAATACTGTTCAAAGTTCAAAAGCATTTGTTAGCCATGTATATTTTCTGACACATAGAAAAGCACTTTTACAAATTTTATAATTAAAGTGAGGTAAGGATAATTACAACTACAATCTTAATTCAAATACTAGTGGCAAAAATGAGTTTACAAATTTCATCCACAGAAGGAAGTGTGCCTCTTTGTAAATTTAAGTCTATATCATATTCTCTTTTTTTATTACATTTCTTATGTTTGCATGCTGCTATTACTGACACCCCTTTGAGTCATAGTTATTTGAGTCATAGTTATTAAACTTTTCCTTGTTTCTTTCTTTACCCAGTGTTATCAACTTCAAAACAATTTTATAAATTGCAGAAAACTAAATCTCATCTAATACAGCAGTAGAATGACAATTTAATTATGCAATATGTCTGTTCCGTCTTAACACTTTCCACACTACTCTTTAAAGCTAGACATTTCATGAATAGGTCCCTAAAGACTTTTAGCAGCTAAAGGCAGCACAAAGAGCTAATAAATGCACTGAAAAGAATGTAAAACATATTATTGCTATAGAATTGCTTAGAAAACTCATTACAGCTTTGGAAAGATATTGGCTGATCGAGTCATCAAGTTTATCCAAGTTACTAAAGCTACCATCAGACTAATTTCATGAAAAAGATCATTGTAGGCAGTTTACAAACATGAACAAAGTTAATTTTATTCTAATAACACTGAAAATAATTGCAGCTAAACTTCACTAGGACACTCTTAATGGAATGTACATGATTTGCTGACAGAATAACTATTCCCATAAGGTCTATAAAAATTGAGTCAGCCATACCCATTTATTTTGTGTGTATGTAAAGACATAGAAATATAAGAAATATATATATCTACTACATTACATAGAAGCTATTTCCTTCCAATGCAATTAAAAAAAAAGAAAGAGGAAGAGTCCATTGTTACCACTCAATTATGTTAGGCTTACGTAACTATATACATGAATGAAAGTCAGTTAGTTTTTCATTTACTTAATTTCTATGATGTTTTTGGGAATCTAGGGACTGAAGTCTCTTATTCACATGGCATATATCACCTAAGAGTACTAGATTTCTCCAGTTTTCCCTGCCAACTTATCTTGACACTAAATTGGAGTCATTGCAGCCAGGATGTAAAAGGTAGTTCCCTCTCCATGTTCAGTCTGCCCTGGTCACTTTCCTGAGGATTCCAACAGGCATACAAATCAGTGACAACTAGGTTGGTCTTTTTAGAGAGTCAAACATCTGTTCATTAAAAATAAGGAAGAAAATCATCTTCACCTCTCTTCAAGTAGTAATCTCATTTGTCCTGGTTTCGGCTGGGATAGAGTTAATTTTCTTCCTAGTAGCTGGTACAGTGCTGTGTTTTAGATTTAGTATGAGAATAATGTTGATAACACACTGATGTTTTAGTTGTTGCTAAGTAATGTTTACACTAGCCAAGGACTTTTCAGCTTCCCATGCTCTGCCAGGTGCACAAGAAGCTGGGAGGGGGCACAGCCAAGATAGTTGATCCAAACTGGCCAAAGGGCTATTCCATACCATATGACGTCATGCTCACATCATGCTCAGTATATAAACTGGGGGTAGTTGGCTGGGGGGTAGCTATCAGGGGGTAGCGATTGCTGCTCAGGGACTGGCTGGGCGTCGGACAGCAGGTGGTGAGCGGTTGTATCACTTGTTTTTTCCTGGGTTCTGTTTCTCTCTTGCTCTCTTGTTCTTTTCCTTCTCATTACAATTTATTATTATTATTTTTGTTCCAATTTTTAAACTGTTTTTATCTCAACCCACAAGTTTTCTTACTTTTGCTTTTTCAATTATCTCTCCCATCCCACCAAGAGGGGAGGGTGAGTGAGCGGCTGTGTGGTACTTAATTGCCAACTGGGGCTAAACCACAAGATCATGTTTGCTCTGGGTTATTTTATTTATTTATTATTATTTTTATGACCTTTCATCAAAAAGAAAGATTTCTATTAGATAGATTTCAGAAGTGTAACCTGAAAGTAAGACTAAACAAAATAATTTGGTCAAATATTTTCATATTTCAATATCATTTATCAACCAAAAGGCACTGAAAATGCTCCATTTTAACCTCTTTGTTCCTTTCCCCGACCGATTCCATCTTTTTCTGACTTCCCAGTCATCTTTACGGAGACACAGGAACATTATATACTGTCCTGGTTTCGGCTGGGATAGAGTTAATTTTCTTCCTAGTAGCTGGTATAGTGCTGTGTTTTGGATTTTAGTATGAGAATAATATTGATAACACGCTGATGTTTTGGCTGTTGCTAACTGGTGTTTACACTAGTCAAGGACTTCTCAGCTCCCCATGCTCTGACAGGTGCCCAAGAAATGGGAGGGGGCACAGCCAGGATAGTTGATCCAAACTGACCAAAGGGCTATTCCATACCATATGGTGTCATGCCCAGTATATAAACTGGGGGAGTTGGCCTGGGGGTAGCGACCGCTGCTCAGGGACTGGCTGGGCATCGGTCGGCGGGTGGTAAGCAGTTGTATCATTTTTGTTTTATTTTATTTTTTTTCTTTTTCCCTCCGTTGGGCACCAAAAAGGAGTTTTCTTACCTTCGCTCTTCCGATTCTCTCCCCCATCCCACCGGGGGGGAGTGAGCGAGTGGCTGTGTGGTGCTTAGCTGCCACACGTGGGGCTAAACCACGACATATACTACTATTGGATTATGCTTATATTTTAACAGATTAAGTGAACACAGATGTAGAGTCAACAATGAACAAGAGAAAGTCCAGATCCTATTCCTTAGGCTGCCAAAGAAAATGAGTGAATGTAGTTTTTCAGGTGGTTTGTTTGTTTGTTTCTTTCCACGAACTGCTTCTGATAGTATCGAAAAGTCAATTTGTACACTGATACTGTTTATCAGTTAATTGCTAAACTGCATAATACCAGTTACAATGCTTCACAGGGCATACAAACTAGATATTTCTGCAAGGGGAGCAACATTATATGTTTTACCAGCATGATCTCTACATCTTGGATAATCACTGAGTATAGCTCTGTCTGTGCACTGAGAGCCTTGGGCTCTGTTTTCAGTCAGAGATTCACCTCCATCTGGCAAGGGTGAAGTAGATTTTAAGATAAAACATTACTCATTCTTGCCGTGCAAAACAGAAAATTACAGCTACTCCTTTGCACTTTGTGAAAGACTGAAGGAGTTGATGTCTCAAACATTGTGGTGACTTGAGGTGCTATTTGCATGGCGACGGCAGGTCGGCAAACACGGGGTGGGGGAGAGCGAGAGCGGGACATGGAGAGCGCGTCAGAGGATGCGTGGTTCCGGGTTCCGCCGGACCTGACCATGTATGGCCAGAGGTCACACAGGGTTGATCTGAGGAAGGGGCTTGCGACCACCCGAGAGACCCCTCGTGACCACCCCCCTCCCCCAGCGCCTGCACAGAAGATTGAGAAATTTCTAGAACAAGAACCATGTAAGTCCTGAAGGGCGTAGCCAGAGGCGGGGATTAGCCTATAAAAGACACGCCCCCAGGGAACAACGCACGCGCCCACCACTGGGGGATTGCCACGTCTGTCATCGTCATTGTGGGATCCAAGGGTGGTGATACTTTTCTTTCCTCTATACTCCTCTCTTCTCCTTTCCTTTTCTTGCTTCTCTCTCCCTCTACTCTTCCAATATATGCAAGTTTGGGATAAATTGTGACGAGTTGCCTGGAAAATAGCTCCATTGCCAAATCGCCTCTGTTCGTGCACTGAGCTTGCCAGTTCGTTAAGTTTGTCCGTTTGTCAAATTTGACAGCTAATAAAATTGCTAGTCAGACTGTTTCTCTGAGTCATTGTCGTGACTCTACCAGTCCCGCAACTCTGTCGAGCAGACACCAGCCTTCTGTCAGTACACAAACCGTTGGGGAATCAAAAAAATTCACCCATCTCGCAACCCACCGAGTGGGATGAGACATTAATTTGGTGTCAGACGTGGGATTCCCTGACTTATCAGTGAGAGGAACAGGGAGGGGATATTGACTGAGTCGAGAAGGGAGGACGTGAATTGGCTGAATCCGAGCCCTCCGGCAGATGATCATGGCTTCCTGGGTTCAGCCTGATCTGGACTGCTCCCCTTTGTTAGAGCTGTTAAAAGTTGTAGTTTGGGGTGTTTTAGTAGCTGCGCTGATAGCAGCGCAGAAGGGTAAGTGCACGGTAAAATGGGCTGAGCGAGAGGTGAGCAAATAGTTACAAGATTTGGTTAAAAGCTTACAAGTGGAGCTAGAAGCTGAGCGGAAAAAACAGGTGCGAGCGGAAACAGCAGTGACTAGGTTGCAGAATCTGCTGCGCGACGCTTTTGTCAGGGAGCGCGGGTTGCGGTCAGCACTAGCGGAGGTGCAGAGGGAGGATCTGGAGTGCGAGTGTGGGCACTCCGGTCTGTCTAAGGAACGTGAGCTAGTTGACAGGGGGGTAGCTGGCCACTACTCCTGGGAGGAAATGGAACAGGCAAAGTGCCAACATGACAAGAGAACTGCTCCCCAACTTTGCCCACTTATTAAAACGGAATTTCAATATGAAGGGGGTGCTGATACTGTGACGGAAATCATAACGAAAGAAATACCCTATCGTGAAACTGAATTGGCAAAATTACAAGAAAGATACAGCAGACTCCCTAGAGAAATGGAGACGGAATATGTGTGGAGGGTCTCTCTCATGGGGGGGGACAGAATTAAACTTTCTGAGGAGGAGGCGCGGGGATACTGGGGTCCAGGCGTCTTTCTAACCATCCCCGACACTCGAGCCCCCTGGTCCCTCACTCAAAGGGTGCCATACTGGGCTGGAGGGCTATACCCCTTGGAACGGGGAGATCCAGTGATCATCCCCACTCCAGGACTGGATCAAATTACCGAGAGTGTGCAGAAAGCCACCTGCCTCCAGCTCATGCATGATAGGCACTTAATACTTCATCAGCCCCCCCCAGTGTTGCTAAGAGCCGACCCCAGTTGAATGAAACCCCTGATAAAGGGCCTCCCTGACACCTTGAAGCTATATGGCATACAAATCCAGGACCGCCTAAGGGCAGCACTCCCAATTCAGGAGCGTTTAACAGAAATGCTAACACCAGGGAGAAAGCAAACGTGGCCTGCTCCACTGGAATTCCCTCTCACCTGGGTAGGGATTGTGCAGGAGCTGATCAATTATAGCCACAACATGGGAATCTCTGGAGGGCAACAAAGGGGTAAAGCCGTGGTTAGGAGAACTGAATTAGACAATTGGCTTTTAAAAGGCCTACCCCCCAGAAGACCTCCTGATAATCCCTTCTTTTTAAAACTGGTCCGAAAAGGGACCGAGTTTTCCTTTTCTCTTGCAGGGGGAGAACCAGACCATCGCCTGCTAAACATAGTGATCTCATCAAAGAAGCACTGGATCTCGATGAGTACCGCCAATGTTGTAATAATAGTCCTAATATGTATTTATGATTTCTCACGTGGACAGTGGTCCTCCTTTCCTCTATAAAGGAGGACATGGGGGAACTGGAAACCATATTCCTTCAAACCTTGTGTGGGAACTAATTCGTGGGTTTACTAGAATCTGGACTAGAACCAACCACGGGATATGCGTTGCCCTTCCCCAGTCAACCTAACAAGGATTGAGATTTTGTTGTTGGTTTTGGTTGCATCGCCCAAAATTATGTATAACTTGGAAATTAATCAAACTATAGAACAACCCTATGTCTTTTTCCCCCTTTTCCAGACAACTTATACTGACTGGGAAGATAATTGCCTCTTGATAAATAGCTATTCTGAAACTATTCACCATACTGTGATCAAAAACTTTGCTTGGGGGCAGAATGACATGTATTTTTTTTATTATAACAAGTCTGATTCACGCTTCTGGGAATGGTCCTCTTGCAATGCTGCTCACCCACTGATGAATTTTACCTATGGAACGAAATCGGTGCTCCGGAAGAATCTGGCTGGCCCATATTCTGTACCTTGCTCCTATTTCCCATTTGACTACTTCTTTCACCCGTTAGAACAACCAGATTTTCATGAGGCTGACCATTCCCTAAATGTGAATCTCTCTTGGTGTATACAACTTCCCAATAGCATGGGGTGTGAACCTAGAGACCTGACAAACGTACAGTGGATGTGGTCACAAATGAGACCCCTCCTGAAACTGCTAAGGTATGCCAATCCCCCACAGCATAGCTGGTCTGATCTGTTTACATGCGCCAAAGTTCTTAACTGTAACACTGGTCGTGGGGACACCCCCCCCAAAACCTGGCTCTTGGAGAGAGTAAGAGTTCTGATAAAGGACATGTATTTGTTGGGGTTATCCTTCCCGCAGATATAGAAATAGGGATATTCTGTGCAACAAGACTTATGATAAAACTGAGGATTATGGTAGAGTCAAGTATTGCGGCGTACCCTGTACACACTACCCTTTGCAGAGCCTGCTGCTCACTGCAAAACCTGACATATATTTCATGGACTACAATGATACCTGGACCTGTAAAACTAGCATATACCCAGCCCCCTTGGGACTAGTTTGGGGATGTTCTAACGGGAAATTTTATTCCTACTTAACACTGAAATATCACGCCGGTCTGAAATGTGGATTAGTCAGGCCATCCTTATGCCGATCTGATGTTTTCAATTTCACTGCCCCTCCCTGGCGAGTGCGCCGGGAAGTGGCAGAAGCCTCAAAAAACCCAACCCAAATGATGTTGAATTTAAGTGATGGAGAATGTTGCATAACTATTCACAACGCCAGTACTACTATAGAGGAGGCACGGACCAAAATGAAACAAATTGCTGATAAAACTGCCGAACTATTCCAATCACTCCAGCTGAAAGACTGGTTCGATGGGCGTGCACCCAGATCTTGGTTCGCCTCCCTCCTGCATTCCTGGGGACTCACAGGCAGGGAAAATGGTTAATGCACATTGGAATAGCCCTGTTAGTTGGATTTCTCTTCCTAATGACTGGCATAGCTATTGTTCGATGTTTGATTACCCGTTTGCTAGCTTCTGCTTTCTCTCTCTTTTCTCCTGCTGTTTGCTATCTTCATATCACCACCCTGGAAGACAAAATCAAAGACCCTCCGCCAACTCTCATTGAAAATGTATGATTTCGTGAACTTCTTGATCTTCTCTATGTGAAAATCGCCAGCGTGGATGAAGATTATATACACAATGTTAGAGCCATGGGTGATGTGAAAGACTGAAGGAGTTGATGCCTCAAACATTGTGGTGAGGCGAGGCACTATTTGCATGGTGACGGCAGGTCAGCGAGCATGGGGTGGGGGAAAGCGAGAGCGGGATGTGGAGAGCGCGTCAGAGGATGCACGGTTCTGGGTTCCGACGGACCTTACCATGTATGGCCAGAGGTCACACAGAGTTGATCTGAGGAAGGAGCTTGCAACCGCCCGAGAGACCCCTCATGACCACCCTCTCCCCCAGAGCCTGTGCAGAAGATTGAGAACTTTCTAGAACAAGAACTATGTAAGTCCTGAAGGGGCGTAACCAGAGGCGGGGATTAGCCTATAAAAGACACGCCCCCAGGGAACAACGCGCGCGCCCACCACTGGGGGATTGCCACGTCTGTCATCGTCATCGCGGGATCCAAGGGTGGTGATACTTTTCTTTCCTCTGTCCTCCTCTCTTCTCCTTTCCTTTTCTTGCTTCTCTCTTTCTCTGCTCTTCCACTATATATAAGTTTTGGATAAATTGTGATGAGTTGCCCTGAAAATAGCTCCATTGCCAAATCACCTCTGTTCATTCGTTGAGCTTGCCAGCTCGTTAAGTTTGTCTGTTTGTCAAATTCACCAGTTAATAAAATTGCTGGCCAGACTGTTCCTCTGAGTCATTGTCGTGACTCTACTGACTACACAGGTCTGTCGAACAGACATCGGCCTTTGTCAGTACACAAACCGTTGGGGAATAAAAAAGATTCACCCATCTCACAACCCACCGAGTGGGACGAGACACACTTATGTAGCATTTTAGACACACATCTGTTTGTTTGTTTGTTTTTTCTTGAAACACTGTGGATGAGAGGTGGATTTGCTACATTAATCATTACTTCAGTTCTCAGCACCACTGTAAACTGTCCTTTTCATTGGGATCTTTTTGTATTCAGTTTCTCCCAAAGGAAAAAAGAGTGTGGCATTTGTCTTTAGCAGAATGTGAGGGCTTTGAGGGGGGAAGTGTTTTGCCTATTTATTTGTTTTTAACATGGCATAGAAACTACCCAATCAAGATACTGGAAGAAATCAGATTTCACCCTTTGATGAAAAGCAGCATAAAGGATGAGAAAAATTAAAATAAAATAATATAAAAAAAGAGGAACAGCAGAAGAGTAAAATGCACATGTCCCTGTTATACCCTTGTTCTAGTTGGAAAAAAATCACAGAATCTCTTGAATTTACAATGGCCATCACTGAAATGTCAGCTTTTACCTTCAGTTACAACATAATAAATATTACTATTCTTTCCTGTTCTGTTGTATTACTCTTTGGTATTTCTTCAGATTGATTTTATGAAAAGAGTATCATTACTGTATTTCAAGGGATTTCATATTCTCAGGAGTATGATCTACCAGGAGAAAACAAGGGTTCTCAAGGGACACAAATTATATACAACAGGAAGGAAATATTTAATTCCAGAATCAAAACCTACAAATTACTGAGGCACTTGAAACACACTTCTTCATTCATACAAATAAGTCTCTTCATTTAAAGTAGTTCATTACAATGAATAAGACAGCTGTAGCACTTTAGCCATGATGGCAACATTGCTTTTCTTTGGAAAAGATCATTATTGCATATAAAGAAGTAGTGTAGGGGTAATCACTACTTACAAATCCTTGAAAACTCTTGATATCTCTTCTTATACACAATTTTAGCATTAGATAGTATGTTTGATAAAGGCTTTATTAAGGGTAAAATTTGTAGTAAGAGTACTGCAGGGAAACCAGAGATCTCTAGTACAAGTCTGCATCAGGTTTCTGTTTTTTAAAGCTGCAGGCCATGTTTACAGTCATGACCTGCAGAGCTTGCTCTCCATCTTTAGTCATGATTCAGAAATGTAGTGTTAAGGGATGTCCACCAGCAGATCCAGCCCAGGACCTGGAGCCCAGCTCAGTGCCTGGGAACCTGGGGTCTCGGCCCAGGCTGAGGGACACAGCTGCTGTTTTCCTGTTTGCTAAGCACGTATCCCAGAGACGCACACACGGCAACACAGACACGTACACACACGCTCATCCCACAGGCACCCTACACTCATGGGTCCTCCCAAATACAAGCACAGACCCTCTGCCTGCCTAATACCCTATCCCAGATCTGAGGACCCCTACTTGACAGGTGATCCAGCTTGATTTTGCTAGTAGATACACATGCACACCCCACACACACCCAATTTGGGGAAGATACAGACACTTGCCCCCAGCAGCCATCACCAGGCACATGGGCTGTGACCCGCAGTCCTGTTCCAGCTGCCAGTGCTGAGCCCCTCACTCACCTCACTTACCCCAGTCCCCCCAGTAGTTGGTTCTGGGAACAAACACTGTTCCCAGCCCAGTGACTGGAAGTTAAAGACCCCCACTGGCTCCAGTAGCTGACGCTGAGACCCCACAGGCTCCAGTAGCTGATACCACAGACCAGGGGTACCCACACCTCCAGTCTCAATCCTTGCAGCAAGAATACACACAGGATAGACAGTGAGATTACACAAAGAGAGAGTTAAGAAAATATTTAGTAAGAAGATAGGACAGACTGCAGTGATCAGGTTCTGGGGTCAGCCAGACAAGCATGGTGACCAGTCCTGTTTTACAAAAAACTGACCCCTTTTATACCCCTTTCTGCCTAACCCCTTCTCTGTTCCTCCCTGCTCCCCCTTCCCCTGCATGTTGCGTCTTCAGTTGGCACAGTCTCACAGACCTCCTCCAACATCCTGGACCTTCAGGTTGGCATCCTTATCAGTTGCAAAGTCCAGGTTGCTTCTCTTTGAAGTGATTCCTGCAGTTTCTTGAGAGTCTATCAATTAGTGTGACTGAAAAGGTTTATTTCCTCTCATTATCTCCCTTGTTGCTTGTCTGGAAGGTCCATGTCTATGTTTTTCTTACTACCTTCCCCTTTCCCCCTATCATCCCACTTTGCCAAAGGTCCTCAGTCAGGTGATGTTACTGAACTAAATGTTCTCACACTCCACCTCTATCTATTGGTGTAACTGACCAGGTTTGTTGCCTGTTATTGTCTCTGTTGGTCAGGTTTATGCCTCTCTGTGTTTGGTTTCCTCCTCTTCCTTATCATCCCATTTGACAAAGTCCTTGATCAGATAAGTACAAGTGAGTTCCTCTCTCCTTCCACATACCCTTACACTAAACAGAAGTGTATATGATAAATAATAAAGGCAGTAAAAAAAAAAGAAAAATAATCACCATGACCAAAAACTTTCTACTTTTTGACAGACAGATGTTTTGCATGGATATACCATTTTCTGTTGCTCTTCTTGTTATGAATTTCAGAAATAGAGGAATTATTAGATAGAAATGGAGTAAGACAAGGGAAACCTTGCTGGAAGCAGCTGCTGTGAACCAGAAAGACCCCGATCAGTCAAGCATTTTGGCTGTCATACAAATCTACCCCCTGGACTGTTGTAGGATTATAGTGTTTCTTCTGGCCTTCATGAAATTCCAAGAAGGTTAAAGTTGCATTCTACCACTAAGGAAAAGCAAAAGGTTTAAGTTAAATCTTTAATTTATTTTCACCTTGAAAAATAGTTGTTCTCTGGACCACCTTAATGATAATGAAAATGTAGCACATAAAGTCAAGATTTCAGATATTTCCTTGTAGCAAATTTTATGATAAAAAATCTACTTTTTTTCAAGGTAGGATTTATTGTTGGCTACTTATATGATTTCAGTTAGACTCTGGTTCTGGCCTTAACAGTAAAAATGATACTGAAATAAACTAAGCAATGGTGTTATTGTGAGGATTACTTAATTTTAGAAGTGCTCCAAGGCTCGGAAAGATTACATAATTTTAAGTCTCATTGTTAGTCATTTTTCAATCAATTTGCTTATTTGATAAGTGCTGACTAACAGAGAAAAAGTCCTGGACAATGTTTTCACTGAAAGCTAAATGAGCAAAGTGTTTTTCTGCAGAAGGCTTGAGATGCCCTCTATGAAAATAATGAAGAACAAATATGCTGTGAAAGATGTGGTCTATTCCTTGCAAACAGCATAGACAGGTACTATAATATCTCTTCCTCTGAATTTTTTTCTTAACTCACAAAGCCAAACAGAATCCCAGTGACTCAAAGTTTCTGCGATAACTTTATTGGAGAGATTTGTTAATAAGTCAATGAGTTAGTCTTACAGTTTATAAAAATTAATAAGTGAATTTATATTTTTCTTGACATCAAAAAATCAAAAAGTTACACCAATATTTTATTTCAGCAATATAAAATTAAAACATTATAAATTCACCTGAGTACTGTAACTTGTTTATGTTTTTTTTTAATTAAAACTTGCTACACTGAAGACTATAACTAAATATAACAAATATAATTAATAGAATGAATATTACAGGTTGAAATAAAATGAATAGTGGATAAAGTGTAATAAATATGTATGCTTTCTAATACAGCATATGATGGAAAAATATAATCTATCAGATAGAAACTCAGCATACAGTATAGTTTGTATTCTTTGTACTCTGATAAACTTGAAACAGATCAGGAACACTTGCATGGAAATGAGAAAACCTACATAAATATATGAATTCTAACCTTGATTCAAAACTTTCCATTAATCTAGATTTATACTAGTAATTTAGTTTGTGCTTACTGGCATAAAACTGGAAAAATATAGCAGCGAACTGAAGAAATATCTAGCTAATGATAGCGAAATTACTCACTGCAAATAACTCCAATGTTACACTTCTCTTTGGGACTCTGATTTCTTCATACTGTTTTGTAAATATTATTACTTTAGTGGTGTCATTGAGCCTTATTGAAGACACCTTAAGATGTCTTAAAATAAGAGTAAAATGCAATTTACTTCTGCTGTAACACCCCATTACACCGCAGCAGTAGAAATGGTCTTCATTCTGCGTAGAAAATTTGTCCAGATAGATTTTTTCTATTATGTGAGAATTTGTATTTCTAAACTATTTTTCATGTAGTAAGATGAGTCTACTTTTTAACTACATATGTAAGGTTTCCTTCTCATGATGTACTGATGCTTTTAGCTGTGTTGTTTACTTTTTTTAAAACTCTGCTATTATAAAAACAAACTTACAATTTTCTAATTGTGTAATATTGAGTTCTAGCTTCATTACACCTAACTTTAAGCACCTGAAGTTAAGAGTGTAATCTCCCTAGACATTCAGAATTTGGGACTGTAGTAATTGTTCCTACGAGTGTGTCTTTCCTTATTTAATAACTGTTTAGGTAGCTTAGGCTTACTGCACTCTAAAATTAAATTCTTAAGTATCTAAATTTAAAGGATAGTTCATATAGTTAGAAGGAAGTATTGCTTATTTATTACTGTTGGCAGGAAAAGGTTTCATACTCTGCTCTCATAAAGAGATGGATGGCAATTAGTTGATCTTCAAGCAAGGATGGAATTAAAATTCCCTTGGATGCCCCTAATTAAATGTCAGAACTGTCATCTCTGAAAAAGGTACTTCTGTGCATCTGAAAGATGCAAGGAATGAAACATGGGGAAAAAACATTAAAAATTCTGAGAGAAGTATATTTTTAAGTGTAGGTCAAGACTTGTAGATTGCTTCTGACAACAAGTCAATAAGAATTAGATATATTTTCTTACCCTATCCAGCAATCCTATATGTTTTAGAATCTGGGAATGGTATCAGCAAATGTTTGATACATTTTATCATTACAGGCTAACACTGCAAAAAAAAAAATCCTGAAGAAATCTTGTATACTCTGTTCGCTTACCATGAGTACTTTTTCCTTCTGTGCTAAGGATGGAAAGAACGGCTGCACTGCACAGTCTTCTGATTGTACCTTTCAATCTGATTTCTTCAGGGCTAGGCTCTAGAAGCTAATTTTGATAGGGAGTAGAGACCAAAGCTTGTACATAATGGAGAAGCACCCAGGGGACATTGAGGGAGGCCTCTCACTCCACTTGAGAAGGTGGGATAATTGAGGGCCCATTTGAAGTGTCTGCACATAAACATGCACAATCTATAAAACAAAAAGGACCCTGAGATGACAGACCAGCCCTCAGCAGGAAACAGCCAAGTGGAGAGAGGAAGAGCAAACAGGAATTGAAGGACATCAGTGTTGGATCAGCTGAAGGCTGAGGAAGAAAGGAAAAAGAGTGGAGAAATAAAGAGTGGAACTTGTGGTAACCGTAAGTCTGTGTTCAGTTACAGAACTATGATGTTATATGAATTACAGCAACATGGTGGGACAAATGTTTGCCCTTCTGGAATGAGGTGATGAACACCTATAAACTCCTTCTAAACTCTTTATGGAAGACAAGGCAAGTTGTACTCTACCCAAAGGAGCAGCTCAAATGCAAGAACTATTTTATGAAATGGAGCTGACTGAGAGCTTGTGAGTTGGGATCAGAGGGGATACAGATACAGACAGCCCAATCAAAAAAAGGAAGCAGACAAGTCTTGTTTAAACAACTGGAAGAAGTCCCCCAATTGCAAATGATGGTTCTCATGGCGGACTCTAACCACTTTGACACGTGCTAAAAGGGCAACATGTTGGGATGCAAATAGTCCAGGCGATCTCTGTAAAGCACTGACGACAATTTTCTGCTGGCATAAGGTAGCAAGGAGAAGTAGTCTCTGGGTCTGCTACTCACCAATATAGGAAACCTGGTTAGTGCAGTTTTTGACTGCAGTGATCTCAAGAGGGTAGGATCTAAGATCTTCAGGAAAGTGAGGAAAACAAGTAGCACAATAAACCCTGACCTTCAGTAGAGCAGATTTTAGCTTGTTCAGGGACATGTTAGGCAGAATCCTGTAGAAGGCTATTTTGAAGGCCAAGGTTGCTCAGTAGAGCTGTTTGATCTTCAAGGTCAGCATCCATACTGCACAAGAGCTGTTGATGCTGATATAAAACGAAACAGGCAGTGACTGCAGAAGGCGAGCTAACCAAACAAGGACCAAGCTTGAATGTATAAAGAAAGTGAATGGGAGTTGGAAACTATTAAAGAAGAGTAAGCTAACATCTCTAGAAATGCAAAGATGGAATTAGGAAAGCAGTTGAAACTCACAGGGATGTGATAGGCAAGAAGAATGGCTTCTATGTACACAGACAGCAAAAAGAAAGCAAAGTTGTTAACCCACTGTTGGATGGAGTGGGTGACCTAAGGTAACAACAAAAGGCTTTGAAGAAGCAATGTCTTTGCTTGAGTCTTCACTGGCAAGGCCTATTCTGACACCTCCCAGGTCTCTGGCTCCATGGATGAGGGGAGAGCATTGGATGTCATTTATTTTGAGTTCATTGAGGCTGTAGATGCGGTCTCCTGTAGGAGATCAAGGCGATGTAGACTAAATGGATGACCCACTACACTGTCGGTGTGAAAAGGTATTAGTCTGACTGGAAACTAGTTACCAGAATTATTCTCAGAAGTTAATAATGGGACAAAAACTGTTTAATGTCCTCATCAATAAGCTCGTCAATGGGATGAACTGCATCCTTAGCAAGTTCGTGGGTGACACTACATTGAGGCGGCGTGAGTGTTGCTGATATTCTGGAGGATAGGGCTGCCATCCAGAGGGATCTCAGCAAACCGGAGTGCTGGACCTACAGGAACCTGCTCAAGTTCAACAAAGACAAAATATGAAGTCCTGCATGTGCATTTAAAACCTTATGTACGAACAGTCTGGGGACTGATGGGCTGCATAGCAGCTATGCAAAAATAGGACCTGGGGGTCCCAGTATACAAGCTGACCATCAGTCAGCATTCTTCTTGGAAATAAAGGTTAACTGCTTAGTGAGCTAGATCAACAGGAATGTATCTAGTGGACTGAGGGAAGTAGTAATTCTTCTCTACTCAACACTTATAAGGCTGTGTCTGGAGTATTTGACTGGACAAAGCACTGAGAAACCTAATGTAACTTTTATATTGGCCTTGCTTTGAACAGGGTATTAGAACAAATTACATGCAAAGGTTCTTTTCAAAGCAAATAACGATACAATTTTATGAGCAAAGCATTGTGATGACCTTAAGATTTGTAGTAATATTAGTAAACATGAACTGGATTCATAAAGGCTAGAAAGGTTTGTCCCTTGCAGATTTCCCTATAGTCATCTAACTTGCTCCTGACATTTTGGAATGTATGAAATAAATCAGGATTTGGATGAGGACATGGCCTTTTTCGTTTGGCTCTAACCCTCTTTTGGCTTGTGTGGCTTTTACATAATACTGAGGGGTTATCAGTGGTGCATAGGGGGAAGAAAAGCATAGAGCTGGAAATGGCTGGAATCTGACCAAAAATGCTCCTAAAAGAAGCACAATTATTTTATGGATAGCATTAGATGAATTAGTTTAGGGTTATAAACCAAAAGATGTTATTCCCTGGACCTACAGCAGTGAAGTAAAAAGTTCAGTGCTAACAGTTATGTTATGATGGTATCACTGGTGTGTTATTGCAAAATATCTTGAAAATAATTTTTAGTGAATTTTACTGTCATAATTACAAAAGGCTGTTTAAGGTCAGTTGTTCAAAAGGAAAACAAGGAAACAAAATAAAAATTAACTTACTGAGAGGTTTGTCCTAGTTATTGTGCTTTATAGTATAATAAAATTAAGAACATTGTTTTATTGCATATGCTTGTGCAATGTGTTGACTAAGACTTAATGAGTTTAATGCAAAAATTACCAAAGTTTTCCAGTTATTGTAATTAATATTTAATTTGCTGTGAAAGCTTTAACCAACTGATTAAGTGTGAATAAACTGAAATAAGAGAATTTTATGAGCCATTGAAAAAGGAAATTCAGCCAGACGGTTCTCCTTCATATTCCAGTCCTGGTATTTGGAAGCAAGTAGTTTGTACTACCTTTTAACAACCTCATTTGTATTTTCTATCACATATGAAAAGTGATATAAAACTTGATTCAGTAGTACCTAATGAAACTTCCAGAAGAGAGTTATGGAGCTACCCATCCTTCAAGGAAAAAAAAATCATCCCAAGAATAATCTAACTGGGATATAAAACCCAGGAGTCACCCATAATAAAGACCATTATCCAATCATTATTTTATGCCTGCATTACTAATAAAACTCATAGAATCAATAATTTATGTTGATACTAGCTATCCAATTGACAAATCTTTTCATTTTGGAATTTGTTATCAAATTAATATGGATTCCAGATGAACTCATGTTGTCCTGTTACAATTTCTTTCAGTAATTGCAACCAGTGAAGGAAGACTTGAAACAGAAAGCAATTCACAAGGTCTTTCTAAACACAAATACATAGCTTAATTACAACCTGCTATAATGTGGCCATCATCCTCTCTTCTATAGGAAAATCCTTCTGAGTAATGAATGTAAGTTTAGAACTGGCTTGCTACAGTTATTAAGGTCTGGGCATCTCTTACAGCTTTTAATTCACATGGTTGTCATCACTTTTGGGACACATGCAGAAACATCCTCAGTACAATTAAATATTTAATACATTTAATAATTGTGGGAGTCTGAGACAACTGAGTTGACAGCTCTTTGGTTGCTTTACAATGGGGCTAATCGGCCGAGATATTACTTAGCTCTTGCCTTTTCAGAACTCTGGCTGTTACTTCTTCTGACTCTTGACATTGAAGTGTTAATGGTGATAAAGAAATCACTAAGTACACCCTTTCATTCCCAGTGATTTGCAGGCCCCATGCTTCGTTACCTGGAATACCTACCAATAACTTTGCATGACTTCTGCTTCCAGATGCCTGCTTTCTTCAGAATCACCCTTGTAAATGTGATCTGAAGCGTTTATGTTGCCCCAGAAACAAATAATGTTGAATTTACTTTCTGTATCCCATATTTTTAGTGCAACAACTGTAGTTCATGGTTTCTATTTAAAACCCTGTACATTCCTGTGGTGCCAGCTAGATAACATTCATTTTACATCTAGCATATAAAGCTTGATACTACCATTAGGTTAATAAAAAAGTACCACAGATGAGATGTTATTTTCTCTACTGCCAGGTCTTTTGTTTTGTTTTGTTTGAGCCCTGAAGACAACTGGTGCCCTCAGTTTTCATTTATTATTTTTTCTTTCTTTTTCTTTTGTTTTCTAGTGTTTTATTTTATTCTTATTTTCTCTGCTGTCCATAAAGCTTGTTGGAGGTTCTGTCCTCAATATCAGGTTGCTATCTGTAAGAAACTGTAAGATTTTGTTGCTATCTCTGGACTCTTATGTCTCAAATCAGCAGAAATTATTCCAGAATCACCTATTTCACATTTTCCTTTAGTTGATACAAAGGGTTCTGCATTCTCATCACACAAGTATGAATACCAAATTTTTCCTACTTGGGTGATACTTAAGATTCTTTCACTGATGTGTAAAGCCTACTCTGTCACAATCACTTTCTTGCTCACCTCAAAGAAGGCTGGGTTACAATATTTTTAATCCAAATATTACTTTTAATGGTACATTTGTGGAGGTATAGTAACTGTGTTTACATGTTCACAGATGTAATCATGTTCATCTTCCCCCAGGGCATAAGATGGGGCATTCAACCCTGGTGCGGGATGGTTTTCTGTCTTTATATAAGTGTAGTGAAGGGAACTGTTTTCAGCTTTTTAATGATGTCATTCCAGTAAAATAATGTGCTTGAATTTGTTTTGTTAAAATAGAAATGAAGCATGTATACACAGTCTATTCCAGAATATCATGATGTTTAACCCTTCTTATTACCAGAGACATAAGTTTGCCAGTAGCAGCATATGCTGTGTATATGCAGTCTACCCTTATGTCTTTTTGCTTCTGGAGACAATGATCTGCAGGGTAGATTAAAGTCAACACTATACATACAGCTTTACTTTTTCCCTCTCCAAAGGCTAGTTTCTGACTGGATCTAGCAAATTACTTTTTTTGTTCGTTAGTTTCAATGAGGCATTTGGAACTGTTTTATTCCACCCGCTTAAATTGAAAGCTTTTTTTTTTTTTTTAGCAATGTAACATATCTCCCTGTACTACAAATGTAAGTAGAACCATTTTTTATGAAACTTGTTTTAGTTGCATAATACATATGTACTTTAAACTAATTACTATGTACTTTGTCTATTAATATTTCATTGAGACTATTTAATATGAACGTAACATCTTGATTTTAAAGAAAAAGGATTTTTTTAAAGTAAAAGGACTATTTTTATCAGTGTAGAATTCCAAATGAAGCAATCACACTTCAGAGTGGAATTGGAACATTATTTAAAATTTTTCACAGTTCCTATCATATAGCAGTGAAAAAACTCAGATAAGCTGATCCCTCTTTTCTTCTGGTTTATAATTTCCTTTAACGCATTCAAAGTTACAGGTACATTTTATTTCATTAACAGCAAGTTTTCACCAAAAGAGTGAACCTGAAGTGAAGGGACAAGGTAATATTTTTCAATTTCCAAAATAAGATCAGGAAAGCATAAGAAATAATGAAGTATTTGGAAAAAAAAAATCCATGAAGACAGCCTATGAAATATCTGCACTTCTGCAGCTGTAGAATTTAGTGTGCTATAGGTAAACAAGAATGAAAAAAAACCTCTATATATGATAATATTATAATAACTATCTGTTTATCCATATTAATAATCTGATAACCTCATCTTTACCAGCAAGTTGGCTGATTTTGTGTATCAAACATCAGAGAAAAAAAAATAATTACAAGTTTGTGTTCAAGGAAAGATTAAAAGTGAAAGTGTGACCTAATGTGCCTTATCCAGCCCAGCATTCCCTTAATACCTTGTTTTATATGTATCAGATATAAACCCATGGAAATAACATGTCCTAATTTTAGCCATCTGAATCTTAACTCAGTAAGTTGTTTAGGCTCACTGTATGTATAGGGAAATGAAAGATGTCCGTTCATTCCATGTATTTCAGGTTGGCAAAAATGAACTTTACAATGTATGAATTGTATTAATAACTTGAAAAGGAGCTTAAGCAACTGCAACAGACCAAACATGGTGTTCAGCTTCAGACTGTCGACATCTAGATTCAGATTTCTAAGTATTTGGGCTTACCTTTCAGATATGCAAGAGCACCTATTACTTGGGGGATAATGGAGTCCTTCCCTACTGTGACTATAAAGCCCATGATTAATGTATGTATACAATATCATGTATACATACATTGCACATATTTTTTGTATGATATTGTTCTATTAAACCTCCATTCCACATGTGCATACACTCACAGACATACAGAAACTCAAACACACAGATCCGCTTTTTTTCTTTTTGTGTGTTGAAATACCCATCATCTAAAAAGCATTAGAGCCTGCCCCGAAACAAGATATCCCATCATAGTAAATGGAAATGAAATCACTACACTCAAATGATTCTTGAAAGCCTTTCCATTTACAGTATGTCTAAAATGACCCAAACAATCCATTGACTGTATTGATCTACTCAAGTGATCCATTGGCTGGAGATGTCATTGATATCTAACTCATATGTAGACACTTTAAATCCACCACATGGCATGAATATGCTGAATATAGATCTCTATTGTCTTTCTAGGAGCTGTATACCATTGGACATCTTCATGACAGACTAGTCGATACGTCACTTATGATCCTCATGATTGCACTGATTATAGCAGAATTATGCCAGCTTATGTGATAAAAGCTCATCTGCACACTTAGAAAGGAGCAAAGAGAGTAAGTGGTGTTGATGGTCTTGGGGAGGAGTCCAAATAATACCCTGCCCCATCTTCTCTCAGACCATCACAGGGTCCATTGGCCCTTCAAAAGCCCATCTCCGCGACCACAGAGGAGCACAGGAGGGTCCAATGGCAGGCAGGAACCCAAATTAAGGACTCAGAGGAAAGAGCACCCTGTTCAGGCCACTCCCATGCCTGTCCCAGGAGAGCCTCAGCCCCAGTGCACAAGCCTGAAACCCTCTAAGATGACTCAAGGGGAGCAGCTCTCCAGGACACCTTTTGAACTGAGGGTGGTTACTGCCAATGAGTATGGGACACATTATGGTATGCAGGGGAAGAGCATTTCAGGATTGCACAAGACTTATTACGGGTGATTAGGGGAGGAATGAAAGGCAGGGAAAGGAATGGATTTAGGTAATTTGGGGAGGAACAAGTATGGAAAGTAGAGGAGTAAGAGGATAAAAAGGGTTGATCATGTGCAAATAGTTTGCTGGTTGGTATGCTTGTCTGGCTGTGCCCTGTGCCTGATCAGCGCAGTCTGTCCTGTCTTCTTCTTTAACTCTTTTCTAAATTATTCCTGGGTGATACACCCTCTGTTTGGTGTGCATGTGTATGCACGGGGGTTTGGGTGCCAGCCACTGGAATCAGACCAGGGGTCAGAGGGACCATGTGCCTTTGATGCCAGGAACTGAAGAGACCAGAGCGAGTGGACTTAAGTGCCAACAACTGGAGTGGGACCTGGGGTCACAGGGACCTGTGTGTCTGTGGTGCAGCACCTGGAGTGAGTGAGGGTCTGGGTGCCAGCTGCTGGACGGGGTCAGTGGGCTGGAAGCACTGGAGTGAGTGAAAACAAATGCCAGCCACTGGGCTGGGACCAGGGTCACAGGGGGATGTGTGTCTATGGTGCCAGCAACTGGGAATAGCCTGAGAGCCGGGGATGTGTGCTTTTCTCTGAGAGCTACAGCATGGGAGGAGCTGGCTATTGGAGGCACCAGGAGAGTCCCAACCAGCTGCGAGAGGGACCATGGTGCCTGGCGGCCTCTAGGGACAAGACCCACTAGAAAGTGTGTCTCTAATGGTGAGAGCAGAGGAGTTGGCCATTGGAGACCTAAGGAGTCCCAGACAGCCCTTGGTGTATGGGGCTCTGTGCATGTGTGTGTATCTGTGTGTGTGTTTGTCTGTGTGTGTGCATGTGCACAGGAGTGAGATATAGTGTATGAGCAACTGGAGCGGGGTTGTGGCCTCAGAGGCTCCTATATCCAGGTCGCAGCAACTGGAGAGACTGGCATCCAGGGGCAGCTACCAGGCAGACTGAGTGTTCGAGCCCAGCTGCTGGAGAGATCCACCTTGTACATACTTATCCTCATTAGTGGTTCTCTGTCTTGCTCAGCCAGAGAGGGGAGCAGGATGAGGCCATTGGTACTGCCTGTGTTTGTGTGATTGTTCTGTGTGTTTGTCTGTGATCTGCGTGGCTGGACATGTACAGGTGTATGTAGGTGTTGTATACCTGTGCTCTGCACGCATATGACTGCTAGGAATATGTGATGAGCCTAGTTTCAGGTTGGACCTGGAGGCATGAAGCTATGCCAGCCTTTCCTCTGTCAGGCTGTCATATCAGGCACAATATTTTCCTCTAAACAGATTTAATCCACTATAATCAGTAGATCACAGTAGAATTTAATTCACAGTTTGCATCATGATTTAACCAGTGACAAATACTTTCACTTAGTGGCAAGTGATTTCCTGTATCAGTATGTGGACATAGTATTGAAGCCTGAAAAATTTATTTGATTATGCAAAATAATTGAATCCTTACCAAGTAAATATCAAATCACTTTTAAGTCTTTCAGGATAGGTGTTGATATTTCAGCTCACTGATGAACTTTACTCATATTCAAAATTCTTTAATTAACATAGTCTGTTTAGGAAGAAAGGATTGTTGCTTATAATAAGGGAATCACATGTGAATGAATTATGTAAAATTTATCTTGTTCCTCCCACTTGCAAAGAGTAATACTCAAAATTGATTACAAGTAGCCAAATAGCTAAGTTATCGGTATCTTATTTACTTGACCATCTAATCAGTCAAATCTCATTAAGTTTCTTAGCATATAAAAATGTAAAGTTCACAATTCAGTAAATTCTTTTAGTTCATTTTCTGGGTAATTACTGGGGAGTTCACTGTAAACTAAAAGGTTTGGGGTTTTTTTTTAGGGCTTTAGCCCTAATCACCTATGTATTTTGTACCTAATCTTGTGCTACATGTACCAAAACAGAGTTTGCTAGAATAATAGCATTTTTTCCACAAGTCTGTTCTGTAGCTGGAATATCTTATCCAAGTTGGCTGCTTTTGATTTGTTTTCATTATTAAGGACTAATATAGCTATAATTATGCTGATGTGAGTAAAGTTAATAGAATTTTTAACAGTAGTATAACTTTATTAGGACTGAAATTCAGTATCTTTTGAATTACAAAGTAAGCATTTTGTCTGCCAGGCTACATGGTCTTTAGATAATGTTAGCCACAGGAACATAGACATATTATTCAGCTACTTGAGGGCTCACACATTTTTCTGTTAATGTAATAGAAACATAGTGAAAAGAATTAATAACAGAATACTTGTTCAAACCAAGTTCAAACCGAAAGTGCTCCTCGGTTTCTATTGAGTTACCTATGTGAAAGACAGAGTTCATTTCCCTTAGGCTGTTTGTCAGAGACGAACAAGAAATTATTCCACTACATTTGTAGACTTCATGTTTTTTTCCATAACCATAGATGTAAAATTTCTCTTCAGGTCAAGATGAAGTTTTGTTTCAGAGTCGAACACCTACACCCATATGTGTATTATGATGTGATTTTGTTTTGTCTTTGCACATAATGAAATATTGAAATTTTCCTGTGGAAGATATTCAATTTTTGACTCATAAAAGGGCTTGAAAGCATGAGTTTTGCCTGCAGGTTGAGTTCACAGTGAATACTTCAGGAAGTGATCTTCAGCTTCGAATTTTCTTGCCATTCTGCTTAATGCTTAATTGGTTCATGAAGCCAAATGGGCAATCAGAAGACTAGCAAGCAATATCTATAGGTGATGATATATTGAAGGCACCTATGTCTATGCCTCCTGCCAATTCATGTGATAGAAAACTTTACCCAGAAGAAATAGCGCAGTTATGTTTTCTGCTGTAATTTAAGGTAACTACCTTTTAAATTGATTTGATAGATAGACTTGCAATAGGCTAAAGACTAGTAGTTTCATATTGGATTCATCAAATCCCTTCACTTTTACCTATGACCTGCCATAATAGTTCCTCAAATGCTGTTGAATCATTATTAGCAGTGACTGGGAGGGCCTTCAACTTTTAGTCTTTTTCATGTGGATCAGGTACTACTAGTAACTCTATCAGTACTTGTATCTTCAGTTCATTTCCATGTTGTTTTTCTGCTACATTACTCTACTGTGGGCTGAATGAAGGACTATATTTTAAATCTATTCAGGTAGAACTAAATGTATTCTAAGTGAAGTTAACATAGCATTCAGCCAACCCTTTGTTAAACTGAGTATTTAAGCATGGCTGAGTTATATAAGCTTTTCAGTATCTGCTGTGAACTGTATATATTTTTGTCACGAGAGTGACACTTTGTCAAGAGAGTGCACTTCACTTGTAAGAGGGAAGTAAAAATACAGTTTATTGATATAGAATAGGGAGTTGAAGTTCAATGCAACAGTGATTTAACAAGATTTGATGGCAAGGTACACTTGATTATTTACTTCATAGAGGACAGGGTCAGACAAAACTGTCAGGGGGACCGTCCTGTTGAGTCATGAGGTTCAGAAAAGGACCCCCTTGCTTTCTAAACTCCTTCTCAGAGAGGAGTCTAGGTGCAGCTAGATCCACTCCTAGTCCCAGACTTGGTCAACAGTTTATGTCTAAAGGATTATATGTGCACAATCAATCCTTTTTATCACTTAGCTAAGATTTCAAAATTTAGCATGCTATTAGTCATTTACCAAGGATGTGTTGTGGCAGGAATCTCTCAACCTCGAGGAGTAACCTTGAGAGGCCTCCCTGCTCAAGGGGAGATCCTGGCAGGCAGCCCGCTGCCATGCAGGAGAGCTCAAAGGGCTCTTGGGCTGCTCACTATTTATGGGGATGAGATGATTGACTCATAGTCATATTTGCATACCGACCACAGAATTTAGTTTCTTAGGTGGGCGCATTGCACAATAGCCCTGGGCTGTTGTGTTGTTATCTGTCTCCATAAACCACTTTGAGCTGATGCAGCCATCGTGACCAGATGCATCCATTACAACCATCAACGGTAGTTATCACCTGAGCAGGGTTACAGGAGATAAAGGTCGGGGGCGGGGGGGGGGGGGGGCAGGGGAAGCACACCATCACAGTTTTATTGGTGACATCTGAGACAGACATGAAAGTGGTTTCTATCATTGTCTTTTAACCAAAGCCATTGACAATAATTGAGGTACTACAACTGTTTCCACAAAGCTGATGAAGAGTTCAGAAGTCTTCTCTGATAATTCCTAATAATGTACAAATCCTGACTACCGGAGGAATCAAACAACAAGAAAGATCTTTGTTTCTCAGAGACTCAAGCCTTTTCACTCAGTATTTCAGTCAAAAATGCTCTTGGTATGATCACTTTATTTTGTTTAGGAAAATGATTTTCTACTCTTCCCTGAGATTTTTTTCTGTGATTTGCTATTGATTCCCTTACATTTAAACTCACCACAGATGCAATTTTGTATTCCCCTCCCTCTGTTAAAACTAATCTTTAGCATAATTCTTCTTCAACTGGAAATTAGTTTTGGGTAGTGATATGTTTGTGTTTTGGATAAGGGTGGCTTTATACTGGTCCCATTAAAGGTGTGACATTAGGTAGCAGAGATCTTAAATGAAGAGCTGTAGATACACCTACCAACTGAAGATGTTTCCTCTAAACCAAAATAGTTTAGAAAACTTAGGTCCTGACCATTAGACAGACCAACTTCCTTTTGGCATTTTATTTCTACAGGTATGATCAATGTGATGGCACTATTTGGTCTGCAAGTAAATTATTAGGCTGCTGATGAAGCTCTGACCTGAGATTCAGCTAACTGAGCAGTGTGCGGACAACTGCCAGACATAGCAAAGGAAACTGCTAGAAATTACAAATAACAAGGCAGGAAGCTGAAAGAAGTTACAGGTAACCCCATTACAGCTGACGGTCATGCAGATAGTCCAGGAGGAGGTATGCGAGAGAGAGCTGAGCTTTAGGGAAGCGCTGAGGGCCTTTTGGGGAGGGGAATCTCCCAAAGCCAGCAGCACCTCAGTAATCTCAGCAGTGATACCACATAAATCTAAGATGACCTTGGTAATAGTATCAGAAGTTCTGGTTATGGATGTAGCAAAACTGGACCCAAAGGAGAAACAGTAATTACAGGTGGGTTATTTATCTGGGAGAAGACTTATGAGGATAAAGAAAAAAGAATCAAGAAATGAGAAAAGAAAATACAAAATATGCAAATCACGTGGTCAGTGATGTCAGGGGTACCTGTTAGGCAGCCTTGACCTTGATAACCTCACCTTAAATTAGATCAATAAACTAAACTTGTTTTTCTGATTCTACCATGCAACCAGATGATCTGCTTCATCAGTCAGGAAGGACTGAGTTGGGGGAGATGCAAAGCTGCTTTCCCTGGCTAACCCTGCCAGACAGGTCAATCAAGCATCCAGATACCACCATCACCATCTCAGTGCCTGTTCCACGCCTAATGACACTGGCATCTTCCTAGCCACTTCCTAGCAGAAACCAAGCAACATTCTTTTGGTTGATTAATAGAAAAATTGCCATAGGCAATTTCCCATGGACCATAATTAGTTTTGTTATCTACTCACATTTCCTCCACAGAAAAAATAGTTGCATAACTGACTATCAGACTGAACTACAAAAAAGTATCTCTTTACTCTCATGGAGATAAGTTAATATCATTGTAAATGACTGTACATTTTTTCTATTTAAAGATTAATGTCCATCATGATAAAAGTGAATATATGGTACTGAGTCTGACCTTTTATAAATACCTAATGAATTTCAAGAATATAGTGGTCAGTCAGATCTTTTTTTAACATTAGAGTTTCTTGGAAATTTTTCAATGACTGTTTCTTTCATAGTATTACACTGATATACCAAAGCAGAAACTATTAATGGAAATACATATTTTATATAAAACTTCTATTGAAGATTATTTTCTTCATCAAATAAATTCTCTCGTGAGAGAGAGACAGGGACAGACTGACTCCAAAAAGCCAACTGCTAATGGATGACTGCTTTCAGCAGGGATGTGGAAGATGCCTTGAATCTACCCTAACCACTTAGCTAAAGAAGAAGATTCTTGTTCAATTTCAAATACAGTTAGTAATTTATTTAAGTGGAAGAGCATCAGAGTCTCTATAAAGTCTCTATAAAGACCATAGTTTGAAGGTCAAGCCATTCAGTTAGGATATAATATTTCAAGGCTTCTCAGAATCAGGTAGAGCAAAAGTGATAGCAGTGTCTCCTGGACTATAGTTAGACTGCTAAATAGAGAGTCCAAGGATTGATCCATGCACCAAGACCAGCTGTCACGAACTGGATGAGATAATTGCTGCACAGGGTCTCCTAAATAACCTATTCCTTTATCATGAAGAGATCTAAGTGGTGAGTCCAAAACAGAGTGAGGAAGTGAGACAACAATCAATCAGTGTAGGCAACCATCAGTGTTTTCCTTGAGCTTGTCACCAAAATCAGGAATAAACCTCTTAAGACCAATGTAGTTTTAAGAAGCAGGCATTCTCTTTATTGCAGCACTGGATGCATGGGGGATCCTTCCACCTAATGTGCATACCAGTTTACACAGATCTAGGTTCATTTATACAGTATATCTTTCCATATGCATAGGTTTTCAAACTACTAGGCAGGACTATGTTAATTAGTAGCTTACATAATGATGATTTAGCATAATGCATGCTCAGTTTTTCATGCGGGGGGCCTCTGGTGGTCGCTGGTGGTTGTAGACCCCGAAACCATGCTTTTCAGGTCACGAATTCAGCATCATTCTTCCTTTTAAGGCTTAATTTCCTCCATTGTTAAATATCACGTGCTGGAAGATCTGGTTTTACCAGGATATTCTTGGGTTTTCTTTTGTTTCTTCTTGGTTGACCCGTTGAACTTTAGTCTTTACATGTTCCTCACTTATTTTCCAACAAGCTCACTCGCTATGTGTAATAGTGTAGATACGCCTTGTTAACCAGATAAACCTAAGGCTTTTGTATTGTTGACTGTTAACTGTTCCCTGTTCTTGAGGGGGCTTCCTTATCTTTCCATAAAAAAAGATTTACTAGTTCTTTCTTCCTTTCCTTTTTGTGGAAAAAATGTAAACTGCAAAAACTGTTTGTTGCAAATGGAACTAATTGTCTTTACCCAACTCTCTCCTGTCTTCTTGTATATTAGTATTAGAGCAAACCCGAGTGAGTAGATATATTTCTTGTGTGCACGGATGCGTGTGTCGGCACACATATTTGTATGCTTTTATGTAAGCTAAGGAACTCTTGTACGTCTAACAAACACTGACTACAGTATGTGTTGCAGCCTTTTCTGTTTGTGATGGATTTTTGATGAAGTGAAAAATATTTTCTTCTTCTTATCTTAGTTGATTATCCCTTATCATCCTCATACATTTTTCTCCTTGTTTGTGTAGAAGAAGAGATTGTCTGCTAGCTCATAACAGTAAGTGAAATCAGGACACTTAAGAAATAGCTAATAAACTGTTTGTAAAAAGACAAACATCATACTATGTCTAGCAAATAAGCAATATTTCTCATAATTTGATCTCTACTCCCATTGTTTATCTCTTTTGACACATAACAAATAGATACCATCTTTATTAACTTAGTCATTCATCCTTTCTGTAAGTGTGCTAATCAGTATTTGAAACTGGATGCAAAACATTAAGCAGGAGTTGGGGAGAGGGAGGTTTCTTATTTTTCCTCTAGCCATGCTCACAATTGCATGGACCAATAGAAAGGAAGGCAGCTGGGTTTACTTTTCTTTTCATTCCACATCAACTTCAGAACTAGCTGTTCTTTGTTTAGGAGAAAATCTATTTGTTGAGTTTAGCATACAGTGTTATGTATTGTCACCCACATGAGACAAAACGATAATTTCATCAGGAGATTTAGCTATAACATAGCCATCTAGAAGTTCTTATTTCTCAGTCTGAATAAACCGTTTTGTCAAAAAAATAGCTTTGCAGTGAGATTCATCTTATTCTGAGAAAAATGTCTAAATTGGGACACAAAAGTTGTGCTGTGGGGGTGCATGTTTCTATTCATTGAATATAAAAAAAATGTAGGATGCCTAATCAAGATGCAGATGTTTAACTTTTCAGCATTTAAATTAGGTGAGATAAATGCCAACTGTAGTTTCAGAAGAAATACGAAAGCTTTTTACCAATCTAAAAAAGCCTAACTACCCTCACATTTACACCCTGCAAATACACCAAGCTGTTAAATGGACAAGTGATAAAAATGTTCTCATCTGACTGTACTTAGTCTTAGCAATGACCCAAAATCCAAAATAGATCATTATTATGGTATTAAAAATCCTGGTAATTTTCTACTACTTTTTCTAGATGTACATTAAATTTAGTAACACTTTTAAAATTGACTTTGTAGAGAAGGCATGCTAGAGCAAAGACAAGGTCATGAAGCCCTATAGTTCTACCCATAGGAGTATAACACATATAACATCTTTTGGGACTTTTTAGTGATTATCAGCAGATTTCTAATCATTAGGAAGGAGCATGACTAAATGTAGCTGTAAAATCTTAAATGTAAAACTTTACCATTCAAATATCTATCTGGGATTTAGATCACGATTCTGAAACTTGTTCAATGCAGTAGACTTGTGCTACTTTGTAGTCAAACCTTGAGGATCAGACCTACATGATTTCTATTTTTTCTTAGAAATGTGAGTTTGTATGTTCAGATGAACTTACACAGCTCACATCAAAACAAGTGGTCTTGAGTGTGTATTATTGAGACCACCACAGAGTCCTTTTGAAAATCTTAACTGTAAACATTACTAAATATTTTTTATAAGTAAATATGGTAGTATTTACCATATTTACCAGTAGTGCTAACATATTTACTTACATCTAACCATTTTACTGTATATGTTAAGTATATTATTTGGATTTAAATATGTGATGACAAATATTTGTTCGTGGCCTACTAAGTTATTTATAGGATTATTTTTCAAACAGTAGATAAGATAATATATTTAATACTTCTTTGTCAACAATCATGATTCAAAGAAGACATATTTTAAAAATAAAAATAAAAACAAGATCAGCAAGCCAATTACAAAACAAACAGACAGATTTTCCTTTAGCAACTTTAAAAATCTCTTTTAGAAATTGTGCCTAATTTCTTACTTATGCTTGAAGCACAATAACTGTTAGGCTTAATGGAACATGGAGAAGTTATTAAGGGTTAAATTTCAGCAGATGGTTTCAGAATTATTTTACATACTAAAAAGATAATATTAAATCTTTAAGGAAATATCCTGAAACCCAAGAATGCTGGTCATACAGGAAAAATCTTATCTTATCAATAAATGAAACACAACTGAAAACTTAATCCAGAATATGTAAATTATAATACCTAAATCAAACTAATGAAAACATGTTCAGACTGCACAGTTTATTTCTGTTCAAGATATGTATCTACTATGCTTAATTATTCATGCTGTATTAAGTAGTTTATACAGTTAATAATTATGAAAGCTAAAATTTTAATTTCAATTTTAAGGAAAAACATAAATATATAAACTGAATTGGTATTTTATTTCACTGTTAAAAACACAGTTGACAAAACTGTGACCATGGCTATCTAGAATAAAAAGCACAAAAGAATTCAATTTCAAAAGTATTCAGAAAAGGCTGTATAAGTAAATGACACTTGCAAACGATCATGTCCCAGATCCAACACCCATTTAAGTTCATAGTAAGGAATAAAAAAAATTAATTGAACTATTAGTTATATCTTACAGTGCAGGTGAATCAGTGAAGATGAGCTGGAAGATCTGCATTGCTACCTACAGTTATAAGCAGTTGTGCTGGGTCCTTGTCCTTCACCTCTCTGATGTATATAACACTTTCTAAGAATCTGACCCATCTTTTTCTGAAGCACATTATTTCAAAGTAAACTGTAAGTCAATGTAGCATACATATGAGTCATAAATAGCTGGCACAGTATGGAAAATAGAATCCCTACATTAAGGCATTAATCTGATATTACATATTACAATTACTATCTTTATACTGTTATTGTGATCACTTAGAAGAGGTGACTCATGTTCTTTAGCTGAACTGGTATAGGGCAGGGACCTCACATGAACAGTTTTTATATTTAATTCTTTCTAGTGCATACTGATCTTATCCACACTTGGAATGAGTTGTTACTTACCCAAAAGTTTTTTGCACATAATTCCCTCTGTATTGTCTGGGCACACTATTCATAATACGTGTTGAAAAGACCTTTGCAGCATGACAGTAAGGATTCATGCTACATACGTCTACAGCTGGGACAGAAGGAGATGTCAGAGAGTGCAAAACTTTACAGGACACATTTGGAAGTCTCAGCCAAACAGGGGAACTTATTTTTATCTGTATTGCTTCTTGGAGTGGTCATGAAATGTATTTTGTCTGGGAGTGACTAACTCACTTCATGTCATTCGATTGACAATATTCAGGATTTTTCACATTATTTCAAACTTCAATCCACCAAAAATAAGTCCTGCATATTTTTTACATGGTTCACAGGATAAGGACAGAGTGTTTGGGCTTCTGTAGTACTGTATGAGAGAAAAATCAAGCTGATTGATAGATTAAATGTATTGATTTGTGTCTAGATAGGAAGACTTGAGCATTTTGTATTGCTAGTTTCAGTACTTATCCAAGGAACCTGGAATGTTTTGAGCACACACACACACATACGCACACACACACACACACACACAAAAAGCCCCAAACAAAGAAAAAAACCCCAAACCACTTTTCTCTTTATTCACAGATATTGTGCTAGACACTACTTCATGATTAGTAGTATGCTCATCTGTAACAAAATTTCTTTCTGTAAGTGCAATGTAATTATTATTACTCTCAAAACCTTGTTCTTCTTCAAACTTCTCAAGACCTTGTTTAGAATGATCAACCTAAGTTGATCATTCTAAATTGATATTACCAATAACAGTGTACTGTAATTCAACTAACACTGTTTTATCCTCATAGATATCATCCTTATTGTCTTCATTTCTAAATTACTGCCCCTCACTATTTCCTAGGACAGTAAGATGCCAATCATATATAGTTTTAATCTGCATTAGAAACAGATGTTTATCATTCACCCCAGCAATTTTCAAAACTAGAGTGCCATTTTTATTCCAGAAGATGATGATAAAGAAAAAAGATAAAGCAATAGCTAATTTTAGAGCACTATATTTCATAAAATCCTTTTAGTACAGAACAAAATCAAACAGAACAATCACAAGAATATTAACACTCTGCTTTTCTTACTTTTTCACAAAGTAGAATAATGCCATATAAGGAGAAAAAGTCTAACTTTTAGCAACATCTATGAAGTGCTGAATTTACAAATATTTTAAAATTCCAAAAATGTAATTGTTTTCCACTCACATTCTGAAAAATATTGCATGCTTCTTACCCATTTAAACTGTGTGTCAAAAAGCACGTGACAATGAATTTCAAGCTGTGTCTGCTAAGGGAGAACATCACCACTTCTGTCAGTGCTTGTACTCAAATTTAACTTGGTACGTAGGTATAGTTCCATTATTTAAAGCATGTTCACATGTCCAAATACAGTTTGGCTCCAGCTAACAGAAGAAACTAGCTCTTCCCACTGTATAGGAAAAAAACTGTTTTCATTTTTACTAAAGCTGCATCATTATGCAGCTGAAACAGAAAATTTCTTGAGGCCATGAAACAGAAAAACATAGGAACATGACTTTGAAAAAGAAATACTTATGAAGAATGTTGAAAACTGTTTAAGAACACAAGAAAAATACATATTCTTTCCTGTAATGTTTAGTATGTAAAAGAACTACATAACCAACATATTACACAACTCTGAAAGGACTATAAATTTGACATTGAACAGCCTCTCAGTACTGGAAACTAACTGCTGTACCGTGAAATCATTAAAATCACTAACACATTTTGCCTTGTGCCAGCTGATACTTGTATGATTCCTGAACCTGATGCAGGAATTAGCAATGGCCAGAGACTTTTACCAATAAATACTTCAGATATGATCGTGGTATTCTGAGGCTTTGAGTATTTAATAACACAGATATAGGACATTCTGGGTTTACTGGCCTTAGTGATGACTTAAACATACTGGCCAGAACAGTCTGGGACACCTTTAATTAGTAGCATCAATGTACATAAATTGATTATGTCCATACTCTTTCCCTTGTTTCCCTTTGTTTGTTTGTGGTTTGTTGTTTTGTTTGGGGTTTGGTCCTAATATTTCACTTATGCAACACTAGCAATTTTGTGGAAAATAAGGTTACATTAAATGAATGCAATACTCTGTATTTTCCCACTTTTTTCCACAGAACTTGAAAATAATAAATTTAGCTTTTTTGTTGTTTTTTGGTGTTGTGGTTTAGCTTCAGTCAGCAATTAAGCACCACACAGCCGCTCACTCACCCTCCCCGCCCCAGTGGGATGGGGGAGAGAATCAGAAGAGCTAAAGTAATAAAACTCATGGGTTGAGATAAGAACAGTTTAATAATTGGGATAATACTAATACTAATAGTACAAATAATAATAATAATGATGTAATTAAAAGGAAATCAACAAGAGAGTGAGAGAGGAACAAAACCCAGGGAAAAAAACAAGTGATGCAATTGGTCACCACCCGCCGATCGATGCCCAGGCAGTCCCTGAGCAGTCGTCACTGCGCCCTGGCCAACTTCCTGCAGTTTATATACTGAGCATGACATCATATGGTGTGGAATAGCCCTTTGCACAGTTTGGCAATTACCTTGGCCCCCTCCCAGTTTCTTGTGCACCTGGCAGAGCATGGGAAGCTGAAAAGTCCTTCACTAGTGTATGGACTACTTAGCAACAATTAAAACATCAGTGTGGTATCAACATTATTCTCATACTAAATGCAAAACACAGCACTATATTAGCTACTAGGAAGAAAATTAACTCTGTCCCAGCCAAAACCAGGACATTTGGTTTATGTGTTGTTTTCTTAATATAAAGTGGATTACGTTTAAATGAAGAACAAGATAAATTACTGCAAACTGTAGATGAGTTTTAGGACACACATCTGACAAATAGGAAAAGAGTGAAAAGTGAGTCAGAAAAGTCAAAGGCAGATATGACACCTTGTATAAGGTGTAGGTGGCAAGGTCTTTGTAGTGGTGGTAGGGTGCTGAAGGGGTGGCCTCTGTGGGAAGAGGTCAAGGGCTGACCTGTGCTGAACACAGCTGGTTCCAGCACGCTCCTCAACCAATCCACTGCAGGGCACAGATGAGTCAATAAGCCAAGTGTGTGGCACTTCTGTGAAAACATATTTAAGGAAAGGCAGAAAATGCCAGAAAGAGAGGAGGAGGCAACAGAAAAGAGTGCGAAACAGCAGAGGGAACACCAAGGAGGAGGGGCTTCATGGTGCCAGAGCAGATTTACACACTGCAGCCTGTGGAGGATCCACAGATGGATATTTCCTGAAACAACTGCAGCCTGTAGAGAACCTATGCCAGAGCAGAGGAAAAGTGTGAGAAGTAAGGAGCAGCAGAGAGAAACCACTATGTAAAGAACGTAATCTTCTTCAGCCCCCTGTGCTGCTCAGGGAGGAGTAGAGGACTCCAGAGTGAAGGAGTGAAGTTGAACATGGGGAAGGAACAAATGTTTTATTTCAATGTTTGTCTTTGTTTCTCACTACCTGAATCTATTTTAATTGGCAATAAATTCAATTAATTTTCCCTATGTTGAGTTTCTTTTGACTGCAACATAAATTGATAAGCAATCTCCCTGTCTTTATCTTGACGCATGAGCTTTCTTATTCTATTTTCCTTTTCCATCCCACTAAGAGAGGGGAGTGAGCAAGCAGCTGGGAGGGCATTTGGCTGTAGCCAAGGCTCACCTATCACACACGTTCAAAAAAATTTAAAACACTAACTAGGGAGACATATCAGTGCTGAATGTACAGAATGTCCAGAAGACATTCATATATATAACATCATCTTAACAAAATAGTACCATCTTGAGCTTTTATTAAAAAACAATCAAAAATAGAAGATAACCTCATAAAGGTGAGATATTCTTTACAGTATCTACCATAGTGTAGAATATGCACTATGGAAGACTCAACAGGGAGCTTAGTAAAACTCTCACTGTAGTTTCACATTCTCAACAGTGAATTGTGAGAAAACACACAAACAAATGTATACTAGAATTTTGTCAGTGAAAATGCATTCTATTGTAAAACACAAATTAATAACATTCAGATCAAAATTTATCACAGGACACTCATCAGGAAAAACTTTTCAAATAGAGGTTTGTAGTTTTGATCACAGAATGAAAGAGCTGCACATAACAAATGATAGTTGGAAAGAAAGTCCTGGGAAAGATATAAGATGGTAGTTCCCAGTTATGCCAGGAGAAATAAGGAAGTGGTGTCTTCTTCCTTATTTTAACAAAACCTCCTATGGTATTTTTAAAGAAATTGAGTATAAATATACAACTAATGGTTGTACAGCTCTTCTGAACTTATACATGCTATTGCTTTCCTGTTTCACACTCAAATCTTCCAAAAGAGCTTTTAAATTCTTTAAATATTTATTTAAGTAACTATGCAATTTACAGGCATGGAATATTCTATTCAGAGGGAGCATTTTAGAGAATTTTTATTGTGTGAAAACATGTAGTTGTACTTGACAGAGTTCTGCAACCTTAACTGCATGGAACTCTCCTACTGCTTGTTATAATAAATACACATACAAACACAGAAACAAAAACCTGCCTCTTAGAAATATACTTTGCTACACATATATTGCAGGAATAAAAGCTACAAGCTCCCAATATGCAGTTTAATTCAAGGAGAAAAGATACTTGAATAGCGTACATGAGGAATTAAAATCTAAACAGGAAAATAAAAATAAAAACATTACCAATAGTTCTCAACAACAGTCAAAATATTGTTTTTTACAATTTTTGTAGACATGTAAGAAATAAATTTATATTAATACTGTAGTTTACCAAATTTCAAATTTAAAAAGGTAATTTTTTTCTACAGGCCCAAATTATTTCACATCTATTTTTGAAATTTGCTTAGACATTATTACAATATATCAGTTGCAATATAAAATATATCTCTGTTCCTGCTTAGTCCTTCTTCTGATCCTGTTGAGAAAGGATGAGTTTGTTGGTTCCTGCTTTTAAGGCAAAGAAAGCTACTATTTCTAAATCCAGTGTAATACTTTAGTTACCAAGTCCGAAGCTTTGGGGAAGGTTGGTGGGAATATGTTCTACCTGAGTTTTCACTAACTTGTGAGAAGCTTTTCAATCCAAAGTGAGTAAAACTTTCCAAAGTAATTTCCTAAAGATCCCAAATAGTGGAGAGAGATAGATACTTTGAAATTATTCTGGAGGATCATCCTGCACACTTGGTTTAGGTGCCTGAACTTAGAAGGACCCAATGTCCCTCTGAAATCCTGGGAAAGCACTTCCCTCCCTCTATTGCCTATATAAGGAAAGGGAAAAAAATTTTCATGGACTGTTTCACTGTCATATTAAAGTTAGGGACAAATTTAAAAGAGTACTTCTATGGGTCACATAGAACCACATGAGGAGAAGAATAATGTCAATATTATTTAAATTACATTCCTATTCATGAAGCTTTTAAAAAGTATCTTAAATAGCTGTGTTGTTTATTGGGGAAAAATGGAAAGTATGTTTCCAAATTGGATTATCTGAGAAATTGTTTATTAGGATTTCCTTCTGATAACTAAGTTGCTCTGGAGAGTTGGAACCAGTAAAATCAAGAAAAAATGATTACAGAAATAAAAATAAATTTAATAGATTCAAAATTTTAGTCAGTTTTGAATAGAAGTATTACCTAAACTGACTCAGGACAAAAACATGCATTGGAACCAGAAGGTAAGTAGATCCTTTCAAGGCTAAGTTAAGGAAACATCAAAGAAGATATTCGAAGTATACATTTCCACAGTATCACAATGTTGTTCTGTTTAACTTCATGTTATTCTGTTTAAATTTGCGTGTTAATATAACTGTGCCCATAACATGTCTCCACATTTTTCCTTCATCATGGAACATTCCTGACAGTTTTTTAAAAGTAGCAGTATATTAAAATCCAAATAATGTCTACCTCTTGTAAAGAAGCAATGATTACAATCATTATAATGATTCATTAAAACTCCATGAAGGAAGGAGTGGCAATTAGTACAAATAGAAAAATCTACATTCTGGGAAGGAGCAGCTGTAGCAAGGTGAAGTATTAATTTTTATATTGGAGAACGATTCGTATTCCTGTGGTAACATAAGTATAAAGAATGTAAACATAGGGAAGTTTTTTTACTCAGTCTGTTTTCACTTCTGCTTTTTCTATATAATGTTCATTTATTCTCTTTCTGGACAAAGCCCCTCTTTTCACTCTGTCCATTCAGTAGAAATGCTATTTGTCACATATCAAGCTCAAAATATATTCATAACTGTAAGTTATTGTTTCACAATGATGGCTTCTAATAGAAAACATGACATTTTTTCATTTTAGAAACAGAAAATTCCTGTTTTAATTTTTGGAGGAACAGTCAAGTCATTCAGTTTCTGTTGTTGCATATTTGAATCTCAACTTGTACTTGACTAAAGCTGCATTAATCATTATTAGAGATTTCTTCATGCAAACAAAATAGCATTTAACTCATTTAACTTATAATTGTCCACTAATTGACCAATAACTGGTTCACAGAATTGTTAAGTAAGTATATGAGTGTAAAAGATACATACATTGGGAATAAAGTTTCTCAATGCTTAGTTTACTTTTTTTTTTAAATATATATATATTTATCACAACATCAATAGTTGGGATAAAATTATATTGCTTATATGAAATTAGTTTTCATTAATTATAATTCAATTACTTCTCAGTTCATGTAATATTTTATCAGAGGAGAAGGAAATAAAGCAGGTTTTCTTCTTGTCCATTGACACTGTCTGGAAGTAGTGTCGGTGTGTAACTCGTACATTCTCTTTCACATTTACACAGAGCTTGTGTCTGTATATGTTTTAAAATCAAATAACTCTATGCACAGGGAAAATAAAAATGTAACAGTTTTATTTTGGAAACAAAATTCTTCTATCTCTACTTCTGGAAAAGTAATATATTTTTCTATATTTTAATCAAACTCTTAAAAGCAAAATAAAAAAATAATAGTGAGTCACTGTGGAAAATCTATGTTATGGAATTTGATTTGAAAAGTTTTTCTCTTGGCATATAATATAAGCTTCTTTAAAAAACAAACAAACAAACAAACAAACAACTGTAATTCCTCAGCTTGGCTAGCCCTTCAACTATTTATTTGCTGAGCAGAGTGAAATAACAGATTTTTCTGAACTTGTATGAAAAGGCCTCTGCTCTCTTCTGAATTTCTGTTATTGGCCACACATCTTGGGAATTAGAGGGGACAGAGAATAGTCTGTTATCTTATTTGTTGTTATTCAGATAGTAAAATACCTGAGATAATATATAAATTACCCTAGTACATTTGTTCCAAGAAGAAATAAAGAAATTACAGGAAGAACCTTTATATTTAATAATGTTTCCCAAAGAATAGGCATGTTTCAAGTACCAATGGACATTAAATCGAGATGTCAAGTTTTTACAGAAGAAAAATAAGGGTGGAGTGCAAGAATGACTGAGAAAGAAGAGGAAAGCAAGCCTCTTTTTTTTTTTTCTGTCTCATCATCACTGAACTTTTATTCAGGTTGTGTTAATTGTTCTTACCTGTACCTTTGACAGAATACTATCCAAGAATGAAAATACTAATGCAGACATTGTCTCACTGTTGGGCCTGTATCAGACTTCTCAAGTGCTCATCCCTGTCTTGAGCATTCACTCACTGTGTGGAACTCAAATTATACTTTAGGAGTAAGACTGAGTTCTAGATTTGCCTGACTAATCTAGTCGCTTTCTAAGATGGAGTGACTGCATCACTGGACAAGGGAAGGGCTACGGATATCATCTACTTGGACTTCTGTATGGCCTTTAACACAGTCCCATATAATATTCTTTCTGCTAAATTGGAGAGATACAGCTTTGATGGATGGACTGTTTAATGGGTAAGCAAATGGCTGGTTGGCTGCCTCAAGAGTTGCAGTCTACAGCTCAATGTCCAAATGAAGATCAGTAACAAGTGATGTCCCCCAGGGGTCCTTACCCTGATAACTTTATCAATAACATAGACAGTGGGATTGAGTGCAAGTTTGCAGATGACACCAAGCTGAGTGGTGCAACTGATTCACTAGAGGGAAGGGGTGGCATCCAGAAGAACCTTGACAGGTTTGAGAAATGGGCCTGTGTGAACCTCATGAAGTTCAACAAGGCCAAGGGCAAGGTCCTGCAGCTGGGTCAGGGCAACCCCTGGTATCAATACAGGCTGGGGGATGAAGGGATTGAGAGCAGCTCTGCAGAGAAGGACTTGGGGATACTGGTGGATGAAAAGCTGACATGAGCTGGCAAAGTGCTCTTGCAGCCCAGAAAACCAACCGTATCCTGGGCTGCATCCAAAAAAGCATGGCCAGCAGGTCGAGGGAGGTGATTCTGCCCCTCTGCTCTGGCGAGACCCCACCTGGAGTACTGCGTCCAGCTCTGGGGCCCTCAGCACAAGAAAGACACAGACCAGTCAGAGTGCATCCAGAGGAGGGCCATGAAAAAGATCAGAGGGATGGAACACCTCTCCTAAGAAGAAAGGCTGAGAGATTTGGGGTTGTTCAGCCTGGAGAAGAGAAGGCTCCAGGGAGACCTTATTGCAGCCTTTCAATACTTAAAGGGGGCCTATAGGAAAGATGGGGACAGACTTTTTGCCAGGGCCTGTAGTGACAGAACAAGGGACAATGGCTTTAAACTGAAGGAGGGTAAGTTTAGATTTGGTATAAGAAATTGTTTATGATCAGAATGGTGAGACATTGGAGCAGGTTTCCCTGAGAAGCTGTGAATACCCCATCTTTGGACATGTTCAAAGTCAGGTTGGATGGGGCTCTGAGCAATTTGATCTAGTGAAAGACATCCTTGCCCATGGCAGGGGGGTTGGACTAGATAACCATTAAAGGTCCCTTCCAACTCAAACCATTCTATAATTTGGACACCAAGGTTAGGCATTACAGAGTAGGAGACTACACGTGATCTGGGTGCCTACGCTCTTAAGCTCTTAAGCTCTATAGCTAATAGAGATCTTGTCAATAAGGCAGTGACCAACACTGATAAAAATCAAAGGGTATATTTAAAAGAAATTAGAAGTCTCAGCCCCTACATTGTCTATTTATCATTTGACTTTGATTGAGAGTGTATCATTCAAATGTAGCTATGCATGGGTTCAATGCAAATATACAAAGCTGGTAAAATGAACCTATCAGTCCCCCTAATCTCAGGCTCCTGCTGCCTACTGTGAGTTTAGTACTGCTAAGGGGGTACGCATATGGTCTTGAAATATACATTTCTGTAAGAGCTGAGTGAGAATCTATATGCCAAATTTGAGAAAGGGCATTTCCAGTGTTTTGGCTTTCTTATAATTTTCTCAAATTAAAATTTTAAATCAAACCCACTTTTTGATCTGAAAAAAATATTTAAATATTCTATTCCCACATTTCTTTTTTGCTTTAATTCTTTATGTGTGAAGAGTTTGAAAAGTAACGTCAACCTGCAAAGTTTTAATTTTGTCTTATCAGCAGTTTTCAAGAAAATCACATTAAAAAGAGATTCAATTTTATCTTGTTGACAAGCTAGAAGCATTTCAAACAGAACAGATGTGAAATACATTAAAAGATATCTGCCATACTTACAGCGATATTTTATTACCATTGAAACAAGATATGTGATTGTTGTGGTTTAGCCCTAGTCGGCAACCAAGCACCACACAGCTGCTTGCTCACCTTCCCTGCCAGTGGGATAGGGGAGAGAATCTGAAGAACAAAAGTAAGAAAACTCATGGGTTGAGATAAGAGCAGTTTAATACTTGGAATAAAATAAAATAATAATAATAATAGTGATAGTGATACCAATGAAAAGAAAAACAATGAGAGAGAGAGAGGAACAAAGCCCAAGAAAAAGCAAGTGATGCAACTTCTCACCACCCGCCGACTGATGCCCAGCCAGTCCCCGAGCAGTGATCACTGCCTCCTGGCCAGCTCCCCCCAGTTGATATGCTGAGCATGATGTCATATGGTATGATGTCAAAATGGCTTTTTGGATCATCTGTCTTGACTGTACCCCCTCCCAGCTTCTTGTGTACCTGGCAGAGCATGGGAAGCTGAAAAGTCCTTGACAGTATAAACACTACTTAGCAACAACTAAAACATCAGTGTGTTACCAACATTATTCTCATACTAAAATCCAAAACACAGCACTATACCAGCTACTGAAAAGAAAATTAACTCTATCCCAGCTGAAACCAGGACAGTGATAGAAGGCTACAGTGACAAAAACAAAAAAAGGAGAAAAAGAGAGTAGAAATTGACTAAGAAAAGTAAGAAGATGGTGGACCACATATTACCCACAGGTCAAGAACTGTCAAATCAGTATTAGCAGCTGAAATGAAGTACAGGCGGGCATGAATCCCTCCCAGCAACCACCAGTGCCGAAAGGCATCTCAGAAATAAATCCACACTAACACTATGGCAGTAACTTTTTCCACTGACCTTGACAAAATACACTAAGCTATTTGCACTGTCTGCCACAAGAGTATAATTTCAGAAAGACAGAAGGGATTACTTGTGACTCTCAGTATTACAAATCAGGCAGCAGGAATACTATTGAAAAATGTCACCACATTAAGATATTTAGAGACTGTAGTAAACTTAATCAATAATTTTAATATGCTGTTCAGCACACTGTGCCTTTAACTCCCCCTATGTCTCATTAATACTGGGGGCAGGAGAAGGGGGAGTAAATTCCAAATCCACTACTGCAAAAATATTTTTTTCTGATGAAAATGTAATTAATCCTGCACAAAATTTGGAATGTTGAAAACAAATTAAAATTTTCCCAAAGGAATTAGACCAGACTTTATACACAAGCCACTGTACTAGTATTTATATTAATTTTTGGTTCATCCCTCATAAACAATGGTTGAATTAACATTACGTTATTGCCCCATACTCAGTTTTTCTGCTAGATGATGTTCTGTTGTATTAGCTACTAGTGTATGAAATAAAGATGTTTTCAGATCCTAGGGAGCAAATATTAAAGTGTACTACATTTACATGTTAATAAATAAACAAATGCAACTACCCATACTACCATGTCAGTTATCTATATAAACTAATCATATTTCTTTTCTATGCATCTCTTGCAAATCAAAAGCAGAAAACAAGTGCTGTTAAAAATTCTGTCTTGTAACTCATAGACTACATGGTCTTCGAAACATCCCAGTAGAAGTTACAGGGATTTGCCTATACATAGATTATTGCAGCTCCGGGGATTAAATGCATATGACTGTTGAATATTTAGAAATGTGATTCAGTTACCAGTTGGCAAAACACTTCTGGGGCTGAAATGAACCAGTAGCAATATTTTTATGTGACTTACAAGAAAGGAGAAAAGCAAAATCCAAGTTTAAGATTTTTCTTTCTGGCTGTAATATGGGAATGCTAAGGGTATTATACGGCACATTAAAAAATAAAATGTGTAACATTTTCAGCAATAAAATCTGGACAGGGCTTTTTAATTTTTTCCTCAAAAATAAAAATTCAGACAAACTAGGTCTCTTACTAAAAGTGTTTGAAACATGATATGGTTATGAACAATCAACACTGAAAATGAATAAACAACTATTCCAAAAGTATCTGTCTGTATAGGATCAAACTAAAATTTCATAATATCACTGAATTAAAATTGGGAGTGAAATAAAAGTTTAGTCTTACAACTTTGTAAAACCAGCATTCCTAAGACATAAAGTGATATTTCAAAATGTCATAGTTTTTAATCATATCATTTGGCATTTTATACATATTTTGAAAAACATACGTCACTACAACCATACTTCATTTTACAGCTTTATTATGGTAAAATGAATTTGTAGCATTTATTTTACTCTTGTCAGTGAAGAGAAGAAAAAACAATAGAAATAAACTTATGACACTTTCCGTATTTAAAACCTGTTTTAAAAATCTATGTCTGGATGAACTGGAAAAGACCAATTTTTCTTGGTGTTGCCTATATTAGTATTTACAGCAATGTTAATTACAGAAAAGCTGAGAATCAGGTGGAACATGTACTAGCCTCAAAGTTTATATGGAAGAGATTTTTGTTTTGTAAGAAGTTGATAATATATAATGGCAGTGGATAGTACATACTGTTCATTAACATTGTTTTCAAGATTAGAGCTTTGAAGGCATTAGTAATGCATGTTGGCTGGTATTTTTAAAATCTAGACTAGACAACGTCTAATAGGGTATGCTGAATCATTTGTATGTACTCTGAGGACTAACTCAGTCTTAGCACTACTTTATCCACATACTGGTCATACTAACATTGACATAGTCTGAATTTCTATTACTCCTCAGAATGCTTTTAGTCAAATATAACTTTGTTGTTTTAAATAATTTCTGTGGTCATTTATATATATTTTTTTTTCTGATGTATTGACTTATCTATCGTCTTTTGTAGAAGAAAAAAACATTAGCAGGAATTGTCTTGAAGCAGAGGAGAGAACATGCCTGTGTGTATGAAGAATTAAAGGCAAGAGACACTAAAATCTGGCATTGTAATTTATGGGACAACCAAAGTATCCCAGCTCAGGGACTCAGATTCCAGGCTTTGGAAAAATACTTAACATTAAAATGCATTTGCTAGAAAAATTTTCAATTGTATATGTTAAAAAAGGAAATTAGGCATAAAGAACAGATCAGCAAGCTTTGGTATCACTTATTAGTCATGACTCACAACATCCTTAGATACTGGAAACTAGTAAACAAGAAATGTTGTCAATATGTTCTTATGCATTTTCTTATGCATTGTCTCATGCAGCTTAAGAATAACAGATATTGCTAGGGGAAGGCACCATTTCTTGAAGCATATTTCTCTGTTCCAGAAATATAATTGGGATTTTCTGCCTGCTGTAAATCTGTATTTTCACCCAAGGATTTGATTCATAACTGTTACTCCTTGAAAGTAGACAGCCTTTGTGATGCACCTAATTGTACATCACCTAAACCACTGTTTTTCACTGTTTCCACTGTTGGTTTTTTTTATTTGTTTGTTTTGGGCAAACCTTAGACATTAAACAGAACTAAAAGATTTTCATTTAGGCAGATTCTCCAAACCATTCTTAGTTCCCTCCTTAAGTGGCATTCCAGAGGCAGATTTTTCCATTCCCACAGAACATTACTTACTATCAATCTTTCCTTTCCTGTTGGCACAACAATAAAACAAAACAAAACAAAAAAACACCTCAGTGGCATTTCACCAATGATAGGAATATGTAATTCAAATGCTTCCACAACATCCTTTCACACCGTCTCACTAATTCCTGTTTTCCTAACAATTTCCTTTTTTTCTAATTGGTGTACAGGAAATAAAATCTAATTTAAATTGAGAGTAAGAAAACTTATCAAACTGTGAAAATTGTAAGAAGTAAAAAAAAAAAGAATAAATTCTGGTATATATTTCAAAAGAGAAGAGAATGTTGGAAAACTACTCTCCTTACAGTACCCATGTTCTTCATCTATGTATTGGAGATAAGAGAAAAAGGAGAAACTATATAAAACCAGCATAAACTGTGTTCTTCACCAATAACCCTCAGAAGTCCATTGCAATTTATGTCAAGATAAATATGTTCCGCCACAAATCAAAGCCACAATAGTTCTTTCTTAGTCTAGTCTTTCAACCATGGAAGAAACATCTAATTCTATAATATTATAAGACATTTGGCTCTAGAAGCATCAGTCCTAGTCCACTTACCTTATATTTTCAAAATAGAGAACTTTTGATTGTGTCTTAGTGCAGAGCTGTCATCATATATATCTGCAAGAAGCATAAATGTTTTTCTATTGCTAACTCAGAAAAAAAATGCTTAGGTTGGCTATTGTTTTAAAAGTCTAGTTTATTGATAATACATCACAGATAACTTGATAAGTTTGCATATAAACTTTTGAACAATTTTGTAATATTTTACAAGCTGGAGTTAAGTTTTCATTCAAGCTAATTAATTGTGGCTGCATTTCAGCCTGAAGACAAATTGCAAAGCCATTAACAATAACTTTAGATGTTTTTGTAAAAGAAAAAAAGAACTATGAATGGGACTAGTCTCTCCTAATTCACTAATGCAAAGGAGAGAAGTTTCAAACAGAGGTTTTTCTAAACTCAGTTTCCTCATTTCATTCCCAAATTTATATTTTCACAGAGGGCTTACTAAGTAATTATCTGTTTTGTTCCTGGAGAAAATCCCCATGTTCCTCTACTGTCAGATGCTGATCTAGGGCTGGCCAAGGGGAAAGAAAAAATAATCCATTTTGCAAGGAAAACCCTTTGACTTTTTAGTATTGGTTTTGCACTGAACCATAGAAAAATCTTGTACTTATGTGAAAAAGTCATAATATCCTAGTCGTTAAAACAATGGGCTAAAAAGATCCAGGATTTGACATTAGTAATGATCTAATTTTATCTGAATTTTGTTAGTCTCACTGTGAGCATGACTGGGCCCCTCTGAGAACTTTAGCAGGGTATCTGTCTACCTAAGTATGTCTTGCAGTTTCGGAGGGACATGTGTGTTACCACTTGCTCTCCATCCTCCCAAACTAGATACTTCTGAACGTAATTAGAAGCTTAGCATTAAATGTTTAAGGAAATTTAACCCTCAGCAGAAAGACATAATTTTACATACCTTAACGTTAGATAGTGTTAGGAAAGATACAGCCTGGTTAACTGTCCTAACTCAGACACCAAAATTCTGACTCAAATAAAATTTAGGCAAATTCTGTAGAGATTTCAGTAGAAATGCTTGTGTATGTGTACCATAATCAAGTATCCAGGCAGTTTTTACACCAAAGGAATTAATTCCATAGTAATTATTTTCCTGCATCAGCATGTTCTTTGTCCTTCATTGCTGATCCTTGCTTCATATTGTGTTCTGCACTTCAGCTTTGGCAGACGGAGACACATGTTCTTCATATAGTGTATAAACATTAAAATTCAGTTTAGGCTCATGCATGAATAATACAATAAAATTATAAGAGAAGCCCCTGGACATAGCTCAACAGATGAGGTAAATTGAGTTCTGGGGAAAAAAAGAAATTGTACCTCAAGGGAAAGCTATAAACTATTTTTGCTAACAAAAGAAATCACTACAATTGAACATAGTTTTACAAAGTTATCTATAAACAAAAGCAGCTTTCTGCACATTTTTTTCAAAGTTTGCCAAAAGGGAGAAAGGTAGGTGATGGAGGGACCGTTGTCTCATTCTGTTTCAAAGGGAACTCATTACATATTGTAACTGAATTTCACCTTATTTAATAATTTTTTCTTTTAAATAAATGTTTTTTATCACTAATTATATGTGGCATTTTCAGCATAGCGAGTACTTCTCATGCTGATGGTAGGGAGACGCAAGGGAGATGACTCAGAATATGGAGGCAATGAGCTGTCAAAAATCATGCTAAATCACGTTGGAACCACGGTTATCTTCTTGCTCTGTACTAAAACGAAAGAGAACTTTCTCACTCCTTTTATCTCTGAAATAGAATACAGGTTGAAAAGCCACTTTCCAAAACAGCCTTGTGGGACCAGCTGAGATTTGTGACTGTTTAAAAAAATACCTATTAATACCATACACTACTTTTTTGACACTTGTGAAAATTCTGTCTTGTATTTGAGAGTGTTGCTGAAAAGAAAATAGGATTGATAAACCCACCCTTCCCCTTTAGTTCATGTAGTACGAAATTTTATCCTACATATAATTTTAATTTTGTAAGTTTATTTGCTTAACTTTGCTATGATTAAAAGAAAGGATTCTTACAACATAGAGAAAAATTGGGAGATTCTTGAGATGACAAGGGAACCTACTTGCAGCAGGGAGCAGATTTATACCCAAGCCTAAGAAAGGGTAGAGAGAAAAATGCTTCCCTAGGGACTTAGAAGAGATTATGCAGAGAATACAAGTTGCTGGAATAGGAAACAAAACTAGAGTTCTGCCAAGAAAAAATGCAGAATGAAAATGTAAGGGGGAAATATATTTTCAAATTTTTCCACAATAATCTGTCTGACACAAAAGTTCTGAGTTTTCTCTGTGTGAAAGGTTATGTCTTTTAACAAATTTGTGTTCTAAAACTGTTTACCTCTGAAGATGTCTTCAATATTTTTCATCATCCCAACTTAGAGGGAAAAGGTAGAGCATTTCCACTTCCCATCTCCAAACAAGTTGGAGTTTTGTTAAAATAATAACAATAACAATAATAAAAACCCGTATGAAATTGCTAAAAATTTTATTTCTCTTGCTGAATATAATTTTGTAATTAAAGGGCTATCAGTCTGAACTAAAACCTGTCAGATAAGTGTTCAGTGCTTGTTAAAACCAATATAGTGTGGTTAACTATAATTAAATAAATATTTCCTAGTAATATAGCACTATTAATTTTTGCATCTATGTAAACTAGGACTCTTTTAAACTGAAAAAAAAAAAGTAGTCTGACTTAGAAAAGGGAACCTTTGAGGCAGCTGGAGATGGCTGCAGTGAATAAACTCATTTTTTCCTCTGGATATGTTTGGTAATGTGAGCAAGAAATAGGCAACTCACTAATGACTTCATGTTGTGTCAGACGGAATATAGCTTTACTGTTTCAGTCTTAACATTTTTTTTATCTTCCAAAGTTTCAAGCCTATATCATTACTTTCTTACTAGTAACTGCTTTTTCTTTCAAAGATTTTTCTCTTCCTTTCTCAGAAAGTTAATCACTGGAAATTTGCCTCTCTCAGTGTTCTGCTGCCCACCCACCCACCCCCCCCCCCCGGCCCCAACCTGAACTAAAACATAAAGAGAGAAACTAAGAAACTAACAATCTGGAAGTAACAGAATATATTGCAAAAATACGAAAAAATCTTAAATAACCACATTCTATCTAAAATTCTCATTTGAATTAAAATGTTGGACCTCAATCTTTTTTTTTTTTTCTTTTTTTTAAATCTGGTAAGGCTATGGTAAGGCTCATCATAATTTAGAATAGATTTGCAATATTTCTCTGGCTCCTATATAAACGTATCTAATTTACTAGGCTATTTTACACAAAGTGCGAACCTACCCATACAATCAGTAAGAAAGTAATATGCTGTCTACTGTTTATATGTAAAAGCACGTTGCTTGTAAGGTTGTGTCTCTGACATATTTTTCAAGAGTTCATAAAGTTGCCAGTGACAGATTAAAAAAAAAAGTGAAAGTAAATCCAACACAATCAAAAGCAAAATGTATTTCAAACTAATTGAAAAACATTAGTAGGCTGATTATTCAAAGTTGATCCCTGGCATGGTTTGAGACTGAACTGAGAATGTGCAATGCTGGACTTCTCACACTACCTTTTGCACCAGAGAAGATAGTTTTTAAAGCCCTTTTTGTCAGAGGAAAAAGTGCATTTGCCTCAAGTGTTACAGTGACATCATTCTATTTATTTTAATTCTACTTATTTCCAGAAAATGTGAATTCTTGAATCTCTCTGGAGACAACAAAAATAGAAATTCAAAAGAGAAAAGCCTGTGGTCTCAAGCCTCTCCATATAGATGGCCATGTTCCATCCAAAAATTCTGTCTAGACATTATATAACATTCAGACTTATATTGGTTGTCCTTTAAGCCATCTCTGGAAAATTACTCCCTTTATATATGGAAACATGACATATATATCTTTTATTTCTTCATGATCGACCCAACTAGTTCTTATATTTAAGTTTCACCTGTAGGTCATATTCTGAGTATGGACTATAGCAGAGAACAAGGAATACTTTATTTTTCCCTCAGACTGGAAGGCAAGATTTTAATCTTTCAAGTTTGCAGTAAAGTTATTCAAACTAGCAATAGATGCTACCCTGCACGTTAGTCGATCTCTATCGACTAGATTAGTTTTTCAAGTGGTAAGCAATGCACAGTCCACCAGCCTTCCTTCATTTTGTGCAGAGTCTAAAGGGTTCCCTCAGGGATGTCGCATGTTCTGGTGCACGTTCTCTAGTGTGAACTCCACTTCTGCTTCCTATCGGTATCCTGAACAATTAACAAAAAATTTGTAGTGCATTTAATGAGACTGATTTTGAGAAAAGTGCTCATCAACATATAGAAGAGTTTGATTATTTAGCCCTTTGTACTTCTAACCTTTCAACATTTTAGGCACCTGATGGTGCCATTTAGAACTCCCCGTGCAAACACCGCAGAAGAGAATCAGCCTGCAAAAGGCAGCATGTTCAGTGTTTGAAAGGTGTTATGGACTGATATATATTGGTTGTGAGGCCATATATGCCCTCTGCAAGGGGTTCCAAAGAGCATAGATTCAAAGGGCTATCAAGGTATGTCTTTAAAGGTAGTATTTTCCAGCAGATATGTCTATTTTTAACGTAGTGACCTCAGTTCTATTTTGCTGTTATAACTGGAAGGCTCATGTGTGGAAAATTATTAACTTTTCAATTATAACAGATTTTGGGATAGTGTTAGCTTGCAACTAGTAGAAGCCATTGTCAGTTTTGCAGGCATCATCTCCAAACAGCGGTCATTATACTTCATGTTCTCTCTATAAAGCTTTGTTGTTCTTAACAACTTTATTCTAATATTTCATTTGGTTACCCCATGCTATACTTTCCTTTTTCTGGATGCAAAATGATGTGTAGCAGTGTATTTGACAGCTATATTGGATATACTCAGCTTCAACAAGCTTATTAATCAAAGGTGTTGGGCACATAACAAGTCATGTCAGGTGATACTCATGGCATTTATCAGTCTCACTTTGTATGTAATTTTAGGTAAACTTTGACTCAAAATTTTAAATACTAATCCTAAGGCTAAAGTATAACCATGGAGTGCTTACTTGGGGGAAAAAAAAAAGCCCTCATTTCCGAAATAAAGCTCATTCTTATATAAATGTAATTGCTGCCACACCTAACCTACATTGCTCTTCCAATATTAATATTATCTCCTAATAAAATCATAATCATAGTAGTATTCGTGCATGCATATTTATGACAACAAAACCTCACTGCCAAGTATTTGAAAATAAAAGCCTGTATTTTAGAGATATAAATTATTAGAGAGATGTATTTCACTGGAACCAATGACAAAAAAAGAAGTCCTCTGTTTCAGACATGAAATATAGCTGACATTAAATGTAAATTAATATGATCTTTTTTAAAATTCTTGTTTAACATTCGAAGTATGATCCCTTTAAACGTCCAGCAGCTTCTCAGATCCTATTTCAAAAATCCCTGCAGGAATTCCTGTCTATATTATCTGAAACATGTAGCAACCTGTATTTCTTTGAAACTTTGTTTTCATTAGAAAATAAATATTTTTAATTCAGTAAAAACTGAATTATAAATTATACATGTTGCATGTCTGTCATACACGGATACACCTGCACCTGACACATGGTAATCATTTTTACACAAATCAACATTTGCTTCAGCTGAATAATTTGTTCCTTTCGATATCGTCAGTTAGTGAATAAATCCATCTTGGATATTTCTTAGATCAGGTGTTAAGTTCATCGGAGGACTTAGATCTACAAAATGCAGGTTAGCAGAATCTGTCATCAAACTACAGTTTTCTGTACAGCTTTTGCCCAGTCTGAAGCATTGAAATTAGGTAAGAATTTTCATTTTGAAATTCATCTAACACACTGAATTATCCTAAGCATGCTGCTTACTTATCTCCAGAACTGTGGTTTAGGAAAACTGTTTAAGTGTTAGCTGATGTCTAAAATAGATTAGGATTCAGAAATTACTAATTTTTCTATATTACTATTATGGTCATGATATTCAGTCACTTCATTATCCTGTGTTAACATTTCCTAAACAGTTACTGAATTATGAAAACCAGTTAAAAGTTTGCCAGAGGTTGATAGGTTTGATAGTAGTTTATCATAATGAAGATTTGGGAGGAAAAAAATCACATTTAAAAGTTTGAAATAAATTAAGTTGGTTTTATTTTATTAATATTTATTTTCCAAAGTAAAAGATCTCTACAGGTATTAAACAAGTCCAGAATACCTTGTACAACCTTAGTGTGTAAGGTTACTGACTCTCAGAAATGGATATAAAGACCAGAATCAGTCGTGTTTTTATTTTGTTTGAGATATTTGCCTCCACACTGAGGGCTCTTCAGTAATATAGAGTGGATTTCTGTTGAGTCAATCTGTTTCTCAGCCTGAGGAAGCAGAAATAACACGTGTCTTCCAAAATGAAACTTTTCCCATGTGAAAGCCTGATGAAAAAGGGTCTAGCATGAACAGCCAAATATTGTTACAGATACCTAGGAAAAAGCAGACCCAAAGACTTTGAAAAAGATTTGAAAAAAGGGCCAGAAATCACAATTACTAAGGCTACCAGTTTAGACCTGTTTTAGTAATAAGTCAGAACAGAAAAATAGATCTTTGAGCCTATTGTTTAAGAATAAATCTTTTAGTTAACCACAGACTTGTTACAAAGCCTCCCTTGCAAAACCAGATTTCTGACACACCCAAGCTAGTAATCTTGTTTTGAGTACAGTCTAGTCAAGAGGCATGGTTTGAAGGTCAGTTGTGGGGAAGAAACAGTTTCTTTAGCTTTCTGTTTTGTTTTAGACAGTACAAATAGACAGTTAAAAAGTGCTTCAGTCCTGCTGTATCACTCCAAGACATCTTTTTAGCAGTTCCAGCTGAGGGGTTGATGCCATTCTCCTTTGCATGCTTTTCCTGTCTGCATGCACAGTGGCCTGTCATATTCCCATTCTCATCTTGAGAAGACTGAAACCCTCCGTTTGTTCCTTTCTTTCCTCGTGCATTGTTCTTGTACGCTACTACTGATTTTAGTGTGATATTCACTGCTTTTATTCAAAGTGTCTTTCTTATAATCAGGACAATACTTAGCAAACTGATAATAAATCATAACTTTGCTATAAACAGACGTGTTTAAAATGAGATACCTCCCTTTCCTGATTTCATAGCTTTGGCTATAAATAAAAAAGGGAATGTAAAAAGTGGTCCCACTTGAAGTGCATAATGAAGCTGTTCGAAAATTACAAATTGATCTTGCATGAGTATTTATTTTTCACATTGAAGCTTCAAACTGAAATAAGAAGTATAATAGTATTACAATTTGTTTAATTATTATTGCCTCCTTTATTTCCCATTCTTCTTTCTGTCTTTTTTCTTTCCATGTCAATTAATGTGTTGATAAAAATATTTCAGGGTAAACTGTTTGAACCACTAAGGAGGCTACAAAGATTTTTAAGAATACTTGTGGCAGTAAAGCAATAAATAGAGCCAATGACTTTGCAACGACCATACCCAGGAAAAATATGCAGATAGGAGAATAAGAGAAGAAAGGAGTGCATGGGAAAAAATCAGAGAATGAAGACTAGATCTCGTCAGATGTACTAAACAGTTGACTAAATATGAGGAAAGTACTTGATGGCAAATGATAGAAAATTGCCAAGGATACTGGAAGAAAAAAGTTCCATCAGTACTTTAGTGTAACAGGTTCTATAGCAGATGATTGTAGAATGGATGACTCTTTGTTGCAGTAATTGTGTAAAACCAGCTTTTGTTATTAAAATGAAGAAAAAAATATGATTCTTGGCTAATGTTAAATGGGTTCTCAGATACACAAACCTGCGGAGGACAAAAGCATAAACTCTTTAGTAGGGGAAAACAGCTTTTGATTACCAATAACTTGCTGAATGTGCAGTTGTTCTCTAAAGATTATGAGATTTTATTTATTTATATATTTATTATTTTTTAATGGTTTGTTATTAAAACTTAGAAAGGCTTAGGGAAAAAAATTGCTAAAAATATTGTACCCTAAGAAACAAACACAAATTAATCAAACATGATCAACTTGCTTTGTATCAGGCTTAATGTCAGGTAAACCTTACTATGCTGAGGTTACTTTTTAAAAACAACAGCAATCAGTTCAAAGAACTAATACCCTATTATGTCCTGGAAGAACATAAATGGCTTTCATTGATGTAAATGCAAAGCTTTCATTGATTAAGAACTTACTTGGAATTTGTTCAGAGATATATTCAACTGAGGACCATATTAACCCATGTATTTTTCCACAAAGTACCCTTGAATTGCATGGCTACAGAACAACCAAGGTACTACAGCAGGAAATAGTTTGCACATTCTCTTTTGAAATCCTCTAATTATAGAGTCAAGCATTTAAGATCATAAAACTAGAAAGACTGTAGAAGCATAACTCTAATCTCTTTCTTAGGTCACTTGTACAATGGCATGGAGGAACTCTCAGTCATAAGAGAGTGGCTGGTGTGCCTGCCTTCCACTGTCTGATTCAAAGTATAAGTTGTAGATGCTACAAAAATATAGATAGCAATGAATCACATTAATACATAGAGTAAAACTCACTAGAATTAGAAACATTTCAAGACTTATGTGACCTTTAATATGGGAAAGTGATGAGATACATCATGATGAGAAAACTAGTGAAGAAACTAATTATGTGATTTACATAATCTGCTGTAACTTTAACTGAACTTCCTGACTTTCCTTTACAATAGTTATCTGCTTCTGATTTATTGACCTTAACATTGTATTTCTTCATATACAGTTTCAAAATTTATTTTTTCTTACAACTGTAGAACTAGACTATATTCAATGGGTGTTAACACCTTGACCTGTAATAAGCTGCGCACAAAAGATATTTCTGTTATTGACTGACCTCAGATATGTAGTGATTCAATTAAGTCTTCAAATTCCATGTACTCCCAAGACTCTCCTATATGAGGAGCTACATCTGTGAAAACCCAGTAAAAGAAGCCTCTCTTAATTTTCTTCTTTCTGGTTTCAGTTGCTTCTTTCCCATATCACTTAAACATTATTGTTTTCCTTCCAACAACTTCTATGATATAGAAACTGAGTACTAGAAAATATTCCTTGGTGTGAAAACTTCATAACAAGTCCATAGCTGCAAAGAGAACAAGTCCCCAGCTACAACCAGTGATACTGATCATAAAAACTCCTGACTCATTACCTCTGTTTTATCTCTGTCTGGTACCTCTGAACCTCTGTACCTCACAGTGATGCCACTAGACCAGGAACAGACACCAGTGTCAGTGTAACAATAGCAGGATGCTTGCTCTGTCTGTTGGATGTTCCCTCACGAGAGAAGGCAAGCAACCTGCACCTCCATCCCAGTCCTTCTGACCACAGAGGGAGATTTGACTCTTATGGTATGGTCAGAACAACTGGTGTGATTTAAAGTTCTGCTCCACGTGTGTTGATCAAGCACAGAGCTACCCAGCAGGTACCCCCATTCAGCCCTGGTTACATCATTTTAATACTTTATTATCCTTTTTCCCATTGCCCGATGATCTTTTTCATTCCCCTCATACCCCCCTTTCTCTGCCCTAATACCCTCCCCAATAAACAGAATGCCCCTAATGACTTTTTCCTAATTCGTACTAGTGTTGCTACAGCCACACCCAAATTTGCTGTTTCTAATGTAGCTGCCCAGGGAATCTCAGCCTTACAAGTTTTACTTTACAGGCGCTGCTGGCCTTGCAAGACTCTGCTCCTCCAGTGCTCCCTTGAGCCCCCCTCCAATTATTTGTGAGGTTCATTTATCTCTCACATACCTTGCCCTTAACCAACTCTGAGATCCAGCAATTATTCATGGAGCTACCTGTAAGTTTGTTCTCCTTGTTATCTGTCACATCCAGGAATTTCTCATGCCCTGTTCAGCAGTTACTCATATCCTGTTCTGCAGTTTCTCATGTCCTGTTAATATGCCTCACTTCAGGCCAGGATCTTTTCAGCAGCCAGGCCCTTTCCCTGCTACCCTAGTACTGGTGTGAACTGCAAAGTGCGAAAGACTGACAGGAACTAATTCCTGAAGCCTTAATCACATCACAGAGCCAAAAGTTTCTAACTTCATTGAAGCTGTTAGTGACAGAAAGACTTCTGATCATAGCGATAATGCTATTTATAGCAAATATACTTACAATTTTAATGGATTATTCTTCTCTTAGAACTTGTCACCTGCCATCGTGCAGTGTAATCCAATGGTATTTGTGGAGTGCTGAATAAGCTTTATCAGATACAAGAGGAGGAATCACCATAGATGCCTAGAATAATAGGGTAACTGTATCAAAATGAATGTAAACAGACAAAGAAAGGAGCAATACTAATGGCTAAACTATTCTTGTTACCCATTACTGTTTTTTTCCAGAGGTTACTCAGATGTTTCTCCATTGCAGTAAATTGCATCCTAACAACATACTTTCTATTGCATCAGTGACTTCACTGATTCTAATAAAGTGTATAGTCATTGAAATGTCATAACAGAGATTGTGTAGATACTGGCTCTGGTTTTCTTCTTTTTCAAAACTGCCTGCGCTGGTAAGGACAGAGTCAAGAGTCTTGTGGTAAAAGAGACCTTTATAACCTGAGTTTAAAAAATATGGTCTGAATCTATCAGACATATCTAATCAGAACTAAAACTAGTTAATTCAACTTGCCACCTTCCACAAGTCCAGCTTTGTTATGTATCTGTCACTGCAAGTAAGACTTAATTTCTGAGCCATGCACTGATTTATGCAGAAGCTCTATGACGTAGATGTTAATATTGTGAACATACAGGATAAAGTGTTATACTAAAGGTTTTATTCTTTAAAACCATTTTTAATCTTTTTAATTCTTCATGAGTAATATGTGTTTAAGACCTAATTTCCAAACTCATATTTTAAACAAACTTTTACCAGTCTGACCCATGCTGTATGTTACAGCAATAGGTCATTTACTGTGTTAGAGACCAGGATTCCTCATGAGACAAAGTTCTTTCAACTTTACAAGCAAAAAGGATGAATCAGAAGCCACATCTAAAGGTTCCTTGAGAAGCTTTATATTAATACAAACAGTTTTTGAAATCCAGTTGTTTAAATAGGTTTTTAAGCAAGATGCAAGTAACCTTAAGGAAAAGCTGGGTTTAGAATTCAGACATCTGAATAATTCTTTAAGTAATGCAACATCACCATAATGCATAATCTCATATTACTGATTTTGTCACATAAGAGAAAACTATATTTAGCAGCTTCCTCAGAATTACAAAGTCTTTCCTTAAAGTTTCCTCAGAATAGATCATGTATTTCTTGAACTACAAATAAGCGATGATGTGTAAATCAAATCCCCAGACAGAGTTAGGGAATGATGAATGCTTTTCCTAACAATTTTCAACCAGGAGCTTGTTTAACTGTTAACAGACAACTTTCTTAACCGCTAATTTATGCCTCTGCTTTCTGTTACCTCACAACAGTAACAAAGATGGGACATCCGCCCACAGAATTCTTCATCATGAGGATAACACTTATCAACACCAGAAATATATACCTCCTGATGATGTGTTATTACAGTGTTTGACATCACTGTCCAGCAGTGTATCTACTGTGCATACAATAGGACAGGATCTATAAAGACAACCTTTAAAAGCTTGATTACCCTTTCTTATTCAACTGAAACTTGTCTTTAATTCGCAGGTACTGCTCTACATGACAGAAAGAT